>NC_090440.1:1227465078-1228715078 GCF_031143425.1 Pleurodeles waltl | reverse complement strand
TAAAAACTCTATTTTTCTCACATTTCTGTCACACAAACTACAGGAATATGCTGGGATCCACAAAATTCCTACCACCCAGTGATTCCTCACCTGTCCTGATAAAAACACTACCCCACTTGGGTGCCTACACCTAGGCCCATATTTATACTTTTTTAGCACCACATTTGCGTCTTTTTTTGACGCAAAATCGGTGCAAACTTACAAAGTACAATTGTATTTTGTAAGTTTGCGCCGATTTTGCGTCAAGAAACGACGCAAATGCGGCGCTAAAAAAGTATAAATACGGGCCCTAGTGTCTGCGTCAGGAATGGATCACCCCAGGGTCAACAGCTGTCTCATGTAAGGACCAACATTGATCTATTCCTGTCGCGGGCACCAGGCTTACCCACACAAGTGAGGTACCATTTTCATTGGGACACTTGGGGGAATGGGGGAATGCTGGGTGGAAGGACATTTGTGGCTCCTCTCAGATTCCAGAACTTTCTGTCACCGAAATGTGAGGAAAACGTGTTTTTTTAGCCACATTTTGAGGTTTGCAAAGGATTCTGGATAACAGAACCTGGTCAGAGCCCCACAAGTCACCCCATCTTGGATTCCCCTAGGTCTCTAGTTTTCAAAAATGCACAGGTTTAGTAGGTTTCCCTATGTGCCGGCTGAGCTAGAGGCCAAAATCTACAGGTAGGCTCTTTGCAAAAAACAGCTCTGTTTTCTGTCAAAAAATGGGATGTGTCCACGTTGTGTTTTGGGGCATTTCCTGTCGCGGGCGCTAGGCCTACCCACACAAGTGAGGTATCATTTTTATCGGGAGACTTGGGGGAACATAGAATAGCAAAACAAGTGTTATTGCCCCTTATCTTTCTCTACATGTTTTCCTTCCAAATATAAGAGAGTGTGTAAAAAGACGTCTATTTGAGAAATGTCCTGCAATTCACATGCTAGTATGCGCACCCCGGAATTCAGAGATGTGCAAATAACCACTGCTCCTCAAAACCTTATCTTGAGCCCATTTTGGAAATGCTAAGTTTTTCTTGATATCTATTTTTCACTCTTCATATTTCAGCAAATGAATTGCTGTATACCCAGTATAGAATGAAAACCAACTGCAGGGTGCAGCTCATTTATTGGCTCTGGGTGCCTAGGGTTCTTGATGAACCTACAAGCCCTTTATATCGCCGCAACCAGAAGAGCCCAGCAGACATAACGGTATATACTTTCAAAAATCTGACATCGCAGGAAAAAGTTACAGAGTAAAACAGAAAGAAAAATCGCTGTTGTTTTCAGCTCAATTTCAATATTTTTTTTATTTCAGCTGTTATTTTCTGTAGGAAAACCTTGTAGGATCTACACAAATGACCCCTTGCTGAATTCAGAAGTTTGTCTAGTTTTCAGAAATGTTTAGCTTTTTGGGATCCAGCATTGGTTTCACACCCATTCCGGTCACTAACTGGAAGGAGGCTGAAAGCACCAAAAATAGTAAAAATGGGGTATGTCCCAGTAAAATGCCAAATTTGTGTTGAAAAATGTGGTTTTCTGATACAAGTCAGCCCGTTCCTGAAAGGTGGGAAGATGGTGATTTTAGCACCAGAAACCCTTTGTTGATGCCATTTTCAGGGAAAAAACCACAAGCCTTCTTCGGCAGCCCTTTTTTCCCTTTTTTTTTGGAAGAAACAACATTTTCACTGTATTTTGGCTAATTTCTTAGTCTCCTCCAGGGGAAACCACAAACTTTGGGTACTATTAGAATCCTTAGGATGTTGGAAAAATAGGACGCAAATTTGGGGTAGAGAGCTTATGTGGACAAAAAGTTATGAAGGCCTAAGCGCGAACTACCCCAAATAGCCAAAAAAGGGGCCAGCACTGGGGGGGAAACGGCCCAGCAGCTAAGGGGTTAAACACTCATGCATCCACTCACAGACCCACTCAGACATTTATGCACCCACTCACACACCCACTCAGACTCTAACACACCCACTCACAGACACACACCCATTCACAAAGACACTCTCATGACCACTTTCACAACCAGAGACCCCCTCTCACATCTGCTCTCATACCCACACAAACACTCTAACACCTACTCTCACAACCACATAGTCCCTCGCACCCCCACTTGCACACCTAAACAGCCACTTTCACACCCACTCTCACACCCAGAGACACCCTCTCACACCTATTCTCACACCCAGAGAGACAGCGCCTGCGGCCAACCTGCATGGTGCGGGGTTGAGTAGTTATAGGGGTGGGCAGCAGGACCTGGCTGCAGGCATGGGGTTCAGTGGTTATAAGGGGGTTGGCTGCAAGGCATAGCCACAGGCCAGGTCCGGTGGCCAACCCCTGTCGTGCATGGCCAAAGTACGTTAAAAAAACATAGAAATTCACTGACAAAAACAAATGTTACAGGGATGTTAAGGTTAGGAAAAAGAATTTAAAAACCATAGCAATTTGGTTTAAGAAACAAAGGTTACTGGGACATTATAGTTATGTATAAACAAAGATCGCCGTACTCATGGAACTGCTTATAAGACATCTTTATTTAAATTTTATGGCGATCACAAGCATGTTTCAACTCTTAAGAGTGTATATCAAGGAAGTCCGAAAGCCCAAAAAGCTCAAAGACCTTTTTATGGGCACACACTGATAGAAACCTATAAACAAATAATTTACATATGTTTCCTTTCCATGTTCTCTGGCTCACAAAATAAAATAGTGTCCCAACAAGTCAAACAAAATCATCTTTCTTATGCACTCCTGTGCAATCAAATTAAAAATTGCCCTAGAAATGAGTCACAATACCATTAATTGGAGGACATGATATATTGGCCACTAGGAAAAAAATAATATTAAAAAAAACAATGATTGCCTTTTATTCACTTTAGCCTTCATATGTAGCACAATCCTACTAAAAGGAAGGAAGCCCAAAGAATGAACTAGACAGCATATAGAAAATTTTAGATTTACTAAATGAACAACTAAAAGAACATTTATAGTCACATGCCAATGGAAGCCTATCGACAAATACATAACAAATAGAATACATCTTAATCTATGTGAATTTTATTTGCTTCCTCTGTTGCTCACAGAATAAAACTGTGCCTAAGAAGCCAAACATAAAACATTTTCCTTCTGTACTCTTGTGCAACAAAGTGGAAAAGTAACCTAGCAGTGAGCTACACAAACTACTATCAGAGGACATGATAATTGGTCATTTGGTAAAAAGTAATCTTAATTTTTATAACACTGATTGGCTTTCATTCATTTTGGGCTTCATACATAGCATAATGCTACTAAAGGTAGGAAGGAAGCTCAACAAATAAATCGGACAGCATATGTAAACTTTCAGAATGACTACATGAACAACTAAAATACACATTTATGGTCACATGATTATGTACACCAATAAGCTACATACATAACAAACACAATAAATAAAAATAAATAAATTGCATCAAATCTTTTTGCCACTCTGTAGTTATAATTAGTGTTCCCAAAGATAGGAATTCCTTGGATATTAGCTCCCTAATAACTTTTGACAAATCACTACAAAACCTTCCAGGCCTATAGCATTTACTATATTTTTAGATGATGTAATTTTTTGTGGTGATTTGTTAAGAGGGTGCAAACATTATTATTATTTTTAATCTGTTTACTGTTTAACATAAAATAAAAAAATAGAGCAGAGTCATTCAAAAACATATGCCTTTGACTGTCGAATCAGTCCAATATTATATACGTTTGGTGAATCATTATGCATACTTATGAGGAAGGGGGTAAGAGAGGGACACTCAGTTGTACATACAATTACCTGATTAACAATTCCTGTCTTTATCGATTGCTAAGCCACCCTTGCTTTATGTATTGTGAAGAGACCACTGTAACGGTGTGTGGTTATGGGTGGGCTCATACTTTGTGCTTGTTCCTGCCATATTTGTGAGATCAGATCTGTGTCGGAGGTGGTCATGTTGCTATGGCATTTCTAGTGAGTATTATTGATAGTACCGTACATTGTAAGTTATGATGGTGCAGGCCAGGAATGACTTTCACTAGTGTACTTTTTTGCGCACCAACTGTGATTCATGTACTGTTTCCCTGTTGCATGGGTGCGGTGCCCCAGTGACCTCCGTCTCGTGTTTGGGGGGGGTGGATGTCATCTTTAGCTTCAATTGAGGCTATGTATGTGTCCCATATTTCAACTCCTTTTATCTTTACTCCCCTGTCTAGCAGCAAATGAAGACCCTGTGCCTCTGCTGTGGCCCATTTCAACAGGTCATTTAGCCAGCGCTGTGTGTCCGGTGCCTTCCACTGCATCGCCAGTAGGTTCTTAAATAACACGAATGCTAAGTCAATGCACCTGTGTAGCTTCTCTCCTTTTTCTGACCTTGTACTAACTCCCAAAAGGCAAGATTCTGGTGTAGGAGATAGTGGATGTTCCACCAGCTCAGCCGTCAGGGAGGTGATGGTGTGCCAGGAACGGAGAACTGGTGGGCAATCCCCTATCGTGATAAAAATTAGCTTCTTGTTCTCCACATCGAGGGTATTCGTGACTATTGGGGGGAAACATGCATGAAAGCCTATGCGGTGTTAAATAGGTTTGATGTAAGTAATTAAATGGAGTGTAGCAGAAACGTGGATTTCGCGCCACCATTTTGTCCATGTTGAGCTCCATGTTCCATTCCGGCTGTAATAATGGTGTTACGAGAACACGGTTCGACCTAGCCCGCGTGTTAACATGGGCGTCCACAGTGTTCTCGAAAAGATCACTATATATCTGGGAGATGCTATATTGAAGTCCTGAGCTCGCTAGTAATGTGTGTAGTAGTGGGTGATCTGCGGGCTCATTGTCCCCATTGTGCCATATCCTGCGTATGAGTAAGGGGGTGCAAAGATAACAAGCATTTTCAATGCAACGGGTTTCACATTTGCTCGAGTTATACCTATGTAAACTCCAAACTGGAATTTTTTTGCCACACAAATTAAAAGAGAAAAAAAATGCAGCGTGATCGCACTATGTAAACCCCAGCGCGATCTCGCTGCTTGGAAAATTAACAGATAAAGTAGTCCGGAAACCATGCTGAAAGTATCAAGCCTCGTATGTTTTCAGTAGTTTACCAGTCCTGTGTAGGTAGGCTAAACACAGGAAAAGGCATGATGTATGCAAATGAAAGCAAGCGGATTTTGAAAGGCAAGCTCACGATCCAACGAAAGTGACCTACTTGATATGGGTGTGGTTGGAAGCCCAAAGAGAGATTACTACAGGGGACGGAGCGATTTGTGCTCACCCCTAATGAGGGGTCCCAAAATGCATTTTTCTCTCAATGCACTTTCCACAGACTATTGTATTTGATATTGTGAAAACGATAAAATATATTTACATGAAATTTGGCAAAATTATACTTTATCATGTTATAAGGTATTTTAACTTGTTACTGCTGTACTTTTGTGGAATTTCACAACATTGTGAAAAACTACTGTGGTATATGGCCATACATATTTAAAAAAAAAAAAAAATTACCTTACCTAATAAAACCTTATTAAAAACCTTAATAATATAAAACCTTAATAAAGTGGTAATAGGTAGGGACCTACTACTTAATTATACATAAGGCTATAACACTGAACACAGACAAAGTGTAGCAAAAACAACATGGCTATCTTTTCATTCTCTAAAAATGGCCATTACCCAATTATAGACTAGCTTGTCATCAACATGCACCAAGGCATACTGCAAAGTTATAAGGATATACCATGGCCCAAACCATAACTAAGGCTTTGGATTGCAGTACCCTTGTATCAGTCATTGTGCAACATGAGCAATGCAATACTTAAGTCAGGTTTACAAAGAAAAGAAAATTTGATTGGTAAATCTTGAGGAATACAAGGCAGCGCAATTTGCTGTTTTGCATTACTCTGCTCACCATAATCTACATTTCTGGTAAATTTCACATACATCTGTATTCCAACCCACTGTCCCCTCTCCACTGTACTCTATTCCATTCTATGCCACTCCACTCTATGCTATTCCACTGTATGCAACACGACTGTACACCACTCCAGTCTACGTCACTCAACTTAACGCGACTGCACTGGACATTACACTACTATGCGCTATTTAACTCTACACCTTTTTACTGCACGCAACTCTACTCTACTGTATTCAACTGTATGCAACTCCACTCTATGCACTCCACTGTATACTATTCCACTGCATACTATTCCACTGCATACCACTCCACTATATGCTACTCCATTGTATGGCACTCCATTCTACGCCACTTCATTCTATGCTATTCAATTGGACCCCAAGCCAATGCTCAGAACTAGATTGTATGCTATTACACTCTATCCCAAGCCGCTGTGCACCACTCCAGTCTACCTCACTCCATCATATGCCATTATATGCCACTCCACTCAATAACTAAAAACTCAAAATTAAAATGCAAGAAAGGGTAAGGGAGCAGTGAAGCAAGAGGTTGAATACTGTTTTAAAAATGATAGTGAGTTATTTGAGCTTGTAAAACAAGATTACTATCCTTTCCATGTTGCACATACAAACTAAAGATATTGTACCCGGCATCACTTTGTTCATCAGTTAAGTAATGCATTCTCCGGCCTACATAGACTTCCTTAAACAAAGCTAGCGGTAAAGTTAAATACATTGGATCACATCCCCATTCACTGGTATCTAAGCTGTGTTCCTGTAGGAGGCTGGCCTGGCTTGTAGTAGGTACCAGAGGTACTTACCCCTTGTGCCAGGTCCAGTTATCCCTTATTAGTGTAGAAGAGGTGTTTCTAACCGCTAAGGCTGATAGAAGGTAGCTATGGCAAAGCAGCTTAGGCTGAACTAGGAGACATGTAAAGCTCCTACTATACCACTGGTGTCATATGCACAATATCATAAGAAAAAACAATACACAGAAGTACTAAAAATAAAGGTACTTTATTTTTATGACAATATGCCAAAAGTATCTGACTGAGTACCCTCAGTTTGAGGATAAGTTATATATACAAGATATATGTACACAAACCAAAATTATGCAGGTAATAGCAAGAAAAGTAATGCAAGCAGTGTAAAATTACAGTAGATTGCAATAGGAGCACATAGGTATAGGGGCAACACAAACCATATACTCCAAAAGTGGAATGCGAACCACGAATGGACCCCAAACCTATGTGAGCTTGTAGAGGGTCGCTGGGAATGTAAGAAAACAGTGACGGTTTGAAAAATAGCCCACCCCAAGACCCTGAAAGGTAGGTGTAAAGTGCACCTACTACCCCCAGAAAGCACAGAAGTCGTGATAGGGGGATTCTGCAGGAAGACCAAACACCAGCAATGCAACAACAATGGATTTCCGGACCTGAGTACCTGTAAGACAAGGGGACCAAGTCCAATAGTCGCAACAGTGTTGAGAGTGGGCAGGAGCCCAGGAAATGCCAGCTCAGGGTGCAAGGAAGCTGCCACCTGTTGGAAGAAGCTTGGAGTTCTGCAAGAAAGAAGAGAGCTAGGGACTTCTCCTTTAGAAGACGGATGTCCCATGTCACGATGAAGCTTGCAGAGGTGTTCCCACGCAGAAAGACCGCAAACAAGCCCTGCTAGCTGCAAGGGTCGCGGTAGAGGTTTTTGGGTGCTGCTGTGGCCCAGGAGGGACCAGGATGTCGCCACTTGGAGGAGGAGACAGGAGGGGCGCCCAGCAACCCAGGGAGCCCTCACAGAAGCAGACAGCACCCGCAGAAGTACCTGAACAGGCACTTGGAAGAAAAGTGAACCAGAGTCCACCCGAAGTCACAAAAGGGAGTCCCACGACGCCGGAGGACAACTCAGAAGGTTGTGCACTGCAGAAAGGAGTGTTGGGGACCCAGGCTTGGCTGTGCCATAAGGAAATCCTGGAAGAGTGCACAGGAGCCGGAGCAGCTGCAAATCACATGGTACCCAGCAATGCAGTCTAGCGTGGGGAGGCAAGGACTTACCTCCACCAAACTTGGACTGAAGAGTCACTGGACTGTGGGAGTCACTTGGACAGAGTTGCTGAGTTCCAGGGACCACACTCGTCATGCTGAGAGGGGACCCAGAGGACCAGTGATGCATTCTTTTGGTGCCTGCGGTTGCAGGGGGAAGAGTCGGTCGACCCACAGGAGATTTCTTCAGAGCTCCTGGTGCAGAGAGGAGGCAGGCTACCCCCAGAGCATGCACCACCTGGAAACAGTCGAGAAAGCCGGCAGGATGACGCAATACAAGGTTGCTATTAGTCGTCTTGCTACTTTGTTGCGGTTTTGCAGGCGTCCTGAGCAGTCAGCGGTCGATCCTTTGGCAGAAGGTGAAGAGGGAGATGCAGAGGAATTCTGGTGAGCTCTTGCATTCGTTATCTGAAGAATTCCCCAAAGCAGAGACCCTAAATAGCCAGAAAAAGAGGTTTGGCTACCAAGGAAGGAGGATTGGCTACCAAGAGAGGTAAGAGCCTATCAGAAGGAGCCTCTGACATCACCTGCTGGCACTGGCCACTCAGAGCAGTCCAGTGTGCCACAAACACCTCTGTTTCCAAGATGGCAGAGGTCTGAAACACACTGGAGGAGCTCTGGTCACCTCCCCTGGGAGGTGCAGGTCAGGGGAGTGGCCACTCCCCTTTCCTTTGTCCAGTTTTGCACCAGAGCAGGGCTGGGGGATCCCTGAACCGGTGTAGACTGGCTTATGCAGAGATTGGCACCATCTGTGCCCATCAAAGCATTTCCAGGGGCTGGGGGAGGCTACTCCTCCCCAGCCCTCACACCTAGTTCCAAAGGGAGAGGGTGTTACACCCTCTCTCAGAGGAAGTTCTATGTTCTGCCTTCCTGGGCCAGGGCTGTCTGGACCCCAGGAGGGCAGAAACCGGTCTGAGGCGTTGGCAGCAGCAGCAGCTGCAGTGGAGACCCCGGAAAGGCAGTTTGGCAGTACCCGGGTACTATGCTAGAGACCCGGGGGATCATGGAATTGTCCCCCCAATGCCAGAATGTCATTAGGGTGACACTTCCATGATCTTAGACATGTTACATGGCCATGTTCGGAGTTACCATTGTGACGCTGTACATAGGTAGTGACCTATGTACAGTGCACGTGTGGGGGCACCTTGGCTAGTGTCAGGGTGCCCACACACTAAGTAACTTTGCACCCAACCTTCACCAGGTGAAGGTTAGACATATAGGTGACTTATAAGTTACTTAAGTGCAGTGGTAAATGGCTGTGAAATAACGTGGACGTTATTTCACGCAGCCTGCAGTGGCAGGCCTGTGTAAGAATTGTCAGAGCTTCCTATGGGTGGCAAAAGAAATGCTGCAGCCCATAGGGATCTCCTGGATCCCCAATACCCTGGGTACCTCAGTACCATATACTAGGGAATTATATGGGTGTACCAGTATGCCAATGTGAATTGGTAAATTTAGTCACTAGCCTGTTAGTGACAAATTTGGAAAGCAGAGAGAGCATAACCACTGATCTTCTGGTTAGCAGAGCCTCAGTGAGACAGTTAGGCATCACACAGGGAACACATACAGGGCACATACTTATGACCACTGGGGCCCTGCCTGGAAGGGTCCCAGTGACACATAGACTAAAACAACATATATACAGTGAAATATGGGGGTAACATGCCAGGCAAGATGGTACTTTCCTACAGTTCCTATTTAAACCGGAACTCTTTTGAAACACTTGTGCAGTGTACCCAATAGCGACTTCCCTCTCTGGCATTAATGAGAACAAAATGTATTGAAGCTTGCCTCACTTAAAACTGTTCTGACTCATACACTAAATATCAAGTCCCAGGAAAGCAAAAGCCAAGCATGAAACATGTAATAACATTGCCTTCAACATCACAAGTGTTCACATTATCAAGAAGTACCCATGTGCCAACAAACACCTTGCAATCTGATATGCACACAACCATTGATCTGCTGTTGCAGTACTGACTAAATGCACCTGGATCAATACATTTCTGTACCTTTGAAGTTGGTTGCAATCATACCTCCATAGCTGGTTTGCATAGATTCCCACACCATCGTGACATACTTTCTGTGGTTCCACCTGAAAACGTTTTAATGTCACAAAAGTGGAAGCCCAATAAATCAAAATGAGTACGACTGTTACTGAACCACCTTGACTAACTGGTATTTGTGTTAATGCCCTGCACAAGTATACCCAAGTTTTGTTATATTATCTACATAATTGTACAGTAGTCGTATGTCAAGTATTGGGAGTACTCTGTGTGTTATGCACTTGAATGAATAACTAAAATCACAGTGCTGTGGTACTTTCAACTTCTCCTTGGATTACATATAAATTGATTTCATGCATATGGTCCTCTCTTCAATATAGAAAAGCAAAAGGTTGTCAAATCAAATCAACTTTTGATGCCTCATTATGAGTTTCTTGGAATTTCTGACCTTTCATTGAAGAGAATTGCCAGCCCCATTGGTTTTACATGGCCTGTGGCAATTATGCAGAACCGTTGTTTTTCACCCAAAGACTCTGGCTGTTGAAAACAAAAATTAGGAATTACTAGGGAGTCGGACACTAGCTGGTTCCATTGGTAATTCTTTATTTCTGAGAGGCCCCTCAGAGCTCTTTTGTAATCCACGTTAACCTCTGGTATCAGTCACCTCATGGGGCAGAGATACTAGCCTTCACAATGGGAACCTTTTAACAAGGCGTTTAGTTGTTTTCTATCTTGCTAAGTGTAAGAACTGTAATGGCATCAGGATGCAGGTTTCCTCTGCAGACAGCTTTGAAAGAAGACCTCATGTGGACCATACCAAAAAATTACAGAGGGCATTGAGCCAGTCCTTTGCTTACCACTGGGTAGCCTGCATTTCTCTCTCATTTTCTAATAGCTGCCCATTGAGCTACTAAAGTAGGCAAACTAATCCCTTTTGAAACCCTTCAAATAGAAACTGTGGGACAAGTTTGATTGCTGCAGTTAGGTTCCACCCAGATTTTCTTGATCTTTGGATCACCTACTTTTAAGCTTTTACTGTGGTTGAATCTCACTAAGGCCCTCATTACAACCCTGGCGGTTGTGGATGCCAACAGGCTGGCGGTAAATACCGGAAAATTATGACCATGGCGGAAACAGCTCAGACAAACAGCCACTTTAACACACCGACTGCCAGGGCGGAATTAACAGGCACCACAGCGGTTACTGCCTACAGCCAGGAGGAAGCCAATGTTCCGCCCACTGTATTATGACAGTCCAATCTACCACCTTTTCCGGGGTGGTACCAATGACATCAAAAGCCTGGCAGAAACAGATCTCAGAAGTCAAAGGACTCACCTGTGGAGACTCAGGGAAGAACCACGCCGCCATGGAGCCCCAGCTGCACATATTCACAATGTTGTTTTATGTCCTGCTCCACCACGAACACCAACAGCGGCGAAGACGACCACAGTGAGTACAGCCACCTAGCACACAGGGGAGGAAGGGAGGAAAAGGAGAGTGACACACACATGCAACACACAACACCCCCAACACAATACACAAGCAAATGCAGTAACATAACATATTTACCCCATACCCTTAAGGAATAATGCAAGGACAACACCACTAGATCAAAAGGAATGTAATAAGATAAATATAGTAGCAATACATGCATCCAAATCAACAAGTATATACATATTTACAAATGAAGGGTCACTTCACAGCCCTCAATGTTCGTGGGCCACAGGGCCACATTACAAAGCCCAAGGCCCGACTTGACTCCTGCAGCAACAGGGAGAGAACACTCCAGGGGCATCAGTCAGAAAATAGGCAGGCACCTCAGGGGGATGGAGAATGGGGGGCACCTCAACCAGCAGATGGAACAACGCCACTGGTCCTGGAGGCGGCAACATGCCCATTACTCTGTCCTGGGGAGTGCAATGCCACAGTCTCTCAAGTGGGTGACTTGCCCACTGGCTCTGGAGGGGGCAACATGCCCGTTACACTGTCCCGGGGAGTGCAAGGCCACAATCTCTCAAGTGGGTGACTTGACCACATGCTCTGGAGGGGGCAACATGCCCTGTGCTTCATCCTGGGGAGTGAAAGGCCACAGTCACTCAAGTGGATGGCTTCTCCACTGGTTCTGGATGGGGCATCGTACCCTGTGATCTTCATCCTGGGGAGGTGGGGTGAATGGATGGCTTCTCCACTGGTTCTGGAGGGGGCATTGTGCCCTGTGATCTTCATCCTGGGGAGGATGTGGTGAGTGGGTGCCATACCCAGTGGAGGGGGCATCCTGCCTAGTGATGCAGATCTTGTGGAGTGCAGGGTCACAGTCTCTCAGCTGGGTGTCAATCCCACAGGATTTGTGGGGGGGGCAGGCCGGACAACAGCCCATGGAGGCAGGACTACACAATGTCCGCCAGCGGTGACGGCAGTTCAGTGGTGGTACTGGTGGTGCTGCTGCTAATGGTGGTAGTTGTGGGGGGAGGCTCCAGCCCATCCCATGCAGCCTTGGGCGGCTGCACCACCATGGTTGGTGGTGTGGGCTCCGACAGAATCCCAGCGCCATGCCCCTTGTCCTTACTGCTTGCTGGGGATGGCTCCTTGTTCCTTTTAGCAGCAGCTGGGGATGGCTCCTTACTCCTTTTGGCAACAGCTAGGGGTGGCTCCTTGCCCTTCCTTGCAGCAGTTGGGGGTGGCTCCTTGCCCTTCCTTGCAGCAGCTAGGGGTGGCTCTTTGCCCTTCCTTGCAGCACTTGGGACAGCCACCCTTTCTGTCCGGCTGCCTAGTGCCCGGGATCCTTTCCCACCTGGAGTTGCTGGGGACACTACTGGGCCCGTGGACTGGGTGGCTGAGGTGCTTGCCTGGGTTTTGACCACCCTGGCCTGACTTGAAGGACGGGGGCGGAGTGGGAGGGAAGAGGTCAACGGTGCAGAGAAAAAGCTTCTTAGGGCCATTGGGGAGGGAAGAGGGAGAAGGTTTGGGGAATGGAGGAAGAGGGAGTGGTTGTGGGAGGCGTCTGCTGTGTTTGGGTACAGGTGCATGGGCTCGATGCTGTTGTGGGGTGGATGGCTGTTGGTGTCTGGGTGCTTGCGTTTGTATAATTTGGGAGGAGGGGGCACAGACACAGTGGGGGAGGACACAGGGGACGTGTGCATGGCTGTTGGGGTGGTGGTGATGGAGGTAGTGGATGAGGATGTAGTGCATGCAGGTGTGAGTGTAGACGCAACTGGGAGGGAGGTGGATGACGAGGAGGAGGGGGACACAGTGGAGGCAGTGGATGTTGGTATGTCTGCATCTGGATGGTGTTTGTGTGAGTGCCTGTGGGATGAAGTGTGGTGCTTGTGTTTGCCTGTTCCACTCTTGTGTGTTGTCCTGTGTGCATACTCGTCTGCCTGTGTGCTTGGGATAGGTTGTGGTTGAGGGGAGTGAAACTGGGTAGAGGAAGTTCGGAGGGGGGGCGGTGGTAACAGGGACAATGGCTGCCATCAGAGAGGAGGCCAGAGCCTGGGTTGATCTCTGTTGGGCCGCCAAGCCCGTGTGAATACCCTCCAGAAATGCATTGGACTGTTGCATTTGGGCTGTCAGACACTGGATTGCACTCACAATGGTTGATTGCCCAACAGAGATGGATCACAGGAGGTCAATAGCCTCCTCACTCAGGGCAGCAAGGCTAACTGGGGCAGGGCCTGAGGTGCCTGGGGCAAAGGAGAACCCCACCCTCTTGGGTGAGCGGGCACAGAAAAATCACTGAGGGGCTGCTCAGAGGGCGGTGCTGGTACGGGGGTGGCGGCTGTAGCTGGGGTGGGCACTGAGGTGTCCACCACCACCAGGGAGCTGCTATCAGAGGAAGTATCTGTGTCCGAACTGTCCCCTCCAGTCTCTGCTGTGGTGCTCCCCTCACCCTCCAACCCACTGGTGCCCTCATCGTCGGTGGACTCTGCCTCCTGGGTCCTGTGGGATGCAGCTCCCTTCTTCGCCGGTGCCTCTGCTCCTCTGCCAGATGATGCTAATGAACATAAGGACAGGGTGACAAAACAAGAAAGGGGGGAGAGACAAAGGATACACTTGGTCAATGGAGGCACCAACTCCACCGTTGGCGTACATAACACACACACACACAGGGAACAGCCCTACGCACTATGCAATGCACTACCAGTAACAATGCTAGTCACCTGGGCATGGGGAGGGACACATACCACCAACTGCAGCATACCTGGGACCCACACACCCCTGCCCTGTAGTGGATACCTACTAGCTAGGTTTGAGGAATTTCACACCAGAACCCTGGGACCTATTCTTCAATGTCAGGCCTGGCCTAGGGGCACCTACAGGCACACATCCCCCACCTGGATACCACCCCACCAGGCGGATGTAGAAATGAAGGGCACTGTACTCACCCCTTTGTTGCTGCTGTGATGCCCCCAAGTGCCCATCCAGCTCCGGATAGGCCACCACCAGTATGCGGGCCATCAGGGGGGTCAGAGTTCGATGGGCACCCCTTCCTCGTTGGGAGGCCAAACCCAGCTGGTCCTCCACCGTCTTCCATGCCCAGCATCTCAGGTACTCCCATGGTTCCCAACAGTGGGTGCTCCGCCTGCCGTAGACCCCCAGGGTCTGCACATCCCTGGTGATGGCACGCCATATACCCTTCTTTTGATGGGCGCTGACCTGCAGAGGAAATACACGCAGGCCAAGGTATTAGTCAGACCGTCCTGCCTTTTACACTCATGGCCCACCATACCCCTTCACATCCCCATTTGCACAGACATGGCCCAGCATACATGCTGCACGCTGCCTAGGGCCCATCCACCAACCTCCCCTACATGAGGCCTTCTCACACACCCCTCTATGCATTCACGCCCCATGCATCGTACTCACAATGTACTCACCTGCTGGTCTGGAGGCCCATACAGCAGTCTGTACTGGGGTAGAACCCCATCCACCGGTCTCTCCAACTCCACCAAGGTGAAGGCAGGGGCCCTTTCCCCAGTCACACAAGCCATGGTAGGTTCTAGACACAGGTCACAGCAGCACATGCAGTGTAGGTCCTCTCCTGTTGAAGGTCAGCTAGCTAGTGAGTGAACAGACACAAAATGGCAGTGAAGTCCGCGGCGGGGCATACCGTCTCTGCCGGCGTACATCACCATTGGCCACTGTACCCCATAGGGCCCATTAATAACCAATGAGGAGTTGCACGGCGGTTCCCAACTGCCTCCCGCAACAGCGCACAACAGCAGCGGAATTACCTCATTTCCATCTGTCCCTCCATAAAGGACAGGCGGATGCCATTTTGGGTGGGGGGGGGCAGGCCATGAATCCTAACTGTGTCACAGTGCACAATTTCACATTCTGGACATATGCCACCAATAAATTGTAAAAATCACAATATGCATTGAACTGTAGTGGGTACAACGTACAGATCATGACTAGCTGCTCACTCTTTTGCCCCATAGATTGCAACCCCTGCGGATGAATAGGAGATAGAGACATCCTCCAGTGTACAGACCCCTGGTGGACTTGGCAACAATGGAGTACAGGCACATCATCCTCACCTACAGACTTGACAGGGCCGCAATCACAGAGCTCTGTGCCCAATTGGAGCCTATCCTGACATCTGCTATCCATCACCCCACTGGGATCCCCCCTCTTGTGCAAGTGCTATCAGTGCTCCATTTTCTGGCAACTGGTTCTTTCCAAGTGACAGTGGGCTTGGCAACAGGAATGTCACAGCCAATGTTCTCAATAGTGCTGACCAGAGTGTTGTCTGCCCTGATTAAACACATGTGCAGCTACATCAATTTCCCCCAAGTGGAGGATTTGGCCACAGTGAAGGCTGACTTCTATGCAATGGGACATATCCCCAACATCATTGGGGTGATTGACGGAACACATCATTGTATTTGTCCCCCCCCCCGGCAAAATGAACAGGTCTTCAGAAATCAAAAATGTTTTCAATCGATGAATGTGCAGATGGTGTGTTTGGCGGACCAGTACATCTCCCATGTCAATGCTAAGTATCCAGGCTTGGTGCATGATGCTTTTATCCTGAGGAATAGCAGCATCCCAAATGTGATGGCCCAACTACAGAGGCACATGATGTGGCTAATAGGTGAGCCCTGCGTCCCAGCCAGTGGATGTTGGTGTATGGGTATGTGTGGGCCATAAGGGTTAGTGTGTGGATAATAGTTGTCCCTCGATATTTGCAGGTGACTCAGGTTACCCAAACCTATCAAGGCTACTGACCCCTGTGAGGAATGCCAGGACAAGGGCAGAGGAACGTTACAATGAGGCACATGGACAAACCAGAAGGATTATTGAATATACCATTGGCCTCCTGAAGGCGAGGTTTTGGTGCCTCCATCTAACAGGTGGATCACTGTGCTACTCACCCAGGAAGGGCTGTTAGATCTTCGTGGCATGCTGTATGTTGAATAACCTTGCCTTGAGACGCCATGTTCCTTTTCTGCAGGAGGAGGAGGCCGGAGATGGCCGTGTGGCAGCAGTGGACCCTGTGGACAGTGAAGAGGAGGAGGCAGAGGATGAGGATGAGGACAACAGAAGTGCAATGATTTGTCAGTACTTGCAATGACACACAGGTAAGACAGTGTTATTTCACATTTCATTCACAGTTTAATGTTTGACATTGTCACTGGAAGGCTGTGAATTCTTACTTCTATGCCCTCTCACTGTACTCTTTGGCATCTCTTTTTGCAGATATTGGTGCCCCACTATTGCTCCTGCTGTGTTTACTGCAGCCTACTACAGGTCTTTCCTATGTAAAAATTAATGTACAGTTGAATTGCAATGTTTAAACCTTGTTAAACGAATACATAGTTAAATCATTTGACATACTCCATACTTGTATTTTTTCAAAGTGTTTTTATTGCAGTCCTTTGACGAAAAGGGGTGGTTCTCCTTCTGCAGGGGGAGGGGTGCTGGTGGCCTGTTGGCCCTGTGGCGCGGTCTCCTGTCCACTAGCGGCAGCGGAGGTGGGGGCCTGTTCAGTAGACTGGCTAGCGGCAGGGGCCCACTTGTGTGCCACTGCCTCCCTCATACTGTTGGCTATGTCTGCCAGCATCCCTGCAATAGAGACCAGGGTGGTGTTAATGGACGTCAAGTCCTCCCTGATCCCCAGGTACTGTCCCTCCTGCAGCCGCACATTCTCCTGCATCTTGTCCAGGATCTGGACCAGTGTATCCTGGGAATATTGGTATGCTCCCAGGATCGCAATGAGTGCCTCCTGGAGAATCGGTTCCCTGGGGTGTCCTCCCCCTGGCGCACAGCAGTCCTCCCAGCTTCCATGTTGTCTTTTGCCTCTGTCCCCTGATTTGTGTGCCCACTGCCACTGACCCCAGGTCCCTGATTGTCCTGGGTTTGTGGGGTGGCTTTGGGTCCCTGTAGTGGTGGACACACTGCTGATTGACGTGTCCTGGGGACAGAGGTATGGGGCTGATGGGTGGGTGCTGTGGTGGTGTTTCCTGAGGGGGAGGCTCAGTGGTGGTGTGAGACTGTCTGGGTAACCGACTGTCCAGAGGTCCCTGATGGGCCAGGTTTGTCATCCAGATCCAGGCGACCAGATCTGCTGTCATCACTGTGGGCCTCTTCTGTGGGGGGACTGGATGTTGCTGGCACATCTTTTCCTGTGACATTGGCTGGGATACCTGTGGGGATGTAAATGCAGTGTTATTGTTTCTGTGTGTGACATATTGTACATGGGTGGGTTGCCCTCGATGGCTGTTATTGCCCTAGCAGGTTTGCCTTGTGTGAGTTGTTATTTGGTGGGCGAGCTGATTGTCTCTAGAGTGCATGCTTTAGTGATAGGTGTCCATGCAGGGCTGTTGGTGGTGTCCATGAATTGGTGGTGCATGCAGGGCTTGGCATTGGGATGGGTGGGTTGTGATGGTGGGATGTGTGGGAGGTGGTGAAGTGATGGGAGTGAGGGTGGGCATATGTAATGGCATGCAGGTAGGGGGTGATAGTAATGGAGAGTTGACTTTCCAGAGTCCTGTCCTCCTGCTACTCCTGCCAGGCCCTCAGGATGCATGATTGCCAAGACTTGCTCCTCCCATGTTGTTAGTTGTGAAGGAGGAGGTGGGGGTACACCGCCAGTCCTCTGAACTGCAAGCTGGTGTCTTGCTGCCATGGAACGTACCTTCCCCAGTAGGTCATTCCATCTCTTCCTGTTGTCTTCCCTTGTTCTTGGGTGCTATCCCACGGCGTTGACCCTGTCCATGATCCTCCGCCATAGCTCCATCTTCCTAGAAATGGATATCTGCTGCACCTGTGATCCAAAAAGCTGTGGCTATACCCAGATGATTTCCTCCACCTTGACCCTTAGCTCCTCCTCAGAGAATCTGGGGTGTGATTGTGATGCCATAGGTGTAGTATGAGTTGTGTGGGTGAGGGTGTGTAGTGTGATGTGTTGGGGTGTGTGATGTAAGGTGCGTGGGTGGTATATAGGTGATAGTGGTGTGTGTCTCTGGTCTTGTCTCTGGTCTTGCTGTCTCTCTCTGGTGGCAATTGTTTGTAGTCGCAAAGGGTTGTGGGCAGTGTGGGTGTGTGTTTTATAGTGGTGTGGGTGTGGTGTGTGTATGTGTGTCAGGTGTTTGTAGTTTGAATTGTCCAATGTGGTGTTGTTTTGTATGTGTGTGTGTGTATTTTGAGTGCAGCTATATGTACCCTCAATGGTTTACCACCATTGAATGTCTGCCTTGGTGATTCGTGGGTCATAATGTTGTGGGCGTTGTTCTGTTGGTGTAACTGTGTGGCTTTTGCTACCGCCAGTTTATCACTGACCTTTGGGCTGGCGGACTTGTGTGTGTGGCTGTATAGTGACGGATTGGTGAGTGTGAGTCATAATATAGTAAGCGGATATCCGCCACGGCGGCGGTATATTGGCGGCAGTCAGCATGGCGGTAAGTGGGATTTACAGCCAATGTCATAATCAGGGCCCAAATGTAACTCAACTATGGTAATCACATTGCAAATGGACTGCGTGTGTTTAACATAAGTGTCCACCTTTTATTATAAGGGCACTGCAATGCAGCTAAAAAAAGGGGCCCCTGGTTGTTACACATAAACACTGTTAGAAATGGGGTCTCTGCTTGGCAGTCAGTTTGCACACTGCCCAAGCAGGGACCATCACTCTAGTCAGGGTAAGGGAAATACACTCCTAAGACAACACCTGCTCACCCCCTTGGTAGCTTGGCACAAGCAGTCAGGCTTATCTTAAAAGCAATATGTAAATAATTTCTACCAACACACACAGTAATACAGTGAAACCACTACAAAAGGGATGCCACACCAGTTTAGAAAAATAGACAATATGCATCTAAATGAAACAAGACCAAAATGACAAAAATCCAACATACACAAGTCAAGTTATGAACATTTCAAGTAAAAAGAGTCTTACTCCATCGAAAACAATGGAACTGTTGTTATAACACGAAGTAGCTGGTTTGTGTAAAAAATAAAGGCGCACTGCCGAGCGTGAGTCGGAAAAGTCAGCAATGCTTTGATTCCTTAATCGCAAGTGAGGACGTGTGTCTTTTCTTCTCCGGTTGGGTAGGTGATGCATCGTTGTTCTCTCCCGCAAGAAAGTAATGCGTTGATTTACTGATGGGGCACCTCGAACCCTGCTCAGGCTCACAATGATTCTTGACACCCAGCGATGATGCGTGAGAAATGTGGCTGCACTGTGATGGAAAACTGCACTGCGTTGGGTTTGTTTCCTTTTCAGCAGCTGCAAGCGGGTGTTGCGTCATTTCTCCAACTACCATGCAAGTGATGCGTCAATTTCCTAGCCGCGATGCAGGTGGTGTATCGATTTCAGCTGCCAGGCGGGTAGCGGGTGGTTTTTACAATCATGTTGCAGGTGGTGCATCAAAATTCTCCCTGCATGGCTTCCTGTGCTTGAATTTCAGTCCTTGTTTTACCAGCCGTACCTTTCAAGGGCCCAGGGACTGGGTAAGGTACCCCTTGGCAGGGCAGGAGGCTCAACAGAGAGTCCAGAAGCTGGCAGATGAAGTCTTTGATGGCCCTGAGACTTCAAAACAGGAGGCAAGCTCAATCCAAGCCTTTGAAGAGTCTTCGCAAGCAAGAATATACCACAAAGTCCAGTCTTTGTCCTCTTTCAGGCAGGAGCAGCAACTGCAGGCCTACCCAGCAAAGCACAGTCACAGGAAAAGAGGCAGTACTCCTCCTGGCCCATCAGGCTATGCAGGCTACACCCCAGCTCCCTTTGTGTCACTGTCTAAAGGGGATTCACAAACAGCCCAGCTGTCAGTCTGACCCAGACAGGGAATACACAAGCAGGCAGAGTCACAGAATGGTTTAAACAAAAAAATTGCCACTTTTTAAAAGTGGCATTTTCAAACTGTCAATCTAAAAACCAACTTTACCAAAAAATGTTTTTTAAAGTCAGAGACCCCAAACTCCAGATCTCTATCTGCTCCCAAAAGTAAACTGCACTTAAAAGATATTCAAATGCAGCCCCCATGTTAACCTATAAGAGAGAGAGGCCATGCAACAGTGAAAACCAAATTTGGCAGTATTTCACTATCAGGACATGTAGAACACATCAGCACATGTCCCACCTTTAATATACACCGCACCCTGCCCATCGGGCTACCTAGGGCCTACCTTAGGAGTACCTTACACGTATAAAAAGGGAAGGTTTGGGCCTGGCAAGTGGGTACACTTGCGAAGTCGAATTGGCAGTGCAAGACTGCACACACAGACTCTGCAGTGGCAGGTCTGAGGCACTCTTACAGGGCTACCCATGTGGGTGGCACAACCAGTGCTGTAGGCCCCCTAGTAGCATTTGATTTACAGGCCCTGGGCACCTCTAGTGCACTTTACTAGAGACTTACTGGTAAATCAAATGTGCCAATCAGGGATAAAAAAAATCACCAATACAATTTACCCAGAAAGTATGTGTACTTTAGCACTGGTTAGCAGTGGAAAAGTGCCAAGAGTCCTAAAGCCAACAAAAACAGGTCAGAAAGAAAAGGAGGAAGGAGGCAAAAAAGTTTGAGGATGACTCTGCAAAAAGGGCCAGGTTCAACAAACACATATGCACACACGTGCACATGTGCGGGCTGTGCATGCAAGACTACAGTCATGCACAGCCAGGTAACTGCGCATAGGTAGCCTGGTGCAGAGGAGACTCTTCAAGATTAGCTATTGACCTGGAGTAGGCCTTTTAATGTTAGTGTACGCTCAAAGGGAAAGGGAGTTTGGTTTACTGTCTTGTCCGCAGTGATACTTTATTACAGACATAGGGAAAACCTTCCTTAGAGTGGAGATTCACTTCCTTTTTGCCTACAAAGTTCAGTGACATATCAAAATGGGGTCGAACATGTGGCAGAAAAACAATTCTGAGTTCCAGAAGGATATTTGTTCAACTTATGAGTCTTCCAGGATTGTCATATTTCTCCTGCTCAGCTGAGGATCAGAGCCCAGGCATTTTGTCACCCTGCTCTGCCAAGTTTATTACATTTCTCTTCAGCAACAGGAAGGAATATCGTCCCACACAAAGGGAGTAGAGATTAAAGATACTTTATTCGGCTCAAAAGAGGCATAAAAGACACAATCGATTACAAACATCATAATCATGATAAAAACTTAATAAATACAGGTAAATAACAATATCAGATATAAAAAAACAGATTAAAAAATAATAAAAAATGATTAAGAATTTCGAATAGCAGCAGTTATAAAATTTAGCACCGCCTCTATTATCTCCTCTCAGCCCAAGTCCTGTAAATAAAAAAAGGCAGGATAACTACGTCTAATACCCGAGAGAAGAAGGATTGGGTGTAAAAACCTTCTTCTGGGGGAACTTGTACTTTGATGCAATCTACACACAGCCGCATGGAGGCAGTTTCCTGAACCAGGTTCCTTGAGTAGGAAATGCCAATAAAAAATATATGGATTTCAATAAAATCTAGTAAGTAAAAACCTATGCTGTTCGTAAGTAATCATACTAAGATATAACTTAGGAAATAGTGGCTTTAAAGACAATTGCTCCCAGTTCCCAGACATGTTACCAGTTAAATCTGAATTATAAATAAAGTGCAAATACAGGTCCTTAGGGCCAGATGTAGGAAGCCTTTTGCATGTCGCAAACTGCGAAAAACGCAGTTTGCAGCATGCAAAAGGCCGAACATGATGCACAACCTCAAATTGCGAGTTGGTACCAACTCGCAATTTGAGGATGCGACTCGCAAATAGGAAGGGGTGTTCCCTTCCTATTTGCGACCGCATCGCCATGCTGAGTTGCTTTGTGACCGCGAATGCGGTCGCAAACCAACTCGCAGTTACCACCCACTTGAAGTGGGTGGTAACTCATTCGCAAAAGGGAAGGGGTCCCCAGGGACACCTTTCTGCATACAATTTTGCGAGTTGCAATTTGCGAGTCGGTCAAACTCGTAAATTGCAAGTCGCAAAATGTTCTAATGCTACATCTGGCCCTTAGTTCTCTGTACAGCCCCCGACAAGGAGGCGGGATCCTAGAAATATTCCTTTACCCCAAGGCGTGAGAACATAAGATTCACATATCTGATGTAAGGGATATCCACAGAGCCCGTCAATGACAGACAGTCCCTGATCACAGATCTGCAGAAATGAGCTTCAGGATTTGTCCATACTCTTAACCAAAGCAGTAAAGGTTGCACTCTTATATAATCGGCTATGTCCCTGAGCCCCACTTCATCATGACAAAAAGCAGCTGGAGTGAATTGAGGGACTGCTAGCAATCTTCTCAAAAACTTATTTTCCACTACCTGTAAACTTGAGCAGTCCGTGAAGCCACAAAGGGAGTAACTAACACTGCTTCCCTCATCTCCTGAGCAGGAAAGGGTGGAGATAAAATACTGCATTTTTCAATTACTTGTCACACTGCGGCAGGGCTGGGGACAGCCCAGGACCACTGAACAAAAGAGAAAGTCCAGACAACTGAAGCCAACACAGGAGGGGGTGTCTCTTTTAACTTTTGGTGGGAAAGCCCCTGGCAGTGATGTCAGCGAGGGGCAAAACTGAATCCCCAAGAGTAGATGTGACCAGTGATTCTTGGATGATATCATCTTGAACTGTTCCACCATGCTGTGCAGGAGAGGTAGAACAAGGGTGAAGAGGTGATATGGCAAAGACAGGATTTTCCAGGGGCACCCAGCTTCTAGAACTTTCCATGCCCCTTTAAAATTAACTCTTGCATAAGATGGAGACTCTCTATTGGTTGGTGCTATTTATGCTTCTTGCAGCTGGATCGTAGGACTGCGGCTGATATGAGCAACTGGAAGGAGGAACCCCACTGAAGCCCAAAAAAGGACTAACTACTCTGCCCCAGCTGACACTAGGACCAGGCTCTCCCCAAGAGCCAGTGAAGCTGGCCCACTGTTGTGTGCTGCTTTATTATATTGTCTTCCTTTTCCCTCCATCTTTGTAAAGGTTTGTTCTTGTTTACATGACTTTCTCTCTTTTATTACACATTCCATGTTTGTGTCTTTTTATCTTGTGTTCTACTTCCAGAAGGTGTTGCTTGGTTCTGTATGATCAGTTACAACTGATCATTAGACCTGCTGGGCGCCATCCTGGTCGTGGGCTAGTTGTGCTAATAAACGTCTTACTTTGAGCAACTCCTATGTGAAGTCATCCTTCCTGACAGATTTGGCACCAATGATGGCCCCTGAGCTTTCATGTGAAAACAGTATCTTGTTGAGGCAACATTGTTTTATTCCACCACTTGGCTTGAGAGCTGGTCTTTTGAAGAGTCCTCATAGTGGAAGTCTTGGAATTCCTTTGACATCCAAAATGTTACATCAATTCTATTGGTGGCCGTGTATGGATAATTATATTCTTAAGATGGTAGATGCCTGCCCTGAGTGTCTTGTCTCGGACAAAAACTAGAGTTTGCAAAAAATACCTTTATGTCTTGTGCTTTTCCCAGAAAAACCCTGGCAGAAGGTAACTTGGTTTTTCAGGTCCCTTCATTTTACTACCTACGGTAATGAGATATCTGACAGTCTTGGTGGATTGCTAATCCAAATGGATTCTTTTTTTTTTTTGTAGATGCTGCTTCCACCAGAAATGTGTTGAGTTTTCTAGAGAATGTGTTTGCCATAGAAGTCCCATCTAAGTATATTGTTACAGTTAATGGCTCATATTTTCCCTCATAGGATATGAAACACCTGCAAGTAGCACTTTAAAGTCCAGCCTTCCAATGGCTTGGTTGAGAGGGCTAATTGTATGTGAAAGAAAAGAGTAAGAACTAGTTTTTCTCAGGTTTAAGTGTCAACAAGTATCTTAAGCAAAAGGTCTGGTCTTATTTGACTACACCTCATTCTACCAATGTTAAGGGAGAGAAATCCTAATGTGTCTATTCTTCAAAATTGGTTAGGGTCCGCACATGCTCATTTGTTCAATGATGTGGAGTTGCTTGATAATAAAATTTGGTGTGAGAGAAGAGCAAAGCATCATTTGACAGTAAGAAGAATGCAAAAGACATTGGGTTCTCATAAAAAACATGAAAGTAGCTAAAAGGCAATTGAGGTTCTCATCCCCTGCTAAAATAGACATGCCTTCCAAGACATCAGTTCTTTGGAATGGTAAGGCATGGCGGAACAAGATTCGAGTTTTACCTATTTCAGATGGAAATCATTATGTGCACTTAGGCCCTGATTTAAGAAAAGAGGCACTGCACCCAGTGCGTCGCCACTTTTCTTGTGCCACTTAGTGCCCCCCCTAACGCCACCATGTGTGCGCCATATCTAAGATATGGCGCACTATGGTGGTAGTTAGGGGAACTAGCATCAAAATCTTTGATGCTAGTTCAGAGCTTTGCAAGATGAGCATAAAAAATGTTGATGCTAATCCTGCAAAGCCCATTGAGGCCCATTGAAAACAATGGCATGCCTCCTTTTAACGCCTGCTCTGAGCAGGCATTAAAAGTGCCAAATAATGATGCAAAGAAATATCTTAGATTTCTTTGTGCCATTTGTTTGTTCCCCCCGATGGGGGAACGCCCCCTTTGAATACATTATGCCTGCGCAAGCGTAATGTAGCGCAAAGGGTTACAAAGTGGCCAAATGCACGCATTGCACCACTTTGTACATTTTACACTGTGATTTTGGCCTCGTTGGGCCACATTAGCATTAAAGAAATGATGCTAATGTGGTGCAAGGAGGAGCAAGGGCCTCTTTAATCAGCCCCTTACTATATTAGCGACTTCCTGGACCCGGTCGCTGATGTTGGTTCTAGTTTGGAAACTGACTTCAATCTTGGGTCCACTTCTGAACATGGTCCTAGCAATGCCCATGGCAGTACACACAAGAATCTTTGCTTCTCCCAATTTCATTGAAGAGCATGTTTCAAGTCATGATATTTGTCCAGAAAGACCTAGATTGGCTGAAATTGCAAATTGCCTGCAAAGGTCACAGACTATGACCTGTCTTGAATTGTAACTTTTCATGTTATTTGTTTTGAGGAATGGAGCGATGTTGTGTGCTCCTTTATGATGCCATCTTCCTTTTCCTTCCATATCTGTAAAGCTTTCTTCTTGTTTGCGTCCCTTTCTCTCTATTATTCCATATTCCATCTTTGTGCCTTGGATCTGTATGACTAGTTACAACTGATCATTAAGACCTGCTGGACACCGTCCTGGTCATTGGCTCATGAACTTCTTTACTTCAAGCAACTCCTGTGCAAAGTCATCCTTCCCTCCACACCCCCTGATGACAAGTTGGGCAAAAGCTCTGGATTTCTGTACCCAGAGACAAAGACTAGGCAGAAGTGTAGGAGGCTGGCCTGGTTTGTAGTGGGCACCTTGGGTACTTACACCTTACACCAGGTCCAGTTATCCCTTGTTAGTGAATGTAGTAGTGTTCTAGCAGCTTAGGCT
Organism: Pleurodeles waltl; assembly: GCF_031143425.1. Classification (NCBI taxonomy): domain Eukaryota; kingdom Metazoa; phylum Chordata; class Amphibia; order Caudata; family Salamandridae; genus Pleurodeles; species Pleurodeles waltl. The sequence goes on along the minus strand of NC_090440.1, from coordinate 1,228,689,239 downwards.
GATAGCGGTAGCTATAGCAGAGCAGCTTAGGCTGAACTAAGAGACATGCAAAGCTCATGCAATATCACTTATAGTTACAAAGTACTTCTGCACAAGTAAAGACAATACTCAGTGTTACCAAAAATAGAGGTATTTAATTGGGTGACACAGTACCAAAAAATCTTACAGACAATACTCCTTCTGGAGGTAAGTATTATGCACAATATATACACTAGACACCAAAATTAGACAAGTAAATAGTCATAGAACAGTGCAAACAGTAGGAAATCCTATAGAATGCAATGGGAGAAAATAGGTCTAGGGGCAACACAAACCATATACTAAAAAAGAGGAACGTGAATCACAAATTCCCGCCTAGACAAGGGTAATGTGTGCAGAACCGCTGGGAGAGTAAGACTACAGTAAAGGTAAGTAAATTACCCCACCCCAGAGCTCAGAAAAGCAGGAGTAAATTACTGCAAGTTTCCTTAGGACACACTAAACCTCATTTTGGGGATTTTGCAGCAGCCAACCAAGTCTGCAAAGAACAACTGCTGGATTATTGGACCTGAAGACCTGCAAAGGGGACAAAGTCCAGAAGTCAAAAGAAGTTCCAGGAAGAACAGGAGCCGACCCAGAAGCGGGTGCAAAAGAAGAGTCCCCGGTTAGTAGAAGACTGCAGAAATGCACCCTAGGAAGATGCCAGTGGGTTCCTGCATGACGGAAAAGATGTCCCACGGCGTGAAGATTGTTGCAGATGAGATTTCGTGTTGGAAGGCGCCAACAAGCCGTGGCTATGACAAAAGTGCGTTTTTCATCAAAATGGCACTGGATGGACCCAGGAGGGACCTGGGGGCTTCAACTCTGTGTGAGGAGGAAGAGGGGGCTCTCAGCACTTTAGAGAGCCCTCGGGATGCCAGCCAGCACCCTCAGAAGCCGCAGAATCCAGGTTCAAAGGAGGTGCAGAACACAGTTGATGCAGCACAACAAAAGAAGGTCCCACGCCGCCGGAGAACAAATCAGCGAGTTCAGCATCACAGGGTGGAGTGCTGGGGACCTGGGCCAGGCTGTGCATGAAGGAATTTTGCAAAGAGTACACAGAGGCCTTGGAAGGCGAAGAAGACGCAATACACAGCCGTACTGTTGTTCTTGGGGAAGGCAAGGTCTTATCTCCTCCAAAGTTCAACAGCAGGACCTCAGGACAGTCTATGTTGATGATGTCCACCGCTGTCTCCTTAAGAGCATGCTTGTTGCTGTGAGAGGAGTCCAAGGGTACTGGTTGTCACCTTGGAAGGTGCCTGCTTGGAGCATGGGAGTGATTACGTCACTCCACAGGAGATTTCTTCAGTTCTTCTGGTGCAGGTTGAAGACAGGGAGTCCCCAAAGCGTGCACACCATGGAAACTGTTGCAGTTGCTGACTTGGAGCTGAGGTTGCTGAAAAAAGTGTCTCTTGTAAACACTTTGTTGCAGTTACAGCATTTCTTGGAGCAGGCTGCGGTTGATCTGCGGTCAGAAGATTCCAAAGTGGTTGCAGAGGATTCCTGAAGGAATCTTGCAAGCAGAATCTGAAGAGACCCCACAGGAGAGACCCTAAAAAGCCCTGAGAGGGGGATTGGCTACCTTGTCAGGTATGGACCTATCTGGAGGGGTCTCTGACGTCACCTGCTGGCACTGGCCACTCAGAGCCCTCCAGAGTGCCACCACTTTTTGCAAAGCAAGATGGCTGAGGTCTGGGACACACTGGAGGAGCTCTGGGCACCACCCCTGGGGTGGTGATGGACAGAGGAGTGGTCACCCCCCTTTCCTTCATCCAGTTTCCTGCCAGAGCAAGGGAGAAGCGTTCCCTGAACCGGTGTAGACTGGTTTATGCAAGGAGGGCACCATCTGTGCCCTTCAAAGCATTTCCAGAGGCTGGGGGAGGCCACCACTCCCCAGCCTGTAACATCTACTTCCAAAGGAAGAGGGTGTAACACCCTGCTCTCAGAGGAAATGCTTTGTTCTGCCTTCCTGGGACTGGGCTGCCCAGACCCCAGGAGGGCAGAACCTTGTCTGTGAGGTGGCAGCAGCTGCAGTGCAAGCCTCAGAGAGCTGGTTTGGCAGTACTGGGGGTCCATGGTGGAGCCCCCAGGATGCATGGAATTGGCTCCCATCCTGGGGGCTCCACCATGGACCCCCAATACCAGATTTTGAATGGGGGGGACAACTCCATGATCTTGTTGCATGGCCATTTTCGGAGTTACCATTGTGAAACTACATATAGGTAATGACCTATATGTAGTGCACGTGTGATGGCATCCCCACACTCACAAAGTCAGGGGAAATGGCCCTGAACTATGTGGGGGCACCTTTTCTAGTGCAAGGGTGCCTTCACACTTAGTAACTTTGCACCTAACCTTCAGCAAGTGAAGGTTTGACATATAGGTCACTTATAAGTTACTTAGGTGCAGTGAAAATGGCTGTGAAATTGAGTGTGCACTATTTCATGCAGGCTGCAATGGAAGTCCTGTGTAAGGGTTTGTCTGAGCTGCCTATGGGTGGCAAAAGAAATGCTGCAGCCCATATGGATCTCCTGGAACCCCAATGCCCTGGGTACCTAGGTACCATATACTAGGGACTTATAAGGGGGGTCCAATATGCCAATTGAAATTGGTAAATGTAATCACTGGCCTACAGTGACAAATTTAAAAGCAGAGAGACCATAAGCACTGAGGTTCTGATTAGCTTAGCCTCAGTGACACAGTTAGTCACTACACAGGCATACACATTAGGCCACAAACTATGAGCACTGGCGTCCTGGCAAGCAGGATCCCAGTGAGACAGGCAAAACACATTGACATATAGGTTTTTCTCTATGAGCACTGGGGTCCTGGCTAGCAGGATCCCAGTGACACAGTAAAAACACACTGACACATACAAACAGGCTAAAAGTGGGGGTAACCATGCTAGAAAGAGGCTACTTTCCTACAAGAAGGCTGGCACAGGCAACAAGTAGACCCATCTACCTATAGATTACACCTTTGGAGGTGAGGAATAGTGCTAAAACTGCTCCTGGTGGCAGGATGTTGGCACCAGGAGTAAAATGACCCAAAGAACATCCAGATCAGCCTAATGGGGCCTGAGATATGGCATTGTAACAATTGGCAACCTGTGACCTATTGAGAAAAATAAATTGTGGGGGTTCCTCTGCATTTCTTTACTTTAATTGGTGCCGGATTTATTTATTTAGTTACTGTAGAAACGCACCATACGTGGGACACCTTCCCCATTTCCACTTTTTCCCTTGGAGCCTCAATTTCCGGGAGGCCGTCGCAAATGAAGTGTGAGTGCCGCTGGGCTCCCCACAACAGTGGTGAACCTGTCCCCCACTCCTTGTGCCCATGTCTGGGGGGGCGAGGGGGTCGGGCACCCACCACAACGACAACTACCTTCCAGTAGAGTGGGCTGGGGAAAGCTCTGCCGGCTCCTATAGCAGCACAGAAGACTGCCCAGTGAGCCGGCTGGGTTGCTGAGGGTGGGCTCCCAGAGCTGCATGTGTGGTGCCCGGGTGGGACTGGACAACCCAGAGATAAAAAAAAAACACAAGAAAAGGAAAAGAGGTGCACAAAGAAGTGTGCCAGGAAAACAAATAGCACCTTTCCCTAGCACAGCAGGAGAGCCACCCATTCAATATTCACTTCTCCTGACTGGATCACCCCATAATGCCCTGCTGGGCTGAACAATTTGCATATTTTTCTTGCCATGTGGTAACCCCAGGATGGAATGGACACCACCAACCAAGATAGAACATGTTATGGGGGTCTGTAGGAGTGACAGCAGACCCCCAGGAGTAATACCCAACAACAGTCTCTACATCTGTGGTGGTCAGGAATCCATGACCCTCTGAAATGTGTACTTCATATTTAAAACACTCCCAAGGCTGTAGGTTTTGATGTACAGCTGGGAGTGCAGTACTCTCTAGGAGTCTGTTCTATGGCTGCATTTAATGAGGCCTGAAGGTGTACAAGAATATTGTATTTTATGGCTTGAAAGTATAGAAAGGTACAAAGCAGGCATGTTATGTTTATTTTAAGATGTTTTATTGACATAATACTGTTGACAGTGCTACTGCTCAACATGAGTATACTTTATTAACATTAATAAGAGCATTTCACATGTTATTGATGATTGCATTTACATACAAAATTATGGTAATTTTAACTTGTGGTTTGTTCATCTGGAACCTTTGATCAAGCCTATAATCTTACCCTATATGTTTGTATGGGCCTTTAAGAGGTCAAAGATGATGACACAATGTCATCTATAGTATTTCCATCTGCCTAATGTACCTAGTTGCGTATTTATGCATAGCATTTATTAGTGTGTGTGAACAAATGTACTTTCCTTTTTCTAAAGAAAAAACACTGACTGGAGAATGGTGATTACTAGCCCACACCACCTCTGCTGAGTAGGCCTCGGACTGTTCTGCCTCGCTACCCTGTGAGATTTAAGCACTACAATGGGGTAAGGGGAATCTGTGGACCTATTACTTGTGCAGGCCTTACATCCTGCACAACTAATAACCCAAGTTTCCACATTGACGTTACTGGTAAATTGGATGTCACCAAACACTAATCCTGAAAGTTTTTCTGTTTTTTGATATAGGCTTTGAGAGTGGAGAGTCAGCTGGGTTGTTGAATCAACATTGCTAAATGATCTGAAATACCCTTGTTTAGCAGTCCAGGCCTTAGAAATAGAGTTTAAAGAGAAAGAGACTGCAGTAATAGAACTGGAGATAGAGCTAGAAGGTATAGAAAGTGACACACCTAGCAGTAGAACGAACCACCAGATTGGAACTACCACATTCACCTCTGCTGCCTTCTTTGAATCTTTACAGGCAGATTAGTTATTACATGAATAGCATGGAAGGGATAAAGGAGAACAGGAGACCAAGCAATAGATCAGGCATCCATTACCCATGCAAACTGTGTTGGAAACAAAATTTCTTGAGACAAGACTTGTGAAGAGAGGCAAAGAGATCTATTTCTGGATTCCCAAATCTGTGGCCTCATGCCTGGAAGACAGTTTGGGTAATACACAGATTCTGTGACGTAGAGAATTTCTGAGTTAAGGAGGCCCGTATTTATACTTTTTTAGCGCCGCATTTGCGCCGCTTTTTGACGCAAAAGCGGCGCAAAACTACAAAATCCAATTGTATTTTGTAAGTTTGCGCCGCTTTTGCGTCAAAAAGCGGCACAAATGCGGCGCTAAAAAAGTATAAATACTGGCCGGAGTCTGCCACCAAATTTGTCTTCCCATTGCTTTATTTAGCAGGTAGAGATGGCACATTCTGTTCTGTCCAAATTGCTATCTTCATTACCACTACATTTAGGGATGTGAAATTTGATCCTCTTTGTCTTTTGAGGCATGGAATGGTAACTCATTTTCTGTCCTGATTAACACTTTTGATGAGGTAATTATGTTTTGAAATGTATCAAGCTCTCAGTTAGTTCCCTTCAGTTGGATTATTGATGTTGTTACGTCATCAACCACTTTCCTTGAGTTGATAGGTCCAATATAGACGCTTCCCAGCCCAAAAGACTTGCATCCATTGTTGCTATGCAGGGGGTAAGGAGCTAAGTGGAATCCCTTCTCCAGTGATTCCTTTTCAGCCACCACTGAAGTTGTTGGGAGAAGTGCCTTGTCACTGGAATGGATTTCAATCGATGATAGTTTTCAGTACTTGAGTAGATAAATCAGGAGAAGTCTCCAATGTAGTCTGGCTTATTGTTAGACTCAGCATCCTTGGCGTGGTCTCCTATAACTTTTTGCCTCTGCTTCCAAGGTTGTTGATGTGTGCTGGACTCTGTTTTTGCTGTTGTTTGGTACTCTGGGCATTTTGCCACTGCTAATGAGTGCTAAAGTGCAACTGCTCCTATGTAAAATGTATGTGTAATTGGCTTAACCATGATTGGCATATTTGATTTACCAGTAAGTCCCTAGTAAAGTGCACTAGAGGTACCCTGGGCCTGTAAATCAAATTATACTACTGGGCTTGCAGCACTGGTTGTGCCACCCACATAAGTTGTCCTGTAAACATGGCTCAGACCTGCCACTGCTGTGTCTGTGTTTGCAGTTTTAAACTTCCAATTCGACTTGGTAAGTGTACCCACTTGCCAGGTCTAAACTTTCCCTTTTTATACAAGTAAGGCACCCCTAAGGTAGGACCTAGGTAGCCCTATAGGCAGGGTGCAGTGTATGTTAAAGGTGGGGCATGTACTTATGTGTGTTACATGTCCTAACAGTTAAATACAGCTAAATTTAGTCTTCACTGTTGCAAGGCCTATCCCTCTCATAGGTTAACATGGGGACTGTCTTTAAATATCAAAAGTGCAGATTCCCTTTGAAAGCAGATCTAAATATGGAGTTTAGGGTCTCTGAACCCACAATTTAAAAATACATCTTTTAGTGAATGTAATTTTTAGATTGTTAGTTTGAAATGGCAATTTTGGAAGTAGGCATTTTCTTGCTTAAACCATTCTGTGACTCTGCCTGTTTGTGGATTCTCTGTCTGGGTCAGTTTGACAGTTAGGCTTTTTGCATCTCTCATCTAGACAGTGGCACAAAGGGACTGGGGTGTAGATTGCATATCCTGATGAGCCATCTATGATAGGAGAAGATGGAGGAGTGGTCACTAACACCTGAAAGAACTGTGCCTGCCCTCACACAATGTAGTCTCCAGCCCCCTGGTGTGTGTCTGGGGCCTGGCCTGGGCAAGGCAGGATCTTTTGCACAACAGAGACTTTCCTTTGAAGTAGACCTACTTGAAAGGCAGAAAGGGGTTTGAGTATTGGACACAAAACCCCTGAAAATTAGATCACTTCTGGATTCAAGAGGAACTTCTGCCAAGGAGAAGAGCTGAAGAGCTGAGGAGAAGTGCTCCCCCTGCTTTTGACTCTGCTTTGTTGGGCTATCCTGCAGTTGCTGCTTCTAATTGTGAAAGGGGACAAGACTGGAATTTGTTGTGCATTCCTGTTTGTGAAGAATCTCCAAGGGCTTGAGTTGAGCTTGCCTCCTGTTTTGAAGTCTTAGGGCCATCAAATATGTCCTCTGCTAACAAATGGACTCTCTCATGAGACTCCTGCCCTTCCAAGTGGTGCCTTATCCAGTCCCTGGGCCCTTGAAAGGTGAAGTTGGCAGACAAGAGCTGAAAATCCACACACAGAAGGCTATGCAGGGAAATGTATGACGCATCTTCTGCAATGCGGATGATAAACAATGCGGCGCCAGCTTCGCTGCTAAAATGGATGCTCCACCTGCATTGCGGCTGGAGAAACAATGCGCAACACCCACTTGCAGCTGCAAACAAACCAAACCCCACAGACTGCAGTTTTCGTGCAACAGGATTTTTCATGCATCGTCCATGACCGTCAAAGTCAATCTGATTCTGAGTGGATCTGAGGTGCCCTGTCTGGAAATCGTTGCATCGCTCTCTTGCGAGGGAGAAAAATGATGCATCGCCGACCCGACCGGAGAAGAAACGACGCACAGCTTCCCTTGCGAGGAAGGAATTGGCGCACCGCTGCCTTTTCCTGTGCACGCTCTCCAGTGCAGCTTTATTTTTTATGCTAGCCAGGTACTTAGTGCACCGCTGCCTTTTCCTGTGCACGCTCTCCAGTGCAGCTTTATTTTTTATGCTAGCCAGGTACTTAGTGCAAAATCATCTTTTCCATTGTTTTCTATGGAGTAAGACTCTTATTCATTTGAAAATTCATATTTTAACTTCGGTATGTTGGATTTTTTGGTCATTTTGGTCTTGTTTGATTTAGATAAATATTTCCTATTTTTCTTAACTGGCGTGGTGACCATTTTGTAGTGTTTTCACTGTATTACTGTGTGTGTTGGTACAAATACTTTACCCATTGCTTCTGAGATAAGCCTGACTGCTTGTGCCAAGCTACCAAAGGGTAAGCAGGGGTTATCGAAGTGTGTTTCTCTATTACCCTCACTAGAGTGAGGGTCCTTTTTTGGACAGGGGGCAACCTGACTGCCAACCTAAGACCCCATTTCTAACACTCATGATACCAAGAACTCACATGATGTAATGAGTCCTTGGTCTGTTACTTAGGGGCATATTTATACTCTGTTTGCGCCGATTGTGTGTCAAAACATTTTACGCACAATCAGCGCAAACGTTGCCCCATATTTAAACTCTGACGCCCGAGCCCGCGGACGTAAAAATTCCACCGTGTGCGTCATTTCTTGGATGCGGCAACCCGCCCTGCGTTAATGATATGCAGGGTAGGCGTTCCCATCCAAAAAATGCCGCACGGCCGGGAGGCGGAGCCAGAAAATGACGCACAGCCCGATTTGCGTCAAAATTTAACGCCTGGGTCAGGGCAGGCGTTAAAATGGGGCAAACACACCTGTATTTAATCAGAATACACAGAACAAACAGCAGAGCAGCAGAGCAGCAACAGGGAGCCATGGAGGTGATTCTTATCCAGCGTGCACGCAGACGCAGAACCCAGCAGCAACAACAGCAGCTACCACAACACCAGCAGGGACCCCAAAGGCAGCACAGAAGGCAGGAGAGGATATTCCGCCCAAGAACAACCCTTCAGGGCCTCAGGGAACACGACATCATACAGAGGTACCGGTTGAACTGGCAGGCCATCCAGCAGCTGCTGAGAAACATTGAACAGCAGTTGGCCCCCACTTTGGTGACACCCCGCACCACACCAACAGAAACAAAGCTGCTTGCCGTACTTCACATGCTGGCAAGTGGCTCATTTCAAACAACTGGTGCCTGGTTGGCGGAATATCACAACCATCATTCTCCGCATTTCTGCCAAAAGTACTGGATGCCATCATTCGCCTGAAACCCCGCCACATCTGCTTCCCTAACACACTGCAGAAGCAGCAGGAAACTAAACAGGGGTTCTACGCAATCAGTGGCTTCCCACACGTCCTTGGTGCAATCGACTGCACACATGTACGCCTTGTGACACCTGCTGCAACTGAACACCTCTACCGCAACAGGAAGCACACACATTCAATCAACGTGCAGGCCATAGTCGATCACCAAGGAATGTTCACAAACATCGTGGCTAAATATCCTGGGAGTGTACATGACTCATTCATCTTCCGTCACTGCACCATCAACCAACACTTCCAGGATGGACGGTATGGCAATGGACTACTTGTTGGTAAGTACTAAAACCTACTTATTCACACACTGCACAGCAACCCTCTAGGACACACAACACATACACCACAACAGCAACATCTAGACAGGAACACACTGAGGTCCTGACATCACTAGCCATGTTTCTTAAGTCACCATTGAACCTGTCACACATTGGAATTTACTATACAGCCTAATGTGAAGACGTCAATGAGTGTGGTAGCCGAAATGTCACCTTGCAAATTGTAAATGTCACAATGACCTTTACATTAATACACTGCCTAAGTCTAAAGGTATGGGATGTCCAGGGTACTTTCATATGAACGTGCTAACAACACTTATAAATTAAACTCTACATTGAACTATCTACTCACCCCAAGTGAAGACACAAGGACACCTGTATCACAAGTCACAATGTTAGGGAGGGCACACTGCACTGAAAATCACAAAACATACTGATGACAAACTGTTAGTAGACAAACACGTGCTCAGCCAAGGTAAAAACACAATGCAGATGGTATAGCCTACAAGTATAGGATGTCACATCAGTAAACAAAAGAGTCACAGACAACACAAGACAACTACTGCCATGAACGGTCTTTACAATAATGCAAGCTACATCAACATGATCCCATTCTTTTTTTCTTTCAGCTGATCAGGGGTATGGCATCCAGCCATGGCTAATGACACCATTTGGCAACCCGAGTACTGCTGCAGAGCGGGCATACAACGAGGCCCATACGAGAACACGCAGCATTGTCGAGCGCACATTCGGCATCCTCAAGTCAAGGTTCCGCTGCCTCGACATCACTGGTGGTAACCTACTATATTCCCCCGAGATGGTCTGTAGGATCATCCTCACATGTGCAATATTGAACAACATTTGTGTCAAAAGGAACATTCCCCTCCTCGAACCAGACCCATACATGCCTGAAGACGAGGAAGAGGAGGATGCTGGCCTGCAACAGGAGGGGGAACAACCAAACACGGCTGCTGGAGTGCGTAGGCGCCAACAGATTGTAAATAATTTATTTTCATAATTATCACCATCACCACTTAATGCACTATTGTAAATAAACACTGATAACAAACACCACATCATGGTTTGGCCTATTCATTTCTGCCCACCTTTAGCTTTAAATATCAGAAGAAGAATGTCGTCTCATGGACACAGAAAAACACACAACAAATGTAATGCCCAACATACAATGGTCACATACACACACAATGTAAATGACTGACATCCTGTACAGTTCACCTTTGAAGGGCAATAGCTGAGGATCACACATATGACACACATACATGTAGGAAACATGGTTCATCGCAGCAGATGGCACACAACTAAAACACCATCACTCAACTAGGGGAAAACAGGCCTCATATATCAGGCAGTTGACATGCTTATGCTTCAGGAACAGGAATGTATTACCAGACTCTTGGCAGTAGTAATTCCAACTACTTACAATATTTGCAATGACTATCTGACACTAGAGTTACACATAAGCAGAACATACACAGCACAAGTGCCACACATATGACAAGCATCCAGTACATCACATCCCATCTACATGTCAGCCCTTTTCTAAAAACATTACACACATGCGGCTGGTCACACCCCACCTGTCTGAAGAGGTCCCTGGAATGCTGATATGTGTACACTGAGATTCCCTCATCTACACACACACACACACTCACAAGAGTCATCCAGTGTGCCATACCCTTTCCTATGCCTACCATTGTCATAGTACCATCTCACTGCATGGAACTCAGCTCATATAATACACAGGCTTGGAGTTTATAAGGCCTGGTATCACCTGTAGATTGATTCTCGTGTGAAAGGTACTGTAGGCTCATTTTCAGCAAATCTCATCCGACTGGACTAGTGAGACACTGATGGAGGCCACACCAGTGATCCCCTCCATGCACACCACCCAAATGTACATGCCCCGTCCCTCCTGATGCCTCCTGCAGCATAGATGTTGGCATTTGGGCAATTACATCATTAAGCATTGCTACTAATGTTGCCGTGTAACACTTTATCAGGGTTCATGTGTCACCTTCAAGACAACATAGGACATACACAGTGTGACATGTCAACGGTCTACTCCTCCCTCTGACCAGTCCTAGTCAGACCACTGATCATGTAATTTGTGAAAGAGCTGGCTCCTGATTGACCCCGCATCCTGTCAGCCCGACTGGCACCTGTCCGTGGGTCACCCTAAAGATACCTGGGGTCCACCTATGGACCAGACGTGCTGTCCAAAACCTCTTGTACCTCAGAGACTAATTTGTCATTTGCCTCATCAATGTATACTCAAATACATAGTATTGCATCATCTGACTGGTATTTGTATCATATTTGTGACAGTGCCCTTGAATAGCTAAATCATGGCCCTTCCGTTGTCTGGGCCTCATTAATGCCTAAACTACTAAGTGTGACAGTGTACCTGGACCATAGCGTTTGATGGTGTACGTGGCTTCCAGTCGAACCAGCAACCTCAGATAATGTCCAGGAAAAGTCAACACATATGAGGACCCTGACAGTTGACAAGCTGAGCTACATTGTTCAAATAATAAAGATGAGTTGTGTGTGCTGAATACCAGCCATTTACTTCTGCACAGAGGCTATGAGGTTTCCTGATACATTACCATCCACAGAGGCCAACTTGAGTACAAATGTTGCAATGACACATGCCGGATCCAGACACCTGAGACATTCTCTCACTCAGCACACCAAGGTTGCCCAGTTGAAAATCTCATTACATGTCTTCAGTGACATGGTGGGACCATCCACGTGTAGGTTACCATGTCCTCAATGACTTTTCTCACATTTAGCTACAAACGATACTCATTAGATACACGATTAGCTGCCACTAACTCATGAGGAGACGTGGACGTTACAGTGACAACATACACCTTAACAGTTGATACTGGATCAATATTGGACTACACACGTGTACATGTACCATCCAATCAACAAAATGGTTGCAAGCAGCCTATCACAGTAGTGTCCCAGTAGTAACCTAGCAGGAAGAATGAAACATGCCAGTAAACCAGGTAATGCATAAAGGGCCACATACATCAACAACCTATTTGCTATCATGACATAAGGAACGTTGAGATTTTGCTATTAAATCAATGCTAAATGGTATGTCAGAATTCTCCAAAGAATCAATAGGGCAAACGTCAAATGGGCAAATGGGATTACAGATTAGCAAACAGTGAATCATACCCAATTTGCTTCCATGGGCCTGCTGCCAATGGTTTTCCATTACTGAATTTGGGAAACCCTTGGATAAAGTTGCAAGTCTGGAACAGCAAACCCCAGGGTTCTGGGGGCCTAAGTCCCCCTCTGCTGCACCTCAAATATAAAAAAAGTACGCACATGTGAAGCACACACATGCATAAGGCGCATGTGTGCCCTACATGTCAAAAGTGAAACACATTTTAGATACATTAACTCGTAATTAGGACATGGTTACCCCCAAAAAATTGTTAGGCGACAATTGCACTACCTAATTGGCCTTTATGCAATTTGGAATAGCTTGATACATGTGGACACAATTTTGATAAGGAATACATCCTGGTATCTTTTTCATATTTTGAAATTAGCAATCAGCAATTACCTACATATGTGTACAATTATGAGTAATATCCATTCTGGCCAATCATTACTATTGCACTGTGAATACCTTCTATACATCCTATAAGGGACATTTGCTATACCTAACCCCAAAGTTTATCACTTAGCACCGTTTGGTCATGCCAAAATTCATTTCTCATTTGGACAAATGAAATACATATTTGTCATAATGCGTCATATTTCCACGCATACAGCTTGTGCGTCATAATTTTTGACGCACAAGAGTGCAGATAATGCTGAGTCAAAAATATATTTCATAAGTAGATATCATAATATCCTGCATAACATGGCCGCCGTTTTTTTCCATTATGCGTCATATTTCCACGCATACAGCTTGTGCGTCATAATTTTTGACGCACAGGAGTGCAGATAATGCTGAGTCAAAAATATATTTCATAAGTAGATATCATAATATCCTGCATAACATGGCCGCCGTTTTTTTCCAATATGCGTCATATTTCCACGCATACAGCTTGTGCGTCATAATTTTTGACGCACAGGAGTGCAGATAATGCTGAGTCAAAAATATTTTTCATAAATAGATATCATAATTTGCTGCGGCTTAATTTTCACCTCTAGAACTGTAAAATATGCCTCAAACTAATATTATATCCCAATAATGAAAATTTTATTGACTCTGCATTATTTGCACTCCTGTGCGTCAAAAAATATGACGCACAAGCTGTATGCGTGAAAATATTAAGCATAATGGAAAAAAACGTTGGCCATTTTATGCAGGATGTGATGTAATAGGATATCCTGTTTACAGAATCTGTACAGTGGGTGTACTTTCACTTTCACTTTGCAGTCTCTGATTATTCTAGCCTGTGTGGCTGTGTGCAAAGTGTTGTCCTGTGTATTAGTGCTTTTGTGTCCAGTGTGCCATCTCACTTGTTCTTCTGTCATCATTATCTTGTTGTAGAATACTGTCTGAGTCTGTGTTGTATTAATTTGTCAAGTCCAGAGTTGTATATATTGTCTGTGGGAATCTGTTGTGGGTACTGTGATATAGGGGATAGTTGGGCTCTTCTTCTTGTTAAGTTTTCTTTGTATTTCCCCACTCTACCTTTCCCCATTTCCCCCTTTTCCTTTTTTCTACTACTTTTTTCCCCTTTTTCAGTGCTGAAATGTCTGGTAGGCCACGGCTTTCCAGGATGGGTGAGGAGGAATTGGGGGGGGTTTATATGGCATGTTTGCCATTTCCTCCCACTTATGCTGGAGGCTGGGGGTAGGGTGATACAGGGGTATCACACGGAGGCCCGAAAAGTCCGGTGGGGGAAGGTGCGCCATCACTTGGTGCGTCTATATGGTAGCCAAAGGAATGACCATCAATTGAAGCACCGCTGGGCTGATCTGATCTCCAGGGAGCAAGATCTGCTGGACCACCTGGGAATCAGGATTGGTGGCCATGTTGGTGAGTACAGATCATGTAAATGTGCACAATTTAAAGCTGTGTTGTGACATGTGATGATTGTTACCCAATCTGCCAGATAAGTAGCTGACTGTGTGTAATGGTAGGGAAACATACAGGGTAATTGATACACTATGTGAAGGATGGCAAATGCTAGCAGTCAGGTAGCTCATGTTTTCAACACATACAGGTTGCTTGTAGCAGAATGTAATGTAGTGCCGCCTTTATGTCAGACAAGCGACACATTAATGACGCAATCAGGACTCTACAGGTCACAATAGCCAGTGAAGTATGGATGTAGAAACATCATACCTACATATGTTGATGCTATAGCTAGACTGACATTTGTAAACCCTACATGATGCTGAAAATTAGTGCTGCCTTCACGTCAATTGAAGTTAGCAATGTGGCCCACACATATGTCACATGTGTGTCTGGTTGGTGTGTAGGGAAAATGTTCATGGAAGTGCCATGCCTTGTCGTGATAAATGTGCTCCTTCACATTTAATTGTTGCATGCCAGATCTGAGCATGAACCATATTTGTAAAGGACTCAGGTGCCCTCAGCTAACATATTAGACAGGTATTTATTGTCACTTGTGCCCAAATCAGAATAGGGATGGCAGTCCAAAGGTATGGACTAGGGTACAAACATCTATGTTTGATGCCAATCACCATTGTTTGGACACATCAATGTATGAAACTGTAAGAACATGAGGTATTGCCAAAGTACCTGGCCCTCTGTACCATGTACCTATCAGTCACATATGTGTCATGACCACATAGGCTGTTTGACAGGTCAGGCAGTCCTCAAGTAACCAGCTTTTGGATGTCTCTCTTGGATGCACATGATGAGATGAATGCACACCTATATTGTTGCTGCATACTAATGGAGGTGCATCTTTGCCACCACATGACAGTCCGTGCCACTGCATGTGTGTAGTAGTGTGTGTAACTGTAGGAGGAGACTCATCCGATGTAAATGTTGCGCATGAATAATTCCATGCAGTATGAGCATGTGTGAAAGTGTTTCATTACTCATGTCATATTATCACATTGTCTTTGTATTTGCAATTGTTTGTCATTGCACGGATTCTGAGTATATTCTTCCTTCCATGCTTTACAGGTGGACCTGCACCGTACACAGTGGGAGAGGTGGCTCATTTTGAGGACCCCGACACCTACAGTGAGTATTGCATGGGTGGTATTTTATCTGTTTGCTGGTGATGCGTGATGGACTACTGTGTGTTGAACACATTGCAAGGTTTGATGCGCTGCCCAATCATTAGTCTTGTTCCATTAGTGGGATTTCAGTTATCACTTCATTTTGAGTTGACCTATGCTTATCCATTTGTCTGATTTTGGGTCTGTAGGCCATTCCTGTAGGGCCCGCTATGGGAAATGGGGTGAGTCATGTGGAATACACTAGTTAATGTAAGAGTTGCTCTGGGACTCGTCTCGGACTGAGTCTGCATGTCAGACTGACATTCTACCAGATAGCTTCTGCAAATGGCTTGTCTGAAATCTGCTGCTTCCCTAGTAACCGATGTACTGAATACACTGTAGGTTGGATCTTCCGGGGCATGTACTTCCACAAGTTGTACTAGACGTGTGTGGGACTAGAGTGCAATGGCCTATGTGTACATGCTATTCATGATCATGGGTGTTCTTGCTCCTCTGTGTCTGTAGAAAAATATGCCTCACTGGAAGTATGTGATGTTGGCCTAGGTCAGTACATTTTGACATGTGTGGACCTTGGATAGGACAAGGTGTAGCTGACTTCAATTTGTTGATAGCCCTTCACTGGTGGTGTGTGTGTGGAGGCAAAAACATGTTGAGCTTTCTATACACTGCTGGGTGTGCATCGATTTTGGGATTGTTGGTTGTTCTTCCCACCCCCCCCCCTCAAAGACAGGCATGTGTTTGGGAATAGGGTACCTAGGACTGAAGCAACCAGTATGTTACACAAACTTGTGACCATTTGAAACTTTGTTTTGAACCTAGTCTACACACTCGGTTATGGCACATGAGTTCTATACTAGCGAATCCCATTATAAATTGCAGATCTTGAGGTTTCTAATTGTTATCACATACACTGACATATGGAGTCCAGGCAATAGGCGGAGGAGGTGCAGCATGAATGTTGGCTGCATTTGTAATTTTTATGATGACAAGTTTTGCCTGATGTCACCCATCATGTACATTATTGTATATGCTATGTGTGAGATGACCTTTGTATGCAGGCTTCCCATGTACTTCCTCTGAGACTTTCAATGATCTATATGGTGATATGAGCTGTTACAACTACAGTAAATGTATTTTCCGATTGACCACTAGTGCTATTCCACACAATGCATTTCCTATGGTAAATAGTTGCCCTTTCTCTTCACAGCTGCAAACATGAGTGCCGCACAGAGGCATGAATTTGAGAGGCGGGCCATGAGGTACCGACACATCCTGCAGGTGCAGTCGGGGTTCCGACGGATGGCCCGAAAATACCAGGCGGATCGGGCCTCCGGAGCATGGTGGGCTTCACCACAGGGTGGCCCAACGTTGCCCACTACAGCCACCACCACCACAACAACCGGTTCTCCCCAAGTGGCCCCAGCAACGGCGGGGACAGTTGTCCCTGCCTCTGCAGCACAACCAGGACCCAGCATTATGACAGCTGCAGGACAGTCCAGTGGGCTAGGCTCAACACCCACACAGAGCACCTCTGCCGGGACCCAGACAGCAGCAGCACCTCCAATTGACCCAGCGGCATTCCAGGCTTTGGACCGCAAAATGGACAAGTTCATAAGGAAGGTGGACAAGCTGAGCCAGGATGTGGCCTACATCAAAAAGCGGGTCAGGTCCATCAGGCGGACCCTCCGGAGGGCCAACCTCTAGGACGGATATGGTCTATTTACTTTAATCCCTCCTCTTTCCTTGTTATCATGATTAGTGGGCTTGGGGGATTAGTGTTAGGTTAGTATAGGTTGTTAGCTTAGTTAGTGTTAGGGATGAGGGTGGGGGGTCTTTATTCTTTCTACTTTTCATTATTAGGTGGGTGGGTGGGGGTCAATGTTGGGGTTCCTGTGTGTTAAGAAAAAAATATATATATACAAAAAAATATACAGTATGATTGTTTAGGATAGTATAGTATGTGTGTAGGTTAGTATGTGTTGTCCTGCATTTGTCCTGTCTCATAATGGTGGGTGGGGGGTTGATGTTTAGATCGATTCGTTATATGTGTAGAGTAAGTTTAGCTTAGGTTAGTTAGGGACAGTTGTGGGTAAGGAGTAGTCAGGTTAGATTAGTGTAGGTATGACTTTTCCCTTAGTTGCCTCTGGTGTGATTACTTATGAATAAATATATAGTTAACCCTTTGCATTATGTGTTAACTGCTACTTGATCATGGCCTTGCCATCAGTGTAGGTGATTGTTGTTCTATGACATTTTTGTCCTATGCTACAAACCAAAGAAAAAAGAGGTTTAAAATGGCAGCTACCCCTGTGCTAACTTGGTAAGTATCCACCATTTGATAGAACCACCATTTGGAGTTTTCATGGATCACAAAGGATTTGTATCGATGAGTATGTTTTCTACATCACAAAGTGTGCTTCCAGACTTGGTATTGTGGGGAATTTTTTAGGTCGGACTGCAGTGTGATGTTCAGGGACATCTTTGAAGATGAGGTGTTGT
Organism: Pleurodeles waltl; assembly: GCF_031143425.1. Lineage (NCBI taxonomy): Eukaryota > Metazoa > Chordata > Amphibia > Caudata > Salamandridae > Pleurodeles > Pleurodeles waltl. Next base: position 1,228,671,359 of record NC_090440.1, on the reverse strand, counting down.
TAACACTCTTGTCTTCTTGTCTTCATTACTGACAAAGATCATGTGTGCAAACAATCAGCATGATTACCTATTTGGAAGTTTACTCAGAAAGGTTGATTGATGCTGTGTTTAGTTGTGTTTGCTTAGATTAGACTGCATAATTCAATGTATTAGTATTGCATGGTGACAACATTTATCAGCCACCATTAGTTGACTTTGATTTCTATTGATGAAGCATTATTCTGTCCAACACAGCATGATCATGATTGTGTGTGGTTTCTCCCTTCATCAGTTATTCTCCTCAGGATGGGCTGGCTATGATGCAATCCTGGCCACTGCACAGATGTATCTGACTACATGATGTCAGGACAGTTGTATTGACAAGCTACGTGGTTGTCACACAGGCACTTTTGTGTTATCTACTGCAGAGTTGATGCGTCAAATTACACAGAGACATATTAGGTGTGCAAGTGCTATTTATTGATAGGTGCTGTAGTGCAATATGTACATTGTCCAGGTTTGCTGAGTCCGTTCTAGTGAAATCTTACATGGTGATCCTACAGAAGGGGTGTGGATAATGCTCCTGACATGCTGGGGTGATGTTACCGATAGTGCAGAGGGACAGGATTTCCCAGTTAGTAGGAGAGAGACATTCACTGGCAATGCTGACAAGTTATACAGTGGTTAGCAGAACAGTCATTGAGTATAGTTGTAGTGAGACTGGCATTTGACAATACGTAGGACCTTGGTCGAAGTAGGCCATGGTGCAGGGACTAGTGCTTCCGGGTACTCTTCCTTGTGAATGTGATCTGTTCCATGTCTTCATCTTCTGATGTGTGTGTTGCCTGCTTCGTCCTTGTTGTTGTTGGTTGTGAAGGGGCAACACACACCTCAGTGTTAGAAGACGTGGAGTCAGACATCCCGGTTGCTGCTCCCTGTGAAGGTCTTAAGGGCAGTACTGCAGCAAGGAGGGCCTGCTGATTTTTGAGAGTAGCAGCCACATCACGATGGTAGGCAGCCAGGTCGGCCCTGAGGGAGTCATGATTGCATTCGTGCATGCAGTGGAAAGTCTGGGATGCGAGGTGTTGTGGCAACTCCCTTACTGCAGTGGTGAATTCCTTGACAGTTTCTTGTAGTCCTTGCAGTATGGATGTTAGGGCTTGCATAGCTGCTGCCTGATCTGCAGATGACATCATGCACGAGCGCACCCCCTCAAGGCTGGCTGCCATAGTTTGCATCCCCACCCGCACCTCCTTGCCCAGCTCCCGCTGTACTCTAACTACAGTTCTTTCAAAGCTGGTGCCAGTGTCGTCAGAGTCCTCAGCTGTATAGGAGCTGGCAGGTCTTGCAATTGGGGTGGTGGGTGGTTCTTCTGTGATGGCTGCTTGTTCTGTGCTCCTCCTTGTGACTGAAGGTGGGGTCTGGAGGGTTTCAAGGACCTTTTGGATGGTCTCCTGGGGAATGTTTATGGGCTCGTCATCCATGTCATCAGGGAAATCTGGGACAGGCATATCGACAGGAGATCCATCTTCCTCTGCAATGAAACAGGGTACAATTAGTGTGTCTGTGTTGTGACAATTTTGACGTACCATGCCTGCCTTTTGATGAATTCACTTTGTGATCTTGTTTGGTATTGGTATCTGCTGTCCTTCATATGGGCATTGTTATAGGCCTATGGCCCACCTGTGTGTCACATGTATGATATTGAGTTATCAGACTTGTCTGCCTACTTGCCTCTAGGTGTTGCTTTATACCAAATAGAGAATAGCCACCTTTTTGTCCTACTCAACCCTCCGTGTATATCCATTCTCATGGTGAGACCTTTCACTGGCTGTGGGTGTTCTGATGGTCCTGGCAGCACAGTTGCCTCTCAGGACCTGCCCCAATCCCTGATTGTTCACATTGACTTAAATGTAATTGACATGTAGCATATCCTATGCATGGCAATGTTATGATGTGATATGGATGTTGATATTGTTAATGTGTCCTGCTGATGTTGGGTCATGTGTGTTACATTGGATTGCCCTGATTATCGTATCAGTGTCCTATTTCCCCCTCTGACTGTGCAGGTGTATTTCAGTGACCAGTTCCATGTATCCCCTCCTCAATGCTGTTGTCTGAGCAGTATGACTTTTGTGATGTTGCCTTGTTTGCCAGGCACAGGATGGACCCTGACATATGCAGCATGGCTGATGTTTGCGGCAACTATGGGCATTGACATTTGAGTGTACTGGGGCCTTTGTCTTGTTTCAGGGGATTGTTGCAGATGTCATCCTCACCCCCTAATTTAGGTATGTATGTTCCATGAGGAGGTTACTGCCATTGGCTACTATAGCTGCACAGAGATCAGAGGTGGTAGTGTCAACTGTTGTTGCAGTTACATTGCAGTTGTTGTTTTGGCTAGAGGATTGCTGATAGGGCCCTAGTTAATGTAGGAGATATTTTGGCTGACGAGTGCCAGGATGTAAGTTTGACGTGGTAGCCTTCCCTCCTGTCGAGGCTTTCCCTTTACTCCATTGTTGGCATGACAGGATGCCCCCATGGGACTGTTCTTGGTGTAGTGTAATGTTGTGCCCCAGCTTCTGTTTGTGCAGGCCATGCCCCCTGCAGTACCCCTTTACCCATGCCACTCCATGTATATGATGACTTACATGCAATGTGTAGTACGTATTTCCCACCCCTGCTCACAGTTGACATTATTGCATTTTAATTCCCCATGCGACTTACCCTGCATGTGCGTTGTCTCGTGGTAGTCTGCGCTGTCCTGTCCTTGAATCCCTGTGACGATCTCCTCAGGGATGACGGCTGCGACCATCTCCTCCATGTGGTCCAGGGCCTCCCGGTGTGCTGGACTCCCACCTCCAGTCTGCAGTGCTGCCTTCCTGTTCCTGGCCATTTTTTCCTTTGTCCTACGTTTGCAGTCATGCCAGAGTTTCTTACACTCGGTGACTGTCCTGCGTACTTCAGCCACACTGTTGATCTTGTCAACAATTTGGTGCCATATGGCCTCTCTCCTACTGATTGGCAACTTACAGGTGATAAACAGTTGGTGCTGGTGTTCCGTCACCTCTTTAACCAGGATTTCCTGCTCCTCTGCACTGAAGCGACACTTTCTTTTTTTTCTATATATGTCCTGGTTCTTGTATGGATCATCCTGGCTGGTTCCTGGTCTGTTGTCATCTTCCTGGGGTCTGTAATGGCATCTGGGATCCATTTTGGCTCTCCTCTGCTGAAATGGCAGTGTTCGCGGGTATTTTTGACGCTATTGCGTCAAAAAAAACGGCGCATATCCGGGTTGCGGTGTCGTCAATCGACCCACAGTCATTTACGCCGCGTTAATGTCGTTTTCCTTTACGTCTTGATGCCGCGATGTGCGTAAAAAAAAATGACTCCCACCTGTTGATTGCGCCGCCGTGCGTCAAAGTATAAATATGACGCCCACACGGTGCTACGAATTGGCGTTAGCCGGCGGTAAAATTTTTGAAGCAAAACTGCGTTGGCGCAGTTTTGCGTCAAAAAGTATAAATATGGCCCTTAGTTCTTATTGTTACTTGAGTGTGAGCAAGAAGGGACACAGGAACTTTTCTTGGTCTCTGTGCTCTTTCTGGAGGTTAATAAACTATCCACATATTCATTCTGAAGTGAGCTCCTATAAAATCTGCTCCTCAGAAAAAAAAATAGATGAAATTTCAAGAGATTCATTAGCAGTCCATGCTTGGAGAGACCATTCTTCCTGTCCAATAATCCCTATAGAACTTGAATCCTTGGAGGGAGTTGCTAAAAGCATGTCTTCCAGGTTTGAGAAAAGCCCAAGACCTTGAAGATATAACAAAGTTATCAATGAAGACATTGTCTTTGTGAATGTTCTTTGACACATTTAATGCCAAAAGGCAAGACCCAAAACTAATAACATTTTCTGAGGATAGCTAACCTTAGAAATTTCTCATTGGATAACTCTGTAGGAATGTGGAAGTATGCATCCACCAGGGCTATATTTATCGAAATATATCATGCTAAATTAAAAGAATGATATTCCTTCACCCTGCCCACGCTGTTGTCGTGTGTTCAAGGTGCGCCAGAGTCAAGCTCTTCTGCGCCCGTCCGGGCCTGGACCGCGCCCAGCGCGAGTCCCTCTGGCCCACTGGGCCCCCACACCACCAGACGTTGCTACACAGCCAGTGACCTCCACGCCCTCAACCACGGACGCTCCTCCGCCTGCTTCCAGTCCACTCTGAAGCACACCAAGGGACCCTTCTCCAGCAGAGCCTACAGCTTTACCTGCACCCTAACTACCAAGCACCACAACAGACCCGCCGACAACCACCTCAGCTGCATTCTCCTCAACACCCGCTCCGTCCACAAACATGCAATCAAACTCTGGGACCTACTGATCTCATCATCACCTGACGTCTCTTTCCTCACCGAAACCTGGATAAACTCGGCCTCAGAGCCAGACATAGCCATAGCCATCCCTGAAGGCTACAAAATCACAAGAAGAGACCGCACCAACAAACCAGGAGGAGGAATCACCATAGTCCACAAAAGCACCATCAGAGTCTCAACCAGCACCAACGACAGCCTCAACCCCGCCGAGCACCTCCATTTCAAAATTCACATCAACGCCAACACCACCCTCAGAGGAACACTGGTCTACAGACCCCCGACCTCACTTCTGCAACGCCATCGCCGACATCATCAGCGCCCAAGCCCTCGCCTCAACAGACTACATCCTCCTCGGTGACCTGAACTTTCAATTAGTAAACAACAAAGATATCAACACCACCAACCTGCTCGACAACCTCGGCCTTAAGCAACTCGTCACGTCGCCCACTCACAGCAGAGGCCACACACTCGACCCCATCTTCTCAGCCAGCAGCCATGTCTCCTTCAGCCACACCACCGAACTCCACTGGACCGACCATCGCTGCATATATTTTTCCTTCCAGAAGCCAGTCACTCACCACCACCCTACACACACACCCTGTCGCTACTGGAGCAAAATCTCATCAGAACAGCTTGTCTCTACCCTCGCCCAGGCCCCACCTCCTAGGATCCCGGACCTCAACATAGCCGCCATCAACCTGCATCAATGGATAGACGACTGCTCCAACACCCTTGCGCCACTCAAACAATCCTCAGACATCCACTACAGAACCAAGGCGAGCTGGTTCACCACTGACCTACAGGCCTCCAAACGGGAATGTAGAAGAATCGAGAAAACCTGGTGCCATGAACCTACCGAATCCAACCACATTGCCCTCAAGACTGCCATCCGCAAACATCACCAGCTGATTCTCACCACCAAAAGAACCTACTACAAAAGCCACAAAGACACCAACGCTCACAACAGCAAAGAGCTCTTCGGCATCATCAAAGAGCTCTCCAACCCCAGGCCCTGCTCCAACGAACCCCCGCCATCACAGGAGCTCTGCAACTCCCTTGCCACCTATCTCCATCGAAAGATCGAAAACATCCACAACAGCTTCAACCCCTAGACCAACCAGCCATCCATAGACACCCACGACCCCAACGCACCAAGCAACACCAACCTCATATGCGCCTGGACCCACGTCAACAATGAAGACACTGTCAACACCATGGCCTCCATCCATTCTGGCTCCCCCTCGTACCCCTACTCACACCATATCTTCAATAAAGCCAGCAATATCATCACCTCCCACCTCCGCGCCATCATCAACAGCTCCTTCAAGACAGACACCTTCCCGGAGAGCTGGAAACACTCCAATGTCAGCGCCCTGTTGAAGAAACCCAAGGCGGACCCAGATGACCCCAAGAACTACCGGCACATCTCCCTCCTCCTCTTCCCAGCAAAGGTCATCGAGAAAATCATGAAAGGCCAACTATCTCGCTTCCTGGGAGACAAAAAGGCGCTCAACACCTCCCAATCCGAATTCCGCAAGAACCACAGCACTGAGACCGCACTCATCGCTGCTACAGATGACATCAGGACCATGCTCGGCGAAGGCGAAACCACAGCGCTCATCCTCCTTGTCCTCTCCGCATCCTTCGACACCGTTTGTCACCATACCCTTCGCACACGCCTCCACAACGCCGGGATCCGCGGCAAGGTTCTCGACTGGATCTCTTCATTCCTCTCCGGCAGAACTCGTAGAGTCCAACTTCCGCCGTTTTTGTCCAAAGCCTCCAAGACCATCTATGGCATCCCCCAAGGATCCTCCCTCAGCCCAACGCTCTTCAACGTCTATATGGCCTCACTCGCCAACATTGCACGAACCCACCACATCAACATAGTATCCTACGCAGACGACACGCAGCTGATCCTCTCCCTCATGAAAGACCCTGCAACCACAAAAAACAACCTCCACAATGGACTTCACACCATCGCCAACTGGATGGAATCAAGCCGCCTCAAGTTAAACACTGAAAAAACAGAGATCCTCATCTTCGGCACCGACCTCTAAGCTTGGAACGGCTCCTGGTGGCCTACCTCCCTCGGAACCGCACCCACAGCCACCACTCAAGCACGAAACCTAGGATCTATCCTGGACTCAGCACTCAGGATGACTCAGCAGGTCAATGCAATCTCCTCTTCCTGCTACAACACCCTCCGCATGCTCCGCAAGATCTTCAAATGGATTCCCATTGAAACCAGGAAACCAGTCACCCAAGCTCTTATTAGCAGCCGACTAGACTACGGAAACGCACTCTACATGGGAACCACGGCCAAACTCCAAACAAAAATGCAACAAATCCAAAATGCATCTGCCTGCCTCATCTTCGAAGTACCATGCCGCAACCACATCTCATCCCTTCCTGAGAGACCTACACTGGCTACCTGTAACGAAGAGGATCACCTTCAAGCTCCTAACCCACGCACACAAAGCCCTCGACAACACTGGCCCGGCCTACCTCAACGACAGACTCACCTTCCACACTCCCACCCGCCATCTCCGCTCTGCCAGCCTCGCCCTCGCCTCCATCCCCGCATCCGCCACACCACTGCCGGAGAAAGATCCTTCTTTCACATCGCTGCCAAGACCTGGAACTCCCTACCGCTCCACCTACCCCAGACCCAGGACCTCCTGACATTCAGGAAACGCCTCAAAACATGGCTATTCGATCAGTAGCTTCCCACCCCAGTTCCTTGAGACCCTGACGGGTGAGTAGCGCGCTCTATAAATTACTTGATTGATTGATTGATTGATTGGAGAGTCTCCATCTTGAAGCTTTTTCTCTTTATCCACGTATTTTGATGTCACAGGTCTATGATCATTCTGAAACCTCCTACTGACTTTGGAAATAGAAAATGTCTTGAATATATTGTTCTGCTGATTCTTAAGAACTTGAGCTATGTCTCCTTTCAGGATAAGTGTATGAATTGGCAATTTCATGGCTGTTAACTTAAATGATCTTGAGGTCTTGGAGTAAGAATGGTCCCTGTAGATGGAGGAGGAGAAAATAATTTCATCTTGTAGCCTTTATTTACTACCTCCAGAATCCAAGAATCTGAAGTAGATGTTTCCCATTTTTGATGAAAGTGCTTTATCCTTCCTCCAAACAGCCACTCTGGACCAGTTTTGGCAGAGTCAGGAGAACTGTGAATTCTTCGGGTAAGCAATTTGTTCTTCTAATAGACACTAAAATCCTCTTCCTCTGTGAACATTTGGGTTGTATTTTGATTACCTAATTGAAGGATGTGTAAATGAAGATTTGGATAGGTTTTGGCCAGATGAAAAGGAAGAGGAGTGTGACTGCTAGAAGATTATTTATTTTCTTTAAAGTTTTTATTTAATATTTACGTGACTATATTCTTCTCGACCAAATAAGTCTGCCAGTATCTCAAAAATATATTTCTTCTGGCTGTCACTATAGTTCTTTCCCATTAAGCTACTTCTAACTGCATTGAAGGAGGTATTTGAAAGAAACAAAAGCTGTCTTTTAAGGTTTTTTAAAAGGTCTGTGCATTCAGTTCCTTCCTGAATGCCTTAAACAGCTTCTTAAAGTTTAAAATTTAATTCTATCTCATGTAGGCTGATTAGATGCCAGCTCTCATAGCAAGAATACATCCTGCATACGCTTTCTTTGGAGTAGAGCATATCCTCTTACCTGTGCAATCATTTAACATATTCTTCAACAATTGAAACCCTCCCCACTAGGTTCACAACTAAAGAGTCAACTGGGACTGTTTCTGGTATCCTTTTCCTCCATTGAATGTAGTTTACGCATAAAGTTAGAAATTACAGTCTTGTCTTGGTCTTTCCATTCACAGTGAATCACATTTAGAATATGTTGGTGTAAGGGCGGAGTGGAAGCCTCGCTTTAACAAACTGATGTAACAAAGGTTCAGTAGAGGTTGAAAGAACGTCTTCATCTGGAATAATCATATTTTTATTTTGTCCTCATTCTCCTCAGACTTGTACCCCAATGTTGCATTTTCACCCCCCTATTTTCATGGAGTTGCCACACCAGAGATGTATTAAGCTTTCTTTGCCCCACATCAATAGACAACCGAGTATGGCAGAAGCTAGGATGGGTGTACTCATTGGACAAATACGTTTGATGTCACAAAACCAAATTTCCTTCAGCACTCCCAGTGGAATTGCTCTGTTCCAATCATCTCATCAGTGATAACCAAAACGTATACCTCTTAGCAGTAGTATCTTTAGCGTCCATTGTTAATGTATGTATTACGGTACTGAGCCATTGAGCTCATGTTGGGGAAGCACCAGCTATCCACTTCCTGCAAATTTCCCTTTATGCCAGGAAAGTCAAGTAAAATACCGTCTTCACTAATTTCACAGGATCCTTTACTGCCCCAAAGATAATTAGGGAAAGGCTTACCTTGTCATTTATCCCGAGGATGCTCATCATAACATTATACACATTTTCCAAGAAGTATTGAATCCTGGGACATTCCATAAACATGTGAACATTGTTAGCCCTCTCTGGTCCACAATTTGTACATTTAGCCGAGCCCCTTTTTCCCATCTTTGAGATCCTGTTAGGAATCCAATATGCTTTGTGAAGGAAAAAGAGATAGTTTCCCCTTAAACAAGCAGGTTTACAATACTTCATAAAGTGCATAATGATACTTGCTCTTGGTTCTTTTAACTGCATCGCTGGCAAGTGTCCTTCCCACAGCTCCCCTGATACTTTAAACTCCCCATCTACAATAACCACCAGCAACCAATACCATCTTGAGACTTTCTTCCTCGTTGGCATCCCTTGCATTAGCCGTTATTCCAGTTCATTGGTTTCCCCCATCTTATAATTCAAGCTCTGGGAGCAGCTTTTTAACTTTCAATTCTTGAATATCATTATTTTCCCCTCCACCACCCCATAAAGTTTGTCCCATGGTAAGAGCTCACCATCCTGTATGAGTTGGTCCCATCTCTGAATGCCCACCATTTTTATAGGGAGTGACAGCTTGTCCTTGACAAATTCTTGTAAGGCCAGTGAGTCCCAAATGGGTGCAAATTTACTGTATTACGTAAAACACGTAGCTTTCCTAATTTGATACCGAAGTTCAGCCATTCATTGCAGCACCAACAGCCTTACGTTCTTGTAGCACTTGAAATCTCCAAATTTATAGAGGAAATAAATATCCCTTCCTCAGATGCCATTTAGAATAGCCTTATACGGAGTGCCAATCTCAAAACTATCTGGTCCATTAAGCAATATTCTCCTGTTCTTTAGTTGGAATGCCAATGTGTAATACTGCATATCTGGTAATGTCAAACCCCGCTTGTCTCGTCATTTTCCAAACCTTCCTCCAGGATATCCTTGCATGCTTTAAGGCCCAAATAAAACTATTAAATCTTCCTTGCAATCTGTCTTACAACTCCTTCTTGTCACACTGTCCTTTCCTCGGGATCTGCACGCCGCTGAACGAAAGGCCCACCTTCTGGCATCACCAACTCATTAAGATATTATAGCACAGAGTTATGATGAAGCCAGTCGGGGGGGGGAGGAATTAGGGTAGGGAACAGCAGGGAGAGAGATCTGAAAAGTAAAGGTTAGAATAAATATGCATTTACTCATTCATAGAAATGGAACTCATCAATAGCCTCTTGACTAAATGCGTCTCCGAGATAACAGATGGAGACCCCTTTTGAAATGAGGGCAAAGCCTCTTCTTTGAAACATGGACCAAGAGTAAACTACGACCTCAGAATCAAGAGATGGGAAGAGCTTTGGATTATGATTATACTCAGAATATCAATCCTGTAACATCTATGCATTCACAACATAAACTTTTGATCATGGCTTAGAAAATCTCAAATAATTAAATATGCTTTTCACATCTTAAGCTTTTCAAAGAACAATGAAAACTATGATTTGCTTATCTCCAGAAATACTTTCACATTCACAACAATAAAGGGCAAAATATTTTTACTCATTGAACTTGAAGCGCTTTGCAAAGAGCGATTTACATCCGTGCTCTGAAACGCCTTTGATGGTTGCGTCAAGGCTGCTGTACTCTGAAAACTGAAAATGCTTTGCTCGTTGTGCTTTACCTTTGGAAATAATGACTTCCTCCAAAATTGGATTAATCAAGGCCTTACTGCTACGAGTACAACCTACCCGTTTTGAAAAGCACCATGGAAACAAGGATACTTCGGTTGGATGCCACTCTGCCATTCGGGAACTCTGCTCTTCTTCAGAGAACCCCCCACGAGGTCTGACTGCATGGCCTTATTCCTGACACTTCTTAAGGTAAGGTGTTTTGAAAAGAAATGTAAATTTGGTCAGTTTTACCACCTTGAACAGATTACTTTCACCAAAGGCAGTAAGTGGGAAGTGAGACCAGCCCTTCATGAATCTGTTTGCTCCTGTTAAAGCCTTAACAATATTTACTTAAGGTATTTTTTGGAGATCATGTATGTTCTTTAATCCCAGATATTTATTTCTTCTATAACATTTTCTTACTTGAAGAACAGCAGTACAGCTACAGCGTGTTAAGGACAGCTCAGGGTGCATCACATTGGAACAGTACTTATTATCAGAGCATAAAGACACTGTGACAGTCCAAAGTACACAAATGGGTGAATAAGCTCTGTATCCTGGCTTCAGTATCACTGACCTCTCCACCCCACCCACACCAACAGTTCTACCCCAGGCCCACTCCATTATTCTAAACACAGATATTTCTTCTGATTGGCCATTGAATCATTGTCCCTTTCCAAGTTCCATACCATGATTTCAGTATTGGCGCTGTTAACCGAGTAGCCCGCAACACTTCCAAAATCCAATGTCAACTGCTCAATGATCAGCAGGGCAGTCTGCAACTCTGATGTATAAACCATAACGTTGTCTGCATACAAAGAGGCCTTTTTTCCAGTCATTATAAATAAAGGGAGGAATGGAGGACTCATTCCTAAGTTTACATGCCAAAGGCTAGATATATAAATTAAACAAATAAAGGTGAAAGTGAGTATCTTTATCTCATATCCCTTGCTACTTTCATTCACAAGTATTCTGGCAGAAGGATTTTGATAAAACAGGTCAAAGACTCCACAGAAGTTATCTCCCAGATTATGGTGCTTTAACATTGTTTGCAAACCAGTCCAATTTACTTTGCCAAATGCTTTTGTAGCATCTAAAGTGATAACTGTCAATAGCACCTTATAAGAGACAGCCAGATCTATCAAGCAGATAAGACCATAGGTTAGCTCATGTAATGATCTACCTCTTAGAAAACCTGTCTGGTCATCATGTAGGGGTTCTTCTATTATCTCATTCAATTTCTCAGCTGAAATGTTGGCAAAGATTTTATAATCACAGTTCAGGAGTGATATGGGTCTATACGACTCACAGCTACTGGGAGTTTTCCCCTGTTTAGGAATTAAGTTGATGGTGGCTTTGTTCCATGAGGTGGACAATGACAACCATGTCTCAAACATCCCCCCAAAATAAGCTTGTCATTACTGGTAGTATTATATTGCCCAGAGCTTTGTATAGTTCAATCGGAAGCCCATCAGGATCTGTTGTCTTTCCTGTTTTGTTGGACCTAATGCATACCTGACTTTGCACCGGTAAATATTACTACTAAGATGGGGCTTGTTATCCTCACTGAGTTTACCTAGCTCCTCTCCAGCTACCCATTCCACCCTCTCCTTGGTTATCACTACGTTTTCTGTGTATAGCTCTTCAAAGAAGCTTAGAAAAGTTTTTTCAGTCTTGTTACTACTTCCCATGCTGAAACCGTCCCAACTGCATTTTATTTCTCTGATTATATTTTTCACTTGATCCGATTAAATTTTCCAGGCTCACAGCCTTCTACAGGCTCACAATGGGATATCTTACTCGCATTCCACCTTTTCCTAATGCTGGCCTCCAGTAGAGAAGCCAACTCTTTTGAGTTTTGCAACCTATCCTGTAATACTGTTACTTTGTTTGGTCCTAATCATTGTGATGACAGTTGCTCCTTCAAGATCCTCAATTCAGACTCTAGTATGTTAACGTCCTTGTCATATACCCACCTGAAAGAGTCTCTTCCTATCAAAGGGGTGGTATCTACACTGAGGCTGAAAAATTCCCATATTGATAAATGGAGAATATTCGCAGCCTCTTGGTTTAACAATATTGTGCAATCTAATAACCAATTTTTTAACTCGGGCTTGAGAAAAGTTTTAAATCTAATAATACTGCAGAGTTGTCTGACATGTGAGCCAACATGCTTTACCACTTGAATTTTCTCTCTTATAGTCTGGCCTATTTGAAAAAAACAATTATTGAATAATGGCCATATTTATCATTGAGGAACATATAACCACATCTTGACCCAGATTTTTCCCTCTATATGTCACATAGCACCATTAGCCCCATCATATTTTTGATGTATAATGCATAATTGCCTTTTAGAGGACACAGTCGACCTACTTTTGGAAGACCCATCTATCACATTATTCAATATTATATTAAAATCTCAGACCATTATAATTGGGAAAGTGAAATCTAGTATTTTCAAAACCATCATCCTGAGAGGTTCTATATCATCAATATTCGAACCATAGTAGCCGACTAAAGTTTGGATCTAGTGATAATCCATATTACTGATTTATCTGCAATGCTGTCTTTGATGGATACATTTGGTTATTTCCTTATCAAAATTGCCAACCCCTTGGTGCTGACATTCTTATTGGTACAGACCACCTGCTGAACCCATTTTCTAGTCTTTAAATGGTCTGTACACTTTTCCCTGGTCTAGTGAGTTTCTTGCAAGATAATACTATGTGCTGGTGAGACCCTTACATTTTGCAGCCTCCATTCTACATGCAAGATGTTTATGTTTCACAAACATATTTGTATAGAGGTTATTCTACCTCTACCTTCCAAACCCATGTACAAATTTGAGCAAAAACATATAGCAGCCCATTTACAAGACACTTGGGCCACCGCTGCACTATTTTCTTTGATGCAGCAGCAGCGCAAGAATAACTCCATATTTACAAAGTGAAGCTAGATGCCTCTAGGGACACTTTTTTACTTGTGTGTCATTTTCCATCAACGTTGGACCTGGCTGTGTCAGAAACTGATTCAGCCGTATTTTAAAAAAATTATGCACGCTTAGGAAAAGTTGTACAAAGTCTGCAATGAGTCACAAAATGAAAGCCTGGTCAGACCATGCATTAAAATGACACATTGGCACAGCTACATAAGGAGAACAGACCCAAAACACCCTGGCAAGCTCTAGGACAACATGGATCTACTCCTTCCACCGCAACCATCACCACCACCTCCAACAGCACCAGCACATTCACCACCACACACACCCCCGAGGCAGCACAGGAGAAGGCAGCACATCTACCAGTAGCAGATCTCACTGATTGCCCTCAAGGAGGAAGAGATCATCACCTTTTACTGGCTGCGCAGGGAGTTCATCATCCAGCCGCTTCACCTCATTGCACCCAGACTTCAGGCAACAGTCGACAGGGTGACCAACATACCACCACTGACCAAGCTCCTGGCCGTGCTACATATGCTGGCTACGGGCTCCTTCCAAACCACTGCAGCATGAGTGGGAGGAGTATTGCAGACATTCCTCTCAGTATTACTCCCCTCTGTCCTGGATGACATCATCTGCCTCACACCCTGTCACATCCTCTTATCTAACACCCAGAAACTGCAGCAGCAAATTAAACAGGGCCTCTGCAGCCTTGCTGGCTTTACGCATGTGCTGGGTGCCATGGACTGCACACATGTGCAACTCGTTCCCCCTGTTAGAATTGAACACTTGTACCATAACAGGAAGCATACCCCCTCCATCAACATCCAGGTCATTGTTGACCAACGTGGGTTGATCCTGAATGTGGTGGCCAAAAGCCCAGGCAGTGTACATGATGCCTTCATGTTCCGGAGGTCCATCATCAACCAGCAGTTCTAGGATGGACAGTATGGAAATGGCCTGCTTGTAGGCAAGCAAACAGCAAGTACCTAACAGACACAATAACAAATAGATATGGGGGACACAATACACAAATTACTCTCTGACTGTGCAGATAGGGACTGCAAGGTCAAGACTGTTACACATAAATGCCCCATGGTTCAGTACAAATATGTAATGCAATTCTCCCTGACATATGGGTGGAGACATCTCAACCCAGCTTTGCACATGTTGCATCATGTAAAGGCACACAGCCATGTATGGCAGCCATGAAATCTGCCCAACACCTCTGTGTGGTGCACGAGAGGTATACCATTTAACTAGGGGTGTTCACATTCAACACACATGGACCATCAGATGTGTCATGACTCACACATCAGGGAATAGGGGTCACATATTCAAAGCCCTAGTGGGACACTGTGCCAGAGGAACAACATTTATTTGATGCTCCTGTGGGACAGTGTGCCACTCGACAATTACAAGGCCATGCAAAGCCACCTTGCATGGCTTTTCATGGTCTTGTAAATATGGACCCCATTCATGGATAATACTCCATGAAAGGGTCATTCCATGGGTGTTGCTTGGGGTCACCCATGCAACACCCATGGAAGCTGAAGGAATCAGATGCATTCCCAGGTTTACAAGGCTGGGAATGCAACAGATTCACATGCACCTCAGGGGTGGTGTAAGAATGATGCACCAGGGAGTACTACCTTCATTTCTCTCCATTTTATTATCTTCCTATGTATCTGCATCCTGCAGCAAACATAGAAAGAGGGAAACACCTCTTGTGATTGTTTTGTATGCAGGAAGGTGTCCTGCATGAAAACAATCATCCCCATAATGCAGGCACCCTAGTACCATGGTGCAAGTCAGCTGGCATTGGCACTAGGACGCAGTTTGGTTGAGTGCATACTGTGTGGATGGCAGCATGTCAACTGGCATAGGAAAATGTAATGTAGGCCAACACTAACGTCCGGTGACGACCGTGAACCCATAAATGTGTCAGTGTCAGCCATGTCTGGCTTGTTATCAACAACCTAGGCTGGACCTCCCAAAAATATTCACATCGACAATCTGCCTCACGCACATGTAGTGTGGATTCCAAACATTGAATGGACGAGAGCGATGGTAATCAGCCACCACCATACTCTGCTGCAGAAATATGACACTGAGGAAGTTGAATTGTATGATGTATCTGCTCATGCACTGCATGTGACATTACATACACTGAGAGGGCAGGTCCCTGGAAATGACAGTACATTGGCATGTTTGACATATCATGTGGTCATAAATGGGAGAAGTGCATGAAAATACCAACACACATAATACACACGTGCAAGATGTATGCTAATTCTGTAATCCAACACAATGACACTGTTGCCATTTTTTTTTACATTTCAGCTGACCAAGGATATGGTATCCAGCAGTGAGGCAGAAAAGGCCTACAACCATGTGTATAGCCACACAACAAATATCATTAAGCAAACCTCCGTACCAACTCAAGGGACGGTTTCGCTGCATGGACATTTCTTGGGGGGGACTCTTTTATTCCCCCCTTTAGTCCGCAAAATCATATTGCCCTGTGCAATACTATACAATATTTGTGTCAGGACAAATGTCCTGTAGGAGGAAGAACAGGAGGGCCCAAGTGATGAGAATGAGGATGAGCCACCAAACCATTGCAACATCCAGAACTTTGTTGCATATACACGGACATGTGCACAAATTGTGGAGAATTTATTTTCCTAAATGCATGTGAATGGATGATTTCATCTAACATATCTCTTGGAGTGTTTGTCAAAATCCCACTAAAAAAAATACACCCACATCCACAAAACTATAAGTAAGCCACAACAGTCGCCATTCACGTGTGAACACTGTCATACTCAAAGTACAAGACATAATGCTCTGATCTCAGAAAAGTGCAGTGTATGTTTGCTTTGCTTGTAACAAACATGTTATACTGAAAACATTCATATCCACCAATGAACTGTTGGTACCAACAGAAAATAGATCGATATGAATCACTATGGTGGTCATTACAACCCTGGCGATCGGTGTTAAAGCGGCGGTAAGACCGTCAACAGGCCGGCGGTAAAAATTTTGCAATTACAACCATGGCAGAACCCGCCAACAAAGACAGCCACTTTAACACTCCGACCGCCATGGCGGTACAAACAAACAGCGCGGCGGTCACCGCCAACAGACAGGCGGAGGACAAAGTACCGCCCACAGTATCACAACAGGCCAATCCGCCACCTTTTCCGGGGTGGATTCATCGTGGATAAAAACACGGCGGAAACAGGATTCTGAAGGGAAAACGCTCACCTCTACACACCCCACGAGGAACTAGGACACCATGGACCCAGAACTCCAAATTCTCCCTGCGATAGTCTTCCTGCTCCTATACCAGGAGCACGAACGCCGGCGGCAAAGACCATGGTGAGTACTGCACCTACGACACAGGGGAGGGAAAAAACAGGGACACACACACGCAATACGCAACACCCCCACCCCCACCCTCACCCACGACAACACACACACTAATCCATATTGATACATCACAGTTACACCCCCCAAACCTCCCGGAAGAATGCAATGACAATAGAAAATGTGTGTAACCATTGTACTATACTAAAATCAAATAGGCAAAAATATATATATACACCATTTACAAAATATACACCAAGCATAGTAGTCCAGGTAGTGCTCCAATTAAGTCCGTGGAACACTGGGCCCACACGGTATGGGCGAGGCCCACACAAGATCCCCGACCATGACGGAGAGAACACTGCAGGGACATCAGAGAGCAACAAAACAGGCACCTCAGGGGGAGGGAAGGGGGGGAACCTCAGCCGGTTGAGTGCACAACGCCAAATCCACGAGAGGGCCACATGCCCACTGTTTAATCCTGGGGAGTGCAAAGCCACAGTCTCTCAAGTCTCTACAGTGGGTGGGTTGCCCAATGCCATATCCTGGGGAGTGCAAAGCCAGAGTCTCTCAAGTCTCTACAGTGGGTGGGTTGCCCACTGCCATATCCTGGGGAGTGCAAAGCCACAGTCTCTCAAGTCTCTACAGTGGGTGGGTTGCCCACTGCCGTATCCTGGGGAGTGCAAAGCCACAGTCTCTCAAGTGGATAACAGTCTCCACTGGTTCTGGAGCGGGCATGGTGCCCAGAGTGCTTCATCCTGCTAAGGACAGAGGTAGTGGATGGATCTTTCCACTGGTTCTGGAGGGGGCATTGTGCCCAGAGTGCTTCATCCTGCTAAGGACAGAGGTAGTGGATGGATCTCTCCACTGGCTCTGGAGAGGGCATGGTGCCCAGAGTGCTTCATTCTGCCCGTGACGGATTCAGTAGCATCATTCCCCTTGGTGCCCATGGGCCAGCGGTGCTTGAGACGACGGTGCCCTGTTCAGCGGTGCTTGAGACGGCGGTGCCCTGTTCAGCGGTGCTTGAGACGGCGGTGCCCTGTTCAGCAGTTCTTGGAGTGGCGGGCTCCTTTGCAGTGACTCAGCTACTGGCGGTCCTTCATGGCCCAGCGGGACTTGTGCTGGCGGTACTCTCTGTCCCAGTGGGGATGACGGCTGTGGCCTCCTGGGCAGCAGGGCTGGTGGCGATGGCCTCCTGGGCAGCTGGGCTGGTGCTGGCGGTAGCCTCCTGGGCTGCTGGGCCGGTGCTGGCGGTGGCCTCCTGGGCAGCTGGGCTTGTGGCAGTGGCATCCTGGGCAGTGGGGATGATGGCGGTGGCCTCCTGGGCAGCTGGGCTGGTGCTGGCGGTGGCCTCCTGGGCAGATGGGCTGGTGGCGGTGGCCTCCTGGGCAGCTGGGCTGGTGCTGGCGGTGGCCTCCTGGGCAGCGGGGATGGTGGCGGTGGCCTCCTGGGCAGCTGGGCTGGTGCTGGCGGTGGCCTCCTGGGCAGCGGGGATGATGGCGGTCTTCTCTGCCGTGCTGCTCTTCCCAGACTTGCTGAGTTTCTTGTGGCCCTTCCCCACCTTGGAAGGTGTCACAGCTGACTCCACACTCCCACCGGGACCCCTGGGAGCGGCTTTGGTGGCTGGAGTCTTCCCCCTCTCCCGCCGGGCACTGGCCAACTTCTGATGCTTCACAGGTGGGGGACTGTCTGTGCTGTGGCTCCGTGCCGCACCGGCTGCCCTGGTTGCCGGTGCACTCCAGATTCTGGTGACTACAGGCACCACTGGTCCCGGAGATGTTGTGGCTGAGGTGCTAGTTCGGGACCTAGGAGACGGACGGGGTGGGGGAGGTGTCGGAAAGAGGTCAAGGTTGGACAGGAAATGTTTTTGGGAGACACTGTGACGGGTAGCTGGAGGGGGTTTGGGAGTGGAGGAAGAGGTTGTGGTTGTAGGAGGTGTTCGTTTGCTGACTTTGGGTGAAGGTGCAAGCGCTGGAGGCTGTCGTGAGGTGGATGGCTGTTGGGTGGGTGTGTGCCTGCGTTTGTGTATCTTGGGAGTGGGCGTCACAGACACACTCGGAGAGGACACAGGGGACGTGTGAATGGTAGTGGGGCTGGTGACTGCACGTGAGCGGGGTGTGGTGGTGTGTGTGCTGGTAGTAGTGGCTGTAGAGATAGTGCATGCAGGTGTGAGTGTAGACGACACTGGGAGGGAGGAGGGAGACGAGGAGGAGGGGGGCACAGTGGAGGCAGTGGATGTTGGTGTGTCTGCATGTGTGTGATGCTTGCGTGAGTGCCTGTGGGATGTGTGGTGCTTATGTTTGCCTGAGCTTCCCTTGTGTGTTGACGTGTGTGCATGATGGTCTAGAGGTGTGCTTGGGAGAGGCTGGGGTACAGGGGATTGGGTCTGGGTGGAGGAAGTTGGAGGGGGGAGGCTAGACACAGGGACAATGGCTGCCATCAGTGCTGAGGCCAGAGTCTGAAAAGCTCACTGAAGGGCCGTCTGACCAGAATGAATGCCCTCCAGGAATGCATTGGTTTGTTGCAACGGCCTTTCTACACCCTGGATGGCATTCAAAATGGTAGACTGCCCAGCAGTGAGGGACCTGAGGAGGTCAATGGCCTCCTCACTGAGGGCAGCAGGGGTGACTGGGGCAGGGCCTGAGGTGCCTGGGGCGAAAGTGATGCCCACCCTCCCGGGTGAGCGGGCACGGGGCAAAGGCTGAGGGGCTGCTGGGAGGGTGGTGCTGGAAGGGGGGGTGGCGGCTGTACCTGTAGATGGGGGGGCACAGATGTTGCTGCCACCACAAGGGAGCTCCCATCAGAGGACGAGTCCATGTCACTGGTCTCAGCTCCTGTCCCCGCCGTGGAGCTCTCCTCACCCTCCGTGCCACTGGTGAAGTCCGATTCCGTAGTGTGGCCCTCCATGGCCATGTGGGATGCAGCCCCCTCGTGCTCCGGTGCCACTGCTCCTCCGCCTGATGATGCTAATGCACACAAGAACAGGGAGACCACAAAAAGGGGGGGGGTGACAGAAGAAAGACATGTTGAGTGCATGCATTACCGCTACCTTTGGCGGACACGACAGACACACAAGCCCCCTGCACTATGCCGTGCTCTTGGGCTCCACTGTTCAATTCCTGGGAAATGGCCTAATAGGCTATGGACGACATCTGCACACATGGATGACACAGGGGCATGACTAGGTGTAGTTGACACTCTACAGAGGTGCAGTGGGGTGCCACATGGCCTGCCTTACGGAGGGACCTTGCCTACGGAACTCGCCCTGGCCTAGGGAAACCCACAGCCCACCTCCCCCACCCAGACCCCTCCACTGCACGCAAAATCAGCAGAATGAGAGTGTACTGGCCCCCTTGTGGCTGCTGTGATGCCCTCAAGCGCCTATCCAACTCTGGGTACGCCACTGCCAGGATCCTGAACATCAGGGGGGTCATGGTGCGATGGGCACCCCTCCCACTTTGGGAGGCCATCCCCAGCTGAGCCTCTGCCGTCTTCTTGCTCCAGCGGCGAATGTCCTACCATCTTTTCCGGCAGTGGGTGCTCTGTCTGTGGTAGACCCCCAGGGTCCGGACGTCCTTGGCGATGGCACGCCAAATATATTTTTTCTGGTGGGCGCTGACCTACATGATTTGTACAGGGGGAAGATAAACTTATTAGCAACTGCACCTTCAAAGTGATTGGCCCCCATCCCTACCCTTGCCATGTGGCACATGCACTCACCGTCGTTTCATGCACGCCGCACTCTCCCCCCTTCCGTCTTACATCCACCCCTCTCCACACAGGCATAGCCCATACAGCATGCTCCCAGTGTACCTACATGTTGGTCTGGAGGACCGTAGAGTAGCGTGTACTGGGGGAGGACCCCATCCACGAGTTTCTCCAACTCCTCCGATGTGAAGGCAGGGGCCCTTTCCCCAGACACTCGAGCCATTGTCTCTTCCAGACCGAGGTCACAGCAGCACTTGCAGTGTAGGTCCTCTCCTGTCAAAGATCAGGTATCGAGTGATTGAAGTGATAGAAAATGGCGGTCACTTCCACGGCGGTGCGTACCGTCACCGCCGACGTACATCATCATTGGCTCCTGGGACCCATAGGGTCCAATGTTAACCAATGCAGCATTGCGCCACGGTCTTCGACCGCCTACCGCGACGGTGTACAACGCCAGCGCAGTTACCTCACATCCCATTGTCCCACTTTAGAGGTCAGGCAGCTGCCATTTCAGGGGCCCAAATGGCTTCATTTTCAACAGCGTCACACATACCTAGGCCTAAACTCAAAACACATTCAGGCCACTTTTTTGATTATGATTGGTGTTCTGTGTAAGCTGTGGGTACGTACCTCTGAGTTGTTTGACTCTGTGCTCGCTGTTGTCCTTCATAGGCACCATCCGCTGGGACATGTGAGGAGATGGCGGCATCCTCCGGTGTATCGACCGTTGGTGGACCTGTCGACAATGGAGGAAAGACATGTGATAATCACATACAGGCTTGACCGTGCCACAATCCAGTAACTGTGTGCCCAGTTAGAGCCAGACCTGATGTCAGCTATCCGCCATCCCACAGGAATCCCCCTCAAGTGCAGGTGCTGTCAGTGCTCCATTTCCTTGCAGGTGGGACATTTCAAACAACAGTGGCCATAGCATCAGGGATGTCTCAGCCCATGTTTTCCAACGTGTTGTCCAGAGTGTTGTCTGCCCTGCTGAAACACATGCGGAGCTACATCGTTTTCCCTCAGGTGCAGGATTTGCATTGAAAGATGATTTCAATGCCCTGGGACATATCCCCAACATCATAGGTGCCATTGATGAGACCCATGTGGCTTTGGTCCCCCCACCACCGAAGTGAACAGGTGTACAGAAACCGGAAGTGTTATCATTCGATGAATGTACAGATGGTATGTTTGGCCTACCAGTACATCTCCCATGTGAATGCCAAGTTCCCTGGCTCAGTGCATGACGCCTACATCCTGCGGAATAGCAGCATCCCTTATGTGATGGGTCAACTCCAGAGGCACCGTGTGTGGCTATTAGGTGAGCACCTGGAAGCAAGACAGTGGGAATGATTGTCTGGGGATATCCCTACAGATTAGTGTGTGTCTAACAGTTGTCCCTCGCCATTTGCAGATGACTCTGGTTACCCCAAACTGTAATGGCTACTGACCCCAGTGAGGAATCCCAGGACAAGGGCAGAGGAACGCTGCAATGAGGCCCATGGGCGAACTAGGAGGGTGATCGAGCGGACCTTCGCCTCCTGAAGGCCAGGTTCAGGTGCCTCCATATGACAGGTGGATCTCTATTCTACTCACCAAAGAAGGTGTGCCAGATCATCGTGGCCTGCTCTATGCTTCACAACTTGACTTTGCGACGACAGGTGCCTTGTCTGCAGGAGAATGGTCCAGAAGGCAGTGTTGTTGCAGCTGTGGAGCCTGTGGACAGTGAAGACGAGGAAGCAGAAGAAGAAGACATGGACAACAGGGACTCAGTGATCCAGCAATAATTCCAGTGAAACACAGGTAAGGATACTAACCTGCCTACTACATGTACTTAAACACTACTACCTCTCTACTGTCTGTCATTTTCACCCAGTGTATGGTCACTGAGTTGTCAATTTCCCTTACGATTTTACAGATCTGGGTCCCACAGTGTGACATCTGCTTTGATTCCTCATGGACTAGAGCTGTGTGACATGGGTATGTTGACATTACAAATGAAAGAGCTTTTTGCCACATTAATTGCTAATACAGCATTCCGAAATCACAGACTGACTCCAGATTGTTTTGTGTTTTAAGGGTGTTTATTTTAGTGCTCAAAATTGGAGGGGGTAGCAAAATGGTGAGGGTTGATGGTGGAGGAATGTCCATGGCAGAGTCCAGTCTATTAGTCTCACAGGTGCAATGCCCAAGTGGGCATAGGAAGTGGAGCTGGGGCAGTTTAAGGATGGACAGGGTGACAAAGTGGGACAGTAGGATGACAATCAGGGTAGTCTCATTTCTTGGCGGGGGTCTTAGCATCGTTCTCTGTATTTGTCCTGGATCTCAGGGACCATTTGTGAGGTCGCTCTCCCTCTGCAGGGGGTGGGGTGCTGGTGTGGTGGTCCTGTGGCGGTGCCTCCTGTCCACTAGCGCCGGCAGAGGTGGTGGGCAGTTCATCGTCCGGGCTAGTGTCAGGGGCCCCTTGTAGTGCCACAGTGTCCTTCCTGGTGTTGAGTACTTCCTTCAGCACCCCTACGAAGGTGCCCAGGGTGGAATTGATGATTCTGAGTTCCTCCCTGAAGCCCATATGCTGTTCCTCCTGCAGGCGCTGGGTCTCCTGAAACTTGGCCAGTTGCCATTGTCTCCTGGGAGTGGTGGTAGACTCCCATGATGGAGGAGAGGGCCTCATGGAGAGTGGGTTCCCTTGGCCTGCCCGCCCCCTGTCGCACAGCAGCCCTCCCAGTTCCCCTGTGTTCCTGGGCCTCCGTCCCCTGGACCGTGTGCCCACTACCACTGCCCCCAGGTCCCTGTTGTTGTTGGGGTGGTGGGTTATCCTGGGTTCCCTGTAGTGGTGGACACACTGATGATTGATGTGTCCTGGGGACGGAGGTATGGGCCCGCTGGGTGGGTGCTGTGCTGGTGTTTCCAGAGGGGGGAAGCTCTGTGGTGGCCTGTGACTAGGTGTGGGCAACCGACTGTCCCGAGGTCCCCGATGGGCCGGGCTGGTCATCTAGATCCAGTTGGACAGAGGTGCTGTCATCACTGTGGGCCTCTTCGGTTGGTGGTGTGGACATGTGTGGACCCTCCTGTCCGGTGACGTTGGGTAGGGGTCCTGCAGGGGTATAAAAGGATGTTTGTTACATCTGTGTGTGCCATGGTGTGCAATGGGTGGGTGACCGTGTACCCAGTGCTTGCATTCCTGTGTGGGACCTAGTGTGATGATGGTTTAGGGGGTGTATGGGTATGTGCAGTAGGCATGCTTTGGTGATGTGTGTCCATGCTTTGTTGTTGCATGCAGGGCTTGGGGTTAGGATGTGTGGTTTGTGATGTTGGGACATTTGTGAGGCATTAGAGTGATGGGGTGAAGGTGAGGGTGGGGGTATGTGCTGGCATGCAGGTAGGGTGGGGGATGTAATAGTTAAGATTTGACTTACCAGAGTCCATTCCTCCACATACTCCTACGAGGCCCTCAGGATACTGAATCGCCATGACCTGCTCCTCCCATGTTGTTAGTTGTGGGGGAGGAGGTGGGGGTCCGCCGCCAGTCTGCAAAAACCGCCAGGTGGTGTCTTGAGACCACAGAACGCACCTTCCCCCGTAGGTTGTTCCACCTCTTCCTGATGTCCTCCCGATTTCTTGGGTGCTGTCCCACTGCATTTACCCTGTCCACTATTCTTCGCCATAGCTTCATCTTCCTTGCAATTGAGGTGGGCTGCACCTGTGATCCGAATAGCTGTGGCTCTACCCGGACGATTTCCTCCACCATGACCCTGAGCTCCTCCTCCGAGAACCTGGGGTGTCTTTGCCGTACCATGGGGTGGTGTAGGTGATGTGTGGGGTGGTGTATGGGGTGATAAGTGTGCTGATATGTAGTGGTGTGTAGTGTGAGGTGCGTGGAAGTTATGTGGGTGATGGTGTTGTGTGCCTGTAGATGCTAGTATTGTTGATGGTGGTGTCTCTCTCTGGCCTTCGTTCGTGATTTTTAGTCGTAGGGGTTTGTGGGTGTGTGTTTTATATTGTATTGGGGGTGTGGGAGTGGTGTGTGTATGTGTATCAGGTGTGTGTATTTCGAATTGTCCAATGTGGTGGTGTTTTGTATGAGTGTGTGTATTTTGAGCGCAGCAGTGTGTACCGCCAATGGAATACCGCGGTTGAAGGACCGCCGCGTGGATTTGTGTGTCGTGATAGTGTGGGCGTATTTCTGTTGGCGTGACGGTGGAGGTTTTGTTTTTGCCAGTTTATCACTGACCTTTGGTGTGGCGGACTTGTGTGGGTGTCTGACTTTTGGCGGATTCCATGCTGTGGGTAATAATTGCTGTGGCGGTTTTCCGCGGCTGAGGCGATGTGTTGGCGGTCGTCTGCACGGCGGTAAGCGGCTTTTACCACCAATGTTGTAATGACCGCCTATGTGTTACATTGGGGCAAACCTGTATGGCAATGTCTTTATATAGTAGCCATCAACTGCAACAGTTGATTAGAGTGAGATAGGTGTCAACCCAATGACTGAAAGATTCATAACACTAGTGACAACTCAAAATATCCACATCATTGCACTCATATGTATGACAAATAGTAAGTGTATCTTAGAGGACAGTACACCTGTATGTGTAGCACAGTGTCCGACAAATCAGTGATTGTAAGGAAATGCCTCCTTGGCATGGTTACTCCCTGACTTTTTGCCTTTGCTGATGCCAAGTTATGATTTGAAAGTGTGCTGAGGCCTGCTAACCAGGCCCCAGCACCAGTGTTATTTCCCTAAAACTGTACCTTTGTCTCCACAATTGGCACACCCTGGCATCCATGTAAGTCCCTTGTAGCTGGTACCCCTGGTACCAAGGGCCCTGATGCCAGGGAAGGTCTCTAAGGGCTGCAGCATGTCTTATGCCACCCTGGGGACCCCTCACTCAGCACAGACACACTGCTTGCCAGCTTGTGTGTGCTGGTGGGGAGAAAATGACTAAGTCGACATGGCACTCCCCTCAGGGTGCCATGCCAACCTCACACTGCCCATGGCATAGATAAGTCACCCCTCTAGCAGGCCTTACAGCCCTAAGGCAGGGTGCACTATAACATAGGCGAGGGCATAGGTGCATGAGCACTGTGCCCCTACAGTGTCTAAGCAAAACCTTAGGCATTGTAAGTACAGGGTAGCCATAAGAGTATATGGTCTGGGAGTCAGTCATACACGGACTCCACAGCACCATAATGGCTACACTGAAAACTGGGAAGTTTGGTATCAAACTTCTCAGTACAATAAATGCACACTGATGTCAGTGTACATTTTATTGTGAAATACACCCAGAGGGCATCTTAGAGATGCCCCCTGAAGACATACCTGACTTCCAGTGTGGGCTGACTAGTTTTGCCAGCCTGCCACACACCAGACATGTTGCTGGCCACATGGGGAGAGTGCCTTTGTCACTCGGTGGCTAGTAACAAAGCCTGTACTGGGTGGAGGTGCTTCTCACCTCCCCCTGCAGGAACTGTAACACCTGGCGGTGAGCCCCCAGGACCTGAAGGATCCGACCTCCAGTGCAGAAGCGACCCCCAGGTGGCCCTCTCCCTTGCCCAGTTGGTGGCTACCCTGAGGAACCCCCCCACTTGCCTGCCTGCTTCACTGAAGAGACCCCTTGGTCTCCCATTGAAACCTATTTCAAACCCGACACCTGTTTGCACTCTGCACCCGGCCGCCCCTGTGCCGCTGAGGATGTTCTTTTTGTGCTGACTTGTGTCCCCCCCGGTGCCCTACAAAACCCCCCTGGTCTGCCCTCCGAAGTCGTGGGTACCTACCTGCTGGCAGACTGGAACCGGGGCACCCCCTTCTCCATTGAAGCCTATGCGTTTTGGGCACCACTTTGACCTCTGCACCTGACTGGCCCTGAGCTGCTGGTGTGGTAACTTTGGGGTTGCCCTGAACCCCCAACGTTGGGCTACCTTGGACCCAACTTTGAACCCTGTAGGTGTTTTACTTACCTGCAAAACTAACCAAAACTTACCTCCCCCAGGAACTGTTGAAAATTGCATTGTGTCTAGTTTTAAAATAGCTTATTGCCATTTTTGTTAAAACTGTACATGATATTGTGTTGATTCAAAGTTCCTAAGATACCTGAGTGAAATACCTTTCATTTGAAGTATTACTTGTAAATCTTGAACCTGTGGTTCTTAAAATAAACTAAGAAAATATATTTTTCTATATAAAAACCTATTGGCCTGGAATTGTCTTTGAGTGTGTGTTCCTCATTTATTGCTTGTGTGTGTACAACAAATGCTTAACAGTACCCTCTGATAAGCCTACTGCTCGACCACACTACCACAAAATAGAGCATTAGAATTATCTCTTTTTGCCACCATCTTACCTCTAAGGGGAACCCTTGGACTCCGTGCATGCTATTTCTTACTTTGAAATAGTACGTGCAGAGCCAACTTCCTACATTGGTGGATCAGCGGTGGGGTACAAGACTTTGCATTTGCTGGACTACTCAGCCAATTCCTGATCACACTACTAATTTTGAAATTTGAGCTATTTTTCAAAATTTGTAAAAGTCCTGCTAGGGCCTTGTGTTAGACCCTGTTAGCATTTCTTTTAGAGTTTAAAAGTTTTGTAAAAGTTTGAATTAAGTTCTAGAGATAGTTTTAGATTCTTAAAAAGTATTCCAACTTTTAGAAACAAAGGGGCATATTTATACTCTGTTTGCGCCGGAATTGCGTCGTTTTTTTTTACGCAAATCCGACGCAAAACTAACTCCATATTTATACTTTGGCGTTAGACGTGTCTAGCGCCAAAGTTCATGGAGTTTGCGTCATTTTTTAGCGTGGACACCTACTTTGCGTTAATGATATGCAAGGTAGGCGTTCCCGTCTAAAAAATGACTCCGAGGCATGTGCGCCGTATTTACACTCCCGGGCAAAAATGACGCCCGGGAGTGGGCGGGTCAAAAAAAATGACGTCCAGCCGCTTTTGCGTCGTTTTTTAGTCCCTGGTCAGGGCAGGCTTTAAGGGACTTGTGGGCTCGGAAGGAGCCCAGAGGTGCCCTCCCATGCCCCCAGGGACACCCCCTGCCACCCTTGCCCACCCCAGGAGGACGCCCAAGGATGGAGGGACCCATCCCAGGGAACTTAAGGTAAGTTCAGGTAAGTATTTTTTTTTTTTTTGTGGCATAGGGGGGCCTGATTTGTGCCCCCCTACATGCCACTATGCCCAATGACCATGCCCAGGGGACATAAGTCATTGGGCAAGGGGGCATGACTCCTGTCTTTGCTAAGACAGGAGTCATTTCAATGGGGGTTGGGAGTCAAAAAAAATGGCGCAAATCGGGTTGAGTCGAACATTTTGCCTCAGCCTGACTTGTCCCATTTTCTGACGCCCAAGCTCCATATTCCCCTACGCCGGCGCTGCCTGGTGTAAGTCATTTTTTTTTTACGCACACCAGGCAGCTCTGCCGGCTAACGTCATTGAATAAATACGGCGCCCTCGTGGCGCTTCAGAATGGCGTTAGCCGGCGTTAGATTTTTTGACGCACAACTGCGTTGGCGCAGTTGTGCGTCGAAAAGTATAAAATGGCCCAAAATGTCTACAGAAGAGTTAGTGATGGATCTCAACCTCACCCCTTACCTGCATCTTAGGATGTCAGAGTTAAGGTCTCTCTGTAAAATTAAAAAGATAAAAACTGGTTCAAACCCTACCAAAGTACAGCTCCAGGAGCTCTTGGCAGCGTTTGCTAAAAACAACCCCTCTGATGACACCCTGACAGAGGGGGACACTAGTGAGTTGGAGGAACTCCCAATTCTAACCATAGATAGGGAGACCAGGGTTTCTCCAACCCTGACTCCAAATGTGATAGTCAGAGATGCTGCTTCTCTCACAGGAAAGTCCAGCAACTCTGGAAGCATTGAGGACAGCCTCAATTAAGATGACCTCCTGCTAGCCAGGTTGGCCAAAAGATTGGCTTTGGAAAGACAGATCCTAGCCATAGAAAGGGAAAGACAAGAGATGGGCTTAGGTCCCATCAGTGGTGGCAGCAATATAAATATAGTCAGAGATTCTCCTGACATGCTAAAAATCCCTAAAGGGATTGTAACTAAATATGAAGATGGTGATGACATTACCAAAAGGTTCACAGCTTTTGAAATTGCTTGTGCAACCAGAAAAGTAAACAAATCTCACTGGGATGCTCTCCTTTGGGAAAAGTTCACTGGAAGGTGTAGGGATAGACTCCTCACACTCTGGAAAAGATGCAGAATCTTATGACCTCATGAAGGCTACCCTGATTGAGGGCTTTGGATTCTCAACTGAGGAGTACAGGATTAGGTTCAGGGGGGCTCAGAAATCCTCGAGCCAGACCTGGGTTGAATTTGTTGACTTCCCAGTCAAAACACTAAATGGTTGGATTAATGGCAGTGGTGTAAGTGATTATGATGGGCTGTACAATCTGTTTATGAAAGAACACCTGTTAAGTAATTGTTTCAGTGATAAACTGCATCAGCATCTGGTAGACCTAGGACCAATTTATCCCCAAGAATTGGGGAAGAAGGCGGACCATTGGGTCAAGACTAGGGTGACCAAGACTTCCACAGGGGGTGACCAAAGGAAAGGGGTCACAAAGACTCCCCAGGGGAAGAGTGTTGAGACATCCAAGGGTAAAAGTAAAGAGTCTTCTACAGGGCCCCAAAAACCTGCTCAGGAGGGAGGGTCCAAAGCCTCGTCACAATCCAATTTTGGGTACAAGGGTAAAAACTTTGATCCCAAAAAGGCCTGGTGTCGTAGCTGTAATCAGCAGGGCCAACAAACTGGAGACAAGGCCTGTCCCAAGAAAGGTTCCACTTCAAACTCTACTCCAGTCAGCACTGGAATAGCTAGTCTCCAGGTGGGATCAAAAGTGTGCCCAGAGCAAATCAGGGTTCACACTGAAGCTACATTAGTTTCTGAGGGTGGGGTGGACTTAGCCACATTGGCTGCCTGGCCCCCTAATATACAAAAATGCAGGCAGCAACTCTTAATTAATGGGACTAGTGTAGAAGGCCTGAGGGATTCAGGTGCCAATGT
Source organism: Pleurodeles waltl (assembly GCF_031143425.1). Taxonomy (NCBI): domain Eukaryota; kingdom Metazoa; phylum Chordata; class Amphibia; order Caudata; family Salamandridae; genus Pleurodeles; species Pleurodeles waltl. The sequence continues at coordinate 1,228,641,847 of NC_090440.1, read as the reverse complement.
TCCCAAGGTCAATACCTGGCTGGACAAACTTATCCAGTCACCAACGCTGACAATCAGACTAAAGTACATCCCATGGCTACGGTAACTTTAGAGTGGGGAGGGGTCAATGGCCTGAAACAGGTAGTGATATCCTTAAATATCCCTGTAGACTGTTTGCTTGGAAATGACCTGGAGTCCTCAGCATGTGCTGAGGTAGAACTCAAAACCCATGCAGCCATGCTGGGTATCCCTGAACTGGTGTGTGTCAAGACAAGGGCACAGTGCAAGGCTCAGGGTGAAAAAGTGGTGTTGGAGCCTGGAATAATGGCCCAACCCTCCAAGAGAAAAGGAAAGAAGACTGGGGAACCAGCTTCAACACAACAAAAGAAAGGGAACCTCTCTTCCCAGGAAGAAGTTCTGCCCTCTGAGGGAACTGAGCCCATGGAGTTGGAAACTTATCAGGTTGAACTCCTAGGCCAAGGGGACCCAAAATGGAATAGTTGTATAAGGGGCAAGAAACATGTCCCTCTCTTGAAGGCCTGAGGCAGCAAGCTGCTGAAGAGCCCAAAGGAAAAATCACTGGAACACATATAGGCCCTCATTCTGACCTTGGCGGGCGGCGGAGGCCGCCCGCCAAAGTCCCGCCGTCAGGTTACCGTTCCGCGGTCGAAAGACCGCGGCGGTAATTCTGACATTCCCGCTGGGCTGGCGGGCGGCCGCCTTCAGGCCGCCCGCCAGCCCAGCGGGAAAGAGGCTTCCACGATGAAGCCGGCTCGGAATCGAGCCGGCGGAGTGGAAGCTGTGCGACGGGTGCAGTTGCACCCGTTGCGTATTTCACTGTCTGCGCAGCAGACAGTGAAATACATTTAGGGGCCCTCTTTCTTTACATGTCCCAGAAAGTAAAGGAGTTTTGTGTCTCCTGTGCCACCTGTCCAGCCAGTGGTAAGACAGGTGGCCATCCAAAGGTCCCCCTCATTCCACTTCCAGTGGTGGGGGTCCTCTTTGAAAGAGTGGGTGTGGACATAGTGGGTCCACTTGAACCTCCCACAGCCTCAGGGAACCAATACATACTAGTAGTAGTGGATCATGCTACTAGATACCCTGAAGCAATTCCCCTTAGGTACACTACTGCCCCTGCAGTAGCCAAAGCACTCATTGGCATCTTTACCAGAGTCGGATTTCCTAAGGAGGTGGTGTCTGACATGGGTACCAACTTCATGTCAGCATACCTGAAGCATATGTGGAATGAGTGTGGGGTGACTCACAAATTCACGACAACATACCATCCACAAACCAATGGTCTTGAGGAAAGATTTAACAAGACATTGAAAGGTATGATCATGGAGCTCCCTGAAAAGCTCAAAAGGAGATGGGATGTCCTCTTGCCATGTCTGCTTTTCGCCTACAGAGAGGTGCCTGAGAAGGGAGTAGGGTTTTCCCCCTTTGAACTTCTGTTTGGCCATCCTGTCAGGGGACCACTAGCTCTTGTAAAAGAAGGCTGGGAGAGACCTCTTCATGAGCCTAAACAAGATATAGTGGACTATGTACTAGGCCTATGTTCCAGGATGGCAGAGTACATGGAAAAGGCAAGCAAAAACCTTGAGGCCAGCCAACAACTCCAGAAGATGTGGTATGACCAAAAGGCTGCTATGGTTGAGTTTCAGCCAGGGCAGAAAGTCTGGGTTCTGGAGCCTGTGGCTCCCAGGGCACTTCAGGACAGATGGAGTGGTCCTTACCCAGTGCTAGAGAGAAATAGTTAGGTCACCTACCTGGCAGACCTAGGCACTAGCAGGACCCCCAATGGGGTGATCCATGTGAACCGCCTCAAACTCTTTCATGACAGGGCAGATGTGAATCTGTTGATGGTGACAGATGAGGACCAGGAAGCTGAGAGTGAACCTCTCCCTGATCTCCTCTCCACAGACCCTAAAGATGGCTCAGTAGATGGAGTGATCTATTCAGACACCCTCTCTGGCCAACAGCAATCTGACTGTAGGAAAGTCTTACAACAGTTTGATGAGCTCTTTTCCCTAACCCCTGTTCAGACACACCTGTGTACCCATGATGTGGACACAGGAGACAGCATGCCTGTCAAAAACAAAATTTTCAGACAGTCTGACCAAGTTAATGAAAGCATCAAGGTGGAAGTCCACAAGACGCTGGAATTGGGAGTCACTGAGCACTCTGACAGCCCCTGGGCTAGCCCAGTGGTCTTAGTCCCCAAACCTCACATCAAGAATGGTAAGAGAGAGAAGAGGTTTTGTGTGGACTACAGAGGACCTAATTCTGTCAGCAAGACAGATGCTATCCCATTCCAAGGGCAGATGAGTTAATTGGCAAACTAGGTGCTGCCAGATACTTAAGTACCTTTGACTTGGCAGCAGGGTACTGGCAAATCAAAATGGCACCAAGAGCAAAAGAAAAGACAGCATTCTCCACACCTGATGGGCATTATCAGTTTACTGTTATGCCCTTTGGCTTAAAGAATGCCCCTGCCACCTTCCAAAGGTAGGGGAATCAAGCCCTTGCTGGCTTGGAGTCCTTTAGTGCAGCTTATCTTGACGATATTGCTGTCTTTAGCTCCAGCTGGCAGGATCACATGGTCCACCTGAAGAAGGTTTTGAAGGCCCTGCAAGCAGCAGGCCTCTCTATCAAGGCATCCAAATGTCAGATAGGGCAGGGAACTATGGTTTACTTGGGACACCTTGTAGGTGGAGGCCAAGTTCAGGCACTCCAACCCAAGATCCAGACTATTCTGGACTGGGTAGCTCCAAAAACCCAGACTCAAGTCAGGGCATTCCTTGGCTTGACTGGCTACTACAGGAGGTTTGTGAAGGGCTATCGATCAATAGTGACACTCCTCACAGAACTTGCCTCCAAGAAAATGCCTTAGAAGGTAAACTGGACTATAAAATGCCAACAGGCCTTTGACACCCTGAAACAAGCTATGTGCACAGCACCAGTTCTAAAAGCTCCAGATTACTCCAAGCAGTTCATTGTGCAGACTGATGCCTCTGAACATGGGATAGGGGCAGTTTTATCCCAAACAAATGATGATGGCCTTGATCAGTTATGATGCCTAGTGAAGTGCTGACTTTTGAGAAAGCTGTTTTAGCTGGTATATCACACTTACACCCGAAACAACCCTTTGTCAATATCCCCAAAAGAGAAAAACAAGCCTTACAACATCTAGCATCTGATCCAGACATTGTGATAAAACAAGCTGACAAAGGGGGAGCCATCATTGTTATGAATACAACCGATTACAGACGTGAGTGTTGCCGTCTCCTTAGTGACACGACCTACTACACTAAAATCATTAGTGATCCTACCAGAAGGTTACAAATGCAGATTAGATGTCTTCTTGAAGAAGCCAAGAATAACTCTTGGATTTCCTCTAAGGAAGCAGAATTCCTAGACACGAAAGACCCTAGAACCCCATACTTCTACTGTCTACCTAAAATTCATAAGGGTGTTCTTCCTCCTCCAGGTCGTCCGATAGTGTCAGGGATAGGCTCCGTCCTTAAACCTTTATCAATCTTCTGTGACCATTTCTTACAGCCTCTGGTAAAACACTCTTCCACCTATTTACAGGACACCAAGGATGTCCTTAATCTGATAGACTCCATCAATCACTCTGGCAACATACAAGGCATCATTACCTTAGACGTGGAAGCACTATACAAAAATATCCCTCAAAAGACTACCTTACAGGTGGTGGAATTAGCTCTTCTGAATGATTCCACACCCACAACTACACCCATATCTTTCATTATGCAATGCGCTACGTTAGCCTTGACTGAAAACTACTTCCAATTTGGAGAACAATTTTTCCATCAAATACGAGGCACATCGATGGGAAGTACTTTTGCACCTAGTTTAGCGTGCTTATATATGTTTGACTTTGAGAAAAAATACATCTTGCCTCATTCCAACCCTTTTCATAATGAAATCAAACTATGGAAACGCTATATATACGATATCTTGGTCATATGGCAAGGACCTCTAACTGCAGTAGACCAACTTACCAAATTCCTTAGATCCCTTTTTGAAATTCACATCCACTGCATCATCGACCCATCTACCCTTTTTGGACTTGATGATTTCAATTGATGAGAATGGCCTATTAGTGACCAGTACTTACCAAAAACCCACTGATCGGAATAGCTTGTTACTGTACGAAAGCCACCATCCGAAGGCTCTTAGAGATAACCTACCTGTGGGCCAGTTTCTACGCCTAAGAAGAAACTGTAGCACCCTTCTAGACTTCGACCAACAAGCAAGTAATCTACAAGCAAAACTCTGTGAACGTCACTATCCATCAAAAATTGTGAATCTAGCTCACAAAAGAGCTAAAAATAATCAGAGAGAATGGCTCTTGTCTTCAAAAGAAAAAACTCCACAGTCTCGGATCACATGTGTTTCCACTTTCACCCCGCTATCCAACGATATAAAAAAGTTGATTAACAAACGATGGTCGATATTGGAGAGCGGAGGAATCAGTATACCAAAACCACTCTGCGCCTTCAAGCGCACTTCGAACATCAAAGATTTAGGGGGTTATTCCAACTTTGGAGGAAGTGGTATTCCGTCCCAAAAGTGACGGTAAAGTGACGGATATACCACCAGCCGTATTACGAGTCCATTATATCCTATGGAACTCGTAATACGGCTGGTGGTAAATCCGTCACATTTGGGACGGATTACCACCTCCTCCAAAGGTGGAATAACCCCCTTAGTGATACATACACGCCCGAGGCGTACATGAAAATCATACACAAAGAACACTGTGGGATCTCCCTCCAATTGAAGAACATTACCCTTGTGGAAATTGTAATGTGTGCATATTAACTAGACAAATAAAATCATTGGACCTGGACCCTATAGGGATCTGGCATTTAAAGAAACATACAAACTGTAACTCCAAGAACTGTATCTACATGATTACATGTCCTTGTGGACTACGTTATGTTGGGATGACAACACGCCTAATAAAAATCAGAATTAACGAACACAGGAGCAATATCAGATGTCGTAGGCTGACTACGAAACTATCAACACATTTTATAGACGCTCCCCACACTCCAGATGAACTTTGGTGGGTGATATTGTAAGCACCCATAGTCAGATCTAGTGACTCAAAGTTTCTTTTCAGACTGGAACAACGTTGGATCTTCAAATTAGGCACATCTGTACGGGGACTGAATGATGATATTCCTTGGACTGTACTCTCATTGTAATCAATAGCATTAGGAATTAGTTATAAGCCTTTTTGATTCTCAACATATCAATTGTGATTTGCCGATATTTTGTCAGGCTCATTATTATCTATTCTATTTGACCTTTTTGAATACTACTTCAGCCATTTCAATGAATTTACCGAAGTAGTGGTTTATTAAAAAGCTTTCATTTCATTTCCGCTGAACTAAACAATTCTAGTATAGACCTTGATTCCTTCTGATTTGGACGACTTAATTCCCCTACAATAGTGGAACGTAGTCCGTTTTTAGTGTTTATACTACCAACATTCACGAGTCCTTCCTCTCTGTTCTTCACCCGCCGTAGACGCGCGCCGTCCTGCGACGCTAGATCAGTGCTGCCTGGACGGTACCCGCTGTTTTTCTAGACGCGGTCGGCAGGGTAGGTTCAAATAACCTACGAACGACGCATTACCGTGAGTAGGCTCCATATTGAGCATTATTCCTTTTTTCTCCAAAGCAGTATGTGTCGCTTTCGTGTTACATTACGAGTGGCCATTACGCTTTTTGTTATGTAGCGGTAACAACTGATCATGATAGCACACATCTTTTATTGATTTTACACGAAGTCTGAAAAAGAAAGTGTTCTCACACTGAACTTCCTAACGCTCGCTGAATAGAGTTTGCTAGACGCTTAGAGGTATCGATCATTACTGACTAAAAATCCATTATTACCTTGAAATTCAGGTTGTTTCGTTTGTTTTCCCATGATTTAGAACTAAGGGAAACTCCTCGCACACTCAGTTACTCACATCGATTACTGTCTTTTGAGTGTGTGATCCTTATAATAGTTAATGCAACAGAAAATGTCAGTCGAATGATGAATTCATTTTTGTTTTTGATGGACACATTTGATGTTTAGAGTTGAACCCCTTATTGAGTTGTTCATTGAATTTATGTCCAGCTATTTTGCTATAACTTTCATTGTTTATGACTACCAATACTCAGAACGTCAGTTCCAGCTTCTGACTAGCGATCCCAAGGAGCTCTCTCCTAAAACCGGGGATGGTAAGCTGAATTCTTTTAAAATGTTTTTGACACGAGTGGTGCACTATATCACTTTGCTCACTATGTTGGCTGTATTATACAATTTGCATTTATTCTTGTATTTTCTATGATCAATTTCATTTGTAGGGCGACCTTTTTGACATAACAGACGCACTAAAGTAAGTGACTGTTTGACTATCCTTTTTCCCGAGTAGGGTAATTATTAATTTTTGTTGGAGAAGTTTTTGTTATCCTTGGTCCTGATGAAGCGTCAGCGGACCCTGTTGGGCCAATAGACGCGAAACATGTAGACCTTCCATCAAGTAGGACAACAACTTGTTAGTTCCTCTTGTTTAAATGCTGAGAGTACGTGAGCATTACCACTCACCCTTCGCCTCTCTTTCTGTTTTTAACCTTGGTCTCCATCTTATCACAACTGATTAAAATTTATGATTATAATAAGTAGATGGATAACCAATTTTATCATTTTTCTCTCCATTATTGCATGAGTACTTCAACTTAATTCCACCTGCAATACGGTTAGGAGCTCCCCTCGGGGAGCCCGTTAGGCATTGCAACACCGGCCTAACGAGGAGTGTTTCCCGATGATGACACCATGCATCCAAATGTGATGCTTGAGGGCTCTTACTCCTATAGATAAAGGTTCCCCTCACTTCTCTTTTTGGAACAGTGTACTTCTATATTTGTTATATGTCATTTGGGAGACTGTACACTGGACCACTAATCTCCCGGTCCCTCTTTTTGTGATTTCCGTTTATGTACAGCAGGTTTGCTGTGGGACTTAATAGAAGCTTCTAATTAAGAATCTAATTAAGAATCTTCTGAAACTACGTCACCCAACCCTTTAGAGACTCCTATTATGGAAGACTTCCAGGGCTTGAGTTATGATGACGAAATGGTGTCAGCTATCTTACAGACACTATCTATCCTCGACAATGATGGAGCTGCTCCTTCTGGTAGTCTCAAGGAGGATTGGAACACATTTTCCTCCTTGAAACGAGAATTGATAAAAACAGTCATGCATGGGACCATCATGACTGAATACTTACGCGCAAATATAGCACCAAACGGCTTACTAGTTTCTAATATACACAGATTTTTTTTGCAAGATCTTGCGTTCAGGAAAGACTGGGCGCAGATCGCATGGAAGTGTACCAGGGACTGGTTGGTCCTTATCATTAACACTTCCAAACATGTAGCTGACTCTATTACAGTACAAATCAACATGATCGAAAACACCCTGAAGACTACAATTTCATTGACTACATTCAAAAGCCTTTTTGCCGAAATTACCGCTGAGTTAAATACGACTAAAGAATTCTTAACTCAACAAAAGATTACTAAACTCCAGAAGGATATCGTGAGATTCAGCCGGGAAAAGGTCTATCCTTATATTAAAGAAGACTATGAAATGGATACCCAATCCTGATCTTCTGATGATTCAACCTCCTCTTATAGGAAGCCACGAAAATTTAGCAATGGATCATCATCAGATGGCTGGAGTACTGATGAAAATACTCCACAATCTTTTTAAAATTACCCGAATTATCCTGTCAACCATCCGATGCCATGGCAACATCCCTACCCCTTTTTCCAACCTTGCCCTATGATGCCGTTTGTACCTTTTTTAGGCCGCGGCCGGGGCAGAGGAAGAGGCAGAAGAAGAGGAAGGGGCAGACGAGTACAGTGGTCTCTGGAAGAACCACAAATGGTGACCAGGAGCCAAACAAAAAATCCTGCACAGAGAACTTAGTTGTCAATTTATCAAATAGACAACTCACATTGGACGAATCCAACGTTCTTAACAGAGGTCTAGGTTTTGTACCAACTCCCAACGAAGATTTTTTTCGTCTACATGCAGAATTAGCACAGTTTTTTCGGAAAATCCGTCTACATGTATTTTTCAAAGAGAAACCGGCTGAAGTATCTACACCGGATTCGGGTCTCAAAAAACCTTCTACTTTTGTACCACCATCAGTTATGATGCCTAGTGAAGTGCTGACTTTTGAGAAAGCTGTTTTAGCTGATATATCACACTTACGCCCGAAACAACCCTTTGTCAATATCCCCAAAAGAGAAAAACAAGCCTTACAACATCTAGCATCTGATCCAGACATTGTGATAAAACAAGCTGACAAAGGGGGAGCCATCGTTGTTATGAATACGACCGATTACAGACGTGAGTGTTGCCGTCTCCTTAGTGACACGACCTACTACACTAAAATCATTAGTGATCCTACCAGAAGGTTACAAACGCAGATTAGATGTCTTCTTGAAGAAGCCAAGAATAACTCTTGGATTTCCTCTAAGGAAGCAGAATTCCTAGACACGAAAGACCCTAGAACCCCGTACTTCTACTGTCTACCTAAAATTCATAAGGGTGTTCTTCCTCCTCCAGGTCGTCCGATAGTGTCAGGGATAGGCTCCGTCCTTGAACCTTTATCAATCTTCTGTGACCATTTCTTACAGCCTCTGGTAAAACACTCTTCCACCTATTTACAGGACACCAAGGATGTCCTTAATCTGATAGACTCCATCAATCACTCTGGCAACATACAAGGCATCATTACCTTAGACGTGGAAGCACTATACACAAATATCCCTCAAGAGACTACCTTACAGGTGGTGGAATCAGCTCTTCTGAATGATTCCACGCCCACAACTACACCCATATCTTTTATTATGCAATGCGCTACGTTAGCCTTGACTGAAAACTACTTCCAATTTGAAGAACAATTTTTCCATCAAATACGAGGCACATCGATGGGAAGTACTTTTGCGCCTAGTTTAGCATGCTTATATATGTTTGACTTTGAGAAAAAATACATCTTGCCTCATTCCAACCCTTTTCATAATTAAATCAAACTATGGAAACACTATATAGACTATATCTTGGTCATATGGCAAGGACCTCTAACTGCAGTAGACCAATTTACCACTTGGGTAAATTCCTTAGATCCCTTTTTGAAATTCACATCCACTGCATCATCGACCCATCTACCCTTTTTGGACTTGATGATTTCAATTGATGAGAATGGCCTATTAGTGACCAGTACTTACCAAAAACCCACTGATCGGAATAGCTTGTTACTGTACGAAAGCCACCATCCGAAGGCTCTTAGAGATAACCTACCTGTGGGCCAGTTTCTACGCCTAAGAAGAAACTGTAGCACCCTTCTAGACTTCGACCAACAAGCAAGTACTCTACAAGCAAAACTCTGTGAACGTCACTATCCATCAAAAATTGTGAATCTAGCTCGCAAAAGAGCTAAAAATAATCAGAGAGAATGGCTCTTGTCTTCAAAAGAAAAAACTCCACAGTCTCGGATCACATGTGTTTCCACTTTCACCCCGCTATCCAACGATATAAAAAAGTTGATTAACAAACGATGGTCGATATTGGAGAGCGGAGGAATCAGTATACCAAAACCACTCTTCGCCTTCAAGCGCACTTTGAACATCAAAGATTTAGTGATACATACACGCCCCCGAGGTGTACATGAAAAGCATACACAAAGAACACTGTGGGATCTCCCTCCAATTGAAGGAGATTACCCTTGTGGAAATTGTAATGTGTGCATATTACCTAGACGAATAAAATCATTGGACCTGGACCCTATAGGGATCTGGCATTTAAAGAAACATACAAACTGTAACTCCTAGAACTGTATCTACATGATTACATGTCCTTGTGGACTACGTTATGTTGGGATGACAACACGCCCAGTAAAAATCAGAATTAACGAACACAGGAGCAATATCAGATGTCATAGGCTGACTACGAAACTATCAACACATTTTATAGACGCTCCCCACACTCCAGATGAACTTTGGTGGGTGATATTGCAAGCACCCATAGTCAGATCTAGTGACGCAAAGTTTCTTTTCAGACTGGAACAACGTTGGATCTTCAAATTAGGCACATCTGTACGGGGACTGAATGATGATATTCCTTGGACTGTACACTCATTGTAATCAATAGCATTAGGAATTAGTTATAAGCCTTTTTGATTCTCAACATATCAATTGGGATTTGCCGATATTTTGTCAGGCTCATTATTATCTATTCTATTTGACCTTTTTGAATACTACTTCAGCCATTTCAATGAATTTACCGAAGTAGTGGTTTATTAAAAAGCTTTCATTTCATTTCCGCTGAACTAAACAATTCTAGTATAGACCTTGATTCCTTCTGATTTGGACGACTTAATTCCCCTACAATAGTGGAACATAGTCCGTTTTTAGTGTTTATACTACCAACATTCACGAGTCCTTCCTCTCTGTTCTTCACCCGCCGTAGACGCGCGCCGTCCTGCGACGCTAGATCAGTGCTGCCTGGACGGTACCCGCTGTTTTTCTGGACGCGGTTGGCAGGGTAGGTTCAAATAACCTACGAACGACGCATTACCGTGAGTAGGCTCCATATTGAGCATTATTCCTTTTTTCTCCAAAGCAGTATGTGTCGCTTTCATGTTACATTACGAGTGGCCATTACGCTTTTTGTTATATAGCGGTAACAGCTGATCATGATAGCACACATCTTTTATTGATTTTACACGAAGTCTGAAAAAGAAAGTGTTCTCACACTGAACTTCCTAACGCTCGCTGAATAGAGTTTGCTAGACGCTTAGAGGTATCGATCATTACTGACTAAAAATCCATTATTACCTTGAAATTCAGGTTGTTTCGTTTGTTTTCCCATGATTTAGAACTAAGGGAAACTCCTCGCACACTCAGTTACTCACATCGATTACTGTCTTTTGAGTGTGTGATCCTTATAATAGTTAATGCAACAGAAAATGTCAGTTGAATGATGAATTCATTTTTGTTTTTGATGGACACATTTGATGTTTAGAGTTGAACCCCTTATTGAGTTGTTCATTGAATTTATGTCCAGCTATTTTGCTATAACTCTCATTGTTTATGACTACCAATACTCAGAACGTCAGTTCCAGCTTCTGACTAGCGATCCCAAGGAGCTCTCTCCTAAAACCGGGGATGGTAAGCTGAATTCTTTTAAAATGTTTTTGACACGAGTGGTGCACTATATCACTTTGCTCACTATGTTGGCTGTATTTTACAATTTGCATTTATTCTTTTATTTTCTATGATCAATTTCATTTGTAGGGCGACCTTTTTGACATAACAGACGCACTAAAGTAAGTGACTGTTTGACTATCCTTTTTCCCGAGTAGGGTAATTATTAATTTTTGTTGGAGAAGTTTTTGTTATCCTTGGTCCTGATGAAACGTCAGCGGACCCTGTTGGGCCAATAGACGCGAAACATGTACACCTTCCATCAAGTAGGACAACAACTTGTTAGTTCCTCTTGTTTAAATGCTGAGAGTACGTGAGCATTACCACTCACCCTTCGCCTCTCTTTCTGTTTTTAACCTTGGTCTCCATCTTATCACAACTGATTAAAATTTATGATTATAATAAGTAGATGGATAACCAATTTTATCATTTCTCTCTCCATTATTGGGTGAGTACTTCAACTTAATTCCACCTGCAATACGGTTAGGAGCTCCCCTCGGGGAGCCCGTTAGGCATTGCAACACCGGCCTAACGAGGAGTGTTTCCCGATGATGACACCATGCATCCAAATGTGATGCTTGAGGACTCTTACTCCTATAGATAAAGGTTCCCCTCACTTCTCTTTTTGGAACAGTGTACTTCTATATTTGTTAGATGGCCTTGACCAGCCTGTTGCTTTCATTAGCAGGAGGTTAATCCCCAGGGAGCAGCGTTGGAGTGCCATTGAGAGGGAGGCCTTTGCTGTGGTTTGGTCCCTGAAGAAGCTGAGACCATACCTCTTTGGTACTCACTTTGTAGTTCAAACTGACCACAGACCTCTCAGATGGCTAATGCAAATAAAAGGTGAAAATCCAAAACTGTTGAGGTGGTCCATCTCCCTACAGGAAATGGACTTTATAGTGGAACACAGACCTGGGACTGCCCATGCCAATGCAGATGGCCTTTCCAGGTTCTTCCACTTAGAAAATGAAGACTCTCTTGGGAAAGGTTAGTCTCATCCTCTTTCGTTTGGGGGGGGGGGTGTAAGGAAATGCCTCCATGGCATGGTTACCCCCTGACTTTTTGCCTTTGCTGATGCCAAGTTATGATTTGAAAGTGTGCTGAGGCCTGCTAACCAGGCCCCAGCACCAGTGTTCTTTCTCTAAAACTGTACCTTTGTCTCCCCAATCGGCACACCCTGGCATCCAGGTAAGTCCCTTGTAGCTGGTACCCCTGGTACCAAGGCTTCAGCATGTCTTATGCCTCCCTGGGGACCCCTCACTCAGCACAGACACACTGCTTGCCAGCTTGTGTGTGCTGGTGGGGAGAAAATGACTAAGTCGACATGGCACTTCCCTCAGGGTGCCATGCCAACCTCACATTGCCCATGGCATAGATAAGTCACCCCTCTAGCAGGCCTTACAGCCCTAAGGCAGGATGTACTATACCATAGGTGAGGGCATAGGTGCATGAGGACTATGCCCCTACAGTGTCTAAGCAAAACCTAAGACATTGTAAGTGCAGGGTAGCCATAAGAGTATATGGTCTGGGAGTCTGTCATACACGAACTCCACAGCACCATAATGGCTACACTGAAAACTGGGAAGTTTGGTATCAAACTCCTCAGCACAATAAATGCCTACTGATGCCAGTGTACATTTCATTGTAAAATACACCCAGAGGGCATCTTAGTGATGCCCCCTGAAAACATACCCGACTTCCAGTGTGGGCTGACTAGTTTTGCCAGCCTGCCACACACCAGACATGTTGCTGGCCACATGGGGAGAGTGCCTTTGTCTCTCGGTGGTTAGTAACAAAGCCTGTACTGGGTGGAGGTGCTTCTCACCTCCCCCTGCAGAAACTGTAACACCTGGCGGTGAGCCTCAAAGGCTCACCCCCTTTGTTACAGCGCCACAGGGCATCCCAGCTAGTGGAGATGCCTGCCCCCTCCGGCCACGGCCCCACTTTTGGCGGCAAGACCGGAGGAGATAATGAGAAAAACAAGGAGTCGTCACTGGCCAGTCAGGACAACCCCTAAGGTGTCCTGAGCTGAGGTGACTCTGACTTTTAGAAATCCTCCATCTTGCAGATGGAGGATTCCCCCAATAGGATTAGGGGTGTGCCCCCCTCCCCTCAGGGAGGAGGCACAAAGAGGGTGTAGCCTCCCTCAGGGCTAGTAGCCATTGGCCCCCAGAACCTAGGAAGATAGATTCCTGCAACCTGAAGACGAAGAAGGACTGCTGACCTGAAGCCCTGCAGAGAAGACGGAGGCACCAACGGCTTTGGCCCCAGCCCTACCGGCCTGTCTCCCCACATCGAGAAAAACTGTAACAGCGACGCGTCCCCCAGGGTCCAGCGACCTCTGAAGACTCAGAGGACTACCCTGCATCTAAAAGGACCAAAAACTCCAGAGGACAGCGGCCCTGTTCCACAAAGACTGAAACTTGCAACAAAGAAACAACTTTTAAAGGACTCCACGTTTCCCGCCGGAAGCGTGAGACTTTCCACTCTGCACCCGACACCCCCGGCTCGACCTGCAGAGAAACAACACTACAGGGAGGACTCCCCGTCGACTGTGACTCTGTGAGTAGCCAGAGTTGACCCCCCTGAGCCCACCCAGCGACGTCTGCAGAGGGAATCCAGAGGCTCCCCCTGACCGCGACTGCCTGCTTCAAAGAACCCGATGCCTGGTAAAGACACTGCACTCGCAGCCCCCAAGACCTGAAGGATCCGACCTCCAGTGCAGAAGCGACCCCCAGGTGGCCCTCTCCCTTGCCCAGGTGGTGGCTACCCTGAGGAGCCCCCCCCTTGCCTGCCTGCTTCGCTGAAGAGACCCCTTGGTCTCCCATTGAAACCTATTTCAAACCCGACACCTGTTTGCACTCTGCACCCGGCTGCCCCTGTGCCGCTGAGGATATTCTTTTTGTGCTGACTTGTGTCCCCCCCAGTGCCCTACAAAACCCCCCTGGTCTGCCCTCCGAAGTCGCGGGTACCTACCTGCTGGCAGACTGGAACCGGGGCACCCCCTTCTCCATTGAAGCCTATGCTTTTTGGGCACCACTTTGACCTCTGCACCTGACCGGCCCTGAGCTGCTGGTGTGGTAACTTTGGGGTTGCCCTGAACCCCCAACGGTGGGCTACCTTGGACCCAACTTTGAACCCTGTAGGTGTTTTACTTACATGCAAAACTCACCAAAACTTACCTCCCCCAGGAACTGTTGAAAATTGCATTGTGTCTAGTTTTAAAATAGCTTATTGCCATTTTTGTTAAAACTGTACATAATATTGTGTTGATTCAAAGTTTCTAAGATACCTGATTGAAATACCTTTCATTTGAAGTGTTACTTGTAAATCTTGAACCTGTGGTTCTTAAAATAAGCTAAGAAAATATATTTTTCTATATAAAAACCTATTGGCCTGGAATTGTCTTTGAGTGTGTGTTCCTCATTTATTGCTTGTGTGTGTACAACAAATGCTTAACACTACCCTCTGATAAGCCTACTGCTCGACCACATTAATAGTACATACAGAGCCAACTTCCTACAGTGATCAACTTGCATGGCTACCAATCAATGTCATAGCACGTCTCATACCGTTGGCAATATATCTGAGTAAATCAGGATACAGAATGACTTGCCTATGTATGTGGAGTAATTAGCTATAATGACTTTAACCCAATCCAACCCTACTCACTGTGCAGTTGACAAAGTAAATAGGTCCTCATTATGACATTGGCAGTCAGCTGACTGCCACGTAAGCGATGGCGGTAGTACCGTCTCAAGGCTTGCGGCGAAGACCACCAAATTATGACCATGGCAGTGATCCCTCCCAGAGACAGCCAATGTACTACCCGAACCGCCAGTGCGGTCTGTCCACTAACCACGGCAGTAGCCCTCCTCAGGCAGGCGGGAGTCAACGACCCGCCCACCATATTATGAGATAGCAGACCGCCAGGATTTCCGGGAGAGACCACCGCCACCAAAAGCCTGGCGGAAACACATCATATCAAAGGAGACACTCACCTCCAGGGACACAGAGGAGTCAGTGGCCACCATGGAACCTGAACTAGAAGTCCTGTACCACGTGATGGCAGTCTAGGAGCACCAACGCTGATGAAGATGACGACGGTGAGTACAGCCCCCTAGCACACAAGGGAGGGAGGGGAGATTGACACACACACACAACACACACCAAACACACATACCACACACCAAGAACAATCTGCAGAGTAAATCAACAGGAACATAACCCAGGAGGAAAGAAAGCTAGGACACATACCTCTGGTCGAACCACTGTACTGATGTGGGAAAACAAGCTCAATTTTATTTACATATGTATATATGTACAGCAAGGGCCATTGGCCAGTCCACAGTCACCAAATGGCCACAGGGCAATGTCCAAAGCCCAACTTGACTCATGACAGCCCAGTCACTAAACTGGGCAGGGGCATAATTATGTCAATAGGCAGGCACCTCAGGAGGCAGGGAGTTTGGGGGTGGTGGTAGGGGGTTTCTTCTTGGACCTTGGTCCTGGGTATGGGAAGTGGCGGGTCCTTACCCTTCTGTTTAGGGGGCGGAGGAGTGGGCTTAGGGCAGGGGGCCGCAGTGCCACTCTTGCGCCCTGTAGTGGCAGGTGTAGACTTAGGGGGAGGAACAGGAGTCGAATGGGAGGTGGAGGTACTGGGCTGGGGGGAGTGATCTCCCTCTTACGGGCAAGACAGGGGAGGGATAGGTCAAGGTGGGAAAGGAAAAGCTTCCTAGGACCAAGGGGGGGTTGTGGGAGGAGGATTGGGAGTGGAGATAGAGGGAGTGGTTGTAGGAGGAGTAGGTGTGCTGGACTGGTGTGCTGTTGCATGGACAGTGTGCATGTGTGAGTTGGATGGCTGTTGGGTGTCTGTGTGGGAGTGTTTATGTGTAATTGGAAGGGAGCAGAAAGGGTGGGAGAGGACAAATCAGGGCATGTGTATGTATGTTGTGGTGGTGTCTGCATGTGAGGTGTGTGTGCTGCAGGGGGTTGATTGTGGTGTTGGTGACTGCGCATGTGGTGTGTGGGGTGCATGTCTGCTGTTGTGGTGACTGTGGGAAAGACTGTACAGGTGGTAGGATCTGGGACCGATGATGCAGTTCATGCAGATGTGAGTTTTGATGTGACTGTGAGGGAGGAGGAAGAGGGGTTACAGTGGAGGCAGTGGCTGCTGTAGTATGTGCATCTGTATGTTGGCTGTGCGTGTGCTTGTGGACTGAAGTGTAGTGCCTGTGTTTGTCTGTGCGAGTTCTGTCTGTTGATCTGGATGCATGCCTGTCAGATTGTGTACATGGGATGGGTTGGGGGACAGGGCTTTGGGACTGGGAACAGATAGTTGGAGGGGGACAGAAGAACCAGGGACACTGGCTGCCCTCAGAGAGGAGGCCAGTGTGAGAAAGTAGCCTCTTTCTAGCATGGTTACCCCCACTTTTGGCATGTTTGTGAGTGTGTATCAGTGTGTTTTTACTGTGTCACTGTGATCATGCTAGCCAGGACCCCAGTGCTCATAGTGAAAACCCTATATGTCAGTGTGTTTTGCCAGGCTCATTTGGATTCTGCTAGCCAGTGCTCATAGTTTGTAGCCCGCAAACCCGCCGGCCACATTTCAACATCCCAGCTGAGTTTCCACCCGCCGGACCAGCATGGATGTCGGCTGCAACAATTCAGCTGGCTCCTAATGGAGCTGGCGGTGTTGCGGCCGTGCGACGCGTGCAGCTGCACCCGTCGCGCTTTTCACTGTCTGCTGTGCAGACAGTGAAAAGCAGGGTGGGGCTGTGCCTGGGGGCCCCTGCACTGCCCATGCCAAGTGCATGGGCAGTGCAGGGGCCCGCTGGGGCCCCGCGAATCCCCTTCCCGCCAGCCTTTCCATGGCGGTCTCTACCACCATGGACAGGCTGGTGGGAAGGGAAGTCATAATCCCCAGGGCAGCGCTGCCCTGACGGATTATAACCGCTGGGACAGCGATGGCAGAAAACCGCCGGTCCCTGGGACAGCGATGGCAGAAAACCGCCGGTCCCGGCGGTGTGACCGCAGCGCACCCTTGCACTAGCCCCGGACTTTGTGAGTGGGGGGACGCCATTACACACGTGCACTGCATATAGGTTGCTTCACAATGGTAACTCCGAATATGGCAATGTAAGGTGTCTAAGATTATGGAATTGTCCCCCCATTCCAAATCTGGTATTGGGGAGCCAATTCCTTGCATCCTGGGGGATCCACCATGGACCCCCAGTATTGCCAAACCACCAGGAGTGTGAAGACTCCCTGTCCTCACCCTGCACCAGAAGGACCAAAGAAGTCTCCCGTGGAGTGACGGAGTCACTTCCCTGCTCTACCTCCTACTTTCCTGGGCACTGGGGTGGGGTATTTTACTTACCTTTGTGGTATTCTTACTCTCCCAGTGATTCTCTACACACTACACTTGTCTAGGCGGGAATTCGCGATTCACATTCCACTTTCTTAGTATATGGTTTCTGTTGCCCCTAGACCTATTTTCTCCCATTGCATTCTATAGCATTTCCTTCTGTTTGCACTATCCTATGTCTAATTACTTACCTTATTTTGGTGTCTAGTGTATATATTGTGTATAATACTTACCTCAAGAAGGAGTTTTGCCTCTAAGATATTTTTGGCTCTGTGTCATCCAAATAAACTACCTTTATTTTTGGTAACACTGAGTATTGTCTTTTCTTGTGTATAAGTACTGTGTAACTATAAGTGGTATTGCATGAACTTTGCATTTCTCCTAATTCAGCCTAAGCTGCTCTGCTGTAGCTACCTCTATCAGCCTAAACTGCTAGAACACTACTACTTCACTAATAAGGGATAACTGGACCTGGTATAAGGTGTAAATACCCAAGGTACCCACTACAAATCAGGCCAGCCTCCTACATCCAGAGCCTGAAACAATCTCTGTAGGACGGCCAAGCCACTGTTAATGCCCTCCAGGTAGGCATTGCATTGCTGCATCTGAGATGCCAGCCCCTGGGTGGCATTCATTATGGTTGACTGCCCTACAGAGATCGATCTCAGAAGGTCAATAGCCTCCTCACTGAGGGCAGCAGGGCTGACTGGGACAGGGACTGAGGTGCCTAGGGCAAAGGAGACACCCACCCTTCTGGGTGAGCGGGCACGGGTAACTGGTTGGGGGGCTATTGGGAATGCCGTGTTGGCACGGGGTGGCGGAATGACTTGTAGCTGGGGTCGTCCCAGAGGGGTCTGCCACGACCAGGGAGCTTCCAGCAGAGGAGGAATCAGAGTCTGTAGTTGTGGCTCCTGTCTCTCCTGTGGTGCTCCCCGGCCCTCCATCTCACCTGTCCCCTCAGCGTCTGTGCTTTCTGCCTCCTGGGTCCTATGGGCTGCAGTTCCCCCACTCACCGGTGCCCCTGCTCCTTCGCCAGATGACGCTAATGCTCACAAGGACAGGATGAGAAAATGAGAAAGGGTGGGGGAGAAAGAAAGGAAGCATAGGGTCAATCACAGCAACAACATCACATATAGCATAAACATCACAATCACTCACTGGTACTGACACAGTGCAGTATGGACCAGGATGGCAAACCATTACCTGGGTACAACAGCAGTCAAGAACCCAAACACTACCATCTGCACACCTAATGGGACTCACTAAGTCCTGCCTGCCATGGTATGCTAGCTACTTACCGATACCAAATATACATACCACCCTACATAGCTTAGCAGGAAAACACTGGAAAAGCTAAAGCGCCATATTGGGGCTCCCACTGACTAGAACCTTGCACCCAAACACCATGCCAGGCAACAAAAAATAAATACCACACACTCTGTACTCACCCCCTTGTGGCTGCTGTGATGCCCTCAAGTGCCCATCCAACACAGGATTGCCCACTGCCAGTATGCGGGCCATTAGCGGGGTCAGGCTCCAACGGGTACCCCTTCCTCAATGGGAGGCCGTCCCCAGCTGGGCCTCCGTAGTCTTCCGGGTCCAGCATCTCAGATCCTCCCACCATTTCCTGCAGTGGGTGCTCCTCCAGCTATGGACCCCCAGGGTCCACACGTCCATGGCAATGGCACGCCACAACCCTTTCTTTTGATGGGTGCTGACCTGCAAAGGAGACACAGACAGAAGGACACCATGAACTCAACAATCCATTCTGTAACAGAAATCTACATGCAGCCATGTCCCATTCAATGTACCCATGATGTACTCACCTGTTGGTCTGGGGGCCCATACAACTGCCCATACAGGGGTCGGACCCCATCCACAAGCTTTTGCAGCTCCTCGAATGAGAAGGCTGGGGCTCTTTCCCCTGTAGCACGGGCCTTCGCAGGTTCCAGACACAGGTTACAGCAGCACAAGCAGTGGGGATGTTCATCCGGAGAGAATCAGGAATCAAGTGAAGTGGTACAGAAGAAATTGCGGTCACGTCCACAGCAATGAATACTGTCACCGCCGGCGTTGATCATCATTGGTTCCTGTATTCCATAAAGCTCAATGTTAGCCAATGAGTGTAGGAGGCTAGCCTGGCTTATAGTGCGTACCTTGTGGTACTTACACCTTGTGCCAGGTCCAGTTATCCCTTATTAGTAGAATAGAGGTGTTTCTAGCAGCTTAGGCTGTTAGAGGTAGCTATGGCAATGCAGCTTCGGCTGAACTAGGAGACATGCAAAGCTCCTACTATACCACTTATATCATATAGCACAATATCATAAGACACAATACTCAGAGTTACTAAAAATAAAGGTACTTTATTTTAGTGACAATATGCCAAAAGTCCCTCAGAGGATACCCTCACTAAGGAGGTAAGTAATATACACAAATTATATGTACACAAACCCAAAACAGGTAAGTAACAGTAAGAAAAGTGGTACAAACAATGTAGAATCACAATAGGATGCAATAGGTAGACATAGGCCTAGGGGCAACACAAACCATATACTCCAAAAGTGGAATGCAAATCACAAATGGACCCAGGCTTATGGTAGGTTGTAGAGGGTCACTGGGACTGTGAGAAAACAGTAAGGGTGTCTAAAATACCCCACCCTAAGACCCTGAAAAGTAGGAGTAAAGTTACCCTACTACCCCAGAAAGACAGTATAGTCGAGATAGGGGATTCTGCAAGAACCACAACTGCTACCAAAGCACTGAAAATGGATTCCTGGACCTGAGGACCTGTAAACGAAGGGGACCAAGTCCAAGAGTCATGCACGTGTCCGGGGGGGCAGGAGCCCACTAAACCCAGGAATGAAGGTGCAAAAGGTCTGCCTCCTGGTGGAAGAAGCCAAAGATTCTGCAACAACAGAAGGCGCCAGGAACTTCTCAGTTGGTCAGAAGATGTCCCACGGCGTGCTGGAGGATGCACAAGTGTTTCCACGCAGAAATACCACAAACAAGCCTTGCTAGCTGCAAGAGTCCCGGTTGGAGATTTTGGGTGCCGCTGGGGACCAGGAAGGACCAGGATGTCACCCCTTGGAGGAGGAGACAGAGGGGGCACTCAGCAACTCAGAGAGCTCCTACAGAAGCAGGCAGAAGCCACAGAAGTACCTGAACAGCTACTTAGAAGACCTGAGGACAGCGGTCGACTCAGAGTCACAAAGGAGGGACCCACAACGTCAGAGTCCAACTCAGTGAGTTTGGCAATACAGGACGGAGTGCTGGGGACCCAGGCTAGGCTGTGCACAAAGGAAGTCCTGGAAAAGTGCACAGAAGCAGGAGCAGCTGCAAATCACGCAGTACACAGGTTTGCTGTCTGGCGTGGGGAGGCAAAGACTTAGCTCCACCAAATGTGGACAGAAGGGCCACTGGACTGTGGAGACACTTGGACCCAGTTCCTGTGTTCCAGGGACCACGCTCGTCAGGATGAGAGGGGACCCAGAGGACCGGTGATGCAGACCTTTTGGTGCCTGCGTTGGCAGGGGGAAGATTCCACCGACCCACGGGAGATTTCTTCTTGGCTTCCAGTGCAGGGTGAAGGCAGACAGCCCTCAGAGCATGCACCACCAGGAAACAGTCGAGAAAGCCAGCAGGATGAGGTGCTACAATGTTGCTGGTAGTCGTCTTGCTACTTTGTTGCGGTTTTGCAGGCGTCTTGGAGCAGTCAGCGGTCGATCCTTGGCAGAAGTCGAAGAGGGAAGAGCAGAGGAACTCTGGTGAGCTCTTGCATTCATTATCTGAGGAATAGCCCAGAGGAGAGACAGTAAATAGCCCAGAAAGGAGGTTTGGCTACTGATAAAGGAGGCTTGGCTACTAAGAGAGGTAAGCACCTATCAGGAGGTGTCTCTGATGTCACCTGCTGGCACTGGCCACTCAGAGCTGTCCATTGTGCCCCAACACCTCCGAATCCAAGATGGCAGAAGTCTGGGACACACTGGAGGAGCTCTGGGCACCTCCTCTGGGAGGTGCTGGTCAGGGGAGTGGTCACTCCCCTTTCCTTTGTCCAGTTTTGCGACAGAGCAGGGCTGGGGGATCCCTGAACCGATATAGACTGGTTTATGCAGAGATGGGCACCATCTGTGCCCATCAAAGCATTTCCAGAGGCTGGTGGAAGCTACTCCTCCCCAGCCCTTCACACCTATTTCTAAAGGGAGAGGGTGTAACACCCTCTCTCAGAGGAAATCCTTTGTTCTGCCTTCCTGGGACCAGGCTGCCCAGGCCCCAGGGGGGCAGAAACCTGTCTGAGGGTTGGCAGCAGCAGCAGCTGCAGTGGAGACCCCGTAAAGGCAGTTTGGCAGTACCCGGGTTCTGTGCTAGAGACCCAGGGATGCATGGAATTGTACCCCCAATACCAGAATGGTATTGGGTGACAATTCCATGATCCTAGACATGTCACATGGCCATGTTCGGAGTTATCATTGTGACGCTACATATAGGTAGTGACCTATATGTAGTGCACTCGTGTAATGGTGTCCCCGCACTCACAAAATTGAGGAAATTTGCCCTGAACAATGTGGGGGCACCTTGACTAGTGCCAGGGTGCCCACACACTAAGTAACTTGGCACCTAACCATCACCAAGTGATGGTTAGACATATAGGTGACTTATAAGTTACTTATGTGCAGTGAAAAATGGCTGTGAAATAACGTGGACGTTATTTCACTCAGGCTGCAGTGGCAGTCCTGTGTAAGAATTGTCTGAGCTCCCTATGGGTGGCAAAAGAAATGCTGCAGCCCATAGGGATCTCCTGGAACCCCAATACCCTGGGTACCTAGGTACCATATACTAGGGAATTATAAGGGTGTTCCAGTGTGCCAATCAGAATTGGTAAAATTAGTCACTAGCCTGCAGTGACAATTTTAAAAGCAGAGAGCATAAACACTGAGGTTCTGGTTAGCAGCGCCTCAGTGATACAGTTAGGCACCACACAGGGAACACATATAGGCCACAAACTTATGAGCACTGGGTTCCTGGCTAGCAGGATCCCAGTGACACATATCGAACACACTGACAACATAGGGTTTTCACTATGACCACTGGGGCCCTGGTTAGCAGGATCCCAGTGAGACAGTAAAAACACCCTGACATATACTCACAAACAGGCCAAAAGTGGGGGTAACAAGGCTAGAAAGAGGCTACCTTCCTACAATGAGGAGTTGCACGGGATGCCGACCGCATTCCGCCATGACGCCAAACGCCGGCAGAGTGAGGTCACTTCCACCTGTCCCTGCATACAGGACAGGTGGTTGACATTTCCTAATGCTAATACTCATGTTGGACTAATTTATGTGCCTCATTGGTATAGATTGTACACACCTATACAATTCCAATCTTCTACATACATACATGCTCTGTGTACTGTGATATTGTGTGTCCATACTTCCTGTAGTCACACACATTTTGATTTTGGCTCACATTAGATACCAACCACTGTGGAGGATGAGGAGGAGAAGGCAAGCACCCGTGTACAGACCCGCTGTGGGCTTGGCTACACTGGGGTCCGGCACGTCATGCTCACCTATCGTCTGGACAGGGCCACAATAACTGAGCTGAGTGCACAATTGGAGACTGATCTAATTCCTGCTATCCATAGCACTACAGCAATTCCACCTGTAGTACAGGTGCTCTCAGTGCTCCACTTCCTGGCAAGTGGTTCATTCTAGGTGACAGTGGGCTTGGCTGCAGGAATGTCACAGCCAATGTTTTCGATTGTGGTTGGAAGGATTTCGGCTGCCTTTGCTCAAACACATGAGCAGCTGCATCTCTTTCCCCCAGATTAAAGATTTGCCCACTCTGAAGGCTGGATTCTATGCCATGGGACACATATCACATGTGATTGGGGCCATTGACGGGACCCCTATTGCCCTGGTCCCTCCCAGGGCAAATGAGCAGGTCAATAGGAAGAGTTACCACTCTCTAAATGTCCAGATGGTGTGCCTTGCTGATCAATACATCTCCCACATCACTGCAAGTTTCCTGGATCTGTGCATGATGCCTATGTATTGAGGAATAGCAGAGTACCACATGTGATGGCACAATTACAAAAGCACAGTGTTGCTCATAGGTGAGCTTGAGTCTCCACACAATGTATGTCAGTGTATGCCTGCTGGAGTTGTCCTCCATGCCATTGTACATGGGTAATGTGTGTCCCTCACTTCTTCCAGGTGACTCTGGCTACCCAAACCTGTCCTGGCTCTTGACCACTGTTAGGAATCCGAGAACTGGGGCTGAAAATCTGTACAATAAGGGACATGGCTGTACCAGGAGGGTTGTAGAACGCACATTTGGTCTACTGAAAGCCAGGTTCCGGGTGCCTACATTTAACAGGTGGATCCCGATGCTACTCCCCTAGAAAGGTCTGCCAGATTGTGGTGTCTGCTGCATCCTGCGCAATTTGGCCCACAGACACCATGTGCCTGCAGGAGGAGGGGGGAGACAATGCACCTGTGGGAGCAGTGGACACTGAAGACAGTGAGGAGGAGGAAGAGGAGGAGGATTGTGGACAACAGGACACATATTATACAGCAGGACTTCCAATGACACTCAGGTAAGACTGTTGGTCTGTTCATATTTCTATTTTAGTAAATTGCTGTGTGCCAGCTGTGTTGTGCCAATCACTACCTTTACATTATAATTGACTGCCGCTCATGCCTTCCCTTTTTGCAGATGCTGGTGTGGTAACAACTGTGTACTGATGTGATGACTACAAACTGCTGAAACACATTTGTTGGATGGATTCACACATTACAGGACATTTGCACAGGATGATACAGTTCAATACATTACACATTTCTGCCTGATAAAGCACTATTACTCCAATTGTGTTCAACAGTGTTTATTGAAGTGACAGTAATGAAGGGATAGTGCAACAGAGTGGGGTGATGGTGTAGGAAAACTTCAGTGTAGTGGCCCAGTTTGTTTCTAGTACAGGTCCAGTGTCCATGGGGCCATAGGAAGTGGAGCAATGGCAGTCCAAAGAGAGCAAGGTGACTCAGTGTCGCACAAGGGGGACATTCTGGAAAGGTTCATTTCCTGGCTGTGGTCTTGGTATTGGCAACAGTCTCTAGTGTCTGTCTGGGTTGCAGGGAACGTTTGCGTGGTGGTTCACCTTCTGCAGGGGAGGGGTGCTGGTGGCCTGTGGGTCCTGTGGCAGGTCCTCCTGTCCACTAGTTGCAACAGATGTTGATAGCTGGTGAGTGGATTGGCTAGTGGGAGTGGGCCGCTGGTGTTCTCTGTTCTCCCGCATGGTGTTGGCCATGTCACCCAGCACCCCTGCAATGGAGGCCATGTTGGCATTTAGGCCCTGCAACTGCTGCATGACCTCTTGGTGGTGTATACCCTGCAGCTGCTGGTTCTCCTGCATGATGGTGATCACCTGGCCCATCCTGTCCTGGGATTTTTGGTATGCCTCCAGGACATGTGTGAGTGCCTCCTGGGTAGTCAGTTCCCAGGGCCTGGCCTCCCCGTGGTACGCAGCTGACCTCCCACTGTCCCTGGCCCACTGTGCCTGTGTCTACCGAACGGTGTGCCCACTCCAACGTGCACCACGACTTTCATCGTCTTGCCTGTGTGGTGTCAACTAGGGTCCCTGTACAGGTGGGCACACCATTGATCGATGTGTCCTGGGGACAGGGGTATGGGGACGTTGGGTGGCTGCTGTGATGTTGGAGTTGGAGGGGGGTGGGCCTGTGGTAGACTGATTGTGGGATGTGGAAGCAGACTGACCAGTGGTGCCAGATGGGCCAAGGAGTTCATCCAGCTCAGGACATCCAGAGTTGCTGTCATCACTGAGGGCATCTTCTGGAGGAGGACTGGGTTGCCGTGGCACCTGCGCATCCCTGACATTCGCTGGGGCACCTGTGGGGATGTAAGTGATTTGTTAGGGTCATTGTCTGTCACATGTTCCGCATTTCTACCTTTCCCTATGGGTTTGTTGTTGTCCTCCCACCTTTGGTAGTGTATGGTTATGGATTGTGGGATTGGTAGTTCTACATGCTGGCCATACATTGCTGGTGGGTGTGCATGCAGAGCTGGGAGAGATGTGCTTGCAGTGGGTGGTGCACGCAGGGGTACAGATTTAGGTGTGGTCATTGGGGTGGTGCACTGTATGGGATGAAGTGGGGTGTAGGGAGTCATGGGAGGGGGTGACATGCCATGCATGTATCAGTGGAGGTAGGTTAGTAATGGTGACTTACCAGTGACAGCCCTCCGGGGACTCCAGTTAGGCCCTCAGGATGCAGGATTGCCAAGATTAGTTCGTCCAATGCTGTCAACTGTGGGGGAGGAGGTGGAGATCCACAGCCAGTCCTCATGATGGCGCGCAGGTGCCTTGATGCAATGGAACGCAACTTTTCCCGTAGGGCGTTCCGCCTTTTTTGGATCTCGTCCCTTGTACGTGGATATTGTTCCATGGAGTTCACCCTATCCACGATCCTCAGTCAAAGCTGGCGATGGAGCTCTGCTGGACCTGTGCACCAAACAGCTGTGGCTCTATCCTGACAATTTCCCCCACCATAACTGCAACTCCTCATCAGTGAAATGGGGGTGCTTTTGTGGGGACATACCTATTCTGTATTGTGTGTGTTGTGCAGAGGGTGTTCAGTGCTGTGGAAGGGTGTGTGGTGTGTGATGATTGATAGATGTATAGGTAGAAGTGGTATGTGTGAGCAGTTCTCTAAGGGATTGGCCTGTTAAGGTGTAGCAGTCTTTTTGTGTTTACAAAGGATTGTAAGGTGTAGCAGTCTTTTTGTGTTTACAAAGGATTGTGGATTACGTGGGGGGGGTATTTTATAGTGATGTTGGGGGTGTGAATGGTGTGTGTATATGTGTCAGGTGTGGGTTTTTTGTTCTGCCCAAAGTTGGCTTGCGGTCATGTTCGTTGCCCAATTCTGCTGCGTGGTGTACACCTCCAAATGCCGTTGAATTTCCACTGTGATGATTCGTGGGTCATTACGTGAAGGGCGGTGTTTTGCTGACATAGCGGTGAGGGTGGTAGGTCCAACAGCTTTTCCCCTTCATTGGGTCTGGCGGACTTGTGCTTGTAGCTGGTTTTCATTAGTTTTGTGTTTGTGTGTCATAATCTAGTGGGCGGATTACCACCTCCGTGGTGGTCTGTTGGCAGCCGTCACCACGTCAGTCTTCGGAATAGACCGCCAATGTCATAATGACCACCATAGTTTGTAGACGTGAGTGAGTACTCCTCACAAACACACCCACATGGAAGGCCAGCAGCAGAGTCATAATCATGTACTAAACAGGACCTGCGACATTGTGGAGGGGGCTTCCAGATTACGCAAGTATCACTTCCAATAGCAACTAAACCAATAATAGTGTGCTGCATATTGCAGAACACATGTGCAGGGCATAATCTCCCATGGCCCAATGACAATGAGGAGCAGGAAAAACTGGACGATGAGTATGGGGAAGATGAGGAGCAAGCACAAAATGTAACATCAATAGCACCAACATTGCTGAGCTTCCAAATACTAGTCAGGTGTGTGGCACATGCATGATTGGGTCCACAATGTCAGAAGAGAGTGATAACAAGAGAAAGTGTAGCCATGCAAGATAGCACATTTCTCAACCAGTGTGTAGCAAAATTATATGGCCAGTCACATTGCGAGAAAGTCATTCTCTTTGCATATACAACCAAATTTTACTGACTGATCATGGTGGTGACTGACCCTGGCTGTACCCTGGGTCTGCTAACCAGGCCTAGAACCACTCCTCTGAATAAAAGCTATATGGTGAAATGGCACAAGGACAGTTGCCAATGACAGACTCTGTAAGTCCATTGTAGATAATAGAGCAAGGGGGAATAAAACTACCTATGTCCCTAGTATATTATAGAACAGGGAAGTGTAGAGGCCCAGTAGATTCCCTGCACTGGGATGTGCACTGCTGGGTTCTCTGCTCTCAACTCTGAAATCAGCCCTGCCTTGCAGGCATTAAAGTTAAAGTTAAATGTGTTCCAAATGTATTTGGGAAACAATTGTACTTTTAAGGAACAAACCACATAATACATGCCTACAATTCACACCTGAGGACTTCCCTAGGTGCCCCAGGGGTGGAGTGCCCTGTACATGACATATCAAAAGATGTGTGACAGGCCCTAGTGAAGGGAACACTGCACATCAAGGTATTTTAACATTGTTGCAACTTAGCACAATATCCTATATTATAAGATATGGCTTTAGAACAAATATATAACAAGTGCCAATGGGAAATCCAACAACCTGCCACAGTTAAATTCATAATGACTAATACCAGAAACAAGTAATAAAACTTCCTGTCCAAGCGGCTCCTGTGCTCCTATAGGAGTGCAAGTTAAACAGATATGAGCCTAGGTACCATAGGCTGATGACACTAGTGTCACCTCTCACATGGAGCATCTGGTGGCACAAGCTTATCAAGAACAACCATGTGGACATGCATAGTCCAGCTATTTGGCACGTCATGGACTCATAGTAACTGAGTAACAAAACCAAAAATCTCATAAGTGTCACTCATTGCCATGGGTGTTGGTGAGGGACATTAGTGGTGCATCAGTGTTGGACAGCCCACATGGATTACCTGGATGGCAAATGTAAAAATGTGGATGTCAACATGTGGCTATTGAAGAGGCTCGCATATTCACACAATCTGCTGTCATTTGGCATCACATTTCATTCAACACCGTATGCACCTGTACCATCCATGGCCCAGTCCAACATGGGCAATGCGAGTTACATGATGCAGGACGCATTGAAACAGAAGGACCAAGGTCACATCAATTTATAAATCCTTGTTGATGCTCTCCAGGGGATGTCTGACAAGTTTGCAACTGAACCTTGTCCACATGAGTCACATTACGTGTCACTAAGTTTAAAAACATGGGCAGTGTGGGTGTACACACACAGCACTGCATAACCAACACCACCTTGATGCAGAGTGTAACAACAGTTTGAGGTATGTCTTTTTCTGTGCTTAGTATGTTCTAGTTCACTGGCACAGCTGCATAAGGAGAACAGATCCAAAACACCCTGGCAAGCTCTAGGGCAACATGGATGTACTCCTTCCGCAACCACCACCTCCAACAGCTCCACCACAATCGTCATCACATGCACAACAGAGGCAGCACATTTACCTGTACCAGACCTCACTGATTGCCCTCAGAGTTCATCATCCAGTTGCTCTACCTCATTGCGCCCAGACTGCATGCAACGGTCAACAGGGTGACTAACATACCACCACTGACCAAGCTCCTGGCCTTGATACATATGCTGGCTTCGGGCTCCTTCCAAACCACTGCAGCATGAGTGGGAGGAGTGTCGCAGCCATTCCTCCCAGCATTCCTATCCTCTGTCCTGGATTCCAGCATCTGCCTCACACCCTGTCATATCATCTTATCTAACACCCAGCAACTGTAGCAGGAAATTAAACAGGGCTTTTTCAGTCTTGCTGGCTTTCCACATGTGCTGGGTGCCATGAACTGCACACATGTGCAACTCACTCCCCCTGCTGGAACTGAACATTTGTACCGGAACAGGAAACATACTCACTCCGTCAACATCCAGGTCATCGTTGACCATTGTGGGTTGATCCTGAATGTGGTGGCCAAACGCCCAGACAGTGTACATGATGCCTTCATAGTCTGCCAGTCCATCATCAACCAGCGGTTCTAGGATGGACAATATGGAAATGACCTGCTTGTAGGTAAGCAAACAACTAGTACCTAACAGACACAATAACAAATAGATATGGGAGACACAATACACAGATTACTCTCTGCCTGTGCAGATAGGGACTGCAAGAGGAGGCCTGTTACACAAAAAAAGGACAGGGTTCTGTACAAATATGTAATGCAATTCACCCTGACATACAGGTGAAGACATCTCAACCCTGTTTTGCACATGTTGCATCATGTAAAGGCACATAACCATACATGGCAGCCAGGAAATCTGCCCAACATCTCGGTATGGTGCAAGGGATGTGTACCATGTATACTTGGTGGTGTTCACATTCAACACACATGGACAATCAGATGTGTCATGACTCACACATCAGTGACTAGGGGTCACGTATACAAGGCCCTAGTGGGAAACTGTGCCATAGGAGCAACATTTATTTGATGCTCCGATGGGGCAGTGTGTCACTGTATATTTCCAAGACCATGCAAAGCCACCTTGCATGGCTTTTCATGGTCTTGTAAATATGGACCCCTTTCATGGATAACACTGCTTGAAAGGGGCGTCCCATGGGTGTTGCTTGGGGAGTACCCATGCAACACCCATGGAAGCTGAATGAATCAGATGCATTCCCAGATGACAAGACTGGGAATGCAACATATTCATATTCCACCTCAGGGGTGGGTGTAAGAGTGATGCAACGGGAGTTGGCCATGTTCGGATTTATCATTGTGACGCTACATATAGGTAGTGACCTATATGTAGTGCACTTGTGTAATGGTGTCCCCGCACTCACAAAATTGAGGAAATTTGCCCTGAACAATGTGGGGGCACCTTGACTAGTGCCAGGGTGCCCACACACTAAGTAACTTGGCACCTAACCATCACCAAGTGAGGGTTAGACATATAGGTGACTTGTAAGTTACTTAAGTGCAGTGTAAAATGGTTGTGAAATAACGTGTGTGTTATTTCAATCAGGCTGCTGTGGCAGTCCTATGTAAGATTTGTCTGAGCTCCCTATGGGTGGCAAAAGAAATGCTGCAGCACATAGGGATCTCCTGGATCCCCAATACCCTGGGTACCTAGGTACCATATACTAGGGAATTGTAAGGGTGTTCCAGTGTGCCAATTAGAATTGGTAAAAATTGTCACTCGCCTATAGTGATAATTTTAAAGGTATAGAGAGCATATGCACTGGGGGTCTGGTTAGCAGAGCCTTAGTGACACAGTTAGGCACTACACACGCCTACACATGTAGGCCACAAACTATGAGCACTGGGGTCCTGGCTAGCATGATCCCAGTGAGACAGGCAAAAACAAACTTACATACCTGTAAAAATGGGGGTAACATGCCAGGCAAGATGGTACTTTCCCACACAACCCCCCCACTCCAAACGAGGGACAATAAGGTTAACCTTGTCCAGATGAGTCTTCATTGTCTAAGTGGAAATATCTGGAGAGTCAATCTGCATTGGAGTGGGTACTCCCAGGTCTATGTTCCACTGTATAGTCCATTCCCTGTAGGGAGATGGACCACCTCAACAATTTAGGGGTTTCACCTTTCATTTGTTTAAGCCATAATAGAGGTTTGTGGTCTGTCTGAACAATAAAGTGAGTACCAAACAGGTATGGTCTCAACATTTCCAGTGCCCAGACCACAGCAAAGGCCTCCCTCTCTATGGCAGACCAACACTTTTCTCTAGGGGTCAACCTCCTGCTGATAAAAGCAATAGGTTGATCCTGGCCCTCAGTGTTAAGCTGTGATAGAACTGCCCCTACCACTAATTCAGAAGCATCAGTCTGGACTATGAGTTTTTTGAATTAACAAGGGCTTTTTAGGACAGGTGCAGAGCACATGGCCTGTTTAAGCTTATCAAAAGCCTTTTGACAGCTAGCTGTCCACAGTACCTTTTAAGGCATCTTTTTGCTGGTGAGGTCATTAAGAGGGGCTGCAATGGAGCCATAGTTCTTAATGAACCTCCCATAGTACCCTGTGATGCCTAAAAAGGCTCTCACCTGGGTTTGAGTTGTAGGGGGAGCCCATTCCATGATGGTCTGGATCTTCCCCTGCAGTGGTGCAATCTGTTCCCCACCTACTAGGTGGCCCAGATAAACCACTTTCCCCTGCCCTATCTGGCACTTTGAAGCCTTGATAGTGAGGCCTGCCTTTTGCAGGGCC
This sequence comes from Pleurodeles waltl, assembly GCF_031143425.1. NCBI lineage: Eukaryota > Metazoa > Chordata > Amphibia > Caudata > Salamandridae > Pleurodeles > Pleurodeles waltl. The sequence continues at coordinate 1,228,610,305 of NC_090440.1, read as the reverse complement.
TCCAAAACTTTCCTTTGGTGGACCAGGTGATCATCCCAGGTGGAGCTAAAGACAGCTATATCATCTAGATATGCTGCACTAAAGACATACAATCCTTGTAGGACTGTGTTCACCAACCTTTGAAAAGTGGCAGGTGCATTTTTCAATCCAAAGGGCATAACAGTAAACTGATAGTGCCCTCCAGCGGTTGAAAATGCAGTTTTAGGTTTAGCATCTTCTGACAACTTAATCTGCCAATACCCTATAGTTAAGTCAAAAGTGCTTAGATATTTGTCAGAAGCCAGTGTATCTATTAGCTCATCTGCCCTGGGTATAGGGTGGGCATCAGTTGTGGTTACTTGGTTGAGACCTCTATAGTCAACACAAAACCTAATTTCCTTTTTACCATCTTTATTATGAGGTTTGGGGACAAGCACGACTGGGCTAGCCCATGGGCTTTCAGAAGGTTCAATCACTCCCAGATCTAACATTTTCTGTACCTCTTGTTTTAACCATTCTCTGACATGGTCAGGCTGCCTATAAACCTTACTTTTGACAGGTAAACTGTCTCCAGTGTCGATTGTGTGCTCACACCAAGTAGTTGTCCCTGGGATCAGTAAAAAGAGGTCAGAGAACTGATCTAGGAGATGTATGCAGTTGTCCTTCTGCTCAGCAGTAAGGCAATCTCCAAGCACAACTCCCTCCACTAAGCCATCAGCTTCAGTGGTGGAGAAGAGGTCAGGGAGAGGGTCACTTTCTTCTTCCTGCCTCTCATCAGTTGCTTTGAGCAGGGTTAAGTCAGCCCTGTCATAATAAGGTTTCAGGCGATTGACACGGAGCACCCTAAGGGGACTCCTGGCAGTGCCTAGGTCTACCAAATAGGTGACCTCACCTTTCTTTTCTACTATGAGATGGGGTCCACTCCATTTGTTCTGGAGTGCTCTTTGAGCCACAGGCTCCAATACCCACACCTTCTGTCCTGGGTGATACTGGGTCCGGACAGCCTTCTGGTCATGCCATTGCTTTTGGAGCTCTTGACTGGCCTGAAGGTTTTTACTGGTCTTTTTCATGTACTCAACCAGTCTGGATCTTAGGCCAAGTACATAATCCACAATGTCTTGCTTCGGAGCTTTTAAAGGTTGTTCCCAACCCTCCTTCACAAGAGCAAGGGGACCTCTTACAGGGTGCACAAAGAGAAGCTCAAAGGCACTGAAGCTCACTCCTTTTTGGGATACCTCCCTGTAAGCAAAAGGGAGGCATGGCAACAGGACATCCCATCTCCTTCTGAGTTTTTCATGGAGTCCCATAATCATACCTTTGAGAGTTTTATTAAACCTCTCAACCAGGCCATTTGTCTGTGGATGATAAGGAGTAGTAAACTTGTAAGTTACACCACACTCCTTCCACATAGCTTTGCGGTATGCAGACATGAAGTTACTACCTCTGTCTGACACCACTTCCTTAGGGAAACCCACTCTGGAAAGGATTCCCAGGAGGGCTTTTGCCACTGCAGGAGCTGTAGTCGTCCTTAAGAGTATAGCTTCAGGATACCTAGTGACATGGTCCACTACCACAAGGATAAACCTTCTGCCTGAACCTGTTGGAGGGTCGAGGGGGCCAACTATGTCAACCCCTACCCTTTCTAAGGGCACCCCAACCACTGAAAGTGGAATTAAGGGGGCCTTTGGTGTGTTACCAGTCTTGCCACTGGCTTGGCAAGTCACACAGGAGTGACAAAACTCCTTGGTGTCCTCTGACATGTGAGGCCAGTGAAACAATGGAACACGTCTGTCCCAAGTTTTACTCTGGCCAAAAAGCCCAGACAAATGAATTTCATGAGCCAATGTCAGAAGAAACTCCCTATATTGCAAAGGGATGACTTATCTCCTGGCAGCTCCAGGTTTAGGGTCCCTTGACTCAGTGTAGAGGAGGGGATCTTCCCAATAGACTATATGGCTATCAGTGATATCCCCATTCTGCTGTTTGACAGCTTGCTGTCTTAAACCCTCTAGTGTGAGACAGGTCTGCTGTGCCACACTCAGCTCTTCCCTAACAGGCCCGCCTGCACCCAAAAGCTCAGCAGTGTCTGCTGCCAGCTCATCTGGTGTACGTTCTGCACAGAGAGAGGATTCCTCTTCCTCAAAAGGGGAATCTTCTGGAGAGGGAGGGATAGTGGGCAAAGATTTACCCTTTCTACCCCTAGCTTTTGGGGGCACTTGGTCCATTTTTCCAGGATCCAAGTTTCCCTGTCCTCTTCGCTTCTGGGCCTGAGCCCTTGTGAGAGCAAAGATATACCCAGGAATGCCCAGCATTGATGCATGAGCCTCCAACTCCACTTCAGCCCAAGCTGATGTCTCTAAATCATTGCCTAGTAAGCAGTCTACAGGTAAATCAGTGGCTACCACAACTTTCTTTGGACCAGTACCCCCCCCCAGTTGAGATTCACAACAGCCATTGGGTGGCTAAGAGTGTTGTTATGAACCAGTTTATCAATCACCATAGTGACATTGGTTCCTATATCCCTGTAGGCCTCAACCTACACACTATTTATAAGGGGAAGTTGCTTGTACTTACCCATATTAAGGGGACAAGCAACCAAGGTGGCAAAGTCAATACCACCATCAGAGACTAAAACAGCCTCTGTGGTCTCCCTACCAAGACCTACCCCAGCTACATTACCAATGGTGAGCCCAGCTATACCCTTTGATTGGCTATTTGTAGTATTCTTCCCACCACCACTGCTATTACTAGGGGCACTAGTGGACTCAGTTGGGGTTGTGGTAGTGGGAGCCTTGGTGTTTTTCTTTGAACAAGTGGAATCACTTGCCCAATGGCCTTTACTTTTACATAAATAACACCATGGCTTCTTTTGATTGTTAGAAGAGGATTTGGACCCACCTCACCCAGAGGATTTTTGTGGGCCTGATGAAGACTCAGAATGCTTTTATCTTTGTCCCAACCCTTGTCAGAAGACTTACCATCCTTCTTCTTGCCATCCTTGTCACCACCTGTATGAGCTTTTCTGCTCACTCTTGTTCTCACCCATTTGTCTGCCTTCTTTCCCAATTCTTGGGGAGAGGTCAGATCTGAGTCTACCAAGTACTGATGTAACAAGTCAGACACACAATAATTCATAGTTAGTCACCTTACTGCGAAGTAACCATCCCTCCAAGGCCTTCACTGAACAGTCTACAAAGTCTGTGAAGTCTTGAGAGGACACTTTTCTGGTATCTCCGAACTTTATCCTGTATTGTTCAGTGGTTAAGCCAAATCCATCTAAGAGTGCATCTTTCAAAACTTTGTAGTTGTTGGCATCACTCTCTCTGACATTAAGGAGCCTATTCCTACCCTTGCCAGTGAAAGATAGCCACAAGTTAGCAGCCCACTGCCTTTGAGGGACCAACTGTGCCATACAGGCTCTCTCAAGTACAGCAAACCACTTGTTTATGTCATCCCCCTCCTTGTAAGGGGGTACAATTTTGTGCAGTGTTTTTCATCTATTTCTCTTACAGGATGACTATCAAGAACACTGCTGCTGCCACCATGGGGAACTAAGCCCAACTTGTGTCTTTCCCTCTCTACATCTAGAAACTCCCTTTCTAAGGCCAACTGCTGCTGTCTCAGCTTCAGTCTGGCCTCTTCCAACCTCAGCTTTCTGAGTTCCCTGTCTAGGGTGCTATCCTCAGGGTGGGAGGCTTGGGAATTCTCTGACACAGAGGTGATATGGGAATTGTCAGAGGAGGACCTGCCTCTAACTGCCTGAACTCTAGTTACATGGCCTTTTGGAGTGAAGGGTGCCCTACTGATCTGTGACTCCCTCCTACTACCAGCTTCACTAGATGGCCTGTTAGCTGAAAGGTCTTTGGAGGAACCCTCCCAGAGTACTCAGGGCCCTCCCCTGATTCTTCCTGGGTACCCTCGTCCTTTACCTCCTGATCATGGGATGGGCTAGACTGGTTCTGGTCACTTTCTATGAGAAGGCTAAGAAGAAGATCTTTGGTAGGGTTCTTACCAATACTTAAACTTCTTTCTGTGCAGAGAACCCTCAAACATTTAAAGTCTAAATTGCCATAAGTTGTCTGGACAACTTTGGGAGTGACCTCCACTACAGACATACAGTAGTTGCAATAAAGAGTTTAGGATCGAGAGAAAAAAGTTTCAGAAACTTTTAAAGAAAAGAGAAAACTTTTCAAAACGTTTTAGAAACTTTTTAGAACATTTTTAGAAAGAGAGTTAGACTGTTTAGGTTAACTGTGTATATTTCTAAGTATTTGGAATATGTTTGTCTTATGAAAAGCACCAATGACAAAGTGGTAAAGCAGTTACAAGTAGTTAACCCACTGCTGCACCACCAATGTAGGAGGCTGGCCTGGCTTATAGTGGGTACCTGATGGTACTTGCACCTTATGCCGGCTTCAGTTATCCCTTATTAGTAGATTAGTAGTGTCCTAGCAGCTTAGGCAAATAGAGGTAGCTATAACAGAGCAGCTTAGGCTGAACTAGGAGACATGCAAAGCTCCTACTATACCACTTATATCATATAGGCACTATATCATAAGCAATACAATACTCAGGGTTACTAAAAATAAAGGTACTTTATTTTAGTGACAATGAGCCAAAAATATCTCAGAGGATATACTCCCTTAGGAGGTAAGTAAAATACACAAAATATACACACAAACCAAAATCAGGTAAGTAAAACAGTCAGAAAGTAGTGCAAACACTTTAGAATACAATAGGATGCAATAGGCCTAGGGGCAACACAAACCATATACTAAGAAAGTGCGAACCACAAATGGCCCCCTAGGCTAGTGTAGTGTGTAGAGGGTCACTGGGAGTATAAGAAAACCCTATGGGTGTCCAAGATACCCCACCCCAAGACAGGATCCCAGTGAGACAGGAAAAAACAAGCTTACATACCTGTAAAAATGGGGGTAACATGCCACACAAGATTGTACTTTCCTACACCCATAATGCAAGCACCCTAGCACCATGGAGCAAGACAGCTGGCTTTGGCGTTAGGTAACAATTTGTGTGAGTGCATACTGGGGATGATCATGGACCCATACATGTGTCAGTGTCAGCCATGTCTGGCATGTTACCAACAACCAAGGCTGGACCTCCAAAAACAGATTCACATCCACAGTCTGTCTCAACACACATGTATTGTGGATTCCAAACATTGAGTGGACTAGAGCAATGGGAATCAGCTACCATTAAATTATGCGGCAGAAATATGACAGTGTTGAAGTTGAATTGTATGATGTATCTGCTCATGCACTGCATGTGACATCACATTCACTGAGTGAACAGGTCCCTGGAAATGTCTGTACACTGGCATGATTGACATATCATGTGGTTATAAATGGGAGAAGTGAATGACAATATATATACACATAATACACATGGACAGGACGTATGCTAATACAGTAATCCAACACAATGACACTTGCCATTTTTTTTACATTTCAGCTGACCAAGGATATTGCATCTAGCAGTGGGTGATGACACCGTTTGGAAACCCACAAAAAGTTACACATCCACACAAGAAATATCACTGAGCAGGCCTCCGGCCTACTCAGGGGACGGTTTCGCTACATGGACATTTCCTGGAGGGACTCTTTTATTACCCCCCTTTGTCAACAAAATCATATTGCCCTGTGCAATACTACACAATATTTGTGTCAGGACAAATGTCCCCTAGGAGGAAGAACCGGAGGCCCCAAGGGACGAGGATGAGCCACCAAACCATTGCAACATCCAGAACTCTGTTGCTGATGCACGGAGATGTGCTCAAATTGTGGAGAATTTCTTTTCCTAAATGCATGTGAATGAAGGAATGACATTGCCAAACATGTGAATGGATGATTTCATCTAACATATGTCTTGGAGTGTTTGTCAAAATCCCACAAAAAAATAAAATACACCCACATCCACAAAACTATAAGTAAGCCACAAGAATCGTCATTCAGGTGTGAACACTGTCATCATACTCACAGTACAAGACATAGGGCCTCATTCTGAGGCCGGCGGGCGGCAGTCGCCGCCCGCCTGGCGGGAACCGCCATATGGCCGCTCCGCGGTCGAAAGACCACGGAGGCCATTCTGGCTTTCCCGCTGGGCTGGCGGGCGACCGCCAGAAGGCCGCCCGCCAGCCCAGCGGGAAACGCCTTCCCACGAGGAAGCCAGCTCCGAATGGATCCGGCGGAGTGGGAGGGTGCGACGGGTGCAGTTGCACCCGTCGCGAATTTCAGTGTCTGCTAAGCAGACACTGAAATTCTTTGTGGGGCCCTCTTACGGGGGCCCCTGCAGTGCCCATGCCATTGGCATGGGCACTGCAGGGGCCCCCAGGGGCCCCACGACACCCCATACCGCCATCCTGTTCCTGGCGGGCGAACCGCCAGGAACAGGATGGCGGTATGGGGTGTCGGAATCCCCATGGCGGTGCAGCAAGCTGCGCCGCCATGGAGGATTCCTGAGGGCAGCGGAAAACCGGCGGGAGACCGCCGGTTTTCCCTTTCTGACCGCGGCCAAACCGCCGCGGTCAGAATGCCCTTGAGAGCACCGCCAGCCTGTTGGCGGTGCTCTCGTGGTCGTTGACCCTGGCGGTCAATGACCGCCAAGGTCAGAATGACCCCCATAATGCACTGATCTCAGAAAAGTGCAGTGTATAATGTTTGCATTGCTTGTTTAACAAACATGTTGAACTGAAAACACGCATATCCGCCAGTGAACTGTTGGTACAAACAGAAAATAGATAGATATGAATCACTGTGGCCCTCATTACATCCCTGGTGGTCAGTGTTAAAGCGGCGGTAACACCGGCAACAGGCCGGCGGTAAAAAAAATGGAATCATGACCACGGCGGAAACCGCCAACACATACAGCCACTTTAACACTCCGACTGCTACGGCGGTAGCAACAAGCACCGAGGCTGTAACCGCCAACAGTCAGGAGAAGACAAGGTTCACCCACTGTATTACAAGAGGCCTATCTGCCACCTTTTCCAAGGTGGTACCAACTCCATCAAAAGCATGGCAGAAACACTGTTCTGAAGGGAAATGACTCACCTCTCGACACTGAAGGAAAAACCAGGAAGCCATGGAGCCCGAGCTGCAGGTCTTCCCCATGCTTGTGTATCTGCTCATATACCAGGAGTACCTACGCCGGCGACGACAACCACGGTGAGTACTGCACCTAGCACACGGGGAGGGGGGGGAAAGAGAATGACACACACACAACATGCAACACCCCCACCATCACCCCCAACACCATACATACAAACACATGCATCAAAATTACATATACACCCCGTAACCTTCCAGAATAACGCAAGGACAAAAGGAATAGAGTCAAATGAGTGTTATATTAGAAATTGTTAGAAATACGTTTATAATTCAAAAACAGTATTTAAAATATATACAATATATACAAAAGGCGGGACAATGTCCACTCAAGATGTCCGTGGCCAACTGGGCCAAAACACATAGGCCAAGGCCACACTTGACTCCTGCCTCAGTACGGAGAGAACACTGCAGGGGCGTCGAAAACACACAGGCACCTCAGGGGTGCGTGGGGGAGGGCACCTCAGCCGAAAGATGGTACAACACCACTGCTCCTGGAGGGAGATGATGCTAATCAACACAAGGACAGGGTGACAAACAAGAAGGGGGGGAGAGACAGAGGATACACTTAGTCAATGCCAGCAACAGTACTACCGTTGGTGTATACAACACATAGGGATCAGACCTATGCACTAGGCCATGCACTACCAGTTACAAAGCTAGACACCAGCCCATGGGGTACATTGCCCAACGCTATTGGCTGCACACCTGAAACCAACAGGACCCTGCCCAGTAGTAGATGCCCACAAAGACTACTGGGGTTGGAGTGCTTCAGAGGCTGCCCAACAAGGGACCTAACCCTGCCAGTTCGCTATGGCCTAGGGGCACCCACAGGCCACATCCCCCAACCAGGTACAACCTTAACGCGCGCAAAGTAATGAATCTGAATCTGTACTCACCCCCTTGTGGCTGCTGTGATGCCTTCAAGTGCTCATCCAACTCCAGATAGGCCACTGCCAGGATGCAGAACATCAGGGGGGTCAGGGTACGATGGGCACCCCTTCCTTGTTGGGAGGCCAGCCCCAGCTGGGCTCCGCCGTCTTCATTGCCCAGGTCCTCCCATCTTTTCCGCAGTGGGCACCCCGTCTGTGGTAGACCCCCAGGGTCCGGACGTCCTTGGCGATGGCACGCCAAATATCTTTCTTCTGGTACATGAAATGTACAGAGAAAGAAGAGAAGTCATTACCAACTGCACCGTCAAAGTGAGTGGCCCCCATCCCTACCCCTGCCATGTGGCACATGCACCCACCGTCTTTCATGCACGCAGCACTCTGCCCCCTTCCTTCTTACATCCAGACTTCTCCACACAGGCATAGCCCATACAACATGCTCCCTGTGTACTTACCTGTTTGTCTGGAGGACCGTAGAATAGTGTGTACTGGGGGAGGACCCCATCAACGAGCTTCTCCAAATCCTCCGATGTGAAGTCAGGGGCCCTTTCCCCAGACGCATGAGCCATTGTCTCTTCCAGACTGAGGTCACAGCAGCACTTGCAGTGTAGGTCCTCCCCTGTCGAAGATCAGGTATCGAGTGATTGAACAGATAGAAAATGGCGGTCACGTCCGCGGCGGTGCGTACCATCACCGCCGGCGTACATTGTCATTGGCTCCTGGGACCCATAGGGTCCAATGTTAACCAATGCGGCATTGCACCGCGGTCTCCGACCGCCTACCGCGAAGGTGTACAACGCCAGCGCAGTTACCTCAAATCTCATTGTCCCACTTTAGAGGTCAGGCAGCCGCAATTTCAGGGGCCCACATGGCCTCATTTTATACTGCGTCACACACACCTAGGCCTAGTCTCAACACACATACAGGCCACCTTTTGTGTATGATTGGTGTTCTGTGTAAACTGTGGGTACGTACCTCTGAGTTGTTTGACTCTGTGCTCGCTGTTGTTCTTCATAGGCACCGTCCGCTGGGACATGTGAGGAGATGGCGGCATCCTCCTGTGTACCGACCGTTGGTGGACCTGTCGACAATGGAGGAGTGACATTTGATAATCACCTGCAGGTTTGACCATGCCAAAATCCAGGAACTGTGTACCCAGTTGGAGCCAGACCTGATGTCAGCAACCCGCCATCCCACAGGAATCCCCCCTCAAGTGCAGGTGCTGTCAGTGCTCCATTTCCTTGCAAGTGGGTCTTTTTAAACAACTGTGGCCATGGCATCAGGGATGTCCCAGCCTATATTTGCCAACGTATTGTCCAGAGTGTTGTCTGCCCTTCTGAAACAAATGCGGAGCTACATCGTTTTCCCTCGGGTGGAGGATTTGCCTACAGTGAAAGGTGATTTCTATGCCCTGGGACATATCCCCAACATCATAGGTGCCATTGATGGGGCCCATGTGGCTTTGGTTCCCCACCCCCCGCAGGAATGAACAGGTGTACAGAAACCGGAAGAGTTATCATTCTATGAATGTACAGATGGTATGTTTGGCAGACCAGTACATCTCCCATGTGAATGCCATGTTCCCTGGCTCAGTGCATGACGCCTACATCCTGCGGAATAGCAGCATCCCTTATGTGATGGGTCAACTCCAGAGGCACTGTGTCTGGCTATTAGGTGAGCCCCTGGAAGCAAGACAGTGGGAATGGTTGTCTGGGGTTATCCCTACAGGTTAGTGTGTGTCTAACAGTTGTCCCTCGCCATTTGCAGGTGACTCTGGGTACCCCAACCTGTCATGGCTACTGACCCCAGTGAGGAATCCCAGGACCAGGGCATAGGAACGATATAATGAGGCCCATGGGCGAACTGGGAGGGTGATCGAGCGGACCTTCGGTTTCCTGAAGGCCAGGTTCAGGTGCCTCCATATGACAGGTGGATCCCTATTCTACTCACCAAAGATGGTGTGCCAGATCATCGTGGCCTGCTGTATGCTTCACAACTTGGCTTTGTGACGACAGGTGCCTTTTCTGCAGGAGGATGGTCCAGATGGCGGTGTTGTGGCAGCTGTGGAGCCTGTGGACAGTGATGAGGATGAAGCAGAGGAAGAAGACATGCAGAACAGGGACTCAGTGATCCAGCAATATTTCCAGTGAAACACAGGTGAGAATACATTCCTGCCTACTACATGTACTTTTACACTACTACCTCTATCCTGTCTGTCGTTTTCACCCAGTGTATGGTCACTGAGTTGTCACTTTCCCTTACGGTTTCACAGATGTGGGTCCCAACGTGTGTCATCTGCTTACATTCCTCATGGACTAGAGCTGTGTGACATAGGTATGTTGACATTACTATTTCAAGAACATTTTGTCACTGCAATTGCAAATACACTATTTCGAAATCACAGACAGACTCTAGATAATTTTGTGCTTTAGGTGTGTTTATTTAAATGCAAATTATTGGAGGGGGAAGTTAAATGGTGAGGGGTGATGGCGGAGGAGTGTCCATGGCAGAGTCCAGTCTATTAGTCCCACAGGTGCATTGCCCATATGGGCATAGGAAGTGGAGCTGGGGCAGTTTAATTATGCTCAGGGTGGTCTCATTTCTTGGCGGGGGTCTTGGCATTGTGGTGGTATACTCCCATAATGGAGGAGAGGGCCTTGTGGAAAGTGGGTTCCCTTGGCTTGTCCGCCCCCTGTCGCACGGCAGCCCTCCCAGTTCCCCTGTGTTCCTGGGCCTCCGTCCCCTGGATCGTGTGCCCACTACCACTGCCCCCAGGTACCTGTTGTTGTTGGGGTGGTGGGTTATCCTGGGTTCCCTGTAGTGGTGGACACACAGCTGATTGACGTGTCCTGGGGACGGAGGTATGGGCCCGCTGGGTGGGTGCTGTGCTGGTGTTTCCGGAGGGGGGAAGGTCTGTGGTGGCCTGTGCCTGTGTGAGGGGAACCAACTGTCCCGAGACCCCCGATGGGCTGGGCTGGTCATCTAGATCCAGTTGGACAGAGGTGCTGTCATCACTGTGGGCCTCTTCTGTGGGTGGAGTGGACATGTCTGGACCCTCCTGTCTGGTGACGTTGGGTAGGGGTCCTGCAGGGGTTGAAAGGCATGATTATTGCATCTGTGTGTGCATTGGTGTGCAATGGGTGGGTGACCGTGTACCCCAGTGCTTGCATTCCTGTGTGGGACCTTGTGTGATGATGGTTTAGGGGGGTCTATGGCTATGTGCAGTGTGCATGCTTTGGTGATGGGTGTCCATGCTTTGTTGTTGCATGCAGGGCTTGGTGTTGGGATGGCTAGTTTGTGATATTGGTAAATTTGTGAGGAGTTGGAGTGATAGGGGTGACGGCAAGGGTGGGGGTATGTGATAGCATGCAGGTAGGGTGGGGGATGTAATAGTTAAGATTTGACTTACCAGAGTCCATTCCTCCACCTAATCCTGCGAGGCCCTAAAAATGCAGAATCGCCAAGACCTGCTCCTCCCATGTTGTTAGTTGTGGGTGAGGAGGTGGGGGTCCGCCGCCAGTCCGCTGAACCGCCAGGTGGTGTCTTGAGACCCCGGAACGCACCTTCCCCCATAGGTGATTCCACCTTTTCCTGATGTCCTCCCGATTTCTTGGGTGCTGTCCCACTGCGTTGACCCTGTCCACTATTCTTCGCCATAGCTCCATCTTCCTTGCAATTGAGGTGTGCTGCACCTGTGATCCAAATAGCTGTGGCTCTACCCAGACAATTTCCTCCACCATGACCCTGAGCTCCTCCTCCGAGAACCTGGGGTGTCTTTGCCGTGCCATGGGGTGGTGTAGGTGATGTGTGGGGTGCTGTGTGTGGTGATAAGTGTGGTGATATTTAGTGGTGTGTTGTGTGAGGTGCGTGGAAGTTGTGTGGGCGATGGTGTTATGTGCCTGTGGATGCTGTTGTACTTGCTGGTGGTGTCTCTCTGTGTGCTTCGTTCTCAATTTTTGTCGTAGGGGTTTGTGAGTGATGTGGGTGTGTGTTTTATATTGTATTGCATGTGTGGGAGTGGTGTGTGTATGTGTCTGATGTGTGTGTATTTGGAATTATCCAATGTGGTTGTGTTTTGTAAATGTGTGTGTATTTTGAGTACGGCGGTGTGTACTGCCAATGGAATACAGCGGTTGAAAGACCGCTGCGTGGATTCGTGTGTCGTGATAATGTGGGTGTATTTCTGGTGGCGTGACGGTGGAGGTTTTGTTTTCGCCAGTTTATCACTGACCTTTGGTGTGGCGGACTTGTGTGGGTGTCTGAATTTTGGCGGGATCCGAGATGTGGGTCATAATAGCTGTGGAGGAATACCCCAGCCGCGGCGGTGTGTAGGCGGTCTTCTGCTCGCGGTAAGAGGCTTTTACCGCCAATGTTGTAATGACCCCCTTAGTGTTTTCTCACACTCCCAGCGACCCTCTACACACTATACTTGCCTAGGGGTGCATTTGTGGTTCACACTCCACTTTCTTAGTACAGGGTTTGTGTTGCCCCAAGGCCTATTGCATCCTATTGTGTTTTACAGTGTTTGCACTACTTTCTGACTGTTTTACTTTCCTGATTTTGTTAGTTGTGTATATTTTGTGTATGTTACTTACCGCCTAAGGGAGTATATTTTTGGCACATTGTCAATAAAATAAAGTACCTTTATTTTTAGTAACTATGAGAATTGTCTTTCTTATGATATAGTACCTATATGATACAAGTGTTATTGCATGAGCTTTGCATGTCTCCTAGTTCAGCCTTGGCTGCTCTGCTATAGCTACCTTTATCAGCCTAAGCTGCTAGAACACTACTACACTCTACTAATAAGGGATAACTGGACCTGGCATAAGGTGTAAGTACTACTGGTACCCACTACAAACAAGGCCAGCCTCCTACACCTTTGGTCTGGCGGACTTGTGAGGGTGTCTGTATAGTGGCAGATTTCTCTGTGTGGGTCATAATACCCGTAACGGTATACCGCCGCGGTCACGGTATGTTGGTGGCCGTCAGCACACCGGTCGGCAGTATTTACCGCCAGGGTTGTAATGAGGGCCCATGTGTTACATTGGGGCAAAACTGTATGGCAATGTCTTTATATAGTAGCCATAAACTGCAACAGTGGATCAGCGTGAGATAGGTGTCAACCCAATGACTGAAAGATTCCTAACACTAGTGACAACTCAAAATATCCACATCTTTTGCACTCACATGTATGACAAATAGTAAGTGTATCATAGAGGACAGTACTCCCGTGTGTGTAGTACAGTGTCTGACAGATCAGTGATCATCTTTCATGGATGCCAATCAATGTCATAGCAGATCTCATACAGTTGGCAATGTGTCTGAGTAAATCGGGATACAGAATGTCTTGTATATGAATGTGGAGTCGTTAGCTGTAACAACTTTCCCCCAATCACCCCGACTCACTGTGCAGCTGACAAAGGATATAGGGCCTGATTATGACCTTGGTGGAGGGGATTACTCTGCCCCAAATTGCGGCTGCCGTTTTACAAGTTCCATAGAACATGATGGAACTTTTAATATGACTGACTGGATATCCATCACGTTTGGGAGGGAGGAATGCCCTCTGGCAAGGTCATTATCATACTTACAATCTGTAGCTGTGGGTGTGTTTAGTACTCACACAAACACACCCACATGGAAGGCCAGCACAGTCATAATCATGTACTAAACAGGACCTGCTACATTCTGGATGGTGGCTGCCAGAGCACGCAAGTATCACTTCAGGAGTCACAGTATGTTTAGGGGCCAATTACCTTACTCACCACCAATAGCAACTAAACCAATAATATTGAGCTGCTTATTGCAGAACACATGTGCAGAGCATAATTTCCCATGTCCCAATGACACAGAGGAGCAGGAAGAACTAGACGATGAGTATGGGGAAGATGAGGAGCAAGCACAAAATGGAACATCAATATAGCAGCAACATTGCTGAGGTACCATATACTAGTCAGGTGTGTGGTACATGCATGATCGGCTTTCACAATGTCAGAAGAGCGTTACAACAAGAGAAAGTGTAGCTATGCAAGATAGCACATATCATCACAACCAGTGTGTAGCCAAAATATCTGGGCAGTCACATTGTGAGAAAGCCATCCTATTTGCATAGACAACCAAATTTTATTGGCTGATAATGGTGGTGACTGACCCTGGCTGTACCCTGAGTCCGCTAACCAGGTCTAGAGCCACTCCTCTGAATAAAAGGTATATGGTGAAATGGTACAAGTACAGTTGTCAATGACAGACTCATGTAAGTCCCTAGTAGATAATAAGGCAAGGGGGGATCAAACTACCTATATACATAGTATTATATGGGGCAGGGAAGTGTAGAGGCCCGGTAGATTCCCTGCACTGGGATGTGCACTGCTGGGTTGTCTGCTGTCAATTCTGAAATCAGTCCTGCCTTGCAGACATTAAAGTTAAAGTTAAATGTGTTCCAAATGTATTTGGGAAACAATTGTACTTTCAAGGAATAAAACCACATAATGCTTGCCTACAATTCACACCTGAGGTCTTCCCTAAGTGCCCCAGGGGTGGAGTGCCATGTACTTATAAGAAGGGACATATAAAAATATGTGTGATATGCCCTGGTGAGGGAAACATTGCACATCAAAGTATTTTATCAGTATTGCAATTTAGCACTATAGGCATACATGGTAAGATATGACTTAAGAACAAATATATAATGAGTGCCAATGGGAAATCCAACAACCTGTCACTGTTGAATTCATAATGACTAGTACCCGAAAGAAGTATTAATACTACCTGTCCAAGAGGCTCCTATAGGAGGGCAAGTTAAACAGATATGAGCCTAGGTACCACAGGCTGATGACACTAGTGTCACCTCTCATATGGATCATCTGGTGGCACAAGCTTATCAAGAACAAGCATGTGGCCATGCAAAGTCCAACTATGTGGCACATCATAGACTCATAGGAACTGAGTAACAGAATGCACCTGAAGAATCTCATAAGTGTCACTCATTGCCAAGGGTGTTGATGAGGGACATTGGTGGTGCAACATTGTTGGACAGCCCACATGGATCACCTGGATGGCAAATGTAAAAATGTGAATGTCAACATGTGGCTATTGAAGAGGCTAGCATATACACACAATCTGCTGTCATTTGGCATCACAGTTAATTCAACACCGTCATGCACATGTACCATCCATGGCCCAGTCCAACAGGGCCAATATGAGTTACATGATGCAGGACACATTGAAACAGGTGGACGAATGTCACATCAATTCCTATGTCCTTGTTGATGTTCTCTTGGGGATGTCTGACAAGTTTGCAACTGAACCTGGTCCACATGAGTCACATTACCTGTCACAAAGTTTAAAAACATGGGCAATGTAGGAGTACACACACAGCAATGCACAACCAACACTACCTTGACACAGAGTGTAACACCAGTTTGAGGTATGTCGCCTTGCTGTGCTTAGTATGTTCTAGACCACGCAAAATCATGCATGTTGTGTCAACATTGCACCATCAGCATGAGTGTCAATCATGTGCACCACAAATCATGTGAAATGGACTAGTCAGGACACCTTCACATGCTAACCCATTTTGAAATGGCACCTTAAATCCAGTGGTATTCCCACCAATTCCAGCATGGTTTGAGTAGTGCAGGTGTTCATTGGCCATTTGCATACACTGAGCAGTCCCCTGGTGACACTGCAAATGTCTGAAGGAATTGCACATGTACTTTCACCAATGTACACTTACAAAACATACATTGGACGAATGAAAATAGAGATAAAGGTGGTAAACACAACTATTCAGAGGCAACACAGCATTCCATATGACTATAAAAATGAATTCCACATGACACCTTACAAATATACACATATATCAGTCATTCTGTCAAAAAAATAGATGCATTATCATAATGCATGCTTTTTAAGCCTTTGCTTATTCCAAAAATTACGCGTTTTGTGCAACGCATCAGAACTTCCTCGTGGTGCTCTGTCATGCGTCCTAAAAAATCCATGCATTTGTGTGAAGCGTCCCAAAAATGATGCATTGGCTCAAAACGTGCTGCATCCACCCAGAAAATGATGTAAAGGATCAGCCAGGCTGCAAAAGAGGAACTGTAAAGTTGCTTTCACTTTCTTTTACACTCACAGTCTTAGGGGGTCATTCTGACCTCGGCGGTAAAAGCCGCTTACCGCCGGTCAGAAGACCGCCACAATACCGCCGTGGTCAGCCGCCACGGTCCTTCTGACCCACAACTGCCAAACCTCCAAAAATCCGACCTCCATTGCAGTCCGCCACATCAGCGGCCCGCGATAAACTGGAGATGACCAAACCTCCACCGCCACGCCAACAGAAATACGCCCATGCCATTACGATCCACAAATCCACGCGGCGGTCTTTCAAACGCGGTAGTCTATTGGCGGTACACACCGCCGCGGTCAAAATACCCACACCTTTACAAAACACTACCACATTGGACAATTTGAAATACACACACCTGATACACATACAAACAACACTCCCACACATCCAATACAATATAAAACACACACCCACATCACCCACAAACCCCTACTACCAAAAATCAGAGACGAAGGAGAGAGAGACACATCAGAGAATAGAGAGCCAGACACACAGAGGCACACTACAACATCACACACACCACATAGTAGCACAAAGCACCACACACCAACACACTCATCACCACATACACCACCCCACACCTCATCCACACCACCCCATGGCACCACAAAGACACCCACGCTTTACGGACCAAGAACTCAGGGTGATGGTGGAGGAAATCCTAAGAGTGGAACCCCAGCTCTTCGGCTCACAGGTGCAGCACACCACCATAGCAAGGAAGGCGGAGCTATGGCAGCGGATCGTGGACAGGGTCAACGCGGTGGGACAGCATCCCAGAAATAGGGACGACATCCGCAAACGATGGAACGACCTACGGGGGAAGGTGCGCTCGATGGTGTCGCGACACAACATCGCGGTGCAGAAGACTGGCGGAGGACCCCCACCTACCCCACCAGAATTCACAGCATGGGAGCAAGAAGTATTAAACATCCTGCATCCTGAGAGCCTCGCTGGAGTACCCGGAGGAATGGACTCTGGTAAGTCTAGTCTCAACTACTCCCCCCCCCAACCACCAGCATGCCAACCCACACCCCCACCCCCACCCTCACCCCCAACCCACCATCACACATCATCCCTGAGAATGTATCCCTAGCACAACCCACCCAACCCCACACCAACCCTTGCATGCCACCACAAACATTGGACACCCATTACCTAAGCATGACCACTGCACATACCCATCCCCCCCACAAACCACCCTCACAACACCACCCACAAGGGAATGCCTGCACTGGGGGACAAGGGCACCCATAATTCGCACGCTTTTTCACACACAGAAACAATAACCATACTCTCTCACCCCATGCAGGACCCGAACGCCAACACACCGGTCAGGAGGGTCCTCAAATGTCCATCCCACCCCCGGAACAGGCCCCCAGTGAGGACAGCAGCTCTGGCGACCTGGAACCTGATGACCAGCCCGGACCATCGGGGACCTCTGGGCAGTGGGTTCCCCAAACACAGACACAGGCCACAGCAGACCCAGCGGGCTCATGCCTCTGTCTCTAGGACAGGTCAAGCAGCGGTGTGTCTGCCACTACAGGGCACCCAGGCTAACCCAACACCCCAACAACAACAGGGACCTGGGGGCAGTGGTAGTGGGCACACCGTCCAGGGGACAGAGGCCCAGGCAAACAGGGCAACTCGGAGGGCTGCCGTGCGACAGGGGGGGGAGGAGAGGCCCAGGGAACCCACTCTCCAAGAGGCCCTCACTACCATCATGGGAGCATACCACCACTCCCAAGAGACGATGGCGACGGTACTGGCCAGGTTCACCGAGATACAGGCACAGCAGGAAGAACGCTACATGGGGTTCAGCAACCAACTCACCACCATTGCTACCGCCATGGGGAGCATGGTCCAGGCCCTCAACAGGATAAAAGACACGTTGCGGGGCCATGTAGCACTACACAGGGCCACTGTCACTAGCCAGGAACAGCCTACCACCTCTGCCGGCGCTAGTGGACAGGAGGCCCACACACAACGACAGGCCACAAGAACCCCACCTCCTGCTGAAGAACAACCACCCCGCAAGAGGAGCCTAAGACCCCAAAAAAACCCAGAGTAGCATGCCAAGACCACCGCCAGCATGAGATACCCCCAGAAGTCATCCCACTGTCCCACATTGCCACCCTGTCCAAACTCAAACAGCCCCTGCTCCATCCTTCCACAGGCATATGGACAATAGACCTGTCAGACTGAGAACTGGACTCTGCCATGGACATCACTCCACCCCCACCCATCACCGTCATCATATAATGTACCATTATCTAAGCACACAAAATAAAACAATTATTGCACAGAAAACCGTTTGGAGTCATGCTGTATTCTCAAAAAATCGTACAACACATAACAGTTCACAATATGTGATGTCAGTTAGTGATGACAACATACCAATGTCAATACGCTGTAGTACATGGCCAAACCAAGCAGAAGTCGGGCTATGAGTCATTAAGCACTGAGAAGGGAAGGGAAAAAGAATATGTTATTTAAAAGAGCTGGGGGGAAATACATAAAGTTGAGATGCATGAGGCTCTAAGTAACTGGGAAATGGCGTGGCTGAATCTTTCCTGTGTGCTACTGAAAATACTGTTGTATGACAGCTTCCCTGTTGTCTGTTTCCTCACCGTCGTCTTCCTCCTCTTCACTCTCCACAGGCTCCACGGCTTCTACGACACCACCATCTGGACCATCCTCCTGCAGGAAAGGCACCTGGCGTCGCAAAGCCAGGTTGTGAAGCATACAGCAGGCCACGATGATGTGGCACACCTTCTTTGGTGAGTACATTAGGGATCCACCTGTCATATGCAGGCTCCTAAACCTGGCCTTCAGGAGGCCGAAGGTCCTTTCAATGACCCTCCTAGTACGCCCATGGGCCTCATTGTAGCGTTCCTCTGCCCTGGTCCTGGGATTCCTCACTGGGGTCAATAGCCACGGCAGGTTGGGGTAACCAGAGTCACCGATTAGCCACACACGCTGTCTCTGTAGCTGTTCCATCACATAGGGGACGCTGCTATTTCGCATAACATACGCGTCATGCACTGACCCAGGGAACTTGGCATTTACATGGGAGATGTACTGGTCTGCCAAACAGACAACCTGCACATTCATAGAATGGTAATTCTTCCTATTTCTGTACACCTGTTCATCGTCATTTGGGGGTACTAATGCCACATGGGTCCCATCAATGGCACCAATGATGTTGGGGATATGTCCAAGGGCATAGAAATCACCCTTCACTGTGGCCAAATCACCCTCTTCTGGGAATATGATGTAGCTCCTCATGAGTTTCATCAGGGCAGACAACACTCTGGACAGAATCTTTGAAAACATAGGCTGAGACATTCCAGGTGACATGGCCACTGTTGTCTGGAATGAGCCACTTGCAAAGAAATGGAGGACTGATAGAACCTGCACTAGAGGGGGAATTTCTGTGGGTTGGCGGATGGGTGACATCAGATCTGGCTCCAGCTGGGCACACAGTTCATGTATAGTGGCTCGGTCAAGTCGGTATCGGAGTATTATATGGCGTTCTTCCATTGTCGACAGGTCAACCAGCGGGCGGTACACGGGAGGATTCCTCCTTCTCCTCGCAAGTCCCTGCGGACGGTGCCTAGGAAGGACAACATGGAGCACTGAGTCAATCAACTCACAGGTACGTACAACACAGCTTGCACAGTACACGAAAATGTTTTGACTGCTATGTTTGTATGTGTGCAAATGCAAGGCCTAGGCCTGTGTGACGCAGTAGAATTTAAGCCATGTGGGCCCTTGAAATGGCGGCTGCCTGACCTCTAAACTGGGACAATGGGATGTGAGGTCAATGCGCTGGCGTGGCACACCGTGGCGGTAGGCGGTCGAAGACCGCTGTATGAAGTCGCATTGGTTAACATTGAACCCTATGGGATTCAGGAGCCAATGACGATGTGCTCCGGCGGTCGCGGTACGCACCGCCGCGGTACGCACCGCCGCGGGCGTGACCGCCATTTTCTATCTGCTTAATCACTCGAGACCTGATCATCCACAGGAGAGGACCTATACTGCAAGCGCTGCTGTGAACTCGGTCTGGAAGTGACAATGGCTGCTGCGACTGGGGAAAGGGCCCCTGCCTTCACGTCTGAAGAGTTGGAGAAACTTGTGGACGGGGTCCTCCCCCAGTATGCGCTACTCTACGGTCCTCCAGACCAACAGGTGAGTACACTGAGTGCACATTGAATGGGTAATGCCTGTGTGGAGTGGGGTGGCTGTCAGTTGGTGGGGTGGGGAGAAAATGAGGAATGCAACGCACGACTGATGAGAGTATGGGCCACATGGCAAGGGTGGGGAGGGGGGGCATGTACTCCAAACATGCAGAAATGTGACGTTTTCTCTTTCCCACCCTGTACATGTCAAACAGGTGAGCGCCCATCAGAAAATCGATATTTGGCGTGCCATCGCCAAGGAAGTCCGGGCCCTGGGGGTCTACACCAGACGGGGCACCCACTGTCGGAAGAGGTGGGAGGACATCCGCTGCGGAACCCGAAAGACCACCGAGTCACTGCTGGGGATGGCCTCCCGACCTAGGAGGGGTGCCAGTCGTACCCTGACCCCCCTGATGTCCCAGATCCTGGCGGTGGCCTACCCTGATTTGGATGGGCGCTTGAGGACATCACAGCAGACACAAGGGGGTGAGTATCAGCACATTCTCCTATCTATACGCGCAGTGGAGGCGTCTGGGTGGGGGAGGAGGGCTGTTGGTGACAGTAGGCCAGGGCGCTTTCTGTAGTGTAGTCCCCTCCCTTAGACATGGCCCTGTGCCCCCGCCCACCACCTCTGTAGGGTGCCAAGTGCAGCTATCCATGGTCCAACATCACCCATGAGCGCGTCTGTTGTCCCTCGACCTGTTGGCCTAGTCAGAAGTACAGAGTAGTGTACCCCAAGTTCGCGGCTTAGTGCATGAGGCACCTGTGTCTGTCCTCTCCGCCAAGGCTATTGACAAGGCATGCACTCAACTTTGTTTTCTTTCTCCCCCCACCCTTATTCTTTGTTTCTTGTGCATTAGCATCATCAGGCGGAGGAGAATTGGCGTCGGAGCACGAGGGAGCTGCAGGTCACCAGGCCCCGGTGGGCACTGACACAGACACCGAGGGCACCAGTGATCCGGCGGGCGAGGGGAGCACCACAACGGGGGCCGGTGGAGACACCAGCGACACGGACACGTCCTCGTTTGGGAGCTCCCTAGCGGGGGCGGCAACATCTGTGCCCCCAGCAACAACAGGTACAGCCGCCACCCAGCGCACCAGCACCGCCCTCTCAGCAGCCCCTCAGTCTTCGCTCCGTGCCCGTTCGCCCAGGAAGGCGCGCGTCTCCTTCGCCCCAGGCACCTCAGCCCCTGCCTCTGTTACCCCTGCTGCCCTCAGTGCGGAGCTCATTGACCTCGTGAGGACGCTCATTGTTGGGCAGACTACCCTTTTGAATGCCATCCAGGGGGTGCAAAGGGAGGTGCAACAGAGCAATGCCTACCTGGAGGGCATTCATTCGGGTCAGGCTGCCCATCAACGAGCTTTCACTTCTCTGGCCTCAGCACTGACGGCAGCCATTGTCCCTGTCTCCAGTCTCCCTCTTCTAACTGCCTCCAGCCTTTCTCTGTCTCCTGTTCCTCAGCCTATCCCATCCACACCATCTGACCAGCCTGCACACACCTCAACACCCAAGGCCAGCTCATCCAAACATAAGCACCACAGAACACACAAGCATTCACCCAAGCAACACCCAGTTGCAGACATACCAACAGTCACTACCACCTCTGTGTCCCCCTCCTCCTCGTCTCCCTCCTCCCTCCCTGTGACGTCTACACTCACACCTGCATGCACACGAACATCAGCCAGTTCTTCCATCACCAGCACACCCTCCACTACAGTCCTCACACGTGCAGTCACCACCCCCACTGCCATGTACACGTCCCCTGTGTGCTCTCCCACTGTGTCTGTCACCCCCTCTTCCAAGACACATAAACGCAGGCAGACACCCAAACAACAGCCAACCACCTCACGACAGCCTACGTCTCAGTCACCTGCACCCAAGGACAGCACACCTGACTCTCCTACAACCACATCCTCTTCCTCCACTTCTATCTCCACTACTCCTACCCTTTACCCTGGTCCAAAGAAATATTACCTCTCTAATGTTGACCTCTTTCCCTCCCCTGACCCACCCACTCCATCTGGGAAAAGTCCCAAAGGCACCTCAGCCACCACCAGCCCAGCTTCCAAGGTACAAGTGGTGCATGGAATATGGAGTCCACCCTTTGGCGGCAGTGACACTTCACTGAGCAGCAAGGGGACTGGCAGCCCCCCCCAGGCAAGAGGTCCCGGAAAGTGAAGGGCCGCCGTGAGCGGACTGAGACGGCTGCCCCCAAGGAGGTGACTCAGGCCACTTCACCTGCCACAACAGCCAGGGGAGGCAAGGGCCCGAGAGCCCCATCTAAGGAGCGGAAGGGCAGCAGGGCGGAGAGGCCAGCCAGCAGGAGCGCGGAGCAGGAGGGCCCCACACGCCCCATCCCGGCTGCAAGGGACGACACCAAAGGGCCCAGGACTCCGTCTCCGAAGGGGCCTGACACTGCACGTTCGGAGGGCGAGTGAGCAGGTTGTCCAGGCCAGGTCTGACTCCCTACACTGACTGGAAGAGCACCGCTGAAGAGGGCCCCGCCGTGAAGAAGAGCACCGCTGAACAGGGCCCGCCGTGAAGACAAGCACCGCTGAACAGGGCCCCGCCGTGCAGAAGAGCACCGCTGAAGAGGGCCCCGCTGTGAAGACAAGCACCGCTGAACAGGGCCCCGCCGTGCAGAAGAGCACCGCTGAAGAGGGCCCGCCGTGAAGACAAGCACCGCTGAACAGGGCCCCGCCGTGCAGAAGAGCACCGCTGAAGAGGGCCCCGCCGTGAAGAAAAGCACCGCTGAACAGGGCCCCGCCGTGCAGAAGAGCACCGCTGAAGAGGGCCCCGCCGTGAAGACAAGCACCGCTGAACAGGGCCCGCCGTGCAGAAGAGCACCGCTGAACAGGGCCCCGCCGTGAATACAAGCACCGCTGAACAGGGCCCCGCCGTGCAGAAGAGCACCGCTGAACAGGGCCCCGCCGTGAAGACAAGCACCGCTGAACAGGGCCCCGCCGTGCAGAAGAGCACCGCTGAAGAGGGCCCCGCCGTGAAAACAAGCACCGCTGAACAGGGCCCCGCCGTGCAGAAGAGCACCGCTGAACAGGGCCCCGCCGTGAAGACAAGCACCGCTGAACAGGGCCCCGCCGTGCAGAAGAGCACCGCTGAAGAGGGCCCCGCCGTGAAGACAAGCACCGCTGAACAGGGCCCCGCCGTCTCAAGCACCGCTCCGCTGGGCCCCGCCGTCTCAAGCACCGCTCCGCTGGGCCCTTCCTGTCAAGCACCGCTCCGCTGGGCCCCGCCGTCTCAAGCACCGCTCCGCTGGGCCCCGCCGTCTCAAGCACCGCTCCGCTGGGCCCTTCCTGTCAGGCACCGCTCCGCTGGGCCCCGCCGTCTCAAGCACCGCTCCGCTGGGCCCTTCCTGTCAAGCACCGCTCCGCTGGGCCCCGCCGTCTCAAGCACCGCTCCGCTGGGCCCTTCCTGTCAAGCACCGCTCCGCTGGGCCCCACCGTCTCAAGCAGCGCTCCGCTGGGCCCTTCCTGTCAAGCACCGCTCCGCTGGGCCCCGCCGTCTCAAGCACCGCTCCGCTGGGCCCTTCCTGTCAAGCACCGCTCCGCTGGGCCCCGCCATCTCAAGCACCGCTCCGCTGGGCCCCGCCGTCTCAAGCACCGCTCCGCTGGGCCCTTCCTGTCAGGCACCGCTCCGCTGGGCCCCGCCGTCTCAAGCACCGCTCCGCTGGGCCCTTCCTGTCAAGCACCGCTCCGCTGGGCCCCGCCGTCTCAAGCACCGCTCCGCTGGGCCCTTCCTGTCAAGCACCGCTCCGCTGGGCCCCGCCGTCTCAAGCACCGCTCCGCTGGGCCCTTCCTGTCAGGCACTGTTCAGGGTTCACTGTGCCCACCATGCATCCTCCTTGTCCAGTGGGGACATTTATCCACCTGATGGACTGTGGCTTTGCACACCCCAGGATGGCACAGTGGGCAAGCCGCCCACTGTAGAGACTTGAGAGACTGTGGCTTTGCACTCCCCAGGATGGCACAGTGGGCAATCCACCCACTGTAGGGACTTGAGAGACTGTGGCTTTGCACTCCCCAGGATGGCACAGTGGGCAACCCACCCACTGTAGAGACTTGAGAGACTGTGGCTTTGCACTCCCCAGGATGGCACAGTGGGCAAGCCACCCACTGTAGAGACTTGAGAGACTGTGGCTTTGCACTCCCCAGGATGGCACAGTGGGCAACCCACCCACTGTAGAGACTTGAGAGACTGTGGCTTTGCACTCCCCAGGATGGCACAGTGGGCATGGTGGGCCCATCGTGGATCTGGCGTCGTGGACTCATGTGGCTGTGGTGCCCCCCCCTTCCCTTCCCCCTGAGGTGCCTGTAGTTTTGTCACCAGATGCCCCTGCAGTGTTCTCTCCAAAGGACTCAGGTCTCCTGTGTGGGCTTTGCCCTTGTTTCGCTACACTTTGGCCCACGGACATGATGGATTCGTAAGATGTGCAGGACTACTTGCTTCAGTTATCCACTGCTGTGTAAATAATTTGTTTATCAGAAGAAAGTTTTGATGGTTGATAATACTTTTCTGAGACTATTTTGTTCATAAGTATTTATTCTCAATTTGGTTATGTGATTGTATTTTTTACGGGTGTTTGGGTGGTGTCACTGTGACTTGTTGCTCTGCATTGGTGTGTACATCTTGGGGGGGGTGGGGGTCGCATATGTGTGTGCCCGTAACCTTTCCTCCTCCTCCCCTCCCGTGTGTCGTAGGTGCAGTACTCACCGTTGACGTCTGCGGCGGAGTTCGTACTCGTGGTAGATGAGCAGGTAGACGAGAGCAGGTATGATGTTCAATTCGGGTTCCATGCTGTCCTCCGTCCTCGTGGAGTGCGTAGAGGTGAGCGTTTTCCCGTTCGTAGTCTGTTTCCGCCGTGTTTTTATCGGCGGTGCTCCCGCCCCGGAAAAGGTGGCGGATTGGTGAGTTGTGATAGGGTGGGCGGTACATTGTCTGCCGCCTGCCTGTTGGCGGTGACCGCCGCGCTGTTTGTTTGTCCCGCCGTGGCGGTCGGAGTGTTAAGTTGGCGGTCTCTGTTGGCGGTTCCCGCCAGGGTCAGAATTCCATTTTTCGGACCGCCAGCCTGTTGGCGGGTTGGCCGCCGCTTTATCACCGACCGCCAGGGTCAGAATCACCCCCTTAGTATCTGTGCTTGAGAGAGGCTGTGTGGTCCTGGTGTTGGATTTAGGAGTGCTGATTCTGGAGTCTTTTGTGCTGTCTGCTGTCCTTGCTGTGTCCCTCATGTCTGTTTTGTGGTGTCTTTTTGCTTACTGCGTATTTGCGGGTGTTTTTGTCCTTGGGGTAAATAAGTTTGTTGGGGTACTTGGGGGTATTTTGGGCTTTTTTTCTTTTGTTAGACCAACGTGACTTTAGGTTGGGAAACGTTGGGAAGGGAATAGCCCGTCACATGAGTACAGATGAGTTGAGGGGCTTCAGCTGGCTGGTCACCTACCACATCCCAAATATGGTGGCCATGGGCGATGGAGTGATTGTGAGGTGCAGGATGGAGGCACACAAGGTTTGGGATGGGGAAGGTCCGCTTCCACATGCAGTAGATCATTGAGGTGGAGCGGATGCCCCACAAACATAAACATCAGTGGGCAGACATCCTCACCTTGGAACGTGACCTCGAATACCTTGGAATTGAGATCAGTGGAACTGTTGGTAAGTACACAATCTTTGTGGGTGGTCCCTGTCATACATATGCAATTAGATGTCTGTTGGTCATAGGGCCTCCTTTACTAAGTTATGACACAGGGCAGGGCCGCAAGTCATGTTGCTGCATCAAGCAGCATTCCTGACAAGTGCAGCATTGTGCCATAAATATAACATATGGTACATTCTTGTCCTTGCCCCCTATGCTTACTCACAAATTGCTGATGAGCACCAATGCAGGCACCCTTATGTCACTGTACAAAGGTACATGGTTGCCAGGAACAAGTGTTCATGTGCATGGAGGGATACCTCCCTGCCCATACACAATCATCAATGGTGCTTCTCTTTGTCTATGTGTGCTGTAGAAAGCAGCACACATAGGAAGCAGAAAAAAGTAGATGAATAATGTATGTCATTCACATTGGGCCAATGTGATGCTACCCCTGAGGTGACATATGACTCTGATGCATTACCATACTTGTGCTCATGGCCTGGCACACTGTGCCTCATAAACTCACCAGACATGTTGCTCTGCTGGTGCAGGGTGACACTTGGGCTGGTAACTGAGGCCCAGCATGCCACAAAGGATTCTGAATACTGGGTTGTCCGGTACCCACACTGAGCAGTGTCCCTAGCATACCTGTCAGACACTTTCCTGTTTTAACCACGCTGCTCATGTCATCAGAGTAACATTTTCAATACATGGCCTGCTGCAGGGCATATGTTAACATGTCCTGCCCTGGGGGATGTCCCTTAGCGTTAGCCAACCGATTTAGGGACACTTCAGTGGATCTTGTCTCATGTCGATGAGGCATTATGTATGTGACTCTGTACATAGTTATGTCATGTGGACTGTCATACACCTGTATTTGTCACACAAATCTGTTCCTGAAATAACATTTTTGTGTTTTGGGGATGTACAAAACATACATGTTCATTGTCTTTGACCATGCAGCATTGCCATCTACTGCTGTCTGTTAATTGAGGGGTCAAGAATGTCTAACTACTGCAATATGTTGCGTAGTCATGCACATGTGATGATAAGAGTAAGGCAGTATTGGTAGTCATGGCTGAGTGTGTTCTGTGAGTCATGTAGGTACAGAGTGCCATTACACTTAGCTAGCCTTAACAAATCTTTGAGAAGTGATTTGAAAACTTTGAACAATGTGGCTGAGACATGTATGCATGGTTCCAGTACATGTGTGTGCATGGTTGCCTGGCCTTCCAATGTCTGTCACTGAGACATGTCCAATAGTCTATTTGAGTGTTTACAACCATAGGGCTTCTATGTCCATTTGAAAGATATGTATAATGTGCAATATTTGACCACAGTGTTCATTGTTCAACATTCACAGTACTATGCTTTATGTTATACCTTGCAGGTGGACCCAAGCCGTACACTACTAGAGAGGTGAAAGCTTCTGCGACCCCGATGCTACCAGTGAGTGTCATCCTGTATGTTTAATGGTAGGTCAGGGATTGTTTGTGAGGTTGTATACTGTGTGCAATGCCATGTAAAAAGTGCATGTATACAAAATCAAACTTCATATGTTATAAATGTATATGGACATTAAGGTGGAGGTTGGGTCCAAGATGTGCATTTGAATCTGACTAATCTCAAGGCGGTTCAGATTGCTTTCACTGAGGGCCCACAGATTTGCTGGTATGACCAAAGAGCAATGTCCACAGTGGCAGGAACTGTGAACGTTTGTGGTAGTGGAGCCATGAGTGAACATAGCAGGGCACTGTATTCCTGAGAAAAGCTTTTAATATGCACAGATAGGCTGTTGTAATTCTCAGTGCAATGTATGTGTCATATGCCTGGCTAGCCCAAACATGGATCCTCATTTACAAGGTTCATGGCGCAGGACGCCCCACTGGGAAAGAGCAGAGATGCGCCATATCTACACAGATGTAGTGCATTTCTGTCCTCACCCCCTGCGCTGGTGCACAAATTGCTGCCTAGTGCCAGTGCAGGCAACCTTGCATCACATTCTTTCAGGTTCCATGGGTGTTGTGTGGGAACACCCCAAGCAACACCTCTCGAACTCTCCTTTCACGCAGTGTTATGTATGAAAGGGGTCCATATTTGCAAAGCCATGAAAAGCTATGCGCCACCGAAGCATAAAAATAAATGACACTCTGGTGGTGCCATGTGCTGCTCATAAATGAGGCCTAATGTGTATGAATCAAAACACAGTGATGACAATAAGAACATGTGCCAGACGTACAGGGTCCTAAACATGTATGCAGGGATGCAATCTTTTGTTCACAGAATGAGTTACTGCTGTGTGTGCCACAGGTTCCACACAGTAATTCATGTTAATCCAGGACTGAGAACCGTGTGAATAGGGCCCTAAGATTAGCAGGACAGTGGACAACATTCCACACTTGAAATTGCAGTTGAATTGACAACCCATGTGTTCTAATGCCCCATACTCTAGTTTGTATGTAGCAACATTGCCATCCACTGTTATCGTCAAAGATTTGGAAGTGTGAGTTAGACCAGAGGAATGACCCTACAACATAGTCATACAACATGCCACTACTCAAACCAGCTTTAAATAGTGTTGGACCGGATAGTCTACAGGATGTTGTGCAAATAAGTTCACACAATGAACAACATTAGCCATTGCCCTTCCAAGATCCCTATGTAGATCAGATGTAGGGCGTGCATGCACCCTCATATCAAATGGCTGTGCTAAGTGCTGGTATGCCGCAAGGTGACCTGAATTTTGGACACATATGTGCAGGCAAAGGGCTGCATAGTGGGAGACACATCCAGTTACTCTAGGAGTTTGCAAGAAGTCATGGCACAGTCCACCATGTACCGACATGAGTAGATAAGGGAGTAGTTTCATGCATCTCTGTGTGATGTGAGTGAGCTTTCCACACTCCATTCTCACATATGAAAGCTGGAATATGTAGATTCCATGTAGCAGTGTGTCCAGACATGTGTTCTTGCCATATCAGGCACATAGGGGGTCATTACAACATTGGCGGTAAAAGCCGCTTACCGCCGTGCAGAAGACCGCCAATACACCGCCGCGGCCGCGGAATTCCGCCACAGCTATTATGACACACATCTCGGAATCCGCCGAAATTCAGACACCCACACAACTCCGCCACACCAAAGGTCATTTTTAAACTGGCAAAAACAAAACCTCCACCTCCACGCCAACAGAAACACGCCCATGCTATTACGACCCACGAATCCACGCGGCGATCTTTCAACCGCGGTATTCCATTGGCGGTACACACCGCCGCGCTCAAAATACACACACATCTCCAAAACACCGCCACATTGGACAATTCCAAATACACACACCTGATACACATACACACACCACTCCCACACACCCAACACAATATAAAACACACACCCACATCACCCATAAACCCTTACGACCAAAAATTATTGACGAAGGCCAGAGAGACAGCACTGATTAGACAATCCCACCACACAGAGGCACGCAACACCATCACCCACACACCCTCCACGCACAAAACACCACACACCACTACACATCACTACACTCATCACCACATACACCACCTCACACATCACACACACCACCCCATGGCACGCCAAAGACACCCCCGCTTTTCCCAGGAGGAGCTCAGGGTCATGGTGGAGGAAATCGTACGGGTAGAGCCACAGCTATTTGGCTCACAGGTGCAGCACACATCCATAGCCAGGAAGATGGAGCTATGGCGCAGAATAGTCGACATGGTCAACGCAGTGGGACAGCAACCAAGAAATCGGGAGGACATCAGGAAGAGGTGGAACGACCTACGGGGGAAGGTGCGTTCAGCGGTCTCCAGGCACAACATCGCGGTACAGCGGACTGGCGGCGGACCCCCACCTCCTCCCCCACAACTAACAACATGGGAGGAGCAAGTCTTGACCATCATACATCCATAGGGCCTCGGAGGAGTCGGTGGAGGAATGGACACTGGTAAGTCTAATCTTAACTATCAGATCCCCCACCCTACCTGCATGTTAACACACAACCCCACCCTCACCCCCTCAGCTATCACTCCAACTCCTCACTAATGTACTAATAACACAAACCACCCATCCCAACACCAAGCCCTGCATGACACAACTAAGCATGGTCACCCCTCACCAAAGCATGCTCACTGCACATACCCAGAACAACCCCCTAACCATCATCACACAAGCCCCCACACAGGAATGCCAGTACTGGGGTACACAAACACCCACCCATTGCACACCACGACACACACACATGCAATAATCATGCTCTTATGCCCCTGCAGGATCACAAAGGACCGTCACCACACCGGAGGGTCCAGACATCTCCACTCCACCCACAGAAGAGGCCCACAGTGACGATAGCAGCTCTGCCCTACTGGAGACTGATGACCAGCCCTGACCATCGTGGGCCTTGGGACAGTCAGTTCCCCTTGCACAGGCACAGCCCAACACTGACCTTCCACCCTCTGGAAACACCAGCACAGCACCCACCCAGCGGGCCAAACCTCCGTACCCAGGACAGGTCAATCAGCTGTGTATCCACCACTTCAGGGAACCCAGGATAACCCGCCACCCCAACAACAACAGGGACCTGGGGGCAGTGGTAGTGGGCACACGGTCCAGGGGACGGAGGCCCAGGAACACAGGGGAACTGGGAGGGCTGCTGTGCGACAGGGGGCGGACAGGCCAAGGGAACCCACTCTCCACGAGGCCCTATCCTCCATCATGGCAGCATACCACCACTCCCAGGAGACGATGGCAACGGTCCTGGTCAAGTTTCAGGAGACCCAGTGCCTGCAGGAGGAACAGTATTTGAGCTTCAGGGAGGAGCTCGGGAACATCAGCTCCGCCTTGGGCACCATCGTAGGGGTGCTGAAGGACGTACAACAGACCTTGAGGGACACCGTGGCACTCCAAGGGGCCCCTGACACTAACCAGGACGATGAACTGCCCACCACCTCCACCGGCGCTAGTGGACAGGACGCCCCGCCACACGACCACCACACCAGCACCCCACTCCCTGCAGACGGACAACCACCACGCAAGCGGGCCCTGAGATCCAGGAACAGGACAGAGCAAGATGGCAAGACCCCCGCCAGGAAATGAGACCACCCTGATTGTCCCCCCACCGTCCCACTTTGTTACCCTGTCCATACTTTAACTGCCCCAGCTCAACTTCCTATGCCCAGATGGGCAGTGCACCTGTGAGACTAATAGACTGGACTCTGCCATGGACATTCCTCCACCATCACCCATCACCATTTTACAACCCCCCTCCATTTTTGAGCACTTAAATAAACACCCTTGAACCACAAAACATTCTGGAGTCAGTCTATGATTTTGTAAAATGTATTATCAATGACAGTGTCAAAAGGCTTTTTTAGTTGTTAAGGCAACATACCAATGTCAAACATCACAAGTCCTTGAAGGATGCATGCAGATGACACACGTTGGTAACCAACTCAGTTACCAAATAATGCTATGAAATTACACACAGGATAGAGTAAGACGTGTGACAGTGAATGTAATGTTAAAAATGAAAATGTTCTCACCTGTGTGTCACTGGAAATATTGCTGTATGACTGACTCCCTGTTGTCGTTGTCTTCTTCCTCAGCTTCCTCCTCATCACTGTCCACAGGCTCTACAGCTGCCACAACACCGTCACCTGGACCATCCTCCTGCAGAAAAGGCACCTGGCGTCGCAAAGCAAGATTGTGAAGCATCGAGCAGGCGATGATGATCTGGCACACCTTCTTCGATGAGTAGAATAGGGAACCACCTGTCATATGGAGGCACCTGAACCTGGCCTTCAGGAGGCCGAAGGTGCATTCGATCACCCTCCTAGTCCGTCCATGGGCCTCATTGTAGCGTTCCTCTGCCCTGGTCCTGGGATTCCTCACTGGGGTCAATAGCCAGGACAGGTTGGGGTAACCAGAGTCCCCTAATAGCCACACACGGTGCCTCTGGAGTTGACCCATCATATCAGGGATGCTGCTATTCCGCAGGATGTAGGCGTCATGCACTGAGCCAGGGAACATAGCATTTACCTGGGAGATGTACTGGTCTGCCAAACAGACCATCTGTACATTCATGGAATGATAACTTTTCCGGTTCCTGTACACCTGTTCACTCCTGTGGGGGGGGGGCAGAGCTACATGACGTTGGGGATATGTCCAAGGCCATAGAAGTCACCTTTCACTGTAGCCAAATCTTCCACCTCAGGGAAAACGATGTATCTCCTTACGCGTTTCAGCAGGGCAGACAACACTCTGGACAGCACGTTGGAAAACATAGGCTGGGACATCCCTGATGCCATGGCCACTGTTGTCTGAAAAGACCCACTAGCAAGGAAATGGAGCACTGGCAGCACCTGCACGTCAGGGGGGATTCCAGTGGGATGGTGGATTGGTGACATCAGGTCTGGCTCCAACTGGGTGCATGGTTCCAGGATTGTGGCACGTCAAACCTGTAGGTGACGATTAAATATCGCTCCTCCATTGTCAACAGGTCCACCAGCGGTCGGTACACCGGATGATTCCGCCATCTTCTCAAATGTCCCAGCTGACGGCTCCTAGGAAGGACAACAGCGAGGATCGAGTCAACTTTTTTCCAGGTATGTACCCACAGTTACACAGAACACGACACCAAACACAAAACCCTTCCTGTATGTGTGTTGAGTGTAGGCCTAGCTATGTGTGACGCAGAAGTAAATGAAGCCATGTGGGCCCCTGAAATGGCGGCTGCCTGACCTCTAAACTGGGACAATGGGATTGTGGGGTAACTGCGTTGCCGTTGCACACCGTCGCGGTAGGCGGTCGTAGACCGCGGCGTAATGGTGCATTGGTTAGCATTGGACCCTATGGGTCCCAGGAGCCAATGAGGAAGTGCGCCGCCGGTGATGATATGCACTGCCGCGGACGTCACCGCCGCGGACGTCACCACCATTTTCTAGCTGTTCAATCACTAGATACCTGATCTTCGACAGGAGAGGA
Organism: Pleurodeles waltl; assembly: GCF_031143425.1. Lineage (NCBI taxonomy): Eukaryota > Metazoa > Chordata > Amphibia > Caudata > Salamandridae > Pleurodeles > Pleurodeles waltl. The sequence continues at coordinate 1,228,577,350 of NC_090440.1, read as the reverse complement.
CCTACACTGCAAGTGCTGCTGTGACCTCGGTCTGGAAGCGACGATGGCTGCTGCATCTGGGGAAAGGGCCCCTGCCTTCACTGCTCAGGAGTTGGAGAAACTGGTAGACGGGGTCCTCCCCCAGTACACGCTACTCTACGGTCCTCCAGACCAACAGGTTAGTACACAGGGTGCACGTTGTATGGGCTAGGCCTCGGTGGAGAGGGCTGGTTGGAAGAGGGAAGGGGGCAAAGTTCAGGGAACATTAATGCATGTGAATGAATGTGCCACATGGCTAGGGTAGGGAGGGGGGCCACGCACATAGACGGTGCGATTGTTAATGACTTCTCTTCTTCCCTTGTGCATGTCATGTAGGTCAGCGCCCATCAGAAGAAGGACATTTGGCGTGCCATCGCCAAGGACGTCCGGACCCTGGGGGTCCACCAGTGACGGGGCACCCACTGCCGTAAAAGATGGGAGGACATTCACCGCTGGAGCAAGAAGACGGCATAGGCTCAGCTGGGGATGGCCTCCCAACGTGGGAGGGGTGCCCGTCGCACCATGACCCCCCTGATGTTCCAGATCCTGGCGGTGGCCTACCCGGAGTTGGATGGGTGCTTGAGGGCATCACAGCAGACACAAGGAGGTGAGTACAACATCATTCTGCGGACTTTGCGTGCAGTGGAGGGGTCTGGGTGGGGGAGGGGAGGCCTGTGGGTGTACCTAGGCCAGGCAGAAATAGGTAGACTAGGCCCCTCCATAATGCAGGCCATGTGGCACTCTACCCCACTGCAGTAGAGTGCCAAGTACAGGTAGGTGTGGCATCCATGTGTGCAGAAGTCCACCATAACCATGTAGGCCAGATCCCAGAAATTGCATCTGTAGAGGCCAGGAGCACGGCATAGTGCAGGGGTCTGCTGTGTCTGTATTGTCCGCCAACGGTAGCGGTATGCCATGCACTCAACCTGTCTTTCTTCTGTTCCTCCCCCCTTTTTGTGCTCTCCCTGTTCTTGTGTGCATCAGCATCATCAGGCGGAGGTACAGTGGCACCGGAGCACGAGGGAGCTGCATCCCACATGGCCATGTTGGGCCACACCACGGACTCAGAATGCACCAGTGGGACGGAGGGCGAGGGGAGCTTCACGTAGGCCACCGGATCACCAACCAGCGACACAGACTCCCTCGTGGTGGCGGCACCATCTGTGCGCCTCACTTCTACAGGTACAGCCGCCATCTCCACTACCAGCACCGCCCTCCCAGCAGCCCCTCAGCGTTCGCCCCGTGCCCGCTCACCCAGGAGGGTGGGCATCACCTTCGCCCCAGGCACCTCAGGCCCTGCCCCAGTCACCCCTGCTGCCCTCAGTGAGGAGGCCATTGACCTCCTCAGGTCACTCACTGTTGGGCAGTCTACCATTGTGAATGCGATCCAGGGTGTAGAAAGGGAGTTGCAGCACGGTAATGCATTCCTGGAGGGCATTCATTCTGGTCAGGCTGTCCGTCAGCGAACCCTGCAATCTCTGGCCTCAGCACTGATGGCAGCCATTGTGCCTGTGTCTAGCCTCCCCCCTCCAACCTCCTCCACCCAGACCCAATCCCCTGTACCCCAGCCCATTCCAAGCACACCTACAAACCAGCATGCACACACGTCAACACACAAGGGAAGCTCAGGCAATCATAGGCACCACACAACCCACAGGCACACACACAAGCATCACCCACGTGCAGACACAGCAACATCCACTGCCTCCACTGTGTCCCCCTCCTCCTCATCTCCCTCCTCCCTCCCACTGTCATCTACACTCTCATCTGCATGCACTACATCTACAGGCACTAGGACTTGCACTAGAACACCCAGCACCACACCCCGCTCAGCTGCAATCACCACCTCCACTCCCATTTACACGTCCCCTGTGTCCTCTCCCAGTGTGTCTGTGACGCCCCCTCCCAAAGTACACAAACGCGGGCACCCACACACCCAACATCCATCCACCTCACAACAGCCTCCAGTACCTGCACCCAAAACACCTAAAGTGACACCTCCTACAACCACCTCCTCTTCCTCCACTCCCAGACCCCCTCCAACTACCCACCCCAGTGTTCGTCAGAAACTGTCCCTCTGTAAAGTTGACCTTTTTGCCCCCACCCCCCCTCCAATTCATCAGTCCCGCCTCAGCCAAAAAGCCTCCAATACCAGTGGTGCCTGTTCAAGTTGTGTGGAGTGCACCGGCCACCAGGGCAGGCAGTGTTACCCGGAGCCAAGGCACTGGCAGCCCACCCCCTGTAAAGACTCTGAAATTGGAAAGTGGCCGACGGGACCCTATGAAGACTCCTGGAGGCAAAACAACTCAACGGGGTTCCAGGGGGATTGCAGAGTCAGCTGTGACTCCTCCAAAGGTGGGGAAGGGCCAGAGGAAGTCTGCACAGCCTAGTGTGAGCACCACAGCGGAGAAGGGCGGCATCCTTCCCGGCGGTCGGGAAGCCACCGCCAGCACAATCGTCACTGGTCAGGAGACCACCGCCGGAATCAGTGCCCAGGAGGGCCCAAGTATCGTCACTGGTCAGGAGACCACCGCCACCGCCGGAGTCAGTGCCCAGGAGGGCCCCAGTATCGTCACTGGTCAGGAGACCACCACCACCGCCGGAGTCAGTGCCCAGGAGGGCCCAAGTATCGTCACTGGTCAGGAGACCACCGCCGGAGTCAGTGCCCAGGAGGGCCCAAGTATCGTCACTGGTCAGGAGACCAGCGCCACCGCCGGAGTCAGTGCCCAGGAGGGCCCAAGTATCGTCACTGGTCAGGAGACCACCGCCAGAGTCAGTGCCCAGGAGGGCCCCGGCTGCCACAGCCCCGCTGGGCAATGAGGGAACGTCATGCCACACACCAGTGCCCAGTCCAGAGAACGTCATGCCACACACCAATGCCCAGTCCAGAACAGGCATGGCAAAGCACCGCTGAACAGTCCAGACCCGCCATGACAAAGCACCGCTGAAAAGTCCAGAGAGCGCCATGGCAAAGCACCACTGAACAGTCCAGAACCGCCATGGCAAAGTACCGCTGAACAGTCCAGAGACCGCCATGCCAAAGCACCGCTGAACAGTCCTCAGACCGCCATGGCAAAGCACCGCTGAACAGTCCAGAACCGCCATGGCAAAGCACCGCTGAACAGTCCAGAGACCGCCATGGTAAAGCACAGCTGAACAGTCCAGAGACCGCCATGGCAAAGCACTGTTGAACAGTCCAGAACCGCCATGGCAAAGCACCGCTGAACAGTCCAGAACCGCCATGGCAAAGCACCGCTGAACAGTCCTCAGACCGCCATGGCAAAGCACCGCTGAACAGTCCAGAACCGCCATGGCAAAGCACTGCTGAACAGTCCAGACACCGCCATGGTAAAGCACAGCTGAACAGTCCAGAGACCGCCATGGCAAAGCACCGCTGAACAGTCCAGCACCACCATGGCAAAGCACCGCTGAACAGTCCAGAGACCGCCATGGCAAAGCACCGCTGAACAGTTCAGAACCGCCATGGCAAAGCACTGCTGAACAGTCCAGAGACCGCCATGGCAAAGCACCGCTGAGCAGTCCAGACACCGCCATGGCAAAGCACCGCTGAACAGCCCAGAGACCGCCATGGCAAAGCACCTCTGAACAGTACAGAACTGCCATGGCAAAGCACCGCTGAACAGTCCAGAGACCGCCATGGCAAAGCACCGCTGAACAGTCCAGAACCGCCATGGCAAAGCACCGCTGAACAGTCCAGAGACCGCCATGGCAAATTACCGCTGAACAGTCCAGACACCGCCATGGCAAAGCACCGCTGAACAGTCCAGAGACCGCCATGGCAAAACACTGCTGAACAGTCCAGAACTGCCATGGCAAAGCACCGCTGAACAGTCCAGAGACCGCCATGGCAAAGCACCGCTGAACAGTCCAGACACCGCCATGGCAAAGCACCGCTGAACAGTCCAGAACCGCCATGGCAAAGCACCGCTGAACAGTCCAGACACCGCCATGGCAAAGCACCGCTGAACAGTCCAGAGACCGCCATGGCAAAGCACCGCTGAACAGTCCAGAACCGCCATGGCAAAGCACCGCTGAACAGTCCAGAGACCGCCATGGCAAAGCACCGCTGAACAGGGCATGCACCGGGGAAGAATGAAAAGGCCGCCACATCAAGCATCGTTATCCCATGTGCATGACAGTGACGGGACAGGAACTTCCACAGGGAGACTAATCCAGTCTGGGCACCAGTCCCCCTCCAGAACCAGTGGAGGCTGTTATCTACTTTGGAAACTGTGGCTTTGCACTCCCCAGGATGTAACAGTGGGCAAGCCACCCACCTTAGAGACTTGGGAGACTGTGGCTTTGCACTCCCCAGGATGGTACAGTGGTCAAGCCACCCACTGTAGAGACTTGAGAGACTGTGGCTTTGCACTCCCCAGGATGTAACAGTGGGCAAGCCACCCACTGTAGAGACTTGAGAGACTGTGGCTTTGCACTCCCCAGGATGGTACAGTGGGCAAGCCACCCACTGTAGAGACTTGAGAGACTGTGGCTTTGCACTCCCCAGGATGGTACAGTGGGCAAGCCACCCACTGTAGAGACCTGAGAGACTGTGGCTTTGCACTCCCCAGGATACATCAATGGGCATGGAGCCCCGTCGTGGATTGGGCTTTGCACTCCTCCGGCTGAGGTGCCCCGCCTTCCCTTCCCCCTGAGGTGCCTGTAATATTTCTATCTGATGCCCGGTAGTGTTCTCTCCGTGTGTGGACAGGTATCTTTTGTGGGCCTCGCCCATGCATTTTTGGACTAGTGGTGCACGGACATTTATATGTGCATATCTGCACTACTTCTCGGAATGTATATACTTTTGTATGATTTTCTAATATATCTGTATATTTTTGAGACATGTATATTGCTACATTACAATGTTTGGACTGATTTTGTTTAGTCTTTGCATTCTTCCGGGGGGGTTGTGGGTTGTTACTGTGATTTTTGTGAATGCATTGGTGTGCGTGTTGTAATATGCGAGGGTGGGGTGGGGGTGGGGGTGCTGCGTGTGTGTCCCCCTAACTTTTGCCTTCCCCCTCCCCTATGTCATAGTGTTAGAAATGGGGTCTTTGGTTGACAGTCAGGTTACCCCCTGTTCAAGCAAGGACCCTCACTCTAGTTAGGATAAAAGAGAATCACCCTCAGCTAACCCCTGCTTACCCCCTTGGTAGCTTGGCAGAGCAGTAGGCTTAACCTCAGAGTGCTGGGCGTAAAGTATTTGTACCAACACACACAGCAACTTAATGAAAACACTACAAAATGACACAACACCAGTTTAGAAAAATAGGAAATATTTATCTAGACAAAACAAGACCAAAACGACAAAAATCCAACATACACAAGTCAAGTTATGATTTTTAAAAGGTTTAAAGTAAAAAGAGTCTTTAGGTAGTTGTAACAACACACTAGCGCTGCTAGCGTGTAAATGTACCTGGTTTGCGTCAAAAATAACCCCGCACGGGCTGTGCGCGTCGAAAATAACCCTGCACGGTTATATGCGTCGAAAACAACTCGGCACGGCGATGCGCGTCGAAACAGCCAGCCACGCGACGGTCCGAAAGTCCCGCGGCGCAGGTTGCGATCTCTCAGCCTTCGTCAGCGATGCTGCGCGTCGTTTCTCCTGCTCCGGGCGTCGATTCTTCGGTCGCGTTTCCTGCGGCGTCGTTTCTCTGCTGCGGAACCGGCGTCGCGTCGTTTTCTCAGCCGCGATCGGATTTGCGTCGATCTTTTCTCCGCACGGTGCTCGGTGCGTGTATTTTTGTCCTTAGGCTGCCAGCCTCTCCTTTCAGGGTCCCAGGAACTGGAAGGGCACCACAGAGCAGAGTAGGGGTCTCTCCAGAGACTCCAGGTGCTGGCAGGAAGAAGTCTTTGCTATCCCTGAGACTTCAACAACAGGAGGCAAGCTCTACATCAAGCCCTTGGAGATTTCTTCTTCAAGATGGAAGGCACACAAAGTCCAGTCTTTGCCCTCTTACTCTGGCAGAAGCAGCACTGCAGGAAAGCTCCACAAAGCACAGTCACAGGCAGGGCAGCACTTGTTCCTCAGCGATCAGCTCTTCTCCAGGCAGAGGTTCCCCTTGATTCCAGAAGTGTTTCTCAAGTTTGTAAGTTTGGGTGCCCTTCTTATACCCATTTTAGTCTTTGAAGTCACCTTCCTTCAAAGGGGACTCACACCTTCTTGTGAAATCCTGCCTTGCCCAGGCAAGGCCTCAGACACACACCAGGGGGCTGGAGACAGCATTGTCAGAGGCAGGCACAGTCCTTTCAGATGAGAGTGACCACTCCACCCCTCCCTCCTAGCAGAGATGGCTAATCAGGAATGCAGATCACACCCCAGCTCCCTTTGTGTCACTGTCTGGTGTGAGGTGAAAAACAACCCAACTGTCAACTGACCCAGACAGGGAATCCACAAACAAGGCAGAGTCACAGAATGGTTTAAGCAAGAAAATGCTCACTTTCTAAAAGTGGCATTTCCAAACTCACAATCTTAAAATCAACTTTACTAAAAGATGTATTTTTAAATTGTGAGTTCAGGGATCCCAAACTCCACATGTCCATCTACTCTCTAGGGGAATCTACACTTTAATCATATTTAAAGGTAGCCCCCATATTATCCTATGAGAGAGAGACAGACGTTGCAACAGTGAAAACGAAATTGGCAGTATTTCACTGTCAGGACATATAAACCACATTACTATATGTCCTACCTTATCCATACACTGCACCCTGCCCTTGGGGCTACCTAGGGCCTACCTTAGGGGTGCCTTACATGTAAGGAAAGGGAAGGTTTAGGCCTGGCAAGTGGGTACACTTGCCAAGTCGAATTTACAGTGTAAAAATACACATACAGACACTGCAGGGGCAGGTCTGAGACATGATTACAGAGCTACTTATGTGGGTGGCACAACCAGTGCTGCAGGCCCACTAGTAGCATTTGATTTACAGGCCCTGGCACCTCTAGTGCACCTTACTAGGGACTTACTAGTAAATCAAATATGCCAATCATGGATAAACCACTTACATACAATTTAAACAGGAGAGCATATGCACTTTAGCACTGGTTAGCAGTGGTAAAGTGCTCAGAGTTGAAAAGCCAACAGCAACATGTCAGAAAAATATAGGAGGCAGGAGGCAAAAAAGTCTGGGGATGACCCTGCATAAGCAAAAGTCCAACACGACCCCCTACCAGCCTAAAGCCAGGGGAGAACAATCAATACCTTGATGTACTTCCCTGATTGGGGCGATAGAACAGGGACCCAGGCCCACAACAGCAGGGGCATGTTCCAGTTCTACGCCTTCCTGACTCCAGTTGGATCCCTCTGTCCATACTCTCAGGGCCCACTAAGCTAACCCATGGGGAATCCTTCTCCACATCTACAGACACCATCTGTGCAACACCTAACTTTACTTTGCTCACAGATGTATTGCAATGGGCAGATAGTACCACCAGGGCCAACACAGTGGTGTTGCCCACTCCACCCCCGGGGTGTGACTCTCGTCCTCCCCCCCCCAGGGGCAACTCTGTCCACCAGGACAGCAAGCCACAGTGGCCCCAGACAACTGTCAGGGATGAGAGCCCGACCTCAGGCCTCTCTAACCACTGTGACTGTGGAGAGTGGGGGGTGGTAGCCCCAGGTGCCTGGCACCCTTTGACCACTCTCTCTTCCACCAGGTCAGGGATGACAACCTGACCCTGGTCCTCCCCTCTGGGGCTCTGTACCCTCCCTGCAGAAGCGGCACCCCCAGAGTCAAAAACTGTCAGGGTGCTTGTAGAAGCAGTCCTGCACAATTCTTCCATCAGTGCAGGGATGTTAACCTGCAACTGATCCTCCAACCTGGGGTCTGTACCTTCAGGTTGGACCAGGGCCAGGGGTGAGGCTTCCCTCCCCCTGCCCTCTCTTCTGGGGTCCTGAACCACCCAACTAGGAGTGGCCCCCCCAGAAGACAACATGGTAGGGGCACTGTTAGCAGTAGCCCCTTCCTCCAGGTCAGGGGGGACACCCTTAACCTGGCCTCCCAATCCAGGGTCTGTACCCACAGACTGGATCACTGCCTGGCAAACCAGGACTTCCTGGGGGGCATACCTACCCCCTACCAGGTCAGAGTTTACCCTCTGAACCTGGTCATCCAACCTAGGGTCACCACCCTGCGGTTGAACCACTGCCTGGCACACCAGGACTTCCTTGGGAGCACACTTACCCCCCATCAGGTCAGAGTTTACCCCCTGAACTTGATTATTCAACCCAGAGTCACCACCCTGCGGTTGAACCATTGCCTGGCACGCCAGGACTTCCTTGGGAGCACACTTACCCCCCATCAGGTCAGAGTTTACCCCCTGAACCTGATCATTCAACCCAGAGTCACCACCCTGCGGTTGAACCATTGCCTGGCACACCAGAACTTCCTTGGGAGCACACTTACCCCCCATCAGGTCAGAGTTTACCCCCTGAACCTGATCATTCAACCCAGAGTCACCACCCTGCGGTTGAACCATTGCCTGGCACACCAGGACTTCCAGGGGGGCACACTTACCCCCCTCAAGGGACACACTGTCCCGAAGGGCCACACAAGAGTCTGGCTGGCGCAGGTCTCCTGACCTCTGCCCATCTGACAGAGTCTGGATTCCCCCCAACCCAGAAATGGTCTCACCAAGGTCATTCATGGGGGGCTCTGCTCTCAGAGCTGACCCCGGACCCTCCAGGTTCTCCACTGGGGTCCGCAACCCCCTCTCAACCCTCTGTCTGGACTTCTGCACCCCCTCACTAGGAGTGGTACTGCCAGACACCAGAACTGGTGGGACGCTGGCTACAGCGGCCCCCCCAAGTTCTCCTGACACTGTGGGGTCTCCCTCAACAGATGGCCCTATGGTACAGGCTAGGCTCCCCTCCTGGTGTTCCCGCAGGGAACCCTCCAGGACCTGGGACCGGATCTCGGGCACCTTGGGCCTCAACCCATCCCCATTCCCTCTCCTCTGAGACTGGACATGGGGTCCCTCACCCATCCCACTACACTGGGACCTACCTGGGACACTACAATCCTTCCCTACCTCACCTGGTTGGGAACTACCTAGACCACTCCTCTCAGGAGCACCCCCAAATGCCTCTTCAGACTCTCTGGTACTCACCCAGAAGTCTGCCTCCATTGTAAGCTCCCTGGGGTCAGAGAACTCACACTCCACCTGGTGTTGGCATAGCTCTGGAAAATAAGGACTAGACATATGCTCTCCAGCAATTACATCACTCAGCCCCTCACATGAATTAACCAAAGTACCCTTCACCCAACCATCCAGTGACTCTGCCTTGAAAAAGCACCCCACATCACCCTCCTGAGACTGGTGAGACAGTACCTGACTGTCCCTGACACTCAACCCACACTCTTCTGGGATGTTTTCACACTCCATAACCAGGACTTCTACCTGGGGGGAACCCCTCTCCCTGTCACTCTCACCTAGAGTCAGTAGAGTGTCCCTCTCACCAGTAGGAATATGACTCCCCATGCCAGTTCCCCAATCCACCTCAGGGACCCTGTGCATCACTGGAGCTACCTCATACCCCTGAACCTCCTGGCGTGTGTTAACTCCCTCCTTCAAGTAGGGCACCACATCTCTGGGCATGTGCACTTCTTCAGCAGTAATGGATACAAGATTTTTGCTGCCACCATCTGAACTGGACTCAGCCCTTCCGGCCTCCAGTTTCAGCTCTTTACCGCTCAGCTCTTGAGCTGCAATCTTTTCTTCTTCCAGGGCTAAAAGTCTTTTTGCCTCAGCCCTCTCAAGCTCTGCATCTAGCTCTTCCAGACTCCGGATTCGAGCTAGGAGCCAATCATCTCTTTCTGTTCCCTCCTCAGGGCCACTGCCCTCCTCTTCGGAGTAGTCCTCCTCCTCAGAGTAGTTATCCTCCTCAGACTCATTTGGTGGTGTTGCCTGACAACGTTTCAATTCATACTGAAACAGGGCTGACTCAAGATCCTCCCTTCTGGATTTCTTGTTCACAGCCAGTCCCCTTTCCATGCAAAATGCTTTAAGCTGCCACTTTTTATACATAAATAGGTGCCAGAACTGGACTTCCATTCTGCAAAAGGCTTCACAACCAAAAAAACAAAGTCCAAAAATATTAGCAATACTTCCAGGAGGACATCAGAGAACAAAAAGCAGAATCACAAGACAAGTAGTATGTGGTCACGTAGTGGTCTGAGATCAAAACAGTAGTGTACACTTAATTACTGTATGTCAAGTACAAACACAAGTCCAAATCCCGACCGCTGGTCACCAATGTTAGAAATGGGGTCTTTGGTTGACAGTCAGGTTACCCCCTGTTCAAGCAAGGACCCTCACTCTAGTTAGGATAAAAGAGAATCACCCTCAGCTAACCCCTGCTTACCCCCTTGGTAGCTTGGCAGAGCAGTAGGCTTAACCTCAGAGTGCTGGGCGTAAAGTATTTGTACCAACACACACAGCAACTTAATGAAAACACTACAAAATGACACAACACCAGTTTAGAAAAATAGGAAATATTTATCTAGACAAAACAAGACCAAAACGACAAAAATCCAACATACACAAGTCAAGTTATGATTTTTAAAAGGTTTAAAGTAAAAAGAGTCTTTAGGTAGTTGTAACAACACACTAGCGCTGCTAGCGTGTAAATGTACCTGGTTTGCGTCAAAAATAACCCCGCACGGGCTGTGCGCGTCGAAAATAACCCTGCACGGTTATATGCGTCGAAAACAACTCGGCACGGCGATGCGCGTCGAAACAGCCAGCCACGCGACGGTCCGAAAGTCCCGCGGCGCAGGTTGCGATCTCTCAGCCTTCGTCAGCGATGCTGCGCGTCGTTTCTCCTGCTCCGGGCGTCGATTCTTCGGTCGCGTTTCCTGCGGCGTCGTTTCTCTGCTGCGGAACCGGCGTCGCGTCGTTTTCTCAGCCGCGATCGGATTTGCGTCGATCTTTTCTCCGCACGGTGCTCGGTGCGTGTATTTTTGTCCTTAGGCTGCCAGCCTCTCCTTTCAGGGTCCCAGGAACTGGAAGGGCACCACAGAGCAGAGTAGGGGTCTCTCCAGAGACTCCAGGTGCTGGCAGGAAGAAGTCTTTGCTATCCCTGAGACTTCAACAACAGGAGGCAAGCTCTACATCAAGCCCTTGGAGATTTCTTCTTCAAGATGGAAGGCACACAAAGTCCAGTCTTTGCCCTCTTACTCTGGCAGAAGCAGCACTGCAGGAAAGCTCCACAAAGCACAGTCACAGGCAGGGCAGCACTTGTTCCTCAGCGATCAGCTCTTCTCCAGGCAGAGGTTCCCCTTGATTCCAGAAGTGTTTCTCAAGTTTGTAAGTTTGGGTGCCCTTCTTATACCCATTTTAGTCTTTGAAGTCACCTTCCTTCAAAGGGGACTCACACCTTCTTGTGAAATCCTGCCTTGCCCAGGCAAGGCCTCAGACACACACCAGGGGGCTGGAGACAGCATTGTCAGAGGCAGGCACAGTCCTTTCAGATGAGAGTGACCACTCCACCCCTCCCTCCTAGCAGAGATGGCTAATCAGGAATGCAGATCACACCCCAGCTCCCTTTGTGTCACTGTCTGGTGTGAGGTGAAAAACAACCCAACTGTCAACTGACCCAGACAGGGAATCCACAAACAAGGCAGAGTCACAGAATGGTTTAAGCAAGAAAATGCTCACTTTCTAAAAGTGGCATTTCCAAACTCACAATCTTAAAATCAACTTTACTAAAAGATGTATTTTTAAATTGTGAGTTCAGGGATCCCAAACTCCACATGTCCATCTACTCTCTAGGGGAATCTACACTTTAATCATATTTAAAGGTAGCCCCCATATTATCCTATGAGAGAGAGACAGACGTTGCAACAGTGAAAACGAAATTGGCAGTATTTCACTGTCAGGACATATAAACCACATTACTATATGTCCTACCTTATCCATACACTGCACCCTGCCCTTGGGGCTACCTAGGGCCTACCTTAGGGGTGCCTTACATGTAAGGAAAGGGAAGGTTTAGGCCTGGCAAGTGGGTACACTTGCCAAGTCGAATTTACAGTGTAAAAATACACATACAGACACTGCAGGGGCAGGTCTGAGACATGATTACAGAGCTACTTATGTGGGTGGCACAACCAGTGCTGCAGGCCCACTAGTAGCATTTGATTTACAGGCCCTGGCACCTCTAGTGCACCTTACTAGGGACTTACTAGTAAATCAAATATGCCAATCATGGATAAACCACTTACATACAATTTAAACAGGAGAGCATATGCACTTTAGCACTGGTTAGCAGTGGTAAAGTGCTCAGAGTTGAAAAGCCAACAGCAACATGTCAGAAAAATATAGGAGGCAGGAGGCAAAAAAGTCTGGGGATGACCCTGCATAAGCAAAAGTCCAACACATAGGTGCGTTGTCGTTGCCGGCGTAGGCGTTGGTCTTCATAGATGAGTAGGAATACAAGGGCCGGTAGGATTTGGAGTTCCGGCTCCATGGAGTCCTCCTTCCTCGTGGGATGTGTTCAGGTGAGCGTTTTCCCATTGCAGTAACTGTTTCCGCCGTATTTTTATACACGGTGAATCCGCCCTGGAAAAGGTGGCGGATTGGTAGGTTGTGATACTATGGGCAGTACATTGTCTTCCGCATGTCTGTTGGTGGTGACCGCCGCGCTGCTTGTCTGTACCGCCGTGGCGGGCGGTGTGTTAAAGTGGCTGTCTTTGTTGGCAGTTTCCGCCAGGGTTATGATTCCCTTTTTTTCTCCGCTGGACTGTTTGCGGTATTACCGCACTTTTAACACCGTCCGCCAGGGTTGTAATGGCCCCATAATGTTGTGAGACAGTACATCTAATTTGCAGTCCTTACTCAGATGACTTTGGTACATGCCAATGGATCTAAGGGCAATGGTGTATGCAGAAGGGACATTGATGAGCAATGCAACATGATGAGTGTGCCCTCCCATTGTGGGAGAAAGTAGCCTCTTGCTAGCATGGTTACCCCCACTTTTGGCCTGTTTGTGAGTGTGTGTCAGTGTGTTTTTAATGTCTCACTGGGATCCTGCTAGCCAGGACCCCAGTGCTCATAGTTAAAACCCTATTTGCCAGTGTGTTTTGCCTGTCTCACTGGGATCCTGCTAGCCAGGAGCCCAGTGCTCATAGTTTGTGGAATATTGTGTGTTGTCAGTAGTGCTTAACTGTGTCACTGAAGTCCTGCTAACCAGAAATCCAGTGCTTATGCTCTCTCTAATTCCAAATTAGTCACTATAGTTTAGTGACTCCATATTCCAATTCCAATTGGCCCACTGGACCCCCCTTATAAGTCCCTAGTATATGGTACCTTGGTACCCAGGGTGTTGGGGTTTTAGGAGATCCTTATGGGCTGCAGCATTTATCTTGCCACCCATAAGGAGCTCAGACAAACCTTTCTTCAGTACTGCCACTGCAGCCTGAGTAAAATAGTGGCCACACTATTTCACAGCCATTTTCACTGCACTTAAGTAACTTATAAGTCACCCTTATGTCTAACCTTCATTTACTGAAGGCTAGGTGCAAAGTTACTATGTGTGAGGGCAGCCTTGCACTAGCAAACGTACCCCCACTCTGTCCAGGGCCAATTCCCTGGACTTCGTGTGTGCAGGGATGCCATTACATGCATGCACTACATACATGTCAATCCACATATGTAGCTTCACAATGGTAAATCCGAATGTGGCCATGTGAGGTGTCTAAGATCATGGAATTGTCCCCATTCCAAATCTGGTATTGGGGGCCAATCCCATGCATCCTGGGGGCTCCACAATGGACCCCCAGTAGTGCCAATCCATCTCTCTGAGGTTTGTACTGCAGCCTCAGCTTCTGCCACCTCACGGACAGATTTCTGCCTTCCTGGGTTTTAAGCAGCTCAGTCCCAGGAAGGCAGAACAATGCATTTCCTTTGGGAAGAGGGTGTTACACCCTCTCCCTTTGGAAATAGGTGTTACAGGTTTGGGAGGGGTACCTCTCAGAGCCTCTGGAAATGCTTTGAAAGGCACAGATGGTACCCTCCTTGAGTAAGCCATTCTACACCAGTTCAGGGCCCCTCAGTCCCTGCTCTGGTGCGAAACTGGACAAAGGAAAGGGGAGTGACCACTCCCCTGTCCATCACCACCCCAGGGGTGGTGCTCAGAGCTCCTCCAGTGTGTCCATGGTGTTAGCCATCTTGGATTCCAAGGTGTGGGGATACTCTGGGGACCTCTGAGTGGCCAGTGCCAGCAGGTGACATCAGAGACCCCTCTTGATAATTGCATACCTGGGTAGGTAGCCAATCCCCCTCTCAGGGCTATTTAGGGTCTTTGCTCTGGGTTTTTCCTCAAATTCAGCTTGCAAGACTCCTCCAGGAATCCTCTGCATCCTCTGCTTTAGCTTCTGAACATTGGATCAACAGCAGACTGCTCCAGGAGCCGCTGTAGCTGCAACAAAGTATCCAAGACGACTCCTGGGACCTGCAACTTCAGCTCTAGCCAGCATTTGCAACAGTTTCCAAGGTGTGCATGCTCTGAGGACTCCCTATTTTCAGCCTGCACCAAAAGAACCAGAGTCACTTCCCTGCTCCTGTAGGCACCTTCTACGATGATCACCAGTTCTCTGGGACTCCTCAACTGATGACAAGCTTGCTCTCTGGAACACAGGTGGTGGACCAACACGACCCAGACTGTCCTAAGGTACAGCTGTCCAAATTTAGAGGAGGTAAGAGCTTGCCTTCCTGGTTTGCGACAGTACCCCTGTGCACCATGTCATCTCCAGCTCCTTGGCCTTCTGTGCACTTCTTCCAAGAATCCTTTATGCACAGTGTATCCCCGGTCCCAAGCACTCCATCCTGCAACGCACAACTCGCTGAGTTGTTCTCCGGCGGCGTGGGGCCTTCTTTTGTTGTGCTGCACCAACTGCATTTTGCATCTACTTTGTCCCCATGTCCTGAGACTCCCGTGGGTGCTACCTCGTCATCTGTGGGCTTTCTCCGGTGTTGGGAGCCCCATCTGCCTCCTCAGTCCAAGTTGAGACCCCTAGGTCCTTCCTGGTCCTGGCAGTGCCATTTTTAAGCTAACCACGACCTTGCTTAAACCAAGGCTTGTTCGACAAATTCAGCGACGCAAACAGCCTGCATCCAACATCTCAATGTGGGACATCTCCTTCACCACGCAGGAACCCACAGCCATCTTCTTTGGTGCTCTTCTGCAGACTTCTAACCAGAGAATCCTCTTTTGCACCATCTTCTAGGTTGGCAGGGGCTCTGTAATCTTCTTTTATTTAGTACACGAAAACTCCAGCAACTAACACCAAAGCGTTTCGACCTTCCCGTTCTTGATCACGGTATATATATATTTGTTAGGGCTAGATGTTTAGTTAGTTAAAGTACAGCTGTAGTTACGGATGGCCTTGTCTACAGATGTGTTTTTAGGGGTGTTTCTGTTTATCATGCAGCATTAAATGTATAGGATAAGTTAGTATAAGGTAGTGTAGGTTAGGTGAAGATATGTAGGTTATGTAGTTAAGGTTGTTTTAGTGAAATATTTATAGTTTTATTATATCTTGTTGTTTCCTATATTATATTTGATTCATGATTTACTGTCTAGGAGGTAGGATGGCTGCACAGATCATGTTAGGCACATGCCTTTGGCATTGCAAGTAGTATTTGGAAACATGTGACTAGGTGTACTTCCTGTGGGGAAGTACCTGTCATGTTGGCAATGGGGTCACATCAGCTGTCTAGAAACCTCGTTGAGCAATGTACATGAAATTATGGATGTGAATGGATACACATCCCAAAACAGGTATTCATATGCAGTTGCTCTGTGGTGGTAAGTCGTGGGACATGCATTGGTGGAATGGTGTTACTGACACACTTATGCCTGCCCCTCACAGTCTTATACTTGCATCATTTGGTTGTTACATCACTGCTGAATTGTTGCTACTATCCTTGCTTAACTCAGTCACTTGTGGTGTGAGTTATTCCAGCTGTTACAATGCATACATGATACCTGTTGCATGACATGCTTCAGAGCCTCATGAACTGTTTGATAATCAGCATACCTATCATATTCATCAATTATATTCACTCAGTCCGACACATGCAACAAAAGGGTTGTAGCGTGTGATTTTATTTACATGTGTAAATATACGTGCAGTACTGATGTACATTCCATGAGATAACCCCAACAGGTGAAGCCATTGGACATCCAGGCATTGGGGTAACATGTCATTGCACATGTGTAGAAGAGGAGTGCTTTAGAGAAGAGGAGGACCACATTGCCATTGGGGAAAATTGACCACAATGGCAGTCCACATAACTGAGAAGTCAACACTAGGAGAGTCAACTTGATGACAGTGGCAGTTGTCTTGACAGTGGCATGATCCTAAGCACAGAGCAAAGGAGAAAGGGGCATGTTCCACAGAGAAGTACTAGTGAACAGATTTACTGGTGAAAGATGTTCCTTTCACATCTTCATCCTCTGAAGTATGTGGTGCCTCCTGTGACAGGAGTGTTGAGGGTGCTGAGGTAGAGGGAGGCAAATACACATCAGTGGCTGAAGATGTGGATCCTATGTCCACAACAGCTCTCATCTGTGGGAACACATGAGGCAGCACAGCAGCAAGGAGGACCGGAAGCAATGTCCCAGTGGAGGGCACCCAAGGTGGCAATGAGTCCTGCTTCCGCTCCATGGTCTCCAAGATATTTTGTATTGCCCCCAGCCTATTGGCAACCTTACTGGTGCCACTTTGGCTAGGCATTTGCTCGTGCCTCTGCCTCATGACACCAGCAAAATCAGTCAGGGACTGCTAAAGGCCACAAAGCAGAGAGTAGGTGCCTCATATAGAAGCCGAGTTGTCCTTATTTAGACTGAGGCACCTTTGGACTGCCTCTTGGGCAACCGCCAGTCTCCACCCCCACCCGCATTTTATCTGCCAGCTCCCGCTAGACTTCTACCTGTGTTTTTTTAAACGTAAATGCTGGGTCCTGGGAGGTCAGGGCTCTGAGTGGGCTGGCAGGTGGTGTATGTTGAATGTTGGGTGGATCATCTGGAGACCCAGCAACGCTGTCTAACCTCCCTGCAATAGGAGATGGTGTCTGGATGGCACCCAGGATTTGCTTGAGGGTATCCAGGTGTATAGTTGGAGCTGGTCATCCGCATCATCGGTGAAGTCCAGGACAGGCAGCTGGCCAGGAGGTATGGTGTCATCCCCTGAAATTAAATGGACGTAAGTTACTGTTGAGTTCAGCTAGATGTTGACATGAGTAATCAGATTTACAAACATCGTTTCCGAGGGAGCACTTTCAATGCCTCATTTCCAAGGCCCTAGCAGCACACTGCACAACTGGAGTGTCATTGTATTTGATGCTCCGGTGGCACAGTGAGCAGGCCCCTAATTTACACTGCCACACCATGCCAACTTGTGTAGCTTGTCATGGCCCTGTATATGTGTACCCCTTTCATGCGTTACATTGCATAAAGGGTGAGTTCCATGGATGTTGCTGTGGGTTTTCCCCCACAACACCCATGGAATCCAAGGGAATGTGACACATTCCCAGATTTAGCTATCTGGAAATGCATTAGATTCCTACACAACCTCAGGGGTGGTATTGAAGTGATGCTATGGAAAGAATTTACATTTTGTTCCCCATTTTTTCCTATATCAACGTGTCCTGCATTCTTCAGCACACATAGAAAGTGGATGACGCAATTGATGATAGTTCAAGTTCAGCAAAGTGTCCCTTTCAGCAGACGAGCAATAATCTCTGCAATCCAGGCACTCCTACACCATGGTACAAGGGTGAATGTGTTGGCATTAGGAAGAAGTTAGTGCACCATCACTGAGAAAAGTACAAGTATGTGTTGCATTGTGGTACAAACAATGCATCCCTACACTTTCAAAATGAGGCAGTGCAGCACAGCAAGCTGGCTTGCAGTACCACACTGAATCATTTTCTCATACGTGGGACCCTCAGTTGAATGGTGATGTCTAGTACACCTGTTAGTCATAGGTATTGATGCACACTTTCCCAAGATTTACATTACAAATGAATTGTTCGTATAGGCACTGTGTACCTGCCCTGCCCTACCGGGTAGTTTCGCTTACTTACATCCCCCCCCCATAAAATCCTGATTTGAGCTGTTTATCTGCAGAGTATCACACGTCATATGATTCAGGCCCACACCATTGTTTGTGTACAGACTTCCACTGATTACCCACTATTGGGTTCATTGTAATCTTACCCAGATCATTCATTCATTCTCACATGTCTATGGCATGTTGATCATGCATTTCCATAACCAGTAGGACTACATATTATTTTCCTATAGACAGCAATTGTTGTGGCCTCAACCCACATTGTAGTGGTGGTCTGATTGGTGGCAAGTCCCTACATCTGAGTCCCACATTAGTAGGCCCACCCACTTCAGCCTGAGTTTTTATCATTTGTCGTGGCTAGGTGTTTCATAGTATCCCTTGTCGAATCCCTGTCTGACATCCTTCAAATACACTCCTTCCTGGCATGCGCCACATGCTCCCCCAGTCCACTTGATATATAGATTATAGCCCCCCAATGGGCTTTTCTCTGCCATCCCTTCGCAGGTGTACCACAAGCGTTGCACAATCAGACCCAGTGGTGCATGTCTATTTGTTGAGGTACCATCCAGTACCCATGTCCATTCCCACCTCCCCAGTAAGCACAGACTCCCCATTCAGGCAAAAGGTCACCTTGCCATGAAGAGTCAGCACCTGCCATGCAGAGCAGTAGCAGTTACCCACCATGCCCACACATAATCATTAGTTTGGACACACATGGCCCACTGTTGTGCATTTCTCACATCACCCACCCTCCAATTGATTGTTTGGGATGAGTTTCTGTGGTCCCTTTCATTGCAAGTAACACTTGTCTGCACTTCCCTGCCCGCCAGGTCAGCTGGGTGCAATATAGTATTATGCAGGGTACAATAGACATGTCTCTTGCCATATCCCTATGTGTGTATGCCTCCCATCCCCCACACCTTGCCCTGGTCTCTCAGATGATTTGTTTGTCCTGTGAGACAGACATTCCATTCTGAGAATTTACATCCTAGATTAGTGTGCATAGGCCCAAGTGCGACCAAGCAGCTACATGGTGCAAGGATGCTTGTATTGGAGCCAGGCAGCAGTTTGTCTGCCATTGCTGCGGAAAGTATAGGGATGCATTGAATTTCAGTGAATACGATACATCCCTGCACTTTCTAAATTACACAGCGACATCACAGCAAGCTGGCTGGCTGCACTGCACTGCATCATTTCCTCATACATGAGACACAAAGTAAACGTGGAATGATGCTGCACTTGACACAATGAAGAAGGTGAGGTGATGGTTCTGGACTGGGATGTACTAATTGTGGGAGGTCTGTCCGCATTACATGTCTTTGCTATTTAACCATAAGTGTGCCAGTATACCATCCTTTAGCCTGCAGACAGTGCATTTTAGCACTGGGACATGGCTGCCTCCCCTTTTTTACATTGCCTAGTTACCACATTGCCCCCCAATGCGACTTAACCTGTGGTTGATGTAGTTCATCATATGCTGCACTGTCCTGTCCTGGAACTCCTGTCACCAACTCCTCAGGGAAGACAGCTGCCACCATCTCCTCTAAGTCATCCAGCTCCTCCAGGGGTGCTGAACTTCCACCTTCGGTATACAATGCTGGCTTGAGGTTGCTGGCAAGTTTCTCCTTTGTTCTGCACTTGTGATTGTACCAACGCTTCCTACAGTCAATGACTGCCCTTTTCACCTTTGCCACACTGTTGACTTTGTCCACTATGGACTGCTATATGCCCTCTTTCCTCCCTAACAGCAAGTTAGAGTTGACGAAGAGCTGGTGTGGATGCTCCGTCACCTCACTGATCAAGATGTTGTTTTCCTCCTCACTGAACCTGCACTTTCTGTTTCTCCTCCCCTTCACTTGGCTTGGAAGTGTTTCTGGACATCGTGGCTGGTACTGGCGGAGTTCTGCAGTGTCTCCTGTTAGGAGTTTTTTGGAAACAGGGCATTTTCTGACTGTTTTTTGGCACTTTTTGGTGCAAAAGTGATGCTAAGATGGGTTGTGGCAGATTACATGCCACAAATCAGACTGGCATCACTTTTGCAGCAGTAGCGTCATTTTTTAGGATGCGGTGCAAAGGCCAGAGAATTTTTCTTTTACGCAGGTCAGATCCTAACACCATGGTGCACTGTTCTAAATTTGATGCAAGCATGGTGTTGAGATGTGTTGTACCGCGGTGTTAAAAATGTTGATACACGGCAACAGTGCATCATTTCTTGTACATGAGGCCCTTAGTGTAGTACATTGCCTGAGGCTTCTGAAGACTTTTTTCCATTCTTTCCCCATATGCGCCCCACTTTGAATATTCCTGAATGCCCTTACCCCTCAATCAGACCCTCCCCTGAAGAACCCCTGCTACCTATCTCATGGTCTAAAATATACTTTTGGATAGCCCTCCCCTCACCTGCCCAGAGCTACTAAGCAAAAAAACATACATCAAAATAGCAACTAAGGGCAGAAAGAGAAAAAATAAAAAATTAAAAAATAGCCATCAAACTTATGTCCTGGCCACCGTTAACTAAGTGCTTTCAGACAGCCTCCTGTTTCCTTGTCCTGGTTTTAAAGGCAGGGAAGAAAAATCAGAACAATTGTGGGTAGGCTATCCATATAGAAATGCCCAAAGGAGTGAGGGAGGAGTTACTCTGCTATTATTACTTCTTCGTGAGATTTTTTTTCCTGTTGTGAGATATGGTTCAAAATGAGTGGCTTGAGGATGTAGAAATCATGGATAATGTATGGCTCTTCTATATTTGGAGTACATTTTTTACTAATTTACCAAGAATTTAAAGAATGCTCCTAGTAATGAGTAATAGTCAAAGATTCCCAAGAGTGATAAGAATGTATACATTTTCCTTCTTATGCATGTATAGGAAGTGCACATTTGCGCATGCAGATACTGGACACAAAAGTGTTACTGTATTCAAAAATTCTTATTTTTTTCTTTTTCAAAGGGAACCATTTCCACCTATTCTGAAATTCCTTCGCCTTCATTAATTTTGGACATAGGCTCCCACTATTTGTGAGAATGAGGATTATTAGTTGAAGTTGATGGTAGTCACCTTCAAGAAATAATTGCACTATTCATGACTAGGTCCAGTTACGTCTCAATAATTTAAACCTGAGCTCAACCGTTGGTAGTTGTGTCATTGCACAGACAGGTTTAACTTGGGAGAATTGTGTAAGGTGTTTTCAGTATCAAAACAGTTAAAACATAGAAAACGTAACACAATAAAAAAAACTGTCCAATTAATCAAAATAGTATACATTTTAGTCTTTAAGTAGATGCCAAAACGACAAACATTTGATGTAGGGAACTGGTAATAGAATTTTTCAATATTTTAGATGTTTCTAACACCAAAAGCACAAAGCGGCAACCATGGGTATCTGGTCAAGCTAGACTGGGTCAGAGTCAAAAGTTAAGGCTTAAAGTGATTAGGCCTGGGCGATAAACTCTGCTTCGGCAACTAAGTTGACGGACTTTTGGCCAAATTCCGCTGACCGCCACATGGTGGAGTTTTTTGTCGTATGCGGCTCGACAATGATAAGTTGGCAAGAGTGACTGTGAATTGGTGTCCCCTAGCACAATTTTTAGGGGCTAAGAGTGCACCCTATGCAATTTTCCCAATGTGGGCAGTCACAGATGAATGCAACAGTTTGTGTTGGGAAAGCTACCACTTGAGTCGAAAATCGACTCAAGTGGCAGCAAAACCAACTCGAGCAGCAGCGCCCTCTGGTGCACCATGTGCTTTTGTTAGCACTGATTTCTGAGCTCAGAACAAGTTCTCAGTGCTGGAAATCAGCTGTGACGTGTCAGTTTTTGCCCGCTCGCGCAACTCCGTGGAATCTCCCTGAGTTATTATGCAGCTCCACAGAATTCCACAGAGTAAAACTCCACATGTTCTGCCTAGGCCTAACGGTGATGGAAACTAGTCAGCTAGAGGGACCAGGTTCAGTCTAATGGAAAGTTTTATCTTCTGACTAGCCATCAGAGAAGTCCAGACGAAGTTGTTGACTTTTGGTGGAAAAGTTCAGCACGAAAACACTTCAAAATTGGCGCCCATAGAAGGTCCCTTGCCAGCCAGATACTTTTGGTGTCTTCGTCCAGTAGAGGTTTCTACCTGCAGACTTAGAAACATTTTTGAAGGTTAGAATTCTTTCAGTGGGGAAACCAGCAAGCTGAGTCTGACTGGCAGTGTGAAGTTGACAGCTGCAGCTTGGTGACAGTCCAGATGTAGCCTCCAGTTCTTTTAGCAAAAATCCTAGAATTATTTTTTTAAGTTTCAACTTTTAGGGTTGGGCAGGAGGAGTACACTCTTGCAAAAAGAAGAGATGATGGACAGAATGCTGATCAATGCACACACTCACCCCAGTCACAAAGATCTGGGTTTAATCCATCATATTTTTGCACACCACGCCACCCCAGTTTGGACCCATCCATATGCAAATCAGTCTTGACCCTGTTCCCTATGGCAACAGTGCAGTCTGAACTGCTAAGCCAGTTCCTCCCTGGACCAGAAACAAGCATCCTGGGACTGGTTTCAGGGTATCACCCTTCATCAGCCAGGCTAGCTTGAATCTAGTGGTGCAGTGAGCACAGGACCCACGACTAGGCATACTCTTCCCACTTAGGGCAACAAAAGCAAAAAGAACAGATCATGGACAGAATCCTGAACAATGCAAACATTCACCCCCAGTGACAAAGATGTGGATTTAATCCATCTTTTCTTGCAACCACCATGCCACCCCAGATTGGACCCAGCCATATACAGATCAGTCTTGACCCTGTTCCCCATGGGAACAGTCCAGCCCGAAATGCCAAGCCAGGTCCTCCCTGGATGGGAAACAAGCACCCTGGGACCGGTTTCAGGGTATCACCCTTCTTTATCCAGGCTAGCTTGAATCCAGTGGCGCAGTGAGCACAGATCCCACATCTGGGCATACCCTTTCCACTTAGGGCAATAGAATCAAAAAGGAACAGATGATGGACGAAATGCTGAACAATGCAAACATTTGCACCCAGTCACAAAGATCTGGGTTTAATCCATTGTTTTTATGCCCACCACGCCACCCTAGGAAGTAGTCAGTTGGACCTTGAGAAATGGGGGTTTCTTAAAGCTTGTGTGCCCTTGTATATTAACAGGAGGCTAGCCAACTACCCTTTGGAGTCCACTCTTTTGTCCTGGGTGCTAGTGGGAGCAGGTCCATCCTTTGGGGTTTCTCTCTTCAGGTTACAGTAGGTGCAGTCCTCTTTCTGAAGTCCAAAGGCTTCAGCAAGGGCAGTCCTTCTGTCTTGCTCAGGTCAACAGTGTTCTGAAGAAGGTATCCATGGGTAATACTTTTATGCTTGGCACTGGCTTCTGGGTGGGGGAAACTCCCTGTACTTCAGAGAAAAACATCCCATTGGCAACCCTACCCACTATGACATAAGTCCAGCAGTAGTAGCCCTAAACAATCCCACAATGCCTTGCTCTGACAAAATACAACATTCCTCCCCTGATCATAACTCTGTAGAGAACCCTGAGATCTGGCTTGGGAAATGATCAACTCCCCTGTAAACCGGTTCTGGAACAGGTTTTCCCCCACTGGGATTGGTGCAACTCTGGCTACTTGGACAACTGCAAGGGCAGGCCCAGGCGTGAATGACAATTTTCCTGTGAACCTTGTGCAGGTGGCAGGCACATCTTCCAGGCCACCCTGTCAGAAGGCAGTCACATCTCCTCCCAACCGAGTGTCTTTTGTTCACTTTGCTCTGAGTCATTCCCATTTCCAAGCAGGCTGCTAGGTGAAAGATGGGAATTAACTCTGACTGGGCTACTAGAGGCTTTAGACAGGAAAAGTGCCAACTTCCTAAAAGTAACATATAGAAAATGGCAATTTACAACAGGACTTGACCATCAAATTGGATTTTTAAATTCATATTAATTTGTGTCTTTGTACCATGGTTCTAGTTATTCCCAAACTGAAGTAATGCATTATATGGTGTTATAAAGTAATTCAGTGCTTTCTATGGTAGAGCCAGCCTTGCCACAGTAAAAAGCGACTTTGGAGATTTTTCACTGTAAGGACCTGTAAAACCTAGGAACCCATGTACTACTTTTTAAATAACATGCACCCTGCTCTATGAGCATTTAGTGCCTACCTTAGTGGTAACTTATCAGTATTAAAGAGAAAGATTTAGGTCTAAAAAGATTTTAGTTTCAAAACTGCACATTTAGGTGGAGGAGTAGGCCTGAAGACCTGGTAGTAGCATGTAATTGTAGTGGTGGGACAATATGTGCTGCAATCCCCTTAGTGACCTTTAGATTACAGACCATGGATACACAGACAGGCCTGTTTATGAGAACTGATGCACCACTGTGGTAAGGCAGCGATGCATCAGAAAAAAGTTGTGCTGCAGTACAGTAGTTTTCAGTGCCATGGATGCGCCTTATCTACTGTACAGCAAACCATGGTGTAAGGCCACAAGGCTGCTTTGCGTCACGTGAAGCGACACATTTCAGCCTTGCATCACATTGGAGTGTGTCATGCATAAAAAAAATCAAAAAGTGGTGCATTTGAGTCCACAACATATCTCCATAAAACAAAAGGGAGAGATGGAGCAGGCAACAGGTGGCAGCAGCAGTCTGGGCAATAACCTCAGCAACCCCAGCACCAACCAGAATTTCCAGAAGGACCCCCGTGGGAAGGAGAAGAGTAATTTTAGTGAGGAGGAGAATCAAATAATAATTTCAGAGGTGACAGCATATGAACATCAACTCTTTGTCACCTCCAAATTGCCATTAGGGAAGAAAGAGGCCATTTGGAAGTTCAGAGTGGATCAAACTAACAACGTCAGGCAAGCTAAAAGGACAGCACCAAAATGCAGGAAGCACTGGAATGATTTTAAGCATAGGACCTAAACGAAATTGGTCAGCAATCTGAAGGCAGCCATATGGACTGGAGGAGGAGTACCTGAAGACCCAGAGGAGTTGACATCCTTACAGGAGCAGGTGGCATCAGTCATCCCAGCAGAGCTTGTGGCAGGAGTGGAAGGACCTGAAAGTCCAGCCTAACAAGACCAACAAGACCTGCAGGGTAAGGGCAGCATAGGGTGAGATGACCAAATATGTCATGCAGTGCAGCACAGAATGCTATGTTGCTGTGCTGCACTACGCTGAGTATAAGGGAAAAGGATGGAAATGCTCACATGTCAGTCATACATCATAGAAATGTAAGTCAAACTGCCCAGTCACATGTTGCACACTCCAGTCTAGCTCCGTCAAGTTTGACCAGTTCATGCGTGATGTGCAGCATCAGTCCACGTTCACCTTTGTATCTTGGGACTTGTTGTGTAATGTACAACATTAGTGACCAGGACTACAAGTCCCACAATACAAAGCAAAAAAAAAACGGGTTTGGAACACCACATCATACCTGGATGCTGGAACAGTGCCCACCCTGACTTGGATCATTCATGCCTCCTAGCACCATGAGCCTAGTGTGTCTGTTTCGGGGCCATGCAGCCAAATCTGGATTGCAAGGCAATGGAATGGAATGGGGCTGTCAGAGAATAGATTCCTCACCTGAGAGGGAGGTCAGCTTTTGGGCATGTGAACTTTCACCACATAGGAACATGTGACGAGCCATGTTTAGCGTCACTAGCATAAAAATACACTACATGCAGCTGTCCTGTTGTGCGGGCTTGGAGCACATGGGCATTGCCTGTAATAGTACAGGCCACCCAACTCTATTTATGTACGAATTCATACTGGACTGGTGAGGAATGCAAGTGATGCACACCAGAGGACCATGTTTGTTTGTTCAAACAATAGATGGTGTGTGAGCCCAGTGGACCCCTTGTAGTGTAGTGCAATGTAGGTGTGGCTGAGCACATTGAACTGGCACTGTGTCTGAATGGGGAGGCATTGGATAGCAAGGAGGTGAGAAGTAATGTGTGTACTGCAAGGTAGCCTGAGCAATACAGATGCAATGCTGTGTCTGATAGTGTCACACTAGTGTTACAGCTGGCAAGACATGGAAGAGGACATAGGTGTACCACATCCTACATGTGACGGGGACATGGATGAAGATGCAGCATGTGTCAGGGGGAGACAGAAGAAGAAGTGTATTGCCAGGTCATATATGTCAAAGCAGTCAAGTCAAATGGGAATTGTGAAGTAACAGGATGAGCTAGGTTGCCACAACCATAGTCAGGATTCAGGATTCAGGGATGGTTGGAGTGTGAGATGTATGGGCCTAGTTGTGTGGCAAACCAGGGTAGATAAATGTCACTAATTGTCATAACTACTAGCATGTGAGGTGCAGCTTGACCCAACAGGTAACCATGTTGGGCAATTGAAAGTGGTGACTCATGTTGTAGGGCTTGGCATCATATGAGGATTAATGTATGATCTGGGTTCCATCAGTGTGTGACAGTAAGTAGAGTCCCTGGTCCTAAATGAGGATTACCAGAGGAGTCATGTACTTGAACAAATGAGTGGGGCTGAGTCAAATGATATGTGATACTCAGCAGATAACCAACTCTGGCAAGGATGAAATGGGGTGAGCGTCAATGCTACTCATATACCTAGTTTGACTGGGCCTATTTCCTTAGAGTTAGCACACACTGGCCACTGTTTTGAACTATGGAGCCAACTGTGTGTGTAATGAAATCCAACAAGCATACACAGATAGCACAACCATGGTCAGTACATGCCCTTACATATATCTGCAGTGTAGCAAGGTTGCTAGCTGTGTAGAGTAGCGTGGATGTGTAACCAATAGGAGCCATTGGTCACACGAATGCACAATGTGCATACAAGGCAGCATAACGGGGCAGACTGCAGTGGCATACTGTGTGAAAGGCAGACTGCAAGATCAATTTAAATGCATGACTAAATCCAAACCCACATCATTTTCCCAGAAGTTGTGATCTGAGTATTGGCCAGAGGGAATGCATGGAACCCTGGTGCCTTTGTGCAATGTGCACAGTAGTGCTGTCAATACCAGAAAACACATTCAGTACAGCCATCATAAAAACAGCTAAACTCCAAGGCAGATGTGGACCTTACTTCCGCTTACCCAAACTGGCAGGCCAGCAAGCTGTGCAACTGTGTTGCAATGTCTGGTATGACACAATCATCCTTGTCACACAGTGGTGTGTGAACAATGCACATATACTGCCATCTGAAAAGCAATTAGAGTGCCACTTGCCGCAATGCCTACAAGTCACAGAGATCCTACACATCAATGTTGAACTGAAAGTGAATGAGGATAAAATGTGTATGCCAGCCAGATTACTCATGTCAACATCTAGCATAGATCATCATTGACATATATCAATTTTATTGCAGAGGGATGAACTCCTCCTCCTGACCAGCTGCCTGTCCTGGAAGACCAACTTGCTGGCAATGACATGCTGCCCCCCCATGGATGATGACACTTTTCAGCAAATCCTGAACTACATTGTAACACTTTCTCTGGTTGTGGGAAGGGCTTAAACCATCACTGGGTTTCCAGAGGAAGCACCTACCACAGGTCATACCTCGTTAGACAGCCCAAGCCCATAACTGGACTCAGAGGACCCATAAATTGTCTTCCAACAGCAGATGATAGGAGTACAGCATCAACTGGTAGATGAGGTGAGGTAAGGGTGGAGATGAAGACAGTGAAAGGCACCCTAGAGAGAGTCCATAGATGCCTCAGTACCAATAAGGACACCTTTGAGGCAAAAAGAGGCACCTACCCTTCTCTCCATAAATTGGAGAAGTCCCTGGCTGACATTGCTGGTGTCATGAGGCAGAGGCAAGAACAACAGCCCTGTCGATGTGACACTAGTGAGGTTGTCACCCAGCTGGGGGCTATATGCACCATCCTTGAATCTATGGAGTGGAAGCAAGACTCCTACATTGCATCAAGGGGTGCCTTTCACCACAATGTTGTTGCTGTGCTGAAAAGCCAGCAGGACCTTCTCAGCACTGGTTCTTGTTGGCACTGGTAAATCCTGCTGGAGTCAGGAAAGCCTCGTATTCAGTCCCTGGTGTGCATGTATGCCTCAGATACCTCCTGCACAATCACCACCACCCTCAGGGTAGGCACAACACACATCAGGTTGATGTAGAATTTACCAATTTCCAGCAGAGAACTACCCAGCTGGACCTGTGTTAATTATAATACCTTCATACTTGTCTCCTGCTACTGCCTCCCTTTTGAATGTCCGCCTGTTAATCTGATCCACCTGTGGACTGACAATGAGGGCTAACTCCCCTAATCGCAGTTTGGACCTCTTCCTCATTGGAATACTGCTCTCTTCCACATGTCACGTGACATGTATCCCCGATGGATTGGTCTGGACATCCTTTGGCTCTCAAACAATGTTGGGATTGTTGCTTCAAGAATTGCTATTGTGAATCAGCCTATGAACACACCTGTAAATTAATGCACTACCTTGAACCAGCGTGTTGTAGGGCTGTTGCTGATCGGACTAACTAGGCCATGGTGGATGTGCAGACCCAAAAGGTACTTCTTACAATCTAAAGGGAATTGTGCTACGGTCCGTATCACATTCTCTTGTGGTACAAGGTAAAGCATCATGTACCTCCATTGCCATGGCATCATGTGGAAAGTCTCTTTGAACCATTGAACTTCATAGTGTTACAATAAGCATCAGTAACTAGACTAAGGCTAAACTAACTTAAGCTAACTATCCTATGCTAACTTAACTCTACCTTAATCTACCTAACCTTATCCTACTCTATACTACACATATACCACAACAGACATGTTAAACATCAACACCCACCCCCTTAACACACACAGTCACACAATACAAACATAAACAACACCTATACATAAATTAACTTTACATTAAAACTTAAACAAATATATCCTTTTTTGTATTATTTCTTTGTTCTTATTACAGAGCCTAAGCAGTATCCTCCACCCATTAAAACCTTATACAAATGTAAAAACTAAAACCTATAAAAAAACATTAAAACTATAAAAGCCTAAAATCTACTTAAAAACTATGCTATGAAACTGTATATAAAATAAAACAAGTGTACACAACAGCTGTCATAGCTGTTCCGCAGCCTCCTTCAAATTGGACAACCGGGTGTAGGAAAGTAGCCTCTTTCTAGCATGGCTACTCCCACTTTTGGCCTGTTTGTGATTGTGTGTCAGTGAGTTTTTACTGTGTCACTGGGATCCTTCTAGCCAGGACCCCAGTGCTCATAGATAAAAACCTATATGTCAGTGTGTTTTGCCTGTCTCACTGGGGTCCTGCTAGCCAGGACCCCAGTGCTCATAGCTTGTGGCCTAATATGTATGCCTGTGTAGTACCTAACTGTGTCACTGACACTCTGC
The DNA here is from genome assembly GCF_031143425.1 of Pleurodeles waltl. NCBI lineage: Eukaryota > Metazoa > Chordata > Amphibia > Caudata > Salamandridae > Pleurodeles > Pleurodeles waltl. The sequence continues at coordinate 1,228,547,891 of NC_090440.1, read as the reverse complement.
AAGCCAGAACCTCAGTGCTTATGCTCTCTCTGCTTTTAAATTTGTCACTGTAGGCCAGTGACTTCATTTACCAATTTCAATTGGCATACTGGCCCCCCCTTATAAGTCCCTGGTATATGGTACCTAGGTACCCAGGGCATTGGGTTACCAGGAGATCCATATGGGCTGCAGCATTTCTTTTGCCACCCACAGGGAGCTCAGACAAACCCTTACACAGGGCTGCCATTGCAGCCTGCGTGAAATAACGCACACACTATTTCACAGCCATTTTCACCGCACTTAAGTAACCTATAAGTCACCTAAATGTCTAACCTTCACTTGTTGAAGGTTAGGTGTAAAGTTACTAAGTGTGAGGGCACCCTTGTACTAGCAAAGGTGCCCCCAGATAGTTCAGATCCATTTCCCCAGACTTTGTGAGTGCGGGGACACCATTACACGCGTGCACTACATATAGGTCAATACCTATATGTAGCTTCACAATGGTAACTCCGAATATGGCCATGTAACATGTCTAAGATCATGGAATTGTCCCCCACATTCCTAATCTGGTATTGGGGAGCCAATTCAATGCATCCTGGGGGCTCCACCACAGACCCCCAGTACTGCCAAACCAGCTCTCTGAGGCTTGCACTGCAGCTACAGCTGCTGCCACCTCACAGACAGGGTTCTGCCCTCCTGGGGCCTGGGCAGCCCATTCCTAGGAAGGCAGAAGAAAGCATTTCCTCTGAGAGCAGGGTGTTACACCCTCTCCCTTTGGAAATAGGTGTTACAGGCTGGGGAAGGGTAGCCTCCCCCAGCCTCTGGAAATGCTTTGAAGGGCACAGATGGTGGCCTCCTTGCATAAACCAGTCTACACAGGTTCAGGGACCCTTACTCCCCTGCTCTGGCGGGAAACTGGACAAAGGAAAGGGGAGTGACCACTCCCCTGTCCATCACCACCCCAGGGTTGATGCCTAGAGCCCCTCCAGTGTGTCCCAGACTTCAGCCATCTTGCTTTGCAAGGGGTGGGGGCACTCTGGAGTGCCAGCCGTTGACGTCAGAGACCCCTCCTGATAGGTCCATACCTGATAAGGTAGCCAATCCCCTTCTCAGGGCTATTTAGGGTCTCTCCTGTGAGTTCTCTCCAGATTCTGCTTGCAAGTTTCCTTCGGGAATCTTCTGCAACAACTTCAGCATCCTCTGACCTCGGATCAACCGCAGCCTGCTCCAAGAAACGCTGTAACTGCCACAAAAGTCTACAAGAGACACTTTTCTTCAGCAACCTCAGCTCCAAGTCAGCAACTGCAACAGTTTCCATGGTGTGCATGCTCTGGGGACTCTCTGTCTTCATCCTGCACCAGAAGGACCGAAGAAATCTCCCGTGGAGTGACAAAGTCACTCCCCTGCTCCAAGCAGGCACCTTCAAAGGTGACAACCAGTACCCTGGGACTCCTCTCACAGTGACAAGCTTGCTCCTAAGGACACAGAGGGTGGATATCATCAACGTAGATGGTCCTGCTGATGCAATTTGGAGGAGGTAAGACCTTGCCTTCCCTGAGAACGACAGTACCCTTGTGTTTTGTCTCTTCTTTGCCTCCTGAGGCCTCTGTGCACTCTTTGCACAATTTCTTTGTGCACGTCATGGGCCAGGTCCCCAGCACTCAACCCTATGACACTCACCTTGCTGAGTTGTTCTCCGGGGGCGTGGGACCTTCTTTTGTTGTGCTGCATCAACTGCATTTTGCACCTCCTGGGGATGCTGGCTGGCATTCTGAGGGCTCTCTAAAGTACTGAGAGCCCCTCTTCCTCCTCTCACAGAGTTGAGGCCTCCAGGTCCCTCCTGGGTCTATCCAGCGCCATTTTGATGAAAAATGCACTTTTGTCATAGCCTAGGCTTGTTGGTGCCTTCCAAAACGAAATCTCATCTGCAACAATCTTCACGCCGTGGGACATCTTTTGCTTTACATAGGAACCCGCTGGCATCTTCCTATGGTGCATTACTGCAGTCTTCTACTACCAGGCACTCTTCTTTTACACCCTCTTCTAGGTTGGCAGGGGCTCCTGTCCTTCCTGGAACTTGTTTCAATTTCTGGACTTGGTCCCCTTCCTTTGCAGGTCTTCAGGTCCAATAATCCAGCAGTTGTTCTTTGCAGACTTGGTTGGCTGCTGCAAAATCCCAAAAACGAGGTGTAGTGTGTCCTAAGGAAGCTTGCAGTACTTTACTCCTGCTTTTCTGGGCTCTGGGGTGGGGTAATTTACTTACCTTTACTGTATTCTTACTCTCCCAGCGATTCTGCACTCACTACAGTTGTCGAGGGGTGAATTTGTGATTCACATTCCACTTTCTTAGTAAATGGTTTGTGTTGCCCCTTGACCTATTTTTTCCAATTGCATTCTATAGGATTTCCTACTGGTTGCATTGTTCTATGACTATTTACTTGTCTAATTTTGGTGTCTAGTGTATTAATGTGTATTAAACTTACCTCCAGAAGGAATATTGTCTCTAACATATTTTTGGTACTGTGTCACCCAAATAAATACCCTTATTTTTGGTAACACTGAGTAATGTCTTTAGTTGTGTATAAGTACTGTGTAACTATAAGTGGTATTGCATGAGCTTTGCATGTCTCCTAGTTCAGCCTAAGCTGTTCTGTTATAGCTACTTCTATCAGCCTAAGCTGTTAGAACACTACTACTTCACTAATAAGGGATAACTGGACCTGGTATAAGCTGTTAGTACCCAAGGTACCCACTACAAACCAGGCCAGCCTCCTACACCAGGTGGCCGGCCTGTGCTGCTCTTCAAGGACATTGTACACTTTGTTGTTCAGTCTCTTAAGTTCCTTGACTATGGTGTATTGGAACACTGAGCCCAAATGAGGGTGCCTCCTGGACTGAATGGGCAGGCGTGTGGCTGCTAGGAGAGCCGATTGAGCAACCTAGGCCTGGTCTGTCCTTGCCAGTAGGTGAGGTTTGCACTGCCCGTGTGCTGGATCTTGCAATGTTCCAGGTCCCTGCTGCTTTAGCCAGCACATACAACTTCTGCATCTTCTTGTATGCCTTGCCAACATTCCATACACGTTGGCACCATTTCTTGCACAGCTCAAAGGTGTGGGTCTCATCAGCAGTCATGCTGGCTACTGTGAAAATATAAATAAATTGTAAATACATTCAAGACATATACATGACAACTGAGATCAGCGGTCTGACACTGTAACACAATCAAATGTACCTGACCAAAACAAATTCAAAAATAGTGATCAAGCTATGGACAATATGTTGTCACAACATAACTTCTCGCCATTTTGCCATCTGTGTGTTTGCACAAACTGTAACAGTACTCACAGTGAGATAGATACCATATCATACAGACCAAATATTCACACTCATGAAGATGTCCAGAGCCACAATTTTGACACATGGCCCTGGTTAACCTAAATTGCAAGTTGGAGTTGCGTCCAGCAAAAGTTCAGCTAATTGATCATGAACATGAGTGTAAGTGGATGAGGTATTACAGTAAAAGCAGTGTGACTTGCTTTGGCATACCGCATCTGGCATTTCAAAAGGCTGCACGTGTAGTAGCCCTCACTCATTCAGGGGCGTATTTATGAGAGCCTTGCAGCACTCTTGTGCCACGTAAAGTGGCACATGCATGACGCAGGGCCCTGAATTAAATTTGTGAAGCAAAGCAAAGCCACCCTGTGTGGTTTTCATTGGGCTCAAAAATATTGACTAATGCAAGCCAAATAGCTTCATTGCCTAATCAGTGCTGAGGAGGCCTTCAATTGGTGTTGTAGGTTTTTTTTTCCCATGCAATAGCCATGGAATTTGAGCATGCCCCAGATTTACAAAAGCATGTAAACCTGGTGAGATACCAAATATTTACACCTCCTGAGGTGAAGCATAGCGAGAGATATATTTTCATTTCTCCTTGTTGTTCCCGCTTCCTATGTGTGCTGCATTTGGCCCTTTCCTGCACAAACACAATCCTTACAACAACACAGGCAACCTTGCACCATGGTGGCGTTGGCACTTGTCTGCCAAAATGGCACCAGTGCAAGGTGAAGAAACAAGTATGCACCAACTTGGATGAATATGGTGCATTCCTACCCTTACATTTTGGTGTTGGGCAGCACAGCAAGCCTAATTACTGTGCTGGCCTACCCAAAATTCACAGTGTCGAGGACCTAAGTTATCTTACTTTACATCATCTACTCATATATCTTTATACTGCTATACCTGTTGCATGTCCCCATATTGTTGGAATAGACAAATTAAGTACAAATCATGTTTAAGTTTCTCATTCTGGATAAAGGATCTCTATATACAGACATGACATACATTCATACTGAAAGGTCCACCAATCTATAGCCCCAGGAAGTCAATGACATTGGCCTCCCTGGAGAAGATGTCTGGCCATCAGTGCTTTAACTGGTATGTAATCCATGCAACCTTCAGTACATTTTTGTGGTGCCAGCACACCCATTCCCATCTGTCCCACTTGTCCTAAGCGGGGTAACTCTGGCTCACCCTGCCACCAGCCTTAAGCATCCTTGGGAGGCAGTGAGCCTCCCAGCTGTGGCTCCATAAAATTATTCCCCCCCCCAGACATATTTCCAGCCCTAAGCAATCTCCCAATAGAAGCTATCTAAAATCTAAATCCCCTACACACTATACCTACCCCAACAAACAATACCCAAAAATACGAACACCCAACAGTACCATGACAAAATAAATAGAAAACAATGACACTATACAATATATGACTATGACAGGGACAAGATCTGGACACAACACATACTCACAATACCAAATGACAAACTTCTCTCACACTCTCAGGCAACCTCCTCCAACAAGCACAAACTAACAAAGAGTAAGTGAAAGCAAAAGTAACTTCACACTTCCTAGTTTGTAGCCTGCCACACCTAATGCATCACTTCCTGTCTGTATCCTGCTGGTTTTCAAAAAAAAAAAAAAAATCGCTGTTTCTGACGCCACTGTACAAAATAGCCAATGCATGATTAACTCACAACGTATTGACCCAAAAACATTAGTCAATGCATTGGCACAGGTGCGTGACTTGCAACCAATGCTACAGTTGCAATGCAATGCACAAATGGGTCAATGCAAGGGTTATGACCCAAGCAACTGGCTTATTGTCTGTAGTGATTTGTACAATGCAGGTGAACACAGATTGGGGCTTACTTACTTTGCTCCTCTCGCCTCACCTGACAGGCTTGACATTGTCAGATGTGTGGATTGTCAATGTAAAAAGAGTGCTGATGTGTGAGTTTTTGTCTTCATCATGCAGACATATTGATTGCCAATATGTTTATGTGAGGGACACATACATGTTGTGATGTGTAGTGACATTACAAACAATTTATCCCTTTTGTTAGTTGTAGTATGCTTGAGTGAATGTAGGTAGCTGTAGACTAGGCATCTTTTTGCTCAATTATATCATGTTGCTATGCCTATGAAGTACACTGTTGCATATAGTATAATGTACTGTATTAACATTCATACAATCTGTCTGTATTTTTGCCATAAGTTTGGTTACAGATGCAATCCACACTCAGGAACCCACAGAGAAAGGCTGGTTCAGCCAGGCTACAGAGTATGTGGAAACCTGCTTACTAACTTCCTGGATAGAGATTATAGGTATAGTCTTAGGCCAATATGACTCCAGTGATTGATAGACTAGCCAACTTCCACCGTGAAATCTCACAGTACAGACACATCTGCTCTCTCTGCAGCTTTGTGTCTGAAAAATATCTGTGGCAATTACACAATGCACCTTGGAAAATCTCTTTGCTAAATCTGTTTGCCCATGGTTTGACCATTATGAGTCCAGCTTCAGTAGGCCAGACAAATGTGATGAATTCTGAGTGCCACAATATATATATTAAGTCCCTGCATTTCCATTACTCTGTACTAGAGAGGGGTTCTTTGACCTTTGCACGTGGCTAGCCATTCCCATGAGCTGCTAATGTGTACATTTACTGACAGGTGACACCAGGCAAATTTGTAAAGCATCAGTGAGTGAGTACTACCTTGACTGGAGTGATTTTACATGTAGTTCGACCTTGACAACTTATCTTCACTTTGATTTTCTTAGTGTCCTTTGTACAGCAGCACACATAGATGGAGCACTAGGACTCGCAGCATTTTTGGGTTTACAGTAAGATGCAACATCGTACTCACATTCATTCCAGCATGTAAACGTTGCATCCTTGCCTCATGGGGAATGTGTCCCTGCAATGGGCCTAGGTGGCCTATCTAGCACCACCACAGGTCAAGAGCCAACATTATTAGGTGTTTTGTTAGATAATGTACTTCTCTTGCTATGTGCTAGCAAAATCGATGTGGCATAGGGAAGATATATGTGCAGCACTGTGTAGCCATGCACATTATATGCCCCTCTGTTTACCCTCGCTGGATAACGTGTGAGCTATACTGTGATTGACATACGTAAGCCCCCAACATACCTCATGACAAACACTCAGTCATTGAACACTGTTTGGTATTACACTCACTTTAGACTGTGGCAGAGGGACTGTAACTGAACACACCGTAGCAGTACCCACAATCTCTGCTTGTGCAGACTGTTACACATTGCAATATTTTGGTTGTGAATGTCTTGCCCAGGTCCATGTGTGCCGCACATGGTGTTATCATGACCATATACATAATAATGCATGATGTAGATCTGGGGTCAGTGCGTCACACAGCAACAGACATTTTGAATAGGTGATTGATCCATCATTCACCACTGCAGTGAAACATGGTTGAATAGTCCATAGTACTTGTGATGTTAAAGTAACAAAATGCTGCCATTGAGACATAGGCCCTCATTACAACATTGGCGGTAAAAGCGCTTACCGCCGTGCAGTAGACCGCCAACACACCGCCGCGGCCGTGGAATTCCTCCACAGCTATTATGACCCACATTTCGGAATCCGCCAAAATTCAGACACCCACACAAGTCCGCCACACCTAAGGTCAGTGGTAAACTGCCGAAAACAAAACCTCCACCGTCACGCCAACAGAAAAACGCCCACACTATCACGACACACGAATCCACGTGGCAGTCTTTCAACTGCGGTATTCCATTGACGGTACACACCGCTGCGCTCAAAACACACACACTCTTACAAAACAAAGCCACATTGGACAATTCGAAATACACACACCTGATACACATACACACACCACTCCCACACACCCATTACAATATAAAACACACACCCACATCACCCACAAACCCCTACTACCAAATATTCCGAAAGAAGGCCAGAGAGAGACAGCACCAGCAAGAACAACAGCATCCACAGGCACACAACACCATCACCCACAGAACTTCCACGCACCTCACACAACACACCACTACATGTCAGCACACTTATCACCCCATACACCACCCAACACATCACCTACACCACCCCATGGCACGGCAAAGACACCCCAGGTTCTCGGAGGAGGAGCTCAGGGTCATGGTGGAGGAAATCGTCCGGGTAGAGCCACAGCTATTCGGATCACAGGTGCAGCACACCTCAATTGCAAGGAAGATGGAGCTATGGCGAAGAATTGTGGACAGGGTCAACGCAGTGGGACAGCACCCAAGAAATCTGGAGGACATCAGGAAGAGGTGGAACGACCTACGGGGGAAGGTGCGTTCCGTGGTCTCAAGACACCACCTGGCAGTTCAGCAGACTGGCGGCGGACCCCCACCTCCTCACCCACAACTAACAACATGGGAGGAGCAGGTCTTGCCGATTCTGCATCCTGAGGGCCTCGCAGGAGTAGGTGGAGAAACGGACTCTGGTAAGACAAATCTAAACTATTACATCTCCACCCTACCTGCATGCCATCACATACCCCAACCCTCACCCCCAGCACTCCAGCTCCTCACATATGTCCCAACATCACAAACCACCCATCCCAACACCAAGCCCTGCATGCAACAACAAAGCATGGACACCCATCACTAAAGCATGTCCATTGCACATACCCATACACCCCCCTAAACCATCATCACACAAGGTTCCACACAGGAATGCAAGCACTGGGGTACACGGTCACCCACCCATTGCACACCATGCCACACACAGATGTAATAACCATCCTTTTATACCCCTGCAGGACCCCTACCCAACATCACCGGACAGGAGGGTCCACACATGTCAACACCACCAACAGAAGAGGCTCACAGTGTTGACAGCAGCTCTGTCCAACTGGATCTAGATGTCCAGCCCGGCCCATCGGGGACCTCGGGACAGTCGGTTACCCTCACCCAGTCACAGGCCACCACAGACCTTCCCCCCTCTGGAAACACCAGCACAGCACCTACCCAGAAGGCCCATACCTCTGTCCCCAGGACACGTCAATCAGCTGTGTGTCCACCACTACGGGGAACCCAGGCTAACCCACCACCCCAACAACAACAGGGACCTGGGGGCAGTGGGCACACGGTCCAGGGGACGGAGGCCCAGGAACACAGGGGAACTGGGAGGGCTGCTGTGCGACAGGGGGCGGACAGGCCAAGGGAACCCACTCTCCTCAAGGCCCTCTCCTCCATCATGGGAGCCTACCACCACTCCCAGGAGACGATAGCAACGGTACTGGCCAAGTTTCAGGAGACCCAGCGCCTACAGGAGGAACAGTATATAGGCTTCAGGGAGGAACTCAGAACCATCAGCTCCATCCTGGGCACCATCGTAGGGGTGCCGAAGGAACTTGTGAACACCAGGAGGGACACTGTGGCACTACAAGGGGCCCCTGACTCTAGCATGGACGATGAACTGCCCAACACCTCCGCCGGCGCTAGTGGACAGGACACCCCGCCACAGGACCACCACACCAGCACCCCACCCCCTGCAGAGGGAGAACCACCCCGCAAACGGTCCCTGAGATCCAGGAACAAGACAGAGCACGATGCCAAGACCCACGCCAAGAGCTGAGACCACCCTGATTGTCATCCTACTGTCCCACTTTGTCACCTTGTCCATACTTAAACTGCACCAGCTCCACTTCCTATGCCCATATGGGCAATGCACCTGTGAGACTAATAGACTGGACTCTGCCATGGACATTCCTCCGCCATCACCCCTCACCATTTCACTACCCCCTCTAATATTGAGCACTTAAATAAACACACTAAAAGCACAAAACAATCTGGAGTCTGTCTGTGATTTCAAAATAGTGTATTAGCAATTACAGTGACAAAATGCTCTTTCAATTGTAATGTCAACATACCTATGTCACACAGCTCTAGTCCATGATGAATCTAAGCAGATGTCACACAGTGGGACCCACATCTGTGAAATCGTAAGGGAAAGTGACAACTCAATGACCATACACTTGGTGAAAAGGACAGACAGTAGAGGGGTAGTAGTGTTAAAGTACATGTAGTAGGCAAGTCTGTACTCTTACCTGTGTCTCACTAGAAATATTGCTCGATCACTGAGTCCCTGTTGTTCATTTCTTCTTCCTCTGCTTCAACGTCTTCACTGTCCACAGGCTCTACAGCTGCCACAACACTGCCATCTGGACCATCCTCCTGCAGAAAAGGCACCTGGCGTCGCAAAGCCAAGTTGTGAAGCATACAGCAGGCCACGATTATCTGGCACACCTTCTTTGGTGAGTAGAATAGGGATCCACCTGTCATATGGAGGCACCGGAACCTGGCCTTCAGGAGGCCGAAGGTCCGCTCGATCACCCTCCTAGTTCGCCCATGGGCCTCATTGTAGCGTTCCTCTGCCCTTGTCCTGGGATTCCTCACTGGGGTCAGTAGCCATGACAGGTTGGGGTAACCAGAGTCACCTGCAAATGGCGAGGGACAACTGTTAGACACGCACTAACCTGGAGGGATATCCCCAGACCGAGACAACCATTCCCACTGTCTTGCTCCCAGGTGTTCACCTAATAGCCACACACGGTGCCTCTGGAGTTGACCCATCACATAAGGGATGCTGCTATTCTGCAGGATGTAGGCGTCATGCACTGAGCCAGGGAACATGGCATTCACATGGGAGATGTACTGGTCTGCCAAACATACCATCTGTACATTAATCGAATGATAACTCTTCCGGTTTCTGTACACCTGTTCATTCCTGTGGGGGGGGGGGGGGGCAGAGCCACATATGTCCCATCAATAGCACCTATGATGTTGGGGATGTGTCCCGGGGCATAGAAATCACCTTTCACTGTAGTCAAATCCTCCACCTGAGGAAAAACGATGTAGCTCCGCATGTGTTTCAGAAGGGCAGACAACACTCTGGACAATACGTTGGAAAACATATGCTGGGACATCCCTGATGCTATGGCCACTGTTGTTTGAAAAGACCCACTTGCAAGGAAATGGAGCACTGACAGCACCTGCACTTGAGGGGGGATTCCTCTGGGGTGGCGGATTGCTGACATCAGGTCTGGCTCCAACTGGGTACACAGTTCCTGGATTGTGGCACGGTCAAGCCTGTATGTGATAATCACATGTCGCTCCTCCATTGTCGACAGGTCCACCAACAGTCGGTACACCGGAGGATGCCGCCATCTCCTCACATGTCCCAGCGGACGGTGCCTATGAAAGACAACAGCGAGCACAGAGTCAAACAACTCAGAGGTACGTACCCACAGTTTACACAGAACACCATTCATACACAAAAGGTGGCCAGTATGTGTGTTGAGTCTAGGCCTAGGTGCGTGTGACACAGTTAAAAATGAAGCCATGTGGGCCCCTGAAATGACCTCTAAAGTGGGACAATGGGATGTGAGGTAACTGCACTGGCGTTGTACACCGTCGCAGTAGGCGGTCGAAGACCGCGGCGCAGTGCTGCATTGGTTAACATTGGACCCTATGGGTCCCAGGAGCCAATGATGAATGTACGCCGGCGGTGACGGTACGCACCGCTGCGGACGTGACTGCCATTTTCTATCTGTTCAATCACTCGATACCTGATCTTCGACAGGAGAGTACCTACACTGCAAGTGCTGCTGTGACCTCGGTCTGGAAGAGACAATGGCTCGAGTGTCTGGGGAAAGGGCCCCTGCCTTCACATCGGAGGAGTTGGAGAAACTCGTGGATAGGGTCCTCCTCCAGTACACGCTACTCTACGGTCCTCCAGACAAACAGTTAAGTACACAGGGAGCATGTTGGATGGGCTATGCCTTTGTGGAGAGGGCTGGATGTAAGAAGGAAGGGGGGAGAGTGCTGCATGCATGAAAGACGGTAAATGCATGTGCCACATGGCAAGGGTAGGGATGGGGGCCAATCAGTTTGACGGTGCAGTTGGTAATTGTGTACTCTTCCCCCTGTACATTTCATGTAGGTCAGCGCCCACCAGAAAAAACATATTTGGCGTGCCATCGCCAAGGACGTCCAGACCCTGTGGGTCTACCACAGACGGAGCACCCACTGCCGGAAAAGATGGGAGGACATTCGCCGCTGGAGCAAGAAGACGGCAGAGGCTCAGCTGGTGATGGCCTCCCAACGTGGGAGGGGTGCCCGTCGTACCATGACCCCCCTGATGTTCAGGATCCTGGTGGTGGCCTACCCGGAGTTGGATTGGCACTTGAGGGCATCACAGCAGCCACAAGGGGGTGAGTACACTCTCATTCTGCTGACTTTGCAGCATGCAGTGGAGGTGTCTGGGTGGGGGAGGTGGGCTGTGGGTTTCCCTAGGCCAGGGCGAGTTCCGTAGGCAAGGACCCTCCGTAAAGCAGGCCATGTGGCACCCCAGCCCACCTCTGTAGAGTGCCAAGTACACCTAGTCATGCCCCTGTGTCATCTATGTTTGCAGATGTCGTCCATAGCCTTGTAGGCCATTTCCCAGGTATTGAACAGTGGAGCCCAAGAGCATGGCGTAGTGCAGGGGGCTTCTGTGTCTGTCGTGTCCGCCAACGGTAGCGGTAATGCATGCACTCAACATGTCTTTCTTCTGTCCCCCCCCCTTTTTGTGGTCTCCCTGTTCTTGTGTGCATTAGCATCATCAGGCGGAGGAGCAGTGGCACCGGAGCACCAGGGGGCTGCATCCCACATGGCCATTGAGGCCCACACTACGGACTCAGACTTCACCAGTGGGACGGAGGGCTAGGGGAGCTTCACGACGGGGACAGGAGCTGAGACCAGTGACACGGACTCGTCCTCTGATGGGAGCTCCCTTGTGGTGGTGGCAACATCTGTGCCACCCCCATCTACAGGTACAGCCGCCACCCCCCCTTCCAGCACCACCCTTCCAGCAGCCCTTCAGCCTTCGCCCTGTGCCCGCTCACCCGGGAGGGTGGGCATCACCTTTGCCCCAGGCACCTCAGGCCCTTGACCTCCTCAGGTCCCTCACTGTTGGGCAGTCTACCATTTTGAATGTCATCCAGGGTGTAGAAAGGCAGTTGCAACAAACAAATGCATTCCTGGAGGGCATTCATTCTGGTCAGGCGGCCCTTCAGCGAGCTTTTCAGACTCTGGCCTCAGCACTGATGGCAGCCATTGTCCCTGTGTCTAGCCTCCCCCCTCCAACTTCCTCCACCCGACCCAATCCCCTGTACCTCCGCCTATCCCAAGCACACCTACAGACCAGCATGCACACACGTCAACACACAAGGGAAGCTCAGGCAAACATAAGCACCACACATCCCACAGGCACTCACGCAAGCATCACACACATGCAGACACACCAACGTCCACTGCCTCCACTGTGTCCCCCTCCTCCTCGTCTCCCTCCTCCCTCCCAGTCTTGTCTACACTCACACCTGCATGCACTACCTCTCCAGCCACTACGTCCCTCTCCAGCACTCCCACCACCACACCCCACTCACGTGCAGTCACCACCCCCACTACCATTCACACATCCCCTGTGTCCTCTCCCAGTGTGTCTGTGACGCCCCTACCAAGATACACAAACGCAGGCACACACCCACCCAACAGCCATCCACCTCACAACAGCCTCCAGTGCATGCACCTTCACCCAAATTCAGCAAACGTGCACCTCCTACAACCACCACCTCTTCCTCCACTCCCAAACCCCCTCCAGCTACCCGTCCCAGTGTGTCCCAAAAACTTTTCCTGTCCAACCTTGACCTCTTTCCCACACCTCCCCCAACCCGTCCGTCTCCTAGGTCCTGAACTGGCGATTCAGCCACAACATCTCCGGGACCAGTGGTGCCTGTAGTCACCGGAATCTGGAGTGCACCGGCCACCAGGGCAGCCAGTGTGGCACGGAGCCACAGCACAGACAGTCCCCAACCTGTAAAGCATCAGAAGTTGGCCAGAGCCCGGCGGAAGAGGGGGAAGACACCAGCCACCAAAGCCATTCCCAAGGGTCCCGGTGGGAGTGTGGAGTCAGCTGTGACACCTTCCAAGGTGGGGAAGGGCTACAAGAAACCCGGCAAGTCTGGAAAGAGCAGCACAATGGAGAAGACCGCCATCATCCCCGCTGCCCAGGAGGCCACCGCCAGCACCAGCCCAGCTGCCCAGGAGGCCACCGCCAGCACCAGCCCAGCTGCCCAGGAGGCCAGCACCAGCACCAGCCCAGCTGCCCAGGAGGCCACCGCCAGCACAAGCCCAGCTGCCCAAGACAGGCCCGCCAGCACAAGCCCAGCTGCCCAGGACAGACCCGCTAGCACAAGCCCTGCTGCCCAGGACAGGGCTGCCAGCACAAGCCCAGCTGCCCAGGACAGGCCCACCAGCAGAATCCCAGCTGCCCAGGACAGGCCCGCCTGCACAATCCCAGCTGCCCAGGACAGGCCTGCCAGTACAAGCTCAGCTGCCAGGACAGCCCCGCTGGGCCATGAAGGACCGCCAGCAAAAGCCCCGCTGGGCTATAAAGGACCGCCAGCTGCTGAGTCCCTGCAATGGAGACCGCCGCCTGAAGCACTGCTGAACAGGGCACCGCCATCTCAAGCACTGCTGAAGAGGGCACCACCGTCTCAAGCACCGCTGCACAGGGCACTGCCATCTCAAGCACCGCTGAACAGGGCACCGCCGTCTCAAGCACCGCTGAAAAGGGCAGAGCCATCTCAAGCACCGCTGAACAGGGCACCCCCGTCTCAAGCACCGCTGCACAGGGCACCGCCATCTCAAGCACCGCTGAACAGGGCACCGCAATCTCAAGCACTGCTGGCCCATGAGCGGCAAGGGCACTGACGCAACTAAGTCCGTCACAGGGTGAACGATGCACTCTGGGCACCATGCCCACTCCAGAACCAGTGGAGACTGTCATCCACTACCTCTGTCCTTTGCAGGATGAAGCACTCTGGGCACCATGCCCGCTACAGAACCAGTGGAGACTGTCATCCACTACCTCTGTCCTTAGCAGGATGAAGCACTCTGGGCACCATGCCCCCTCCAGAACCAGTGGAGACTGTTATCCACTTGAGAGACTGTGGCTTTGTACTCCCCAGGATATGGCAGTGGGCAAACCACCCACTGTAGAGACTTGAGAGACTGTGGCTTTGCACTCCCCAGGATTGAGCAGTGGGCAACCCACCCACTGGAGAGACTTGTGGGACTGCGGCTTGGCACTCTCCAGGATTGAACAGTGGGCAACCCACCCACTGTAGAGACTTGAGAGACTATGGTTTTGCACTCCCCAGGATGGAACAGTGGGCATGTGGCCCCTCGTGGATTTGGCGTCGTGCACTCAAGCGGCTGAGGTGCCCTCCTTCCCCCTGAGGTGCCTGTTTAGTTGTTCTCTGATGCCCCTGCAGTGTTCTCTCCATCATGGTCGGGGATCTTGTGTGGGCCTCGCCCATACCGTGTGGTCCCAGTGTTCCACGGACTTTCTTAAAGCACTACCTGGACTACTATGCTTGGTATATATTTTGTACATGGAGTATATATATATTTCTGCCTACTTGCTTTTAATATATTACAATGGTTACACTCATTTTCTATTCTCTTTGCATTCTTCCGGGGGTTTGGGGGGAGTAACTGTGATGTATTGATATGCATTAGTGTGTGTGTTGTAGTGGGTGAGGGTGGGGGTGTTGCGTGTGTGTGTCCCTGTTTTTTCCCTCCCCTGTGTCGTAGGTGCAGTACTCACCATGGTCTTCGCCGCTGGCGTTCGTGGTCCTGGTAGAGGAGCAGGAAGACTTTTGCAGGTAGAATTTGGAGTTCCGGATCCATGGCGTCCTCGTTCCTCGTGGGGTGTGTAGAGGTGAGCGTTTTCCCTTTGGGATTCCTGTTTCCGCTGTGTTTTTATCTGCGGTGAATCCGCCCCGGAAAAGGTGGCGGATTGGCCTGTCATAATAGTGTGGGCTGTACATTGTCCTCCGCCTGTCTGTTGGCGGTGACCGCTGCGCTGTTTGTTTGTACTGCCGTGGCGGTCGGAGTGTTAAAGTGGCTGACTTTGTTGGCGGTTTCCGCCACGGTCGTAATTGCAATTTTTTTACTGCCGGCCTGTTGGCGGTCTTACCACCGCTTTAACACCGACCGTCAGGGTTGTAATGACCACCATAATGTGTATCTTAGTCCTGTCAACATTAGCAGCACTAAATAGACTCTGAGTACATGCCTTTGTGTGTGTCTCCTGATCCAAGGAGACTGCATCCCCTGGCACAGCCATATGCAATCATATACACTCAACTTACATTTCACCCTTGGATGGACAGTATATTTGTGATCTGCACAACCATGCACTTGTACACCCTGGTCAGAGGTGTACAACTCTTGTCATGCTAAGGTAAGATCACATCTAAATCACTCTATCTGACCATGTGCAATGAGTTGTGTGTATGCACATGCATTTTTGTCTGACTTTTGATCCAAATGAATCACACTCTTCACACCTCACTATCCTTCAGGTGTTCAGATGTTTACATATAACCTTTTCAATTTCATAGTGCCCTGGCCATTTATGCACTGTACAATGTCCTCTGATCATGTTATAGCTCTTCACTACTCAAGTGCAAGGGGAGAGTAATGATAAATTAGGATCTTAAAATGTGGCATGGCGGACCTGTCCCTTTAATGCAGTATACTACTTCACATAGCAGTTCTGTATGTGTGCATATGATATATGCGAGGCATGGCACAATGTTGGTCAACAGTCCTGATGACATGATAGTTACATTTTGAGGCCTACTTCTAGTTGACAACATGTGGCTTAGACATACACGCCAACACAAATAGAGGATGCACACTTTTATTTACATGAGGAACCATCCTATTATGTTAGGACATTCAGTCCATCAAAGCACGTGTCACGCAAGGAAAAACATTTTGGACAATGTGGCTGAGTCGCCTATTAAAATCAACTGCATTTTGTATCGCTCCTCTATCATCAGCCATCTTCCATTCGGTCCTGGAGATCATAGTCTAAGTTCTACCAGACATATGTCCTTACACAGATGTTGTAGAGGATGGCACACACTAATGTGATCTTGCAGATCTCGCCGATCATAGTGGGGGAGAAGAGTAATCTACCCCCTGAGATGTCCAGGCATCTGAACCTGGACTTGAGCACAACAAAGCTTCCCTCCACAATGTTGCTGGTCTTGATCAGTGTCTGGTTGCAATTCTATTAGGGTCTTGACCCATGGTTGGAGGCCACATCCTTGGTCAGCTGAAAGTTAACCAGAAATTACAACAGTCAAAGCTTTTGCTGTCTGTTACAGGTATGTTCCTGCCCATGTGTTCCATGTGTACTGAACCACTCATACAGTTTACTTATAATATTTCAGAATATGTGTTACTTATACAGCTGCCCATACGTTTCCACGTCTGTTCCAGTTCTTTATGTATTAGCAAATGATGAGCATGGCCTGATACATTACACACTTCTACATCCAGATTTTCATTGGGATACAGTAGATTTCTGGGATGTGTATCTTTAAGTGTTCCTTATCACTCTGTGTTCTGCGCACTGAGAACATGTGAGAAGTGACAGATTGTGTCCATGTTGAACCACAGATTTAGATGGTGGCCTACATGACATTGGCACAGCCCTTTCGTTGTTCACTAACTTCGCCATGTGATTTTAATGCATCAATGCATCAATTAGGTGCATATCAAACATGTCACATGTATTGTAAATCTATTTATTGTCAGCATTCAACTATTGAATTTTGGCAGGGAAGTTATCATGGTGCACTTTAATACACACATATGTATTGAAATGTGGGCCATATTTATGTGGGACACACTGATGTTGTTACAAGGAGCTGTGTACTCCACATTTAGACACATTACATAGGTTTTCTCACATGTATGTGATTCTGACTTGTAGGGCATTTGGCAGATTTATGCCTTTATTTGTGCCTCTTTGCTGTGGCAAACATATGTTGAGATTGGTATCCTGAGTACACTGTAGTGACGTGTTCAGATTGAAATTTAACCTCAGGCAGGGAGTGATGTTTTACATGTTTGGCAGCATTGTGTTTGACTTAGTGAGTTTCATATCACTTGATATATGTAGTTTACATATGGCTTGCTTACCCCACCGAGCAGGTGGGCCATCACATTGGTTACAACAGTCAGTGCAGTCGGCAAGCTACGTATATTTTTGTACTTACACTATCAGTATTGCAGCAACATATGTGTGTTTTTTATTGTTGGTGTCACAATGTTATCCAGGATTTACATTTACACATCTCTGGGGTCTACACTTACATCGCATGCCACACATGGCCTTTTCACAACCTTCTTCCTGTGTTGGTCCTGACACTTTGGGCAACATACAAGTTTATAGTCAAGAGTGACACATTTGCTCATTTCAACAGTACTTGTTCTCACACCTCTGACCATGTGGAACTTTCACTGATATCAGGTTATTGTGTGCCATTGAGGAAACACCTCGTTATGTGATCTTGGATTGCCTTTGTACTCATAATTGTCTTGTCTGTGCTGCCACATGATCTCATTCAGGAAACTTTACCCTGTGCATTTGATGTGGTTCCATCCATCCACACATAGGCTCTCATTATGACATTGGCGGTAAATTCCACTTACTGCCATGCTGACTGCCGCCAACATCCCGCAGCCGCCGCGGATATCCGCTAACAATATTATGACACACACACACCAATCCGTCATTTTAAGCCACACACACAAATCCACCAGCCGAAAGGTCAGTGATAAACTGGTGGTAGCAAAACCCACACAGAACTACGCCCACAACATTCTGACCCACAAATCACCACAGCGGACATTCAGTGGTGTGAAATCACTGGTGGTACATGCCACCACGCTCAAAATACACACACTCAAACAAAACAACACCACATTGGACAATTCAAACTACACACACCTGACACTCATACACACACCACACCCACACACCCACACCACTATAAAACACACACCTACATTACCCACAACCCTTTACGACTACAAGCAATTGCCACAAGACAGACACCACGACCACAGACAAGACCAGAGACACACACCACCATCACTTATACACCACCCACGCACCGTATAACACACACGCTAACAAATCACCCTACACACCCTCACCCACACCACTCACCACTCACACTACACCCATGGCACCACAACGGCACCCCAGGTTCTCTGAGGAGGAGCTACGGGTCATGGTGGAGGAAATCATCTGGGTAGAGCCACAGCTATTTGGATCACAGGTAAAGCAGATATGCATTGCTAGGAAGATGGAGCTATGGCGGAGGATCGTGGATAGGTTCAATGCCATGGCACAGCACCCCAGAACAAGGGATGACATTAGGAAGAGGTGGAACGACCTAAGGGGGAAGGTGCGTTCCATCGCAACAAGACACCAGCTCGCAGTACTGAGGACTGGGGGTGGACCCCCACCTCCTCCCAACAACTAACAACATGGGAGGAGCAAGTCTTGGCAATCGTGCATCCTGAGGGCCTGGCAGGAGCAGCAGGAGGACTGGACTCTGGTAAGTCAACTCTTAACTACTATCACCCCCCTACCTGCATGCTATCACATATCCTCACCCTCACTCCACCACCTCCCACACACCCCACCATCACAACCCACTCATCCCAATGCCAAGCCCTGCATGCAACACCAACTCAGGGACTTCACTCACAGACCTGTATGGACACCCATCACTACAGCATGCACACTAGAGAGAATCACTTAACCCACCAAATAACAACTCACACAAAGCAAAGCTGTCAGGGCAATAAAAACCATAGAGGGCAACCCACCCATGCACAAGATGTCACACACAGAAACAATAACATTTACATCCCCACAGGAAACCAAGCCAATGTCACCGGAGAAGAGGTGCCAGCAATATCCAGTCCCCAAACATAAGAGGCCTGCAGTGATGACAGCAGCTCTGGTGTCCTGGATCTGGATGACCAACCTGGCCCATCAGGGATCTCCGGACAGTCAGTTACCCAGGCACACTCTCACACCATCACAGAGCCTCCCCCCTCAGGAAACACCAGCACAGCACCCACCCAGAGGGCCCATACCTCTGTCCCCAGGACACGTCAATCAGCAGTGTGTCCACCACTACAGGGACCCCAGGGCACACCACAAACCCAGGACAATCAGGGACCTGGGGTCAGTGGGCACACGGTTCTGGGGACAGAGGGACAGGACAAAAGGGAAGCTGGGAGGACTGCTGTGCGACAGGGGGTGGACAGGCCCAGGGAATCGACCCTCCAGGAGGCATTCACCACGATCCTGGGAGCATACCAACAATCCCAGGATACGCTGGGCCAGATTCTGGACAAGATGCAGGAGAACATGCGGCTGCAAGAGGGGCAGTACCTGGGGATCAGGGAGGACTTGAAGTCCATTAACACCACCCTGGTCTCCATTGCGGGGTGCTGACAGACATGGCCAACAGTATGAGGGAGGCAGTGGCACAACAGCGGCCCCCTGACACTAACCAGACTACTGAACAGCCCTCCACCTCCGCTGCCGCTAGTGGACAGGAGGCCCTGTTACAGGACCAACAGGCCACCAGCACCCCTCCCCCTGCAGAAGGAGAACCACCCTGCAAACTTTCCCTGCGATCCAGGCAGAAGCCAGAGACTATTGCCAAGACCCCCGCCAGGAAATAAGGCTCTCCTGATTGTCACCCTTGTGTCCCACTCTGTCACCCTGTCCACCTTGAACTGCCATTGCTCCCCTTCCTAAGCCCCCTTGGGCACTGCACCTGTAATACAAATAGACTGGACTCTACCCTGGACTTTCCTCCATCATCACCCCAGACTATTGCACTACCCCCTCTTCTTCAGAGCACTGCAATAAACACACTTTGATAAAATACAAGTATGGTGTACGTCAAATGATTTAAAAATGTATCCGTTTAACAAGGTTCAAACATTGCATTTCAACTGTACAGTAATGTTTACATAGGTAAGAACTGTAGTTGGCTGCACTGAACACACCAGGAGCAATAGTGGAGCACCAACATCTGCAAAAAGAGATGCCAAAGGGTACATTGAGTGGGCATAGAAGTAGGAATTCACAGCCTGCCAGTGACAATGTCACACATCAAACTGTCAATGAAATGTGAAATAACAATGTCGTACCTGTGTGTCATTGGAAGTATTGACGAATGACTGCACTTCTGTTGTCCTCATCCTCATCCTCTGCCTCCTCATCTTCACTGTCCACAGGGTCCTCTGCTGCCACACGGCCATCTCCAGCCTCCTCCTCCTGCAGAAAAGGCACATGGTGGCGCAAGGCAAGGTTTGTGCAACATACAGCATGCCACGATGATCTGGCAGACCTTCTTGGGTGAGTAGCACAGGGATCCACCAGTTACATGGAGGCAACGAAGCCTAGCCTTTAGGAGACCAAGGCCCTGATTCTTACCTTAGCGGGCGGCGGAGGCCGCCTGCCAAAGTACCCCCGCCAGAACACCGCACCGCGGTCGTCAGACCGCTGCTGTGATTCTGGGATTTCCACTGGGCTGCGGGCGACCGCCAAAAGGCCGCCCGCCAGCCCAGTGGAAATCAACCTTCCCACGAGGACGCCGGCTCTGAATGGAGCCGGCGGAGTGGGAAGGTGCGACGGGTGCTGTTGCACCCGTCGCGTATTTCAGTGTCTGCAAAGCAGACACTGAAATACAAAGTGGGGCCCTCTTACGGGGGCCCCTGCAGTGCCCATGCCATTGGCATGGGCACTGCAGGGGCCGCCAGGGGCCCCACGACACCCCATACCGCCATCCTGTTCCTGGCGGCAGAGGATGGCGGTATGGGGTGTCAGAATCCCCATGGCGGCGCAGCGAGCTGCGCCGCCATGGAGGATTCTTATGGGCAGCGGAAAACCGGCGGGAGACCGCCGGTTTTCCTCTTCTGACCGCGGCCAAAGCGCTGCGGTCAGAATGCCCTGCGGGGCACCGCCAGCCTGTTGGCGGTGCTCCCGCCAACCCTGGCCCTGGCGGTCCATGACCGCCGGGGTCAGAATGACCCCCCAAATGTCCTAATATCCTTCTTGTTCGCCCATGTGCCTCATTGTAACGTTCCTCTGTCCTTGTCCTGGGATTCTTCACAGGGGTCAGTAACCATGAGAGGTTGGGTTAACCAGAGTCGCCTGCAAATATCGAGGAACAACTGTTAGCCACACACTCACCCTTAGGGCCCACAACATATCCATAGACCAACACCCACTGGGTGGTAACTAGGGCTCACCTATTAGCCACACCCTGTGCCTCTGGAGTTGGGCCATCACATTTGGGATGCTGCTATTCCTCAGGATAAAGGCATCATGCACAGACCCAGGATACTTAGCATTGACATGGGAGATGTACTGGTCCATCAGGCATACCATGTGGACATTCATGGAGTGAAAACTCTTTCGATTTCTGAACACCTGTTAATTTTGCCGGGGGGTGTGACAAATGCAATATGTGTTCCATCAATTGCCCCAGTGATGTTGGGGATATGTCCCATTGCATACAAATCAGATTTCACTGTGGCCAAATCCTCCACCTGGTGGAAAACAATGTAGCTGCACATGTGTTTAATCAGGGCAGACAACACTCTGGTCAGTACTATTGAGAACATTGGCTGTGACATTCCTGCTGCCAAGCCCACTGTCACTTGGAAAGAACCAGTTGCCAAGAAATGGTGGACAGATAGAACTTGCACAAGAGGAGGGATCCTGGTGGGGTGACGGATAGCAGATATTGGGTCAGGCTCCAATTGGGCACACAGCTTCGTGATTCTGGCCCTGTCAAGTCTATAGGTGAGGAAAATGTGCCTGTCCTCCATTGTTGCCAAGTTCACCAGGGGTCCGTACACGGGGGGATGTCTCCATTTCCTATTCATCCGCAGTGGTTCCAATCCATGGTACAAAAGAGTGAGCAGCTGGTCATTATCTGTACATTGTAACCACTACAGTTCAATGCATATTGTGATTGTTACATTATTTTGGTGGGTTATGTCCAAAATGTGAATTTGTGTACTGTGACGCAGTTAGGATCCATGGCCTGCCCCCCCCCCCCCGAAATGGCATCTGCCTGTCCAGTATGGAGGGACAGGTGGAAATGAGGTAATTCCGCTGACGTTGTGCGCTGTTGCGGGAGGTGGTTGAGAACCGCCGTGCAACTCCTCATTTGTTATCATTGGGCCCTATGGGGTACAGTGGCCAATGGTGATGTACACCGGTGGTGATGGTACACACCGCCACATACGTGACCGCCATTTTCTATCTGTTCACTCACTTACTACCTGACCTTCAACAGGAGAGGACCTTAGCTGCATGTGCTGTTGCGACCTGTGTCTGGAACTGACCATGGCTCGTGTGACTGGGGAAAAGGGCCCCTGATTTCACCTCAGCGGAGTTGGGGCAACTAGTGGATGGGGTCCTACCCCAGTACCGACTGCTGTATGGGCCTCCAGACCAACAGGTGACTATGCTGTGAGTACGATGCATGGAGCATGAATGCATGGAGTGCTGTGTGTGAAGGCCTCATTTTGGGGGGGTTGGCGGATGGGCCCTGGGCAGCATGCATCATGTATGCTGGGCCATGTCTGTGCTAATGGGGATGGGAAGGGGCATGGTGGGTCATAGGTGTAACAGGCAGGACGGTCTGACTAATACTTTTCCCTGTGTGTATTTCCCTGCAGGTCAGTGCCCATCAAAAGAAGGGTATATGGCGTGCCATCGCCAAGGATGTGCGGACCCTGGGGGTCTATGGCAGGTGGAGCACCCATTGTCGGAAACAGTGGGAGGACCTGAGACACTGGGCACAGAGGACAGTAGAGGCCCAGCTGGAGATTGCCTCCCAACGAGGAAGGGGTGCCCATCGAACCCTCACCCCCCTGATGCTGCATACTGGCAGTGGCATATTCAGAGCTGGATGAGCGCTTGGGGGCATCACAGCAGCAACAAGGGGATGAGTAACAGTGCCCTTCATTACAACTTACGCCTGGTGGGGTGGTATCTGGGTGGGGGATGTGAGCCTTGTGGGTGGCCCTAGGCTAGGCCTGACATTGCAGAGTAGTTCCCATGTTGGGTTGGGTTCTGAGTTGAAAGTCCTCTAACCAAGTTAGTAGGCATCCACTACTGGACAGGGGTCTGTGGGTCTCAGGTATGCTGCAATTGGTGGTATGTGTCCCTGTCCATGGGCAGGTGACTAGTATTCTAACTGGCAGTGCATTGCCTTGTGCGTAGGGCTGTTCCTCGTGTGTGATTGTGTTGTGTACGCCAACGGTGGTGTTGGGGCTGCCATTGACCAAGTGTATCCTTTGTCTCTCCCCCCCTTTTTGTTTTGTCACTCTGTCCTTATGTGCATTAGCATCATCTGGCGGAAGAGCAGAGGCACCAGCGACGGAGGGAGCTGCATCCCACAGGACCCAGGAGGCCGAATCCACCGACGGTGAGGGCACCAATGGGACGGAGGCCAAGGGGAGCACCACGGCGGAGACTGGAGGGGACAGTTCTGACATGGATACCTCTTCCGATGGAAGCTCCCTGGTGGTAGTGGACACCTCTGTGACCACCCCAGCTACAGGTACAGCCGCCACCCCAGTACCAGCAGTGCCCTCCCATCAGCCCCCTCCCAGCAGCCCCTCAGCGAGTTTCCCGTGCCCGCTCACCCAGGAGGGTGGGTATCTCCTTCGCCCCAGGCACCTCAGTCCCTTCCCCAGTTAGCCCTGCTGTCCTGAGTAAGGAGGCTATTGACCTCCTGAGATCCATCTCTGTTGGGAAGTCAACCATTGTGAATGCCATCCAGGGCTGGCCGCCCTGATGGCAGCCATTGTCCCTGTTTCCACCCTCCCTCTCCAACTTCCTCCACCCAATCCCATTCCCTTCAACCCATCCCAAGCAAAACAGGTAGACAAGCAGACACCCAGGACAGCACACAAGAGTGGACATGGCAAACACAAGCACCACACTTCATCCCACAGGCACTCACACAAACACCATCCAGATGCAGACATACAAACATCCACTGCCTCCACTGTGTCACCCTCCTCATCATCCACCTCCCTCCCAGTTGCATCTCCACTCACACCTGCATGCACTACATCTTCATCCACTACCACCATCACCAGCACACCTATCAGTACACACCCCTCACTGGCAGTCACCACCCTCACATCCATGCACACCTCCCCTGTGTCCTCTCCCACTGTGTCTGTGCCCCTCCTCACAAAGTACACAAACGCAAGCACTCAGACACCCAACAGCCATCCACCTCACAACAGCATCCAGCCCATGCACCTGCACCCAAACACAGCAGACTGACATCTCCTACAACCACTCCCTCTTCCTCCACTCCCAAACCATCTCCCTCTTCCCACCCTAATGTCCTTAAGAAGATTTTCCTCTCCACTGTTGACCTCTTCCCTACCCCTACCCCAGTCCTTCACGTCAGGCCAGGGTTGTCAAAACTGTCAGAGTCACCAGATCCTCGGGTCTGTGCACGTTCCCAACACGTCCACTACAAGACAACTCCAATACTCTGATTAAAATGTCACAGAGTCTAAGAGAGTCCAAGTGGGGAAAAGGTGATTAGGTAGGGAACAGCTGGGAAGGAGACCTTTAGGAAGCAAAAAGGTTAGAACACACAATATCAAGATTATATCATACTAATCATTACTAGGCTGACTCTAAGCATTACCATATAGGAAACATGAATAACTTAAGCATGGACTTAAATAACAAGGCCTAAAAAATGTTTGAATACCTGTGAGGGAATCAAGAAAGATTAATACAACATTCTAATGAACCACTCAATGAAATGTTCCACATGAATTAGAAACATCAGAATTTTCTAGATTTACGCTTTCAAATTCAAGCATAGACTTTGTCATGAGGACAAGGAAATACTCTGAATGATTTCTATAACACAATATGAATTGTACTTGAGAGACTTGTTATGCACATACAATATAACATCTAGAATTTTAAAACACTTTAGTTTTCTTAAAATGCAGGAACATGAATTGCACACATTACAGATTTCCACAAAGGTTTGTAACTGCCATGAAATGATTGTGCACAAGGAGTAACATGAATTAGACACGAGAAATTAATCGCGCGTCTTGCCGATTCAAAGACCACCATGTAAATGCCATACAGTGGTAGCGCACAATGAACTTCGTGATTTTAACACAAGAAATGAATTGCGCGTTCTGCAGATTCGAATGTCACCACGGAAATGCCATGAAATGGTAACACACAATGAATATCATGAATTAAACAAAAGAAATTAATCGCGCATCTTGCCGATTCGATGGCCACCATGTGAATGCCATGAAATGGTAGCGCACACCGAATATCATGAACTAAGCACAAGAAATGAATCGCGCATCTTGCCGATTCGAAGGCCACCATGTGAATGCCAAGAAATGGTAGCGTACACTGAATATCATGAATTTAGTACAATAAATGAATTGCGCGTCTTGCCGATTCGAATACTACCATATGAATGCCAAGAAATGGTAGCGTACAATGAATACCATGAACTAAGCACGAGAAATTAATTGCGCATCTTGCCGATTAGAATGCTACCTTGTAAATGCCATAAAATGGTAGCACACAATGAATATCAAGATTTGTACTCGAGAAAAGAATTGCGCGTCTTGCCGATTCGAATGCCAGCATGTAAAATACCATTAAACATCAAGCGCACATTCACATGCACGAGAGCAAATAGTTTTATCATGCTAATTAGACCCAAGAACTCGAAATCCTTTGAGAACGGAATCGGGGGCCTAGCCCGACCTCCGTCTTACCGCCCTGATCAAAATCAACGAGCAAAGTGAAAGGGCGAGGCCTGGAAGATCAAAGTAGGCCTCAAACAGGAGCTCAGGAAGTTGCTGCTGCTCTGCACCGGGACCTCTGAATAGTGAGCACGTGGAGCTGGGCTGGCTCCTTTATGTAGAGTCTTGGCCCAGCCCACAAACAACACCCACGCATGCTGCATGGAAAGCTTCTAGAAAGCCATGGAAAGGGACCACACCCTGACACACTCTGAAAGCCTGCAGCAGTACATTGCAAATGAACAGTATTTCTATGCACCTTGAGCATAAGTCTTCAGGACTAAACTCTGCAATGCAAAAGGTTAAACAACAGCATATCAGCACAATGCATGAATTACATTATCTTGAGAGTGCTGGGTTTTTGCATTCTAGTCGCCTGTAGAGTGCGCACTGCCCTGATGCTGACAAAAACCCAGGCAAGCACCTCAGCCACCACGGGCACAGTAGTGTCCCCAGCAACTCAAGGTGGGAAAGGATCCCAGCCAACATCCAGCCAGATTGAAAGGGTGCCTGGTTCACGTGCTGCAGGAAGGAAGGGCAATGCAGCAGCCCCAAGTGCTACAGGAGAGAAAGGCAAGGGGACAACCCCAAGTGCTGCACGAAAGAAGGGCAAGGAGGCAGCCTCAAGTGCTGCAGGAAAGAAGGGCAGGGAGCGAGCCCCAAGTGCTGCAGGAAAGAACGGCAAGGAGCCAGCCCCAAGTGCTGTAGGAAAGAAGGGCAAGGAGCCAGCCCCAAGTGCAGCAGGAAGGAGGGGCAAGGAGCCAGCCCCAACTGCTGGCAGGAAGGGCAAGGGGCCTGCACCAGCAGGCAGTGAGGACAAGGGGCCTGGTGTTGAGACTCAGGGCCAGATGTAGGTAGCTAAACATTTGCGAGTCGGAAATTGCAAGTCATTGCGACTCGCAATTTCCGACTCGCAAACAGGTATCCAACAAGAAAAAGCGACTTAATTTTGTGACTCGCAAATGAAGTCGCACCGCAGATTGCGAGTCCGCTGTTTGCGAGGTCGCTGTTTGCGACTTCGCTAAAAATGATCACGCAATTTGTGAGTGGGTGTCGCAATTTGCGACTGTGCCGCAAATTGCATGCAGGTGCAGCAGAACAGTCTGGAAAACACTTCCTGGCTCTTGCTGATGACATCACAGCCAGGAAGTTTACAAATACACCTGGGAGGAAGGAGGACCACACCCATTTCCAACTGCTGAACAACCACCAGGAGGAACAGCAGCAAGAATGAAGGACTCTGACATTTTCAGAGAAGGAACTGGAGGTGCTGACAGATGAATGCTGCCAGCACCATGACCAGCTATTTGGAAGGGCTGCCCTCAGTGTGCCAGAGACTGACAAAAGGAGGATTTGGACTGACATCCAGGAGAAGGTAAGTGCAATCGGGGTGAGCCACAGGAGCATTGAAGAGATGAAAAAGAGATGGTACGACCTGCGCTCCAGGACCAAGGAGAGGGTGGCAGAGCGCCTCCAGGAGATGAGGGGCACAGGAGGAGGCCCATCTACCGTCCCACCACCCACACCCATGGAGGAACGTGTGCAACAGACCCTGGAGCCAGAGGCAGTGGCTGGAATAGGAGAGCTGGACACATCAGCGCCAGGAACATCAACAAGTGAGTACCATGAAACATGCATGTACACCCATATCTGCCATACCCCCACCCACCCACTACACAGCAGCATGCACAACCATATGAGCTCCATTTCAGAGTAGCAACCACCAGAATGGTGCATTATGGGCAATGTAGTCCAGTTTGCAGCTGATATGCAACAGTTTATTAGGAAGCATACAACAGATGTTAGATACTGACAGTGTGTTCCCTATGTCCCACAGGTCTCCCACAAGACATCCCCACCAGCCAGTCCGTCCAGGGTGCAGAGGTCAGCCAACTGGCAGCACAAGACTCACAGGGCCCATCACCACCCGACCACAGTCCCCTCCAGATGCACCATTGGACATTGTGGAGATTGACCCAGCAGCCGGTCCCAGCCACAGTGCCAGCCAACAGGACCCTGATGCTCCACTGCGTCGCAGACAATGTGTCCATGTCCCTGCAGTGTCCCAGGGAGATGTAGGGGACTCCTCCATGTCCGCCGCCGAGGCAGCTCTCATCAGAGGTCAGCGCCTGCAAACAAGGCAGATGAGAGTCATTTCAGGGGCCATGCAGCGTATGGAGAGAAATGTCACAACAGGGCTGGCACAGGTGCACACAGACTTCCAAAGCCTAAACAGTCATGTCGGTGACCTTGCACTCTCCATCCGGCAACTAGTGACTGAACTTGTTTCAGAGAGAGAGAGTGCAAGGCGCCGTGAATGCCAACTCATCCACCGTTTGGACCGCATGGCTGCCTCAATCGTCCGCCTGGCTGTCAATACAACAGGGCTGTCACTCCGGACAGTCAGTTTGCAAGTAGACTTGGGCCACTTTGCAGGGGATGTGGCTCGTGGACTGGGATGGATAAGCCACGCTGTGGACATGATGGAGGCAAGACAGGTGGCTAGGGGCACAACAGACACTCCTCAAGATAGTGAGGAGGGCTCAACTGTCAGTAGAGCATCTGCCACGGACACAAGGGTATTGAGGAGTGGCAGTGCACGTCAGGGATCTGCTGACACTCCAGGCACTTGCCATGCTGGGCGTCCCAGGAGTTGAGCTACACACTTACAGACAATTGAGGCACATGAGGTGAATGTGTCCTCATTGCAGGTGGACATTTACAGCCCCTGACCAACAGTTCAGTTCTTTAGTTATTTGGTTCACTTAATAAAAGTTTTTGTTTGTTCCACTTCACACCTGGGCTCTTTGTGTGTGACATTCATGTGTGTGGTGACAGGCAGCACATACCTTCCAAAGTATTGGTTTGCAATGTGGTCCCGTCTCTGTCTGCCTTGATTTGCAATGCTTCTATCCCCATGATGGCGATGTGGTAGCTCTTGCTCGTCATCCTCCGAATCTGGGTCTTCTGGGGTGAGATGTAGCCCACGTCTGGTGGCAATGTTGTGCAGTATAGCGCATGCGCCGAAGATCTTGAATGCTGTTATTGGGGCATACTGGAGGGCACCTCTACTTCTGTGGAGGCATCGGAATCTTGCCTTCAACAGTCCAAAGGTCCTCTATAACATTTCAGGTCCTCCTATGTGCACTGTTGTATCGCCTCTCAGTCTCATTGCTGGGTTTTAAGTATGGGGTAAGTATCCATGGTCGTAGCGCATATGCACTGTCACCTGTTTGGCAAAAATGAACAATGTTAGCAGGGCATGGATGGTTTCCACATTGACCTGTGTGTATGTCTTCAGGGTGTATTCAGCAATACCTAGGAGATATCCTTCTCCAAACTCCCCACATTCTAGGCGTTGGTGTATCCCACTATGCCTGAATATGTAAGAGTCATGTGTAATCCCTGAAAATTTGGCTACCATGTCAGTGATAACTTAATGGGAGTCACATACCACCTGGATGTTCAGTGAGTGGGTACACTTCCGGTTGCGAAACAGATATTCTAGATTTGCAGGAGGGCATATTTGTATATGTGTCCCGTCTACACACCCTATTACATGGAGAAAGTTGGCAATCCTGTAGAATTCCAACATGGTGCTGTTGATTTCTGCCTCATTCCTGGGTAGGTATATGTATCTGGACATGTGTGTGAGTATGGCATCTAAGAAACATCTGAAAAACCGTGAGAGTGCACTTTGGGATACCCCACCTGCCACAGCAATGAACCCCTGATAGGTACCCGAGGCCAAGAGGTGCAGTGAGCATAGCACTTGCACATGTGTGGGGATGGCGCTGCCGCGCACAATCTGGCGTTGAAGCTGCGGATTGAGTAGATCTATTAATTCTAATATTGCTGCATTGCTGAGTCTGTATTTATCATATATCTCCTCCTCTGTTTGTTGGAAAAGTGTCTGCCTGGTTCTGTATATCCTCTCCTGTCTCTGGCTCCTCCTCCTCCTCTGCTGTGCGGCGTGGACTCTCCTCCTCCTTGCTATCACATATATCTCCACCATCTTAAGTAACCCAGATGCCTTCTGGGTCTCCTTTTATACTTTGGTTCTGGTTACCACCTGCTCTGAGTTAGTGATAAATTGGGTGTGCAAAATGGGCTTTTTGCGACTAGTCGCAATTTGCGAGTGGCTTTTTCATATGGTTTGCGACTTGCAAATTGCGACTTCCTATTTGCGGGTCGCACAATGGGGTCGCAAATTTTGCGAGTCGGTAATGGCTCGCGTCGCTATTTGCGATTCGGAAATGGGGTTTTTGCATCCCATTTCCGATTTTGTGGGGTCGCAAATAGCGATTCGGGCCATTTGCGACTCCCAAAATTTGCTACATCTGGCCCTCAGTCGGTGACCCTACCACCATCCATGGTGGTGCAGCTGTCTGAGGCTGCAGAGGATGGGCTGGATCCACCCCCCACCACTACCAGCTCCACCAGCAGTATCGCCACCAGCACCACCACCAGCAGCAGCCGCACCAGTGGGCAGCTGTCCAAGGCTGCAGGGGATGGGCTGGGGCCTCCCCCCGCCACTACCAGCTCCGCCAGCAGCACCGCCACCAGCACCACCACCAGCAGCAGCAGCACCAGTGGGCAGCTGTAAGAGGCTGCAGGGGATGGGCTGGGGCCTCCCCCCACCACTACCAGCTCCTCCAGTAGCACCGCCACCAGTAGCACCAGTGGGCAGCCGTCCCAGGATGTAGGGGATGAGTTGGAGCTTCCCCCCACCACCAACACCAGGGGGCAGCCGTCTGAGACAGCAGGGGATGGGCTGGAGCCTCCCCCCACCACTACCAGCAGCAGCAACACCACTGCCACCTCTGAACAGACGTCACCGCCGTCAGACAGTGTGTAGTCCTGCATCTATGGGCTATTGTGCGGTCTGGCCCCTGCATATCCTGTGGGTATGACACCCAGCTGAGAGACTGTGACCTTGTACTCCCCAAGATCTGCTTCACAGGGCACGATGCCCCCTCCAGAACCAGTGGGAAGCCATCCACTCACCCCATCCTCCCCAGGATGAAGCTCACTGGGCACTATGCCCCCTCCAGAACCAGTGGAGAAGCCACCCACTGTTGCATATTGCATGTGTGTGTCACTCTCTTTTCCCTCCCTCCCTCCTCTCTGTGCTAGGCGGCTGTACTCACTGTGGTCGTCTTCGTCGTTGTTGGTGTTCGTAGTGGAGCAGCATGTAGAAGAGCATTGGGAAGACATGCAGCTCAGGCTCCATGGCGGCGTGGTTGTTCCCTGAGTCTCCACAGGTGAGTCCTTTGACTTCTGAGATCTGTTTCCGCCAGGCTTTTGATGTTGCTGGTACCACCCAAAAAAGGTGGCAGATTGGTGTGTCATAATACAGTGGGCGGAGCATTGACTTGTGTCTGGCTGTAGGCGGCTACCGCCGTGGTGCCTGTTGATTCCGCCCTGCCGGTCAGTGTGTTAAAGTGGCTGTCTGTCTGAGCTGTTTCCGCCATGGTCATAATTTGGCAGTAATTACTGCCAGCCTGTTGGCGGTATTACCGCCACTTTAATACCGACCTCCAGGGTTGTAATTAGGGCCATAATGAAATGACACATTGCTACTCACAGATGTTCTGTTGCTACTGCCATTGATAGATTAGTAAGTGCATGTCAATGTATCACATCATCGTATCCATGTTGCAGTGCATTGCTGCCACTATGTACAGATGTCACAGGGCCCATGATTATAGAGAACATAGCACTGTGCAGTGCTGCAAGCCATCTGTCTGCATGCCACTGCCTCTCAGAGAAAGGACAGTAGCGCACAGTATTTAGCCAATACAGCACATCCCTGACCTCTCCCCCACCATTGGCACAGAAGGGGGAATATTTATGAGTGGCTTAGGTGGACGGAGCAATGCTTTTTTTGCACTCTGACAGCGCAAACCTCTCAACCATATCTATGAGGCCAGGCAAAGCCTCTTTTCGTGACTTTGCATGGCCTCACAGATATGGAGTAAGATAAAGGAGCGCAATTCCTGTGTTGTCTTACTCTGTGTCAAGGAGGTGTTCCATGGGCTTGCAGTGGGTTTTCCCATGCAACACCCATGGATTTTGACTCTGCTCCAGATTTACTTGATCAGGTACACCTGGGCCAGTGACAAAACCTTCTTCCTCCCCAGAGCAGGTGTAACAAGGAAAAAATAATGTAATTTCTTTTCCTTTTTTCCTCTTCCCAGGTGTGCTGCATTCTGCAGCACACATAGCAAGAGGAAAATGCCGTTCTGGATTTTTTTTGTGCAAGAAGGTGTCCATTTCTGCACAAACATAATCCTCTTTCAACACGGCACACTTGCACCATAGTGAAAGGGTACCTGTGTTGACACTAGGCAGTCAATTGTGTGCCAGTGCATGGGGGAAGAACAGGAGTGCACCATATTTCATAAATACGGTGCATTCCTGCCCTTTCACATTGGTGTAGGGTAGCACAGCAAGAAGACTTGCTGCACAGCCCTACCCCAATTCCCCATATATATGGGCCTATGTGATACCTAGCACAGACACACTTGCACCATAGTACTTGGGTGCCTGCATTGCATGCAGGATTATCTTTATGCAGGGGTGATCACCTTCCTGCACATGATGTATCCTCAGAGCCATGATCATCTATGTATGTTTTCCACTGGCTGCAGCATGTATAGGAGGTGTTAGTGACTTGCCTGACTTCAGTTCAGTTTATTTGTTACACATCACGTGAGGGACACAATTGATTTATCACATTCCAAAGTTAACCTGGTGTGGGGGTACATGACATGCCTCATGAACCATGGGAGTTGCATGGAGACACCCCCACAACACACATGGAATTCTTCCCTTGAACGCTGTGATCCTACACTGCATTTTGAACAGTGTTGCATTGCTCAGTACCTTTATGCCATTCAAAGGCACGGAAAGTGGCTTTGCATGTCTTAAGATGTGTGACATGTGGGCTTGCATTACATGTGTACCATGGTGATGTATGAGGTACACTCATCAGACATGTATCCCTATCTTCATCAGCAGACACAGAGATGACCATTAATTCATACATTTGTTACTGTTATTAGGTTTGTAATGTACTTCAGTTTTGGTTCTGGAACCGGTGATGGGGTGCCTGAAGATGTATGTATCATGCCTGCTCAATGGGTATCTTGCCAGCACATTCATGAAGATCCCCAGATCATCCACGATGGCCTACACGATGATTGAGTATGTGTGCACATGTGTACAGTCCACAGCCCCTAAGACATGTGGAAGCCCAACAATGTCATAGAAGCCTTGCTTGGTGTCCAGCTGTTGTTGTTGTGTCTTGGGGAAAAGAAGGTACTGGTATGTAAGGCCGTCCAGGACACTGGGGAGGAATGCAGTAAAAGATGGCTGTGATCTTTTGTGGTTTGAAATGAACTAGATGCCAGCATGTGGAGGACTGCCCTCAGCTTGATCCATGCAGAGGTGTTGGTGGACTAGTCAGCTGGTTGCTGCAGCCTTGATGCACTCTGGTCCAGCAGGTTTATGATGGACTCCCTCCTGAATCTATGATATGTGATAACCTCATCCTCCCTGAGGTCGATGAGGGAAATCCTCTGTCGCTAGACATGCTCTCTTCTCCTGCGCTGCCTATGTGGTCATGGTGGTCATGGTCTCCTTGCTACTCTGAGCTGAAGAATTATCATCTCCATGATGTAGTTGAGCTTGCCAAAATGTTTTGTGTGTTGTTTGTTATATAGTAGAGCCACTGCACCACTTCTTCCGCCTGGGTTGCCAATGTGCAGGACTTTTGGCACATTTCATGATGTGCATACCACTTGCTGATGATGCAATACTTTTTCCAAAACCCATAAATATCATTGCATCAGTTTTATGTTAGAATTTACGAGGGAACACCTACCTCGCATATTTTAAGTTCTGCATGGCGCAGCCAGTTTTGGCACAAGTATTTTCTGATGCAGGCCTAAAAAAATGACGCATTGGCTTAAATTCATTCCCTTATAAATATGGAGCACTGGCTATGCCACTGGAGTGTTAAAAATAATGATGCAATGGAGCAGCATACTCCTTGTAAATATGCCCCACAGTATCAAATACTTGGGTCTTGCAGGTAAGTTGAATATACCAATCAGGGTTTAGCCAAAGGTACAAATATTTAGAGCATATGCACTGGGGCTGGATTAGCAGGGCACCAATGCAACAGAATCGAAAACCAGCAGCATCAGTCCAAACATTGGAAGCAATCATGCAAAAAGTGGTCTTTCCTCAAATCAAATCAACAACATTTATAAAGCGCGCTACTCACCTGTGAGGGTCTCAAGGCGCTAGGGGGAGGGGGATTACTGCTGCTCGAAGAGCCAGGTCTTGAGTTGCCTCGGAATGCGAGGTGGTCCTGGGTGGTCCTGAGGTTGGTGGGGAGGGAATTCCATGTCTTTGCTGCCAGGTAGGAGAAGGATTTCCCACCTGCCGTGGTGCGGCGGATGCAGGGGACGGCGGCGAGTGCGAGGTTGGCGGAGCGAAGTTGGCGGGTGGGCGTGTAGAAGCTGAGGCGACGGTTGAGGTAATTGGGTCCCTTGTTGTGGAGGGCTTTGTGTCCGTGGGTGAGGAGCCGGAAGGTGATCCTTTTGTTGACGGAAAGCCAGTGCAGGTGTCTCAGGTGGCCGGAGATGTGGCTGTTGCGGGGTATGTCGGGGACGAGGCGGGCGGAGGCGTTTTGTATTCGCTGCAGACGTTTCTGGAGTTTAGCAGTGGTTCCTGCATATAGGGTGTTACCGTAGTCCAGGCGGCTCGTGACGAGGGCGTGGGTCACAGTCTTTCTGGTGTTGGCGGGGATCCAACAGAAGATCTTCCGGAGCATGTGGAGGGTGAGGAAGCAGGAAGATGATACAGCGTTGACTTGTTTGGTCATGGTGAGAAGTGGGTCCAGGATGAATCCGAGGTTGCGTGCGTGGTCTGAGGGGGTTGGTGGGGTGCCAAGGGCCGTGGGCCACCAGGAGTCGTCCCAAGCGGACGGGGTCTTTCCGAGGATGAGGACTTCCGTTTTGTCTGAGTTCAGTTTCAGACGGCTGAGTTTCATCCATTCTGCGACGTCTTTCATTCCATCTTGCAGGTTGGTCTTGGCGCTGGTGGGGTCCTTGGTGAGGGAAAGTATCAGCTGAGTGTCGTCGGCGTAGGAGGTGATGTTGATGTTGTGTTTGCGTACGATGTCAGCAAGGGGGCTCACGTAGACATTGAAGAGAGTCGGGCTGAGCGAGGAGCCCTGTGGGACGCTGTAGATGATCTTGGTGGGGTCTGAGTGGAACGTTGGGAGGTAGATTCTTTGGGAGCGGTTGGAGAGGAAGGAGGTGATCTAGTCCAGGGCCTGTCCTTGGATACCGGTGGAGCGGAGGCGGGATATTAGGGTTCGGTGGCAGACGGTGTCGAAGGCAGCCGAGAGGTCGAGGAGGATGAGGGCGACTGTTTCTCCGTTGTCCATCAGAGTTCTGATGTCGTCTGTGACTGAGATGAGGGCGGTTTCTGCGCTGTGATTGGCTCGGAATCCGGACTGAGAGGGGTTGAGTAGGTTGTTGTCTTCAAGGAAGTTGGTAAGTTGCTTGTTGACGGTCTTCTCTATGACTTTGGCAGGGAAGGGGAGGAGCGAGATGGGGCGGAAGTTTTCAGGTCGCTGGGGTCTGCCGTAGGTTTCTTCAGTAGGGGGTTGACTTCCGCATATTTCCAGCTCTCGGGGAAGGTGGCAGAAGCAAACGAGCTGTTGATGATAGTCTGGAGATGCGGGGCGATGATGTTGTCGGCTTTGTTGAAGATGAAGTGTGGGCAGGGGTCCGAGGGGGCACCGGAGTGGATGGAGTTCATGGTAGCTTTGGTCTCTTCCGTGCTGATGTGAGTCCAGGCATTGAGTGTGATGGCTGGGATTGTAGGTTCTGTGGTGGTTGGCTGTGTCTGGTGTCCGAAGCTGTCGTGTAGGTCGGTGATCTTACGATGGAAGAAGGTGGCGAGGGAGTTGCAGAGTTCTTGTGAAGGCGTGATGGCGTTGGCGTTGGCGCTGGGATTGGAGAGCTCTTTGACAATGTTGAAGAGTTCTTTGCTGTTGTGGGTCTTCTTGTCCAGTCTGTCTGTGAAGGAAGTTCTTTTGGTGGCGCGGATCAGTTGGTGGTGTTCGCGGGTGGTGTTTTTGAGGGCAGACATGTTTTCTGCGGTGTGGTCCTTGTGTCAGGCTTTCTCGAGGGTGCGGCAGTTTTTTTTAGATTCCTTGAGGGTGTCTGTGAACCAAAGAGGTTTCCTGGTGTTGGTCTGTCTTGGGAGACGTCTGAGGGGTGCGAGGTTGTCTGCGCAGTTGGTGATCCAATGCGTGAGGCTGAGGGCTGCGTCGTTGGGGTCGGTGGAGAAGGTGGGTTGGTTGTCGCTGAGAGTGGAGAGAAGCTGTTCCGCGGGGATTTTGTTCCAATGTCTGCGTGTGATGGGTTGTGTGCGGAGGTGGCGAGTCTCGCGTTGGAAGGTGAAGTGGACACATCTGTGGTCGGTCCAGTGTATTACGGAGGAGTGGCTGAAGGATACGTGGTTGCTGCCGGAGAAGATGGGGTCGAGCGTGTGTCCGGCGATGTGGGTGGGGGTGTTCACCAGTTGCTTGAGACCGAGGTTGGCGAGGTTGTCGAGCAGGGCGGTGGTGTTGGGGTCGTTGTTCTGTTCCAGGTGGAAGTTGAGGTCGCCAAGGAGGATGTAGTCCGGCGAGGCAAGGGCGTGCAGAGAGATTAAGTCAGTGATAGAGTCGCTGAAGAGGGCGCGTGGTCCAGGGGGTCTGTAGATGAGAGTTCCTCTTAGGGTGGTCCTGGGGTCGGTGTGGATCTGGAAGTGCAGGTGTTCGGCGGCGAGGGGGGTGTCTTCGGTGGAGGTGGTGACGTTAATGGAGTCCTTGAAGAGGATGGCGATTCCTAAACCGACTTGGTTGGTGCGGTCTCTCCTGGAGATCTTGTAGCCATCAGGGATGGCTATGGCGATGTCGGGGGCCGAAGAGGCGTTCATCCAGGTCTCAGTGATGAAGGCAACGTCCGGTGCAGTGGAGTCCAGGAGGTCCCATAGTTCAACGGCATGTTTGTGGACGGAGTGTGCGTTGATCAGGATGCATTTGAGGTGGTTGTTGGCGCGGTGGATTCGCGGTGGAAGGTGAGTTTGCAGGTGAAGCATGCGAAGGGTCCATGGGTGCGTTTAGGGTTGGCTTGGAAGCAGGTACTGGAGCGCCCCGGGTTGAGGGCGTGGAGGGTGTTGGGGTCGTAGCGGTGCTGTGGGGTTTGGGGGTGCCGGGGGCCAGGGGTCGTGGCGCTGGGCGCGGTCCAGGCGCAGACGGCCGCCATAAGAGGGAGGAGGGGGGGAGGGGTCAGCTGGGGGCAGGAGGGGGGCGACGAATGGAAGCAGGGGGGGCGGGGCCGAGCAGGAGGTGGCGGCGGGAAAGCGGAGGGTGGGGGGGTCAGGTAGAGGGGAGGGGAGAAAAGATAGGGGAGGGGGGTTACAGAGGTGGAGGGGAGTAAGGAAGAAACAGAAGAGGAGATGAGAGAAGAGTCAAGAACAGAAGAGAGAAGAGTCAAGAACAGAAGAGAGAAGAGTCAAGAAGAAGAGTAAAGAAGAAGAGTAGAGAAGAGTCAAGAAACAGAAGAGAGAAGAGTCAAGAACAGAAGAGAGAAGAGTCAAGAAGAAGAGTAAAGAAGAAGAGGAGAGAAGAGTCAAGAACAGAAGAGAGAAGAGTCAAGAACAGAAGAGAGAAGAGTCAAGCAGAAGAGTAAAGAAGAAGAGGAGAGAAGAGTCAAGAACAGAAGAGAGAAGAGTCAAGAAGAAGAGTAAAGAAAAAGAGGAGAGAAGAGTCAAGAGAGAAGAGAGAGGAGTCAAGAAGAAGAGTCGGGCAGAAGAGGAGAGACCTGAGAAGCAGAGGGGAAGCGTCCAGAAGATGAGGTGAGGCCAAAGAGGAAGAAAAGGAACATGCAGAGAAAGGTACAGCGGAGGAGAAGAACACGCAGGTTGGGGTGCAGAGGAGAAAGAAGAACACAGATGAAGAGCACAGATGAAGAATACAAATGAAGAACACAGAAGAAGAAAGAACACGCAGGACGGGGTGCAGAGAAGAGCACAGATGAAGAAAGAAGAAAGAACATGCAGGTCGGGGTGCAGAGGAGAAAGAAGAACACAGATGAAGAACACAAATGAAGAAAGAAGAAAGAACACGCAGGACGGGGTGCAGAGAAGAGCACAGATGAAGAAAGAACACGCAGGTCGGGGTGCAGAGGACAAAGAAGAACACAGATGAAGAACACAGATGAAGAAAGAAGAAAGAACATGCAGGACGGGGTGCAGAGAAGAGCACAGATGAAAAATGAGCTGCACTTTTTTTTACTAATTGCTGATATATTTTGAATTGTGTGTATAGTTCTTTTACAGGTATTTAAATGTTGCTGTGCATTAGACATCCTACAGCCTTTCTTTTTACTTCATATATCTCAGCAAGTTTGCCACCTAGATCACTTTCACGAAATTCTCTCACTTTGTAGTCAGAGAAATAAAAGTAAACACCAGTTTTTAAAATAAGCAGCAATTTGTCAGAAGACATAACCTGACATTTGACTTTTGTTTTTAAACATAGAGCAAATGCGACAAGATAAACACAAAATTTAAAAGCATCTTTATTGCTTGTTTACCTTCTGAATTCCAGCAAAAGTTATTTTTGGGAGTATCCCCTGGCCCGCACCCCTACTTCCAGCCAGTGGTTAATTTGTAAATGAAAATGTGCTGGCACCCAGGCTACTGCAATTAAATGTGCGAGCACCAATACTGAGGTAGAGTAATCCTAAAGATATCTCAGGCCTGTTTAATCAATTTACAGCCGCTCCCTGCCCCTTCAGCTCATTCTTGCAGCTTTCTGCTTTGTACCTTTGTGGTGCTTTTCCGTCCTTCTCTTCCGCCGTATATCCCATTTTTATCTTTTGCTCAGCGCGCTGCCCCCAAACCCCTTCCTGGCAGGAGTCGTAACTGCCAGGACTACACACAAAAACATATCTAGCTCTCAATTAGCTAGCCTGGGAATTCCACTATCCTAGCCTAATTTTATGTCAGAAAATTCAATTTGCCAGGGTTAAATGCCACCAACTCTGAGTTTAAAAGAAAGATGTGCACGTTCCAGAAAAAAAGCAAATGTCCTCTGGCAGCAGTTGTGTTTTCAATGACTGTCACTTGTCCCCCATGACTTTAGTGGGGCTCTCTAATTAGCCAACCACCCCCACTCTAAGAATTATTCAAGTGCTCTGGGTCTTTTGCCCTCAATTTTCATGTTTTTTCAACCACTAACTCGGTAAGTAAGCCCATGCTCTGCAGAAATCCTAGAACATGAAAACCTGGAGTAATGAATCACTCAGCGCCCACCTGAGCACCTAGCTATATCACATGCCTATGTTCTGTGTATTAGGAATGGCATTTTGCACATACAAATACTGTTTTTAGGACCAAAAGTTGTACATACATTTTGAGAAACCCGCATGGTGCTGGCAGATTCCGAAGATTTTCTCAAGAAGAAGGGCACGCTTTATGTCTTTGTTTTGCTAAGAGTGACCTCAACTTGGAGAATTGTCTTGCTATTAATAAAGCTGCAGTGAAACTTTGTAGGAGGGAAACCCTCAACATAATGTTGACTAATGAAAACGCCTCTCTGAAAGAAAATATAATTATATTTCAGAGACAGTGATTAGATTCCGCGTCTAGCGCAGTTATGGTGCGTGATCGTTACAATATGTAATTGCGTTTAGTAGATGTTACTTCCTAATTGGAATACACTGGGGGCTTGAGTTACATAGACTGAGGCGTTCTCCTCCATATCAAATTATGATGATTAAATCACCTTGCGGTTCCGTAAGATCACAGAGCAGTCGGCTGTGAGACTGCAGACTTTTAAGTATATTCTCATTAGACATTGTTGGGCGTGCATGATTGCATTCAAACAATTAACACAACATAGAAGGTAACACAAGATTTTAACAACTAACAGAAAATGCAGCAATGAGCGCAAGCAGAAATCCTATGCCTAAGCTTTTATATCCTCACTCTGCATGCTGTCAGTTGTTTTTATTCGTAGGTACGCTGCATGGCTTTGTATCCAATCGTGAAATGGATCGTACAATGGTATCGTATTTCTGTCCAAACATTATGACCATAGTCCCCAGTTTCAAGATATATAGGTGGGCAAGGTGCATACTGTCTCTGCTGGGTGAGGGATACATCGAGTTTGATAAATACCTGCTACTGCGGACCGACGCTCCGCAAATATTGTACAGTTTCATTATGACCAGAAACATTGTGCATAGGGAATGTGATGACTAAGCACCTTGCACAGTCTAAATATGTTTCAGACAGAATATGACTAGAAAACAGTTTATGCAGACGATTGGACATGGCATCCTTGGCGTGATTTTTCCATAACATTTTTGCCTTCGGGCCTTCTGTTTTTGCTGACTTCATTTTTGCTTCCTGAATGGCTCTGCACCCTATACCACTGCTAACCAGTACTACAGTTCTTGTGCTCTCTGCTCATGCCTCATACTCAATTGACAGATTTAATTTAATTATAAGTCCCTAGTAAAGTCTCCCAGGGACTGTAAATTAAATGCTACTGGTGGGCCTGAAGCACTGATTGTGCCACCGGAAATAAACCTTTTGTCAGGCTCAAAATTTTCTTTTCAATAGATATAAGTCACTCTCAGGGTGGATAGCCCAGAGGGCAGAGTGCCACATATTTAAAATGCTTGGACATGTATGTTTAAGTTTTCCATGTCCTGGTAGTGAAAAACTCTTAAATTAATTTTTCAATGCTCCAGGGCCAACCTCTCCCATAGGATAACACTGGAGTTACTTTACTACATTTTATAAGTGTAATTTCCAAAAAAAGGACTAGGTAACCAGCTCATGTTCAGTGTCCCTGGAATCACAATTTCAAATCCAAACTCATGGTGAAGTTGAATTTTAAATTGGAATTCTGAAAATGCTGCTTTTAGAAAGTTAGCATCTTTTTGCCTTAGCCATTTGGTGCCTGTAGCCTGTCTCTGAGTCACATGACTGGTTGTAGCTGACCTTTTGGCTTTGTGTATTCTTCTCATACAGTATACAGAATGGAATAGTTAGGTGTGACTGGGTGGCCCGTCACTGGCAGAAGAGGGAAGGGAGCTGAGCACAGTCCTACTGACACTTAAATAGACTGTATCCTGCCTCCACACTAATGGCTGCATACCCCGTAGTTATTCTGAAGCCAGGGCAGGGAAAACAGGACTTCTGTGCACTTCAAACGAATGCCTCTAGAGGCTACTCCCAACTTCAAATATGCAACTGTGTATAAATGCTGGACCTCAGCCACCAACTCTTCAATGCACTTCTGGACCTGTGGATACTCTACCAGGAAGAAGGACAGCTGTGTTGCTACAAGGAATACCACTATGCTGGACTGCTGTTCTAAAAGAACTGCCTCCCTCCTGGGTTGACCTGCTGCCATGCTGCCCCCTTGCCTGGGAAAGAAGAACTGGACCTGCAAATTCATCTTGAACCCAAGTACCCCAGAATGACTCCAAGGGCTAGTCTGCTGGCCTCTTGATCTAACCCCCAGGGACATAAAAGGCTCCCCAACATTCTGCATCAGCCCCTAGACCCAGCTTTAGCGAGCTTCTCACCCCCAAGTGTTGCCTCTTAGGTTTCGAACCCTTTATGTCACTCACAAGTGCTGAAATCCAGCTTTTGAGCTCTTTGCAAATGCGAACTGGCCCGTTCGCATCAAGATCTTGTTGCTCACACCATAAATTAGCGCAAAGCTCCATCACCCTAACTCTTTGCACTGCAACATCGTCACAGGGACCCAGCACAAAGCTCCTGCAAGAGCCACTGGTGGTGCCGGCCCACTCCTCCTGCTTCGCCGACAGCCTTCCACAATGCTCTCCCTGCTCCTTGCGGCCCTCTGCAATGTGAACAGGACTCTTCGCACAAACCTCAGAAGGTAAGCTTCAGCAGGCCTAACCTGATGACTGTTTCTGACCTGTGCTCCATCTCAGTTGGCCTGAAAGTGTGACTTTGACCCTTTTCAACATGACCAGATATCCAGAGTTGGCGCTTTGTGCTTTTTGGGACTAATTTCACTAAATTCTTTACAAACTAAATTCTCAAGTTCTATTGATTGGAATTTTGTCATTTTTGTCTTGTTTTCTTTATTAAATTGTGCTCTATTTTTCTAACTTGTTACAGGATCTGTTTGTGTGGTGTTTACACTGTTTTACTGCTTGAAGTGTTGCACAGATACTTTATACATTGCCTCTACTCTAAGCCTGACTGCTCTGTGCCAAGCTACCAGGGGGTTTATGCACAGATTATCTTTGGGTTTCCTTGTTCCTTACTCTTACACGGATTATGGTTGCTACTTAACCAGGGTTCACACCCCAGTCAATCCGTAATACAATTTCTTACACATACAAACATGAATTTTTGTAACTGTATACATGGAGACATTTAGTTGAAGGATCATGCAATGTGCCTGGTGAAATTATATTGGGAGTACTATATTAACTAATCTGCATTCTTTTCAGATTGCATTTATTCTTTGATGGCTGTTTAATTTTCAAATTGAGAAAAAAGTGGTCTTGATTTTTTTTAAACGAGCATTACAAAACCTGATAGGCCTGGCTTGTGACTGAAAATTCAAGCCAAATCTATTAGCGTTCACAATGTGTGTTCATATTTCACGCTCATCCCGCTAATTACCTCTCTTATACTTTGCACATGCCAAAGAAACAAGATTTAAGCACACAGAAAACACACAAAAAACCCTCAGCCAGATGTGGCCTAGCATGCCCTCAGAGTTTCGAGAAGCTACGCAGTATGTTTCCCTGACGCAAGGTGCGTGAGCTTAGGCTTCAACTAGGGGTCTCTATAAGAATGTTTGAAATTTCCATAATTAATGCTAATTCCCCCAAAATTAGGCAAGATTATACATAATTACGTGAAATGCAACTCCTAACATCTTACATCAAATATGACACAAAGATGCACTTTGCATTAAAAAAGTATATCATGTGAACCAGAATGAAAGGTGATACACGCAGGCAGCCATTTTGACTAAGAAGTGCCACTCTGACTCCGGGTGGGTCCTGCCTAGCTCGTTATTTGAATGTATGTCGGAACAACGCATGCTGGAACCACGCATGCCTGAACAACGCGGTCTGAACAAAGACTGTGTTGTTACCACTAAAGCCTTTACCGCGAATGCCTTAACAACAATTTTTCATGTAAAGGCAATCCTGGTAAATGCATTAGTGAACGGCATACATGGTTCCAGCATGTGACCCCCCTGGCCCCCCACCCCCGCCCCTAAAAATTACCGGGACCCCCACCCCACCCCTAAACCCTAAACCCCACCTGCCAACTCCCCATGCCTGCCCCTAAAACTACCCCAACCCCCAACCCACCCCTAAAATTACCGCGACCCCCACCCCGCCCCTAAAACCAACTCAACCCCCCCTAAATTACAGCGACTCCCCACCCCTCCCATAAAACCACCACAAACCCCCCACCCTGCCCCTAAAACCTAAACTACCCCAAACCCCCACCCCGCCCCTAAAACCTAAAAACACCCCAACAGCTCACTCCATGTCCCTAAACCTAATCTACCCCAACCCCCCACCCCACCCCTAAAACCTAAAACCACCCATCCCCCCACCCCACCCCTAAAATTAGGGGGGTACAGATTAGAGGAGCTGACCCTGTGCTTGGAGAGAGTGCGTAACAACAGGGCCACTACACCAAGATATCCTCTATCCAATGGAAGGCCATGCACCTCTGTGCTGATATGATTGACTGGGAGCAGATCTTGTGCTGTGTTGAGGTGGTGGTGACAGTTAAGGGATGTTTAAACTTTTGATTTTATATTTATTGTTTACACCACAAGCTTAAGAGATTTCAATGATGTATATGTGTGTGTGATACATATATGTATGAGGGTGGGTGCATGTATACAAATTTTATGACCGAAAAAAGTCCAAAATGTGCACTCAAATTTGGGTACAAATGTATGAAGCCTTTTTGGATGCAGGAAAAAGGTCAGAGTTTGTGCCCGCAAAAAGGCTTTCTGTCATGGATGAAACCAAAATTGCGAATCAGTAACTCTTTACTGAATTGCAGATTGGATTTGTGGCAAACTTCAATTTGGTATTTGGAAGAGGCATGTTTAGTGCATCCCTTCCAAATGCTGAATGAGGATGGTATGTATTAATGTTCTGCGACCAAACTCTAGTCACACAACAATAAAACTTTGCTGCCTGCCTATTGACAAACAGTTACATGAACCGCAGCCTACTCTTAAAATTGCTACTTAAACTATTATTTTTACCCATTAAGAAATAATGTTAAATTAAATTAAATTCTAAAAATAAAACATATTATTTATTGATAAACCATTTTAACAAGCTTCTTTTTTAAACGTATACATTATTGTAACATCATTTTCTGTTAAAATATAATTATTTATCTTTTCATTCATTGCACTGTACTTTTCAAATATAACTTTTTTTATGCATGCATTTTATTTGTAGATGTTTTAATGGCTTTGTTGACTTTGGTGGTCATTACAACCCTGGCGGTCGGTGTTAAAGCGGCGGTAAAAGCGCCAACAGGCCGGCGGTAAAAAAATGGAATCACGACCGTGGCAGAAACCGCCAACATAGGCAGCCACTTTAACACTCCGACCGCCAAGGCGGTACAAAC
Source organism: Pleurodeles waltl (assembly GCF_031143425.1). Taxonomy (NCBI): domain Eukaryota; kingdom Metazoa; phylum Chordata; class Amphibia; order Caudata; family Salamandridae; genus Pleurodeles; species Pleurodeles waltl. Next base: position 1,228,502,998 of record NC_090440.1, on the reverse strand, counting down.
AAACACCGTGGCGGTAACCACCAACAGACAGGCGGAAGACAAGGTTCCACCCACTGTATTACAACAGTCCAATCCACCACCTTTTCCTGGGGCGGATTCACCCCGAACAAAAACACAGCGGAAACAGGACTTGGAAGAGAAAACGCTCACCTTTACACACCCCACGAGGAATCAGGACGCCATGGAACCGGAGCTCCAGATAATCCCAGCCTTTATCTTCCTGCTTCTCTACCAGGAACAACAAAGACGGCGGCGAAGACCACAGTGAGTACTGCACCTACGACACAGGGGAGGGGGAGGGAAAAGAGAGTGACACACACACGCAACACGCAACACTCCCACCCCCACCCTCACCCACTACAACACACACACAAGTACATGTTGATACATTACATTAACAACCCCCAACCCCCCCTGGAAGAATGCAAGGACAAAAGGAAATGAGTCGAACGTTTGTAATCTATACAAATACAGTAATCCAAAAATATATACATAAATATATATATATATATATATATATATATATATATATATATATATATATTTTTTTTTTTTTTACACTATAAACAAATATATACACCAAGAATACAAGTCCAAGGTATTCCACCATCATAGTCCGTGGACCACTGGGACCAAAATGCATGGGCGAGGCCCAAACTCAATACCCAATCAAAACGGAGAGAACACTGCTGGGGCATCAGATAGAAATACAACAGGCACCTCAGGGGGAAGGGAAAGGGGGACACCTCAGCCGGATGAGTGCACTACGCCAGATCCATGAGGGGGCTCCATGCCCACTGCTGTATCCTGGGGAGTGCAAAGCCACAATCTCTCAAGTCTCTACAGTGGGTGGTTTGCCCACTGCTTTATCCTGGGGAGTGCAAAGCCACAGTCTCTCAAGTCTCTACAGTGGGTGGTTTGCCCACTGCTTGGGAATGCTAAGCCACAGTCTTGCAAGTCTCTACAGTGGGTGGTTTGCCCACTGCTTTATCCTGGGGAGTGCAAAGCCACAGTCTCTCAAGTGGGTGGTTTGCCCACTGCTTTATCCTGGGAAGTGTAAAGCCACAGTCTTTCAAGTCTCTGCAGTGGGTGGTTTGCCCACTGCTTTATCCTGGGGAGTGCAAAGCCACAGTCTCTCAAGTCTCTACAGAGGGTGGTCTGCCCACTGCTTTATCCTGGGGAGTGCAAAGTCACAGTCTCTCAAGTGGATGTCAATCTCCACTGGGTCTGGAGGGGGCCTTGTGCCCAGAGTGCTTCATCCTGCCAAGGACAGAGGTAGTGGATGCCTTACTCCTCTGGTTCTGGAGGGGGCCTTGTGCCCAGAGTGCTTCATCCTGCCAAGGACAGAGGTAGTGGATGCCTTACTCCACTAGTTCTGGAGGGGGCTTTGTGCCCAGAGTGCTTCATCCTGCCAAGGACAGAGGTAGTGGATGTAAATCTCCACTGGTTCTGGAGGTGGCTTTGTGCCCAGAGTTCTTCATCCTGCCAAGGACTGAGGTAGTGGATGCCTTACTCCACTGGTTCTGGAGGGGGCCTTGTGCCCAAAGTGCTTCATCCTGCCAAGGACAGAGGTAGTGGATGCCTTACTTCACTGGTTCTGGAGGGAGCTTTGTGCCCAGAGTGCTTCATTCTACGAAGGACAGAGGTAGTGGATGTAAATATTCACTGGTTCTGGAGGTAGCTTTGTGCCCAGAGTGCTTCATCCTGCCAATGACTGAGGTAGTAGATGCCTTACTCCACTGGTTCTGGAGAGGGCTTTGTGCCCAGAGTGCTTCATCCTGCGAAGGACAGAGGTAGTGGATGTAAATCTTCACTGGTTCTGGAGGTGGCTTTGTGCCCAGAGTGCTTCATCCTGCCAAGGACTGAGGTAGTGGATGCCTTACTCCACAGGTTCTGGAGGGGGCCTTGTGCCCAGAGTGCTTCATCCTGCCAAGGACAGAGGTAGTGGATGCCTTACTCCACTGGTTCTGGAGGGGGCGTTGTGCACAGAGCGCTTCATCCTGCAAAGGACAGAGGTAGTGGATGTAAATCTCCACTGGTTCTGGAGGGGGCTTTGTGCCCAGAGTGCTTCATGCTGCCAAGGACAGAGGTAGTGGATGCCTTACTCCACTGGTTCTGGAGGGGGCCTTGTGCCCAGAGTGATTCATCCTGCTCGTGGCGGCCTCAGTAGCGTCGGAAGCTTTGGCGCTCATTGGCCTGCGGTGCTGGTGGCGGCGGTGTCCTGTTCAGCGGTGCTGGTGGTGGGGGTGTCCTGTTCAGCGGTGCTTGTGGCGGCGGTGTCCTGTTCAGCGGTGCTGATGCCGGCGGTTTCCTGTCCAGCGGTGCTGGTGGCGGCGGTGTCCTTGGCAGCGCTGCTTGTGGCGACGGTGTCCTGTTCAGCGGTGCTGGTGGCGGCGATGTCCTTGCCAGCGGTGCTTTTGGCGGCGGTGTCCTGTTCAGCGGTACTGGTGGCGGTCTTGTCCGCCGTGCAGGATTTCGCAGACTTGCCTGATTTTCTGTGACCCTTCCCCACCGTGGATGGTGGTGCAGCTGTCATCACACTCCCAACTGTACCCCTGGGAGAGGCTTTGGTGGAAGATGTTTTGCCTCTCTCCGGGCACTGGCCAACTTTTTGTGCTTTTGAGGTGGGGGCTGTCCGTGGTCTGGCTCCTTGGCACACTGGCTGCCCTGCTGCCTGGGGCACTCCAGAAGCCGTTTACTACTGGCACCACTGTTCCCGCAGATGTTGTGGCTGAGGCGCTGGGTTGGGACCTGGAAAGGCGGGTCTTAGGAGACTGAAGGGCTGGGGGAGGTGAGGGGAAGAGGTCATGGTTGGACAGGAACATTTTTTGGGACACACTGGGACGGGTAGATGGAGGGGTTTTTGGAGTGGAGGAAGAGGTAGTGGTTGTAGGAGGTGTACGTTTGGTGACTTTGGGTGAAGGTGCATGGGCTGGAGGCTGTTGTGAGGTGAATGGCTGTTGGGTGGGTGTATGGCTGCGTATGTGTACCTTGGGAGGTGGGCTCACAGACACACTGGGAGAGGACACAGGGATGTGTGAATGGTAGTGGTTGTGGTGACTGCACGTGAGCGGGGTGTGGTGGTGGGTGTGCTGGTGATGGAGGTAGTGGCTGAAGATGTAGTGCATGCAGGTGTGAGTGGAGACAAGACTGGGAGGGAAGAGGAAGACGAGGAGGAGGGGGACACAGTGGGGGCAGTGGCTGTTGGTATGTCTGCATGTGTATGATGCTTGCGTGAGTGCCTGTGGGATGTTTGGTGCTTATATTTGCCTGAGCTTCCCTTGTGTGTTGAGGTGTGTGCATGCTGGTCTGATGGTGTGCTTGGGATAGGCTAAGGTACAGGGGTATGGGTCTGGGTGGAGGAAGTTGGAGGGGGGAGGCTAGAGACAGGGACAATGGCTGCCATCAGTGCTGAGGCCAGAGTCTGAAAAACTTGCTGTTGGGCTGCCTAACCAGAATGAATTCCCTCCAGGTATGCATTGGTCTGTTGCAACTGCCTCTCTACACGCTGGATGGCATTCAAAATGGTAGACTGCCCAACAGTGAAGGACCTGAGGAGGTCAATGGCCTCCTCACTGAGGGCAGCAGGGCTGACTGGGGCAGGGGCTTAGGTGCCTGGGGCGAAGGAGATGCCCACCCTCCTGGGTGAGCGGCCATGGGGCACACGCTGAGGGGCTGCTGGGAGGGTGGTGCTGGTAGGGGGGGTGGCGGCTGTACCTGTAGAAGCAGGGGTCACTGAGGGGCCCACCACCGCAAGGGAGCTCTCACCAGAGGAGGAGTCTGTGTCGCTGGTCTCGGCTCCTGTCCCCGCTGTGGAGCTCCCCTCGCCCTCCGTCCCACTGGTGGCTTCTGACTCAGTTGTGTCGCCCTCCAGGGCCATGTGGGATGCAGCTCCCTCCTGCTCCGGTGGCACTGCTCCTCCGCCTGATGATGCTAATGCACACAAGAACAGGGAGACCACAAAAAGGGGGGGAAGACAGAAGAAAGACATGTTGAGTGCATCCAATACCGCTACTGTTGGCGAACACTACAGACACTGAAGTCCCCTGCACTACGCCGTGCACTTAGAGTTCCCTAATTAATCACATGAACATGGGTTACAAGGCCTATGCCCAATTGCTGCACACATGGAAGTCACAGGAGCCTGACTAGGTGTAGTTGGCTCTGAACACAGGTGGGGTGGGGTGCCACAGGGCCTGCCTTAAGAAGAGACCTTGCCTACTAAACTTGCCCTGGCCTAGGGAAACCCACACCTCCCCCACCCAGACACCTACAGTGCACGCTGAATCAGCAGAATGAGAGCGTACTCACCCCCTTGGGGCTGCTGTGATGCTCTCAAGCGCCCATCCAAAATCCGGATACGCCACTGCCAGGATCCGGAACATCAGGGGGGTCATGGTGCGACGGGCACCCCTCCCACATTGGGAGACCATCCCCAGCTGGGCCTCCGCCGTCTTCTTGCTCCAGCCGCGAATGTCCTCCCATCTTTTCCGGCAGTGGGTGCTCCGTCTGTGGTGGACCCCCAGGGTCCGGACTTCCTTGGCGATGGCACGCCAAATATCCTTCTTCTGATGGGCGCTGACCTACAGGAATAGTACAGGGGAAAAGGAGAAGATATAACCGTCCGCACCGTCACAGTCATTGGCCCGCATCCCTACTCTTGCCATGACGCACATGCACTCACCGTCGTTTCATGCACGCCTCATTCTCCCCCCCTATCTTTCATCAACACCACGCAAAACAGGCATTGCCCATACAGCATGCTCACAGTGTACTCACCTGTTTGTCTGAAGGACTGTAGAATATTGTGTACTGGGGAGGACCCCATCCACTAGTTTCTCCAACTCATCCTTGCTGAAGGCAGGGGCCCTTTCCCCTTACACACGAGCCATTGTCTCTTCCAGAATGAGGTCACAGCAGCACTTGCAGTGTAGGTCCTCTCCTGTCCTGTCGAAGATCAGGTACCATGTAATTGAACAGACAGAAAATGGCAGTGATGTCCACGGCGGTGTGTATCGTCATTGCCGGCGTACATCGTCATTGGCTCCTAGGACCCATAGGGTCCAATGTTAACCAATGCAGGATTGCGCCGTGGTCTTCGACCGCCTACCGCAACGGTGTACAACGCCAGCGCAGTTACCTCATATCCCCTTGTCCCACATTACAGGTCAGGCAGCCGCCATTTCAGGGGGCCACATGGCATTAATTTTGACTGCGTCACACATATCTAGGCCTTGCTTAAACACTAATACAGCCATATGTCGATTTTCAAACATTTTCCTATAAAGTTGTGTTTACGTACCTAAGTATTGGTTGACTCTCTGCTCGCTGTTCTCCTACGTAGAGCACGTCCGCTGGGGCAGGTGAGGAGATGGCGGCATCCTCTGGTGTACAGACCTCTGGTGGACCTGTCGACAATGGAGGAGCGACATGTAATTGTCACCTACAGACTTGATCATACCACAATCCTGGAACTGTGTGCCCAGTTGGAGCCAGACCTGATGTCAGCTATCTGCCATCCCACAGGAATCCCCCCTCTAGTGCAGGTGCTGTCAGTACTCCATTTCCTAGCAAGTGGGTCTTTTCAAACAACAGTGGCCATTGCATCAGGGATGTCCCAGCCTATGTCCAGAGTGTTGTCTGCCCTGCTGAAACACATGCGCAGCTACATCGTTTTCCCTCAGGTGGAGGATTTCCCTGCAGTGAAAGGTGACTTCAATGCCCTGGGACATATCCCCAACATCATAGGTGCCATTGATGGGACACATGTGGCCTTGGTCCCCCCACGCAGGCATGAACAGGTGTACAGAAACCGGAAGAGTTACCATTCTATGAATGTGCAGATGGTGTGTTTGGCCGACCAGTACATCTCCCATGTAAATGCCAAGTTTCCTGGCTCAGTGCATGACGCTTACATTCTGCGGAATAGCAGCATCCCTTATGTGATGGGGCAACTCCAGAGGCCCCATGTGTGGCTATTAGGTGAGGACATGGACCCAATACAGTGTGACTAGGTGTCTGGGTCTGGGGATGTCCCTAAGAGTTAGTGTGTGTCTAACAGTTGTCCCTCGACATTTGCAGGTGACTCTGGTTACCCCAACCTGTCATGGCTACTGACCCCAGTGAGGAATTCCAGGACAAGGGCAGAGGAACGCTACAATGAGGCCCATGGGCGGACTAGGAGGATTATAGAGAGGACCTTCGGCCTCCTGAAGGCCAGGTTCCGGTGCCTCCATATGACAGGTGGTTCCCGATTCTACTCCCCAAAGAAGGTGTGCCAGATCATTGTGGCCTTCTGTATGCTTCACAACTTGGCTTTTTTGACGACAGGTGCCTTTTCTGCAGGAGGATGGTCCAGATGGAGGTGTTGTGGCAGCTGTGGAGCCTGTGGACAGTGAAGACGAGGAAACAGAAGAAGAGGACATAGACAACAGGAACACGGTGATCCAGCAATACTTCCAGTGAGACACAGGTAAGAAGACAACACTGCCTGCTACATCTGATTTAATTCTTCTACCTCTCATCTGTCTGTCATTTTCACCCAGTGTATGGACACTGAGGTGTCACTTTCCCTTTCAATTTCACAGATGTGGGTCCCAATGTGTGACCTCTGCTTTGTTCCCGCTTGGACTAGAGCTGTGTGACATAGGTATGTTGACATTACTTTGGATATAACATTTTGCCACAGTTATTGCTAATACACATTTTCAAAAGCACGGACTGACTCCAGATTGTTTTGTGATTTAAGGGTGTTTATTTGAGTGCTAAATAGTGGAGGGGGTTGTAAAATGGTCAGGGGTGATGGTGGAGGAATGTTCATGGCAGAGTCCAGTCTATTAGTCTCACAAGTGCATTGTCCAAAGGGGCATAGGAAGTGGAGCTCGGGCAGTTTAAGTATGGACAGGGTGACAAGGTGGGACAGAAGGATGACAATCAGGGTGGTCTTATTTCTTGGGGTGGGTCTTGGCATTGTTCTCTGTCTTTGTCCTGGATCTCAGGGACCGCTTGCGGGGTGGTTCTCCGTCTGCAGGGGATGGGGTGCTGGTGTCGTGGTCCTGTGGCGGTGGCTCCTGTCCACTAGAACCGGCGGAGGTGGTGGGCAGTTCATCATCTAGGCTAGCGTCAGGGGCCCCTTGTTGTGCCACAGTGTCCCTCCTGGTGTTGACGAGTTCCTTCAGCACCCCTACAATGGTGCCCAGGGTAGAATTGATGGATTTGAGTTCCTACCTGTGTCGAAGTAAGCCTCAGCAAAGCCTACTAGTGCAAGGGGTTCGCCCTTCTCTGCACAAAGTCCTCAGACCATATAGAAAGAAGTTGGCACAGAAACTGAAATAAAGACAACGTTTATTAAACCTCATGAGGTGGTACCACAGTTCAAACAGCACCCTTCGGTAATGTTTGAAGTAGCACACTGAACTAAGACAGCATGGTCCTTTTATACCCATGCAGGGGCTAAAAGAAGGTGGTACAATTATAGAAGCAAGACTTATATACATATAAGGTCACATGGAAATGCACAGTCGACAGGTAGGAGGGGCTAACAGTTTTCAAGGACTAGTAGACACATTACTGTCGGTTACTAATTACTAACAGCTGCAGACCTTACTGGCCATGTGCAAAGTGGGAGATGCTAAATATAACTTGTCACTAGACAGATTTTCAAGAGTAGTTAACAGGAAGATAGGACAGAGCACATGGTGAGCACATGGCAGCATGTGGCAGAGAAAATGGCTGCCATGAATTCAAAATGTCTTCTTCTAATGCTTAATCTAATCGCTACTAAATTACAACACCTGAACCCCAAATACTGTTCCTCCTGCAGCCGCTGGATCTCCTGAAACTTGGCCAGTACCGTTGCCATTGTCTCCTGGAAATGGTGGTAGGCTCCCATGATGTTGGAGAGGGCCTCGTGGAGAGTGGGTTCCCTGGGCCAGTTCTCCCCCTGTCGCACAGCAGCCCTCCCAGTTCCCCTGTTTTCCTGGGCCTCTGTCCCCTGAACCGTGTGCCCACTACCACTGCCCCCAGGCCCCTGGTGTTGTTGGGGTGGTGGGTTAGCCTGGGTTCCCTGTAGTGGTGGACACACTGCTGCTTGACGAGTCCTGGGGACAGAGGTATGGGCCTGCTTGGTGGGTGCTGTGCTGGTGTTACCAGAGTGGGGAAGCTCTGTAGTGGCCTGTGCCAGTGTGAGGGGAACCGACTGTCCCAAGGTCCCAGGTGGGCCGGGCTGGTCATCTAGATCCAGTTGGACAGAGCTGCTGTCATCACTGTGGGCCGGTGACGTTGGGTAGGGGTCCTGCAGGGGTGTACAGGCATGATTATTGCATCTGTATGTTCCATGGTGTGCAATGGGTGGATCAACCTGTACCCCAGTGCTTCCATTCTTGTGTGGGACCTTCTGTGATAATGGTTTAGGGGGGTGTATGGGTATGTGCAGTGGACATGCTTTGGTGATGGGTGTCCATGCTTTGGTCTTACATGTAGGGCTTGGGTTTGGGATGTGTGGTTTGTGATAGTGGGACAGGCCCTTTGACCCTGCTTCTGCAGGCAGGTCGCTCCCCGCTCCGCCTTCCGCGCCACCTCATTTTTTTCCCCGCCCCTCCCGCCTCCCCTCTCCTTCTCACCGTTACTTGCTGCCTCCTTTTGTCTTTCCCCGCGGCTGCGTCCCCCGCAGCCCCTCCCGCCTCCCCCCTCCTTCTCACCGTTCCTCGCTGCCTCGTTTTTCCTTTCCACGCGGCTGCGTCCCCTGCGGCCCCTCTCACCTCCCTTTTTCTTCAAGGACACCCTAGCAATTTGAGGTTCAATAAGAAAGCCTTAGCTAAAATTAAATTAATTTGTTGTGTGAAGTAACACAGCTTTAAGGGTTTAAGGACGGATAAAGGTTTTGGAATCATCTGATCAGAGTATAAATAAAACATGCTCAAGATTCAGCATGGAGGGGTCAGTATTCAAGGGCCCTTCACACAGACCCACATTTCTTATAGTAATTCTTGTTTGGCATGATTCATTAAGGACTTGAACCTAAGTCTGATTGTAAAACATTTATGTGTGCTTGCCTGAAGAGAATGTTTTCTTTTTGAAGAGTACCTCTCCTGACTCCACTAGAACTTGAGTGGTCCTGCTCGGAATAATAAACACCCACCCACCATCATTTTTATGGGAGCTCCAAGTACACCAGAACCATCACTCTCTTTACTCTCCTCAAACCCCCTCCTCCTCTAGGTCAGTTACTGGTGTCAGTCATCTCTCTTCTGATACTGAGGATTAACCTCAAGGGGAAGTGGTGGGAGATCTTTGCTTATGCAGTAGTGCTAGGGGTTCAGGTGAGTGGCACGTGGCATGACACTTGATATAGTGTTTTTTCTAAATGGACTAGCTGGCATATTTATCATGGTTTTGCCATGTCCTTTGCCACACAAGGGGGCGCAAAGGCGACTCAAAACCTAAGTCAGATTTATCAAGTCATGCAAGGCCACCCTGCCTGGCCCTGAGTGGCTTGATAAATGTGAAGTAACTAAAGACAGTGCAAACCACCCCAGGGAGATATTCTATGGGTGGGTGTTCCCATGCATCCACCCATGGATTTTGGTGCATTCCCCGATCTACCAATACTGGTAAACTTAGTAATGCATCAAAGTACTATGCCTTACCAAGGGAGACACAATGAGGAGAAATATCTTTATTTCTCCTCGTTGCTACCTGTTTCTAAGTGAGCTGAAATCTGCAGCAACTTTTAAAGAAGAAAATGCCTCTAAGCAATGTTTTTGTGCAGGAAGGTGCTACTTCCATCAGAAAACCAATCCTGCCTGCAACACAGGCCCCCTTACACGATGGTGCAAGGGTGCCTGCATTGGCGCATGGCAGCACATTGTGTGCCAGCTCATGGAAAGTCCAGGAATGCACTGTATAATACAGCAAATTCCTGCTCTTTCTTGCTGCGCTGCACTGCACTGAGATGTGTGAAATAATGTTAAATATGCCGCTGAGTGTTGGTGTCCCTTTTAAGCCCAAACAGGGAAGATGTCACAGGAAAACAAGGTTCTTCTTATTCCGAAAGGTGAACCAGCAAAAAGGATTCTCTTTCTGCAATATGAAACTAAAATAAAAAAAACTGTGTGAGTAAATAATCTAAGGCCAAGGCCAGCATAAATCAAGTCAATATAGGGAAAGGTTAATTTATCTAAGTAAGAGTCTCTGAAGGAGGTTACTTCACCTACGTATCTATGGCCTACCATTGTTATAATTTATTCTCTACACTATGATGTCCATTTTTGGATTGCATAATGGGATGGTGTGAGAAAATTACCATTATTTTCTAAACTCATACTGTAACAGTTTACCGGTGCTAACATCACATCCAGCCACCAAGTGTGAGTTCTGTTGATGGTAGAAAAAACATAAGAGCAACATATATCTCACAGTTTGGGGTATCAATGAATGTATGTCTAGGTGATATTAGAGTAGACTTTAGAGAGACAAACATAAAATTCAGCATGGATGTGAATGAGGCATATCTGCTAGAGAAGGAAGATGGTAATCAAGTAAACCTGCTCTGGCCTAGATATACAAATATTTAGCGCTGGATATGCATCACAAACATGGCACAATCCAGTACAAAATGTATTTTTAAATTTACTTTAGAGTTCAAAATGTATTTTACTCTGGAAAGTTGCCTCAAAGTAATTCAAAGTAGCACAAAGGGCTGCTTTGCGTTTTTCTGCACCAAGAAGGTGTCTCATGGGTGGTACATGGTTATTATTATGTAACCACAGAAGCGCGTATTTGCCCGAGGACGAGGCGGCAGCCATCATCACAAGGGCAGGAGCCCTTTAAATTCAATCTCGCGCTCCCGCCCCGCCCCTTTTTGATTTTTTGTAGCAGGGTTTTAATTTTGCCTCTTTGATGACTCTGTAAAACAGCCCTTCAGCACTGTGGGAGGTAATTTTCTTGGCTCATTTCTGCTACAGGCTTATAGTGTTTATTTCAGTCAGCCTTATCACCTTTATCAGCGAGGAACACTGTATTTGTAGCACAATTACTTTCCTTCTTTTTGGCAGGATCATATAATTAGCGAGAATGGGTAAAAGGAAGCAATCCAGCTTAAAAGATACTACCTCCCAGAAAGATCACTCAAAAATATTAAAGTTTATTTCAGGAGCCATGGGGGCAATTGATAAACAAATTACTAATGTTGAGGAAAGGATTTTAACTCAATCTTCGGACCCTCCCCATTTCCCACCACCACCAAAATTGACTAATTTTCAGGTAACTGGACCTCAAATTAGAGGTAAGAATGGATGTATTCAAGATATAACTGATTTTATTTCAGATGACGGCGACCATCCACCCTCTCCCAAACGTTTAAGGAAACCCAAATTAGTTAGTAAGGACAAAGCCTCCAGTCAAGAGCCACTTGATAAGATTAGACGAGGTAATCCTGGATCCTCACTCATTGAATCTACTCAATACGCACATATCATCTGCGAGAATACAAAACTTGGTCATAGGAATGCACAACCCATAGTGAATACGGAAATCAATCCCTTAGAGACTATTAACTTCTTAGAACACCTAGTCAGGCCCTTTTTTGACCAAATGATTAAACGCTTAACACAATTGGAGGAAAACGTGGAGACAATGTTTCATTTAATGAAGGCTCAGTTTGCAAGTGCAACAGCCGTCACCACCCAACATTGTGACGATCTAGACCCAAACAGTAACCCCTTACCAGTGCATAAACAGCCACCACATACCCATCAGCCCATCCAAAGACATGTAGATTTATGCTCTCCACTAGTTAGTATCAGTAGTTCCCCACATCAAAAAGCACGGCTAAACAGAGGGGAAACATTGACCAGCCTGAAATTCTCCTGAGATTCTTCTCCAACATCAAGAGATATATTAGATCTGCCACCAGCGGCAACTCCCTATGTGATAGTCGTGGCAAATGTCCACACCCTTTCTGGGGACTACAGGGAATCATGGACAGCGTTGAGGAGTAAATCCTTGAACTGGATTGGAACCCATATGAAATCTGGCATGACAGAAGTTTTCTTTGAGGATATTAAAATGGTTAGGAGGGTAAAATGGGTGGGAAAGAGCCAGAAGTTATTTAGGGGTGACTGTGTGGTACTCTCCTTTAAATCTCTGAAACTGGTCAAAGACATTCTGAGCTACCTAAGCCCGCGGCAGATTACGGACTATGGCACTATATTGTTGCCTTTGGGTTACTTCTATATGCACAACATTGACCAGGTCCGCCCTGGTCCTAATTCTGAGAAGCAAACAACTAGGTTGGAAAGATATTATTCGATCCCAACCAAAAATAGATTTCATGCCCTTTCTTTGGAAGGCGTCGATTGACTATCATTTGATCAGGAAGTGGGTGGGCCTACGACTATTACGCTAATCCCAGTTTCTAATCCACTAAAGAGTGGGCATGGTTTGGTGGAGAGCAATGGAGATGAACAGACGGAGTTGGGTGTTGAACCGAGTCAACTTGTTAATAACGAAACGCCAATAAGTGGATTCTCCATCCAATTAAAAGACATAGGGGGTTATTACAACTTTGGAGGAGGTGTTAATCCGTCCCAAATATACCACCAGCCGTATTACGAGTTCCATAGGGTATATCCGTCACTTTACCGTTACTTTTGGGATGGATTAACACCTCCTCCAAAGTTGTAATAACCCCCATAGTAACCAAACAGTCTTCCGTGGGGCAAGGGACTAAAACTCGGGGAGAGGACTACTCATTTTTATTTTGGAATGTGGGGGCCTGCGCTCGAAAAGTAAGAATGAAGACTGGTTAGAATATATTCGATCCTTTTCCTGCGAGTTTACAAGAGACTTGGGGGGTCATTACAATATTGGCGGTAAAAGCTGCTTACCGCCGTGCAGAAGACCACCAATACACGGCCACGGAATTCCGCCACAGCTATTATGACCCACATCTCGGAATCTGCCGAAATTCAGACACCCACACAACTCCGCCACACCAAAAGTCAGTGATAAACTGGCGAAAACAATTCCTCCACCATCACGACAACAGAAACACGCCCATGCTATCACAAACCACGAATCCACGCGGCGGTCTTTCAACCGCGGTATTCCATTGGCGGTACACACCGCCGTGCTCAAAATACACACACATCTCCAAAACACCGCCACATTGGACAATTCAAAATACAAAAACCTGATACACATACAAACACCACTCCCACACACCCAACAGAATATAAAACACACACCCACATCACCCACAGACCCCTACAACCAGAAATTTTGAGGAAGCCGAGAGACAGAGAGCACAGCAATTGAGAACCCCACCACACAGAGGCACACAACACCATCACCCATACAACATTCCACGCACAAAACACCACACACCACTACACATCACCACACACATCAACACATACACCACCCCACACATCACCCACACCACCCCATGTCACGCCAAAGACACCCCAGGTTTTCTGAGGAGGAGCTCAGGGTCATGGTGGAGGAAATCCTCCGGGTAGAGCCACAGCTATTTGGCTCACAGGTGCAGCACACCTCCATAGCCAGGAAGATGGAGCTATGGCGCAGAATCGTGGACAGGGTCAACGCTGTGGGACAGCATCCAAGAAATCGGGAGGACATCAGGAAGAGGTGGAACGACCTACGGGGCAAGGTGCGTTCTGTGGTCTCCAGGCACAACATTGCGGTACAGCGGACTGGCGGCGGACCCCCACCTCCTCCCCCACAACTAACAACATGGGAGGAGCAAGTCTTGACCATCATGCTTCCAGAGGGCCTCGGAGGTGTCGGTGGAGGAATGGACACTGGTAAGTCAAATCTTAACTATCATATCCCCCACCCTACCTCCATGCTATCACACACCCCCACCCTCACCCCCTCCCCTATCACTCCAAATCCTCACTAATGTACTAATAACACAAACCACCCATCCCAACACCAAGCCCTGCATGACACAACTAAGCATGGTCACCTCTCACTAAAGCATGCTCACTGCACATACCCATAACAACCCCCTAACCATCATCACACAAACCCCCACACTGGAATGCTTGCACTGGGGTAAAAGCACACCCACCCATTGCACACCATGACACACACACATGCAATAATCATGCTCTTATACCCCTGCAGGACCACTACGGAACGTCACCACACAGGAGGGTCCAGACATCTCCACTCCACCCACAGAAGAGGCCCACAGTGACGACAGCAGCTCTGGCCAACTGGATCCAGATGACCAGCCCGGACCATCGTGGGCCTCGGGACAGTCTGTTCCCCTTGCACAGGCACAGCCCAACACTGACCTTCCACCCTCTGGTAACACCAGCACAGCACCCACCCAGCGGGCCCATACCTCTGTACCCAGGACACGTCAATCAGCTGTGTGTCCACCACTACAGGGAACCCAGGATAACCCACCACCCCAACAACAACAGGGACCTGGGGGCAGTGGTAGTGGGCACACGGTCCAGGGGACGGAGGCACAGGAACACAAGGGAACTGGGAGGGCTGCTGTGCGACAGGGGGCAGACAGGCCAAGGGAACCCACTCTCCACGAGGCCATCTCCTCCATCATGGGAGCATACCACCACTCCCAGGAGACGATGGCGACGGTCCTGGCCAAGTTTCAGAAGACCCAGCGCCTGCAGGAGGAGCAGTATTTGGGGTTCAGGGAGGAGCTCAGAACCATCAGCTCCGCCCTGGGCACCATCGTAGGGGTGCTGAAGGACATACAAAAGACCATGAGGGACACCGTGGCACTCCAAGGGGCCCCTGACACTAGCATGGATGATGAACTGCCCACCACCTCTGCCGGTGCTAGTGGACAGGACGCCCCGCCACAGGACCACCACACCAGCAACCCACCCCCTGCAGAGGGAGAACCACCCCGCAAACGGTCCCTGAGATCCAGGAACAGGACAGAGCAAGATGGCAAGACCCCCGCCAGGAAATGAGACCACCCTGATTGTCCTCCCACTGTCCCACTTTGTTACCCTGTCCAGATTGGAACTGCCCCAGCTCCACTTCCTATGCCTATATGGGCAAAGCACCTGTGAGACGAATAGACTGGACTCTGCCATGGACATTCCTCCACCATCCCCCATCACCATTTTACCACCCCCCTCCATTTTTGGGCACTTAAATAAACACCCTTGAAGCACAAAACAATCTGGAGTCAGTCTGTGATTTGGTAAATTTGTATTATCAATGACAGTGTCAAAATGCGTTTTCTATTGTAATGCCAACATACCTATGTCACACATCACAAGTCCATGAAGGATGCAAGCAGATGACACACGTTGGTAAACACACCTGTGAAACCGTAATGGAAAGGTACAACTCAGTTACCAAATACTGCTACTAATTGACAGACAGGATAGAGGTAGAAGTGTGAAAGTGAATGTAATAGTAAAAAAAAAATTTCTCACCTGTGTGTCACTGGAAATATTGCTGTATGACTGACTCCCTGTTGTCTATGTCTTCTTCCTCAGCTTCCTCCTCATCACTGTCCACAGGCTCCACAGGCTCCACAGCTGCCACAACACCGCCATCTGGACCATCCTCCTGCAGAAAAGGCACCTGGCGTCGCAAAGCAAGATTGTGAAGCATCGAGCAGGCGATGATGATCTGGCACACCTTCTTTGGTGAGTAGAATAGGGAACCACCTGTCATATGGAGGCACCTGAACCTGGCCTTCAGGAGGCCGAAGGTGCGTTCGATCACCCTCCTAGTCCGCCCATGGGCCTCATTGTAGCGTTCCTCTGCCCTGGTCCTGGGATTCCTCACTGGGGTCAGTAGCCATGACAGGTTGGGGTAACCAGAGTCCCCTAATAGCCACACCCGGTGCCTCTGGAGTTGACCCATCACATAAGGGATGCTGCTATTCCGCAGGATGTAGGCGTCATGCACTGAGCCAGGGAACATAGCATTTACCTGGGAGATGTACTGGTCTGCCAAACATACCATCTGTACATTCATGGAATGATAACTCTTACGGTTCCTGTACACCTGTTCACTCCTGCGGGGGGGAACCAGAGCTACATGGGTCCCATCAATAGCACATATGATGTTGGGGATATGTCCAAGGGCATAGAAGTCACCTTTCACTGTAGCCAAATCCTCCACCTGAGGGAAAACGATGTAGCTCCTTACGTGTTTCAGCAGGGCAGACAACACTCTGGACAACACGTTGGAAAACATAGGCTGGGACATCCCTGATGCCATGGCCACTGTTGTCTGAAAAGAGCCACTTGCAAGGAAATGGAGCACTGATAGCACCTGCACTTGAGGGGGTATTCCTGTGGGATGGCGGATTGGTGAGATCAGGTCTGGCTCCAACTGGGTACACAGTTCCTGGATTGTGAAACGGTCAAACCTGTAGGTGATGATTAAATGTCGCTCCTCCATTGTCAGCAGGTCCACCAGCGGTCGGTACACCGGAGGATTCCGCCATCTCCTCACATGTCCCAGCTGACGGTGCCTAGGAAGGACAACAGCGACCACAGAGTCAACAAATTCCCAGGTATGTACCCACAGCTACACAGAACACGACACCAAATACAAAACTCTTCCTGTATGTGTGTTGAGTCTAGGCCTAGGTATGTGTGATGCAGTTGTAAATGAAGCCATGTGGGCCCCTGAAATGGCGGCTGCCTGACCTCTAAAGTGGGACAATGGGATGTGAGGTATCTGCGCTGGCGTTGTACACCGTTGCGGTAGGCAGTCGTAGACCGCGGCGCAATGCTGCATTGGTTAACATTGGACCCTATGGGTCCCAGGAGGCAATGATTTAGTGCGCCGGCGGTGATGAGACGCACCGCCGCGGACGTCACCGCCATTTTCTATCTGTTGAATCACTCGATACCTGATTTTCAACAGGAGAGGACCTACACTGCAAGTGCTGCTGTGACCTCGGTCTGGAAGAGACAATGGGGGTCATTCCGACCCTGGCGGTCAAAGACCGCCAGGCCGCGGATGACGGAAGCACCGCCAACAGGCTGGCGGTGCTTCCTTGCCCATCCGCCGCGGTCAGAAAACCGGGGCCGGCGGTTTCCGGCCAGTTTACCCCCGGCTGGGCGAATCCACCAAGGCGGCGCTGCAAGCAGCGCCGCCATGGGGATTCTGACCCCCTTATTGCCAGCCTGTTTCTGGCGGTTGTCACCGCCAGGAAAAGGCTGGCGGTAACGGGTGTCTAGGGGCCCCTGGGGGCCCCTGCACTGTCCATGCCACTGCCAAATGGCGGTTCCCGCCAGGCGGGCGGCCCGCCGGGGTCAGAATGACCCCCAATGGCTGCTGGGTCTGGGGAAAGGGCCCCTGCCTTCACTGTTCAGGAGTTGGAGAAGCTTGTGGACGGGGTCCTCCCCCAGTACACGCTGCACTATGGTCCTCCAGACCAACAGGTAAGTACACAGGGAGCACGTTGTATGGGCTATGCCTGGGTGGAGAGGGGTGGATGTCAGTAGGAAGGGGGCAGAGGTCAGGGAACATGAAGGACTGTGAATGCATGTGCCACATGGCAAGGGTAGGGATGGGGGCCACTCACTTCGACAGTGCTGTTGTTAATGACTTCTCTTCTTCCCCTGTACATGTCATGTAGGTCAGCGCCCACCAGAAGAAGGACATTTGGCGTGCCATCGCCAAGGACGTCCGGACCCTGGGGGTCCACCAGAGACGGGGCACCCACTGCCGGAAAAGATGGGAGGACATTCGCCGCTGGAGCAAGAAGACAGCGGAGGCTCAGCTGGGGATGGCCTCCCAACGTGGGAGGGGTGCCCGTCGAACCATGACCCCCCCTGATGTTCAGGATCCTGGCGGTGGCCTACCCTGAGTTGGATGGGCGCTTGAGGGCATCACAGCAGACACAAGGGGGTGAGTACAGTCTCATTCTGTGGACTTTGCGTGCAGTGGAGGGGTCTGGGTGGGGGAGAGGGCTGTGGGTTTCCCTAGGCCAGGGCGAGTTCCGTAGGCTAGGCCCCTCTGTAATGCAGGCCATGTGTCACTCCACCCTACCTCTGTAGTGTGCCAAGTACAGGTATGCATGCCCCTGTGTCATCTATGTGTTCAGATGACCAACATAACCATGTAGGGCAGATCCCAGGAATTGCATCTGTAGAGGCCAAGAGCATGGCGTAGTGCAGGGGGCTGCTGTGTCTGTATTGTCTGCCAACGGTAGCGGTAAGCCATGCACTCAACCTGTCTTTCCTCTGTCGTCCCCCCCTCTTTTTGTGCTCTCCCTGTTCTTGTGTGCATCAACATCATCAGGCGGAGGTACAGTGGCACCGGAGCACGAGGGAGCTGCATCCCACATGGCCATGGAGGGCCACACCACAGACTCTGAATACACCAGTGGGACGGAGGGCGAGGGGAGCTTCAAGTCGGTCACCGGATCACCAAACAGCGACACGGACTCGTCCGCCGATGGGAGCTCCCTTGTGGTGGTGGCACTATCTGTGCCCCCCACTTCTACAGGTACAGCCGCCACCTCCCCTACCAGCACCGCCCTCCCAGCAGCCCCTCAGCCTTCGCCCCGTGCCCGCTCACCCAGGAGGGTGGGCATCACCTTCGCCCCAGGCACCTCAGCCCCTGCCCCAGTCACCCCTGCTGCCCTCAGTGAGGAGGCCATTGACCTCCTCAGGTCACTCACTGTTGGGCAGTCTACCATTGTGAATGCCATCCAGGGTGTAGAAAGGGAGTTGCAACACGGTAATGCATTCCTGGAGGGCATTCATTCTGGTCAGGCTGCCCTTCATCGAACCCTGCAATCTCTGGCCTCAGCACTGATGCAGCCATTGTCCCTGTGTCTAGCCTCCCCCCTCCAACTCCCTCCACCCAGACCCAGTCCCCTGTACCCCAGCCTATCCCAAGCACACCATCAGACAAGCATGCATACACCTCAACACACAAAAGTAGCTCAGGCAAACATAAGCACCACACAACCCACAGGCACTCAAACAAGCATCACCCACATACAGACACAACAACATCCACTGCCTCCACTGTGTCCCCCTCCTCGTCGTCTCCCTCCTCCCTCCCATTGTCGTCTACACTCTCACCTGCATGCACTACATCTACAGGCACTAGGACTCGCACCAGAACACCCAGCACCACACCCCGCTCACCTGCACTCACCACCTCCACTACCATTTACACGTCCCCTGTGTCCACTCCCAGTGTGTCTGTGACGCCCCCTCCCAAAGTACACAAACGCGGGCACCCACACACCCAACATCCATCCACCTCACGACAGCCTCCAGTACCTGCACCTGCACCCAAATCACCTAAAGTTACACCTCCTACAACCACCTCCTCTTCCTCCACTCCCAGACCCCCTCCAGCTACCCATCCCAGTCTTCGTCAGCAACTCTTCCTCAGCAACGTTGACCTCTTTGCCACCACCCCCGCCCCTCCAATTCATAGGTCCCGTAGTAGCACCTCAGCCAAAAAAACTCCAGTACCAGTGGTGCGTGTTAAAGGTGTGTGGAGTGTACCGGCCACAAGGGCAGCCAGTGTGACACGGAGCCAAAGCACTGCCAGTCCACCCTGTGTAAAGCACCTTAAGTTGGAAAGTGGCCGACGGGACAGGGTGAAGACTCTTGGCAGCAAAACTGCTCACAAGGGTCCCTGGGGGAGTGCCGAGTCAGCTGTGACTCCACCAAAGGTGGTGAAGGGCCAGAAGAAGACTGCACAGTCTGGGAAGAGCAGCATGGCGGAAAAGGGCGCCATCCTCCCCGGCGGCCGGGACGCCACCGCCAGCACTGTCGTCACTGGTCCGGAGACCACCGCCAGAGTCATTGCCCAGGAGGGCAGCACAATCGTCACTGGTCCGGAGACCACCGCCAGAGTCATTGCCCTGGAGGGCAGCACAATCGTCACTGGTCCGGAGACCACCGCCAGAGTCATTGCCCAGGAGGGTAGCACAATCGTCACTGGTCCGGAGACCACCGCCAGAGTCAGTGCCCTGGAGGGCAGCACAATCATCACTGGTCCGGAGACCACCGCCAGTCAGTGCCCTGGAGGGCAGCACAATCGTCACTGGTCCGGAAACCACCGCCAGAGTCATTGCCCAGGAGGGTAGCACAATCGTCACTGGTCCGGAGACCACCGCCAGAGTCAGTGCCCTGGAGGGCAGCACAATCATCACTGGTCCGGAGACCACCGCCAGAGTCAGTGCCCTGGAGGGCAGCACAATCGTCACTGGTCCGGAGACTACTGCCAGAGTCAGTGCCCAGGAGGGCAGCACAATCGTCACTGGTCCGCAGACCACCTCCAGAGTCAGTGCCCTGGAGGGCAGCACAATCATCACTGGTCCGGAGACCACCGCCAGAGTCAGTGCCCTGGAGGGCAGCACTGTAGTCACTGGTCCGGAGAGCACCGCCAGAGTCAGTGCCCTGGAGGGCCTCGGCAGCCACAGCCCTGCTGGGCAATGAGGGACCGTCATGCCACACACCAATGCACAGGTCAGACAGCCATGGCAAAGCACCGCTGAACAGGGAAAAGACTGCCATGGTGAAGACCGCTGAACAGGGCAAAGCACCGCTGAACTGGTCAGAAACTGCAAAGTCAAGCACCGCTGAACAGGGCACAGACTGCCATGGCAAAGCACCGCTGAACAGGGAAAAGACCGCCATGGTGAAGACCGCTGAACAGGGCAAAGCACAGCTGAACAGGTCAGAAACTGCAAAGTGTTTTTATACACGGTGAATCCGCCCCGGAAAAGGTGGCGGATTGGCGGGTTGTGATACTGTGGGCGGTACATTGTCTTCCGCCTGTCTGTTGGCAGTGACCGCCGCGCTGCTTGTCTGTACCGCCGTGGCGGTCGGAATGTTAAAGTGGCTGTCTATGTTGGCGGTTTCCGCCACGGTCATAATTCCCTTTTTTTGTCCGCCGGATTGTTTGCGGTATTAACGCAGCTTTAACACCGTCTGACGGTGTTGTAATGACCACCTTGGTCCGTGGACCCTATCCACATAAATGGTTTTAGGACATTTCACCCCCACCGTTCCTTGTTCACAGGGCAGGGCAAAAGGTGGGCTGTGTACTTTCATCTCTGACAAATTCAACTTAATCAAGGATGTTAGATGAATCTCTAATTCATTTTAGCAACTGATCACATGTGAACTAAAAATCATCGCACAAATGGTGATCATTAACTTTTATAATAATGTTCCTCAACAAGTTTGTTTTTCTGTTCTCAAGCTGTTGCAGGAAGATCTGGACCGAGCATGCAACTCAGCGCACAATGAGACTTTTATTGTGTGGGGGGGGGACTTTAATACACATTTGTGTCCTCAATCTGTGGAAAAATGTTGTCTTTTTGGCACGGGTGGAGATGATGACTCATACCATTTTACACATAATCATTATGGTAATTTGTTGAATGAAATGTTGTTTAAATTTGATCTCCTTTTGTGCAATAGTTTAAATCATTGTAAACCACAGTTTAAACCCACATTCAATGGCAGACATGCTAAACAATAATTGATTTTATACTATTAACTAATAATTTTACTACTTATGTGTCTGAATATAAAATTCAAGATGCTTTGTTCAGCGACCACTACCCTCAAAGTTTAAGCATTGTACTCCCCCAAGCCATCACCAAACATAAGGAACCAATGGAGAAGGTAGAGAATATAGAATTGGGAATAAGAAATGGTTACACTATCCGCTGGTCACAGCTTGAGCCTACGCAGTTCATGAAACAATTAATGAGCAAACTCTCTAAAGAGTTTGAAATTTGTCTTTCAGACAACATTTGCCCGCAGGCTTGCATTAACGCTTTCACTGCAATAACTACCGGAATTAAAAACTCCCTCACAGTTAGCTTTGGCAAACCTAGACCTTATGTAGGCAAAAGATGGTTTGATAGTGAATGTACTCAAGCCTATGAAAATCTTAAACAGTGCTTACACAGAAAAAATCCTGATAGACATGGCATCAGCCTTCGGAGGAAGGAGTATAAAAAGGCTATAAAAATAAGAAAACAGAATTTAAAAAACGAGGCTTGGCATTCTCTTCATGAAGCAAGCCTTCTGAATGACAACGTTAAATTTTGGAGAATTGTAAACTCTCCTCTTCTGTGTGATGGAACGTTACCATCAATTGAAATAGCCATTACTGAGGATGATTGGGTTTCTTTTTTCTCTAGTATATATTTCACTAAAGATTTGGTCTTGGAACCAAATCCTCTGAGACCCGTTTCCCGATCTATTTTTCCACCATTTAGCCTAAAAGAGGGTATAGACACAATTAACGCTAGCAAAAGCGGGAAAGCGCCGGGCCCAGATGGAGTCCCAATTGATATCTATAAGTTGAACGTTTCACTTTGGGGCCCACTATTAACTCAAGTTTTACGTGCCTGCTGTGCCACAGTCTTTATACCGACCTGGGCCGAGTCCATCATTGTTC
The DNA here is from genome assembly GCF_031143425.1 of Pleurodeles waltl. Classification (NCBI taxonomy): domain Eukaryota; kingdom Metazoa; phylum Chordata; class Amphibia; order Caudata; family Salamandridae; genus Pleurodeles; species Pleurodeles waltl. Next base: position 1,228,480,570 of record NC_090440.1, on the reverse strand, counting down.
CTATCTTTAAAAAGGGAGATCGTCAAAATCCTGCATGCTACCGCCCAATCCCTCTGCTTGATACTCTTGCAAAGATTGCTGGCCGAATTGTTTTAAACAGTCTACGAGATTGGACGGAAGAAAACAATATCCTTTCGGACTTGCAATATGGCTATAGAGCTGGGATAGGGACTATGGAGCAGGCTCTGAACTTAGATATTATACTTGGTAAATATGTGAGGGCCAAGGCCGGAGCCTTATACCTAGTGTTTGTCGACCTGACTTCAGCATTTGACTGCGTGGTCCATAGTAAATTATGGCCTATTTTATTGGACATGGGGGTAGACCTAACTATTGTTCATTTTATTAGGGAACTATACGCAGAAGCTAAAGCCAAGGTGCGTTATGGGCTTCAGGGTGAATGCACCTCAGCCTTTCCTATTGAACGGGGGGTACGGCAAGGCTTCGTACCGTTTTGATGGCCCGCACCCCAGTAGCACTGCAGAGGCTACTTACAACCTTTGATAAGTATATGGAAGCCTTAGGTCTCAGAATCAACCATTCTAAAACCTTCTCGATGACATGTGGTAGAAATTCTGTAAAGAAACCTCAGATTATGCTAAAAGGTATGAAACTAGACGATACAGGAACTTTTTCATATTTAGGCATTACGTTTGATAATGAAGGGACATAGTCACAAGCCATAAAATCAAGGAACCTGTCATTCATTAAAACTATCATGGCTGTAAAAACAATTTCTAAAAAGGTTGGTAGAGCGACCCCCAAGGATATGATGATATTGTACAATGCAAAATGTGTTTCTCTTGCATTGTACGGGGCAGGACTCTGGGGATATGGGAACTGCAACAATCTACAGCTAGTTGAAAACGATTTTTTAAAGTTTATTTTAAGCGCTCCAAAATCTACCCCTACACTGGCATGCTATATGGAATTGGTGGTATCATACTTTATAGATTACACTATATGCAAATGGAGCAGTTTAATTCTTCTGGCATTGCCCCTCTTGGGAGCAAGGGAGAACCACAGGGCAGGAGTGCCAGGGGGTTTCCACTTCTTTGTAGAAGAAAAGATCTGTAGAATGAGGAACGAAAATGACAATATTTGAAAGTTGAGTTAAATATGATGGTCAAGGAGTCAAGAGTGTGGAGAATAAACTGGAATATAATTAAGTAAGGCCCAACTTAATCTACTGATCCTAGACTTCTAGCTACTGGTACCTTCAATAATTGATTACCCAAAGAATACAAAAGTTCTTCTGTGCCCATTGCTTTGCCCACCATAACAATTTAGGAGGTGCCACTCGAGCCAACATTCTTTATTATCATAAATATAAGTAAAAAGGCATTGGTCCTTCTTCCAGCTGCTGTTGTCAAGACTTACTGAAAAAGGAGTCAGACCTGTTGAATAAGACAATAAATATTAGTCTTGGTGTAGCTAATTAAGTAATACTGTTAGCTTTAACCCTGAATCAAACGATCAATCACTCACGCTTGAAATACCAAGCTTACCCTGGCTAAGCCTGTTACTTCCACCACATGAATCATCATATAGCATTCATTGAGACAAGTCACCTGTTCTAATTGGGATGTCCATCTACATATGTGTCTCTTTTTTTACTATGGAAGCAACACACAAGCTGTGCAGCGGTTCTTTACATCTTCATTTACAGCTGACTATCAGACACCAAGGTTAGTTATAGGAGATAGGAATACCGGCCCTATCCGACCACAAAAATGCTTTAAAATAAGTTCAAAGCACAAATTGTGATTGGGAAACACGTTATAGAACAGCAATTTGTGCTTACAACTCTTTATTTGGAAGGGGCATGTTTTGGACGTCCCTTCCAAATACCAAATCTGAATGGGTTGTATTAATGTTTTGCGGCCCAATTTTGGTTGCAAAAAAATTAATAGGCTACTGTCTCCTTGAAGGAGGTACTAACCAATTTGCAAATGGGACTCAACCGGATTCCTTCCCCTTTGAGAATATAAAAAAAAATATGTTTTCAGAGCAGGCAGTGGTCCCATTGAGCACTGACAAATTTTAAAATGAAACTTAAAAGATTAAGGGGGTTATTACAACTTTGGAGGAGGTGTTAATCTGTCCCAAATGTGACGGATATACCACCAGCCGTATTACGAGTTCCATAGGATATAATAGACTTGTAATACGGCTGGTGGTATATCCGTCACTTTACCATCACTTTTGGGACGGATTAACACCTCCTCCGAAGTTGTAATAACCCCCTAATTTTCTTTTTCTTCCTTTACAAAAAATGGCTGTATTTTAAAAAAAAATACTTCATTAAAAAGCAATGCCAAATAAGGTGTTTTTGCTGACCCCAGCAGGCCACCATCCCTATGATGCCTATCATTTCTTATTGGTTGCACACTGCAATCTACCTCATTATTATTCAAGAGGTAGGTCAATTTGTGGCTCACTTGGAATCACTATTTGCAAGATGTACATTTTCTTACACCAGGAATTGCGATTACCGAAATGTGAATTGGTAAAAATCACAATGAGGAAATCACAATTCTAGATTTTTGAACGTATGGCCTCTTGTTTTTACGAAAATCCTCTGGAGGTGTCCATTGATGACTCACATACAATTGATTTCTCACTGCAAAGCCGTCTGTTGACCCTAGGGCTGAATTATTTTGTTTCTGTGTCACCGTTTCCCAATCAGTCATCAGGCCAAATGGCTGTGTATAACCTAATTGTTTATTTGCACATTGCATACTGGTTGATATAAGTTTACTTGTGTTGGCTGTTTCTTCCTTTCCGAAGGCTGCGCTGTCCTGGAGCAAGATTTTAACCTGCATGGGTACTGTCCATGCTGTATGAGTGGTGTGGATTTCCGGTTTTAGCTCTTTAGCCATGAGAAGTATTATTGTGTCCTTTCTAAGTGTGTTGGGTTTTAAGTGTATCTATACTATTTTATGATTATTTAATAATCAATTAAAAATGTACTGATTTATGTTTGGTCATCCAAGCAGTCTTGTACCACCTTCTCCATCCTCATAGTTGCGGACACTGTCTGTTTTAGAGTTGCCGGTACCTGTGTACTTGATTTAAGTCCTGGAATATTCATAAACCAACATTCTACAGATGTTGGAAGTGAAAATTATGCTGTTGATTCTGTAGGTCTAGTTGGAGGTGACTAAGTTACCACTGGTGAGGGATATCTCGAGACAGAAGGCAGCACTTCAATTCTGCTATGGACTTAAAATTGAAATTGTTCATCTTCTAGGCCATCCACTTTTCTGATGTACCTGCTCTTGTAAATGGAAAACATCCACTGATGTAAAAGGAGTGAAAGTTTGCTGCTGTTGTTTGTACCATGGATCCAGTATTGTGGTACAGATATACTCTTCATAGGACATAATCTATCATTGCAGACTTTGATTTATGTTCATTCAAAGGAATAATCTGCTTCAAAGGGGCTTTGTCACCTTGTGAATGCTTGTTCCACCTTTAATAAAAGGTCCTGCAGCATGGGCTGCAGTGAGATGGCATGGATCATTGTAAAGTTCTCCTTGTTGACTTCCCATGTCAAAAGCTCTAAAGATAGTAGCATTTGAGTCAAGCAATCCACTGACCCTCATTTGTCAATCTCCTTTGTCACTGTTTCAATAGTTGCATTTCCTCTCCTTTATAGAAAGTAATTATTGATAGACCAATTGTGATCAAGTAAGTATTGCAGTATGTAGAATGTGTAGTTCCATCAGGTTGGGACCTCCTGTATGTGGGCTTTGGTACAGAAGCACTGAATGGCCCTTACCTGTTTCTGGGCTGTGAAGGAACAAGGAAAGTGCAAATACTGTGGCAGATTTCCAATATGCTATTATTTTGTGAGAGGTCTTGTATAACTTCTAAAGTATCCTATTTCAGCAATGGCTTGACAATATTACTTTCATAGTCAGTGGCAATAAACACAATACTCAGAGCACTCAGGTGAAGCCATTCATACACTTTGGTATTAAATTCTTCCAGGATATTGGCAACCATACGTGATTTCTCGATAACGATCATTGTAACTGTTGCATGCCATTGAATGCATTGAAAATCATCAGCAGTGGTGAACCCAGCAGTTAGCCTTTCCTTAACCGTCTTGAAGAAGACCTGGGTCAGATTTACTGAGAAGTCACACGACGCAGCAAGGCAACCTGCTGTGCTGCGTTGCATGACAGGGAGGAGGGCAGAAATGTGTCATACCTACTAAGATATGACTCATTTCTGCTCTCTCCCTGCGCTGGTGTGCTGTGTGTTGCCTGGTGCCAACGCAGGCACCCTTGCTCCATGGTGCAAGGGTGCCTGAGTAATAGGCAGGAATTGTTTTGTGCAGGAAGGTGTACCTTCCTGCACAAAAACATTAATTAGAGGCATTTTTCTCTTTCTACATGCACTGCAGGATGCAGCACATGCTAAAAGACAAAAGAATGACAAGAAATAAAGATATTTCTCCTTGTTACTCCTCACTTGGGAAGGCGTATCATTTTGATGCAATCCCAGGTTTACTGACCTTAGTAGTCTGGGATTTGTATGAAAATCCATGAGTGGATGCATGGGCACACTCATGCTCCACCAATGGAGGGCTTTCTAAAAGCAGAGGAACTCAAGGCAGCGATTTGCACTGTTTTGTGTTTCTCTGGATTTACTAAGCCACACAGAGCCACGCATGGTGGCTTTTCATGACTTAGTAAATCTAATTTTAGGGTTTACATTGCTTTGTGCAATGCAATCACTCAGTAAATCTGGGCCCTAGTGTAAAATAATGCACATATAAGCTATACCTTGACAAATGGCCCACATGTCTGTTGTGAGGTGAATGGACTGAACAACTCTCCCCTTCATTGCTTCACTAACCTAGTCCAGCATTTGATGGTGCAGCACAGTCAGAGCAACAGTTGAAAAATAGATCCGGTTTGGAAACTTCATTTTTGGACAGTGAATCTACAAAAATTCAAGACACTCCTCTACTTTCACCAAAGATGAAGGCAGGAAGTCAAGCGCTACAATTTTGGCCAACAACTATTTGCTGAACATAGATCTGATAGTGTGTTGTTTATGGCAGTTGTTTCCTTTGTGAGGATACCACCATCTCAAGGACCTAGTTGGCAGCAGGTATATTTTGGGTGACTACTATTTACCTCTTATTGAATGTGCTATGCCAAGGTTTCTGGAGGTCATGAGTTCACACTAGCAGCAACAGGACTTCTTTATATGATGCTGATATTCCCATCTTCCTCACATCCTTATATCCTTTCAGCAACATTTTCTCTCCCAGCACCAGCTACCCTTCTAAGGTGTTCTTTCAACACAATTACATGTTCGTCACTAAGATGGGTCAGTTGACCCCTCCAGAACCTTAAAGTCCACAATGAACTGGTTTGTTGAAAATTGCACAGTCTGTGATAAGATCTTCATGCAACCTAAATGTAAAGACGCCCCACACCAGGGAATAGTGCTTCCTTCTAGAGCGCAGCCAGAAAAAAGCTTGTTGTGGAGCTAGTCATTTGTTTTTGCCTTTCCCTAAGAAGACCTATGGCTGCAGTAGGTAGTTGCTGCAAGTCTTGAAGTTCTTGAAAAGATTGAAGCAGATGTGACTGGTGGTATTACATAAATCAAAGTATGTTGAAAGGAAGTGATCTGTAGTTCCTCAGTGCCAATCTCCACATGAACAATCATTGATTCCTTTTTCATGCTTCAAAGGCTTTCAACATCCTTTCTTTTTCTTTCTCCTCAAGGTGAAGTTAAAGTAGCCAATCCATTTCAAGATCATCCACATGGAGATTGGAGAGGATGGAGGATTGTCATGTTTTACTGAAGAGGAGATAATGAAGAATATGTGTCCAGTGTAAGAGCAATCACAATATTCTGCTCTTCTGTGGCCAGCTCAACTTTCTGCTCTGTTCCTACCTCTGGAAGATCAGGTGTTACAGAATCTAGTTGCTGCAGAGTTACCTGTGACAAAGATTAGGTTTATTGCTGAGACAATTCCATTTTGGATTCACTGCTCAGCCAGGACTGCAGTCACTGCAGAACTTAGATACAACTGCTTTGGTTTTGGTGGCTGTTATTGATTTACGGCTTATCCTCCTTCCAGTATCATCCAGCTCAGAAAAGTGTACAGCAGGTAGGCTGAGTTGCCTGGCAAAAGTTGAGGGCTTTACGTAAGTAGTGGCAACAAATGCCTTCTCCTCCCTATTGGTTTTCTTGGGAGAAGCCGCCTTCTTTGAGGCTATCTTCTTAACTTCTTTTACTGTTGGTCAACAGCACAAGCAGAAGCATTTAGCAAAGATGTGTCTGGAATGTGTCTTTCCATCTCCATCTGCCGACGCCCAGTCAGCAGGTGATGCCTCTGATAATTCTGCATTTACTGAGAGCGCAATCGTCTGTACAGAGAACCTATGGAACATGCACATGGGGCAGCAAGGGTCGTGGTGGTTCTCCAGTGCTATTGGTCCCTTCTACTGTGGTTGGATCACAAAAATTCCTGGCAGGACACCTGGGCTAGGACAAGACCTTTGCCAGACCTGTCCCTTACTTCTAGTGGCCCTAGAGGAAGAGGTCTACAGATGTATTCTGTAGGATGTGTGTGACCTACCAGGCCAGTAGGAAGACAGCACATAGGCTTAAGGCTCCCCTGTTTCCCTTACCTGTCATTGGCACCCCTTTGAGAGGGTTAGCATTGGCATTGTAAGGCCCATGGATTCCTTGACCTCTCCATCCCCCGGACTGCGCGGATCAAAACCAATGCATTGCTTTTACATCGTCTCCTCTGCTCCTCGCAGTGAATGTTGACATTGATGCAACCATCGATACAAGGTACTGTTTCAGCGGGATAAGGTTGGTCCCTGTAGCTGGCCTGCATTCCATTGCAGTCAGCCTGAACTTTGGATTTCCCTGATCTAACTCAACCAGATAGCCCTAGTTGGCGCTTTAAACAGTTAAGCACTGCAATTGCAGACATTCTTTAAAAATTCATATATCCACTTCTACATATTAGATTTTTGTTGTTTTGGTCTTGTTTTGTTAATTACATCGTAATCTATTTTCCTAACTTGGGGCCTGATTACAACTTTGGAGGAGGTGTTAACCCGTCCCAAAAGTGACGGTAAAGTGACGGATATACCACCAGCCGTATTACGAGTCCATTACATCCTATGGAACTCGTAATACGTCTGGTGGTATATCCGTCACTTTACCGTCACTTTTGGGATGGATTAACACCTCCTCCAAAGTTGTAATCAGGCCCTTGGTGTGGTGTGTTCACTGTTTTAAGTGTTGAACAAACACATTGCCTCTTAAGTTAAGTCTGACTGTTCTGGGCCAAGCTACCAAAGGATGAGCACAGGTTTATTTAGGGTATGTATCTTGCTTAACCTGACTAGGATTGTGGTCCCTACTTGGACAGGGTACATACTCTGCCCTATTCAGGTCCCATCTAGCTCAGGAAGACCCTTCAGCCTGGTGATGGGCCATCAGGGTGCAAATGGCACACCTCAGCTCCCTTTGTATGTGACTGTCTAAAGGGAGTAAACAAAGCCTAGCTGTCACCCATCTCAGACATGTATTGGAGGCAGGCAGTAGGCACACAGGGTATAAGAGCAGAAACATGCCAACTTTCTAAAAGTGTCATTTTTAACATGGTAATCATAAATTCAACTTTACCATTAAGGAGGATTTATTATTACAAGTCCATAGGTGCCAAACAAGACAGTCCTACCCCTTCTCAATCAGGAATTACACTTCATACATGCATTAAGCAATCCTTAATGTTATTCTATAATACGGGTAAGCCTCACAATCCTAAAAATGAATTTGGGAGTTTTTCACTACCAGGACATGTAAAACTAAAAAGTATATGTCCTGCCTTTTACTTACACCGCACCCTGCTTTATGGGCTACCTAGGGCCTAACTCAGGGGTGATGTATGTGTAATAGAAGGGGAGTTGAGGATTTGGCAAGGGGTTTTAAATGCCAAGTGGACATGACAGTGATACTGCACAATCAGGCTCTGCAATGGCAGGCTTGCAGCATGTTTAAAGGGCTACTTACGTGGGTGACACAATCAGAACTGCAGGCCCACTAGTAGCATGTATTTTACAGGCCGAGGGCACATGTAGTACACTTTACTATGGACTTATAGGTAAATTAAATATGCCAATTGTGGATAAACTGTTACCATATCTTAGGGGAGTGAGCATATGCACTTTAGCACTTGTTAACAGTGGTAAAGTGAAGTGCCTAGGCTCCTAAGGCCAACAAAAACAGATCAGCCAAAGTGAGGCCAAGGAGGCAAAAAGTTTGGGGGAAGACCACCCTAAGCCAGTCAGGTCTAACAATCATGTTGTTGCCACCTTTCAATCCTGTTGTTCCTATGCTCCCGCAATAGGATTTCTCCCGAATGGGCATCTTGTTTATCTGAGGCGTCACAATGGTGTAATCTGAGCAGTTATATGTAATTTTCCCAATATGAAATTCCCAAGATCACGCCACAATATGCTGGGGTAATGAAGAACACCTTAGCCTAGGCTATATTCCTGCTCATCACTAATGTTGCTGTCTTTCAGTTTTCAGAGATTACACAAAAATTATCCTGGTGTAAGGAAAATTTCACTGGGCCTAGTGTCTTACTAATGCTTGTGACTAACGTTGCTCTTTGCGTTTCTAACATATGAGGGAAGGAGATGTGGCCTAGCGGTTAGAACTGCTGACATTGGAACCCGGGAATCCAGGTTCAAATTCCAACCCCAGCACTGGGCAATTCACCTAGGCCCTCATTATGAGAATGACGGCAAATGAAGCCTACCGCCACGGCGACGGCCGCCAACATACTGTTGCCCTGGCTACTGACGGTCCATGGCATTATGACAGTAGACGAAATTCTGCCAGAAGGCTGGCGGAATTCCGTCAACAGTCATGGCGGCGGACGGCAGTAAGGTGGCGCTGCTGCCAGGAGCAGCACCACGCCAGCAAAACACCTCCTACTGCATCATGTTCCATGATACGGCCTGGCGGTGTTTTGCTGGCGGACGCTGCTGCTGGCAGCAACGCTGCGTCCCATCTCGCGCCGGGGGACCCTCTGCATGCAGGTAAGCCAGGTGTTCCGACAGGAGAGGAGGGTGGGGGTGTTGTGTGCATGTGTAGGGGTGTGTGACTGTGTGTGAATGCGTGTATGCGTGTGTGCATGAGTGGGTGTGAGTGTATGTGCATGTTGTGTCATGAGATTGTGTGTGTGCTTAGATGTATGTTCGTGAGTGTTGCTGTGAGTGTGTATGTATGTATGAATGCGTGGGTGAATGTGTGTATGCGTGCGTATATCGGTGTGTATGCATGTGCGTGTGTAAATGTGCAGGGGGGTCCGGAGAGGGAGAGGGTGGGGAAGGATTCTGGGGAGGGGGGCGGGGGATACCTCTATCAGTGCCTACCGCCATGGTTTCAGTGGTGGTACAGAAACCACTGAAACCATGGTGGTGGGCGGGGTCAAAATGCCATGGGCGGCCTGGTGACGTCCACCGGGCTGGAGACTATAGTCTCCAGCCTGGCGGTCGTTACCGCCGTGGCGGTCGGTGTGGTACATTGGCGGTTTGGCTTTGGCCAAACCGCCAATGTCATAATAGTGGAGGTAGGAACCGCCAGCCTGTTGGCGGTAAAACCAACACTATACCAGCGACTGCCGGGGTCGTAATGACCCCATAATCTCCTCATGCCTGAACAAAATGTAATATGTGAAATGTATTTGGGTAATGCCTGCCTGATGTACCGGATCTAACATCCTCTCACAACCTCCACTGTAATGCACAGCACTCTGTTGCTTCATAGCTATGCTTGTGCTATATGAATTCCAATATATACATATTTACATGAGCAACATTCAACACTATGGAGAGCTATGAAATACTTCCAGGCCACACCAAGAAACAGTGGCCTGCACAAACAGTAGTCTGCATTCTTCCACCCCCGGCTTTAATGTTGCATGACTTAAGGCCTCATTACGAGTTTGGCGTTCCCGTGACAGCCATGTTGGCAGTCTGACCACCAATGGTCTGGCAGAGCAGACCACTGTATTACGAGTCTGTCAGTCGTACCTACTGACGTCTGCCAGCGGTCCGCCAGCACCACCAGGCAGCACAGACCACCACGGTCACCAGGAAGCACAAACAGTCTAGCGGAGACATTGTTTATGCCGGACCCATTACAAGGTTGCACCTTGCCAATATGACCATTGCAGTCAACCACCAGGTACAAGCTGGCTGGCGGAAACAGACAGTATAAAGGAAGACACTTACCTGCAGGCATCCTCACTCATCCGGTGCCACCATGGAGCCCTTCGAAAACGTCATGCCGCTGCTGCTGATCATCCAAAGACAACAAAATCAACGTCAATGTGGACAACATCAACTGTAAGTACACACACATACCTTCATATTTAACCTTTAAAAACAGCTTGTAGCGGAGGGAAACACAACATAGGGGGGTGCCATGGGTAGCAACCAAAGGTTTTATAAGGGAAGAAGATGTACAACAGAAGTCAGAGTGACCGCCTCAGGAGCCAGAGATCTGGGTTCGATCGTCGGGGCAAAGTCCTGTAATTCTGGATAAATCACTTAGGTGGTCATTATGACATTGGCGGTGACTGTTAAAGTGGTGGTAATACCGCCAACAGGCTGGCGGTAATTACAGCGAAACTATGACCATTGCTGTGATAACTCCCATAGACAACCACTGTACCACACCATCCATCAGGGCATTAACGCCAGGCACCTCGGCGGTAGCCATCAACAGCCAGGTAGAAGACAAGGTACCACCCAACACATTATGACACACCACAACACCACAATTTCTGGAGTGTACCAACGCCATCAAAAGCCTGGCAGAAACACATCACAGAAGACCAAAGACTCACCAACAGAGACACAGAGAAGTTCAACGCCGCCATGGAACCATAACTTCAAGTCTTCCCGATGCCCTTCTACGCCATGGTCCACCTGGAACACCAACGCCGACGAAGACGACGACGGTGAGTACAGCTGCCTAGCACACAAGGGAGAGAGGGTGGAAAAGGAGAGTAACACACACACACCCATAACACACACCATACACACACACACCATACACACAACAATTGTCCAGAAAGGGCCAATGCCCAGTCCAAAGTACATAAGGCCCACATGGCCACAGGGCACAGTCCAAGCCCCAACTATGCACAAAACTGTGCAGGGGCATCATCACAGACGTGGACAGGCACCTCAGGGGGAAGGGGTGGAGGGCACCTCAGCTGAAGTGAGGAATTTGCCCTCTGGTTCTGAAGCGGGATGCATGCCCATTTCCCAATGCTGGGAAGTGCTAGGTCACAGTCACTGAAGTAGGGGACTTACCCACTGATCCTGGAGGGGGCTTCGTGCCCATTTCCCAATCCTGGGGAGTAGAAGGTCACAGTCAAAGAGGTGGGGAACTTGCCCACTGATCCTGGAGGGGGTTCCTGTACAACAGTCCCTGGAGGGTGGCCTACATTCCCTCTGCTGGAGTTCAGGACTGCATTGTCTCTGCTAGGGGAGATGTCTCCTGGGCAGCCTCTGCTGAAGGTGAGGGCTGCTGTATCCCAGCTGGAGGTGAGGGCTTCTTGCCTGTCATTGGTAGTTGAGTGGGAACCTTTTCTTGCATTAGTGGTTGAGCTGGAATCTTTTCTTGCATTCGTGTTTGAGTGGGAACCTTTTCCTGCATTGGTGGTTGAGTGGAAACCTTACCCCTCCTGGCTGGTAGCATGTGATCCTTCCCTTTCCTGGCTGGTGGAGTGGGATCCTTCCCTTTCCTGGAGGGTGGAGTGGGATCCTTCCCTCTCCTGGCTGGTGGAGTGGGATCCTTCCCTTTCCTGGCTGGTGGGGTGAGATCCTTCCCTTTCCTGGGAGCCTTCCCTTTCCTGGCTGGTGGAGTGGGATCCTTCCCTTTCCTGGAGAGTGGAGTGGGACCCTTCCCTTTCTTTCCCTTTCCTGGAGGGTGGAGTGGGATCCTTCCCTTTCCTGGCTGGTGGAGTGGGATCCTTCACTGTCTTACCTCCACAACTAGGAGGTGCCTCCACTGTCCCCATGGACTGTTTGGCTGAGGTGCTGGGCTGGGTTGTTGGGACCCTGCTCTTAAGGGCAGAACAGGGGGAAGAAAGAGGTCAAGTTGGGCAACGAAAAGCTTCTTAGGGACATGGGGTGGGATAAGGGAGGAGGGATGGGAGAGGAGGTTGAGGGAGTGGTTGTTGGAGGAGTACCTCTGGTGGACTTGGGTGCAGGTGCATGGGAGTGTGCTGATGTGAGGTCGATGGCTGTTGGGTGTCTGAGTGCCTGTGTTTGTGTCCTTTAAAAGGGGGAACAGACGGGGTGGTAAAGGACACAGGGGACGAGTGGATGGATGTTGTGGAGGTCTCTGCTAGTGAGGTATTTGTGTTGCTTTGTGTGGTGATGCTGGTGGTGGCTGTTGAAGCAGCGCATGCAGGTGTGTGTGTGGACATGACTGTGAGGGAGGTGGAGGAGGAGGAGGAGGGGGAGACAGTGGAGGCAGTGGATGTGGATGTGTGTGCAACTGTCTGGTGTTTGTGTGAGTGCTTGTGGACTTAAGTGTGGTGCCTGTGTTTGACTCTGCCACTCTTGTGTGATGTCTTGTGTGCATGCTCATCTGTATGTTTGCATTGGATGGGTTGGGGTTGAGGAGACTGGGACTGAGAAGTGGTAGTTGGAGGGGGTAATGAAACAGGGACAATGGCTGCCATCAGAGAGGAGGGAAGACCCTGAATCATTCTCTGTTGGGCCGCCAATCCACTGTGGATGCCCTCCAGGAATGCGTTCCATTGCTGCATCTGGGATGACAGACCCTGGATGGCATTCACAGTGGTTGACTGCCCTACAGAGATGGATCTCAGGAGGTCCCTAGCCTCCTCACTCAGGGCAGCAGGGCTTACTGGGGCAGGGCCTGAGGTGCCTGTGGCGAAGGAGATGCCCACCGTCCTAGGTGAGCGGGCATGGGAAACTCGCTGAGGGGCTACTTGAAGGGCGGTGCTGGTACGGGGGTGGCAGCTGTATGTGCCGCTGGGGTGGTCACAGAGGTGTCCACCATCACCAAGAAGCTTCCTTCAGAAGAGGTATCTGAGTCAGTGTTATTACCTCCTATCTCCGCCATGGTGCTCCTCGCTCTCCGTCCCTCTTGTTCCCTTGGCGTTGGTAGACTTTGCCTATTGGGTCCTGTGGGATGCAGCTCCCTCTGTCGCCGGTGCCCCTGCTATTCCCCCAGATGATGCTAATGCACGCATGGACAGGATGAAAGTAAAAAAAAGGGGGAGAGAGAGAAAGGGAACACTGGGTCAATTACAGCACCAACACCACAGTTGGCATACACAGCACCGTCACACACAGGGATCAGGACTGAGCACTATGCATTGCACTGGCATTGATTTGGCTAGATGCCACAGCAAGATGAGGCTCAAACACCGCCAACTGCACACCTCCTGGGACCCACAAAGCCCTGACATGGAATGCAAACAAGCTAGGTTACATGCATTTGCCATAAACCCATTACTCTTGAGCTGGATCATGCTGCAATGTCTGACCTGGCATTAAGGGGCACCCACTAACTCGCACCCACCACCCGGATCTCATGGCACCTACCAATTATTGTAGTAACGCCCACTGTACTCACCCCCAACTCTGGGTAAGCCAACACCAGTATGCGGGCCATCAGGAGGATCAGGTTCGGACGGATACCCCTTCCTCGTTGGGAGGCCATCCCCAGCCAGGCCTCCGCAATCTTCCGTGGCCATCGTCTCAGGTCTTCCCACTGTTTCCTGCAGTGGGTGCTCCACTTGCTGTAGACCCCCAGGGTCCGCACGTCCTTGGCGATGGCACGCCACAATCCCTTCTTTTTTATATGGGCAGTGTCCTGCAGAGGGAATGCAGACAGGAGGAGACCATTAGACATACAATCCAGCCTGTCACACATATGACCCACAAAGCCCGCTTCCAAATCCATGGGCACGCACATCGCCCAGCGCTCACCATGTACGCTACCAACAGACATCCCCCCCAAATGATACGATGCCTGCTTACCCATCTCCATGCAACCTTCTCACATGCATCGTGCCCAAGGTGTACTTACCTGTTGGTCTGGAGGCCCATACAGCTGTCCATACTTGTATAGGACCCCATCTGCAAAGCACTCCAGCTCCTCCGAAGTGAAGGCAGGGGTCCTTTCCCCGGTCACATGGGCCAAGGTTAGTTCCAGTCAAAGGTCACAGCAGCACATGAAGTGTAGGTTTTCTCCTGTGGAAAGTCAGGAATCAGGTGAGGTTATAGACAGAAAATGACGGTCATGTCCACGGCGGTGTACACCGTCACCGCTGACGCTGAACCCCATTGGCCACTGTACTCCATAGAGCCCCATATTAGAAAATGAGGATTGCATGGTGGTGCACGATCGCCTTCCACCACGACGCCCAACTTCGGCAGGGTTACCTCACTTCCACCTGTCTCTAGGTACAGGACAGGCGGTGACCATTTCATGGTGGTGGACTACATGAAGATCTTCCATAACTGCATCATTGTCGAAAATTGCACATACATTGCCATTCCCACTCTCCCATCACATTAATGCTGTAGGTACACTGAGCTGATGGTTCTGTTGTTCAAATTTTGACGTCCTACTCACTCTTGTGTCCATTAGATACCTACCACTGCGGATGAATAGAAGGAGGAGACAAACCATGTGTACAGACCTCTTGTGGACTTGGCTACACTGGAGGACAGGCACATTATACTCACCTATAGACTGGACAGGGCCACAATCACAGAGCTGTGTGCACAATTGGAGCCTGACCTGATATCAGCTATCTGTCATCCCACTGGGATCCCCCCTCTTGTGCAGGTTCTATCTGTCCTCCATTCCTGGCAACTGGTTCTTTCCAAGTGACAGTGGGCTTGGCAGCAGGAATATCACAGCCAATGTTCTCAGTTGTGCTGGCAAGGGTATTGTCTGCTTTGGTGAAACACATGTGCAGCTACATTTCTTTCCCCCAGGTGGAAGATTTGGCCACTGTGAAGGCCGGATTCTACATAATGGGACATATACCCAATATTATTGGGGCGATTGATGGTGCACATATTGCATTTCCCCCCCCTGACAGAATGAACAGGTGTTCAGGAATAGGAAGTGTTTCCACTCACTGAATGTGCATAAGGTGTGCCTGGCGGACCAGTACATCTCCCATGTCACTGCCAACTATCCTGGGTCAGTGCATGACACCCTCGTTATGAGGAATAGCTGAATCCTAAATGTGAGGGCCCAACTAGAAAGCCAAAGGGTGTGGCTAATAGGTGAGCCAGAGTCCCCACCCACTGTATGTCAGTGTATGCTTCAAGTATTATCCCCATAGGATTGTGTAAGGCTAAATGTTGTCCCTCACTATTTGCAGGTGACTCTGGCTACCCAAACCTATCGTGGCTCCTGACCACTGTGAGGAATGCCAGGACAGGGGCTGAGAACTATTATAATGATGCACATGGGTAAACCAGGAGAATAATCTAGAGGACCTTCGGCCGCCTGAAGGTCAGGTTCAGATGCCTGCATGTGACAGGTGGATCCCTGTGCTATTCACCCGAGAAGGTCTGCCAGATAGTAGTGGCATGCTGCATGTTGGACAACCTGGCCCTCAGACAACATGTGCCTCTTCTGCAGGAGGAGGGGACTGGAGATGACCCTGTGGCAGCAGTGGACCCTGAGGCCAGTGAGGATGAGGATGCAGAGGATGAGGATGTGGACAATAGAACATCAGTTACACGTCAATACTTCCAATGTCACACAGGTGAAACAGTGGAAGCGAGCATTACTCTGACTATTTATGTTTCCTGTGTGTCTGTAGCATGAAGGCATTCACGTCCTTTGCATCTCATCTTACTGTCACCTATGGCTTGTACTTCTACAGATGTTGGTGTTATGACAACAGTGTCCTGGTGTGTTTACTGCAGACAGCTACAGGTCATTATTTGTATGCTATCACAGTGTTCTGATCATTTGCACTAGATGTGACTGTTCCCATAAATGCACATTTTCAACACATAAAACGATTTCACTCATATTATGTTGAAGGGTGTTTATTGTAGCACAAATAATTGACTGAAAGGTGCAATGGAATGGGGTGATGGTAGAGGAAAGTCCAGGGTATTGTTCCATTCTGTTTGTAGCAAAGGTCCAGTGTCCAAAGGACCATAGGAAGGGGAGCTAAGGCAGTTCAAAGTGGACAAGTTGACATGGTGGGACACTGTAGGAAAGTACCATCTTCCTTGGCATGTTACCCCCATTTATACCTGTATGTCAATATGATTTTGCCTGTCTCACTGGGATCCTGCTGGTCAGGACCCCAGTCCTCATAGTGTATGGCCTAATGTGTGTTTCTGTATAGTGCTTGACTGTGTCACTGAGGTTCTGATAACCAGAACCTCAGTGCTTATGCTCTCCCTGCTTTTAAATTTGTCCCCATAGGCTAGTGACTTAATTTACCAATTTAAACTGGCACACTGGACCCCCCTTATAAGTTCCTAGCATATGGTACTTAGGTACCCAGGGCATTGGGGTTCCAGGAGATCCACATGGGCTGCAGCATTTCTTTTGCCACCCATAGGGAGCTCAGACAAACCCTTGCACAGGCCTGCCATTGCAGCCTGCATGAAATAAAACACACGTTATTTCACAGCCATTTTCACTGCACTTAAGTAACTTATAAGTCACCTATATGTCTAACCTTCACTTGCTGAAGTTACTAAGAGTGAGGGCACCCTTGCACTAACAAAGGTGCCCCCACATAGTTCAGGGCCATTGCTCGGGACTTTGTGAGTGCGGGGACGCCAGTACACATGTGCACTACATATAGGTCACTACCTATATATAGCTTCACAATGGTAACTCCGAATATGGCCATGTAACATGTCTAAGATCATGGAATTGTCCCCCCATTCCAAATCCGGTATTGGGGAGCCAATTCCATGCATCCTGGGGGCTCCACTATAGACCCCCAGTACTGCCAAACCAGCACTCTTAGGCTTGCACTGCAGCTACAGCTGCTGCCACCTCACAGACAGGGTCCTGCCCTCCTGGGATTGGAGCAGCTCAGTGCCAGGAAGGCAGAACACCATCTCCCTTTGGAAATAGGTGTTACAGGCTGGGGAGGGGTAGCCTCCCCCAGCCTCTGGAAATGCTTTGTAGGGCACAGATGATGCCCTCCTTGCATAAGCCAGGCTACACCAGTTCAGGGACCCCTTGTCCCCTGCTCTGGTGTGGAACTGGACAAAGAAAAGGGGAGTGACCACTCCACTGACCATCACCACCCGAGGGGTGGTGCTCAGAGCTCCTCCAGTGTGTCCCAGACTTCAGCCATCTTGCTTTGCAAGGTGTGGGGGCACTCTGGAGGGCTCTGAGTGGCCAGTGCCAGCAGGTGACATCAGACACCCCTCTTGATAGGTCCTTACCTGATAAGGTAGTCAATCCCCCCTCTCAGGGCATTTTAGGGTCTCTCCTGTGGGTTCTCTTCAGATTCAGCTTGCAAGTTTCCTTCAGGAATCCTCTGCAACTACTACTTCGTACTCTGACCTCAGATCAACGGCAGATTACTCCAGGTACCACTGTAACAGCAACAAAGTATCCACAAGGGATACTTTTCCTCTGAATATTCAGCTCCAGCCAGCAACTGCAACAGTTTCCATGGTGTGCACACTCTCAGGACTCCCTGTCTTCATCCTGCACCAGAAGGACCGAAGAAATCTCCCATAGGGTGACGGAGTCACTCCCCTGCTCACGCAGGCCCCTTCCAAGATGAGGACCGGTATGTACCCTTAGACTCCTCTCACAGCGATGAGCGTGCTCCTAAGGACATAAAGGGTGGACCCCACCGACATAGTCTGTCCTGAGGTCCTGCTGACACAATTTGGAGGAGGTAAGACCTTGCCTTCCCTGAGAGCAACAGTACCCCTGCGTACAGCGTCTTCTTCGCCTCCTGAGGCCTCTGTGCACTATTTGCAAAATTCCTTCGTGCACAGCCTGGCACAGGTCCCCAGCACTCCTTCCTGCGATGCTCAACTCGCTGAGTTGTTCTCCGGCATCGTGGGACCTTCCTTTGTTGCGCTGCACCAACCGCGTTTTGCACCTTCTTTGTCCCCATGTCTTGGGACTCCCGTGGGTGCTGTCTGGCATCCTAAGGACTCTCGAAAGTGCTGAGAGCCCTCTCTTCCTCCTCACACAGAGATAAGGCCCCCAGGCCCCTCCTGGGTCCAGTCAGTGCCATTTTGATGCAAAACGCATATTTGTCGTAACCAAGGCTTGTTGGCGACTTCCAACACAAAATCATGTCTGCATCCATCTTCACGTCGTCGGACATCTTCTGCATCATGCAAGAACACTCTGGCATCTTCCTAGGGTACATTCCTGCAGTCTTCGTCCAACCGTGCACTCTTTTTTTGCACTCTCTTCTGGGTTGGCAGGGGCTCCTGCCCTTCCTGGAACTTCTTTCGACTTTGTGACTTGGTCCCCTTCTTTTGCAGTTATTCAGGTCTGTGAGAAAGTGTCCTCTTTCTAGCCTTGTTACCCCCACTTTTGGCCTGTTTGTGAGTATATGTCAGGGTGTTTTCACTGTCTCACTGGGATCCTGCTAGCCAGGGCCCGGTGCTCATAATGAAAACCCTATATTGTCAGTATGTTTTTTATGTGTCACTGGGACCCTGCTAGCCAGGACCCCAGTGCTCATAAGTTTGTGGCCTATATGTATGTGTTCCCTGTGTGATGCCTAACTGTCTCACTGAGGCTCTGCTAACCAGAACCTCAGTGGTTATGCTCTCTCTGCTTTCCAAAATTGTCACTAACAGGCTAGTGACCAATTTCACCAATTCACATTGGCATACTGGAACACCCTTATAATTCCCTAGTATATGGTGCTAAGGTACCCAGGGTATTGGGGTTCCAGGTGATCCCTATGGGCTGCAGCATTTCTTTTGCCACCCATAGGGAGATCTGACAATTCTTACACAGGCCTGCCAGTGCAGACTGAGTGAAATAACGGTCACGTTATTTCACAGCCATTTACCACTGCATTTAAGTAACTTATAAGTAACCTATATGTCTAACCTTCACCTGGTGAAGGTTGGGTGCAAAGTTACTTAGTGTGTGGGCACCCTGGCACTAGCCAAGGTGCCCCCACATTGTTCAGGGCAAATTCCCCGGACTTTGTGAGTGAGGGGACACCATTTCACGCGTGCACTATACATAGGTCACTACCTATGTATGGCGTCACAATGGTAACTCAGAACATGGCCATGTAACATGTCTAAGATCATGGAATTGTCACCCCAATGCCATTCTGGCATTCGGGAGACAATTCCATGATCCCCCAGGTCTCTAGCACAGAACCCAGGTACTGCCAAACTGCCTTTCCGGGGTCTCCACTGCAGCTGCTGCCAACCCCACAGACAGGTTTCTGCCCTCCTGGGGTCCAGGCAGCCCTGGCCCAGGAAGGCAGAACAAAGGATTTCCTCTGAGAGAGGGTGTAACACCCTCTCCCTTTGGAAATAGGTGTGAAGGCTGGGGAGGAGTAGCCTCCCCCAGCCTCTGGAAGTGCTTTGATGGGCACAGATGCTGCCCATCTCTGCATAAGCCAGTCTACACCGGTTTAGAGATCCCCCAGGCCTGCTCTGGCGCGAAACTGGACAAAGGAAAGGGGAGTGACCACTCCCCTGACCTGCACCTCCCAGGGGAGGTGCCCAGAGCTCCTCCAACATGCCCCAGACCTCTGCCATCTTGGATTCAGAGGTGTGCTGGCACACTGGACTGCTCTGAGTGGCCAGGGCCAGCAGGTGACGTCAGAGACTCCTTCTGATAGGCTCTTACCTTTCTTACTAGCCTATCCTCCTTCCTAGGTAGCCAAACCTCCTTTTCTGGCTATTTAGGGTCTCTGCTTTGGGGAATTCTTCAGATACCGAATGCAAGAGCTCATCAGAGTTCCTCTGCATCTCCCTCTTCACCTTCTGCCAAAGGATCGACCGCTGACTGCTCAGGACGCCTGCAAAACCGCAACAAAGTAGCAAAGACGACTACTGCAACCTTGTATAGCTTCATCCTGTTGGCTTTCTCGCCTGTTTCCTGGTGGTGCATGCTCTGGGGTTAGCCTGCCTCTTTCTTGCACCAGGAGCTCTGAAGAAATCTCCCGTGGGTAGACGGAATCTTCCCCCTGCAACCACAGGCAACAAAAGACTGCATCACCGGTCCTCTGGGTCCCCTCTCAGCACGATGAGCGTGGTCCCTGGAACTCAGCAACTCTGTCCAAGTGACTACCACAGTCCAGTGACTCTTCAGTCCAAGTTTGGTGGCGGTAAGTCCTTGCCTCCCCACACTAGACTGCATTGCTGGGTACCACGTGATTTGCAGCTGCTCCGGCTCCTGTGCACTCTTCCAGGATTTCCTTCGTGCACAGCCAAGCCTGGTTCCCCAACACTCAAACCTGCAGTGCACAACCTTCTGAGTTGTCCTCCGGCGTCGTGGGACTCCCTTTTCTGACTTCGGGTGGACTCCGGTTCACTCCTCTTCTAAGTGCCTGATCCGGTACTTCTGCGGGTGCTGCCTGCTTCAGTGAGGGCTCCCTGACTTCCTGGGTGCCCCCTCTGTCTCCACATCCAAGTGGCAACATCCTGGTCCCTCCTGGGCCACAGCAGCATCCAAAAACCCTAACCGCGACCCTTGAAGCTAGCAAGGCTTGTTTGCGGTCTTTCTGTGAGGGAACACCTCTGCAAGCTTCTTCACAACGTGGGACATCCATCCTCCAAAGGGGAAGTTCCTAGTCCTCTTCGTTCTTGCAAAACACCAAGCTTCTCCCATCCGGTGGCAGCTTCCTTGCATTATCAGCTGGCATTTCCTTGGCATCTGCCCACTCTCGACACTGTCGCGACTCTTGGACTTGGTCCCCTTCTCTTACAGGTACTCAGTTCCGGAAATCCACTGTTGTTGCTTTGCTGGTGTTGGTTTTCCTTGCAGAATCCCCCTATCACGACTTCTGTGCTCTCTGGGGGTTGTAGGTGCACTTTACACCTACCTTACAGGGTCTTGGGGTGGGCTATTTTTCTAACCCTCACTTTTTTCTTACAGTCCCAGCGACCCTCTACAAGCTCACATAGGTTTGGGGTCCATTCGTGGTTCGCATTCCACTTTTGGAGTATATGGTTTGTGTTGCCCCTATACCTATGTGCTCCTATTGCTATCTATTGTAACTTTACATTGCTTGCATTACTTCTTTTTGCTATTACTGTATATTTTTGCTATTGTGTACATATATCTTGTGTATATTTGGCATCCTCATACTGAGGGTACTCACTGAGATACTTTTGGCATATTGTCATAAAAATAAAGTACCTTTATTTTTAGTATATCTGTGTATTGTGTTTTCTTATGATATTGTGCATATGACACCAGTGGTATAGTAGGAGCTTTGCATGTCTCCTAGTTCAGCCTAAGCTGCTCTGCTATAGCTACCTTCTATCAGCCTAAGCTGCTAGAACACCTCTTCTACACAAATAAGGGATAACTGGACCTGGTACAGAGTGTAAGTACCCCTTGGTACCCACTACAAGCCAGGCCAGCCTCCTACAAGGTCCAGAACACCAGCAGTTGTTTTTTGCAGAATTGGTTGGTTACTGCAAAATCCCATTCACGGGGTGTAGTGGGTCCTAAGGAAACTTGCAGTACTTTACTCCTGCTTTTCTGGTATCTGGGGTGGGGTAATTTACTTACCTTTACTGTATTCTTCTGTGCCAGCGATTCTGCACACACTACACTTGTCTAGGGGGAAATTTGTGATTTGCATTCCACTTTCTTAGTACATGGTTTGTTTTGCCGACCCTAGACCTATTTTCTCCCATTGCATTCTATAGCATTTCCTTTTGTTTGCACTATCCTATGTCTAATTACTTACCTTATTTTGGTGTCTAGTGTACATATTGTGTATAATACTTATCTCCAGAAGGAGTATTGCCTATAAGATATTTTTGGTGCTGTATCACCCAAATAAAATGCCTTTATTTTTGGTAACACTGAGTATTGTTTTTACTTGTGTATAAGTACTGTGTAACTATAAGTATTATTGCATGAGCTTTGCATGTCTCCTAGTTCAGCCTAAACTGCTCTTCTATAGCTACCTCTATAAGCCTAAGCTGCTAGAACACTACTACCTCAATAATAAGGGATAACTGGACCTGGTATAAGGTGAAAGTACCCAAGGTACCCACTACAAACCATGCCAGCCTCCTACAGAAACAAGGTGGACAATCAGGAGAGTCTCATTTTCTGGTGCTGGTCTTGGTCTTAGCAAGTGTCTCTGGCTTCTGTCTGGGTCGCAAGGAATGTTTGTGGGGTGGCTCACCTTCTGCAGGGGGAGGGGAGTTGGTGGCCTGTGGGTCCTGTGGCAGGGCCTCCTGCCCACTAGTTGCATCGGAAGTGGAGGGCTGGTCATTAGACTGGCTAGTGGTAGGGGCCCGCTGGTGTGCTATCCATTCCCTCATGATGTTGGCCATGTATGTCAGCACCCCCGCTGTGGAGATCATGGTGGTGTCAAGAGCCTGCAAGTCCTCCCTGATCTCCTGATGGTGTTCCACCTACAGCCGCTTTTTTTTCTGCATGTTGGTAAGGATCTGGCCCATCGTGTCCTAGGATTGTTGGGTGGCCCCCAGGACACTGGTGAGTGTCTCCTGGAGAGTCTGTTCCCTGGGCCTGTCCTCCCCCTGGTGCACAGTGGTCCTCCCGGTCTCCCTGTTGCCCTGTGCCTGTGTCCCCTGAACGGTGTGCCCACTGACACCAGGTCCCTGATTGTCTTGGGTGTGAGGTGTGGACTTGGGTCCCTGTACAGGTGGGCACACTTCTGATTGATGTGTCCTGGGGACAGAGGTGTGGGGATGCTGGGTAGGTGCTGTGGTGTTGGATACTGATGGGGAGGCTCTGGGGTGAACTGTGAGTGAGCTGGGGTGACCTATTGACCAGTGGTCCCTGATGGGCCAGGTTGTCCATCCACATCCAGAAGTCCATAGTTACTGTCATCACTGGGCGCATCTTCTGTTGGGGGACTGGTTAGTTGTTGCACCTCCTCTCCGCTGAGATTGGCTGGGGCACCTGTGGGAATGTAAGTGATGTATTATGCTTCATGTCTGTGACATATTGGACATCCCTATCATTCCCTCTATCGTTGCTGCTGCCCTGCCACATTTGTTTGTGTATGGTGATGTATTGTGGGATTGTCAGTTCTCCTTGCTGTGCAAGCTTTTGTGATGGGTGTACATGCAGGGTTGGGAGCGCTGTAAATGCATTGGTATAGCATGAAGGGCTTGTCATTGGGGTTAGTAATATGTCTAGGTCCAGTGTGTGGGTTGAGTGGAGTGATGGGAGTGAGGGGATGAGTTGACTTGCAGGTATGGCGGATGATAAGTAGTAAATGTTGACTCACCATGTCCAGTTCTCAGGCAACTCCAGTGAGTCCCTCAGGATGCAGTAATGCCAAGACTTGCTCCAACCATGCTGTGAGCTGTGAGCTGTGAGGGAGGAGGTGGGAGTCCACCGCCAGACCTCTGTCTGGCGAGCTGGTGCCTTGCTGCCACGGAACGTATCTTCCCCTGTCGTTCCACCTCTTCCTGATGTCATCCCTTGAACGTGGATGTTGTCCCACAGTGTTCACCCTGTCCACAATTCTCTGCAATAGCTCCATCTTCCTGGCAATGGGTATTTGCCGTACCTGTGCTCCAAACAGCTGTGGCTCTACCCTGACTATTTCCTCCACCATGACCCGTAACTCCTCATCTGTGAAATGGGGGTGCCTTTGTGGGGACATGGGTGTTGTGTAGTGTGTGTAAGTGTGTGGGTGTTGGGTACTGTTTGGGTGTGTGAAGCGGGGTGGGTGAGGGATGTATGGGTGTGTGTGTCTAGTTGTCTCAGTGGTCTTGATGTCAGTCTGGCGGCAATATTTTGTATTCATAAAGGGTTAATAGTGCTGTGGATGGGTGTGTGTGGTGTGTGTATGAGTGTCAGGTGTGTGTAATGTTGTGTAGTTTAGTTTTTGGGTGTCCATTCTGAGCGCGCAGGTGTGTACCGCCAATGGTTTACTGCCATTGAATGTCCGCCATGGTGATTCGAGGGGCCATGATGTTGTGGGCATTGTCTTGTTGGCATAATGTTATGGGTGTTGGTACCGCCACTTTAGCACTGACCTTTGGGCTGGCAGATTTGTTTATGCAGCAGTATTCTGTTGGATTGGTGTGTGTGTGTCATAATATGGCGAACAGATATCCGCCACTGTAGCGGTATGTTGGCGGCCGTCACTGAGGCAGTAAGTGGGATTTACCTCCAATGTCATGATGAGGGCCTTAATCTCCCCGTGCCTGTGGACAGCACCTTGAGACCTTCATGGGTGATAAGCTGCGCTTCATAAATCTAAGTTTCATTTCACAACACACACTCATTGACATACAGTAACACGGATACCTACACACGCACAACACGCACACTTTGGCCAGCACACCCACACTGCACTGCAACACTATACAAATACACACGGCCACCCAGCTCAGCCACAAGGACACTGAAGGCTACACAACATTATCACAAACAGCAACAACTACACACCTATAGCAAATATACAGATACAACTCACACACTCACAACCACCACAGTCCAGGAACTGTCCTCACATACAACAAACATATCTATCTATGTGGCATGGAACACAAACTACACCACCAGTAAACAACCCTGCAATGGACACATACATCACAGCCCAAGTGAAGCACAATGACATGCACAAAACACAGAGAGACAAATACACCTAGAACAACATAACAACTATACCTACACAATGTGGATGGAACGATCAGGGTCACACAGCGAAGGAGACTGCACTGGGACAAATAACACTTTGAACAGCACCCTCAAAAAACATTTCCAAAGGAAATGGCCCTACATGGGTCTCAGGGAAAAACAATACCAAACCGATTTGTCATGCACATCTTAACACTGGGGAAGGGCAAGTCAACAAAGCACATACAACTCCCACTGCACAGGACATACCTCTAAAAGAACTAGTTGTAAGGGACACACAACTCACACAACTAAATGGACACATGGACAGATAAAAGCAAGCAAATCTGGCCCAAATTAACACATTCCATGTCTGCACATACAAAACTCAGGATGACACACTTCACATCTATACATAAGTCAGATCAGAGGGACAAGTCGAACACCATACATGCCCACATTGCACCAAACAAAAAAACACTTACAACTTACTACACAATGTCATGACACCAACATTGCATTTACACCCTGTTGGACCTGGCCCTATTCGCGGATTCATCCCCAGACTTTTTGCCTCCTAACTCCTATTTTTTCTGACCTCTTGTTGTTGGCTGTAGGACTCTGAGCATTGCTGCTCTTCAGTGCTCTCCGTTCTAAAGTTGGTATGATTGGCTTACACCTAATTGGCACATTAAATTTACCTGTAAGTCCCTTGTGCAGTGGTAGCCCTATACCCTGGGCCTGTAAGTTAAATGCTACTAGTGAGCCTGTAACGCTGCTTGCGCCACCCACAGAGCCTTTCAAACCTGTCTCAGGCCTGCTAGCGCAGGGCCTTCATGCACAGTTTACTGCCACAGGGACCTGGCATCTAAATTTACTTGTCAGGCCCAGAACTCCCCTTTTACTACATGTAAGTCACCCCAAGGTAGCCCCTAGCTAGCCCTATGGGCAGGGTGCTATTTATGTAGAAGGCAGGACATGTACCTGGTTGTGTGGTCTGTCCTGGTAGTGACAAACAGCCTATTTGGTTTCTCACTGCTGTGAGTGCTGCCTTCTCATAGGATTGCATTGGAAATGCCCTGCTTTATGTGTAGGGGTATTGTCTGATTTATGAGGGGTCCCATAGGCATGTTTGATATGGTTGTAATGGTACTGAGAAATGTTGCTTGCTGGTGTAGCTGGATCTTTTAGTACCATTACAGAAATGCCACTTCTAGAAAGTGAGCATTTCTCTGTGCTTATGACTCTGGTGTTTTGCAGCTTGACTCCAGTCCACGTCTGGGGCAGGGTGACAACTGGGCTTTGTGCATACTTTGCAGACAGCCTATACACAGGGAGGGTGGAGGTGTCACAGAGGTGCATCTACATTTTGAATGGTCTTCCTGAGCTGAGAGAAGTGGCTGCAGGGCACACTTGCATCTGTGAAGGCTGTGCCCTGGCCTCACACAAAGGCCTTGTTTACCCCCAACGGATGTCTGGAGCCTGTCCTGGAGGAGAGAGGGGACATTCCTAGACCCAGTTGTAACTGGTTGGAGCCTCCTCTCCCCCTCTTTGTTAAACCTTTGCAAAACTGAGTATCAGTACAGGGGATTTTTCCCCACAACTAGAGACACTTAACAGTTTTAACATGCTTGTAACTGGACACAGAATGCTGCTGGAGGGACTCACCAGGAACTGCCTTGGACTGCTGCTGCTGCGCTGACCTGTGACCTGCTTGGTCACTTGGAGGAACTGCCACTGTCTGCATCCCATTTGTGCTGGCCTGCTACTGGGCCCTGCCGCCCTGTGCTCCACCTTTGTGTCTCCAGGGGCTGGGTGCTGTGGCCCCTGATCCCTGCAACTGCCTGCATAGCGATTGGAGAGCGGTCTGTTAATTGTCTTCAAGCGCCTTGAGAATGCTTTTGGTCTTATCTAAATTGCTTAGTGCCTGGAGAAGTGCCTGTCGGAGTGCTGGAATCACCGCAGCAACCCGGCATTTTTAGAAACCTTAGCGTGTCAAAAGCGTGCTCCTTGAAGTGCCCCTGCAGCACGAGTGAGTCGAAGGAGGGAGCAGGAGCCCTCCAGGTGGTGCCACAGGAGCACAGGAGGCCATCAGAAGAAGCACCCCCGGGGCACAAGCAGGCATCCACTTCTGGTGCCTTTTGCTCCCGCGGCCAGGCTGCCGAGAGAGAGGAGACGGCTCACCCCAATAGGGTTTGGGAGGCTCCCCGGGCTCGGCTGCCTCAAAGTGACGAAGGGAGCGGCCCCAGGCTCGCTGCTCAGGAAGGACCGCAGCCTGCCCAGAGGCCGTCCATGACTGCAGCTGCCACAAGGACACGGGTGGCTGCCACCAATACAGCAGGGCAAGGGGTGGAGAGTGAGTCTCTCTCCCCTGGTCACTGTGCCAGGGGACGACCGTCCCCACTGTTCCTTTGGGCCTGTCCTCAGGTCCCCCCAGGAGGGTCAGTCATGTTCTGGGGTGGGGGCACAAAGTTAGGGAGCCCCCGGTTTGGGTGCAGACCCCAGGAGGGGCCCGATACAAACTCAGAGGGGGTGCATGCCACCCCAACCATAAAAACGCCCCCTGTTTTGGCGCAGAGGGGCACCGTAGGCCCCCTTTTCCTCTTCGTGGCACTCAAGGTGCCCTCATCATAAAGACAGGTACTTTGGGTGGCAGCATATTCCTTTGGGGGCTTTAGGCTGATATGTTTCCTACTTGCCATATATTTTTTGATGTTCCTTCGATGGGCATTCTGGAAATGTTATGCTAACCTCTTTTCATGACTTGACCTGCATCTGCTAATGTTCCTTTTATGGGCATTCTATGCTGATATGTTTTTGTGACTTGCCATGTATTTCCTAATGTTCCTGGTATGGGCATTTATGAAAATATTATGACATGTGCATGCTTGTAGTAATGTCTTTCTTGAATACTGCTTTTGTTGCAGAATAACGAGTAACCTGTGTGCTATATGTGGCTACTGCTGGTTTTTACAGAGTAACAGTACTGTGTAATGTTCTGACAACTGCTGGGGTAGCAGGGTATTATTGACATGTTGTGTTTGGTCTAATACATTTGTGTATAATACAGTTTATTTTTGTATAACTTAATGTTGTGTTTCCTTTATGGTAAGGATAGTGCATCACATGTGTTGTGTGTGTAGTGCAAAGGCTTTAGACATTACCTCTGGGATAGGCCTTACTGCTGGTGCCAAGCTACCAAGGGGATGAGCAGGGATTATCTTGGGTGTCTAACTCCCTCGCCCTGACTAGAGTGGGTGGGTTCTGCCTGGCTTAGGTGCATTCCCTAGCCAACCAGAAACACAATTTTTAAAACACACACCTACCTAAGCACACAACATATATCCTTCCATTGGGGGACACTAGCACTGCACACAAACTCACACACTGCAAACAACACCACATGGAGCAGCAAGCAGGCTCAAACACATACAACTGCAGGCACACAACCAAAGTAACTCAGAAACAACTTAAAGGTAGAAAAGGAATTGCAGGACAAAGGTGTACCCCAAAAAAACAACTGTTTGGGTGTATTTGAATAACAAATTATAAAATCCAAGGCCATCAACCAGTCCTTAAATAAGGGCCATGATGGGACAGTGTTGTACCCAAATGTGACTCCTAACTGCCATGTAACCCCGACAGGAAGGGGCATCAATGAGACAGGCAGCCAGACATCTCTGGTATTATCAGGGGTGGGAGGTGTTGGATTTGGGAGGGGGGTGGGTTTGGGCTTGGGAGGTGGGGATTTTTGGGGGGTGAGGGGTATGGGTGCTTGCAGGGGGGCAGGGGAGGTCTTAGAGATGGAAGGGATGGCCTTGAAGCTGGCTGTGCTCCTTCTGGGTGTTCTACAGGGGAGGGGAGGGGAGTGGTAAGGTCAAGGTCACACAGGAATAACTTCTTGGACACATTGGGATGGTCATCAGAAGGGGTGAGGATTTGGAGACTGAGGGAGTGGTTGTCTGATGTGTAGGTGTGGATGTCATGGGTGCGTGCTCATGGGAGGTATGCTTGTGTGAGATAGGTGTTTGTTGGGTGGGTGAGTGAGGGTGTTTCTGTGTCTTGAGCTTGGTGGAGGTCCTGGGGGTTGCTGAGGTTGGTGTGTGTATGTTGGGGTGGTGACTACAGGTATGGTGGATGTGCTGGATGTCGGTGTGTCTGTAGTTGTGGTGTCTGTGGGTGTGGTGCTTGTGGTGGATGTCTGAGGATCTGCTGGGGTGGTGTCTGCAGGTAGGATGGGTGTGGTGGTTGTGTCAGTGACTGTTGCGGTGTGTCTGTAGGTATGTTAGATGTCATGGGTGTGATGCTGGGTGGTGGGGGTGCCAGGTGAAGTAGTGACTCTTTGCTGTGACTGTGGGTGGATGTTGTCTGTGTGGGTGGTGATGTGTCTTGTGGTGCTTGTGTTTGTGTGTACTGCATTTGTCTGTTGAGGTGGATGCATGTGTATCTGTCAGTGAGCTTTGGGCAAGTCGGGGAAGGGGGATTTTGACTGGGAAGAGGGAGTTGGGAGGGCAGAAGCTGGGGGCTGACTGGCGGCCATCAGTGTGGAGGCAAGTGCCTGAAAGGATCTCTGTAGGCCAGCTATTGCACCATGAATGCTTTCCAGGAACACGTTCATCTGCTGTAGTTGAGTCGCCAGTCCCTGGATGGCATTCACGATGGCTGACTGACCCACAAAGATGTTCCTCAGGAGGTCAATAGCCTCCTCGCTGCAGGCAGCAGGGGTAACAGGGGCTGGGGCAGAGGTGCCTGCGGCAGAGGAGATGCCCACCCTCTTTGGTGAATGGGCATAGCCAACTGGAGTGGGAACAATAGGGAGGGTGGTGATAGAATGGGGGGTGGTAGACTAGGAAAGTACGAGGGGTTCCGCGATGGGTCCATCACCACTAGGGAGTGGCCACTGGAGGAGGAATCTGATGATGAGGACGTAGATCCTGTCTCCCCTGTGGCATTCCCCTCGCCCCCGGGCCACTGGGTCCCTCTATGTTGGTGGTATCTTGACCTGAGGTCCCGTGGCCAGATGCTTCCCACTCGGCTGTGCCCTGTCAGGATAGCCAACACTAATGTCTGACACCCATTGCAATGACATCATCTGAATATATTTGTTGTTAACTTCTGTTACTTGCATGTTGGAGAGACACAGAACTTGCAATGGCTAATAGAAAGACCCCAACCTGTTGTCCAATGAGAAGCAACATCACTACTCACATGGCAAGCCTGGTATCTGTCTGTGGATTAATGCCTGAAGCGAAACACATGTGATGTCAACATCACTGCAAGTCACTCCATGATGCATTCTAACAGTCGGGCACAATCCCCAATCACCACACTGGATCAGTATACTTTTCCACATGATGCCAGAGTGGTTCCACAATCTTGGTCTACCTGCCATGTCCTTCAGTTATACTGCAGTTCTCCATGCCAAATGGCATACTATGATGCTGAAGGTATTGGTCAGACAATAAACCAAGGTGACACATTCCTGTCTGTGTCACAACATGAAATGGGCCATCATTGTAAATGTACTATTCCACTAACAGGTTTCCATGCACATATATGTGAGGAATACAGACATCATTCTATCAACATGTCTAGAACATGCATGAATTTGCAGATTAAGAATATTTCCCTAAGAGAAAAGGGCACATGCTGACATGTAGACAAAATGGTATGTTGGCTACAGTCATGGGACATAATTTATGTCAATGGACATTCCTCACTTACCAAGGGAAAGTAGTTTGCTACATCTGCAGATCATTAGCCATATAGGCAATGTCACAAATATGCTGGGCATGCACTTATCAGAGACTGCAGTGAGGCATAAGCACCAATCATACACTGCAGATAAGTTTGCTTCTGGGTGGCAGATGTCTGCATACACATATGGCCAGGGACATGGAAGAGGACAGTGATCCCTAACTCACTT
This sequence comes from Pleurodeles waltl, assembly GCF_031143425.1. Lineage (NCBI taxonomy): Eukaryota > Metazoa > Chordata > Amphibia > Caudata > Salamandridae > Pleurodeles > Pleurodeles waltl. The sequence goes on along the minus strand of NC_090440.1, from coordinate 1,228,449,792 downwards.
ACCTTTTGCCTGTGACATTCAGGGGAAGTGATCTATGGGTCACAAATTGCATCCACTGTCGTAGTTGGACTCTTGCTCTAGGCAAGACTGCTGGTTTAAGGATGACCGCTCTTATGGTTGTAGGGGACTATGCCAATCCTACAACAAATCGCAACTGTCGTCCCGACCCTCCCAGCTCACAAGCAGCACCTCACCAAAAACCCAAACAGTAAAAGGTGATTTGTGGCAGCATTGGCTCAAGAGTGTGACATTTCAGGGAGTGTCGTGGTTAAACGGAGATTACCCCTTCCTCACATGAACAACATGTCTCATTCAAACACAGGCAATGAAAGCGATGCAGTAAAGTTTTATTTAGCAAAACTGCAATCTGCGATATGTTGCATGGGCTGCAATGATTAGGATAATGAATAATGATAGAAACTGAGTTGTAAAGACAAGAGTCATTAATACAAAGACCCCCACCATCTTTCAATGACTTGAAGCGCGATTTGTGGAAGGAGGCGGCGGGGGCAGCAAGGCAAACAAGGGCAGGAGCCCTTTAAATTTCAGCTCGCGCTCCCGCTCCGGGGGAAGCACGATTTGTGGAAGGAGGCGGCGGCGGCAGCAGGACAAACAAGCGCAGGAGCCCTTTAAATTTCAGCTTGCGCCCCCGCTCCGCGGGACGCGCTTGGGCAGCGCCCGGGCCAAGCCTGGGCCAAGGGCGGGCCCGTCCTGCGCCCGTCAGTGCCTGGCAGAGGCTGGGTTGGGCCACCCCCTGACATCTTTCTGTAACCACCGCTTTGGGCACCCATATAGGGTTGGGACGTGCGCTTCACCAGGCTGACTCACCTATGGACTTTATGATACAGTGTGCTACAGGGCCGCAAGGAGACGCTTAAGGACTCTGAGCTGCAGCTGGTGCCGGTATTGTGGGCAGGAGCCCTTTTAATAACTCCTTTGCGCTCCCGCTTTAAGGGAAACTCTTGCAGCGGGTGCCGGTTCTGTGGACAGTGGCAGGAGCCCTTTTTATAACTCCTTCACGCCGACGCCGGGCGCCCCTTGGAGCTCGGAGGAGGCTGGGAACGGCATACCTTGTTGATATCTGGTTTAGAGATTTGCATATACTTTGCTGTGACTAGAGTGTCCAATATAGTAACCCCATATACATAATGGGGAAAAGAAAGCAAAATCAAATGGGGAATGGTATTAATACAAAAATCCAGAGAAGTACTAATACGATTTCTTATTATCTTACAGATGCAATGGGGAAAATGAATGAAGAAATTATTAACGTCGAAGACGTTTAGTGGCAACAAAAAATGTCTTACATGAGGCCATTACTGAAGTGAGCACTGAGGCTGTAGGTTTAATTTCTGAATTAAAATCCACAAAGGAAAAATCCACTGGGGTGGATCCTAGATTTTCCTTAAGCCCTTTATTACCTACAGACATAATAGAAGAAATTGATCCATCGAACAGTATAGACGACCAAATTCCTTCACCACCTAAGAAAAAAAGTAGTCAGATCACCAAATCTAAGTCTATGTTACCACCTCCACAGTTCCCTAAGGGTAGCAAAATAATCACCGAAATGCATGGGGGGTCATTCAGTAGTACTATCATCAGATAACGATGGTCCCTTACAAAAACATATGGAAACTCTTTTCAAGAAATTGCATGGCAAGTTATACCATATAGAATCAAACGTATTGTTAGAATTCAAGGAGATAAAAGAACGCATAACTAAGATAGAAGTAAGTATTAATTCAGTGACTAAAGCGAAAACTATGTCCATTGGCAGTGACACTATATCAAATGAGAGTCAAGCGGCTGTAGATATAAGGAACAGTGCAATGACAGGGAAAGCAGATTCTAATAAAAGAAGTATGGAATACCGGTACCCCATACAGGAAGAAATCCCCCAGTCTAAGGTACCTATGATTAATCAAAGGGAGCAATTGGATAGAAACCATAGGGGCCAGCCTTCGACTAGAAATAGACCTGTGAAAGAGGTATTACAACTACCGCCAGATGCTACTCCATACACAATCATCCTTAAAAATGTTCCCAAATTGGGACCAAACATTGTTGAGACCTGGCCAGATTTACGCAATAAAGTAGTTCACTGGATGTCAGAGAATATATGTACACCAGATAAACTGTTTTGCAAAATTTTATATGCAAGGAGAATCGATTGGGTGGGATATTTGGAGGAAGAAGAGGGAGATTGCATTGTGGTCATTTTCCGTAATCCTCGTTTTGTGGGTCAACTACTAGTGGACTTGGATATAAGACATCGAACTGGTAAAAATTTGAGGAGGGAGATTATGGCTGTTCCCCTAGGATATTTTTATAGAATGATGAATACCTCAGGTACAAGAGACATAGGGGCGACAAGGAATATACCCAGTAATTTGGATAGGCATAACAAACTAGAGTGTTCCAATCAATTCACTCCCCTGAGTAACATGGAGGATTTGGACTGACAGCAGGAGGACATGTGTAGAAAAGGGAGTTTGCTACCTGACAAAACACAATCTATCACTGTAATGCCCAAATTAAAATCTTTAAGCTGTAATGGTGATGTTGAGTCAGATGGGAGGTCCCTAGCAGGAGACTCAATTATACTCATGTTGTGGAATAGAGCTGGAGTAAAATCGAAAATGGTTGTGAAGGAATGGCAGACCATAATACGCTCATCACTTATAATCTGTCTACAATAGACATGGCATACAGAATCCTTTTTCATTGAAGGTTATACCATATTCTCCACACCAGCTTCTGCCTCAGCCAGTGGTAGGGCAAAGGGAGGATTAGCAATACTGATATCAACATTGGCACCGTATACATTGGTGAAATCCTCCCTTGATTCCCCTTACTATCAGTTTTTATATTTTCGGATAGATGGAATTTTAGGAATTGTATTAATAAACTATTACAATAATAAATTTGATGGCACCAATAGAGTAGTGGCATCGACCCTCCAGGATGATCTACAGATCTTTGTAAATTATAACTTCTAGTTATACAATAATATGGGCTGGAGATTTTAATATCGGTACATGCCAGAATACTATAGGAAAGACATATGGATTTATTGACGATGGGGGAAGCGCCCAATCGGACTTTTTGCATAATAATTACGGAACTGTATTGAATGAAATATTATCTAGATATCATTTAGAATTGACGGAACAAGATGGGCTTAATGGAATGAAGCTTCCAACGTTTATAGGAAGAGGTCATTTTTCACTAATCGACCACATACTAATTTCTAAGAGTAATATAGAAATGGTCGAATTTCTGAAGATTGAGCCAACCATCTATATTGATCATCACCCCTTGTTACTTACTATGAGATTAGCTAAACCCTTTAATATAGGTGTACGATTAGCAACGAATATAGGAATAAGAAGGGAAAATGGAATTGTAATTAAATGGACTGGGGTAAATGAAATAGATGTGATGAAAAAAGTTGTGACACAACACCGTCAAGAAATCTTCACATGTACAGAATACAATCAAAGTCCAAACGAGATTTTAGGATCTTTTAACCAGCTTAGAAACGCCATCGCAGGAAGCTTAGTGAGAACATTGGGGAATAAAAAGAGAGAAAAAGTGGGGTGGTTTGATCATAATTGTTCATTAGCAAGCCAGGAATTAAAACAAGCCCTGCAGACTCAACCAAGAAATAGGGAAGAAGTAATTATTAAACGCTCTAGCTACAAACATGCACTAAAGACCAGGAAGGCACAACTGAGAGCTAGGGCATGGGCTAACCTTGAGCAAGCAACGACACTAAGAGACAGTACTTTATTCTGGAAAACTATTAACCAACCATTTTTAAAAGATAGTGATGCACTCGAAATAACAGTACACGTTCCATCATTGGAATGGCTTTCTCATTTTGGCTCAATTTTTAACCCAGATAATCTGACCATTCACTCATCGAATATTGGGATAATTGAGATCAAGCCACCCTTCTTGAAACCAGTTAGTTAAGGGGAAGTGAAATCTGCTATAGGAAAATGCTTGAAAGGGAAGGCACCGGGCCCTGATGGGGTGCCAATAGATGCCTATTTGACACATGTCGATCTATGGTGCCCTAATTTGACCCAAGTTTTTATGAGTGTGACAAAGGGATATATTTTAACATCATGGACTGAAAGTATAATTGACCCTATTTTCAAAAAGGGAGATAGAGGTGACCCCCAATGCTATCGACCAATTTCACTTTTAGATACCTCTATTAAATTGCTGGGAAGACTAGAAAGACTAGAGTTATGGGCAACCAACAATCACATACTCTCAGAGACTCAATTGGGATTTAGACCTGGGGTTTGTACTCTGGAACAATGTATAAACCTTAATTTAATAATAAGTAAATATACAATAGCAAGGAAGGGTCATGTGTTCCTTTGTTTTGCAGATCTTAGCAGCGCTTTCGATTTGGTGAATCTTGCAAAGCTGTGGAAAGTCTTAATAGATATGGGTGCGCCCTCAGATATAATAAGCTTCTTGGCGCAATTATATAACCACTTAACAGCGCGGGTGAGATATGGAAGAAATGGCGAGTGTATCCCAGGTTTTAGGATAGGGAGAGGAATACGCCAAGGTTGTGTTTTGGCGCCCCTTTTATTTTCCCTTTATATAAATGGAGTAGATCCCACTTAAAAAATATAGAAATTGATACCCCTAAAATAGGAGAATGTTCTATCCCAGTCCTTTTAAATTCAGATGATGCAGTACTGCTGTCACAAACTGCAAATGGGTTGCAGCGGCTAATCGAGGGCTTTGTGGAATTTATGAGGAATGAGATATGTTGTTGAACATGAGTCAACTGTAATAATGACTTGTGGACAGGGAAAGGCCAGGAAGAAAACTTATTTTATCAAGGGCCATGAATGTGAAGAGGTGAATGGATTTACATACCTGGATATACAGTTTTATAATATGGGTCATTGGAAACAACATCTAGAAACTATTAAGATGAAGTATATTAGGACAACTGAGGCTGCTTTTAGATTTTCAAAAAAAATTGGTAACAAACCCCTTAGGGAAATGTTGCAAATTTACAAAAGTAAATCAATTAGCAGCATTACGTATGGTTCTGCCCTTTGGGGTTTGATGCCCGAGATCCATTCATTACAAGTGCTAGAGAACACATTTTTTAGTAGATTACTTGCAGTCCCAAATACCACCTCCACATTTATGGTACATAAGGAACTGGGCTGCCCTTATGAGGAAGATCTAATATATACCAATGCGCTGTTGGCTTGGTTTGGCATCTGGTTTAAAGAAGGGACACAATTTACCCAAAAGATTATTAAAGATTGCCTTACATTGGAATATTGGGAAAGAATTCCATGGTTCATGCATTTAAGAGATTTGTTGAAAGGCATAAATCTAGCTCCAAATTTGGACAATCCAGGTATTATCCTCCAATTTTGCAAGAAAGAATTGAAAAACCAATTAATGGCATGGAGGGCTAGTGATAGAGAAAATAGAGAATGTAGGAAATCAACGGTTGCACTTTATATGACTGAAACTAACGAGGTAATGCCAAATTACTTACTGACAGTTGCAAACATTCAGGATAGATTTTATCTGGCTCGAATGCGCTTTAGAATGTTGCATTTTTTTGGTAGCTTTCCCAAAGGTGAGGATTTGGAGTAAAAGCCTACCGAAGTGCCCTTGCGCTGGACGATTTGCACAATCTACAAAGCACTTCATTATATCTTGTAAATTTTATCATGATATTAGGAAACATTTTCTAAAACCTTTATTTGTTGTTAATAAATTATTTTATTGTAAAGAAGCTTTTAATTATCTATGTAAATTTGATACTAACGAGAAATGTGATGCAGTAGCAAAATTTATCCTATATGTCATAGAACAAAGAAAAAAGCTATCGTATTTAGAAAACCTCCGGTATGAGAATGAATAATCGCCCAATTTGTTGCAGCAAAGGTTTTTTTATTTCTTTATTCATTAGTAATGTTTTCTTGAAGCATTTTATTGTATATTATTATCATTTTTAAAGAGATCGTTCATCTTTTATGGAGTAAAATCTGAATAAAGATTGATTTTAATTTGAATTTGAATTTGACTTGAAGTGACATGCAATATCATATATTTCCTAATACCCTAATGTCATGTACCTAATCTCTAACCTAAAAGAGAGCTAGGTGTGATAAACCTAATGTGCCAATGCCATGCCCATGAGAAGAGCCTACCAACCGTCTTTACCTTGGAATGAGGTCTCTAGCTCAGACTCCGTAGGGACACGAAGACTGGGTCAGCGTCAAGGTGACCTGCAGCATCGATAACAGCGATGGCATCAGGTTGGAATCCCTCGGTCTATTTGCCTAAGTGAGGTGCTTTTATACATATCTGCTTGGACCCCTGATGTAGGTCTGTTCCCAAACAATAGATAACAGGACATGCTTGGGATGGTAATTTATATAAACAATTCCCTCAAAGGTATGAAGAGGGAAAGTACCTAATGTGAGCACCTACAGTTTGTTTATCTTTGTCGCTTGATATTGACACCTTAACGCAGTGGCACTGATAACGTGAAACTAAAACATCGGGCTAACTAAAAACAAGGCAGCCATCTTAAAAGATATAATTAAACAAATGAGCTAAAACAGAGCAAGCTAAGTAGGGTAAAAGTCATTAGATGACGGGGCCACTAGTCTGAAAGCCAAAGGCTAAGCTAACTCCTGTTTCCCATTTAAAAAAACTAGGATTCACTACACCACTACATCAACAACTTGTACATGAATGATCACTGTACACACCCACTTGTCGTCCCTGCAGAGAAAGAGGCTTGAGGACTTCCCCTCTGGTTTGTTCTACATTCCAGGTTCAGAAGGCAAGATACACCAGTATAAAACACATGACATGTCAACACAATCTCCCATCTACTGTTTGACACATGGCACATCCCTCGTTGTCAGGGGCAGCAGTCAGTACCCCACTCATTCACCTGGCAATGGAACAGGCAGGAATTTGCTGACTACTCACCTCCTTGTGGCTGCTGTGCTGTCCTCAAATGCCCATCCAGCTCCAGGTAGCTCACTGCCAGAATGCAGGCCATTAGAGGGGGGTCATGGTCTGATGGGCACCCCACCCATGTTGGGAGCACAGCCCCAGCTGGGCCTCTGCAGTCTTCCAGACCCAGTATTTCAGGTCCTTCCACCTCTTCCTGCAGTGGACGCTCTGCCGGCTGTGGACCCCACAGGGTCCGCACCTTCTTAACGGTGGCTCTCCAAAGCCCCTTCTTCTGATGAGCATTGACCTGCATTGATGCAAAAGACACGACAAGAAATTATGTCAACAATGTCTCATCTAAAATGGCAGTCACATACATGTCAAAACAGTAAGCTAAAAACAATCGGTTTAGCTCTAACTGCCAGGCTGTGCACTTCCCAGCCACTGAGAACAGGGACATGACTACAAACAGTTCCTATTTAGCAGACCAAACCACAACGCTGCTCAGGCCCTCCTCTGATGACTAGGTAGGGCAACTGACATCTTGTGGGACATGCCGTAGCAATCTGACTGAGATCCGAAACACTATGGGACACATGACAACTATGTGGCTTCTAGATTGTAGACAACATAGGCATTAATGTATCAATTCACTCATTCTCTGTGATGATGGTTCTCTACCAACATTTAATACAGGCTACTTCCAGGGTACAACATCAGACACCACATGTGGGTAACAATGAAGGGACTGGCATGGTGGGTACACAAGTTTCCTAACCTGTCCATGTGTGGACATGTGGACTAACAAATCATTACTCATGCCACCTCAGGGGGGTAGGGGTCTGTATCACGTATCTGTGCCACAGTACGTGCTTCTGGACATATCTGTCCACCCTACAAAGATGGCCTCCAAGTAACAAAGGCAACATTGTCCATTTTCAGCCATGTGACCCAACAAATGAGTCACATGTCATGGGTTCCCAGGATTCATCACACTGTCTGCACTGTGTGACTATAATTTATGCAAGAAGCCTTCACAGGACAAAACTGAACTTTGTTATGATAACAATAGGGCTGTGGGAATAAGGGACCTGTCAGGGAACAGAGACACACATTGTCAGTGATGCCAAGTGCACATTGATCACAGAGCATTGACTCCCTACTAATGCCATGTACATATTCATCAGTGAAAGAACCTCAATAAACTTCAATTTAGCACAGGATATACTGGGATACAGGCAGTGGGCACAATGTCACAGTTGCATAGTCAAAATAACTCAACACAAACCTAGACTTGGACCTATAAATTGAGAATTTGACAGGCCCTTGTTTCTGCAGGTTGAGCAGACAGAACCTACATGGAAATCTATTCCCATCACTTCCATGCATGACAGTACATCATGTAGCCAATTACAATTTGGCATGTGGTATGCATGTGGCAACCTGAAGGCAAGAGTGAGTCAGGATATGCCTTAAAAACAACAGATTAGCAAGGCCAGGCGTTGTTTGAAGCTTAGTGGCAACATACATATAGCATACTTTACACACATCCCACACATACTATATTAATACGCAGCTCATGCTGTCAAGGAAATACATGTGATCTCACATTGACAAAATCCATGTGTCAAGTGTTGTATGGGGATGGCTGTGATGTCACCTCACCTAGCTTTATGTAACTAACATAAGGTACAACAGGGTACAGTCAAAACACAAACGCACACAAATGTCTAAGGTCTCAACATCTGACACTGACCACAGTTACACGCACAACGACTCTCCTATTGATTCCACACTGACCTCACCCATATGGCCTTGACTTTACATTCTGGCACACATGGGCACATTCTCGCCTGTGCAGAGGAAAAATATGGTAAAGTACATGGAAAAAAGTGGACACGAGGCACTTATCTGCTACTGGTGCACCATAAAGTTGTCCATACAGGGGTAAGACTTAATCCACTATCCTCTCCAGCTCCTCTGGGGAAAAGGCAGGGGCCCTATCACCTGTTGGACGTGGCATGCTTGTTCCCAGAGGCGGTACACAGAAGCTCAGGTAGTGGAGGTCTTGCTGGCAGCAGTATCAGGAGTCAAGTGAGGGATTTTGCAGAGCATGGGGGTCACGTCCGCCACGTACCTGGCCGTCACCATCGGCAGACACAGCCACTGACCCAAGACCGCCACTAGCAACAACGTTAGCCTATGGCTGTGTCCACTGCAGTTGCTTTCGCCTACCGCCATGACAACTTCTGCCGGTAGTCACAGGTGGTTCCTAATAGAGTTGCTCAGGCAGCCGCCATTTTGAAGGCATTATGTGCGGATTATGGATAATAAAAATGCTCCACAACTCTAAAGATTTTGTTTATACAGATGATAAGTGCTGGTCCTGTCCTGTCATGAAGGTCCTTCGACTTTGACACCATTTTTGTACAACACTAAACACATATGACAAATTGCTTGGGCACACAGCCCCCCCATCCCCCAAGGGAAATTTAGGTTTTGGGACATCAACTCACATTCCAAGTGGCAAGTCTCATGCACAAATTGTTGCACACCAGATAGATGATATATACACATTTGTGGGAATGGAAGGGGGAAATATGTTAACTCTGTGTAGTTGTCAGTGGTGATATGCACTCTGTATTATGTCCTCAACTTCTGACATGCCTTGTCACTGTTTGTCAATGACATGCATTATGCATGTTGCAAGGTACACATTGAATGATGGCTATTCTCACTTTTTGCTCTACATATGTACCCAGGGAAGGGAAGGAACAGACATCCTCTTGTGTACCGTCCACTGCCAGACCATCAGGCCATGGAAGACAGGCAAATCATCCAGATCTACCGCCTGAATAGAAAAACAATTGTGGATCTCTGTCATCGGTTAGTGCCAAATCTGATGCATGCATTAGTCATCCAAATAGCATATAACCCATTACACGAGTCATGGCAGTGTTGAACTTCCTAGCCACAGGGTCCTTCCAAAATACAGTGGCCCTATCTGCTGGGATGTCTCAGCTTATGTTCAGTCTTGTTATGAAGGATGCACTCTCAGCAATGTTAAAACACCTTGACAGCTACATCCGGTTTCCTCAGCGTGAGGATTTTGCCCCTGTGAAGGCTGACTTCTATGGTTTGGCACCCATCTCACATGTGGTGGGAGCCATTGATGGTACACATGTTACCTTGGTCCCACCGCATGGCAATGAACAAGTCTGTCTATCAGAACAGGAAGAACTTCCATTTCATCAATGTCCACGTTGTATGTTTGGCAGAACATTAAATTTCACAGGTCTGTGCCCTTTATCCAGGTTCAGTCTGTGATGCCCTCATCATGCGGAACAGCTCAATTCTACAGCTGATGTCACAACTGTACCCAGAGAGGGCCTGGCTGGCTGGTAGGTAAATCACATAGTTCATGTTTGTTTCCATGCAATATCTGCTGCAAAAGAGACAAGGAGAGGGACTCATAGTTGCACATATGTCCCATTCCCTCAAAAGGGTACTCTCCATACACAAACAGTTCATGTTTGTTGACACCGGTGGGGAACCCAATTACGCCAGGGGAAGTATGCTTCAACGATACCCATGGAAGAACACAGTATGTCGTGGAGTGGGCTTTTGGGCTCCTGAAAGCCAGATTCTGCTGTCTGGACAAGACAGGTGGAGCCCTCCTCTACTCACCCAAAACAGTATGTAAGATCATTGTGGCCTGCTGATTACTCTGCAGCATTGCCCTGAGGAGAAATATCCCATATATTCCAGAAGAGGGGTATCCTGCAGTGCCACCAGCTGAGAATCTTGAATTGACAAGTGAAGATGAATGTGAGTAAGAGGAAGGTGAATACTTGCGCGCAGATCTCATCAATCACTACTTCACATGAATGTAAGTATGTAATGGTAGGTGATTACTCTGATTGTATTGGGAACTGTGGGGGTCAGGTTGTTTTGAACAGGGTATTTTTTTTCCAAAGGCCAGGGCATCTCATGATATGCAGTTTATAAGCCACGCTTTTTTTGCTAAGTCAGACTTGAACATGTAACTACCTTGATGATCTGCTTTGTCTGTGTCAGTCTCATCGCAATGTGAGTGGATCTTCTGAAGTTTGAAATTAGGTTTAGGTCTTATGTATGATGTTTCCTGTCTCAACTCCTTGCATTTTATTTTTGCATCCAGGTACGTTCACCATGCCATCCTCGTGGGCATTTCAGGGTTGTAACATTGGTAGGTAGATGTTGCTGTTCTGACATATGAAGTGGACATGGATTGATCCAGGTAATGTTGGCCACAGATTTGGGGTGTATGATTCCTGTGCCAAAGCAGCTTTGACACTGGGTGGGTGGAAATCTGAAGTGCACAATACACTTGTTTGATGTGGTGTGTTGGTCCAATTGTCTCATCTGTGTGATCATGTGGCCTTGAAACATGTCATCCAGTGCAATCAATGCATTCTCCCTTCACATTATGTTGACAATGATTCTGTATGACCTGTATGTAGCTGTAGATGTGTTTACTCATAATTTGCCAGCAGTGCAGGCAAAACATTGGCTCGGCAGGATGTGTTTTAGGTCATCTTAAGACCTAGTTGACTGTTATGCAGGCAGACCCAGAACCTATTAGTTAATGTCATAGTTGTCATTAAGTGGTCAGTGCATTGTGGTTATGTCTGCTGCCAATACCGGTCAGTTGATACATCTTGGGGCCTTTAACCTGACTCAAACAATGTTTTCATACTGTTTGAGCTGTCCTTCCTGTCCACAACATTTTCATCTTGGCATAGCAGCTCAAGATGGATCTGGGTGTGCAGCCACATCACAGGGTGTACCATGACCTGTATCGTGGCCCCTCCCAGGTGGGTACATTTCTAATGTGAGTTCACTGACAGTGGTACATTATCTTGTGGACTCTAGCCTGGTAATTGGAATAACTGTTGCGCCGTTGCACGCGGCACGAGCCGAACATTCGGCTCAGGCCGCAACACGTGTTTCCAAGACGCGGCGTGCCCCCAGTCTGCTGTGTGCTTTCCGAGGCCCCAAATTGGGCATGGGGCCTTGCTCTTTTTCTGTGCACCACGTTTTCAGGCATTTCTGACCCCCACTCACCTGTTCTTTTCTTCTCTTTTTTCTTTTCTTCTTTTCTTCTTTTCTGGGACATCTGGTTGTACCTTCCTTTATGTTTTTCCCCCTTCCCATGTTACCTTTCTCTTCCCAGAATTCCTTGCTCCCTATTCTCTATGGTTCCTAGTCCATTCTGTTCTATGTACTTTTCCCTATCTAAGATGGTGTCCTTTTACTTCCTGTTAGTCGTTTCCTGTTTGTTTGCATTTAAGGGCTGTGATTCTTTCTCTCCTTGCGCTGCAACACTTTCTGTTTGGATGGTGTATTCGCTCCTGATTCCTCGTATTCTTGTGCTGGTTCTTGATAGTTTGGAATACTTTTTCCTGTATTTGCTCTTGTTAATATCTCTTCCTTTTTGTTCCTGTTTTAGGAACATATCCTTGTGGAGGTTTTTTCCCCTTTTCTGTTTTTTTTTCCCTCTGGCGCTACTTCTGAGGGACTCGGACTGCTCTTGGCGTACCCATTGCCTGCAGTACCGTGGCTACCAGAAAGAGTCACCCCTACTTGGGCCAAGGCTGAACATTCAAGAACAGGATCCAAGCCACTCGCTCTGCGGCCTCCAGGGTAAAGCAGCACGTAAGTCATGACAGTTACATGTACTGGCCCTCCTGGGTTTTATAGTGATGTTTCTCTAAGTACTATACACAGTATACATAAGTCAGCCTCTGAGGTGAGTACACTTCCATTGCAAGTTAACCTACAAGGATATTTGACCGTATGCACAGGGGAGTGGTGTTTTGAAGTGGGTAGACAGAGCCTCCTGGCCTTAGCAGTCAATGGACTCCCTGTACTTCATGCAGTTGTTATATGTCATACTCCCAGGTGAGTGCACTTCATGTGTGAATTCCACAAAAAAGGTATTTTGGGAGGTGTACACTAGACTGGTGCTTGGAGTGATAGTAAGGGTTCCTCCTGTGAGTTGTAGCCATTTTATTCCCTGTATCACATACACTATACAGGTGTGACCCTTTCTAGATGGGTACAGTTCAATGGCTGAGAAGAGGAAGAAGGGTCATCGTAGCATGGAACAATGTGTTGGCTGAGTGGGGTTACACTACTTGTACCTCCTGGTCTTAGCAGTCCTGTCAGTGCCTGTACTAAACACACCCACTTAACAGTTTTCATCCTCTCAAGTTGGTACAGTTCATTGGCTGAATAGAAGGAGAAGTTTCATTGTAGAAAAGAACACTGTGTTGGCTGAGTGAGGTTACACTAGTAGTACCCCCTGGCCTTAGCAGTCCTGTCAGTGCCTCTACTACACATACACACTATACAATTGTCATCCTCTCAGGTGGGTAAAGTTCAATGGCTGATTAAAAGGAGAAGGGTCACTGTGGCAGGGAACACTGGGTTGGCTGAGTGGAGTTACATTACTAGTGCCTCCTGGCGTTAGCAGTTCTGTCAGTGCCTGTCCTACACCCACACTATACTAATGTCATCCTCTCAGGTGGGTACACCTGACTAGGGATTTGCAAAACAAGGTCATTTTGAGTGTGATACACGATTCTGGTTTTTGTAATTGTAGAACAGTGCCTGCGGGCAATTGTAGTTCTGTCATTCCCTGTACTAAATCCAGTATACAGATCTGTATTTCCCCCAGGTGAGTCTAGTTCACATGTGAGATAGCAGGCAGTGGTCTTTAGACAGGTGGGGACAGGGCTGGTGAGTGGGGTACCAGTGAAGGTGGCCAAAGGTGAGCAGTGAGCATGCATGACAATACATTTAGGTGCAATATATTTGTGCTGTGACTTACCAGACTCCACTCCCCCAGGTATTTCTGGCAAGTCCTCAGGATGCAGGATGGTCAAGACCTTCTCCTCCCATGATGGGAGTTGTAAGGAAGGAGGTGGGGAACCACCGCCAGTCTTCTGGAGCTACAGCTGGTGCCTGGATGCCTCTGAGGTCATTCCACCTTTTCCTGATGTCATCCCTTGGGCATGGTGTGCGGCCTACAGAATTCAGCCTGTCGACTATCCTTTACCATATTTCCATTTTCCTTTTGATAACAGTTTGCTGGACTTGGGCTCCAACTAAATGTGGCTCTACTCTAATTATTTCATTCCCTATGACTATTAACTCATCTTCAGTGAAACAGGGCTTTTTCTGGGGTGACATGGTGGTGATGAAAAAAAATTGATGGGTGCTGGGAAACAAACAGATGACTGGAGTAAATGGAGTAGTGAGGTTCAAATGGAGTTGATAGGAGTGTGTTGAGGGTGTGGGATATGTGGTTAGAGAAAGTTGGAGGGGTGCCTTTTTTATGGGATTATCTGTTTTCGTAATTTCACTGTGTCTTGCTGTGTGTTGCGTTGTAGATGCAAAGGATTGTTGTGTTTGAGGGTGTGTGTTTTATAGTGTGTTTTGCAGGTGTCTTAAGTGTGGGAATGTATGTCAGCTGTGTTGTTTTCAAAACCATCCAAAGTGGTGCTATGTATTACTGTGGTGACGGCTAACCTATGTGGTTTGGACCACAATTAGAAGGCCGCCATGGCTGAACCGCCAGTGCAAGTTTGTACTTGTAATGGGTTCAGTGGTTGGTTGATGGGCTGGCCATGCGTGTGGTCAAACCACCTATTTCCCCCCCTCTGAAGTGTTGGCGGTGTTGATTTTTTGGCTTGCTTTTGGCAGTCCTGCCTGTGTAACTTGTAATACTGTGGTCTATTTAACAACCAACAGGGCAATCTTTTGGTGGCCGCCACTATGGCGTTTTGGCGGTCCGGCAAACTCGTAATCAGGCCCTTAGTGCCAATTGCACTGCCCTGCCCCTCCACTTTACCCTATATTGACCTAATCTTTCCTCTCCACTCTCCACTTTGCACCATCTTCCCACTTCAATCCTACTCAGTTGTAGAATAAAACAACATAGACATCAGGAAAGTTTGGGACTAGGACACAGCAGGCATGTTTATTAAAAATTAAGGACAGTGGATACTGCATTTAAAACAGTTATGGATAGAGAGGAAAACAGAAGACATTGGAGCTGTGATTCACAAAACAAGCATTGGCAGAGCCAGTACATCTTTCCCTGTAGACCTATTGGATAATCCAAAAAGGACATAATAGCGCAGCAATTATTCCTGTCTCTCACATTCTATAGTTGTGTATGTTTTATGATGGGAAACAACCTTTACCACAAATTACCTTTATCACACAGTCTTTATTACTCATGTGTCATTACCAGGCATGCCTTTACCACACATGCTTCTACCATGGACAGCTTTACCACACATGATTTTGCCACGCATGCCTTTACCAATCATATTGTTAAGTATTGGTAAGCATAAGTAAGTCATTTTAATTGATTTAGAAATAACTTTTGAGGTATTAATTATAAAAATGTAACACAATATCAAATTTAGGAATTACTAAAAATTTGAATGAGATGCATAATAAGTTTTAGACACGGGATGCAAGGGATATAAGGGTATTCTGTAGGGAAGTGTATTAATACTCAGGTGTTAAGTATAAATATCTGGGTAATAATAATGAAAAAATATATTAATAAAGTCATGGTTTTAAAAAAGTATGATGAATTTAAGAGATGGGATGGCAGGGTTTATCCAGTATTGGGTGTAAAGGTCTATAAATACTCAAAGCCTGATTATGAGTTTGGCAGTCCACAGACTGCACTCCTGGCGGTCCGACCACCAGATTATGATCCTGATGGTCGGGCACCCAGGAGACCGCCACAACCACCAGGATCATGGATACCGATGGGTTGGCTGCAGTCGAAGTCGTGGTCAGCCACCAAGGTGCAGAGTTCCGAATTGCTGATCACGACTTCACTTTCTGCCAGCCTTTTCATGGTGGGATCCCTGCCATGAAAATGTCGGCAGAAAGCCAGCGCTGGGGGCCACAGGGAGGCCTCCCACTTCTGCCAGCACCCTCAGAATGCACACTGTCTGCTATTGCAGACTTTGCACTTTTCGAGGGTGCTTGTGTGCGATGGCACCTCCATAAGAGAGCGAAGGCCAATACCCCCACGCTGTTTCCATCAGGCAGACCAGCAGAAATGTCGTAATATGATGTTTCTGCCAGTCAGCCTAGTGAAAACATCTCAATAGAACAGGGATGAGGCTGCCGGCTTGACAGCAGCTTCACCCCCACAGTATTGGCGGTCTCAGTGGCAATGCCGCCAACATCAAAATCAGGCCCTCAGTTGTTAAATGTTACCACGTGGGTAATCATTATATAAATGAAATCCATTATTAACCAGTTCTGTGCCTTGGACGAGGTGACCTCGTCCAAGGCTACAGTTCCCGTGTGCCTTGGACGAGGTCACCTCGTCCAAGGCACACGGGAACTTGGCACACGGGGACGAGGTCACCTCGTCCAAGGCACACGGGAACCCAAGGTGGGGATGGAAGGGGAAGACCTTCCCCTTCCACCCCGACCCCCTCCACCCCCCTGTGACGTCAGCGTGCGAGCGCGCGCGCACTGATTAGTCACAGGGGCCTCCCCCAGCTTCCTGCACGATTGAAAGAGAAATGCAAAGCATTTCTCTTTCAATCACTGGGGGAGGCCCGAAGGGGCTTCAAAGGGAAGGAAATGTATTTCCTTCCCTTTGAAGTCTCTCCCAGGGTTTCAAAAGCCAGATTGCTTGCAATCCGGCTTTTGAAACCCCACTAGACACCAGGGATTTTTTTTTTTCCAGAAATTTACATAAGGGAGCGACCACTTGGGCAAGGGTCGCTCCCGGGGGGGGGCATTTTTCGGGAAGGCCTTTTCTGCCCCCCCCGGGGGCAGAAACCTCTAGGCACCAAGGATCTTTTTTTTTTTGTTATGTTGTTTTTTTTATTTTTAGGTGGGGAGCGACCCCTTAGGCAAGGGTCGCTCCCCTAGGGGGCAAATTATATTTAGGCCATTTCTGCCCCCCTTGGGGGCAGATTGGCCTATTTTGATGAGGCCAATCTGCCCCCAAGGGGGGCAGAAACCACTAGACACCAGGGAGTTTTTTCTTTGCGTGAATTTCACGCAAGGGGAGCGACCCCTTAGGCAAGGGTCGCTCCCTGGGGGGGGGAATTATTTTAGGCCATTTCTGCCCCCCCTGGGGGCGGATCAGCATATTATTAGGCCGATCTGCCCCCAGGGGGGGCAGAAACCTCTAGGCGGCAGGGCAATTTTTGTTTGTGTGTTTTTTTTTTGTTTCTTTCTTTAAAGGTGGGGAGCGACCCATTAGGCAAGGGGCGCTCCCCTGGGGGGCAAATTGTATTTAGACCATTTCTGCCCCCCTTGGGGGCATATTGGCCTATTTTAGGTCAATCTGCCCCAAAGGGGGCAGAAACCACTAGGCACTGGGGATTTGTTTTTTGGCGCCAATGTCACTCTAGGGGAGCGACCCCGTAGGCAAGGGTTGCTCCGGGGGGGGGGGGAATTTATTTTAGGCCATTTCTGCCCCCCCGGGGGCAGATCGGCCTATTAGTAGGCCGATCTGCCCCCGGGAGGGCAGAAACCTCTAGGCGCCAGGGCAAAAAAAAAATTGTGTGGTTTTTTTTTGTTTGTTTGTTTTTTTAGAGATGGGGAGTGACCCATCAGGCAAGGGTCGCTGCCCTGGGGGGCAAATTGTATTTAGACCTTTTCTGCCCCCCTTGGGGGCAGATTGGCCGATTTTAGGTCAATCTGCCCCCAAGGGGGCAGAAACCACTAGGCACCAGGGATTTGTTTTTTGGCGCCAATGTCATGCAGGGGGAGCGACCCCGTAGGCAAGGGTCGCTCCGGGGGAGGGGGGTGGGGTTTGGAGGGGCAAATTTATTTTAGGCCATTTCTGTCCCCCCGGGGCAGAAACCTCTAGGCGCCAGGGCAAATGTTTTTTTTTGTGTTTTTTTTTTTTTGTTTTTTTAGAGAGGGGGAGCGACCCATCAGGCAAGGGTCGCTGCCCTTGGGGGCAAATTGTATTTAGACCATTTCTGCCCCCCCTTAGGGGCAGATTGGCCGATTTTAGGTCAATCTGCCCCCAAGGGGGCAGAAACCACTAGGCACCTGGGATTTGTTTTTTGGTGCCAATGTCACGCAGGGGGAGCGACCCCGTAGGCAAGGGTTGCTCCCGGGGGGTGGGGGTTTGGGGGGCAAATTTATTTTAGGCCATTTCTACCCCCCCAGGGGCAGTTCGGCCTGTTATTAAGCCGATCTGCCCCCGGGGGGGCAGAAACCTCTAGGCTCAAGGGCAATTTTTTTTGTTTGTGTTTTTTTTTTTTTTGTTTGTTTTTTTAGAGATGGGGAGTGACCCATCAGGCAAGGGTCGCTGCCCTGGGGGCAAATTGTATTTAGACCATTTCTGCCCCCCTTGGGGGCAGATTGGCCGATTTTAGGTCAATCTGCCCCAAAGGGGGCAGAAACCACTAGGCACCGGGGATTTGTTTTTTGGTGCCAATGTCACGCAGGGGGAGTGACCCCGTAGGCAAGGGTCGCTCCCGGGGGGGGGGTTCGGGGGGTCAAATTTATTTTAGGCCAAACCTCTAGGCGCCAGGGCACATTTTTCCTTTTTTATGTTTTTTTTTTTTTTTAGAGATGGGGAGCGACCCATCAGGCAAGGGTCGCTGTCCTGGGGGGCACATTGTATTTAGACCATTTCTGCCCCCCTTGGGGGCAGAAACCACTAGGCACCGGGGATTTGTTTTTTGGCGCCAATGTCACATGGGGAGCGACCCCGTAGGCAAGGGTCGCTCCGGGGGGGGGGTGTTGGGGGGGTCAAATTTATTTTAGGCCATTTCTGCCCCCCCAGGGGTAGATCGGCCTATTATTAGGCCGATCTGCCCCAGGGGGGCAGAAACCTCTAGGCGCCAGGCCAGTTTTTTTTTTTTTGTGTTTATTTTTTTTGTTTGTTTGTTTTTTTAGAGATGGGGAGCGACCCATCAGGCAAGGGTCGCTGCCCTGGGGGGCAAATTGTATTTACACCATTTCTGCCCCCCTTGGGGGCAGATTGGCCGATTTTAGGTCAATCTGCCCCAAGGGGGCAGAAACCACTAGGCACCGGGGATTTGTTTTTTGGCGCCAATGTCACGCAGGGGGAGCGACCCCGTAGGCAAGGGTCGCTCCCAGGGGGGGGTTTGAGGGGGGGGGACAAATTTATTTGAGGCCATTTCTGCCCCCCCCTGGGGCCGGCTGAGCTAGAGGCCAAAATCCACAGGTAGGCACTTTGCAAAAAACACCTCTGTTTTCAGTGAAAAAATATGTTTTGTCCACGTTGTGTTTTGGCCCATTTCCTTTCGTGGGCGCTAGGCCTACCCACAGAAGTGGGGTACCATTTTTATCGAGAGACTTAGGTGAACGCTGGGTGGAAGGAAATTTGTGGCTCCTCTCAGATTCCAGAACTTTCTGTCACCAAAATGTGTGGAAAATGTGTTTTTTTTAGCCAAATTTTGAGGTTTGCAAAGGATTCTGGGTAACAAACCCTGGTCAGAGCCCCACAAGTCACCCCATCCTGGATTCCCCTGGGTTTCTAGTTTTCAAAAATGCGCTGGTTTGCTAGGTTTCCCCAGGTGCCGGCTGAGCTACAGGTCAAAATCCACAGGTAGGCACTGTTTTCTATGAAACAATTTGATGTGTCCACGTTGTGTTTTGGGCCATTTCCTTTCGTGGGCGCTAGGCCTACCCACACAAGTGAGGTATCATTTTTATCGGGAGACTTCGGGGAACGCTGGGTGGAAGGACATTTGTGCCTCCTCTCAGATTCCAGATCTTTCTGCCACAGAAATGTGAGGAACATGTGTTTTTTTAGCCAAATTTTGAGGTTTGCAAAGGATTCTGGGTAACAGAACCTGGTCAGAGCCCCACAAGTCACCCCATCTTGGATTCCCCTAGGTCTCTAGTTTTCAGAAATGCACAGGTTTGGTAGGTTTCCCTAGGTGCCGGCTGAGCTAGAGGCCAAAATCTACAGGTAGGCACTTTGCAAAAAACAGCTCTGTTTTCTTTAAAAAAATGGGATGTGTCCACGTTGTGTTTTGGGGCGTCACCTTTCGCGGCCGCCTGGCCTACCCACACAAGTGAGGTATCATTTTTATCGGAAGACTTGGGGGAACGCTGGGTGGAAGGAAATTTGTGGCTCCTCTCAGATTCCAGAACTTTCTGTCACCGAAATGTGAGGAAAATGTATTTTTTTAGCCCAAAATTGAGGTTTGCAAAGGATTCTGGGTAACAGAACCTGGCCAGAGCCCCACAAGTCACCCCATCTTGGATTCCCCTAGGTCTCTAGTTTTCAAAAATACACAGGTTTGGTAGGTTTCCCTAGGTGCCGGCTGAGCTAGAGGCCAAAATCTACAGGTAGGCACTTTGCAAAATACAGCTCTGTTTTCTGTCAAAAAATGGGATGTGTCCACGTTGTGCTTTGGGGCATTTCCTGTCGCAGGCGCTAGGCCTACCCACACAAGTGAGGTATCATTTTTATCGGGAGACTTGGGGGAACGCTGGGTGGAAGGAAATTTGTGCCTCCTCTTAGATTCCAGATCTTTCTGCCACAGAAATGTGAGGAACATGTGTTTTTTTAGCCAAATTTTGAGGTTTGCAAAGGATTCTGGGTAACAGAACCTGGTCAGAGCCCCACAAGTCACCCCATCTTGGATTCCCCTAGGTCTCTAGTTTTCAGAAATGCACAGGTTTGGTAGGTTTCCCTAGGTGCCGGCTGAGCTAGAGGCCAAAATCTACAGGTAGGCACTTTGCAAAATACAGCTCTGTTTTCTGTCAAAAAATGGGATGTGTCCACGTTGTGCTTTGGGGCATTTCCTGTCGCGGGCGCTAGGCCTACCCACACAAGTGAGGTATCATTTTTATCGGGAGACTTGGGGGGAACGCTGGGTGGAAGGAAATTTGTGCCTCCTCTCAGATTCCAGAACTTTCTGCCACAGAAATGTGCGGAACATGTGTTTTTTTAGCCACATTTTGAGGTTTGCAAAGGATTCTGGGTAACAGAACCTGGTCAGAGCCCCACAAGTCACCCCATCTTGGATTCCCTGAGGTCTCTAGTTTTCAGAAATGCACAGATTTGGTAGGTTTCCCTAGGTGCCGGCTGAGCTAGAGGCCAAAATCTACAGGTAGGCACTTAGAAAACAGAGCTGTTTTTTGCAGTCAAAAAATGGGATGTGTCCACGTTGCGCTTTGGGGCATTTCCTGTCGCAGGCGCTAGGCCTACCCACACAAGTGAGGTATCATTTTTATCGGGAGACTTGGGGGAACGCTGGGTGGAAGGAAATTTGTGGCTCCTCCCAGATTCCAGAACTTTCTGCCACAGAAATGTGAGGAACATGTGTTTTTTTAGCCAGATTTTGAGATTTGCAAAGGATTCTGGGTAACAGAACCTGGTCAGAGCCCCACAAGTCTCCCCATCTTGGATTCCCCGAGGTCTCTAGTTTTCAGAAATGCACAGGTTTGGTAGGTTTCCCTAGGTGCCGGCTGAGCTAGAGGCCAAAATCTACAGGTATGCACTTCGCAAAAAACACCTCTGTTTTCTTTCAAAAAATTGGATGTGTCCACGTTGCGCTTTGGGGCATTTCCTGTCACGGGCGCTAGGCCTACCCACACAAGTGAGGTATCATTTTTATCGGGAAACTTGGGGGAACGCTGGGTTGAAGGAAATTTGTGGCTCCTCTCAGATTCCAGAACTTTCTGCCACAGAAATGTGAGGAACATATGTTTTTTTAGCCACATTTTGAGGTTTGCAAAGGATTCTGGGTAACAGAACCTGGTCAGAGCCCTACAAGTCACCCCATCTTGGATTCCCGTAGGTCTCTAGTTTTAAAAAATGCACAGGTTTGGTAGGTTTCCCTAGGTGCCGGCTGAGCTAGAGGCCAAAATCTACAGGTAGGCACTTTGCAAAAAACACCTCTGTTTTCTTTAAAAAAAATGGGATGTGTCCACGTTGTGTTTTGGGGCGTTTCCTGTCGCGGGCGCTAGGCCTACCCACACAAGTGAGGTATCATTTTTATCGGGAAACTTGGGGGAACATAGATTAGCAAAACTAGTGTTATTGCCCCTTGTCTTTCTCTAAATTTTTTCCTTCCAAATATAGGAGAGTGTGTAAAAAAGATATCTATTTGAGAAATGCCCTGTAATTCACATGCTAGTGTGGTCACCCCGGAATTCAGAGATGTGCAAATAACCACTGCTCCTCAACACCTTATTTTGTGCCCTTTTTGGAAATACAAAGGTTTTCTTGATAGCTATTTTTTACTCTTTATATTTCAGCAAATGAATTGCTGTATACCCGGTATAGAATGAAAACGCACTGCAGGGTGCAGCTCATTTATTGGCTCTGGGTACCTAGGGTTCTTGCTGAACCTACAAGCCCTATATATCCCCGCAACCAGAGGAGTCCAGAAGACGTAACGGTATATTGCTTTCGATAATCTGACATTGCAGGGAAAAGTTACAGAGTAAAACGTAGAGAAAAATTGATGTTTTTTTCACCTCAATTTCAATATTTTTCTTTTTCAGTTGTTATTTTCTGTAGGAAACCCATGTAGGATCTACACAAATGACCCCTTGCTGAATTCAGAATTTTGTCTACTTTTCAGAAATGTTTAGGTTTCTGGGATCCAGCATTGGTTTCATGCCCATTTCTGTCACTGACTGGAAGGAGGCTGAAAGCACCAAAAATTGCAAAAATGGGGTATGTCCCAGTAAAATGCCAAAATTGTGTTGAAAAATTGGGTTTTCTGATTCAAGTCTACCTGTTCCTGAAAGCTGGGAAGCTGCTGAGTTTAGCACCGCAAACCCTTTGTTGATGCCATTTACAGGGGGAAAAACACAAGCCTTCTTCTGCAGCCACTTTTTCCCATTTTTTTGAAAAAAACGAAATTTTCACTGTATTTTGGCTAATTTCTTGGCCTCCTTCAGGGGAACCCACAAAGTCTGGGTACCTCTAGAATCCCTAGGATGTTGGAAAAAAAGGACGCAAATTTGGCTTGGTTAGCTTATGGGGACAAAAAGTTATGAGGGCCTAAGCGCGAACTGCCCCAAATAGGCAAAAAAAGGCCTGGCACAGGAGGGGAAAAAGGCCTGGCAGCGAAGGGGTTAAATATATGAATTACAATGTAAAAATAAAATACATGATAAGTTTCAGGCACAGTAGGCAAGGGATATAGAGGTACTGGGTGGACAAGGGTATTCATACTGAGGTATTAAGTATTACTACCAGGAAGTTAATTATAAAAATTAAATGCTTTATTACATTTGCAGATTTAAAAAATCAAATAAAATGCATAATATGTTTTAGGTACGGGATGAAAGGGATATTGTGGTATTGGATGGGGAAGTTTATCAATACTCAAGCATTAAGTATTCATATCTGGGTAATAATTGAAAAAATATATTAGTAAAGTAATGTTTCAAAAAAGTATGATAAGTTTAAGGCTTGGGATGCAAGGGATATACGGTATTGGGTGTGAAAGCCTATATATACTCAGGGCCTGATTACAAGTTTGGCGGTCCACAGGCCACACTCCTGGCGATCCGACCGCCAGATCATGACCCTGAAGACTGCCGCCACTGCCAGGGTCATGGATAACGATGGGTTGGCTGCAGTCGAAGTCGTGGTCAGCACAGCGGTGTCGAGTTCGTCACCGTCATGCAGATCACAACTTCAATGTCTGCCAGCTTTTGCATGTCGGGGTCCCCGGCATTAAAAGGCTGGCAGAAAGCTAGTGCTGGAGGCCAAAGGGGGTCCCGGGCACTGTCTAAGACCATGTTGTGGGCAGTGCAGAGGCCCCCCCTGCCAGCACCCTCAGAATGCACACTGTCTGCTATTGCAGATAGTGCCCAATTCAAGAGTGCTTATGTGCGACAGCATTTGCTTTGGCTTTATAAGAGAGTTACCACTGTTTCCACTGGGCAGACCGGCAGGAACATTGTAATATGCCGTTTCTGCCGTTCAGCCCGGTGGAAACATCATAATATTACAGGGGTGAGGCCACCAGCTTGATGGTAGCCTCACCCCCGCCATACTGCCAGTCTCACCACAATGCCACCAAGATCATAATCAAGCCCTCAGTTGTTAAGTGTTAACACCTGGGTAATGATTACAAAAACTAAACCATTATTAAATATATGAATTATAAAGCAAAAATAAAATACATGATAAAGGATATAGAGGTACTGGATGGACCACTGTATTAATACTGAGGTATTAAGTAATACTACCAGGGTACTAATTATAAAAATTAAATGCCTTACATTTGCGGATTTTAAAAAATCAAATTAAATGAATGATATGTCTTAGGTAAAGGGATGCAAGGGATATAGTGGTATTGTATGGGGAAGTTTATTAATACTCAGTTATTAAGTATTCATTTCTGGGTAATAATTGAAAATATATATTAATAAAGAAATAGTGTAAAAAGTATGATAAGTTTAAGCCATGAGATGTAAGGGACATACAGTACTGGTTGTAGAAAATCTATAAAAACTCAGTTGTTAATTAATAATTAACACCTGGGTAAAAATAAAATCCATTATTAAATATATGAATTGCAACATAAACATTAAATGCATGATATGTTTTAGGCACGGGAGGCAAGGGATATAGGTGTATTGGGTGAGCAAGTGTATTAATACTGACGAATTAAGTATCATTACCACAGTATTAATTATAAAAATTAAATGCATTATTAAATTTATGGATAAAAAAAAAACAAATAGAATGCATTATACGTTTTAGGTATGGGTTGCAAGGAATATAGTGGTATTGGGTGGGGAAGTGTGTTGGTACTCAGGTATTATTAAGTATTAACCCCCAATATTAATTATAAAAAGTAAATGCATTGTTAAATGTTTGCGTTAAACAAGTTAAAATAAAATTCATGATAAGTGATAGGAACGGGATGCAATGGATATAGGGGTATTAAGTACTATTGTGTAGGGAAGTGTATTATTACTCAGGTATAAGGCATTATTACCTGGGTATTAATAATTAAAGCATAAAAGTTGATAACAAAAACATAATTAATGATTTAAAATAATAACAAAACTGTCAAATTTTTCAAAACCTTTATAATACCATATAAAATCTTAACGCATCATTTTTCATTAAAAATAAATTAATAAAACAAAATGTTTTGCAAGTTCAATATTTTTTTAATCAAAGCAGGAATTTGAAAATTCCAAAAAAAGGTTTATTATTACAAAAAATATATATGTATTTAAGAAAATAAATAAATAATTTAATGCATTAAATGTTGCATTTAATAAAAACATTTACAACTATTTCCCATGGTTTCCCATTCAATTCAATGTGTAAATTTGTCTTTTTTCTTTTCATCTTTCAGGGCTGTATTCCTGCTTTTGCAGCTGTTTCTGTAGTCACTGGAGTATCGCAGTCAAGTTCGGAAGCATGGAGGAGCTATATTCAGGTAAGATTTTTGGGTGCAACGCGGATGGATTCAGGAATTCGAAAAATGTTTCCATTAACTGGAATATGGGATTTCCATGGACTGCTATGTAACATTAAAAAAAACACCAGCAGTTAAAACACTTTCTCAGTTAGGACATGTATTTTTTATTTATAAAAAAGGACAATTTAAAAAATTCCAAATTATTTAGGAGTTCAAGTAACAGGAGAGCAATTTAGTGTAATAATAAGTTTAATTGTTAGAATGTGCGCAAACTGTGTTTGTCGTGGATTTTGCCAGTAGATGGTCAAACATTTATTTAATTTTTTTGATACTCGATGATTCAAACTACCTGCTAAAAAATGTATCTGTCTCATTTCTTGAAAACTTTTTTCTTTTTTTTTAAATTCCAGGAAATGATACTGGTTCAGATGAATTTTGCCAATCACACTGTTGAAGGAGTTATGCCACCCCTTAATGACAATGCTTCTTTTGGCACTTCCATGTAAGCAGGTCGGATAACAGTTTCACCATTCAATTGTAAAGCATGGCTTTTTGCTCTGACCGGACCTGCTAAGAAGGCCAATCCACGTATCTTCAAAATAATTTATAAGAGGGTGCCATTTTGTCTCCCTTTGTGCAGAAAATTCGGATTGTATATTTGCTGTGTAGTAGCCATCCACACATTTAGGAGGAACAAAACACAAAGCTGTTCATTTTCACATTTCAAATTGTAATTTCCGATTTGATATGTAATCCTCAGCTAAAGATGTTTTTTGATTTTTTTTGCCAGTTGCCTGGGAAATGTGGAAACACATCCTTAAATGTGTGCATTTGGTATAGTTTAATAATAGTGTTTATCATTTGTAATTCAAAATCAAATATTCTTTTGTAATGACTTTTATTTATTATTTTGGATTATATAGCTGATAAAATTCATTATAGGCTAAGAATTGCTTGTCAGGGAGTAAAGCATAAACTAGTGGGATGGTGATGTGATTAACATTGGCATGAATTGTGTATATTTAGGTGAACGGATGAGGTGTGGATTTAAATGTGCCATCCATCATCCAAGTTTCATTGTTTTCCACTGTATCTGTTATATGAAGGGTTGAATATATAAGAACACATTTTTGGGTGTCAATTGTCATATAGAAGAAAAGGTTTGTGTTGAAAACAATTCTTCTTAAATTTGGAATTGTGGACATGATACTTGCAACATGCATGGGGATGTTCTGAACTACTTGCATCAGTATTGAGCCACAGGGTTCATTGAAGGTGGCACCAAGTGCCTTAATGTGCTAAACATTCTAAGGTGCTTCCAATTCTGTTGCAGTGGCAGAGTGGTTATGCTAGGATGTACTTTCACCTATGTCACCAAGTGCAACAGGTCTGCCTTTGCAACGGGCTGAGAAGTATTCCATATACCCACAGTGACTCCTGGGCTCAGTCAGTCTCTCCTTACAATAATGTTATGTACCATGTTTTAGAAAGCTGTTTTCTTTCTTAGAAAGAATGTATGCAGCTTGCCTTATGTTTTTGATGATATTTATCTGAAAGACAGAAAAAAAGACATACGTTAGTAATATGTATTTAACATGTTTAATATGCAGGCCCTCAATCCAAAATAAATGTTGGGTTAATTGCTGCTATTCTGTTTATGAAAATATGTTAAAGGTAATTTTTTATTTTTACACACATGCTTTATTCGATCAATCGATCATCAAAGAGAATATACAATAATAGTAAGAATACAAAAATAAAATAAAACCAATAATAGTAGTAATAATAATAATACATAATAAAATTAGGCATGGATTCCTAAGAACATAGTCCAATTAAAATTCTCAGAATATATAATACACATATGATTTCAACCCCCCTCCTACAATTCTTATAAGAGTAAAAGAGTAAAAAGCGGGTCTCTGGATTAAAACACAGTCCTTACAATGGAATTACGTATTCGCCATGCTACTAATAAATATTTACTAACAGCAATTATTAAAACCGTAGAATGGTGACTTTTTAAAATCCTCAAAGCAGAGGCACAGTCTCTTATCCCCATTTCGTGGCAAATGTGGCGGATCCACTTAGATCTAGGAAGGGAGTAAGCAGGGCAAAAAAACATGATGTGTTCAACCGTTTCTGATTTTGCACCGCAAACTGGGCATGTACTTGTATCTGTTTTTGCACCCCATCTGCACGTCAATGCCTTCAACGGCAATGACCCGAAACGGAATCTGGCATATAAACCTTTGCCGAGGATGTCGGGAATATTGTCTAAGTATGGTTCAAATTGTGGGTACCACTTAAAATCTGTGAAGCGGTTTGTTAAAGTGCCACAAGTTCTATAGGTAATATAATCGTTACATACATAAGACCAATATGTACGTTTCAGCACAATGGAGTGAGCCTTTTCTAGTTTGAGGGGTTCCTCCCAGAAGTGGCTAAGGCCGAGTTTGTTGAACCAACTGGATACATGTTTAATCCAAGGAATAGAGGTTGAGTTGGGACACTTTAACAGGTCGTGGAGTGAGGTCTTGTAAACATCTAGTTCAGGATTAATCCATAGTCGTATCCAATATAATAAAGGTCTTAAAATGATTAGATCGGCTATGCGTCTCAAACCCAGGTCTAAAAACAGTGGTATCAATGGAGTACTAGGACTTGTTGATCATTTATTGCGCACACAGAGCCAGTAACCGAGTCACACACTCAATAAAGAAATCCAACACCAATAATCAAAATAACACTTATCTTTATATGAATTTAGATATCAAAATCATCAGAATCAGGTAAGTTCTTTTCAAGATATGAATTTTTATACATTTTAAAAGTTGACAGTGCAATTTCTGGAGCAGTAAATTTATGCTATGGGGAAAAACATATACTGCATTCGGGCACTTTGCATCAACTTACAGCACTAATCTTTTGGAGTTAAGGTAAGTATAAGGCAAGGTCCAAGGTAGTATCAACAGGTCACTTCGGGAGGCACTCGGGTGTCAGGGTGCAGAGGTGCTTTTCAGTGTTAGGTGTCCTAATGTTATCCTATTAGAAAAGAAACAGATGCTGCATTTGGACACTCAGCAGTGACTTACAGGACAGTTCCTCTGGACTTGAGGTGAGTATAGAGCAAGGTCCAAGGTTATACTAACAGGTCTACTCGGGGGACACCGGGGTGTGCAAATGCAGAGGTGTGCTATGAACTTGGCGGTCCCATTCATTTCAATGGAGATCTGTCTGGTCAGAAAGAGTCTGCAAGCAAGGACTGCGGTCCAGTCCAGGGGAACCAAGAAATGGGCTCAGGATTTATGATGCTTGGGGATGAGAGGACACCTTTGGTCTTCTTTTCCTTGGGTCAAGGAGGCCTGGTGCAGAGGTGACCGGGGGCACTCACGGTAAAAGTTGAAGGCGGCATCGGGAAGAACACAGTTGGCAAACCGCAAGGTGGGCTTGAGCTCTGGAGGGCCTGGGGACCATGCTGGTACCATTGACCCACTTCAACTCGGGCTAGGGGGCATGCGTGCAATGGTGCTGTCCAGTGTCGGGATTTGGCAGTCCAGAGTCATTGTCAGTCTTCTTTGGTGCCTGCAGGGTGCAGGGAAGCAACTCCACTACTCTGTGGGAGATCCTGGTTACTTCTCAAAGTGCTGGCAGTCCTCTCAGGCTTTTAGGGGCAGAGCAGATGTAGAACAAGTTGTCTTTGATGCAACTGTCAAGGACAGTAGGCAGGCTGGAGGGGTTTGGGCTAAGTCAATTGTTGCTCCTCAGTTCTTTTTGCAGCTCTTTGGACCCTTCTTCTTCTTTACTCCAACAAAACTGAAGTGTTGGTATCAGGGAGCCCCCTGAATACTTAATTTATGGTGGTTAAGGGGAGTGAAGAGCAATGGCCAATGGACTACTAACCGCTGGAGTCACTATACCCCCTAGATGACCACTTCCTGTGGGGAATGGGCATCTTCCTGTCCCAGAATTCCTAATTCCATCACACACAAGATGGTGGAATTCCTAATTTCGTGTTCACTTCAGTCTGGCCACCCTGAGGTGTGTCCAGCCTGACAGTGCAACACATCTTCTGTATAGTTAATTTTCCTGGCTGTCCTGGTGCCAAATGTACCTCAGGGCAGGGGGTTGCCTCTCACACGTCTATGGGAAATTGGGGGCCATATACCAAAGGTGGATGAGACTTTGAAGTTTCTGGCTTTGGTAGGCAGATTTACTAGCCATCCTGCTGTTGGAGGTGATAACACCTCTTGCCAGAGCAGGCATTATTTCTGACCTCAGAGAGCAGAGGCTCCCACCTCCAGGGGGCCAGAAACTCATTTGTGGTGACAGACCAGTAAAATCCAATTAGCCAGCACACAAGAGGACTAGTAGGTTTCAGGAGGCACTTCTAAGGTGACCTCTGGGTGTATTTCATAATAAATCCAATACCGGCATCAGTATGGATTTATTAAGACAAGGTGTCTGATACCAAGCACCACTATTTTCCATGTAGCCATCATATAGCTGGGTCATTTGTGCTTACCAGTGTCTAGTACATGCTTTAAGATGGGTGGCCAGTCACTTGCAATATCTAGTAATAGAACTAGAAATCACAGAGGCATATCTGCTCATGCAGATATGTCCTCACATGTATTATAATGCTCCCTGTTTCAGGGCTCTCAAAGCCTGCTGTAAGGGTGACAAATATAATGCATGCAGTGGCTTTGGCATGGCACACAATGAATGAGTGCCATGTTGTATTTTTACTCAGGGTCTGCACCGGACATGCAGTCTGGGATGGCAGGCTGAGTGCAATTTGTGGGTGGGTCCCTTAGGGTGACATAAATTATGCTGCAGCCGTAACGGACCCTCTTTAGTACTTATGCCCTATGTGCCAGACGTGCCATTTACTAGGGACTTACAGGGGTGCTAAATTCCTATGCCAGTTGTTAACAATTAGACATACATTGCTTTAAGGAATGAGCACTGGCACTGAGGTCTGATTAACAGGCATTAGTGCACTGTCAGAGTTGAAAATCAGCATCTAGCAGTTCTAAAAAGGGCAAAAAATTGGGGTGATCTACAAAGAAGCCCTGTTTACTAAAATACTTTCTGTTTTTCTTTTTTTTTGGATGTGGAGTTTCTGAAATAAATAAAGTGTGATTAATACAAAATATGTTAAAATATATAGAAAGAAAAATTATATTATAAATTTCCAAATATGTTCCTATTTTAATTGCACAAATAAGGTTAGTTTTTTCAGATTCAGTTTTTTGTGGAGTACGTTATCTCTTGGTTTCGTTTCTTGATCTTGGTTGTGAAGGTTCAGTATATGCAAGGTTGAATATGAAACTTTTTCTTTTTTCATTGTAATACTGTTGAACTAAGAGGATATTTAACTTTTTCAGTAAATGTATCCACACTAACACTGTCCAGCACCTTCCCCCATTTGACACTTGGTGGAGTTAAGAATAGTTAATCTGTCCCTTAGCCACTGTCCAGCATCTTACTCAATTTGGCACTTGGTGAAAATAGGAATAGTATGTTTGCCCCCTAGTGACTGCCCAGCACCTTCCCTGAGTTGTCACTTGCCAGAGGTAGGAATAGTAAATCTTCCCCCAAGCCACTGTCCAGCCCTTTCCATGAATTGGCACCTCATAGATTTAGGAATAGTAAATCTGCCCTTCTGCCACTAAACAGCACCATTTCTGAGTTGGCACTTTGCAGAGTTAGGAATGGGTAAATTCCATCCCCGCAAACATTGTCCAGCACTTTTCCTCATTTGGCACTTGGTGGAGTTAGGAAGAATAACTTTGCCCCCCAAGTCAGAGTCCAGCACCTTCAATTAGTTGCCACTTGGAGGAGTTATGAATAGTAAATCTGCCCCCACCCCAACCACTGTCCAGTACTTTCCCTGAGTCGGCCCTTGGTGATGTTAGAAATAATAAATCTGGCCACCAACCACTTCCCAGTACCTTCCCTCAGTTGGCATTTGGGTGAGGTAGGAATAGCAAATCTCCACCCCAGCCTCTGCCCAGCACCTTCCTAGAATTGGCACTTGGCAGAGGAAGGAATAGTACATTTCCCCTCCCCCCACACCAGCCAGTGTTCAGCATCTTTACCAAGTTGTTAATATTTTAAACATTTTAATTATGAGGTAAGATACTTTTGCTGCAAATTTTCAATTGGTGCCCAATAGACACACCAATTAGTGTATTTCAGGTTAGAAGAAATAGTGTCTCAAATTGTTAAAAAAACATGATGTTATTTAAAATGCTTTTTAAAAGATATTTGTTTTGATAATGTTCATTTGCTCTTAGTGATTCTTACATTGAGACTGATACAGTTTTTCAGGAACACTCTCAGTCACAGTCTCCTCCTCTCAGCAGTGTATGTGGTCACCTCACAAGCCTGTGTATGACTGATTACAAAATAGTGAACAGTTAGTTTTATATGTTAATTAAGGATTAACCACAATTTTCAGTAAAATAGTAAAATAACTGCTGTAATCCTTGTTTTGAAGTGAACAATGCATGCCTAAACATATTTTGTTGTTGAAAGTGTCTTTTGCCATGGTTTTGACCTTTGTATGTTTGCCATCTTGGTTGGGGACAGAGGTACCTATCTAATAAAGTCAATTTACAAAGCCACACTAGGCTTCACATATTGAACCTTGTGTTGCTTTACAGGTAACAGTTTACTATTTGAGTTGCCTTGCATTTTCCTGCACTGTTGTGCTACACAATTGTATTTTTTTTTGTAGAGTCACTATGCAAGTTCATCTCTAAGATTATTTTAATGTTTTCATTATTAGCCACATTAGAGACATTTTTGGTTGTAATTTTATTTTTTATCATAAAATTAAATTTAGTTTTTTGGAAATTAAAAAGCAAGGTATCTCTAATACTTTGCAAAGTTTTACGTTGTTAAGGTATGCATGGCAAAGGTATGTGTGCTAAAGGTTACTCAGATGTTATCTTATGTGTATGCACGGTAAAGGCATGCCTGGTAAAAACTAATGCATGGTTAAAAAACATGTGTGAAAAGGTATGTATTGTAATGTCACACTATTATTATGACATACGAACATGCATGCATTATAACATATACACACATTTGGGTGTCAGGTATGTGCATACTGGAATGATGCAGGCACCTTTATCTTTTTTTTTTATTTACCCATCTGAGTTGGCGGACACTACTTAGATGGAGTTATGAAGAGGAAATCTGCCCCTCCAACCACAGTACAGCACCTTCCCTGAGTTGGCACTTGGTGAAGTTAGTAAATTTGGCCACCAGCCACTGTCCAGAACCTTCCTTGAGTTGGCTTTTGCAATGCATGCCTTTTCCACACATGGCTTTACCATGCAATACTTTTTGCCATGCAAGTCTTTACCTCTCGTACACCTAAGATAACATCTGATTAACCTTTACCATGCATACATTTGCCATGCATACCTTAACTATGCCCACCCAAATGCCACCTCCGGGAAGGTGCCAGGCATGCATGGAAAAGGCATGCATTGTACTATCACACATTCATTATGACATATGCACATACATGCATTATAACATATACACACATTTGGGTCATCAGGCATGTGCGTGCCTACAGAATGATGGGGGCGGCATTATCTTTTTTTATTTGCCAATTTAAGTTGGCAGATACCGCTTAGACTGGTAAATGAAAAAAATAACATTTTAACTATGCAAAACTCCATTTTCATTTGAACACCAAAAAACAATTAAATGGAGCTAGGGGTGCAATGGAGGACTGGATGGATGGTGTGGGTTAAAGGGAGAGATGGGGCCAAGGTAGCAACAGTGGCATGTTAAAGCTCTTTTTATGACCCAACAGCAAATGGCAGCTACTTTACGCTCAGAAAAACAAAATCTAACTACTGCATTTGACTTTGAAGGACCACAAAGGGAGGAGGAGCTACAGATTAGTGGGTTAAAGGGAAGCCGCAGGGAAGGGAAAGTGTTTGAAGGAGGGATATGAGCGCATGATAAAGAGTAAGAAAACACATGCACTCTCATGTAGTGCCTAAAAAAAAAAAAGTTGCTTCCTAAATGTTAGCGATGAAAGGACACTGGTCCGCCAGTTAAAGGGGTGGTAAAAGGTAAGGGACAAATACAAGAAGAGGAATGCAAACAATTGAATAGGAGGCAAGCAAATGGGATTGGCAACAAAATCAACTAATGGTAAGAAATAGTTGAGCTGCAAACTCACTGTAAGGTTTTGGTATGGTCCACAAGAGGCCTTCCCCTACATAAAGGTAAGAATTGCCAAGTAGGTGAGATCTGAAAACAGGTATTAGTAAAGGCAATAGTTCATGCGTTAGTATAAAACACGCAGACTGGACAAAGTGAGTACTGACTTTGTACTTCTAGTTTTGAATGCACAAAAAGGAAATCAGAAGCATTACATACAGCACACAACATATACAAAAACAAATGCACACATAGATAAGTACACATACAAACAAGCACACACTGTCAACACTTCCAGCACGCATAGTCAGACATATATCCACACAAACCCAGAACCAAACCAAAGACAGATTGTTGGACCTGACCCTGTCTGCAGAGTCATCCCAAAACATTTTGCCTTTATCCTCCACTTTTATGCTGAATTCACTTTTGTTGGCCTTAGGACTCTCTGCACTTTACCACTGCTTTACCACATGTAGCTATGTATTATTTGGTACCTATGAAATTGTAACAATAAACCCTCAACAATGGTAAACTCATTTTTTTCATTACAATTTTGAAAATGCCACTTTTAGAAAGTTGACAGTTTCCTGCCTTAGCCTTTTATGCCTGAAGCCTGCCTTAGGTCACATGACTGGGTGTAACTGACAGTTAGACTTTGTGAATTCCTCCTGGATAGTCACACAATAGAAGAATTAGGTGTTCCTGAATGGGCCATCTGCTGGCAGGAGGGAGTGTAGCTGAGCACAGCCCCACTTGCATCTGAACAGCCTGTGATCTGTCATAACACAAATGACTTAACTATCCTGCATTGTCATTGCAGCCAGCTTTGAGCCAGGGCAGGGGGGTCAAGGAATGCCATGCTCTTCAAATAACCTTTCCAGAAGCTTTTCCCACCTTCCAGAAGAAAGGCATCAGGGTATCAGGGTATAAAAATAGGACCTTCAGACCCACTCTTCAGTTCACTAATGGACCTGTGAAAGGGCTCTCAGAGAACTGCTATGCACTCTGCCAGACTGCTGCCGTGCTTGGAAGGACTGCTTTTCTGCCTGGAGCCTGCCTTAAACCCCCAGAGGTCAGCCATGCAATTGACCCCTGCATCCTCACCTGCAACCAAGGCTATCAGAAGGGACTTCAAGGGCTAGTTCACTGACCACCTGTTCACAGGAACAAAAAAGGCTTCCACCATCTTGAACTCACACCTGGATCCAGCCCAAGTGAGTCCTGCACCACCAAGAAGTGTCCCACCAGTCCTGAACCCTTGCTTATGGTGTCTGGATGGTCAGTTTCCAAAACTAAGGACTTAAACACAATTTGGCTGAAAGAAAGGCTCTGAGAACTAGAAGGAGACCAGGACCAACCTGCTGGCCTGTCCGTCCATGGTGAATTAACAGTCAGAATGACTTCACGGCTTCTCCCGCTACATTCTTCTCCACAGCAGCAAATCTGTTGCAGCGGTTCTTCGCCAAAAGGGTATCCAACCTCGTGGAATTGTCTGCACCTACAGCCTTCTGCGTTAATCCCGCTGGAGTTTTTCAACTTCCATTTTGGTGACTAAGGGCCTCATTACGACTTTGATGGTCCTAAAAGCAGACCGCCAAAGCTGCGGGGAGGACGCTACCATCATACCGGTACTGGTAGAGTCCCCCAGAGCGTATTGTAATGTTCTCACAGGGCTTCCTTTAAGGAAGCTGAGGCCAATATCCTAGCACTCTAGCACCCTCGGAATGTGCACCTTCTGCAAAGTGCATTCTGACGGTGTGCTTTCCAACATTGCTGGGCAGGAGGGCCCCTACAATGCCTATGCAATGGGCAGTGTAGGGCTCACCCTGTGGCCTCCCGGCACCTGGCTTTATGCCAGCCTTTTCATGGTGGGGTCCCTGCCATGACAAGGCTGGTAGAAAGTGAGGTTGTAATCAGCCAGGCAGTGGTGAATTCAGCACCGCCCTGGCTGGTTACAACTTCAACCACTGAAACCAAGTCAGGGACAAGGCTCTCGGTGGGGACATTGGTCTCCTGGTGGGTCCACCCGCCAGGGTTGTAATGTGGTGGTCAGACCGCCACAGTTACGGCGATCCAACCAACGCCACATGTTTGGCGATCCTTGGACCGCCAGACTCCTAAGGACCCCATAAGTCCAAACATAGAAATATTCACTGCAGATTTGACACAAGGCCATCCTTTTGCAAAGTTACCTTTGCTGACACGTCCTGCAGCCTTGCCCAGCAGAACTTTATCTTCTCAGACATTTTTCCGAAAGTAATCGGTGACCAGGCCCAAACCACCTCTGGTATCTGAACCGCGCTGCTTCGAGATTAGTCTTAACTTTCGACTTTGACCCGGTTTCGCATGTCTACTCGACTACATTTCTGCGTTGGTGCTTTGAACTTTTAGGTGTTAGTTTTTTTAATTCTTTACTCCGGTTCTACTGATTGGATTTTTGTCATTTTGGTCAAATAATTGATTAAAATGTACTTTATTTTTCTACATTTGTTTGGGATTTTTCTTGTGTTGTGTTTTCACTTAACTACTGTTTGTGTGCTGCATAAATACTTTATACATTGCCTTTAAGTTAAACCTGACTGCTTTTAGTGCTAAGCTACCCGAGGTTAAGCACAAATTTAGTGACTTTTTGTGGTTATTCCTGCAAGGGTCTGTGGCTGTTGCTTAACCAGGGCTCACCCTCAAGGCAGCCAAAAACTCAATTTCACACACAGGTTTTAATTTCCTTGGTCGGCAGTTCAGACAATAGCTGTCAGACCTTATCTTGAAGTCACAAAGGGACATAAAGGTAAGGCCATATTTATGAAAAAGTGGCGCATCCGAGCTGATGTGTCACTTTTTCTGAGCTCCCCTGCCTAACAACACCACGGTTGCGCCGTGCACCATGGCGGTCGTTAGTACAATAGCGTCAACATTTTTGACACTATTGTGGAACTTTGTTACACCAGCTTAAAAAATGTTGACGCTAATGCAGCAAAGGGCAAGGAGGCCCATAGGTTTCTACTGTATTGGAGTGTCATTTTTAACACCTGCTCGGACTAGGCGTTAAAAATGATGCCCAAAACGGTGCAGTGAAATCTGATAAATTTCACCGTGCCTTTTTTGTGGGCCTCCTAGCACAGGAACACACCCCTTGCATGCATTATGCCTGGTGCAGACATAATGTGGCACAAGGGGTTACAAAGTGGCGCAATGCATGCATTCCGCCACTTTGTAAATATGGGTTAAATATGGGGTAGGGAAAAGGCCACCTTAGCGCTGCCTTAACGTAAAAAAATGAGTGTAAGGCTGCGCAAGGGGCTCTTCAATACGCCCTGTAGTGTTTTGATGTGCTGAACTAACAAGACATAAATCAGTTAGATATACACTAACACTGCTGATTTCAGGCATCTGACCCTGCTTACCTAATGAGCTCTTCACCATGTGCCTGAGTCCAGGAGCCACCTTGTATTTTATATTTTGTATTTGCATTTATAAAGCGCATACAACCCAATGGCCATATGTAGGAAAGTACCATCTTGCCTGGCATGTTACCCCCATTTTTACATGTATGTAAGTTTGTTTTTGCCTGTCCCACTGGGATCCTGCTAGCCAGGACCCAAGTGCTCATAGTTTGTGGCATTCAGGTGTGTACCTGTGTAGTGACTAACTGTGTCACTGAGGGTCTGCTAACCAGAACCTCAGTGCTTATGCTCTCTCTGCCTTTAAAATTCTCACTATAGGCTAGTGACCATTTTTACCAATTCTAATTGGCACACTGGAACACACTTATAATTCCCTAGTATATGGTACCTAAGTATCCAGGGTATTGGGGTTCCAGGAGATCCCTATGGGCTGTAGCATTTATTTTGCCACCCATAGGGAGCTCAGATAAATCTTACACAGGACTGCCACTGCAGCATTAGTGCAATAACGCACATGTTATTTCACAGCCATTTTCACTGCACTTAAGTAACTTATAAGTTACCTATATGTCTAACCTTCACTTGCTGAAGGTTAGGTGCAAAGATACTAAGTCTGAGGGCATCCTTGCACTAGCAAACGTGCCCCCACATAGTTCAGGGCCATTTCCCCGGACTTTGTGAGTGCGGAGATGCCATTACACGTGTGCACTACATATAAGTCAATACCTATATGTAGCTTCACAATGGTAACTCCGAATATGGCCATGTAACATGTCTACGATCATGGAATTGTCCCCCCATGCCAAATCTGGTATTGGGGTGCCAATCCCATGCATCCCTGGGGCTTCACTATGGACCCCAGTACTGCCAAACCAGCTCTCTGGGGTTTTCTCTGCAGCTACCGCTGCTGCCACCCCACGGACAGGGTTCTGCCCTCCTGGGGTCTGGGCAACCCAGTCCCAGGTAGGCAGAACAAAGAATTTCCTCTGAGAGAGGGTGTTACACCGTCTCACTTTGGAAATAGGTGTTAAAGGCTGGGGAGGGATAGCCTCCCCCAGCCTCTGAAAATGCTTTTAAGGGCACAGATGGTGCCCTCCTTGCATAAGCCAGTTTCCACCGGTTTAGGGAACCCCCAGTCCCTGCTCTGGCACGAAACTGGACAAAGGAAAGGGGAGTGACCACTCCCCTGTCCATCATCATCCCAGGGGTGGTGCCCAGAGCTCCTCCATTGTGTCCCAGACATCTGTCATCTTGAATCCAGAGGTGTGAGGGCACTCTGGAGTCCACTGAGTGGCCAGTGCCAGCAGTTGACATCAGAGACCCCTCCTGATAGGTGCTTACCTGACTAAGTGGCCAATCCTTATCTCAGGGCTATTAAGGGTCTCTCCAGTGGGCTTTTCCTCAGATAACGACTTGCAAGAATTCACCAGAGTTCCTCTGCACCTCTCTCTTTGACTGCTGCCAAGGATCTACTGCTGACTGCTCCAGGACACCTGCAAAACTGCAAGAAAGTAGCAAGAAGACTGCCAGCGACATTGTAGCGCCTAATCCTGCCGGCTTTCTCTACGGTTTCCTGGTGGTGAATGCTTTGGGGGCTGTCTGCCTTCATCCTGCACTGGAAGCCATGAAGAAATCTCCAGTGGGAATCTTCCCCCTGCCCTAGCAGGTATCAAACTTCAGCATCACCGGTACTCTGGGACCCCTCTCAACCTGGTGAGTGTGGCCCCTGGAACACAGGTGGTGGACCCAAGTGACCGAGACTGTCCAGTGGTCCAACTGTCAAAATTTGGAGGAGGTAGGTCCTTGCCTCCCCTCTCCTGACAGTAATCCTGTGAACCGCATAAACTGCAGCTGCTAGGGCCTCTGTGCACATTTCACAAAATCCTTTGTGTAGGAAAGTACCATCTTGCCTGGCATGTTACCCCCATTTTTCACTGTATATATGTTGTTTTAGTTGTATGTGTCACTGGGACCCTGGTAACCCAGGGCCCCAGTGCTCATAAGTGTGCCTGAATGTGTTACCTGTGTAGTGACTAACTGTCTCACTGAGGCTCTGCTAATCAGAACCTCAGTGGTTATGCTCTCTCATTTCTTTCCAAATTGTCACTGACAGGCTAGTGACCATTTTTACCAATTTACATTGGCTTACTGGAACACCCTTATAATTCCCTAGTATATGGTACTGAGGTACCCAGGGTATTGGGGTTCAGGAGATCCCTATGGGCTGCAGCATTTCTTTTGCCACCCATAGGGAGCTCTGACAATTCTTACACAGGCCTGTCACTGCAGCCTGAGTGAAATAACGTCCACGTTATTTCACAGCCATTTTACACTGCACTTAAGTAACTTATAAGTCACATGTAAGGAAATGCCTCCTTGGCATGGTTGCCCCCTGACTTTTTGCCTTTGCTGATGCTATGTTTACAATTGAAAGTGTGCTGAGGCCTGCTAACCAGGCCCCAGCACCAGTGTTCTTTCCCTAACCTGTACTTTTGTATCCACAATTGGCAGACCCTGGCACCCAGATAAGTCCCTTGTAACTGGTACTTCTAGTACCAAGGGCCCTGATGCCAAGGAAGGTCTCTAAGGGCTGCAGCATGTCTTATGCCACCCTGGAGACCTCTCACTCAGCACAGACACACTGCTTGCCAGCTTGTGTGTGCTAGTGAGGACAAAACGAGTAAGTCGACATGGCACTCCCCTCAGGGTGCCATGCCAGCCTCTCACTGCCTATGCAGTATAGGTAAGACACCCCTCTAGCAGGCCTTACAGCCCTAAGGCAGGGTGCACTATACCATAGGTGAGGGTACCAGTGCATGAGCATGGTACCCCTACAGTGTCTAAACAAAACCTTAGACATTGTAAGTGCAGGGTAGCCATAAGAGTATATGGTCTGGGAGTTTGTCAAACACGAACTCCACAGCACCATAATGGCTACACTGAAAACTGGGAAGTTTGGTATCAAACTTCTCAGCACAATAAATGCACACTGATGCCAGTGTACATTTTATTGCAAAATACACCCCAGAGGGCACCTTAGAGGTGCCCCCTGAAACTTAACCGACTATCTGTGTAGGCTGACTAGTTCCAGCAGCCTGCCACACTAGAGACATGTTGCTGGCCCCATGGGGAGAGTGCCTTTGTCACTCTGAGGCCAGTAACAAAGCCTGCACTGGGTGGAGATGCTAACACCTCCCCCAGGCAGGAGCTGTAACACCTGGCGGTGAGCCTCAAAGGCTCACCCCTTTGTCACAGCACCGCAGGACACTCCAGCTAGTGGAGTTGCCCGCCCCCTCCGGCCCGGCCCCCACTTTTGGCGGCAAGGCCGGAGAAAATAATGAGAATAACAAGGAGGAGTCACTGGCCAGTCAGGACAGCCCCTAAGGTGTCCTGAGCTGAGGTGACTCTAACTTTTAGAAATCCTCCATCTTGCAGATGGAGGATTCCCCCAATAGGGTTAGGATTGTGACCCCCTCCCCTTGGGAGGAGGCACAAAGAGGGTGTACCCACCCTCAGGGCTAGTAGCCATTGGCTACTAACCCCCCAGACCTAAACACGCCCTTAAATTTAGTATTTAAGGGCTACCCTGAACCCTAGAAAATTAGATTCCTGCAACAACAAGAAGAAGGACTGCCCAGCTGAAAACCCCTGCAGAGGAAGACCAGAAGACAACAACTGCCTTGGCTCCAGAAACTCACCGGCCTGTCTCCTGCCTTCCAAAGAACTCTGCTCCAGCGACGCCTTCCAAGGGACCAGCGACCTCTGAATCCTCTGAGGACTGCCCTGCTTCGAAAAAGACAAGAAACTCCCGAGGACAGCGGACCTGCTCCAAAAAGACTGCAACTTTGTTTCGAGGAGCAGCTTTAAAGACCCTGCAATCTCCCCGCAAGAAGCGTGAGACTTGCAACACTGCACCCGGCGACCCCGACTCGGCTGGTGGAGAACCAACACCTCAGGGAGGACCCCCGGACTACTCTCCGACTGTGAGTACCAAAACCTGTCCCCCCTGAGCCCCCACAGCGCCGCCTGCAGAGGGAATCCCGAGGCTTCCCCTGACCGCGACTCTCTGAAACCTAAGTCCCGACGCCTGGAAAGGACCCTGCACCCGCAGCCCCCAGGACCTGAAGGACCGGACTTTCACTGGAGAAGTGACCCCCAGGAGTCCCTCTCCCTTGCCCAAGTGGAGGTTTCCCCGAGGAAGCCCCCCCCTTGCCTGCCTGCAGCGCTGAAGAGATCCGTTGATCTCTCATAGACTAACATTGCGAACCCGACGCTTGTTTCTACACTGCACCCGGCCGCCCCCGCGCTGCTGAGGGTGAAATTTCTGTGTGGGCTTGTGTCCCCCCCGGTGCCCTACAAAACCCCCCTGGTCTGCCCTCCGAAGACGCGGGTACTTACCTGCAAGCAGACCGGAACCGGGGCACCCCCTTCTCTCCATTCTAGCCTATGCGTTTTGGGCACCACTTTGAACTCTGCACCTGACCGGCCCTGAGCTGCTGGTGTGGTGACTTTGGGGTTGCTCTGAACCCCCAACGGTGGGCTCCCTTGGACCAAGAACTGAACCCTGTAAGTATCTTACTTACCTGGTAAAACTAACAAAAACTTACCTCCCCCAGGAACTGTGAAAATTGCACTGTGTCCACTTTTAAAGTAGCTATTTGTCAATAACTTGAAAAGTATACATGCAATTGAAATGATTCAAAGTTCCTAATGTACTTACCTGCAATACCTTTCAAACAAGATATTACATGTTAAATTTGAACCTGTGGTTCTTAAAATAAACTAAGAAAAGATATTTTTCTATACACAACCTATTGGCTGGATTTGTCTCTGAGTGTGTGTACCTCATTTATTGTCTATGTGTATGTACAACAAATGCTTAACACTACTCCTTGGATAAGCCTACTGCTCGACCACACTACCACAAAATAGAGCATTAGTATTATCTATTTTTACCACTATTTTACCTCTAAGGGGAACCCTTGGACTCTGTGCATGCTATTCCTTACTTTGAAATAGCACATACAGAGCCAACTTCCTACATTGGTGGATCAGCGGTGGGGTACAAGACTTTGCATTTGCTGGACTACTCAGCCAATACCTGATCACACGACAAATTCCAAAATTGTCATTAGAAATTGATTTTTGCAATTTGAAAAGTTTTCTAAATTCTTAAAAGACCTGCTAGGGCCTTGTGTTAGATCCTGTTTAGCATTTCTTTTAGAGTTTAAAAGTTTGTAAAAGTTTGAATTAGATTCTAGAACCAGTTGTAGATTCTTAAAAAGTATTCCAACTTTTAGAAGCAAAATGTCTAGCACAGATGTGACTGTGGTGGAACTCAACACCACACCTTACCTCCATCTTAAGATGAGGGAGCTAAGGTCACTCTGTAAAATAAAGAAAATAACAATGGGCCCCAAACCTACCAAAATACAGCTCCAGGAGCTTTTGGCAGAGTTTGAAAAGGCCAACCCCTCTGAGGGTGGCAACTCAGAGGAAGAGGATAGTGACTTGGAGGACAATTCCCCCCTACCAGTCCTATCTAGGGAGAACAGGGTCTCTCAAACCCTGACTCCAAAAATAATAGTCAGAGATGCTGGTTCCCTCACAGGAGAGACCTCTGAAATCACTGAGGATAACTCCAGTGAAGAGGACATCCAGTTAGCCAGGATGGCCAAAAGATTGGCTTTGGAAAGACAGATCCTAGCCATAGAGAGGGAAAGACAAGAGATGGGCCTAGGACCCATCAATGGTGGCAGCAACATAAATAGGGTCAGAGATTCTCCTGACATGTTGAAAATCCCTAAAGGGATTGTAACTAAATATGAAGATGGTGATGACATCACCAAATGGTTCACAGCTTTTGAGAGGGCTTGTGTAACCAGAAAAGTGAACAAATCTCACTGGGGTAATCTCCTTTGGGAAATGTTCACAGGAAAGTGTAGGGATAGACTCCTCACACTCTCTGGAAAAGATGCAGAATCTTATGACCTCATGAAGGGTACCCTGATTGAGGGCTTTGGATTCTCCACTGAGGAGTATAGGATTAGATTCAGGGGGGCTCAAAAATCCTCGAGCCAGACCTGGGTTGACTTTGTAGACTACTCAGTAAAAACACTAGATGGTTGGATTCAAGGCAGTGGTGTAAGTAATTATGATGGGCTGTACAATTTATTTGTGAAAGAACACCTGTTAAGTAATTGTTTCAATGATAAACTGCATCAGCATCTGGTAGACCTAGGACCAATTTCTCCCCAAGAATTGGGAAAGAAGGCGGACCATTGGGTCAAGACTAGGGTGTCCAAAACTTCCACAGGGGGTGACCAAAAGAAAGGGGTCACAAAACCTCCCCAGGGGAAAGGTGGTGAGACAGCCAAAAATAAAAATAGTCAAGAGTCTTCTACAGGCCCCCAAAAACCTGCACAGGAGGGTGGGCCCAGAGCCTCTTCACAAAACAATCCTGGGTACAAGGGTAAAAACTTTGATCCCAAAAAGGCCTGGTGTCGAAACTGTAGTCAGTCTGGACACCAAACTGGAGACAAGGCCTGTCCCAAGAAAAGTTCCACTCCAAACTCCAATCCAGGTAACACTGGAATGGCTAGTCTCCAAGTGGGATCAACAGTGTGCCCAGAGCAAATCAGGGTCCACACTGAAGCTACTCTAGTCTCTGAGGGTGGGGTGGATTTAGCCACACTAGCTGCCTGGCCCCCTAACATGCAAAAATACAGGCAGCAGCTCTTTATTAATGGGACAAGTGTAGAGGGCCTGAGGGATACAGGTGCCAGTGTCACCATGGTGACAGAGAAACTGGTTTCCCCTGGCCAATACCTGACTGGAAAAACTTATACAGTCACCAATGCTGACAATCAAACTAAAGCACATCCCATGGCAATGGTAACTTTAGAATGGGGAGGGGTCAATGGCCTGAAACAGGTGGTGGTCTCCTCAAACATCCCAGTAGACTGTCTGCTTGGAAATGACCTGGAGTCCTCAGCATGGGCTGAGGTAGAGCTAAAGACCCATGCAGCCATGCTGGGTATCCCTGAACTGGTGTGTGTAAAAACAAGAGCACAATGCAAGGCACGGGGTGAAAAAGTAGAGCTGGAGTCTGGAAAAATGGCCCAGCCTACCAAGAGAAAAGGAAAGTCAGTTGGGAAACCAACTGCAACACAGTCAGAAAAAGGGAACCTCTCTTCTCAGGAAGAAGTTCTGCCCTCTGAGGGAACTGAGCCTTTGGAACTTGAACCTTATCAGGTTGAGCTCTTAGGCCCAGGGGGACCCTCAAGGGAGGAGCTGTGTAAGGGACAAGAAACCTGTCCCTCTCTTGAAGGCCTTAGGCAGCAAGCTGCTGAAGAGTCCAAGGGCAAGAAAAATGGAACACATAGGCCCTCATTCTGACCTTGGCGGGCGGCGGAGGCCGCCCGCCAAAGTCCCGCCGTCAGATTACCGTTCCGCGGTCGAAAGACCGCGGCGGTAATTCTGACTTTCCCGCTGGGCTGGGGGCGGTCGCCTTCAGACCGCCCGCCAGCCCAGCGGGAAAGAGGCTTCCACGATGAAGCCGGCTCGGAATCGAGCCGGCGGAGTGGAAGCTGTGCGACGGGTGCAGTTGCACCCGTCGCGTATTTCACTGTCTGCGCAGCAGACAGTGAAATACATGTAGGGGCCCTCTTACGGGGGCCCCTGCAATGCCCATGCCAGTGGCATGGGCACTGCAGGGGCCCCCAGGGGCCCCGCGACCCCCCCTACCGCCATCCGGATCCCGGCGGTCCGACCACCGGGATCTGGATGGCGGTAGGGGGGGTCGGAATCCCCACGGCGGTGCAGCAAGCTGCGCCGCCGCGGAGGATTCAATGGGGCGG
The DNA here is from genome assembly GCF_031143425.1 of Pleurodeles waltl. Classification (NCBI taxonomy): domain Eukaryota; kingdom Metazoa; phylum Chordata; class Amphibia; order Caudata; family Salamandridae; genus Pleurodeles; species Pleurodeles waltl. Next base: position 1,228,404,915 of record NC_090440.1, on the reverse strand, counting down.
CGGTACACTGGCGGGACCCCGCCAGTGGTGCCGGTCCGACCGCGGCTTTACCGCCGCGGTCGGAATCCCCATTGGAGCACCGCCGGCCTGTCGGCGGTGCTCCCGCGGTCCTCCGCCCTGGCGGTCAAAGACCGCCAGGGTCAGAATGACCACCATAGGGTCTATTGGGAAGATGGACTCCTGTACACTGAGGCCAGAGACCCCAAACCTGGTGCCACTAGGAGAGTGGTAGTGCCTCAGTCGTTCAGAGAGTTTATTCTGACCTTAGCCCATGATATTCCCCTTGCTGGGCATTTGGGACAAACCAAGACGTGGGAGAGGTTAGTCAACCACTTCTACTGGCCCAATATGTCCCAGAAGGTTAAGGAGTTTTGCCTCTCCTGCCCCACCTGTCAATCCAGTGGTAAGACAGGTGGGCACCCAAAGGCCCCCCTCATTCCACTTCCAGTGGTGGGGGTCCCCTTTGAAAGAGTGGGAGTGGACATAGTTGGTCCACTAGAACCTCCCACAGCCTCAGGAAATATGTACATCCTAGTAGTAGTGGATCATGCTACTAGGTATCCTGAAGCTATTCCCCTTAGGTCGACTACTGCCCCTGCAGTAGCCAAGGCCCTCATTGGTATCTTTACCAGAGTGGGTTTCCCTAAGGAGGTGGTGTCTGACAGAGGTACCAACTTCATGTCAGCATACCTAAAACACATGTGGAATGAGTGTGGAGTGACTTACAAATTCACTACACCATACCATCCACAAACTAATGGCTTAGTTGAGAGATTCAACAAGACATTAAAAGGCATGATCATGGGGCTCCCAGAAAAACTCAAAAGGAGATGGGATGTCCTCTTGCCATGTCTGCTTTTCGCTTACAGAGAGGTGCCACAGAAGGGAGTAGGATTCTCACCCTTTGAACTTCTGTTTGGTCACCCTGTAAGGGGACCACTTGCTCTTTTTAAAGAAGGCTGGGAGAGACCTCTTCATGAGCCTAAACAAGACATAGTGGACTATGTACTTGGCCTTCGCTCTAGAATGGCAGAGTACATGGAAAAGGCAACCAAAAACCTTGAGGCCAGCCAACAGCTCCAGAAGTTTTGGTATGAGTTCCAACCAGGGCAGAAAGTCTGGGTTCTGGAGCCTGTGGCTCCCAGGGCACTCCAGGACAAATGGAGTGGCCCTTACCCAGTGCTAGAAAGGAAGAGTCAGGTCACCTACCTGGTGGACCTGGGCACAAGCAGGAGCCCCAAGAGGGTGATCCATGTGAACCGCCTTAAGCTCTTCCATGACAGGGCTGATGTGAATCTGTTGATGGTAACAGATGAGGATCAGGAGGCAGAGAGTGAACCTCTCCCTGATCTTCTGTCATCAGACCCAAAAGATGGCACAGTAGATGGAGTGATCTACTCAGACACCCTCTCTGGCCAACAGCAAGCTGATTGTAGGAGAGTCCTACAGCAGTTTCCTGAACTCTTCTCCTTAACCCCTGGTCAGACACACCTGTGTACCCATGATGTGGACACAGGAGACAGCATGCCTGTCAAAAACAAAATCTTTAGACAGTCTGACCATGTTAAGGAAAGCATCAAGGTGGAAGTCCACAAGATGCTGGAATTGGGAGTAATTGAGCGCTCTGACAGCCCCTGGGCTAGCCCAGTGGTCTTAGTCCCCAAACCTCACACCAAAGATGGAAAGAAAGAGATGAGGTTTTGTGTGGACTACAGAGGGCTCAATTCTGTCACCAAGACAGATGCTCATCCAATTCCTAGAGCTGATGAGCTCATAGATAAATTAGGTGCTGCCAAATTCCTAAGTACCTTTGACTTGACAGCAGGGTACTGGCAAATAAAAATGGCACCTGGAGCAAAAGAGAAAACAGCATTCTCCACACCTGATGGGCATTATCAGTTTACTGTTATGCCCTTTGGTTTAAAGAATGCCCCTGCCACCTTCCAAAGGTTGGTGAATCAAGTCCTTGCTGGCTTGGAGTCCTTTAGCACAGCTTATCTTGATGATATTGCTGTCTTTAGCTCCACCTGGCAGGATCACCTGGTCCACCTGAAGAAGGTTTTGAAGGCTCTGCAATCTGCAGGCCTCTCTATCAAGGCATCCAAATGCCAGATAGGGCAGGGAACTGTGGTTTACTTGGGCCACCTTGTAGGTGGAGGCCAAGTTCAGCCACTCCAACCCAAGATCCAGACTATTCTGGACTGGGTAGCTCCAAAAACCCAGACTCAAGTCAGGGCATTCCTTGGCTTGACTGGGTATTACAGGAGGTTTGTGAAGGGATATGGATCCATTGTGACAGCCCTCACTGAACTCACCTCCAAGAAAATGCCCAAGAAAGTGAACTGGACTGTGGAATGCCAACAGGCCTTTGACACCCTGAAACAAGCAATGTGCTCAGCACCAGTTCTAAAAGCTCCAGATTATTCTAAGCAGTTCATTGTGCAGACAGATGCCTCTGAACATGGGATAGGGGCAGTTTTGTCCCAAACAAATGATGATGGCCTTGACCAGCCTGTTGCTTTCATTAGCAGGAGGTTACTCCCCAGGGAGCAGCGTTGGAGTGCCATTGAGAGGGAGGCCTTTGCTGTGGTTTGGTCCCTGAAGAAGCTGAGACCATACCTCTTTGGGACTCACTTCCTAGTTCAAACTGACCACAGACCTCTCAAATGGCTGAAGCAAATGAAAGGTGAAAATCCTAAACTGTTGAGGTGGTCCATCTCCCTACAGGGAATGGACTTTATAGTGGAACACAGACCTGGGACTGCCCATGCCAATGCAGATGGCCTTTCCAGGTTCTTCCACTTAGAAAATGAAGACTCTCTTGGGAAAGGTTAGTCTCATCCTCTTTCGTTTGGGGGGGGGGTTGTGTAAGGAAATGCCTCCTTGGCATGGTTGCCCCCTGACTTTTTGCCTTTGCTGATGCTATGTTTACAATTGAAAGTGTGCTGAGGCCTGCTAACCAGGCCCCAGCACCAGTGTTCTTTCCCTAACCTGTACTTTTGTATCCACAATTGGCAGACCCTGGCATCCAGATAAGTCCCTTGTAACTGGTACTTCTAGTACCAAGGGCCCTGATGCCAAGGAAGGTCTCTAAGGGCTGCAGCATGTCTTATGCCACCCTGGAGACCTCTCACTCAGCACAGACACACTGCTTGCCAGCTTGTGTGTGCTAGTGAGGACAAAACGAGTAAGTCGACATGGCACTCCCCTCAGGGTGCCATGCCAGCCTCTCACTGCCTATGCAGTATAGGTAAGACACCCCTCTAGCAGGCCTTACAGCCCTAAGGCAGGGTGCACTATACCATAGGTGAGGGTACCAGTGCATGAGCATGGTACCCCTACAGTGTCTAAACAAAACCTTAGACATTGTAAGTGCAGGGTAGCCATAAGAGTATATGGTCTGGGAGTTTGTCAAACACGAACTCCACAGCACCATAATGGCTACACTGAAAACTGGGAAGTTTGGTATCAAACTTCTCAGCACAATAAATGCACACTGATGCCAGTGTACATTTTATTGCAAAATACACCCCAGAGGGCACCTTAGAGGTGCCCCCTGAAACTTAACCGACTATCTGTGTAGGCTGACTAGTTCCAGCAGCCTGCCACACTAGAGACATGTTGCTGGCCCCATGGGGAGAGTGCCTTTGTCACTCTGAGGCCAGTAACAAAGCCTGCACTGGGTGGAGATGCTAACACCTCCCCCAGGCAGGAGCTGTAACACCTGGCGGTGAGCCTCAAAGGCTCACCCCTTTGTCACAGCACCGCAGGACACTCCAGCTAGTGGAGTTGCCCGCCCCCTCCGGCCCGGCCCCCACTTTTGGCGGCAAGGCCGGAGAAAATAATGAGAATAACAAGGAGGAGTCACTGGCCAGTCAGGACAGCCCCTAAGGTGTCCTGAGCTGAGGTGACTCTAACTTTTAGAAATCCTCCATCTTGCAGATGGAGGATTCCCCCAATAGGGTTAGGATTGTGACCCCCTCCCCTTGGGAGGAGGCACAAAGAGGGTGTACCCACCCTCAGGGCTAGTAGCCATTGGCTACTAACCCCCCAGACCTAAACACGCCCTTAAATTTAGTATTTAAGGGCTACCCTGAACCCTAGAAAATTAGATTCCTGCAACAACAAGAAGAAGGACTGCCCAGCTGAAAACCCCTGCAGAGGAAGACCAGAAGACAACAACTGCCTTGGCTCCAGAAACTCACCGGCCTGTCTCCTGCCTTCCAAAGAACTCTGCTCCAGCGACGCCTTCCAAGGGACCAGCGACCTCTGAATCCTCTGAGGACTGCCCTGCTTCGAAAAAGACAAGAAACTCCCGAGGACAGCGGACCTGCTCCAAAAAGACTGCAACTTTGTTTCGAGGAGCAGCTTTAAAGACCCTGCAATCTCCCCGCAAGAAGCGTGAGACTTGCAACACTGCACCCGGCGACCCCGACTCGGCTGGTGGAGAACCAACACCTCAGGGAGGACCCCCGGACTACTCTCTGACTGTGAGTACCAAAACCTGTCCCCCCTGAGCCCCCACAGCGCCGCCTGCAGAGGGAATCCCGAGGCTTCCCCTGACCGCGACTCTCTGAAACCTAAGTCCCGACGCCTGGAAAGGACCCTGCACCCGCAGCCCCCCAGGACCTGAAGGACCGGACTTTCACTGGAGAAGTGACCCCCAGGAGTCCCTCTCCCTTGCCCAAGTGGAGGTTTCCCCGAGGAAGCCCCCCCCTTGCCTGCCTGCAGCGCTGAAGAGATCCGTTGATCTCTCATAGACTAACATTGCGAACCCGACGCTTGTTTCTACACTGCACCCGGCCGCCCCCGCGCTGCTGAGGGTGAAATTTCTGTGTGGGCTTGTGTCCCCCCCGGTGCCCTACAAAACCCCCCTGGTCTGCCCTCCGAAGACGCGGGTACTTACCTGCAAGCAGACCGGAACCGGGGCACCCCCTTCTCTCCATTCTAGCCTATGCGTTTTGGGCACCACTTTGAACTCTGCACCTGACCGGCCCTGAGCTGCTGGTGTGGTGACTTTGGGGTTGCTCTGAACCCCCAACGGTGGGCTCCCTTGGACCAAGAACTGAACCCTGTAAGTATCTTACTTACCTGGTAAAACTAACAAAAACTTACCTCCCCCAGGAACTGTGAAAATTGCACTGTGTCCACTTTTAAAGTAGCTATTTGTCAATAACTTGAAAAGTATACATGCAATTGAAATGATTCAAAGTTCCTAATGTACTTACCTGCAATACCTTTCAAACAAGATATTACATGTTAAATTTGAACCTGTGGTTCTTAAAATAAACTAAGAAAAGATATTTTTCTATACACAACCTATTGGCTGGATTTGTCTCTGAGTGTGTGTACCTCATTTATTGTCTATGTGTATGTACAACAAATGCTTAACACTACTCCTTGGATAAGCCTACTGCTCGACCACACTACCACAAAATAGAGCATTAGTATTATCTATTTTTACCACTATTTTACCTCTAAGGGGAACCCTTGGACTCTGTGCATGCTATTCCTTACTTTGAAATAGCACATACAGAGCCAACTTCCTACATTGGTGGATCAGCGGTGGGGTACAAGACTTTGCATTTGCTGGACTACTCAGCCAATACCTGATCACACGACAAATTCCAAAATTGTCATTAGAAATTGATTTTTGCAATTTGAAAAGTTTTCTAAATTCTTAAAAGACCTGCTAGGGCCTTGTGTTAGATCCTGTTTAGCATTTCTTTTAGAGTTTAAAAGTTTGTAAAAGTTTGAATTAGATTCTAGAACCAGTTGTAGATTCTTAAAAAGTATTCCAACTTTTAGAAGCAAAATGTCTAGCACAGATGTGACTGTGGTGGAACTCAACACCACACCTTACCTCCATCTTAAGATGAGGGAGCTAAGGTCACTCTGTAAAATAAAGAAAATAACAATGGGCCCCAAACCTACCAAAATACAGCTCCAGGAGCTTTTGGCAGAGTTTGAAAAGGCCAACCCCTCTGAGGGTGGCAACTCAGAGGAAGAGGATAGTGACTTGGAGGACAATTCCCCCCTACCAGTCCTATCTAGGGAGAACAGGGTCTCTCAAACCCTGACTCCAAAAATAATAGTCAGAGATGCTGGTTCCCTCACAGGAGAGACCTCTGAAATCACTGAGGATAACTCCAGTGAAGAGGACATCCAGTTAGCCAGGATGGCCAAAAGATTGGCTTTGGAAAGACAGATCCTAGCCATAGAGAGGGAAAGACAAGAGATGGGCCTAGGACCCATCAATGGTGGCAGCAACATAAATAGGGTCAGAGATTCTCCTGACATGTTGAAAATCCCTAAAGGGATTGTAACTAAATATGAAGATGGTGATGACATCACCAAATGGTTCACAGCTTTTGAGAGGGCTTGTGTAACCAGAAAAGTGAACAAATCTCACTGGGGTAATCTCCTTTGGGAAATGTTCACAGGAAAGTGTAGGGATAGACTCCTCACACTCTCTGGAAAAGATGCAGAATCTTATGACCTCATGAAGGGTACCCTGATTGAGGGCTTTGGATTCTCCACTGAGGAGTATAGGATTAGATTCAGGGGGGCTCAAAAATCCTCGAGCCAGACCTGGGTTGACTTTGTAGACTACTCAGTAAAAACACTAGATGGTTGGATTCAAGGCAGTGGTGTAAGTAATTATGATGGGCTGTACAATTTATTTGTGAAAGAACACCTGTTAAGTAATTGTTTCAATGATAAACTGCATCAGCATCTGGTAGACCTAGGACCAATTTCTCCCCAAGAATTGGGAAAGAAGGCGGACCATTGGGTCAAGACTAGGGTGTCCAAAACTTCCACAGGGGGTGACCAAAAGAAAGGGGTCACAAAACCTCCCCAGGGGAAAGGTGGTGAGACAGCCAAAAATAAAAATAGTCAAGAGTCTTCTACAGGCCCCCAAAAACCTGCACAGGAGGGTGGGCCCAGAGCCTCTTCACAAAACAATCCTGGGTACAAGGGTAAAAACTTTGATCCCAAAAAGGCCTGGTGTCGAAACTGTAGTCAGTCTGGACACCAAACTGGAGACAAGGCCTGTCCCAAGAAAAGTTCCACTCCAAACTCCAATCCAGGTAACACTGGAATGGCTAGTCTCCAAGTGGGATCAACAGTGTGCCCAGAGCAAATCAGGGTCCACACTGAAGCTACTCTAGTCTCTGAGGGTGGGGTGGATTTAGCCACACTAGCTGCCTGGCCCCCTAACATGCAAAAATACAGGCAGCAGCTCTTTATTAATGGGACAAGTGTAGAGGGCCTGAGGGATACAGGTGCCAGTGTCACCATGGTGACAGAGAAACTGGTTTCCCCTGGCCAATACCTGACTGGAAAAACTTATACAGTCACCAATGCTGACAATCAAACTAAAGCACATCCCATGGCAATGGTAACTTTAGAATGGGGAGGGGTCAATGGCCTGAAACAGGTGGTGGTCTCCTCAAACATCCCAGTAGACTGTCTGCTTGGAAATGACCTGGAGTCCTCAGCATGGGCTGAGGTAGAGCTAAAGACCCATGCAGCCATGCTGGGTATCCCTGAACTGGTGTGTGTAAAAACAAGAGCACAATGCAAGGCACGGGGTGAAAAAGTAGAGCTGGAGTCTGGAAAAATGGCCCAGCCTACCAAGAGAAAAGGAAAGTCAGTTGGGAAACCAACTGCAACACAGTCAGAAAAAGGGAACCTCTCTTCTCAGGAAGAAGTTCTGCCCTCTGAGGGAACTGAGCCTTTGGAACTTGAACCTTATCAGGTTGAGCTCTTAGGCCCAGGGGGACCCTCAAGGGAGGAGCTGTGTAAGGGACAAGAAACCTGTCCCTCTCTTGAAGGCCTTAGGCAGCAAGCTGCTGAAGAGTCCAAGGGCAAGAAAAATGGAACACATAGGCCCTCATTCTGACCTTGGCGGGCGGCGGAGGCCGCCCGCCAAAGTCCCGCCGTCAGATTACCGTTCCGCGGTCGAAAGACCGCGGCGGTAATTCTGACTTTCCCGCTGGGCTGGGGGCGGTCGCCTTCAGACCGCCCGCCAGCCCAGCGGGAAAGAGGCTTCCACGATGAAGCCGGCTCGGAATCGAGCCGGCGGAGTGGAAGCTGTGCGACGGGTGCAGTTGCACCCGTCGCGTATTTCACTGTCTGCGCAGCAGACAGTGAAATACATGTAGGGGCCCTCTTACGGGGGCCCCTGCAATGCCCATGCCAGTGGCATGGGCACTGCAGGGGCCCCCAGGGGCCCCGCGACCCCCCCTACCGCCATCCGGATCCCGGCGGTCCGACCACCGGGATCTGGATGGCGGTAGGGGGGGTCGGAATCCCCACGGCGGTGCAGCAAGCTGCGCCGCCGCGGAGGATTCAATGGGGCGGCGGTACACTGGCGGGACCCCGCCAGTGGTGCCGGTCCGACCGCGGCTTTACCGCCGCGGTCGGAATCCCCATTGGAGCACCGCCGGCCTGTCGGCGGTGCTCCCGCGGTCCTCCGCCCTGGCGGTCAAAGACCGCCAGGGTCAGAATGACCACCATAGGGTCTATTGGGAAGATGGACTCCTGTACACTGAGGCCAGAGACCCCAAACCTGGTGCCACTAGGAGAGTGGTAGTGCCTCAGTCGTTCAGAGAGTTTATTCTGACCTTAGCCCATGATATTCCCCTTGCTGGGCATTTGGGACAAACCAAGACGTGGGAGAGGTTAGTCAACCACTTCTACTGGCCCAATATGTCCCAGAAGGTTAAGGAGTTTTGCCTCTCCTGCCCCACCTGTCAATCCAGTGGTAAGACAGGTGGGCACCCAAAGGCCCCCCTCATTCCACTTCCAGTGGTGGGGGTCCCCTTTGAAAGAGTGGGAGTGGACATAGTTGGTCCACTAGAACCTCCCACAGCCTCAGGAAATATGTACATCCTAGTAGTAGTGGATCATGCTACTAGGTATCCTGAAGCTATTCCCCTTAGGTCGACTACTGCCCCTGCAGTAGCCAAGGCCCTCATTGGTATCTTTACCAGAGTGGGTTTCCCTAAGGAGGTGGTGTCTGACAGAGGTACCAACTTCATGTCAGCATACCTAAAACACATGTGGAATGAGTGTGGAGTGACTTACAAATTCACTACACCATACCATCCACAAACTAATGGCTTAGTTGAGAGATTCAACAAGACATTAAAAGGCATGATCATGGGGCTCCCAGAAAAACTCAAAAGGAGATGGGATGTCCTCTTGCCATGTCTGCTTTTCGCTTACAGAGAGGTGCCACAGAAGGGAGTAGGATTCTCACCCTTTGAACTTCTGTTTGGTCACCCTGTAAGGGGACCACTTGCTCTTGTTAAAGAAGGCTGGGAGAGACCTCTTCATGAGCCTAAACAAGACATAGTGGACTATGTACTTGGCCTTCGCTCTAGAATGGCAGAGTACATGGAAAAGGCAACCAAAAACCTTGAGGCCAGCCAACAGCTCCAGAAGTTTTGGTATGAGTTCCAACCAGGGCAGAAAGTCTGGGTTCTGGAGCCTGTGGCTCCCAGGGCACTCCAGGACAAATGGAGTGGCCCTTACCCAGTGCTAGAAAGGAAGAGTCAGGTCACCTACCTGGTGGACCTGGGCACAAGCAGGAGCCCCAAGAGGGTGATCCATGTGAACCGCCTTAAGCTCTTCCATGACAGGGCTGATGTGAATCTGTTGATGGTAACAGATGAGGATCAGGAGGCAGAGAGTGAACCTCTCCCTGATCTTCTGTCATCAGACCCAAAAGATGGCACAGTAGATGGAGTGATCTACTCAGACACCCTCTCTGGCCAACAGCAAGCTGATTGTAGGAGAGTCCTACAGCAGTTTCCTGAACTCTTCTCCTTAACCCCTGGTCAGACACACCTGTGTACCCATGATGTGGACACAGGAGACAGCATGCCTGTCAAAAACAAAATCTTTAGACAGTCTGACCATGTTAAGGAAAGCATCAAGGTGGAAGTCCACAAGATGCTGGAATTGGGAGTAATTGAGCGCTCTGACAGCCCCTGGGCTAGCCCAGTGGTCTTAGTCCCCAAACCTCACACCAAAGATGGAAAGAAAGAGATGAGGTTTTGTGTGGACTACAGAGGGCTCAATTCTGTCACCAAGACAGATGCTCATCCAATTCCTAGAGCTGATGAGCTCATAGATAAATTAGGTGCTGCCAAATTCCTAAGTACCTTTGACTTGACAGCAGGGTACTGGCAAATAAAAATGGCACCTGGAGCAAAAGAGAAAACAGCATTCTCCACACCTGATGGGCATTATCAGTTTACTGTTATGCCCTTTGGTTTAAAGAATGCCCCTGCCACCTTCCAAAGGTTGGTGAATCAAGTCCTTGCTGGCTTGGAGTCCTTTAGCACAGCTTATCTTGATGATATTGCTGTCTTTAGCTCCACCTGGCAGGATCACCTGGTCCACCTGAAGAAGGTTTTGAAGGCTCTGCAATCTGCAGGCCTCTCTATCAAGGCATCCAAATGCCAGATAGGGCAGGGAACTGTGGTTTACTTGGGCCACCTTGTAGGTGGAGGCCAAGTTCAGCCACTCCAACCCAAGATCCAGACTATTCTGGACTGGGTAGCTCCAAAAACCCAGACTCAAGTCAGGGCATTCCTTGGCTTGACTGGGTATTACAGGAGGTTTGTGAAGGGATATGGATCCATTGTGACAGCCCTCACTGAACTCACCTCCAAGAAAATGCCCAAGAAAGTGAACTGGACTGTGGAATGCCAACAGGCCTTTGACACCCTGAAACAAGCAATGTGCTCAGCACCAGTTCTAAAAGCTCCAGATTATTCTAAGCAGTTCATTGTGCAGACAGATGCCTCTGAACATGGGATAGGGGCAGTTTTGTCCCAAACAAATGATGATGGCCTTGACCAGCCTGTTGCTTTCATTAGCAGGAGGTTACTCCCCAGGGAGCAGCGTTGGAGTGCCATTGAGAGGGAGGCCTTTGCTGTGGTTTGGTCCCTGAAGAAGCTGAGACCATACCTCTTTGGGACTCACTTCCTAGTTCAAACTGACCACAGACCTCTCAAATGGCTGAAGCAAATGAAAGGTGAAAATCCTAAACTGTTGAGGTGGTCCATCTCCCTACAGGGAATGGACTTTATAGTGGAACACAGACCTGGGACTGCCCATGCCAATGCAGATGGCCTTTCCAGGTTCTTCCACTTAGAAAATGAAGACTCTCTTGGGAAAGGTTAGTCTCATCCTCTTTCGTTTGGGGGGGGGGTTGTGTAAGGAAATGCCTCCTTGGCATGGTTGCCCCCTGACTTTTTGCCTTTGCTGATGCTATGTTTACAATTGAAAGTGTGCTGAGGCCTGCTAACCAGGCCCCAGCACCAGTGTTCTTTCCCTAACCTGTACTTTTGTATCCACAATTGGCAGACCCTGGCATCCAGATAAGTCCCTTGTAACTGGTACTTCTAGTACCAAGGGCCCTGATGCCAAGGAAGGTCTCTAAGGGCTGCAGCATGTCTTATGCCACCCTGGAGACCTCTCACTCAGCACAGACACACTGCTTGCCAGCTTGTGTGTGCTAGTGAGGACAAAACGAGTAAGTCGACATGGCACTCCCCTCAGGGTGCCATGCCAGCCTCTCACTGCCTATGCAGTATAGGTAAGACACCCCTCTAGCAGGCCTTACAGCCCTAAGGCAGGGTGCACTATACCATAGGTGAGGGTACCAGTGCATGAGCATGGTACCCCTACAGTGTCTAAACAAAACCTTAGACATTGTAAGTGCAGGGTAGCCATAAGAGTATATGGTCTGGGAGTTTGTCAAACACGAACTCCACAGCACCATAATGGCTACACTGAAAACTGGGAAGTTTGGTATCAAACTTCTCAGCACAATAAATGCACACTGATGCCAGTGTACATTTTATTGCAAAATACACCCCAGAGGGCACCTTAGAGGTGCCCCCTGAAACTTAACCGACTATCTGTGTAGGCTGACTAGTTCCAGCAGCCTGCCACACTAGAGACATGTTGCTGGCCCCATGGGGAGAGTGCCTTTGTCACTCTGAGGCCAGTAATAAAGCCTGCACTGGGTGGAGATGCTAACACCTCCCCCAGGCAGGAGCTGTAACACCTGGCGGTGAGCCTCAAAGGCTCACCCCTTTGTCACAGCACCGCAGGACACTCCAGCTAGTGGAGTTGCCCGCCCCCTCCGGCCCGGCCCCCACTTTTGGCGGCAAGGCCGGAGAAAATAATGAGAATAACAAGGAGGAGTCACTGGCCAGTCAGGACAGCCCCTAAGGTGTCCTGAGCTGAGGTGACTCTAACTTTTAGAAATCCTCCATCTTGCAGATGGAGGATTCCCCCAATAGGGTTAGGATTGTGACCCCCTCCCCTTGGGAGGAGGCACAAAGAGGGTGTACCCACCCTCAGGGCTAGTAGCCATTGGCTACTAACCCCCCAGACCTAAACACGCCCTTAAATTTAGTATTTAAGGGCTACCCTGAACCCTAGAAAATTAGATTCCTGCAACAACAAGAAGAAGGACTGCCCAGCTGAAAACCCCTGCAGAGGAAGACCAGAAGACAACAACTGCCTTGGCTCCAGAAACTCACCGGCCTGTCTCCTGCCTTCCAAAGAACTCTGCTCCAGCGACGCCTTCCAAGGGACCAGCGACCTCTGAATCCTCTGAGGACTGCCCTGCTTCGAAAAAGACAAGAAACTCCCGAGGACAGCGGACCTGCTCCAAAAAGACTGCAACTTTGTTTCGAGGAGCAGCTTTAAAGACCCTGCAATCTCCCCGCAAGAAGCGTGAGACTTGCAACACTGCACCCGGCGACCCCGACTCGGCTGGTGGAGAACCAACACCTCAGGGAGGACCCCCGGACTACTCTCTGACTGTGAGTACCAAAACCTGTCCCCCCTGAGCCCCCACAGCGCCGCCTGCAGAGGGAATCCCGAGGCTTCCCCTGACCGCGACTCTCTGAAACCTAAGTCCCGACGCCTGGAAAGGACCCTGCACCCGCAGCCCCCCAGGACCTGAAGGACCGGACTTTCACTGGAGAAGTGACCCCCAGGAGTCCCTCTCCCTTGCCCAAGTGGAGGTTTCCCCGAGGAAGCCCCCCCCTTGCCTGCCTGCAGCGCTGAAGAGATCCGTTGATCTCTCATAGACTAACATTGCGAACCCGACGCTTGTTTCTACACTGCACCCGGCCGCCCCCGCGCTGCTGAGGGTGAAATTTCTGTGTGGGCTTGTGTCCCCCCCGGTGCCCTACAAAACCCCCCTGGTCTGCCCTCCGAAGACGCGGGTACTTACCTGCAAGCAGACCGGAACCGGGGCACCCCCTTCTCTCCATTCTAGCCTATGCGTTTTGGGCACCACTTTGAACTCTGCACCTGACCGGCCCTGAGCTGCTGGTGTGGTGACTTTGGGGTTGCTCTGAACCCCCAACGGTGGGCTCCCTTGGACCAAGAACTGAACCCTGTAAGTATCTTACTTACCTGGTAAAACTAACAAAAACTTACCTCCCCCAGGAACTGTGAAAATTGCACTGTGTCCACTTTTAAAGTAGCTATTTGTCAATAACTTGAAAAGTATACATGCAATTGAAATGATTCAAAGTTCCTAATGTACTTACCTGCAATACCTTTCAAACAAGATATTACATGTTAAATTTGAACCTGTGGTTCTTAAAATAAACTAAGAAAAGATATTTTTCTATACACAACCTATTGGCTGGATTTGTCTCTGAGTGTGTGTACCTCATTTATTGTCTATGTGTATGTACAACAAATGCTTAACACTACTCCTTGGATAAGCCTACTGCTCGACCACACTACCACAAAATAGAGCATTAGTATTATCTATTTTTACCACTATTTTACCTCTAAGGGGAACCCTTGGACTCTGTGCATGCTATTCCTTACTTTGAAATAGCACATACAGAGCCAACTTCCTACATTGGTGGATCAGCGGTGGGGTACAAGACTTTGCATTTGCTGGACTACTCAGCCAATACCTGATCACACGACAAATTCCAAAATTGTCATTAGAAATTGATTTTTGCAATTTGAAAAGTTTTCTAAATTCTTAAAAGACCTGCTAGGGCCTTGTGTTAGATCCTGTTTAGCATTTCTTTTAGAGTTTAAAAGTTTGTAAAAGTTTGAATTAGATTCTAGAACCAGTTGTAGATTCTTAAAAAGTATTCCAACTTTTAGAAGCAAAATGTCTAGCACAGATGTGACTGTGGTGGAACTCAACACCACACCTTACCTCCATCTTAAGATGAGGGAGCTAAGGTCACTCTGTAAAATAAAGAAAATAACAATGGGCCCCAAACCTACCAAAATACAGCTCCAGGAGCTTTTGGCAGAGTTTGAAAAGGCCAACCCCTCTGAGGGTGGCAACTCAGAGGAAGAGGATAGTGACTTGGAGGACAATTCCCCCCTACCAGTCCTATCTAGGGAGAACAGGGTCTCTCAAACCCTGACTCCAAAAATAATAGTCAGAGATGCTGGTTCCCTCACAGGAGAGACCTCTGAAATCACTGAGGATAACTCCAGTGAAGAGGACATCCAGTTAGCCAGGATGGCCAAAAGATTGGCTTTGGAAAGACAGATCCTAGCCATAGAGAGGGAAAGACAAGAGATGGGCCTAGGACCCATCAATGGTGGCAGCAACATAAATAGGGTCAGAGATTCTCCTGACATGTTGAAAATCCCTAAAGGGATTGTAACTAAATATGAAGATGGTGATGACATCACCAAATGGTTCACAGCTTTTGAGAGGGCTTGTGTAACCAGAAAAGTGAACAAATCTCACTGGGGTAATCTCCTTTGGGAAATGTTCACAGGAAAGTGTAGGGATAGACTCCTCACACTCTCTGGAAAAGATGCAGAATCTTATGACCTCATGAAGGGTACCCTGATTGAGGGCTTTGGATTCTCCACTGAGGAGTATAGGATTAGATTCAGGGGGGCTCAAAAATCCTCGAGCCAGACCTGGGTTGACTTTGTAGACTACTCAGTAAAAACACTAGATGGTTGGATTCAAGGCAGTGGTGTAAGTAATTATGATGGGCTGTACAATTTATTTGTGAAAGAACACCTGTTAAGTAATTGTTTCAATGATAAACTGCATCAGCATCTGGTAGACCTAGGACCAATTTCTCCCCAAGAATTGGGAAAGAAGGCGGACCATTGGGTCAAGACTAGGGTGTCCAAAACTTCCACAGGGGGTGACCAAAAGAAAGGGGTCACAAAACCTCCCCAGGGGAAAGGTGGTGAGACAGCCAAAAATAAAAATAGTCAAGAGTCTTCTACAGGCCCCCAAAAACCTGCACAGGAGGGTGGGCCCAGAGCCTCTTCACAAAACAATCCTGGGTACAAGGGTAAAAACTTTGATCCCAAAAAGGCCTGGTGTCGAAACTGTAGTCAGTCTGGACACCAAACTGGAGACAAGGCCTGTCCCAAGAAAAGTTCCACTCCAAACTCCAATCCAGGTAACACTGGAATGGCTAGTCTCCAAGTGGGATCAACAGTGTGCCCAGAGCAAATCAGGGTCCACACTGAAGCTACTCTAGTCTCTGAGGGTGGGGTGGATTTAGCCACACTAGCTGCCTGGCCCCCTAACATGCAAAAATACAGGCAGCAGCTCTTTATTAATGGGACAAGTGTAGAGGGCCTGAGGGATACAGGTGCCAGTGTCACCCCTGACCGCGACTCTCTGAAACCTAAGTCCCGACGCCTGGAAAGGACCCTGCACCCGCAGCCCCCAGGACCTGAAGGACCGGACTTTCACTGGAGAAGTGACCCCCAGGAGTCCCTCTCCCTTGCCCAAGTGGAGGTTTCCCCGAGGAAGCCCCCCCCCTTGCCTGCCTGCAGCGCTGAAGAGATCCATTGATCTCTCATAGACTAACATTGCGAACCCGACGCTTGTTTCTACACTGCACCCGGCCGCCCCCGCGCTGCTGAGGGTGACATTTCTGTGTGGGCTTGTGTCCCCCCGGTGCCCTACAAAACCCCCCTGGTCTGCCCTCCGAAGACGCGGGTACTTACCTGCAAGCAGACCGGAACCGGGGCACCCCCTTCTCTCCATTCTAGCCTATGCGTTTTGGGCACCACTTTGAACTCTGCACCTGACCGGCCCTGAGCTGCTGGTGTGGTGACTTTGGGGTTGCTCTGAACCCCCAACGGTGGGCTCCCTTGGACCAAGAACTGAACCCTGTAAGTGTCTTACTTACCTGGTAAAACTAACAAAAACTTACCTCCCCCAGGAACTGTGAAAATTGCACTGTGTCCACTTTTAAAGTAGCTATTTGTCAATAACTTGAAAAGTATACATGCAATTGAAATGATTCAAAGTTCCTAATGTACTTACCTGCAATACCTTTCAAACAAGATATTACATGTTAAATTTGAACCTGTGGTTCTTAAAATAAACTAAGAAAAGATATTTTTCTATACACAACCTATTGGCTGGATTTGTCTCTGAGTGTGTGTACCTCATTTATTGTCTATGTGTATGTACAACAAATGCTTAACACTACTCCTTGGATAAGCCTACTGCTCGACCACACTACCACAAAATAGAGCATTAGTATTATCTATTTTTACCACTATTTTACCTCTAAGGGGAACCCTTGGACTCTGTGCATGCTATTCCTTACTTTGAAATAGCACATACAGAGCCAACTTCCTACATCACCTATATGTCTAACCTTTACCTGGTAAAGGTTAGGTGCAAAGTTACTTAGTGTGAGGGCACCCTGGCACTAGCCAAGGTGCCCCCACATTGTTCAGAGCCAATTCCCTGAACTTTGTGAGTGCGGGGACACCATTACACGTGTGCACTACATATAGGTCACTACCTATATGTAGCTTCACCATGGTAACTCCGAATATGGCCATGTAACATGTCTATGATCATGGAATTGCCCCCTCTATACCATCCTGGCATAGTTGGCACAATCCCATGATCCCAGTGGTCTGTAGCACAGACCCTGGTACTGCCAAACTGCCCTTCCTGGGGTTTCACTGCAGCTGCTGCTGCTGCCAACCCCTCAGACAGGCAGCTGCCCTCCTGGGGTCCAGCCAGGCCTGGCCCAGGATGGCAGAACAAAGAACTTCCTCTGAGAGAGGGTGTGACACCCTCTCCCTTTGGAAAATGGTGTGAAGGCAGGGGAGGAGTAGCCTCCCCCAGCGTCTGGAAATGCTTTGTTGGGCACAGAGGTGCCCAATTCTGCATAAGCCAGTCTACACCGGTTCAGGGACCCCTTAGCCCCTGCTCTGAAGCGAAACTGGACAAAGGAAAGGGGAGTGACCACTCCCCTGACCTGCACCTCCCCTGGGAGGTGTCCAGAGCTCCTCCAGTGTGCTCCAGACCTCTGCCATCTTGGAAACAGAGGTGCTGCTGGCACACTGGACTGCTCTGAGTGGCCAGTGCCACCAGGTGACGTCAGAGACTCCTGCTGATAGGCTCCTTCAGGTGTTAATAGCCTATCCTCTCTCCTAGGTAGCCAAACCCTCTTTTCTGGCTATTTAGGGTCTCTGTCTCTGGGGAAACTTTAGATAACGAATGCATGAGCTCAGCCGAGTTCCTCTGCATCTCTCTCTTCACCTTCTGATAAGGAAACGACCGCTGACCGCGCTGGAAGCCTGCAAACCTGCAACATAGTAGCAAAGACGACTACTGCAACTCTGTAACGCTGATCCTGCCGCCTTCTCGACTGTTTTCCTGCTTGTGCATGCTGTGGGGGTAGCCTGCCTCCTCTCTGCACCAGAAGCTCCGAAGAAATCTCCCGTGGGTCGACGGAATCTTCCCCCTGCAACCGCAGGCACCAAAAAGCTGCATCACCGGTCCCTTGGGTCTCCTCTCAGCACGACGAGCGAGGTCCCTCGAATCCAGTGACTCCGTCCAAGTGACCCCCACAGTCCAGTGACTCTTCAGCCCAAGTTTGGTGGAGGTAAGTCCTTGCCTCACCTCGCTGGGCTGCATTGCTGGGAACCGCGACTTTGCAGCTACTCCGGCCCCTGTGCACTTCCGGCGGAAATCCTTTGTGCACAGCCAAGCCTGGGTCCACGGCACTCTAACCTGCATTGCACGACTTTCTAAGTTGGTCTCCGGCGACGTGGGACTCCTTTGTGCAACTTCGGCGAGCACCGTTTCACGCATCCTCGTAGTGCCTGTTTCTGGCACTTCTCTGGGTGCTACCTGCTTCAGTGAGGGCTCTTTGTCTTACTCGACGTCCCCTCTCTCTTCAGGTCCAATTTGCGACCTCCTGGTCCCTCCTGGGCCCCAGCAGCATCCAAAAACGCCAAACGCACAATTTGCGCCTAGCAAGGCTTGTTGGCGTCCTTTCGGCGGGAAAACACTTCTGCACGACTCTGCAAGGCAAGAGGGATTCGTCCACCAAAGGGGAAGTCTCTAGCCTTTTTCGTTCCTGCAGAAACCTCAGCTTCTTCTGTCCAGTCGAAGCTTCTTTGCACCCGCCGCTGGCATTTCCTGGGCATCTGCCCATCTCCGACTTGCTTGTGACTTTTCGACTTGGTCCCCTTGTTCCACAGGTACCCTAGATTGGAAATCCACAGTTGTTGCATTGCTGGTTTGTGTCTTTCCTCCATTATTCCTCTAACACGACTACTTTGTCCTTAGGGGAACTTTAGTGCACTTTGCACTCACTTTTCAGGGTCTTGGGGAGGGTTATTTTTCTAACTCTCACTATTTTCTAATAGTCCCAGCGACCCTCTACAAGGTCACATAGGTTTGGGGTCCATTCGTGGTTCACATTCCACTTTTGGAGTATATGGTTTGTGTTGCCCCTATCCCTATGTTTCCCCATTGCATCCTATTGTAACTATACATTGTTTGCACTGTTTTCTAAGACTATACTGCATATTTTTGCTATTGTGTATATATATCTTGTGTATATTTCCTATCCTCTCACTGAGGGTACACTCTAAGATACTTTGGCATATTGTCATAAAAATAAAGTACCTTTATTTTTAGTATAACTGTGTATTGTGTTTTCTTATGATATTGTGCATATGACACTAAGTGGTACTGTAGTAGCTTCACACGTCTCCTAGTTCAGCCTAAGCTGCTCTGCTAAGCTACCATTATCTATCAGCCTAAGCTGCTAGACACCCTATACACTAATAAGGGATAACTGGGCCTGGTGCAAGGTGCAAGTACCCCTTGGTACTCACTACAAGCCAGTCCAGCCTCCTACATTGGTTGTGCAGTGGTGGGATAAGTGCTTGAGACTACTTACCACTCTTGTCATTGTACTTTTCATAAGAGAAAAATATACAAAACAAGGTCAGTGTATATACACATAGCCAAAAAGTTTTGCATTTCCTCTTTTCACTCTTTTCTAAGTGCTGAAAAGTACCTCTAAACTTTCAAAAAGTTCTTAAAAGTTTAAAAAGTTTTTTTCTGTCTTTCCAAAAAAATTTCTGAAAACTTTTTTCTCTTTTTCTATCACTTTAACTCTCTCTAAAAATGTCTGGCACAGGCCAAAGTGTTGATCTGTCCAAACTTGCATATGACAACCTTAGCTGGAAAAGAGCAAGGAGTCTCTGTATAGAGAGAGGTTTGAGTGTAGGGAAGAATCCTTCCTTGGAACTGTTACTTAACATGCTTAGAGAACAGGATAAGGCCATAGGTGCCCCATCTGTTGAAAAAGTACCTAATAGTTCCCAATCTGATTCAGGGACTACCCCAGGAAAAGATTCAGGAAAGAAACTTCCTAGCCTGCCCATTACTAGACAATCTAGCATAGATGGTAATGATGATGAGCCACACCAAAGAAATAGTGTTGTCTCACATCATAGCAAAAGCATTTATTCTCACCATACTGGTAGTAATGTTCCTGTAAACCAAGCTGTTAAGTTGGCTTCTGTAAGGGACAGGTCTCCTTCTGTTCATTCCCATCATAGCTCTGTTTCTAGAAATGTCCCTCCCACCAACCCTGATGACAGAATGTTAGAGAGGGAACTCAATAAGTTGAGGGTGGAACAAACCAGACTGAAGCTTAAAAAGCAACAGCTGGATTTGGATAGACAGTCTTTTGAATTAGAGAAGGAAAGACAGAAGTTGGGTTTAGATACCCATGGTGGCAGCAGCAGTATTCCCCATAGTCATCCTGCAAAAGAGCATGATTCCAGGAATCTGCACAAGATAGTTCCCCCTTATAAGGAGGGGGATGACATTAACAAGTGGTTTGCTGCACTTGAGAGGGCCTGTGTTGTACAGGATGTCCCTCAAAGGCAGTGGGCTGCTATCCTATGGCTATCATTTAGTGGAAAAGGTAGGGATAGGCTCCTTACTGTGAAAGAAAATGATGCTAATAATTTCCAAGTTCTTAAGAATGCACTCCTGGATGGTTATGGCTTAACCACTGAACAGTACAGGATAAAGTTCAGAGAGACCAAAAAGGAGTCTTCACAAGACTGGGTTGATTTCATTGACCAGGCAGTGAAGGCCTTGGAGGGGTGGTTACATGGCAGTAAAGTTACTGATTATGACAGCCTGTATAACTTGATCCTGAGAGAGCATATTCTTAATAATTGTGTGTCTGATTTGTTGCACCAGTACTTGGTGGACTCTGATCTGACCTCTCCCCAAGAATTGGGAAAGAAGGCAGACAAATGGGTCAGAACAAGAGTGAACAGAAAAGTTCATACAGGGGGTGACAAAGATGGCAACAAAAAGAAGGATGGTAAGTCTTCTGACAAGGGTGGGGACAAATCTAAAAATGAGTCTTCATCAGGCCCACAAAAACACTCGGGTGGGGGTGGTGGGTCCAAATCCTCCTTTAATCAGAACAAGGAAAATAAACCATGGTGCTATTTATGTAAAATAAAAGGCCATTGGACAACAGATCCCAGTTGTCCAAAGAAAGGCACCACTGCTCCTACCACTACAACCCCTACTGCTACACCTAGTGTCCCTACTAATAGCAGTGGTGGTGGGAGCAAACCTACTAATAGCCAATCCAAGGGAGTAGCTGGGCTCACTTTTGGTAATTTAGTTGGGGTTGGTCTAATTAGGGAGACCACAGAGGCTACTTTAGTCTCTGAAGGGGCTATTGATTTAGCCACTTTGGTTGCTTGCCCCCATAACTTGGAGAAGTACAAGCAACTAACCCTAATAAATGGTGTTGAGGTCCAGGCCTACAGGGACACAGGTGCCAGTGTCACAATGGTGATTGAGAAACTGGTGCACCCTGAACAACACATACTTGGATACCAGTACCAAGTAACCGATGCTCACAACATAACACAAAGCCACCCCATGGCTGTTGTAAATCTCAACTGGGGGGGGTAACTGGTCCAAAGAAAGTTGTGGTAGCTTCAGATTTACCTGTAGACTGTCTATTAGGGAATGATTTGGAGACATCAGCTTGGTCAGATGTGGAGTTGGAGGCCCATGCAGCAATGCTGGGCATCCCAGGGCATATTTTTGCTTTGACAAGGGCTCAGGCCAAAAAGCAAAAAGGACAGAGAAGCTTGGATCCTGGAACAATGGACCAAGTGCTCCCTAAAGCTAGGGCTAGTAGAAGCAAACCACTTCCTACTATCCCTCCCTCTACAGTGGATTCAACTTCTGAGGAAGAAGAATTCCCTCCCTGTGCAGAACCTACACCAGAGGAGCTGGAAGCAGACACTGCTGAGCTTTTGGGTGAAGGGGGGCCTGCCAGAGAGGAGCTGAGTGTGGCACAGCAAACCTGTCCCACATCAGAGGGTCTCAGACAGCAAGCTGTCAAACAGGCTAATGGGGATGTCAGTGACTCTCACAGAGTTTACTGGGAGGACAACCTCTTGTACACTGAGCATAGGGATCCTAAACCTGGAGCTGCCAGGAGATTAGTGATTCCTCAGGAGTACAGAAAGTTCCTCCTAACACTGGCACATGACATTCCCCTAGCTGGGCACCTGGGTCAAATGAAAACTTGGGACAGATTGGTTCCATTGTTTCATTGGCCTAGGATGTCTGAGGACACAAAGGAATTTTGTAAGTCCTGTGAAACCTGTCAAGCCAGTGGCAAGACAGGTGGCACCCCAAAGGCACCCCTTATCCCACTGCCTGTGGTTGGGGTTCCCTTTGAAAGGGTAGGGGTTGACATAGTTGGCCCCCTTGACCCTCCTACTGCTTCAGGCAATAGGTTTATCTTAGTGGTAGTGGACCATGCCACAAGATATCCTGAAGCTATTCCTTTAAGGACCACTACAGCACCTGCAGTGGCAAAGACCCTCCTGGGAATATTTTCCAGGGTGGGCTTCCCAAAGGAAGTAGTATCAGACAGGGGAAGCAATTTCATGTCTGCATACTTAAAGGCCATGTGGAAGGAGTGTGGTGTAACTTACAAGTTCACAACACCCTATCATCCACAAACAAATGGACTGGTGGAGAGATTTAATAAAACTCTCAAAGGCATGATTATGGGTCTCCCTGAAAAACTCCGCAGGAGATGGGATATCCTTCTACCATGCCTCCTTTTTGCCTACAGGGAGGTACCCCAGAAAGGAGTGGGCTTCAGCCCCTTTGAACTTCTTTTTGGACACCCTGTTAGGGGTCCACTCACACTTGTAAAGGAGGGTTGGGAACAACCTTTAAAAGCTCCTAAGCAGGATATTGTGGACTATGTACTTGGCCTCAGATCAAGGATGGCTGAATACATGAAAAAGGCCAGTAAAAACCTTCAGGCCAGCCAAGAGCTCCAGAAGCAATGGCATGATCAGAAGGCTGTTTTGGTTCAGTACCAACCAGGGCAGAAAGTGTGGGTCTTGGAGCCTGTGGCCCCAAGAGCACTCCAAGATAAATGGAGTGGTCCCCACACAATTGTTGAAAAGAAGGGTGAAGTCACCTACTTGGTTGACTTAGGCACTGCCAGGAGTCCCCTTAGGGTGCTCCATGTCAACCGCCTGAAACCCTACTATGACAGGGCTGATCTCACCCTGCTCATGGCAACAGATGAGGGACAGGAAGAAGACAGTGATCCTCTACCTGATCTCTTCTCTTCCACAGAACAAGATGCTCTTGTGGAAGGTGTAGTTTTGGCTGATTGTCTTACTGCTGAGCAGAAAGATAATTGCATAAATCTCCTAGGACAATTTTCAGAACTCTTCTCTACTGTGCCAGGCACCACTTCTTGGTGTGAGCACACTATAGATACTGGAGACAGTTTACCTGTCAAAAGTAAGATCTATAGGCAGCCTGACCATGTCAGGGACTGCATAAAGCAAGAAGTTCAGAAAATGTTGGAACTAGGAGTGGTTGAGCACTCTGACAGTCCATGGGCTTCTCCTGTGGTACTGGTACCAAAACCCAATTCTAAACATGGAAAGAAGGAAACGCGGTTTTGTGTAGACTATAGAGGTCTCAACTTGGTAACCAAAACTGATGCTCACCCTATACCCAGGGCAGATGAGCTCATAGATACACTGGCATCTGCCAAGTATCTAAGCACTTTTGATTTGACTGCAGGGTATTGGCAGATCAAATTGTCAGAAGATGCTAAACCTAAGACTGCATTTTCTACCATTGGAGGACATTACCAGTTTACTGTAATGCCTTTTGGTTTGAAAAATGCACCTGCCACTTTTCAGAGGTTGGTGAACACAGTCCTGCAAGGGCTGGAAGCTTTCAGTGCAGCATATTTGGACGATATAGCTGTCTTTAGCTCCAGCTGGGATGATCACCTGGTCCACCTATGGAAAGTTTTGGAGGCTCTGCAAAAGGCAGGCCTCACTATCAAGGCTTCAAAGTGCCAGATAGGGCAGGGTAAGGTGGTTTATCTGGGACACCTTGTTGGTGGGGAACAGATTGCACCACTTCAGGGGAAAATCCAAACTATCATTGATTGGGTTCCCCCTACCACTCAGACTCAGGTGAGAGCCTTCCTAGGCCTCACTGGGTATTACAGGAGGTTCATTAAGAACTATGGCTCCATTGCAGCCCCTCTTAATGACCTCACATCCAAGAAAATGCCTAAAAAGGTATTATGGACAGCAAACTGTCAGAAAGCTTTTGAGGAGCTGAAGCAGGCCATGTGCTCTGCACCTGTCCTGAAAAGCCCTTGTTACTCTAAAAAATTCTATGTCCAAACTGATGCATCTGAATTAGGAGTAGGGGCAGTCCTATCACAACTTAATTCTGAGGGCCAGGATCAACCTGTTGCTTTTATTAGTAGGAGGTTGACCCCTAGAGAAAAGCGTTGGTCTGCCATTGAGAGGGAGGCCTTTGCTGTGGTCTGGGCTCTGAAGAAGTTGAGGCCATACCTGTTTGGCACTCACTTCATTGTTCAGACAGACCACAAACCTCTACTTTGGCTAAAACAAATGAAAGGTGAAAATCCTAAATTGTTGAGGTGGTCCATATCCCTACAGGGAATGGACTATACAGTGGAACATAGACCTGGGAGTAGCCACTCCAATGCAGATGGACTCTCCAG
This sequence comes from Pleurodeles waltl, assembly GCF_031143425.1. NCBI lineage: Eukaryota > Metazoa > Chordata > Amphibia > Caudata > Salamandridae > Pleurodeles > Pleurodeles waltl. Next base: position 1,228,380,502 of record NC_090440.1, on the reverse strand, counting down.
ATATTTCCACTTAGACAATGAAGACTCATCAGGTCATGGCTAGTCTTATTGTCCTTCGTTTGGGGGGGGTTGTGTAGGAAAGTACCATCTTGCCTGGCATGTTACCCCCATTTTTCACTGTATATATGTTGTTTTAGTTGTATGTGTCACTGGGACCCTGGTAACCCAGGGCCCCAGTGCTCATAAGTGTGCCTGAATGTGTTACCTGTGTAGTGACTAACTGTCTCACTGAGGCTCTGCTAATCAGAACCTCAGTGGTTATGCTCTCTCATTTCTTTCCAAATTGTCACTGACAGGCTAGTGACCATTTTTACCAATTTACATTGGCTTACTGGAACACCCTTATAATTCCCTAGTATATGGTACTGAGGTACCCAGGGTATTGGGGTTCCAGGAGATCCCTATGGGCTGCAGCATTTCTTTTGCCACCCATAGGGAGCTCTGACAATTCTTACACAGGCCTGCCACTGCAGCCTGAGTGAAATAACGTCCACGTTATTTCACAGCCATTTTACACTGCACTTAAGTAACTTATAAGTCACCTATATGTCTAACCTTTACCTGGTAAAGGTTAGGTGCAAAGTTACTTAGTGTGAGGGCACCCTGGCACTAGCCAAGGTGCCCCCACATTGTTCAGAGCCAATTCCCTGAACTTTGTGAGTGCGGGGACACCATTACACGCGTGCACTACATATAGGTCACTACCTATATGTAGCTTCACCATGGTAACTCCGAATATGGCCATGTAACATGTCTATGATCATGGAATTGCCCCCTCTATACCATCCTGGCATAGTTGGCACAATCCCATGATCCCAGTGGTCTGTAGCACAGACCCTGGTACTGCCAAACTGCCCTTCCTGGGGTTTCACTGCAGCTGCTGCTGCTGCCAACCCCTCAGACAGGCAGCTGCCCTCCTGGGGTCCAGCCAGGCCTGGCCCAGGATGGCAGAACAAAGAACTTCCTCTGAGAGAGGGTGTGACACCCTCTCCCTTTGGAAAATGGTGTGAAGGCAGGGGAGGAGTAGCCTCCTCCAGCCTCTGGAAATGCTTTGTTGGGCACAGAGGTGCCCAATTCTGCATAAGCCAGTCTACACCGGTTCAGGGACCCCTTAGCCCCTGCTCTGGCGCGAAACTGGACAAAGGAAAGGGGAGTGACCACTCCCCTGACCTGCACCTCCCCTGGGAGGTGTCCAGAGCTCCTCCAGTGTGCTCCAGACCTCTGCCATCTTGGAAACAGAGGTGCTGCTGGCACACTGGACTGCTCTGAGTGGCCAGTGCCACCAGGTGACGTCAGAGACTCCTGCTGATAGGCTCCTTCAGGTGTTAGTAGCCTATCCTCTCTCCTAGGTAGCCAAACCCTCTTTTCTGGCTATTTAGGGTCTCTGTCTCTGGGGAAACTTTAGATAACGAATGCATGAGCTCAGCCGAGTTCCTCTGCATCTCTCTCTTCACCTTCTGATAAGGAAACGACCGCTGACCGCGCTGGAAGCCTGCAAACCTGCAACATAGTAGCAAAGACGACTACTGCAACTCTGTAACGCTGATCCTGCCGCCTTCTCGACTGTTTTCCTGCTTGTGCATGCTGTGGGGGTAGCCTGCCTCCTCTCTGCACCAGAAGCTCCGAAGAAATCTCCCGTGGGTCGACGGAATCTTCCCCCTGCAACCGCAGGCACCAAAAAGCTGCATCACCGGTCCCTTGGGTCTCCTCTCAGCACGACGAGCGAGGTCCCTCGAATCCAGCGACTCCGTCCAAGTGACCCCCACAGTCCAGTGACTCTTCAGCCCAAGTTTGGTGGAGGTAAGTCCTTGCCTCACCTCGCTGGGTTGCATTGCTGGGAACCGCGACTTTGCAGCTACTCCGGCCCCTGTGCACTTCCGGCGGAAATCCTTTGTGCACAGCCAAGCCTGGGTCCACGGCACTCTAACCTGCATTGCACGACTTTCTAAGTTGGTCTCCGGCGACTCCTTTGTGCAACTTCGGCAAGCATCGTTTCACGCATCCTCGTAGGGCCTGTTTCTGGCACTTCTCCGGGTGCTACCTGCTTCAGTGAGGGCTCTTTGTCTTACTCGACGTCCCCTCTCTCTTCAGGTCCAATTTGCGACCTCCTGGTCTCTCCTGGGCCCCAGCAGCGTCCAAAAACGCCAAACGCACGATTTGCGCCTAGCAAGGCTTGTTGGCGTCCTTTCGGCGGGAAAACACTTTTGCACGACTCTCCAAGGCGAGAGGGATCCGTCCACCAAAGGGGAAGTCTCTAGCCCTTTTCGTTCCTGCAGAAACCTCAGCTTCTTCTGTCCAGTCGAAGCTTCTTTGCACCCGCCGCTGGCATTTCCTGGGCATCTGCCCATCTCCGACTTGCTTGTGACTTTTTGACTTGGTCCCCTTGTTCCACAGGTACCCTAGATTGGAAATCCACAGTTGTTGCATTGCTGGTTTGTGTCTTTCCTGCATTATTCCTCTAACACGACTACTTTGTCCTTAGGGGAACTTTAGTGCACTTTGCACTCACTTTTCAGGGTCTTGGGGAGGGTTATTTTTCTAACTCTCACTATTTTCTAATAGTCCCAGCGACCCTCTACAAGGTCACATAGGTTTGGGGTCCATTCGTGGTTCACATTCCACTTTTGGAGTATATGGTTTGTGTTGCCCCTATCCCTATGTTTCCCCATTGCATCCTATTGTAACTATACATTGTTTGCACTGTTTTCTAAGACTATACTGCATATTTTTGCTATTGTGTATACAGGGAGTGCAGAATTATTAGGCAAGTTGTATTTTTGAGGATTAATTTTATTATTCAACAACAACCATGTTCTCAATGAACCCAAAAAACTCATTAATATCAAAGCTGAATATTTTTGGAAGTAGTTTTTAGTTTGTTTTTAGTTTTAGCTATGTTAGGGGGATATCTGTGTGTGCAGGTGACTATTACTGTGCATAATTATTAGGCAACTTAACAAAAAAAAATATATACCCATTTCAATTATTTATTATTACCAGTGAAACCAATATAACATCTCAACATTCACAAATATACATTTCTGACATTCAAAAACAAAACAAAAACAAATCAGTGACCAATATAGCCACCTTTCTTTGCAAGGACACTCAAAAGCCTGCCATCCATGGATTCTGTCAGTGTTTTGATCTGTTCACCATCAACATTGCGTGCAGCAGCAACCACAGCCTCCCAGACACTGTTCAGAGAGGTGTACTGTTTTCCCTCCTTGTAAATCTCACATTTGATGATGGACCACAGGTTCTCAATGGGGTTCAGATCAGGTGAACAAGGAGGCCATGTCATTAGATTTCCTTCTTTTATACCCTTTCTTGCCAGCCACGCTGTGGAGTACTTGGACGCGTGTGATGGAGCATTGTCCTGCATGAAAATCATGTTTTTCTTGAAGGATGCAGACTTCTTCCTGTACCACTGCTTGAAGAAGGTGTCTTCCAGGAACTGGCAGTAGGACTGGGAGTTGAGCTTGACTCCATCCTCAACCCGAAAAGGCCCCCCAAGCTCATCTTTGATGATACCAGCCCAAACCAGTACTCCACCTCCACCTTGCTGGCGTCTGAGTCGGACTGGAGCTCTCTGCCCTTTACCAATCCAGCCACGGGCCCATCCATCTGGCCCATCAAGACTCACTCTCATGTCATCAGTCCATAAAACCTTAGAAAAATCAGTCTTGAGATATTTCTTGGCCCAGTCTTGACGTTTCAGCTTGTGTGTCTTGTTCAGTGGTGGTCGTCTTTCAGCCTTTCTTACCTTGGCCATGTCTCTGAGTATTGCACACCTTGTGCTTTTGGGCACTCCAGTGATGTTGCAGCTCTGAAATATGGCCAAACTGGTGGCAAGTGGCATTGTGGCAGCTGCACGCTTGACTTTTCTCAGTTCATGGGCAGTTATTTTGCGCCTTGGTTTTTCCACACGCTTCTTGCGACCCTGTTGACTATTTTGAATGAAACGCTTGATTGTTCGATGATCACGCTTCAGAAGCTTTGCAATTTTAAGAGTGCTGCATCCCTCTGCAAGATATCTCACTATTTTTGACTTTTCTGAGCCTGTCAAGTCCTTCTTTTGACCCATTTTGCCAAAGGAAAGGAAGTTGCCTAATAATTATGCACACCTGATATAGGGTGTTGATGTCATTAGACCACACCCCTTCTCATTACAGAGATGCACATCACCTAATATGCTTAATTGGTAGTAGGCTTTCGAGCCTATACAGCTTGGAGTAAGACGACATGCATAAAGAGGATGATGTGGTCAAAATACTCATTTGCCTAATAATTCTGCACTCCCTGTATATATCTTGTGTATATTTCCTATCCTCTCACTGAGGGTACACTCTAAGATACTTTGGCATATTGTCATAAAAATAAAGTACCTTTATTTTTAGTATAACTGTGTATTGTGTTTTCTTATGATATTGTGCATATGACACTAAGTGGTACTGTAGTAGCTTCACACGTCTCCTAGTTCAGCCTAAGCTGCTCTGCTAAGCTACCATTATCTATCAGCCTAAGCTGCTAGACACCCTATACACTAATAAGGGATAACTGGGCCTGGTGCAAGGTGCAAGTACCCCTTGGTACTCACTACAAGCCAGTCCAGCCTCCTACACTTTGTGCACAGCCAAGCCCAGGTCCCCAGCACTCTGTCCTGCTCAGCTCCCTGAGTTGATCTCCGGCTTCGTGGGACCTTTTTGCAGTGTTGGGGCAACTGCTGTGTTCAGACTTCTTGAACCCATGTTCAAGTCCTTCTGTTGGTGCTACCTTCTTGTGCATGGACTCTCTATGTTGCTGAGGGCCCCCTCTGTCTCCTCTCCCAAGTGGCGGCTTCATGGTCCTTCCTGGGCCTGGGCAGCACCCTTTTTCTTCAACTGTGACTCTAGCAGCTAGCAAGGCTTGTTTGTGGTCTTTTGCCAAAGAAACAATGCTGCATCCTCCAGCACTCCATGGGACATCTTATGCACAAATGAGAAGTTCCTAGCAACTTTCGTTGTTGCAGAATCTTCAGCTTCTTCCATCCAGAGGCAGCCATTTTGCACCTTCATCTGGGGTTTAGTGGGCTCCTTCCCCTCCTGGACACATTCACGAATCTTGGACTTGGTCCCCTTCCTGTGCAGGTCCTCAGGTCCAGGAGTCCGTCTTCAGAGCTTTGCAGTCTGTTGTGGTCTTTGCAAAATCCTCTATCACGAGTTTAGTGTGTTTCTGGGGAAATAGTAGTACTTTATTCCTACTTTCCAGGGTCCTGGGGTGTGGTATCTTGGACACCCTTAGTGTTTTCTTACACTCCCAGTGACCCTCTACACACTACACTAGCCTAGGGGTCCATTTGTGGTTCACATTCCACTTTTTTAGTATATAGTTTGTGTTCCCCCTAGGCCTATTGCATCCTATTGTATTCTACAGTGTTTGCACTACTTTCTGACTGTTATACTTACCTGATTTTGGTTTGTGTGTATATTTTCTGTATTTTACTTACCTCCTAAGGGAGTATATCCTCTGGGATATTTTTGGCACATTGTCACAAAAATAAAGTACTTTTATTTTTAGTAACCCTGAGTATTGTGTTTCTTATGATACAGTACCTATATGATATAAGTGGTATCCTAGTTCAGCCTAAACTGCTCTTCCATAGCTACCTCTATCAGCCTAAGCTGCTAGAACACTACTAATCTACTAATAAGGGATAACTGGACCTGCCACGAGGTGTAAGTACCATCAGGTACCCACTATAAGCCAGGCCAGCCTCCTACACCATCTAAGCGCTAAGTATGTGAAAAGCAGGAAAAAAAAGTCCCCAGCTAGAGAGGCAGATCATCCCGACCTCCTAATCTCTTCTGAAAGCCATGTTTTAACAGCACTGCGAAATTCCAGATGTGATTCAATTCTTCGGATATCCACCAGTAATGTATTCTAAAGCCTGGCTGCTGCTACTGAGAAAGTTTTCACCCCACCTAGCCTTCCTAAATCTGGGGGTATTTACCTTCTTATTCCCTACTGAGTGCACATCTTTGCTCAGGACATACCAGGAGAACACTGTACTCCAATAGCCTGCCCCAACCTGATGCAAGGCTTTATGTACCAGGCAGACTGCTTTAAAGTTAATCCACTTCGTGATCAGGAGCCAATGTAGGGACCTCAGGCCCTCCCTCACCGAGAGTCTCTTTGGAAGCCCAAAGATCAGCCGTACAGCCCCATTTGTATCACTTGCAACTTATTGTGGGGGTATTGAGCAACTTCAGATAAAGGGCATTGCAATAATCCAGGCAAAAAATGAAAAGCGCCAAGAGGACTCGGACCCTAAACTCTGTGGAAATAAAAGGCAGGATCTTTCTGATCATTCTCAATGTCCAGTGACAGGTCTTTACTGTTTTGATAATCTGACCCTGGAATGTCAATTTCTAGTCATAGGCCATAACTAGATTCCTGGCTTAGTTTCACCAGAGTGAGTAGTGAGCCATATACCTCCGGCCACCAACTGTTATTCCAAATGAGGCTGTTAGTCTCAAAGAACTGGATCTCCGTTTTATCACCATTCATCTTAAGCTAGTTCTTGCCAGCAAAACTGCAAGGATGAGTAATTTACCCTCATACTATATGGGAAATATGTGCAGCCTAAGCCACCTGTAAACAAATAACACCTTGATTTTTATAGCTCTTGGTGTCATAGTCCTGTGACTTTGTGGAACTGAACACAATAAGTTACTGATATTATTCACTTCAATGGTTCTTTAATCAAATCCAATAGGATGAACACCAAAGACAACTCTGTTGGTGTTTAAACCTGCGGTCTGAAAGCTCTAAACTAATCTGTCTAGCAGGTGCATAAAATTGTTGAGTGGAGGTTCTTTAAGAAAAGGGAGTTTGACGAGGGTAAATAGCTGAGGTGCTGTTCAGAAAAGTTATGTTCCTGTATCACTACTTTACCACAGCATTACACAACGTGAGTTTTGAAAGATTGGTCGGCTGGGTCCTGAAGCCTCAATGTATCACTGCATACCCATGTTTGCTATTGAAAATGCTCCTCTCAAGGACATTTAAAGAATTTTGGGGTCCCTGGAACCTGCGTAATTTGGGGGACCCTGTTCGAAACAGCTTTTAATTTACGATTGAATTTCAGCTCTTTCATGCACTTTTTGGACAGATCACTAATAATCACAGGCACACTCGTCCAGATTCTTAAATGTTTACATCTAATCGAAGTGTGCTTTCAATATTCTTTTACACAGCAGAAGCTTACCAATATTACTGCAAATTATCTCTGTTACACCCTCCCATTTCTCATATGTGAGGTCCTGTTATGATCTATAACAACTGTCTTATGGATGTTGCAAGAAGCATAAACACAGCATTTCTCTGGAAAATGCCTGTCAGAGACTCTCACACATGAACCACATTAAAAATAAATGTAAAGAAAACGGTATTTAAAGCAATTTGTTAAAGAATTATGCAAGGTCACCAAGGCGAGTCTCTCTGCAGAACAGAGCCGGCTCTATCACAGCCTCCATGAAAGGCTGGGCCCCGAGGCCAGAGCCCATTTTGCACATGCCTTGAAACGTTTCTGGCTCCACTGCACCCTGGGCCAGGGTTGGCACTTGACAAGGACCTTTATTGGAATAAATTAAAATACACACATATTTCACCTGCAGTAAACCCAAATGACCGAATGCAGTAGTATCTTGTCACTTAATGAGCGTAGTCTGTTATTCATAGAGCGCACAAAGGGGCTGAACTTAATGTGGTGCCAGAGTCATCCAGCTCAATGGTTCGGTGTGTATTCCCCATTGCAGGATAGAAGGCTGAGTCAGGCATGTGATCTGAAATGAGGGTGAACGCGGCAGGCATGAAGGTCAATTCACCAAAACGCAATTGGTAGCTAGAGCGACATCACATGCCCTTTGACCTCCAATTTCACACTCACGTATTCTTACACATATGCACATTTACACTTAAACACACACTCTCTTACATGAACACACTCCCTGTTTCTTCCTCTTTCTTTGCCGCTGCAGCCATTAGGATAAGCCCTGTGGTCGCTAAATATATGTTTTTAAATAGTTAAATAGTTGAGGTGTATTTATTGTTTTTGGCCGTGGAGCGGGAGCAGGGGATGAACGGCACTCCCTTTCCTTCATTGGAGTCTCTAAAGGCGTCTGCGCTCGCACAAACGCACGTTTATTTTTACTTTATGAAAAGTTGTGGGTGCAGCGAGTGCGGGGTCCTCGGATAATGCTGCTGACACTGCGGGAGCATCCATCGGGCCTTCCCGGTGTCGGGCATGAGTTCTATGGCTTCTGTCTGAAGCCGTGTGAAGTGCTGCTTGGAGAGGCTAACCTCATTTTATTTTTATGAGGTGCGCAGATAGTGGCAGTTCTGAATCTCGCTAGCGGTGCAGCGTGAGCCATAAAATTGCTATATGTGTCCCCTGAGAGTGCCTGACGGTACAGAAAATGTGAGTTAGGGCTTTGCCCTAGGGAAATAATTGCAGGTGCTCCCTCCACTTCTATTGGGCTTAATTTGAGAGTTTTTTCTCTTCATTTAGCTGCAGTTCCTTCTTCATTCAACCAGCAAGAGCTGATTTCCCCCCTTTTTTTGTTGAACTCCGTCTTGACTGTACATCTTTAGGATGGGTTATTATACTGAAGAAGAGGAGTTCTTTCTGCAAGAGGCCGAAGAGCCCTATGATAGCCAGATGGAGGAAAGATTGGTGCAGGACCTGGGATTTCACGTGCAGGACTCTGTAAATCAAGCCCCCATTAAGGCTTTAAAGCATTTTACTCAGCCTTTAGTGTGTTATGGTCAGAGAGAATTGATGGGCAGGCCGTCTCAGACCAGAAGGTCGGAATCTGTAAATCTGGATGTGAGTCGGACCCAGAAGGTCCCTGGAGGTACTAGATCCTCAGCTGAAATACTGTTGCAAATGGCTTCTTCTGTCCTTAGAGAGCATGAATGTGAAAAGGGTCTCTCTGAAATACCTAGAGAATAATCCCCTCATGGTACGCTGCCTCCAGAAGATTTGCAGTCTTCTGCTTCCGATTCTTCTGACTCAGAGAAGAATCGAGAGGAACACAAGATTTTGGGAAAAAGGAAACATAAATCTCGTCATGTTTCAGACGAAGCATCGGTTAAGAGAAACCTGTTTTTCGATCCTGAGAGTATTATTAATCCGAGATCCACTGAATGGACACCCTCTGTGAAGGTGGTGCACCATGTCCAGGATAGATTGCGCAAAGGATTCGACAAGGATGTTCGCAATACATTGCGTTCAAAGTGTCCCCACCCTTCCTTGACAGGTAAGGTGGTGGATACTCCAGAACTAGACCAGAGTATGGCCACTTTTCTTTAAAAGTTCTCGAAAGATCCTAAAAAAGGACTGGACCGAGCCTGGAAAGGCTGCCAGGATAAGCTCCTAGATATTTCTGGACCGCTCACGAAGATCCTGGAACTGGTGGTGCAAGCCAAGGAGAATAACTTGCCTTTGGATCCTGCGGCAGTACTGGAGTGGACACAAAGGACTATTTGCCTCCTTGGCAATGCAAATTGCGCCATGTCCAATGAACAACGCAAATCGTTCTTGATGGGGATAGATTCCATGTTAGTGGAATTAGCTTCTTCGAAGCCTGGTTCTCTGGCCAATGGCCTCCTATTCGGAGATAAATTTGTTAAAGATCTAGGAAAATACATGTACACCTTTTCCGCCCTAGACAAAGCTCAGTCCTCCATGAAGAAAATATTTAGTGGCGGCCTTTTTATCAGGGCTGAATGCTACAGAGACCGAGTGCCAGGCTGTAGATACTATCAGGCCTCCTCTTCCAAAGGCCGGAGATCATACCAAGCCAACTTTGGGATTCTATCCCTCCCGCAGGAGAGGTCAAGGTCGCACCAATAGAGGAGGAAACAGGGGCAGTTACAACAAAATCAGACCTGGCAGCAACAAGTGAGAATAATTCCCTTTTCTGAAGTCCATCTGAGGGGCAGGTTAAAGGACCATTTGCAGGCTTGGAGACAAATATCACAGGATCCCTGGATCCTTCAGACGGTGATGAGTTATCACTTGGAGTTTTATTCTCCCCTCAATCGGACAGCTGTGCCTCCCGTTCTACGTTTTTCCCAAACAGAGAGCAATTTCATAGACGCCGAGGTAGCTTCTCTTTTTCAGAAGCGAGCGATACTTCCCTCAGAATGTCACCCTTCTGGGTTCATCAGCACAATTTTTCTTGTGCAAAAGAAATGAGGAGGAGATCGGTTAGTTCTCAAGCTAAGGGACTTCTATTCATTCATAATATATCGCCATTTCATGATGGAGGGTATTCACCTTTTAAGAGACCTTTTGTTAGACGGAGACTGGCTTGTGCATCTGGATCTCAAGGATGCTTATTTGACCGTACCGGTTTTTGCACCACATCGCAGATTCCTGCAGTTTTGTTGGCTAAACCAGTGGTTCGAGTTTGCAGTCCTCCCCTTCGGTCTATCTTCAGCCCCCTGGTGTTTCACCAAATTGCTTCATCCAGTCATACAATTTCTGCGAGAAAGGGGAGTTCATCTCATAATTTATCTAGACAACATTTTGATTATGGCCCAGACAAGAGAGGTGGTTCTGGTTCATCTAAACTGGAATATTAACATTTTTCAAGATTTGGGGTTTTAATGAAACTCAGACAAATCCATCCTCATCCCTTACCAATGTATAGAATTCTTAGGCTTCCAAATAGATTCTATCAAAGCATAATTACGACTCCCTGTGACGAAACGGGCAATTATCAAGAAAGAGTTACAGAGATCCCTTGCCTCTCCGAGTATATCATTGAGGACGTTAGCGAGGTTGGTAGGACTTCTAGCCTCCTTCTTTCAAGCAATATATCTGGGCCCCTTGCATTACAGGGCCCTTCAATGGTTAAAGATTTTGCATCTACGCAAGGGTCTCTCTTTTGAGGAGCAGATTGACGGAAGAAGCCCAAGCAGAGATATCCTGGTGGTTGGAACACATGGATGCTTGGAACAGAAGAGTGATTTCTGCTTCAGTTCCAGAGGCTATCATAGAATCGATGCCAGCCGATGGGTCTGGGGTGTTCGATGTAGGACAGTAGAGACGGAAGACAGGGGGTCTCCGGCGGAACCCTCCCTCCACACCAATTGTTTGGGACTCCTGGCGGGAGCATTTGCAATCCGCTCTCTCTTTCCCCAGAAAGCCAGTTTTTGCATACTATTAAGTATGGACAACATCTCAGCAGTGCAATACATCAACCATTTGGGTGGGAGAAGATCACAAATTCTGGCGAAGATTGCCAAGGAATTTTGGCATTTTTGCCTTCAACATCAGATTTCAGTGATGGCAGAATACATTCCGGCTCATTCCAATGTAATAGCGGATTGTAACTCTTGTTTCTTGAGGGATGGCAGCGATTGGAAGCTGCATCAGTCTGTGTTCCTGGCAATTACGAGTCACTGAGGGAAATGTGCGATAGATCTTTTTGCTTCTCGCCTCAACTCTCAACTCCCTCTCTTTTACAGCCGGAGGCCAGACCCGTTGGCCCTAGTGACAGATGACTTTCTTCAGGTATGGACAAACTCTCTGTTGTATGCCTTTCCTCCCTTCTCCAATGTTCAGAGAGTATTCTCTCAGGTTTGGAGACAGGGGGCGGAGATAATTTGAATCACACCTCTTTGGAGAGCACAACGTCTGCCGGTGTTCCCAACGTTGCTTCTGGATCCGGGTAATTTCCCTCATCTTCTAATAGTGCAGGGGCTGTTGTCCCTCATGGCGTGGAGACTTTCAGGGGACGTTGCCAAATGCAAAATGTTTTGAGAGAATCTCTCTTCTTCTTATCGTAGTCTTGGGCACCCTCTACCCACAAAAGATATCAAGCTTTTTGGAAACGATGGGTGGGTTGGTGCTGTGAACGAAGTATTGATCCCCTGGGGACCCACATTGGCATGATTATAAATGTCTTATCGGATTTAGCTTCACAAGGATTATCTTATAGATCTATAAATAATTTCAGGTCAGCTCTTTCAGCGGGTCATCCTCATATTGATGGTAAATCGGTGGGTGAACACCCGTTAGTCTGTAAACTTCTAAGGGGAATCAGAATGGTGAAACGCCCTCAACCGAAATATTTGGTGCTTTGGGATGTTAAAATTGTTCTTCGGTTTTTACGAAACTGGTCATGTAATGAAGATTTATTGTGTAAACAATTGTCGACCAAACTCACAATTTTATTATGTCTCATCTCATGCAGAAGAGTTTCGGATGTAAAAACTCTGGACTTAACAGGTAGAGTTTTTACTCCTTAGGGGGTCTCATTTTCCATTTCAAGACGTACTAAAACGGCTTCCAGGAATATTTCGTACCCAGCTTTTCCACATCATCATAAATTATATGTGGTTCAATGTATAAAGGCATATGAGGATTGTACTCAAGAGTTTTGCAGAGATACTCAAGGTCAATTACTCATTTCCTTACAGAGACCATTTTCTCCAGTCTCTTCAGCCTCTTTGGCTAGGTGGGTTAAATGGTTATTGAGTGAGACTGGAATTAAGGTTTCTTCTTTTGGAGCTCATTCAGTCAGGGGTGCTATGGCCTCTAAGTCATTTAGTGTTGGTTCTCGTTTAAAAGACATAAAAAATGCTGCAGATTGGTCTTCTGATAATACGTTTAAAGTGTTTTATCATAAACCTATTGTAGATGTGGCTTCAATTGTGGTGGGTCAGCCTTGAACTAGCATAATCCAAAAGTTCCGGTCTTGACATAGAATAAAAAAAATTCTAGCTTACGTGTCAAGAATTTTCAATTCTATTAAGGACAGGGAGGCGAGGATTATCCCACCCTTATGTATCATGTATTTGAGTAATATTTAACTTACTGTTTTGAAGTATAACTAAGTTGATGATGATGTATATTTTACATCTGTATCTCACTAAGTTTCCCTCCCATTTAGACACTGTTTATGAGACATTATCAATATGTTTTTTTCTTTTATTAGGTTCTGATACCAAGAACGCGTAAAGATTTGACGTTCCTATGAATGGTTCAGTGAGATTGTGACTGTCTGGAGTCCTGGATGACGCTGATTGGATTAATTATTCGTTTCTTCAGGTTGCATTATTCTGTTGTTGCAAAGAAAGAGGAAGGACTTTAGTTCACGGACATATATACAGACCAGGGATTGGTTGGATTGGACTACTGAGAATGTCGGGTATTGTAGTTTTTGTGTGTAATTCTTGACGTGTAAGCTAGAATTTTTTTATTACAAACTACCTCCTTAAGGTATGCGTTTCGATATTACAGCGCAATAAAGTATGTTAGTAAACAGTGTTATAAACAATCTGATTGGCTGCTAGTACAATTAATTTCTTTCAATATGTGTGATTCAAGTTCTTCGTTTTGCGTCACATTAAGTCGACGGTGCAACCAGTAATCCATTTGAATAATCAATACACTAAGGCAAGCTAGGAGATCCTTGTGGCTATAATGGAAATGCAATGGGACAACCTAAGCCTTTTCCAAAATGCCCTGGGCTTGATGGACCGACCATCCAAAAATTGCAAGTCATGAAAAGTACACAAGACAATGTTTAAATATATCCTGACGTGTGCAGAGCATGGAAAAATGTTTTGCGTTTCAGAGAGGCAAATCTACAGCTATATAAAAAAATGAAAACTAAATTAAGAGTATACTTATATTTTTTTATAAGTGGTCGGCATATAAAACAAGAAACTATAATTCGAGTTGTAAAATTATGAAAAAAGCAGCAGCAAAAAAACAGGCTCAGAAAGTTTTAAAGTACATAGGGGCTGATTTAAGAGCCCCAAGCGCCTCCTTGTGCAAAATTAGCATCAACGAGGCCAAAATCGCCACGCCAAATCCATGCATTGTGCCACTTTGTAACCCTTTGCACTACATTATGCCTGCAAAGGGGAAGTTCCCGAAAAAATGGCACCAAAAAATCTAACATATTTCTTTACGTCATTTTTTTGTCACTTTAATGCCTGTTCTGAAGGAGGCAATGGGATTTGCAGGATTAGTGTCAACATTTTTGACACTAGTCTTGTAAAGCTCCGAACTAGCATCAAAAATGTTGACGCTAGTTTCCCTGACTACAGCCATGGTGCACTGTATCTTAGATACAGCGCACATATGGTGGCATATGGGGCCCTAAGGGGCGCAAGAAAAGTGGGGCTGCACTGGGTGTAGCGCCACATTCTTTAAATCAGGCCTGTAGAGTTTTGCTTACTTTTTAAATTAGGAATATCAAATCACATAAAACTTTCCACTAGAGGTATGGAGGTTTCAAGCATTAGATGGGATATTGCATGAAGTTTTTGATAGTGTGCTATATAACAGGTCAGTTGGCGTCAGATTGTTGGGACTCCAAGACATTAGAAATGTGACTCTTGGGGCCAAAATTGTCAACACTTTGGATGGTGGAAAGTCACTAGAAGTGATACAAGCAGGCACAAAAAGTTATTCTGAAATTTACTTCCCAGTTCTAAACATGTTTTGCGCTGAAAAGACAGCCTTGAAGTAATACTTAGTAGTTTTCTGCGGTGCTTCGCACTACTTTGTGTCAAGGAGGCTTCCCATGGGTGCTATATGAAGGTTTTCATGCAAAACATTATTTACTAACATTTGTAGACAGGCTTTGCACCAAAAATATATGCCTACTTGAGGCAGGTGCAAAGTAGAAGAAAAGCTTTATTTTCTTCAGTGTACAGCACACATACAAAATGGGAAAAGTTTTAAAGTATAACTAAACATAGTATTTTGCCTTTGTTAGACTTGGCATCCATGGCGTGGTCTCCCCTAACTTTTTGCCTGTTTTCCAGGTTGTTGATGTGTGCTGGACTCTGTTTTTGCCATTTTTGATACTCTGGGCACTTTACCACTGCTATCCAGTGCTAAAGTGGAAATACTCCTATGTAAAATGTATGTGTGATTGGCTTTCCATGATTGCCATATATGATTTGCTAGTAAGTCCCTAGTACGGTGCACTAGAGGTGCCCAGGGCCTGTAAATCAAATGCTACTAGTGGGCCTGCGCACTGGTTGTGCCACCCACATACATAGCCCTGTAAGCATGGCTCAGACCTGCCACAGCAGTGTCTGTGAGTGCAGTTTTAAACTGCCAGTTTAACTTGGCAAGTGTACTCACTTTGCTGGCCTAAACCTTCCATTTTCTTACATGTAAGGCTCCCCTAAGGTAGGCCTTAGGTAGTACCATGGGCAGGGTGCAGTGCATGTTTAAGGTAGGACATATACTAATGTGTTTTATATGTCCTGACAGTGGAATACTGCCAAATTCAGTTTTCACCGTGCAAGGTCTACCAAATGTGAACATGGGGGCTGCCTTTAAATATTATTAAAGTGGAGATTCCCTTGGGAGCAAATAGCAATGTGGAATATAGAGTCTCCAAGCTCACAATTTAAAAATACATCTTTTAGTAAAGTTTGTTTTTAAATTGTGTGTTTGGAAATGCCACTTTTAGAAAGTAGGCATTTTCTTGCTTGAACCATTCTGTGACTCTGCCTGTTTGTGGATTCCCTTTCTGGGGCAGTTTTACAGATGGGCTTTTGCACCTCTCTCTAGACAGTGAAACAAAGGGAGCTGGGGTGTAGCCTGCATATGCTGATGAGCCATGTGTACTGGGAGGGAGGAAAGGAGTGGTCACTCACACCTGATAGGGCTGTGCCTGCCCTCACACAATGCAGTCTCCAACCCCCCTGGTGTGTGTCTGGGGCCTGGCCTGGGCAAGGCAGGATCTTACAAACAAGATAGACTTTCCTTTGAAGTTTGCCTACTTGAAAGGCAAAAAGGAGTATAAGTAGTGAACCCCAAACCCTGGAAAATCAGATGACTTATGGAATTAAGTGGAACCTCTGCCAAGGAGAAGGGCTGAAGAGCTGAGGAGAAGTGCTGCCCCTGCCTGTGACTGTGCTTTGTTGGGCTATCCTGCAGTTGCTGGTTCTGCCTGGGAAAGGGGACAAAGACTGGACTTTGTGGTATATTCCTGCTTGTGAAGAATCTCCAAGGGCTTGGACTGAGCTTGCCCACTGTTCTGAAGTCTCATGGCCATCAAAGACTTCCCCTACCAACACCTGGACTCTCTACTGAGACTCCTGCCCTGACAAGTGGTGCCCTATCCAGTCTCTGGGCCCTTGAAAGGAGAAGCTGGTGAAAATCCAAGAAAACCAACTTTGGACGACTCCAGACTGCCGCGGCTGCGGAATTTCGTGACGCTGCCTGCAACTGACTCTGTGGTCCTTGCTGGAGTGTGATGACCCTCGCAGGCCTGACACCGCTGCAGCCCCGCTGAAGTCCGCGACTCCATGGAAATCGACGCACCACGTCGTGACTGTCAGATATCCACTCCGCCCGAAGTGCACGGATTCAACGCTTTTCGCGGACACTGCCTCACTTCCAACGCTCTGCAGCAAAGACCCGACACCTCTTTGTGACACCTTTGCTCCGTCACCCCGCAGCACCAGAACCAACTCCGCCTCAGATCCAGCAATGCAGCGATATCCGACTTTGTGCACCAGCTTGTTTTCACACTTTGCTAAGGTACTGTACCTGGGGGCCTGCGTGACTCCATACCCGGCGCCATTGGCTTCGAATTGTTGGAAACGACTCCATCACAATGCTGTGTTATCACCTCATTGAAGCATTTTGTGTTTCTAAGCGCTATCTTTGAGTTCAATCTTTAAAAATTTATAACTTGACTTGTGTATGTCGGATTTTGTTGTTTTGGTCTTGTTTTGTGTAGATAAATATTGGCTATTTTTCTAAAACTTTGTTGAGTCATTTTGTGGAGTTTTTACTATATTACTGTGTGTGTTGGTACAAATACTTTACACCTGGTCTCTGAAGTTAAGCCTACCTGCTCGTGCCACGCTACCAAGGGGGTTAGCAGGGGTTAACTGAGTGTAATTCTCTTTTACCCTGACTAGAGTGAGGATCCTTGCTTGGACAGGGGGTAACCTGACTGCCAACCAAAGACCCCATTTCTAACAGCTTTTCTATAGAAAACCTATTCTAGACTCATGCACACACCTTTACACTATTGTACAACAGTGTGGATGGTGCTAGGCAGGCAGAAAGACGACTAGCGCTAGGAAAGAAACAATTAGCACCATATCTTAGCAGTTATGGTCCTGTGCTGCTCTCTCTTTCACTAAACACAACAAAGCAAAAGTGGTTTACTGTATATTTTTGCTATGTATAATTCCCTCTCCAATCCTAGTATGACTGGTTCATTCTTTGCAAAATTACTAGTAGCTAAATAAAGCCACTGTATACAAAAGTACATTAAAATGAATATGAAATTAGATGTTAACATTGGATACAATAAGTTTGGTCATGGTTACCTATGCTGTCATTATGACTTCACCATTTATAAAATTAAAACCGGATATTCAGTTGTGACAGTGGTGTTATGCTCAGGAAAAAGCCATGCTTCTTTGAAAGGTTGCATTTGAAATACTTTATTGCATTTCCAGTGTTTACATCTCAATTATAACAGCTCGGAGAGCGTCAGGACATTACCATATCTCCGGTGTAACCATATATAACTTTCAGGTATCCTGCCATGCATCAGAATTAAAATGTTAGTTCATGGTGTTTTATCCTGAAACCATATACCGAAAGCACAGCATGTACAATAATTTCCATCTTTTGGTCTGGACTGTGGCGCTTCTTCCATTTTCTAAGTATGGGCTTTGCGTTTAACGCCAATTATTGACTGCGCCACAGCAATTTCCTCTGAATATTTGCACACTGACTGTGCATATTTGTCAATCAAGTACGGAAGTTAGTGCTGTGGAGAAGGGGTTACCTAGCCATTTTGACCCTCTGTGGATTGGAGAAGGGATTTTAGGGTGGCTGTTGCTGAATTATGCAGGGGAAGTGAAATTACTGTTTTCACGTCTAGCATGTTCTGAAATGTTATTTTCTCAAGAGGCATCAAGATTTTTGCATTTCATATTTGACCAACAATTGCAGTTACTCAAAGGGGTGCTGTAAAAGAGAGCAAGTCAATCACCTGACCCTCTCTGGATTTGAATCCTCCCCCGACCCCAGCCCATGCAAGCATTGCACCACTTTGTAAATACAGCATGGGGGAAAAGCCACCTTGGCGCACCCTTAGCGTAAAAAAAAAGATTATATGGCAGCGCAAGGTGGCACTAGGGGCTTGTAAATATGCCCCTAAATTTGTAAGGACACTGGAATGAGAGAGGTGCTAAGGAAAGGGAAACTGAGGGGTATATTTACAAGACCCTTTTTCCGCCGGTGTGACCAGTATGTGATGCACCAGCAGCGCATAGTGCAGACCCACATCTACAAGGCCACGCAAAGCCACTTTGTGTGACTTTTCATGGCCATTTAGATATGGTGTAAATCAATGCAGTGCAGGTCGCTGTGATGCTTTACACTGCGTCAAGGAGGCATACGATGGGCGATTCAGCGGGCGTTCTCAAGCAACATCCATGGGTTTCGATGCATTCCCAGATTTACAAGATTCTATAAACCTGGGAATGCGTCAAAACTGTACTCCTCCCCAGGGCAGGCACAACAAGTAGAAATATCTTTATTTCTCCTTGTTGTTTCCTCTTTTCATGTGTACTGCATCCTGCAGCATACATAAGAAAGAGGAAAATGCCTTTCTCTGTTGTTTTTGTGCAGGAAGGTTTCCCTACCTGCACGGAAACAATCCTGCTAACAACATAGTCACCCTTCCACCATGGTGCTAAGGTGCCTATGTTGGTGCTAGGCAGCAATTTTATGTGCCAGCACAGGGTGAAA
Source organism: Pleurodeles waltl (assembly GCF_031143425.1). NCBI lineage: Eukaryota > Metazoa > Chordata > Amphibia > Caudata > Salamandridae > Pleurodeles > Pleurodeles waltl. The sequence continues at coordinate 1,228,361,694 of NC_090440.1, read as the reverse complement.
GAATAGAAATGTACTGCATCTTGTGAATACGGTGCATTTCTACCCTTTCCCTGTGCCGCAGAGAAAGGTCATTTTCTGCACTGCCCTGCGCCACAGGGCTTGTAGATATGCTCCACAGTTATGAAGGGGGGAGGTAGTGGCACTGTAGATGGAAATCTGAGAAGGTGCTGTAGCAAGGACTATGCAGTTATAACTGAACATATACAGAAGGGAGAAGGTAGATGGTAAAGGGAAAAAGGAGAGATGAGGAACTATAAGAAGGGTGAAGAACAGTAGCTGAATGGGGAAGAAAAATTCAGGGATATAGAAGGCATTGCAAGTGAAGGTGGGAGAGGGAAGAAATAGTTTATGAAGAGAGGGAAGTTGATGTGAAAGAGGTACTGGGGAGCCAGAATGGGGATGGAGAAGGAAGACAATGTAGAAAGAGGGAAAGAAGAGCTGGGCAAAAGAAAGGTACCTGGAATGAAGAAGACAGGCTAGTGGCAGCTGAGCTGAAGCAGAGGGAGGAACTGAAGACTAATATGAAGGATGTCAAGCTGAGTCAGAAAGCTGGAAAGAAAGGCTGTGGTGAAAGAGAGAATGGGAAGCTGCAATTAAAAGAGGTGAATGTGGCAGCTGCTCAGCTGGTGCTGAAGGAAGTAAGGGAGTTTAGGAGCAAAGAGAAGAGATAGAGCAGAAGTCCCACCACTCAACTCCAGTAGATGTGATAGCACTTTTTCTGCTAAAGCCAAATTTAAAACCAGGAGTGGTTTTAATCCCCTAAGGATTTTTTTGTTCCTCAATTGGACCTGTCCAACAAAGTTCCACGCAAATTACATCATGTTACATGTAAATAAAAAAGCACATTTGGCTTTACAATGGAAATGAAACAAATAATAAAACAACACAATGAACATTTCTTAAAGGTTTTAAGTCATTATAGAAGACAAAAAGAAATTCTGTCAATTAGTCATTTTAAATTAAAAGATACAATGCAGCTCAAAATAAAATGCAAAAAATGAAAATAGCAGAGCAAAATATTGCTCAACTTACTTAAAGTAAACCATTAGTCAAAGGTCAGACCGATATAGTGTGGACTTCTAATGATCAGGGAAGAGTAAGCACAACTCCTTCAAAAAGAGACTTCTTTTATATACCAAAACCCATATAACACATAAGGACAAGTTCTCAGGGGAATCATGCCACGGTCCAATAGGAAAGGCCTTGGGAACAATCTCTCTCAACAGAACAGTGTGCTAAAGAGTCCTAATAAAAGAATCATCATTTCACACCTAGGAAAGTGACATTACATCTTGAAGCAATGCTTGCATAATTTCTTGTGCATGAATAATCTGTGTGCAGATTGAGGCAGGAACAAACAGATACCCACATGCAGAATAGATGGTGGCAGACAGCACCAGCTATGTTTTTTTAATAGAGAACTACACTATCTAATACTAGCATCAGCAGATTTTCTCAACAGACTACTTTGATTCGTGGATCTTCAGTCATGTTAATGCACAGTGTTTTTTAAATATTAAAGCCTGGATTACATGTGGGAATACAAACTCCAAAAACATACATTCTACTTGCAGAAAATGACAAGGTTCAACAGGAAGGCATACAGGACAAACCATATTATCGTAATCTTCGATCATGGACATTGTATATGTACTAGCTATACTCAGACAAAGCATGAGTTAGTAAATACCCAGCAATGATCACCTTCAAATCATCAGTTCTTGTCCCTCATCCATTCTTAAACAATTGCAACATTTTGCTGCAAGTTACACAGTGCAGCGTTCCACGCCCGAGCTGATGTGTATCAATCTGCTGTCGTCAGTAGGAATGGTTTGAGGAAGTCCCAAATATCTCTGGGCCAGGACGATGGTTAAGCATCATTGCATACACCTCAAATTGTTCCTTGCAATATATAAGAGATTGGAGTCAATTTTTGTAAATCGGGGCCCTTCCTCTACTCTAACTGCTGGCCACTAATCATTGTGCCTGCAGAAGCACCAGTGCCTTGTATTAGGAGTACGATGCAGGGTTGTCCCACACCCATCCCAGCATGGCCACCTTGTGGTCTCTAGGTATCTCATGCGCCACCAAGACAAGCCCAACCAAGTGCAGTTAGCCCCAGGCTGCCCGCACCTAGCGCAGTTCTTGGGGCAGTCGGATTATTTTATAATGTATAGTACGAAACCTGCTGCTCAGGGGTATCAGACCACCAAAAAGTCCACATCTTCCCTGAAATCTAGAGTCTCATCTCATCTTCCCCTTTAGTCCGTGCAGATTGCTCCTTCATTGGCACGTCATCTAGAGATGCAAGATACAACTTGGTAATTAGCTGTGTTGTGGAGCTGACCGCAAGGAGTAGACCTAATGCTCATCAGGACACCTGCGCCACAGGGATTCTGGCCCTAGCACCGCCAGTGCACTTTTAAATCAGAAATATGGGAGAGTATCGATTGAGGTGTGCTATGTGGCTTCAACAAAACTATCAAGGCTCAGGAATTGTTTGTTAACGTGCAGGTTACCCCAGTTTGCAAGCCCCTCTTGTACAGTTGAAGAAGCGCCTTTGGTTCACGAGGGGCCTATATACCTGAGTATTGACAAAGTGGGAGCAAGAGTTAATATAGTACCCCCAGGCACGCTCGCCTGCCCAGCTCTTTCCAGGCCCTTAGTGCACAACTTCCTATTATAGTTAGTGAGTATCTCCGGCTGCATTAACTATACGAACCCTCAATAGCACTGGCGTAATTTTCTCTGTCTTGTTTGTCAAGTGTGATGTAAATGTCCATACCAGTAGTGTGCGAAGTGAGCCTAGGCGCAGAGGTAGTACAATTCAAGTTCAGGAGTTTTGACCCCCATCTGTGAAAGGGCTGTATTGGTGTGTTCCATCTCACCCACAATTGTTTGTTAGCCCAGGCTAATTTTATGAATAGTGAACAGATCCAATGGTGAAGATGCTTGGTGAATGACAGTGGAATGGTGATGAACAGGTATAACAGCTGAGGCAGCAATACCATTTTTCTGAGCTCTTTTCTGCCGGCCAGGAACAGAGGGAGGATGATCAACCTAGCCACCTTGTCGTCCATCTTGCCGATCGTACAGCCATAGCCACCTTTGATTATTGTATCCCTGTCCCACCTTACACATTGTTAGAAATGGGGTATTTGGTTGGCAGTCAGGTTACACCCTGTCCAAGCAAGGACCGTCACTCTAGTCAGGGTAAAAGTAAATCACCCTCAGCTAACCCCTGCTTACCCCCTTGGTAACTTGGCACGAGCAGTAGGCTGGCGCTGGTTTGCGTCAAAAAATTTACAGCCGGTTAACGCCATTTCTATGCATCATGCGGGCGCCTTATTTAAGGAATGACGTTAGCCGGCGCTGCGGACTGGTCAAAGTAAAAAAAAAAAGACTCAAACCAGGTAGCGCCGGCGTAGGGGAAAATGGGGGTTGTGCGTCAAAAAATGGTGCAAGTCAGGTTTGAGGCAAAAATCATGCCTCAAACCGGACTTGCGCCATTTTATGACGCACAACCCCCATTGAAATGACTCCTGTCTTAGCAAAGACAAGAGTCATGCCCCCTTGCCAAATGGCCATGCCCAGGGGACTTCTGTCCCCTGGGCATGGTCATTGGGCACAGTGGCATGTAGGGGGGGCCAAATTAGGTCCCCCTATGCACTTAAAAAAAAAATACTTACTCAACTTACCTGCACTTACCTGGGATGGGTCCCCCCATCCATGGGTGGGCGAGGGTGGCAGGGGGTGTCCCTGGTGGCAGGGAAGGGCACCTCTGGACTCCTTCCATGGTCAGAGACCTTGGAAGTGATCCCACAGGTCCCTTAACGCCTGCCCTGACCCAGGCTTTAAAAAATGGCACATATCAGGCTGTGCGCCGTTTTTTAAGGCCCGCCCTTGTCTGTGCGTCAAAATGATGCAGGAGTATATATAAGGCGCACAGGCCTTAAAGTCAATTTTTGGGTGGGAACGCCTACCTTGCATGTGATTAACGCAAGGCAGTTTCCCGCATCCAAAAAATGACTCACACAGAGGAATTTTGACATCCGCGGGCTCGGGCGTCAAAGTTTAAATATGGTGCATGGTTTGCGCTGAATGTACATCAACATTTTTGACGGACATTCGGCGCAAACAGAGTATAAATATGCCCCTAGTCTCTCTCATGCGAGGGGGGATCTGCCATGTGTGGGACACCTCGAACATATTCAGATGATGTGGGATTATTATGGTTTTATAGTGTTTATAGAACTCTGCATAGTGTCCATTTGACAACGGGGTTGTATATTTGAGGAGGCCATGTATAACTTCCACCACTTCATTTGGTGTGAAGAGCTGTGTCAGGAACAGGAACTGTGTATCACTGTGTCACACCAGTGCTGTGTCTCTGATTTGCTCGGAGGTTCTTGACCCCTGATGGAGTAAAGCCTTGAGTATTATGAACAAAAGCGTATAATTGACGCAATAGTGTTAGACATACAAGGGCGATCAATCATATGTGCCAGGGTGTGCCCTAGGCGCTCCCCCTCCCCAATTGTTTGGGCCTGTACATACTTCCCACGGTATCTGATCTCTCTATCAGCCACCTCTGTGTACTTTGAGCGATTGTCCCTAGTGTAGAACTGGAGCTGGCCAAAATGCCCATCTTACAATTGTGCCTCAAGCACTTTAAGTTCCATCTCCAGTCTATCCAGGTGTGCCCTAAGGTCTTTATAAATGCCTCCCAGTTCAGAACTATATACACCCCTGACAATGGACTTAAACACTTCCCAGATTGTCCCCATTTCCTCCACCAACTCCAAATTCAGAGCAAAGTATTCCATGAGAGTTGCCTGAAGTTCACCTATGAAAACTTCATCCAGCAAGCCCTCCTTGTTTAGCTGCCATTGTTACCTCCCTCTCAAGAGCCCCAGAGGCTGTAGAGTCTGCAAAACAAAGGTGTGGCCTGCAGCGTATGTGCTAAGTGGCATACATCCATCCTCCACATGTCTAAATCTTTCATGCTAATCCAATAGTCCAGACAAGACCATGAACCATGCACTGCCGAGTAGTACGTGCCCTCCCTCTGCTGAGAATATGTTTCCTCCAGATATCTGCCTGAACGTGGTCCTCTATTATTGCACATAAATTCCTGGAAGCTAATGTGTCCCCCCTGAGGGCAATGTGTGACCTGTTGATGTGGCCATAGAGGGTGCAATTCAAATTCCCACCCCATATTAGGGATGTATTGCTTGTGACTAGTATCCTGTTTCATGGTGTGTCAAAAATCCATACAATCTGTGTTGGGATTGTAGAAGTTAACAAATGTCACACGCATGTGGCCCCATCATCCCCAGAGGATGGCATATTGACCATGGTCATCGCAGCAAGAGACTATCTTAGTAAAGGGAGTCCCTTTTTTAGAAGTCCATCTCAGTGCATAGGAAGAGTAGGAGGATATTCAGCGGTATGGCACTCATCTGCTAACAAAAGAGGGTGGGTAAAAATGCATTTCTTGTAATTGTGCTACAGAAATATAGGGGGTTATTCTAACTTTGGAGGAGGTGTTAATCCGTCCCAAAAGTGACGGAAAAGTGACGGATTTACCACCAGCCGTATTACGAGTCCATTATATCCTATGGAACTCGTAATACGGCTGGTGGTATATCCGTCACTTTACCGTCACTTTTGGGACCGATTAACACTCCTCCAAAGTTAGAATAACCCCCATAGTGCCTGTTGAAGTATGCAAGCACTTGCCATTTTTTACATGGTTTACCTAGTCCCCTTACATTCCCAGTCAAATAGGAAATAGTGGTATTATAGTTGATGGCTGTATCTCGAATATTGTTGGAGCGATTGAGTGGTGTCATGAATACCTTATGTGGTCAGCCTGGAGGGCATAGTGCTGCCCACGATGTACTGCTCATTGCTGCTGTACTGTAGACTTTGTCCAGTGCCCACAATGAAACATGCAAAATCCCCCCATCTTAGCCCTCCTACAGTGATTACCCATACTTATCAGGACAGTGGTCATCCAAATTCCCCCAAACAACATAACACAACTGCCATAAGATGTTTCCTCTAAGGCAAAACAAGGTGTTTCCCATTTGGAATGCTATATCATCTGATGGGTGCACCTGCACTGGCTGCACACAGGTGCCGGGGGGGTCTACATTTTGTATGCCTGTGAGAGGGGTTGTCAACATCCAGCTGTGACATTATAATTACATAAAAGGGCTCCAGGATGGGACCCTCGGATTCTCTAGGGTGTTCCGGGTGCCTTCCTTAATCAGCATCTGTATGGTATTGTGATGAGGGCCTCTGGCTTGGACTCCACTTAGCATGATGAGGAAGCATGTTTAGAAAGTCAGCTGATGGCATAGGGGTCTGAAACACCTGCTGCTTGTCATCATGCAGGACTTGCAAGCAGACCAGGAATAACATTGCATATTTATTGTATGTAGGCCCTTCATAATTGTTGCTTGACAGAGAGGAGTAGTGCAGTATCTTGATCCCTGAAGATTAGCAGTCAGGCTATGATGGGGTGAACTGGAAGATCTGGGTGTGGGGGTAGGTCTGGCCGCCAAGGATCTGTGTCCCCTTTCCACCACCTTGAGGCGGGAGAAGGCATCTGTCCCGAACATCACCAGTAGCATTTGCTCCACATAATCCCTCCATGCGACCTGGTTTAGCAGATTCTGGCACGCCCATTATGCAGAGATTGTTGTGCAGCAATTTTGCTTACAAATTCTCCTTTTGGACTGTGAAAATATGCAAAATGTTTTCTTTACAGTGCAGCGTCTTGCCTTTAGCTGTCATTTTATCTTCTGCGGTTGATATTCTGCATTCTGCTTCTAGGATGCGGTCTTCATGCTTACATGTTTTTAGTGAGAACCAATACAGGCATTCAATGTGTCCATTATAGAGTCACAATAAGCTCACCTGCATAGTGTGCAGCATCTCAGTTTTGCCCAGAGGTTCCTTCCATGGTGTCCTCCCCCTTAGCTTTGTCCACGCCAGTTGTCTTGTGCTTCAATAGGGCTCGAGTGGGAAGCAAGACTGTTTGTTATTGATCTTACCCTTGATCCCTGGCTGTCCCTTCTTTGACAGCAGCCACTTACTCTCAGCCAGTCATTGTGCTGTCCTGATGGTCCCCTTTCACACTCCCCGTGGGCCGCTCTGGATGCCATATAGACAATTCCATCTTCCCCCCCAAGGCCTGGGCTCATGTCATAGTGGGGAAGGACAAGAGGAGATGCAAGGGCCCTCAGCTACTTTCCTTCCTCTCTTGAAACAGGGCAGCTATGCGGGGTTGTCGCTTCTTCTCATTGCACAGAGCCTCCACCTCATCTGACTGTGCATCGATATATTGCTGCAGGGCCCAATCTCTTATTAAGTAACAGTCATGGCGTCCCCACAACTCCACGTCCTCTTGCACACACATGGTGGCAATTCAGCACTGTCCATCTGGGCCCTCAACCCCAGCTTGGACCCTCTCCTCCATAGGGCAGCTGCACCTCTAGCCAGGCCACTACACCCACTGGGCCCAACTGAGAATGTGCTGTGAAGTCAACACCCCGTCCACCATGAACCAAGCCAGGGGTGCCCATACTCTCCTCTGCAGCCGCCTGCTGCTCCTGGCAGCCTTGCCATGTCATGGCATCCTCTCCCCTCCCTGCAGGCCAGCAGCCACGCTGCACCAGCACACAACAGGCGCCTGCATCCCCGCCTGACAGCACCAGTATCTGCAAGGAGATGGAACCTTAGACGATTGGGCTGCTGCTTTTAGCACTCACCCTACCTCAGGTTCCACTCCAGCCCTGGCCCATGATGCAGCAGTGCCCTGGCAGAGTCGCTTAGGCCTGCCTCAGCCGTACAAGCCACCATATGGGCCTACATTGTATTTTGCCTTTCCCTGGGTACCTGCAGGCACATACAGCAATCCCTGTCGATCCAAGCAATACTTGCCATATGATGGTGGTCTAACTGAAAGAAATTCATACATTGTGTTTATACAATTATACATATAAAAAACTCACTATCAATCACATTGACGTAACAGATGTATTTGTAAAGCTCACATTCATACTAAACAGTATTCCAGAAGAGAAAACAGATGTTTTTTGTTACCAAACTTAAGGAGACTCATTTAATTGAACTAAGGAAGAAGGGCTGAGTGGCTCTCCAACAGTTTGAACATATGTCCTTAAGATCAAGCACAGATTCCTGTAGTTATTATATTAGTCTACTGAGCCACTACACCTGGCTACCCTAGACACTCTGCCCTCCTTAGCTTGGTAGAGAATTTAAGCATAACTCCTAATCATGAAGGAAGCTGCTGTCCATAAAATCCTCATTTCTCAGGTCAATCAGTATTTAGCTCATCAACTCCAGGAGTCTGCTTTGCATTCTTGGACTTGTGATCCTAGTTTTATGATGAGATAAACAAGACCTCAAGTTCCAAAGTGCCAAGCGGAACACTTGGGCTGAATAAACTACTAGAGGTGGAACTTGGGCATTTTGAGACATTTGTGTCCAGTGTTGGGCTTTGGTCCATATAATGGAGTGACTAGCCTCCAGTCGGAGCCATACTGTGAATATTTGAGTCACAGAAGTTGGAAGGGAAAAAGCATTTCACGGTATTGACACCTGCTTTAAGTTTATGTCTTTTGCAGTCTCTGTTGTATATGTCCATAGTTGGAACTTGGAAGCAGCAGTTGAAGAGTCTGCAATACACCAAGCCAGGATTCATAAGAGCACAGTCTCCCTAGCAAAACCCCAGTTTTAAACACTAGTCACTCACTATGTGAGGGGAGCACTGTCTAGTATGGCTGTACTGGCTTACATCTCACACAGTACACAGTTTTCAACTGCCTCTTGACATGTTGATCATGGGCAAGCTGAGACATGCACAGTCAATAAATGAATGAATGAATACAAGAGAGAATGTGTAGCAATCCAATATGCTTCAGAAACACAATTCAACATGTAATTCTCCAAGTCTTACTTTGTGGAATAAACTCCATTTCCCAGCCAACGTGTACCGTTATCTTTTAATCATATTCATATTCAGTTCTGCCCATTGTTTCTTGTCCGATATGTGTAAAATGCATATTTTCAAAATAATCCTTCAGAACCTTCAAGATTCGAGGATCCATGCGTGAGGATCTCATCTATTAAATTCTATTGAATGTCAGTACAAAATTTATGATGAGATTAACAGGAATACAAGTACCTGAAAGCAAACCAAAACATTGACTTGAATGAACTGCTCGTATGTGGATCTCCGAGATCTGAATGACCAGATCGTTAGATGAGGTTTGTATTGCCTGGTCAGCACCTAGGAAACAAGATGCATTCTGCGATAGGGAGATTAAAGATCCCGGCTCCAATGTAATTCAAAAAGATGACATGAAAATAGCACGGATATTTTTGAAGCAATTTATTAATATTTATGCCTACAATAAGGTCAATTTTATATCTAGTCTAAATGAGTTTTTCAGGTTATTTAGGCTTCCTATTTTGTCGAGGACGCAGGTTGAGGCATTATTGCTAGATATTTAATTGGAGGAGGCTCTTTCGGCCCTTCAAAGGATGCCCAATGCCAAAGTGACCGGTATGGATGGGATTCCAACCAAAATATATCAGAGATTTCAGAAAGAGTTACTGCAGCATTTGGTATGTGATGGCATTGCTATCCCCCTGACATTTAGAGATTCGGCGATGGCAAGCTTTTTGAAAAGAGATTAAGATCCTCTTAGTGTAAATTCTTATCAACCAATACGTTTACTCAATGTGCAAGACAAATTATTAGCCAAAATCTCAGCACAACATATAATTGAGGTTGGGCAGGCCCTGGTCCAAAAAAACTCAGTGTGGGTTTTTGCCAAAGCAAACAATGGTTGTAAATACACAGTATTTGGTTTCAAACTATCAATTTTTTCTCCCATACTCTGTGAAGGCGTTCGATCTGGTAAATTGGGATGCTCTCTTCATTGCATTGGAGAAATTCAGATTTGCAGATTAAATGCTATCAATGTTCCAAAAACTATACCAAGAGGCAGAAGCACAAGTGATAATTGATGCAAAGCTCGCTGGTATTGTGCAGATAAAATGCATGACCCAGCAGCGATACCCCTATATGTCCCCTATACTTTTTGCACTTTTTATTAAGGCATTAGAAGAATGTATACATAGTGCCAACAGCATTGCCCCCCCCCTTCTCAAGGAATGTCTAAACTCAAGTTGTTTGCGGATTACTTATTGTTATATCTAAAGGCTGACCAGGGTAATATTCAGGGTGCACTGGACATCATTCAAGACTACACTAATATGGGAGGGTATAAGGTTAGCAGGAGAATACCGAGACATTGGTTTGTAATGCTTGTCCATTGGTGCTGTCGCCAGCGATAATTCATAACTATAGTAACAATCGTCCTACATGTTATCTCGGGATTCTGGTGACAAATAGTTATCCAGATTTATTTAAATTTACCTATGAGGAAACAATGATGAAAGTGAAAAGCCTTCTTGAAAAGTGGTCCTTGCTGCCGCATACTTAATAGGGAGAATACCATTAGTTAAAATGTCAGTTTTGCCGCTGTTTTTATTTCTTTCTGCGAATCTCTCCATGAAGGTTAACAAGGTGTTTTTTTAAGAACTAGATTCCCTTGTAATTAAGTTTCTATGGAAAGGGAAAAACCTTAGAGTGAGATATTCTATTTTTAGTTAAATAAGAAACAAGGAGGATTGGCTTTACCTGATTTCTTTCTGTATTACCAGGCAGCATTGTTGGACATGCTGGTTAAAATGGGTATGGTGGAAGAGAGTTTTGACTCGGCACTGAGTGACTTTTATCTAGCCACAGGGCTTGCTAACTGGGCAGAAATAACTTAGTTATAGCTTTGTCCAAATTAAATGCCTGATAAATAATTGTCTCCAAGAGATGAGCCCCCCCCCCTCCGCCCCCCTAGGTAATTATGAAACTTTAGTATAAAAGTCAACTGGCGGGAATAGGAAATTGGTATAGGTCTCCTCGGAAATATGTCTGACTCGGTATTGATAGTAATACATTTGAGTAAGGTAGAGCAGGTGTCTGGATGCTCTTTGACAATCGGGGAATGGGAGCGCATCTCAATATTGGTGTATAAATCTCTTGGGGCAGCTACTTTTAAAATAATTCGTTTTTTATCTTGTTGGTTAGCATATTACGCACTGAAAGTTATTGATAAAATGTATCCGCCTGTCGCCAACAAATGCTTTAGGTGTGCTCAAGATGAAAAAGGGGATTGGTTACATATTTTCTTCGAGTGCACTAAGTTGTTGCAATTCTGGGGTGCGGTCTTCCGATAACTGAGTCAACGAATTTAGGAGATGTTAATCGAGCTGGTGCTTTTTGCGGTATCAAGCCAAATTTCCTGGATAGAGAAGAGTATTCAGAATCTTGTCTCAGCATCATTAGCCGTCGCAAGGTCATTGCTTTTTACAGTGCTGTTGCACAGTCACAGCACAAACTCCTAAGGAGTGGTTTGCGAAGTTACATAGGATGTGGCATTTTGCGGAAGGATACGCTAGGAGAGTAGATGGCCTGAAGGATTATCTTAGTGTGTGGGCCCCACTAGAAGCCATGACCATGTATTCAGCAGTATGGTAACACAATTGTTTTATTGTGTTAATGTCTAAGGCATATGCGGCTCAGTTAATGCAAAGGGACTAGGCAGCACTAGTATGCACCGTGTGGAAGTTGTTCTAGCAGAACGGATTTTGTTAGTAAAGGTGTAGTGGCTATGAAGAATTTGTTTTATTCTAGAGTACAAGTTTTGCACAGTCCGAATGCACTTTATGAATTGATCCCCTGAAACCGAGCTATAGTTTTCTATCTTGTAATTCTTCTTTATACTATTGTACTTTATTGTTGTGCTACAGGTTTCACAATGATCACGATGACTTTGCGCAGTTGTCATGTTGAGTAATCTTTAGATCTGAAATACAGTCTGCTGTGTGAGATAAATATCATTTATAGCTTTTAGGAAAGTACTGTAGCACTGTAGCACTTTTTGTAATTAATTGTTTATTCTGCACCAAACCTTCCTGCACTTTAGACATCGAGATCTCTTTGCTGTGAAAATGGTCGCATTAATATGATTACGGTGAGTTTGTGCAGATGCTATGGTGCTTAGCTTTCAGATGTGCTTTATATTTTGTTCAGCGGGACGAATATGATGCGCAATTCTTAGAAATGCACTGTAGCATTTTTGTACCAAACTGCTTTTTTTGTACTAAATTTGTTCCACTTTATTTAAGAATATCTCTTCGCAACGATACAAGGTTAATAAGAAGGCAAAATAGAAAACAGTGAGCTATTTCGTTGTGGGTATGCCAAGCTACCTATTACTACTAAATGCCTAAAATGGCTGGTTAATCTATGTTTGGCTAGGCTTGGGAGGGATAAGCGAGCTCTCCGGTCCTGTTGCATGATGTTACTTTTAATATTTTATTTTTAATGCTGTTAACCTTCGGTCTGGTGAAATAATGCATTCTTACATTGTTTTGTTGTTATTGATAAATCTGCTTAATAAAAATAAAAATATAAAAAATAGGCTTGTAGTCCCATACAAAGGTGTGTGTTGAGGTTCTCTTCGGTTCGTACCAAAGTTAATGGCTCTGTTTGATTTGAAAGTAATAATTTCCAGGCACTACTGGAATATCATTGTCGAGAGAGACAGCCCAAACCCTGGCTGTAAAGTGTTTTTTAAGCCATATACATTATGATAAATTCTATTGTCAAAATGTGTCAAAGTAGACCGTTTCTCATAACACTTGCCATAAATTTCACTGTGAAGTGATATTTAAAACTATACCAATGATAAGCAAGCTGGCCAGTGTGTGTTCGAATGCAGTGTTTCCAACAATTTACAAAAAAAACTCGGCATGACCAACCCTTGCTGTTTCTACTCTTCGGTATCTCTATGACATCATAGATCTCACCCTCATTTTGGTCTAGAACAGTAGACTGGTATGAGTAACTGCCTTCCACAAGTGTTGTCCCCATTTTGTACAAACAATGAGATAAAACAGTGTATGAAGCAAGAATCACTAATATAGATAGATAAGTAGATCATTTTTTTATTGTTCAGTTATTAAAAACTTACAATAATTTAAAAGGGCAGATATAAAAAAAATCAATATTAAAATAAAGAAATCAAATCAATCAAATGTTGGGTAGCACCGATTCCAGAAAGTGCTAAGTGCAAAGACAGTTACTTTCATTTCATACGTAAAGTGCTATATATGCCATTAAAATGCTGGTCTCCTAATAATAATGTGCCTGACTTGACATTAGATATCACCTCCTCGTAACTATATACCATCTGTAGACCTTTTCGGGAAAGGCAAGGCAAGTACATACAATATGGCACATATTCTCCTTTGGAAATTTACAGGGCCGACTTGTAGTCTCTGTGGAGCATTGCTTCCAAGCCAGGGAATAAAAGCCGGTTTGAAAGCCCCCCATCCGTAGAGTAGGTTAAAGCTTAGGTTTTAGTCTAAACAGATCCCCTGTGTATGACTGGGGCTGCAGGAATCCATGTGAGTGAATTACTATCTAGGCATGTGATATGTTAGACAGTACTGCTTTATCGTCAAGCATAGAGATCTTTTTCCCAATGAAATTGATAACCCTGTTGAAAGCAAGGGATGAAAGGGTTAAGACCCAAAGTTCCTCTGCCTTGAAAGTAGTGGTAGGCCCTGATATTGGTTGGATCATTTAAGGTTTTACACATGACACTACTTAATTTGGGTCTGGGGTCGTTTTTTGATCTTTTAGCAAAATTTCAAGAACGCACCCATATACTACTCACGTTCCATCTCCGGAATCCGAACTCCAGGCGAACTTGCACTGGGGAAGCACTTGGCGGCAGAATAAACGCACAACAATATGTTTTATTTTATTAGCTCCATGTTTTAGCACCTCAATTCCAAATGTAAGAGAGGGAGCATGTTTTGCCATCTTATCCATCAAAGAGGCTGAAAAGGCATTCCTTTTAAGATATTCCTCAAGGAGCAAAAAGCAGAGGTTAAATTGTTATTTCTTCTTTTTATAGCACTGCATTGTTTGACAAAGGATCCCTTGGATTAAAAATATATGTATTCTTGCACAGGATCTCACATAGAGCCAGTCAGATCAATAATCATAAATGGACATCTTCTAGTGGTTACTAACATTGTTTGTGTTTTAGATAAATTTACTCTGAGCCCGTGTTTTGCAGCATATTGAACAGTTGTAGTGATTAAACGCTGAAGCCAACCTTAGTGCAACTAATCAATACCACGTCATTAGCATACAGCATATGAAATCCGCTAATTTGAGACACTTTAGGAGAATGTGGCTTTGTGTTGTTAAGCAACTTAGTCAGCTCTGCCAGGTACAAATTGAAAACATGTGGGGCCAAAACACAACCTTGTTTAGGACCATTATTTAAAGGTATTTTTTTCGACGCTGCTGAACCTTTTCCCAACCTTATCCTTGTCCACGTGTCAGTGCACAGTAGTTGTATACAGCCAAGTAGGGAGGGGAACATTTCTACACTAATGCAGTATTTTGATCTTGGATCATCTATTTTTCACTGAATTTATTTTTAGATTTTATATATCATTGCAGTCAAGTTCACACTTATGATTGCCACTTGGTTGTCCTGCTTTGTCACAGTCCTTGTTATCTTTGTGTATTTGTAGAGCACACTATCACCCGTGAGGGCATCTGGGTGCTCAGCAGGCATGTGCCCTTTACACTGACTATGGTAGATTTGTTATTTTAAGTGCCACGTTTTCAGCTTCTTGCCGAATTCAAGAAGAGATATGAAGCTCCGATTTGGAGTGAAAGGCTTTTCCATGCTTCAAGTGTGATGCAAGAGAACGCATGTCCTCCTAATCTGGCTCTGTGTGCATGGAATGTTTGAGAGTAGGAGTCCTGGGGAACAGAGATATCTGGGTGGTTGGTGGAAGAAGATGCAACTGTTTAGGTAACTGGGGTAAATATTTGCGTAATGCCTTGGGTTTGTGTGAGGAATTTGAAATTAGTGTGTTTATGTGTCAGGAGCCAGTGAAGTTCCCTAAGTTGTGGTGTAATGTAAATTCTGTGTGGGAGGTTGAGGATGAGTCTGGCTGCCAAGTTCTAGATGGATGGAAGTCTTCTAGTGAGTTCCTTGGTGATCCCATCATAGAGGATGTTCCTGTATTCCAACCTGCTGGTGACTAGCACGTGAAAGACAAATGTTCTAGTGGTGCTTCAGAATCATTTAAAGATCTACTTCAGGATTTTCAGGATGTGGAAGCAGTATGCAGTCACGGCATTGACATGGACGTTCATGTCTAGTTTGTTGCTAATGATTATTCTGAGGTTCCTGGCATGGGTGCTGGGTGTGGGTCCAAGTTCAGGCATTTACCAGTTGGAGTCCTGTGGAGAGATGTTCTTGCTGAAGATCACTACTTTCAGCTTGTCGGTGTTGAGTTAAAGGCAGTTGACTTTCATCCAATCAACAACTTTGGTCATGTATGCAGTGAACATGTTGGGGGTCTTGTCCAAGAGGGAGAGTATGAGTTGCATGTAATCAGCATAGGAGATAATGCAGATGTCATATGTGCAGATGTCGTTGGCCAGCTGGATCATGTATAAATTGAAGAGAGTGGTGCTGAGAGATGTAAGTTGAGGAACTTTGCAGATGAGTGAGTTTGTGGACTTCCGAGGAGTAAGGTGCCAGGCTTAATCCGTTAAGAAGAATCAAATCTAGCGAAGTGTGGGTCCTTGGATGCCAATCTCATGCAAGCACCTGATGAGACTGTGCTATGAGACCTTGTCAAATGCTGCAGAGAGGTCCAGTAGAATGAGGACTTCCATGTCTCCTCTGTCAAGGATAATGCAGGTGTTGTCTGTGTCAGTGATGACTGCTCTTTCTGTACTGTTGTTGGGTCCGAATATGGGCTGTGTGGTGTTGAGGAGCTGGTGGTTGCTGAGGTAGTCAGTGAGACGTCGATTGATTAGTTTCTCTAACACCTTTGCTGGTTAAGGTAGGAGGCAGATGGGTTGTAGCTGGAAAGCATGAATGGATCAGTGGGTGGTTCCTAGAGCAGGGAGAAGACAGTGACATGTTTCCAGGTATCCGGGAATATGGCTAAGTCAATAAAGGCATTGAGGATGGGTGTTAGTGCTTCACTGGTCGATAAGAGTCCTTTGAAGGAGGTAAGGGTTAGAAGGGGCCCCAATTGGATTGTCTTTATGGTTGCAGCAATTTCAATGGTGGTAACGGCTGGACGTAAGGTCAGGGTTTGTTCTTTAGACATTATGGGAAGTTGAGTTACAATGGTGACCGGGTCCGATTGAGGTTCAAGCTTACTGTATATGTATGTAGTTTTGTTACAAAATTCCAAGAGCTTGTTGCAAAGGGCTTGGGATGAGGTAATGTTCCTGGAGGCAGCAGGAAGAGCAGTAAAATCTTTGATGATGGTGAAGATTTACTTGCTGCTGTTATTGCTAGCGTTGATTCGCTGTGTAAGAGCTGTGCACTTGTTTCATATCTGCTGGCAGTAGCATCTTAGGGCTCATTTGAAGATTTTTATCAGTGCTGTCTTGACTTGTTCTCCATTTGCACTCCAGTTGCTTGAGGTGGCGTTTCGTTAGCCAGAGTTATTCTGTGTTCTAAGTGACCTGTATTCTAGCTCTTTCCATTGGGTTGCCCTTGAGTGGAGCCAGGGTGTTTGATGCATGCAGTGATCAGACTGTTGAAGTCCTTAAGGTCCTTGATGGCTGTTAGCACGTTGTTGGTGTGCTCTGGCTGGCGTAGCCCACTTCCCTGTGATGCTTTTCCAAGTGCTCCAGTTAGTTCCAGTGGTGATAGGTCTGTGGTGGTGCGGGATGGGGATGCTGAAACTGATGAGATCATGGTCTGTCTAGGTCATGGTTGCTGGCTCGTCGACTGTGGTGTTGCTGATTGAGGAGAAAATCGGGTCCACTAGGTGTCCAGTGGTGTGGGTGGGTTTGGTAACATGCTGGGTGAGGCCAAGTTTTCTGAGATTTTCTAGAAGGGCATTTGGTGGTTCAGCTGATGGTGTATTTTAATATCATCATAACTCCATCTCCGGTTTTGTGCTGATGGTTCTGTTGGCAATCATGTAGCCAGGAGGGATGGCTGCAGTGATGTCTGGTGCAAAGGTGGGTTTACCTGTGTTTCTGGGAGGACAAGCGGGTTCAGAGTATGTTCGGGCAGTAGGTTCCATATCTTCGTGGGGTATTTGGCAAGGGAGCAGTGATTAAGGAGCATGCATGCATCTGTGGCATGTTGTGCGGGTGGTGTTTGGTATGTGTTAGCGTAAGCAGGTGATTGATTTGTGTGAGTGTTAGCAAGTGAGCTGGTGGTTGCTGTTTGTGCAGCAGTTGTGGGTGAAGAGAGCGGGGAAGTGCATGAGAACTTGCAGGAGGGGCTTTTAACTGCTTTTTCTGTGTTGTGTGGTGCTGTGTAGCAGCAGTGCACCCATGGCTGAGAGCACAAAGGAGCATGGCAGAGTAGTGGTGGATATGGGGAGAATCAGAATTCCTGACACTGGGCGTGGCCCATGTGCAAATGGGTGTGGTCCAGCTTACCTTTGATATGACTTTGCCATGCCAGTAGTATGCCCACTGCATGTATCCACTGCATGTTCTCACTGTGGCGGCCATTAGGTAGTGCCCAGAAAGGGAGAGGAGTGCAGGGTGCCGTCGGCTCAAAACCAGTGGTCATTTCCTGTGAAAAGCCAGCGTTGTCACTTCCTGAGCAGATAGATGATGGCAAATGAAGTCCTCTTGCTTGAATTCGTATTTTAAGATGATTTAGGAGGGATACCAGAGATGTCACTTCCTCTGCAGATGGATGATTGAAAATCCTGTAATACCACTTCCTTGACTATGAAGAGGACATATAACCTCAATGAGGAGATAGATAATCCACTTTCTTTCTTTTTGTTAAATTTACAGTAATCCCTATACGTAATCATTTTATTACTGTAAATATGATGGTATTTATTTATGCATACACTTGTTATCGGTGCACTGGAATTGTGCCCCCAAAAGGCCATGTCAAGCTGTTTAGCAGACAATGCATGTGCAGTTATGGTGTTATTAGGAGAAACCATGTGAGGGAGATCAGGAGAATTCATCACTAACTAATTTAGTAGGTTGCATTTTCAATGTAGAGATGCCAGTAAAAGTAGCCAGCAATCAATTGATGTAAATGCAATGCTGGCAATCTCTGTTTTCAATACTGCCACACAGAAGGATCCTCAGCATTCTCTGCAGTTGTGGTCTGACCACCTCTGCCACCCTAAAGAAAGACTCTGCCACAGTCTTGGGTAGTCTTCATAAGTGGATGGTTGGGGGATTGCTCCTTTATTGTCATTACCAAAAGGAACATTTCTGGATCCAACTTTGGGGTCCTAGGTCAAGGGATTATCATTTAAATCTCAGACTAACAAAAGCTGCTGAGATGGCCTAGCAGTGGCATATTGTGCACCATACAAGTCCCGATGACAAACAAACAGACTTCAGCAATGTTCTGTAAAATATTTTTTACATTTTGGTAGTTGGCCGGGCATTGACAGTACACTGCCACCATGTGGCTAGTTTCTAATTCTCACAGATTTGTACCTGGGAGCTAAACGTTTAATGCAGTAGCTGTTCTGAGGCTGCACTGCTGACTCCTCTGACTTTGAACTTGTTGATACTGAAGGCTTGCTCATTTTACATTGACATTAAGAGAGTTTCTGACAAATGTAGATTTTTGTATTTAGGAAACCTTTATCTGTGTTCAGTGAGTTTGGATCAGATTTCTAGCTTGTCTTTGTAACATGACATCATTATTGAAAAGATTGGCAGCACACTAGTAACAAATTGGATAGTTAGCAATCTTGCTGCTAACTCTCACAGTCCTGTAGGGTAGCTAATCTCTTTAAGAAAGGACCTGCTGTGTGGCCATGCAGTGTACATGTGCTTTGCTGCTCCTGTCTCATCAAGTACAGGTACAACTACATATGTCCAGAGAACTCATGGCAACTCACCGGAATACTTTTTAAATATATTCTCTTCAGGGCACCACTTGATTGCAGATGCCATAGATGTTCATAAATTAAAAAATGTATACCGCACCCAGCCTCTGCAATTAATGCCCAGGTCCAAACACACAAGTGCCCATCAGACTCCATGCCATGTTGTGCTATATTAACTGTGCCATGAATCAATGAAACCAGGTGCACATTTGTTTGACTCCCAAAGCATTAATTTACTATGTCTAAAGTAGTCCTGGCTAAATAAAAGTAGCTCTGCTCTCACTGGTGTACTGCATTATATTGTATTGTGTTGTATTATACTTTATTGCTTAAAGGTTACATAAAACTATGAACAATAATTATTTTTCATAAAACACAGCACATTAAAAATCAGCACTAATTAAAATAAATACAGTTAAGTATTTGCCTCTCAGAGCTTGTTCCTCCAAGCCTCACCATTTTCCTTGGAGGTGAAATATCAGACATAATGCTTTTGGAATTATGATAGAATATTTCAAACCCACAGATAAAAATGATTCACTGGCCTTCTGCAAAATAAATATAACCAAAACATATTTTTCTCCCTGTTTATCACCCACATAAACATAGATTACCAGATTACGCTGTCTGGAGGATAAATGGGGGGATTTATGTTTTAGACAACGAACCAATAACTCTGTGGTTGAAGCAGCTTTAAAGTGTAAAGAACATTTGGGTATTTCAAGCTGATTTCTGCAAACTAATAAGCCTATACATGAGACTAGTCTGTTGTTAGACTCAGTGGTTTCGGAACAATTTTCAGAGCTGGGATGCTACTATCAGTATTACTTCACCGAAATCATTGGGACTATGAAAAAAACAAGCATCACACAAACAAGTATAGTAAATGACCCATATCCATTTCGCAGGATAGTGGTAAGTGTGTGGTATGTAGCCGATGATGCATGTTGGAAGGTGGATTATTAGTAGATGCAGGTAAGTACCTACAGCTAGCAATATGTTCACAATTAAACATAAAGTCCAGTCAAAGTCTCAATAAATTAATCCTTGCTCAACCATTGGTAGCTTGACTGCAAGTAGACAGGCTTAACTCAGGAGACGTGTTTAAAGCATTTAAAAACACCAATACATTAAATAAGTAAGACACAATACACAATAAAAATTAAACACCAGTTTAAGAAAATATGACACCCAAATGATAGAAATCCAAAGTAGAGAACCAGAGATATGCATTTTTAAAGATTAAAAGTAAAAATATCACTCAAAGAATTAGGAAAGGATGCGCTGGACCGGGACAAAGTCAAGAGTTCTGGCCGCCTACGATGGACTTTTACACTTACTGCCAGAAGTGTTTCTTGATGCAGAAAAGTGGTCCACAGAACCAGCCAAGGGTTCAGAAGTCCTGGTGTGCCTCTTGGGGTCTAGAACTACAACTCCCACAATGCACCTGGTCAATCCATGTAATGTCCAATTGTAATTTATCAGCTGGAGTTGCCCTTGTTGTTGATCTGTAGGTAGCACTTCCAGCAATTTTCTACCTGTTGCTGATCAGGGAGTCCACTCCTTATCCTTTTTGAAGCAAGGCAAAGTCCTTAGGGCTGTAGTTCCAGCAGGCGCGCAGCAGGTGCAGTCATTCAGAGTGCAATCCTTTGGGATGCAGGCCAGACTTCCAGCAGGGCAGACCTTCTTCTCCTTGTAGTTTCAGGCAGGGATCTCAGTTGCAGGGCAGCTCTCCATACTTATACATGCTCCTGGGGTGCAAGCAAGGAAGCACCTCTGACTAATGGGGTGCACAGTGCCACACTCAGGTATCTCAACTTCCTCAAAAGTGTGGCATATTCTTTTCCCAGAAACTACTATTCCTTTAAAACCCAAAACGGAGAAACCCGCTCCTTGAGGTTAAGATCTGGCTAAGCCATCACACTGGTGTGCCTAAGTTTCCCTAACACTCCCCTCCTGCCCGTATGCTAATCTAATTACTAGGGCTCCTGTATGGCTGGGGAGTCAGGATGTGGGAGTGAGTCTGTGACCTGTCTAAACTGTCACTTCCTCTTTGAAGACCAGTTTGGCTACTCCACTCCCATCTTCCCTTTTGCTATGCAGCTTAGAGACCTCCTCTCACCAGATGTCCTTTGTCTCTAAGCAGGCCACCTTACACCCAATTAAGATAGCTGGCTCAGCCTGTCAGAGGCTGGCCGATCAGGGGGGGGCTGCTGGAAGACTGGATTTTGGCTCATCAGAAAAGTAAGTTCTATAATTCTATTGTTTCTATGATAATCATAATACATCTAACAGTGGCAACTTGTCAGAATTATTTCAACTATCATTGTGATACTTTGAAGTTTATGTTTATCTCATTCCTTTCAATATCTATACTTTAATAAAGTATGCCTATGTTAGCCTATGAAGTCATTAGGCTACAATGGAGAAAACTAAATTGGCAGTTCTTTCCCTCACCAGGGCGTATAAAACATATTTTATAATGCCCTTGCTTATAGCTATAAGGCTCCCTATCCCTGGGGCACCTAGGGAAGACCTTAGGGATGACTGATATATAAAAATAAGGTAGTTTAAGACTTTGAAAGTGCCTCAATTTTGCATATAATTTACTTTTAAAAGTCACCTGTAAAGCAGGACTGCCTTTAAAATGACAGAGGCATCACAACAGGGCACATTTAAGTGTATTAACTCTACTGGGTCTCTAACCCTACATGCCCTACCATATACTAGGGTCTTACAGGTAGGTTGTCATGCCAATTGTGATTACACCTTATTACCTTGTACCCTTTAAACAGAACACTGGCCCTGGGTCTGGTTAGCAGAGCCCAGGACACAATCAGAGTGAGTAACCACCAGTATCAATCAAAAATGAGGGTGATCAGGGCAGAAAGGATGACTTTCTCACAATGCATTTTGGAGCATACTGTTGCAAACATATCACTTTTACAAAGTGCATGTGTTTGACTGAAATGGGCACAGAATTTGCACAGCCATACAGTATTACTGATAGAACTTTGTAGCACAAACACAACAATGTGTGAAAATTGTGTTTCAGTAAATATATATAATTTGCACATCTCCAAGTAAAGCATCTAGATTTGTTTTGATCCTATTAAAATTATTATTTTCATCACAGTTCAAAATTGCAAAAATTGTGCTTAATTTGCACCTTCCTAACTCCTAATATATTTTGAAATATTTTTACAGTTCATTTACAGGTATTTACATTTTGTTGTTTAAGAAAAAAGAACAAACATCATGTAGCCTTTCCTTTCACACTCCCTCTACAGCAGCAAGATTGCTAGATATTTCACCTTGCAAATTGTTTTAATTTTATAGTTAAAGATAAGTAAATATCAATATCCATGTTAAATGAATAAGCAGTAATTTGTCAGAAGACATAACCTGACATTTGACATCTGTCTCTGAAGGCACAGCAAATGTGACAAGATAAAAACAAAAACTAAAGGCACCTTCAATAGTCATTCATTTTCTGAACTCCGGCATGGCTTGGAGGTGGTGCAGCACCCCTCCTTTTGCACCATTACTTCCAACACCTATGGTTATACCCTATAGCTTTGATGGAGCATTATGGGGGTCATTCTGACCCTGGCGGTCTTGGACCGCCAGGGCCACGAATGACGGAAGCAACGCCAACAGGCTGGCGGTGCTTCAATCCCTATTCCGACCGCAGCGGTAAAGCCGCGGTCGGATTGCCGGGGCCGGCGGTCATCTGCCGTTTTTGCCCTAGCTGGGAGAATCCGCCAGGGCAGCGCTGCAAGCAGCGCTGCCCTGGGGATTCTGACCCCCGTACCGCCAGCCTGTTTCTGGTGGTTTTCACCGCCAGGAAGAGGCTGGCGGTAACGGGTGTCCTGGGGCCCCCTAACAGGGCCCGGCCTGCTTTTCACTGTCTGCATGGCAGACAGTGAAAAGCGCGACAGGTGCAACTGCACCCGTCGCACCGCCGCAACACCGCCGGCTCCATTCGGAGCCGGCTCCTGTGTTGCGGCCTCATTCCCGCTGGGCCGGCGGGCGCTAACTTGGTTAGCGCCCGCCGGCCCAGCGGGAATGTCAGAATGGGGGCCGTGGAATTTTGGCCGCATGGCGGCCAAATGGCGGTTTCCGCCTGGCGGGCAGCAGTAGCCGCCCGCCAGAGTTGGAATCACTCCACATGTATGTTGTAATTCGAGGTCAGTAAACCTTTGGATCCGTGTGAAGGGTTTGTCTAGGGAGTTGGGCAAAAGCCAATCAACATTAAATTTACAGTGTAACCAATTTGGTTACACTGAAGTTAAAGAGTTTAGTTACCAATTAACACTCAGGTTAATCTAAACAAATCTGAAGAATATACTGTAAAATACAAAATCACTGTAGAATAACTAAATCTTGTGAAGAAATGTAGTTGTGTTAACATGAAACAAACACTCAGTAACAGCAATACAAAATATCAGCCATAGTTTAAGGCTCCAAAGTAGACGCTGGTCAAATCTTTTGCACGTTAGTGCAAATTAAATCATCTAGCTAAAATGAACTATGAGCAATTTGGGTAAGTTATTTAGAGCCTAAACTAACAAAAATTAGAATCTAATTAAAAGACATAAGGGCAAAAGTTGAGAAGCAAAAAAAGGACATAAAGGATTTGGAAAAATGAAAAAGAAGTTGGAAATAGAGGTAAAAGGGAAGGTGTCAGCATTTCTGAAGCTTGGTAAAGAGTCTTCTTAAGGAGTTAAGTGTACGCCTAGGCCACACTCAGCAAAGCATAGGGCGAAAGGGAAAGTAAGAGGTCTGTACCTCCCAAGAGAATCTGCCTCTCAATCAATTAGTGAAAGTCCAAGTTAATACTGCACAACTCGATCAGGTAACACCTTCTGGATCACACCACTACACACTACATTATCCTCCTGTCCCACAGTACAACACCTCTTGTAGTTTCCACATCAGCCCTGAGAATGGTGTTATCCTTGGTCCTCTGTACATCTTTGCAACATGTATGAATAAGGGACATTGTACTTATTCTTGGTCTCTTCATGTACCTTCTCCAATGATGTTTTTACAGATTCTGTATTAGAAAAACAATAGCCATCTATTTCCCATCTAACATTTCATGGAAAAATCCCTGCAGCTAAATGACACATTAGCAAAAAATAGAAAACATGTTCTCACATTAAAGGAATGTCAGGCCAAGTCAAGCTAGCATTAAGAAATTGCATATTTAATTTCATGTTGTGCTATGCACACATTTAATTCTAACCAACATATGAATGAGAATTACATTTTCTAAATCCGGAGTATATGATACATTTGATATGTATGCAGACTTTACCAATGCACAAGGATAAATATGATGTAGACATACATATTAAGATAAAACTTCAACATTAGTGTGCACATTACATAGATTGGTATTGTTTTAAATGCAATTACATTCAAATAAACCAAGGATGGTTAAAATAATATACCCAATGATTACATTTCACTTAGTGAAGTTAAGATACACATTATACACTTCAGTATTGAATTTGAGTGCACTAGACAACGTTTACAACACACAACTTGTTATATGTTATGAGCACAAATGGATCTTGTTTATGACTTTAGGGTGGCAGCCAAGTCTCCACTGCACCAGTCTCCCCTCTGATGGCGAATCAAGCGATCACATCAATCTGATATCTCGAACCAGAGATACAAATCAAAATCTCAGATGTTGATCCAGGAAAGATCTCCTGCATTCCTTTAACTGCCTAATGTCACTGTAATAAATGTTTAGTCTATTCCCAAGTTCTATTTCTGCTTATCTTTTCCCAGTTTCTCCTCTCTTCATCTGCACTCTCGTGGACAGCTTGTAAGATCCAAATATGACTAATGTACTCAGGGCAATTATTAGTTGTGGTGTTAAGATGCTTCCAATCCCACCACTTCCAAACCATTTGCCAACAGCTGAAAGTCCATTCCCTATAGCTTCCGATGCACCCATTGTTCTGATTATGTTTCCTTTCAAATCAGTAATGTGCTTAATGTATTTCTTCAGCTCTTTGCTGTTATCCTAGATGTAGGTACAACATTGTTGAACCCTTAACATCCAGCTGACTCTGCCTTCTTTTGTGAAAAGGAAGTCTAAAACAAGTATATTTTGTAAAACAGTTGATCTAACAGCAACTATTTCTGTGTCTATAATTAAATATCCCTCAGCTGTACTGGTAGACAACTTGTCAACTATGGTCAAAAGCTTTCTTATCTTGTGTGAGTTGAGTATCACTCCTGCAGATGGTATCAAAGTGCCAAAGATGTCTCCAACCATTTCACTAGCATTAGAACCTCTTTTTGTTCTCCCATGTTGTTCTGTAATCTAGTCCTCATTTGGTCCCATATGATAAATCTTTGAAAAACTATCCTCATAAAACATATTCCATACCATATTTTGGGTTACCTGTAAAATGCCTCTAACCTCAAATGTATGGTCACATTCGCTAGTCCCTACAAAAGTTGTGTCAGTTGTGGATTTTCTCATGAGAATCAATAATCTTCCCTTATGTTGCCAATCTAGAGCTAATGCTGCCATGTTTCCCCCTAATTTGTGTTCACTTTCATATCTAGCCCACCGTGGTACTTTTGAATGATTCATAGCCTTAGCTAATAGGTCTCTCTTTATATCTCGTACTCAATTTATGAATTTCTTTTCTACACCTGTTAATGAACAAGTCGATTCAAGTGTCTCAGGATAGGAATTTCCAAAAAAACCAGGGGCCTGATTTAGATCTGAGCAGAGGTCAATACTCCCTCACAAAGTGACAAATATCCCATCCGTGATATTACAATCCCATTATCGCCTATGGGAATCATAATATGGCGGATGAGATATCCGTCACGCTTGTGATGAAGTAACCAATCTGCCAAACTCTAAATCGGGCCCCAAGCCTTGATTCGAGTAATAGTATTGAAAATGACCCTTTCCATAGAATAAGCTCAACAACAAGCTACAGATAACACCATGTGTCAAGGGGAGGTGATGGTAGTAAATCCCTCAGCAACTGATACAGGTAACTGCATTCAAACATAGCAATCCCTAGCATCCATAGTGTCAACATATTCATAAAGTAGTTTTGAATAAGCATTCAATGAATATTCTCCTCTAAAGGCAGCTATATGTAAGTCCTTCTCATCTATTGCAGATAACCTATTTTCAGTAGGAGGAAGTGTTTGGGGGCCACATGTAGTTCTAATGTTTTCTACTCTAGCAGGTGTAGGTAAGCTCAACTCTATAAATAAAGCAAGCATTACTATAAGTGATGTGACTAATACTCCTGCTCTTATGTATCTACATTTACCATTTTTGTTTCTAGACTCCATGGCTTCTCTCAATTCAGACCATTTAGTAAAATGCAGCAGCAGCGATGGTCTCTTTCAGTTTAGCAAAGCAATAGCACGCAATTGCCTTTTCAGGAAAGTTCAAATGTTAGTTGCAATATCTTCGTTAAACTTACTCTGTGCTTTTCTAAATGACAACCCTGTGATGAATTCTGCATACAAGGAGCATGGTACTATTTTTTACTCTCTACAAAGTTATCAAGGGGCATATTTATACTCCGTTTGCGCCGAATTTGCATCGTTTTTTTCAACGCAAATTCGACGCAAAACTAACTCCATATTTATACTTTGGCGTTAGACGCGTCTAGCGCCAAAGTTCATGGAGTTAGCGTCATTTTTTTGCGTGAACACCTTCCTTGCGTTAATGATATGCAAGGTAGGCGTTCCCGTCTTAAAAAATGACTGCGATGCATATGCGTCGTATTTATACTCCCGGGCAAAAATGACGCCCGGGAGTGGGCGGGACTAAAAAACCCGCATTTGCGCCGGATTTTAGCGCCTGGGTCAGGGCAGGCGTTAAGGGACCTGTGGGCTCAGAATGAGCCCAGAGGTGCCCTCCCCTGCCCCCAGGGACACCCCCTGCCACCCTTGCCCACCCCAGGAGGACACCCAAGGATGGAGGGACCCATCCCAGGGAAGAAAAGGTAAGTTCAGGTAAGTATTTTTTTAAATTTTTTTTTGTGGCATAGGGGGCCTGATTTGTGCCCCCCTACATGCCACTATGCCCAATGACCATGCCATGGGGACAGGAGTCATGTTAATGGCGTCTGGGCGCCAAAAAAAAATGGCGCAAATCGGGTTAAGACAATTTTTTTGCCTCAGCCTGACTTGCCCCATTTTTGGACGCCCAAACACCATTTTTCCCTACGCCGGCGCTGCCTGGTGTACGTGTTTTTTTTTCACGCACACCAGGCAGCGCCGGTCGGCTAACGCCGGCTAACGCCATTCAATAAATACGGCGCCCGCATGGCGCTTCAGAATGGCGTTACCCGGCGCTAATTTTTTTGGCGCAAAACTGCGTTAGCGCAGTTTTGCGTCAAAAAGTATAAATATGGCCCCAAATGTCTCTAATAAATGTGCAGTTCAAAGTCACCAATAATCACATCCAGGATATAATATCTCTGTCTCTCAAGTGGCAATGCAATTTCAAGGTTCAATTCTGCCCCAAGAATAAGTTCAAAGAGCACACCTGGATTTAAATTGTTAAATCAAAAGATTCCAAATTCACTCTCCCAGTCATTGGTAGCAAAATATGTCCATTCAGGTGTGACATACCTCTAACAGGGTACCCTTGCTCTCTTTGATCTCCTGAATACTGGCCTTTCAACATCATTGTCACTTTGGCCAGACTCCTCAGTTTGTTCCAGAATAGTCTGTGGAATTCGCACTTCAGACACAGTCCGTTCTCTTGACCACCGGTCTTCAGGCACAACTCATTTTGCTACAACACAGCATCTGAGTTTTGTGCAGTCAGCGTCTCTCTACTTGACTCTTCTGTATCAACTTCATCTATTGGCTCATGCAGACCCCCCTCAGACGGAACATGTACTGCCCCAATCACATGCTCGTCCACAACAGCTTGACTAACCTGCTCCCTTTGTCTCACTGTAACCGGCCCTTCAGGGACAAGCGCTGAAGTAGCATTAAGGGAACACAGGACTCTGCAAGTATGTGCCGCATGTATCTAATTATGGAGACCTCCACACTTCACAGCAGTTGTAGTGATCAAGATCACCCGGTAAGGCCCTTTTCATCAAAGCTCTAAGCACAACTTCTGTACATTCCTCTTCACCATAACCCAGTCCAGACTGAGGTCATGGGCTTGCTCTTGCTGCGGCTGAGCTTTAGCCTCTCCTACCTGATGTCTCAGAACGAACCACATCAGCCCATCTTTTGCAGTCATCAAGAGCTATTTCATCTGTAATGTTCACAAGCACATTTTCAGGCACAGCAGGTAATCTCATGGCACACCCCATTAGAATTTCTTGGGGTGACAGTCCTGTTCCGTATATGGAGTAGTGGGGTAGTGCGACAACTCATCAACACAAGAGGCAATGCATCAGGCCATTACAATGAAGTTGAAGCACACAATTTAGCCAGTCTGGATTTCAGTGTTCCATTTATTTGCTCAATAGTCTATAGCTGCAATTTAGTCTCTGCTACACTTGTAACGCTGCACACAATAACTTCAGGACATCACTATTGCAGTGAGTCCCTTGGTCTGACTCCAGAGAAGTTGGGATCCAAAAACGTGGAAGAGCTCTTTTAACAACAACTTTGCTATAGTGAGACTGTGATTTCTCCTAGTTGGATAGGCTTCAACCCAACAATAGAAAACGCATACAAAATCCAAGATGTATGTCAGTCCATTGGACACAGGTAGTTTGACAAAATCCAACTGCATTCTATTGAAGGGACCTCCTGATCTGCCTATGTGAGTCAGTGTTACCACAGTGCGCTTGCCTACATTCACCAGTTGACATGTAACACATCTCTGACACAAAGCTTTTGTCAACAGCCTAAATCTAGGTTTAAGCCATGTCCGTCAAAACAATCTCACCATTGCATCATGCCCCACATGAGCTGGACCGTGGTGATGTCTTGCAATAGGTGGTAACAAGCTATCTGACAACACAATTCTTCCATCATTTGAACCCCAAATATCCTCCTCATCTCTTTTGAGGCATCCTGTTCTAATCCAACCCTGCTGTTCTGCTTCTGACACTTCTTCCTGCAACCTCCTGACTTCTTCCCATGTATCTGCTGCTGTTAACAAGAGATTGTGATTTGTTCCATCTGTTCCCTCGTTTAAGTAATAACCATTGCATGCACATGCATTTAGAGCACAATATCTGGTGACTTTGTCTACAAATTATTTTCAGCCATTACATTGTTTCCCTTGTGGTGTACAGAACACTTCACAACTGCAGTTCGGGCAGACAGTTGTAATGCCTTCATCAAATCATGAACTCTCACTACATTAAGGATAGGAGAGCCAAAGGAGGTCATAAACCCTCTCTGGAACCATAACTGTCTGAAGTAATGCATGACGCCTAAGTCATTCTGACTATCAGTGAAAATGGTCACTTTCAGCTGGTCTGAAACATGGCAGGCTCTCGAAACGGCAATCAATTCAGCCACACGGGCAGAAAAGACTCATTGAAGCTAGGAAGCTTCAAACCACACCTGAGACAGTACAGACTGTGTAGGCAGCTCTCAGGTTTCCTTCATGGTCTCTCAAACAGGAGTCGTAAAACACATTGCATGATCAGATTCAGAAAGTGGTGTATCTTGTATGTCAGGTCTCGGCTTGTTGGACAGTTCAGTGACATGTAAACAGTCATGCTCAATTTTATCATCAACATTTATCATTCACAGATAATGGTAACAAATTTGCAGGATTCAACATTGTACACCATGCTAGATTCACATTGGGAGCAGACAAAATGATTTGTCATATCTGGTTAGCCCATTGTTTGTGAGGTTTTGGGTCTTGTTTTCGAGTCAACAAAATCTCCACAGAACGGGGAACAAAAACATTCAGAGAATGATCCATAGCAATGCTTTCACACTCGTCTATGCTAATAACTATAGCAGCGACTGCTTTAAGGCAGCTGGGCAAAGCTGAAGCTACTGGGTCAAGTGTAGCAGAAAAATAAGTAACAGGCCTGTGGGTTTTTCAGTGTAACTAACTTAGCACTGAGAGAGTGCATCCCTTCCTCTCACTGCAATACAAAGTAAAACATTTGTTGTAATCAGGCAACCCAGTGCTGGGGCATGACCCAGATTTTCCTTCAGCCCTGAGAAGGCACACATGCAAGTGTTATCCAGTAGTATTGGATCTGACACATCCTTTTTGTGTCAGCCTCTGTAAAGGCTTGGCCAAAAGGGAAAAGTTGGGAATCCACTATTCCCAAGAACATCCTGACTTATTTCTGGGTGGTTGGCGGATTCATTTTAACAATTGCTGAAATTCTCTCCTGTGATACCTTCCTTTCACCTTTCTCAATTTGATGTTGAAGGTGCAGGACTTCTCTCTTAAAGTACTGCAAATTTATCAAGCATAATTTATGTCCATTCCCATCATGGCCATTATCTCTCTGCTGCAAGCTTCTTGTGTATTTGATATCACCAACTGGCGATCAATATACTGAATCAGGACTGGATAATAGGCCATCTCAAGGGTCTCCAGATTCTTTTTCAAAATATTGTTGAAAATTGACAAACTCCCAGTATACCCCTGCAGGACTTGGCACCATGCCAAAACATGACTGCCAAACCAAAAAGTGAAGAGGATTTGACTTCTCTCATGCAACGGTATGGAGACAAATGCTTGGCAAAGGTCAACCACAGTGAACCACTCAGCTTCACATGTAATCTGAAACAAAATCCCTGCTGGATTTGGTACCACAGGACAACATGGAATCACAATTGCATTTACCTTTCTTAGGTCCTGGAGAATGCTTTACTTTTTGTTCGGCTTCCGCAGTCCCATAGTGGGTGAGTTACATGAGCTTCGCATTATCTCTTTTAATATTCCCTGCTCAATCATGGAATCAATCACTGGAGTGGTTCCTGCAATGCTTTTGATGGTCATATTGTACTGTGCGATACTCGGTTTCCTGTAATTTGGCTTTGTAGTTATCCATATAGGCTCAACACTTTTGATTATATTGCTCTCTTTTCCTGCAAAGTCCCAGTCTTCAAGCTACACTGTGTCTCTCAAGTCAGCAGACAAATAATCATTTGTAATCATTGGGTAAAATTTGGCACCTGTGGTTTGATTCAAAATTTTTAATTCAACATCCTCATCATGAGTCTGCATCTCAATGCCTCTTGGAGTGCAATAGATTGCACAAGAGGTCGCATCGAAGCAGTCTCACAGGACTAGAATTACACATCACAAGTTGGTGATTCTCTTCAAATGGCCCTATTTTTACAGGTACTCTGACAGGGCTTGTCAATTGTTTATTTGCAATTCCTACAACCTGGATTATTTTTCCAGAGAGGGTAGTTTGGGAATCTCTGCTGTTCTCACAGTAGAGCGGGTAGTACCTATGTCCACCAAAAATGACATGGGGTGGCATTCATGTTACCATCCATGTATGGACCACACTTATCTTCCTCTAAAGATGTGCCAAGTGTGCATTCCTCTGACTTCCTCAGGCATCATCATTATCCACATCTATTGGATCATGGGCTATTGTTGGAATATACTCTGATTCGTATAAGGGTAGGTATTTGCATTTCAGATCTGGTTCTGATTAAGTCTTGAAACATTTACATGTTGTTGGGGCATCAAGGCTTGTGGAATGTGCATTGTCTAACCTTGGGACGGATTAAAATTGGATACTCGCTGTCGCTGTACATACTGGTACTGAACCTGATTGTTTTTCTGTGTCCGCACAAATCCACTATTCTGCATCTGGTTTTCATTTGCCATAATATTCAGATTAAGACAACACTCCCTCTTCCAATGGCCCAATCTGCTAAAGCCATGACATGGATTAGTCCTTTTCAAAGTCATCACATCCACTGCTGCACTCAGGTAAATTGGAACACTTCATCCTCTACCTTGCTGTTGAAAGCCATCACCTCCTTGCATCATAGGAACTCACTGCTGATACACTCAATGCATAGCATCAACATTTCCTACAAACTGTGAATATTTTCTCCTTTGTGCAGCTTTTATCTGTGCTACCATCAGCTCCTCTTTTAATCATTTCTGTTTCAATTCCAATTCGTTGCTACATTACTTGGCATATCTCAGAATCTCGTCAATCAGCTTGTTCTGCCAGCAAATCAAATGCGGACAAATCACATTATTCACTTCTGGTTGCAATCTCTGCACAAATCTGAACACAAAATGCCCCATGTCTTTCACCTCAGTAGTCTCTGTACCACTGAAATGTTTAAAAGCCTGTAACAATCTCTCATAAAAGGAATGTATCAACTCTTTAGATTCTTGAGTTGTTCTATTATTCGTGAGCCAATCAATATCCTTAGGCGACACCTTTCTTTTAAAAAATGATATCACCTGATAGTACTTTTCCATCACAAGTCGAGATGAAGCCTATGTCACTGGATGTCTCATAGGTTCCTTCTCAGGCCAAAAAATGGACAGCTTGCACTCAGTCAGCAAATCACTTGGAACAACTATGTCAAACAATGTGTTCAAATCTTCCCATAAGACTTTGTACAGCTTTACAAATCATTCAATTTGCCTGTACCATTCCACTAGTTTCTCTCTTAATTTTGGAAAATCATTTGTGAATGACACAATATCACCTCTACTCCAGCGTACATGAACATATCCTCCATCAGGAACTTCTCTCATAGGAACATATATACATCTTCCCACTTTCATCTGCTCCATCTGGAGGCAGATCTATCCTCATCTTTCGTGTTGACTCCTTCTTCTTTACCTATCTTCCTTCCTATCTATCCAGTTCACTTCATTTCTGAATATAGCCAACTAAGTTCCTAATCTGCAATTTCTTTCCTGAAAGTCTCATGATTACCAAATTTCTGTCAATGAAACTCAAGCGATAGTTGTGGATTTACTTAAATCAACATCATTTTTCCGGGCTAATTCAGTTAGTCTCTCGTGAGCTTGTCCTGCATGTCACGTAATGTCCTTAGATACAGCAATAACCCATTCTGTTGATATGCGTCTAATTGGGACATGTCGAGTGTTCCTAATATCATTTTGTTCAATTCTTTTTCTGTCTGGGGTTTGAAATGTCCTCCCACTATATTCTAAACTTAAAGCTTCATTTGGAGTGCTGACACTCTTAAATCAATTTTCTAATACTTGGGCACTAAGACCCGGTAATTTTGCTTGAGTATTTAGTAGTATCTCTCCTTGGGAAATGTTTTAATTTGTATGATCTGGGGTATTTGCACCAGACATCGCTTTCTGAACTTGTCTTTGTCCTTGCTTCATGAGAGCAGCTTGACTTGTTTGTTTAGTAATTACTTGATGTTTTTGTGAGGTAAAGACTTTTGCCATAGCTCTTCTGCCTGCAGATGCTTTATGGCTGAAGAGATTCTTTTTGGCGATGGACTTGAGATTCCCGCCAAGTTTGTGCCAATTTCCTCCCCAATCAGTGCCTTTAGTGTGTTTGGCTGATCCTGTCTTAAAATGGAGGCATATTTAAGCAAAGCCCCGTCTTTTGTTAATGTTTGGTCTTGTAACCCAAAATCCAATCTAATCTGCGCTAGAGACGAGCTGTATGGAAGGCGGAAGAGAAGGCAAAGACTTTGCACTAGGTAATGTTCATGAAGTCGTTTAGCTTACCGGGAAATATTTTCAGACCATATGCCAAGGCAGGCATGAATTTTGCATTAATCACTGTAAGGAGTGGACACCAGGTTGGACTTTGTAGTTTTGAAGCCAGGGATAGAACTATTGCAAGTTGAGACGCCATTCTAGCTTTCAGGATGTTCAGCTGCAGGCGATGCGACTAGCGCTCCTGTAGCCAGATGCCACAATATTGATAGCTTCTGCTTCTTTCCAATGATGGATCCCCACAGAGCCATTTCTTTTTCTTGAATACCCGCTTGCCAATTCTCTACTGATAGCATCACTCGATCAAATAGTGCCAAATAGTGCCAGCCAAACCAAGGAAAAACAGCCATAACTAGATCAATGCGAAACCACTGGTTTACAAATAAACTTGCTGAACTCGAGGATTACACAGCAGAGAGAAAATGGAGAGAAAAAACTGTGCTACGGAACAAAAAGACACTATTTAGAGATTTGAAATCTTACCACTTCAGTGAGTGAATCGAAAATACACCTAATTTGGCAAACACTTATTTTGAACATAATTAGGAAATTTTCAGACCGAAAAAAGCCTGTCAAGTTGCCCCAGTACCCTCCACTAAGCTCTGCAATATCCATCTCTCCAGTAATCCAAGCAGAACATTGGAAAATTTTGTTCAGAGATTAAACAAGAAGTTAGACCCCATGCTCAAATCTGCTATGGAATGTAGTAGTGGTGCCCTCTAAGAAAACCATGGAGGTTTTCAAAATGATAAAGGAGACTCACTCATCAACTGTCATTGTGCCCAGTTGAACATCTGGTTTTCTTAGTGATATGTGCTCAGCTGAGGTTATAGTATTACTCAGCCCGCCCTAAGAACAACTACTGATAAAGCGTTTCAACAGCTCCCTAGAGTCTGGCTCTATTTCAAAAACTCCAAAGCAAAACATACTGTCTTCCAGAATGGACAACTTAAAAAACTCTAGCTCAATGTCTTTACTGCCTTTCTTGGGTAATTTGCTGGGAAAATATTGGGCTAAAGCAATATCATTCCTTTACCTTCATGCATGATGTTCTACATTCTCTTCAAATGGGTTTTTGGGCTGGTTATTTTACCAAAGTAGTCATGCTGTTAGTATTGGATAACCTGGGCATCTTGTTGGATGATGGTGGTGACAGTGCCTTGTCTTCATTGGGCCTGTCTGTGGCCTTTAATACTATTAAGTATACCACCCCCACTACAAAGACTGACAGGAGCATGTCTTGGTGGAGCTGTACTAGCATGATTAAAATCATCTTTTGAAGACGAATTGCAGTCAGTCATCATGGATTTCCTTGAGTTAAAATTCTGTCAACTTTTATTTTGAACATATATAGACGTCCTCTTCCCAACATCCCATATGTAGAAAGAGCTATATTTTATGTGAACCTATTTTTTCCATCAGCAGTAACTTGATGCAAATACATGGGTAATTTAACTGTTTCCACATCTGCCTTCCAATTGGAAAATGTGATGAATGCAGGAGGACATTGAGTAATGCAAGGAACGAGGACATCTTGTGCTGCCTCATGCTGTCAGGGGCCTGCCATTTTAGTTAACTTAATGGCAAGCACATTAAGTAAAATACAGTGACCAGCACCTAAGTGTCCCCTTCACATAAACTTTCCCAGCAGGGGAGCATAAGTGTGGCACCTGCCTGCTAGGAGGACTCTACAGGCAGGACTACAAACAGACTTCCCTGCAGAGGAAGTTGCTTTGAAGTGCACTTTGTGGGGCTGAGCACATATATTGCCAGTATGTTACAGTGCTTCAAAAAGCTACTATGTTCTTTGTATCTTTTAATCTTCCAACAAGCAGCGGGTCAGGCCCAGTTCTGTGGAAATAAAACAGATGAAATTCCTGCATTTCGCTTTCCACATGGGAATGTCCGCCACCTCCAATTTCATCTATACTGATGATGTCCAGTTGGTGTCAGGCCTATCTAAACATCAGGTGAATTAAAATGAGTACCTACCTGAAAAACTCTGCCAGACTACCTGGCCGTAATTCAGAGGTAGATGGGCAATAGTTTACTTATATTAAATCCCTTTAAAGCAGAAAGTCTTCTAACCATCCAGGATTTAAAAATCTGCAGCATGGTAGCTTAGCCCCAGATTATGCACCATGTGCCAAAGCCTGCTAAATCTGTATAAATTATTTTCTTTAATCTGGATTGAGGGTGATCTGTCATGAAAGAATCAAGTTTCCAAAGTTGCAAGTTCCACCTTCCTGCTGATTCAACTAAAAAGTTTTTGCTTCTGTTGATGTATTATACTTGGCATACCTTCACGGATAATGCTCTTAATTCAATCAAAGTTAAACTACTGGAAAATTATTTACCTGGAAATTCGACCAAAACTCTTACACAGGCTTCAGTTAGTTCAAACGTTTGCACCTACACTTACTCCCACCATTGGTTCTCTTCCTTGGCTGGCAATTAACCAGCTAATATCATTTACAGTAATGCAAATAGTGTATAAAGCAGTATACTCGAATAACTTCAGGGCAACCATATTTAAGTGGCATAACCAAGTCTCTTGTCTCCAGGCAGCTAAGCAATCTTTACCCTACTGCGAGTGAGGAGAACACAAACTCGGGGGGAGGACAGGTATTAAGGGGCAAAGTTGGTGTTGCCCCACTAGCAGCAAGCAAAAGAAAACCACAGTGAGCTGTTTTTATGAAGGGCTCCATGGTGCCTAGTTTTAGGCAGTAAGTAACCTGAAACTCACACTTATTAGAGCTGTAAAAGTGGATGCAGCTGCACATGTGCTGAGCTGGGTAAGAGTTTACTCACCCTGCAGGCACAAGGCATTGTGTCATCAGAGTGGTGGGTGCAGCTTTTTACAATGCCAGTGTATTTGCTTCTTTATGTCTTGTGGCCTGGGGCAGGGTCCACACAGCATCAGAAACAAGAGAGGCAGAGTTGATTTGGGTTGATTAACTGCAAACAAATGTGCAAGCCCCTCCCCCACCCTATGCTGGTAGGCTTTTGTTTTGAAGAGGACAGACTGGAGGAGGGTCCGCAGTGCATTTGGCAGTTGGCACACGTGAGGGAAAAAGTGACCGGAGCAGCCCAAATTCTTCTGCCCAGACTAGAGTGCAACTTTAACTCAACATGGTGTGCTTTGCTCCTGTCACCATTGTTGCCTCGAGCAGCAGGATTCTAGAGTATTAGTGCTGCCCAATGGCCACGCTTTTGAATCTTCTGAGTGCCTATGTGGATAAGAGCCAGGCAGCAGCCCTAGCCTGCATGTTTCCATTGATATGCTAGCTTCCTCTTGGGAGAGCTGGACATCATTAGGTAGTTAAACATACTGGTAAGAAAATCAGAGCACTAATGCTGTAATCAGTTTGTTGCTCTTTGTAAGTTTGAGATGGAGTTGCCATCCGAAGTGAGTCTAACAATGCTCCTAACCTCCCTGTAGCTCTGCCAAGACACTGAAAGAGAAGCTTGCATGACAATAAGGCATATGCTATTTCTACTCCTGCATTTTACTTGCATTTTAATGAGGTGTGAAGTCACACAAGTCACCACTTTGCAGTTAATTAAAATGCCAACCTCAAGTGTGCATATTTCAACTGCGTAATTACTCTGTACTCTGTCCAGATGCTTCAGAGGCAGCAGCAGCCCCTAAAAATATGTCTAGTCCTGCTTCTTGTCTTTATTGCCTACTAGTGACCTTCATTCAAAAAAAAGTAAAGCCATAATTACATGTTTTTGGCCCGCCTACCCATGACAGCAGTATTTAAACTGTGTGTCCAGTGAAGGGCATTTACTTTAGCTTGCTAATTTTGGTAATACAAAATTATAGAATGGCACATTGTGGGCCACTGTATGTGCCTTTTCTGGTTCCCATTTTCTGTTCAAGTGTCTTCCATCAAAAGAGGTGTTCATCATTATGAGCATAAATGTCATACGGGGAGTGATGGACCATTCTGAAAAATCCATCAGTTCTTACCTTTGTGGCTTGAACTTTTGGTATGCTATATATCATCTTCTTAAGGGATTTTAGAATGTAGTGCAGTAATGCAAGAAAGGTAATAAATATTGGCCCAAGTCAAAAAGGTTTATGGTGCAGAACAGAATTTGCTTGTGTGGGTTTAGATCTATGTTTTGTGTGCATTTCTTTTCAATTTTTTATTGAGATAAAAATATTAATAGAGAAGCATCATGGTACAAGTTGCGAACAACCTACATGGATGATTTACAGCTGATGTATGAAAATAGACATTAGGCAATACATGTGTCATGTGGTGCGTGAAAGTAGTAGTTGGGACATTATTGTAAGATCATCAACACCACTCAACAGGTAAATCAATGGTGTAGATATCAAGATGATTTGTACATCCAATGTCCTAAAAGTATAGCTGACATCACAAGATGTATGTGCCATCATGTTGGAGACATAGGGGAAGGGATTTTCTTAATAAGCGTAGAGGGGAGAAAAGAAAAGTAGAAGATAGGAAGAAGAAGAGCAAGAGATCTACATTATGCCTACATAATGTATGTCAGCAATGATAAAGGCAGCGTGAAAGCCAGAGCAAGCAGGTGATAAATATCAAATTACACGCTGGGACATTATGGTGGTCTGTTTTTCTGGAGATAACTATAAAGAGCATCTCATAGTTTTCTAGGTAAAGATAAGCAGTGAGACTTCCAAAAACATATATTCTCAGTGTCTAACAGGCCCACCAAGTATGGAAGGAGACATTTGGAGGGCACTCCATTCAGCAAGATTCAGTTTGGTGCCTATAGCTAATAGTATGTCAATGAGTTGAAGGTCAGCAGCAGGTT
Organism: Pleurodeles waltl; assembly: GCF_031143425.1. NCBI lineage: Eukaryota > Metazoa > Chordata > Amphibia > Caudata > Salamandridae > Pleurodeles > Pleurodeles waltl. The sequence goes on along the minus strand of NC_090440.1, from coordinate 1,228,323,170 downwards.
GAATATCTATTTGTGGGGATGCATGTTGTGGCTGTATCCATGATAAAGTGTGCTTTAAAAATCTTCTGTATGACTTCCTGTATTTGTTGCCAAAGGGGAGGGGGTGGGGGGGTGTGGATACATTTAAAAAACAAATATGCGATATCCCCTGGGGTAAGGTCTCAGTTCCAGCTAAACATCAATTCAGACAGCCATAATCTATAGCCTTTTATGGGAGTCCAATATATACATTGTGGATAATACAAAATCTCAATGCTAAAGGGGTGGATTGATCTTATCTTTAGAGGTAGAATTCCAGATGTTTAACCAAGCAGAAGGGGCAATATTCTCTCCAGGCTGTGATTTAACAATCCTGTTCCATGTGTTAATGTTCTTCGTTGTCACTCGTTGTTCAGGGGTCGAACTGCAATCATATATCTTTGAGGCTACATATCCAAGTTTCATGATGCCTAAAAGGAATGAAAGAGCAGGAGAATGAGTGGGGTCTAATCTCTTGATTGAGCATTTTATTCTTTAAAAGGTGGGAAAATCCTGAGTAGAGAGATTATTTTTATATTGCAAATCATCAAAAGAGAAGGGGTTGGCTCAAGTACCGAGATCACCAAGTAGGTATCCCTTTCAGTGCCCAAGTGTTCCAGAAGGATACTTGTCCTTCTATTCTAAAGTGTTTGTTGAACCATACGGATGCCATATCAGGTTTGGGGAGCTCCATCAGAATTTTCCTATGTATAGCACAGTGCGTATCGCGCTGTGGCAAGCATAATACATAGTTAGTGTTCCACTTGAAGTTGGTTAATATTGTGGATCGTTAGTAGAGCACATAGGGGAATAGAAGCTCTCTCTGTAGGCAGTCAAGTGGGTATGTTTGAAGTAGTTGTGGAGAACCACAAAGCGCCTTGTATCCCCAATAAGGCCAAATTATATTGCTGGTTGGTAGTCTAGGAATTTAACACGTCCATCGTTTTTATCCTTTCTCTGTTTTTTAGAGAAATTCTAGACATCTTATTTTCCGGAGAAAAACAACTAGGAATTTGTCTGTCGTTTTGAAAGAGCAATGTGAGAATCTAAAGGGAAGCATGCAGATTGGGAAGTAATTTATTGATGTAAGCACCATCTTGATTGCTTTGTATCTCTCCCACAAAGTTAAAAATGTAGGGTACCATTGTGTAAGTAGTTCCTTATGTTTTGTAATTGTTTTGATCTCATTTAGTGGAAGGGTTTCTCTAAGATCTTTCTCAAACTAGACTTCTAAATATTTTAACGTTTGAAAACCAGACTTCTAAGTATTTAAAAGTTTGCCATTTGAGACCTGTGTTTTGAATGTAAGAGGGTAACCAATTAAAGTTTCATGGGAAAACCTCTGTTTTTTTCTTTATCAAGTGAATAGCCTTACACTTCCTCATACTCTGAAATCACTTTCAAAATGCAAGGAATAGCTTCATCAACTTGTTCTGTAAAAATCAAAACATTATCTACTTAACCTGCTACTTTTTGTGTTCAGGAGAAGACAAAGATTTCTTTAATATCATTATTATTTCTTAGCTGCTTAAGAAGGGGCTCAATCTATAGTATGAAAAGACCCAGTGAAAGAGGGTTATCCTATTGTTTGCCTTGTTGTAAAAGAAATGTGTTTCAGGTTAATTCACACTTTAGCTTGTGGGTTTAAATAAAGAGCAAAAGACAGCTTTTTAAAATTCTCTCCTAGAGTCAATTTAAGTAAGAAAGTTTTCATGAAGCTCCACGAGACCTTAGCAACAGCCTTCTCTGCTTCTAAGGCTCTAGCAGCAGTTGGAGAACTGAGAGATTTGATGTTTTTGAAGGTATGGCATATTGTTCTGTTTGCTCTGGACACTTTACCACTGCTGTTCAATGCTAAAGTGTAAGTGTTCCATGTACAAATTATATGTGTACATTGACTTATCCATGATTGACATATTTGATTTACTAGTAAGCCCCTCGTAAAGTGCACTAGAAGTGCCTAGGGCCTGTAAATCAAATGCTACTAGTGGGCCTACAGCATTGGTTGTGCCACCCACATTAGTAGCCCTATAACCATGGCTCAGACCTGCCACTACAGTGTCTGTGTGTACCCACTTGCCAGGCCTAAACTTTCCCTACCCTTTTACTACATGTAAGGCACCCCTAAGGTAGGTCCTAGGTAGCCCCATGGGCAGGGTGCAGTGTATGTTAAAGGTGGGACATGTACTTATGTGTTTTACATATCCTGACAGTGAAATGCTGCCAAATTAGTTTTTCACTGTTGCAAGGCCTATCTCTCTCATAGCTTAACATGGGGGCTGCCTTTAAATATCCTTAAAGCGCAGATTCCTGTTGGGAGAAGATAGACATATGGAGTTAGGGGTCTCTGAAACTCACAATTTAAAAATACATCTTTTAGTGAAGTTGGTTTTTAGATTGTGTGTTTGAAAATGCCACGTTTAGAAAGTATGCATTTTATTGTTTAAACCATTCTGTGACTTTGTTTGTGGATTCCCTGTCTGGGTCACTTTGACAGTTGGGCTCTCCTCTAGACAGTGACACAAAGGGAGCTGGGGTGTAGCCTGCATATCCTGATGAGCCATCTGGGCTAGGGAGGAGTAGTCACTTACACGTGAAAGGGCTGTGTTACTGCCCTCACACAATGCAGTCTCCAACCCCCTGGTGTGTGTCGGAGGCCTGGCCTGGGCAAGGCAGGATCTTGAAAACAACAGAGACTTCTCTTTGAAGTGGGCCTACTTCAAAGGCAGAAATGGGTATAAGAAGAGCACCCAAAACCCCTGAAAATCAGAATACTTCTGGAACCAAGAGGAACCTCTGCCTGGAAGAAGAGCTGGAGAAGCTTGAGAAGGAGTACTGCAGCTTTGCCTGTGACTGTGCTTTGCTGGGTTGGCCTGCAGTAGCTGCTTCTGCCTAAAAGAGGACAAAGACTGACTTTTGTGTGACTTTCCACTGGTGAAGAATCTCCCAGGACTTGAACTGAGCTTGCCTCCTGGTGTTGAAGTCTCGGGGACAACAAAGACTTCTCTCTGCCAGCACTTGGGCTTTCTGCTGAGAGTCCTGCCTGCCTAGTGGTGCCCTAACCTGTCTCTTGGCCTTGAAAGGTGTAGCTGGTGAAAAAGGACAGAAATTCATGCAAACACCACCATGCAGGGAAACTTTTGGGGCACCACCTGCTTTGAGGCTGATAAATGACGCGCTACCGGCCTCGTGGCTAAAATCAACACTCCACCTGCATCGCAGCTGGGACATCGATGCAACGCTGATGGAGAAATTACGTGCAACACCCGCAGCGGCTGCTGTTAAAAATGCAAGCCTCCACGCAGCGCAGTTTCTTGGCACCGTGTGACTGGATTTCAACACAACATCGATGGGTGTGGAAACTCAGTACAAAGCCAGCCCGGACCTGAGGTGCACGTCCGGATCGACGCATCACAACATACTCTGACTCGACTGGAGGAGGAATGCCACACGTTCTTGCTTGCGAGTGAGAAATCAACGTATCGCTGGCCTTTTCCAATGCACGTTCTCCCATGCGGCTTTATCTAGACGCTACCCAGTTACTTTTGTGCAATGACAGCATTCTCACTGTTTTCTAAGGATTAAAACTCTTATTCTTTTTAAAATTCATAACTTGACTTGTGCATGTCGCAGTTTTATTGTTTTGGTCTTGTTTTATTTAGATAAATATTATCTATCTTATGTACGGATATGAGCAATCCCTAATAGTAGCTTTAAGAAAATCCAAAAAAGTTTGGGAGGAGGCTTAGCTATATTGTTCTTGTTTAAAAAGTGAACAATGTAATTTGAATCAATTGTTTCTTTTCTTTTTTATTTATAACCATGTCATTCATTCTCCATTGCCTTAATGAGGGGGTTTAAACACCTGGGTTAAATTCTAGTGAAATGCATGCATGGTTCGAGATCACAATTGGATCAATTTGTGGGGATGATGGTTGGAAAAATCGGTCTTTTAATAAAAGGTACTCAGTCCTACAATAGGAATCATGTGGTTGTGTGTAGAATGATTAGTTGCTTACAGTAGGGTTGTGGATCCTTTAAATATCTAATAAATGATGGTGGTCATTACAACATTGGCGGTAAAAGCCGCTTACCGCCGTGCAGAAGACCGCCAACACACCGCCGCGGCCGTGGAAATCCGCCACAGCTATTATGACCCACAGCTCGGAATCTGCCAAAATTCAGACACCCACACTAGTCCGCCACACCAAAGGTCAGTGATAAACTGGCGAAAACAAAACCTCCACCGTCGCGCCAACAGAAATACGCCCACACTATCACGACACACGAATCCACGCGGCGGTCTTTCAACCGCGGTATTCCATTGGCGGTACACACCGCCGCGCTCAAAATACACACACATTTACAAAACACAGCCACATTGGACAATTCGAAACACACACACCTGATACACATACACACACCACTCCCACACACCCATTACAATATAAAACACACACCCACAAAACCCCACGACCACAATTACAGAGAGAAGGCCAGAGAGAGACACCACAAACAACTACCAAGCATCCACAGGCACACAATACCATCACCCACAGAACTTCCACGCACCTCATACAACACACCACTAAATATCACCCCACTTATCACTACACACACCACCCCATACATCACCCACACCACCCCATGGCACGACAAAGACACCCCAGGTTCTCGGAGGAGTAGCTCAGGGTCATGTTGGAGTAAATCATCCGGGTAGAGCCACAGCTATTCGGATCACAGGTGCAGCACACCTCCATAGCTAGGAAGATGGAGCTATGGTGCAGAAAAGTGGACAGGGTCAACGCAGTGGGACAGCACCCAAGAAATCGGGATGACATCAGGAAGAGGGGGAACGACCTACGGGGAAAGGTGCGTTCCGTGGTCTCAAGACACCACCTTGCCGTTCAGCGGACTGGCGGCGGACCCCCACCTCCTCCCCCACAACTAACAACATGGGAGGAGCAGGTCTTGGCGATTCTGCATCCTGAGGGCCTCGCAGGAGTAGATGAGGAATGGACACTGCTAAGTCAGATCTTAACTATTACATCCCCCACCCTCCCTGCATGCCATCACATACCCCCACCCTCACCCTCACCCTCACCCCCATCACTCCAACTCCTCACAAAGGTCCCAACATCACAAACCACCCATCCCAACACCAAGCCCTGCATGCAACAACAAAGCATGGACACCCATCACCAAAGCATGGCCACCGCACATAACCACACACCCCCTAAACCACCATCACACAAGGTCCCACACAGGAATGCAAGCACTGGGGTGCACGGTCACCCACCTATTGCACACCATGGCACACACAGATGTAATAAACATCCATTTATAACCCTGCAGGACCCCTAACCAACGTCACCGGACAGGAGGGTCCACACATGTCCACACCACCAACAGAAGAGGCCCACAGTGATGACAGCACCTCTGTCCAACTGGATCTAGATGACCAGCCCGGCCCATTGGGGACCTCGGGACAGTCGGTTCCCCTCACACAGTCACAGGCCACTACAGAGCTTCCCCCCTCTGGAAACACCAGCACAGCACCCACACAGCGGGCCCATATCTCTGTCCCCAGGACACGTCAATCAGCAGTGTGTCCACCACTACAGGGAACCCAGGCTAACCCACCACCCCAACAACACCAGGGACCTGGGGGCAGTGGTAGTGGGCACACAGTCCAGGGGATGGAGGCCCAGGAACACAGGGGAACTGGGAGGGCTGCTGTGTGACAGGGAGAGGACAGGCCAAGGGAACCCACTCTCCACAAGGCCCTCTCCAACATCATGGGAGCCTACCACCACTCCCAGGAGACGATGGCAACGGTACTGGCCAAGTTTCAGGAGACCCAGCGCCTGCAGGAGGAACAGTACTTGGGCTTCAGGGAGGAACTCAGAGCCATCAATTCCACCCTAGGCACCATCGTAGGGGTGCTGAAGGAAGTACTCAACACCAGGAGGGACACTGTGGCACAACAAGGGGCCCCTGACACTAGCCTGGATGATGAACTGCCCACCACCTCCGCCGGAGCTAGTGGACAGGAGGCACCGCCACAGGACCACCACACCAGCACCCCACCCCCTGCAGAGGGAGAACCACCCCACAAGCGGTCCCTGAGATCCAGGACAAAGACAGAGAACGATGCCAAGACCCCCGCCAAGAAATGAGACCACCCTGAATGTCATCTGTCTGTCCCACTTTGTCACCCTGTCCATTCTCAAACTGCCCCAGCTCCACTTCCTATGCCCAATTGGGCAATGCACCTGTGAGACTAATAGACTGGACTCTGCCATGGACATTCCTCCACCATCACTCCTCACCATTTCACAACCCCCTCCAATATTAAGCACTTAAATAAACACCCTTGAAGCACAAAACAATCTGGAGTCAGTCTGTGATTTTGAAATAGTGTTTTAGCAATTACAGTGTCAAAATGCTCTTTCATATGTAATGTCAACATACCTATGTCACACAGCTCTAGTCCATGAGGAAACAAAGCAGATGTCACACAGTGGGACCCACATCTGTGAAATCGTAAGGGAAAGTGACAACTCAGTGACCATACACTGGGTGAAAACGACAGACAGTAGAGAAGTAGTAGTGTTAAAGTAAATGTAGTAGGCAGGTTTGTATTCTTACCTGTGTCTCACTGGAAATATTGCAGGAACACCGAGTTCCTGTTGTCTATGTCCTCTTCTTCTGCTTCCTCGTCTTCACTGTCCACAGGCTCCACAGCTGCAACAACACCGCCATCTGGACCATCCTCCTGCAGAAAGGGCACCTGTCGTCACAAAGCTAAGTTGTGAAGCATACAGCAGGCCATGATGATCTGGCACACCTTCTTTGGTGAGTAGAATACGGATCCAACTGTCATATGGAGGCACCTGAACCTGGCCCTCAGGAGGCCGAAGGTCCGCTCTATAATCCGCCGAGTTCGCCCATGGGCCTCATTGTAGCGTTCCTCTGCCCTTGTCCTGTGATTCCTCACTGGAGTCAGTAGCCATGACAGGTTGGGGTAACCAGAGTCACCTGCAAATGGCGAGGGACAACTCTTAGACTGTCACGTACTGCGCTGGACTGCTCACCTCTGGATTTTGGATTGGCGAATACACCAAGTCTTGTACAGGTACTGGATGCTCCAAGATAAGGGCGACCCCTTCTAGTAGCCACGGTGCCGCTTGACAGGCTACGCCAAAGCAGACCGTACCCTCCAGAAGGAGTCCCAGAGGGAAAAAACCCCAACACTGGGGAAAAAACCTCTAACAGGAACTCCAGAAGGAAAACAAGAAAAAACTGGACTTGACAACAGGAAACAAAAATAGGCAATATCCAGGGTACAAGGCAGGAAAAAAGGAACAGGCAAAAATATCCCAAGGCAAAAGCAGGAACAAAGAACAGGCAAAAATCTCCCAAGGCAAAAGCAGGAACAAAGAACAGGCAAAAATCTCCCAAGGCAAAAAAGCAGGAACAAAGAACAAGAGCGAACAGCACAACCAGAAGGAAGTGTTTGCAACGCAAGGAGGAACAAGACTGACTGACTTATCTACTGAGAAAAGGGAAGTGACATCACAGGAAAGGGAAGTAACACCATCTTGGATTGGGAAAAGCCCATAGACCAGTATAGGAAAAAGGAAGTAGTATAAAAGAAAAACAGAGCATGCTGGGACAAAAACACGAAGAAGACAAGATGGACACAACATGGATAGAGACAGGCAAAAGGTCCAACAAAAAACCCACCACCAACAATAAAAGAAGAAAAAAGGCTACAAGTAAGTGTAGCGCGACCAGGAGCGAAATATATGCTTCCCAGAAAGCTTAGTCAAAAAACGCGGGGAACGCGCTCCGAATATCGGTAGCACGTTCCACCCGCGAGGACAGAAAGAGACGCCGCGCTCTGACGCGGCGTTACAGTAGGTCCCCTCCCCGAGGCTCCAGGTTTGTCAGGATGATTGTCAAAAAACAGGCGAACCAAACGGGGACCATGGACGGAGGAAGCATCTTCCCACGAACAGTCACTGAGGGGGTATCCTTTCCAGTGGACCAAAAACTGTAGTTTGCGTCGAAAAATTCTGGAATCACAGATCTCCTGGACTTCATACTCAGGCTGTCCGTTGATAGAAAGAGGAGGTGGACATTGGAACTGGCGATGGTAAGGATCAGGAACGAAGGGTTTTAACTGGGACACATGGAAAACAGGATGAACCCTCCAGGTATGAGGTAAGCGGAGACGCACAACTATAGGATTCAGGATGTGCGAAATTCGAAAGGGACCATAAAAACGTGGTTTGAACTTATTGGTGGAAAACCGGGATGGTAGAAATCTGGAAGAAAGCCATACCTTGTGGCCCACTTGATACAAAGGTGCGGCTTGCCGATAACGATCCGCCTTTCGCTTCACAGCTTGTTTCGAAGCTAGGAGAGTAGTATGAAGTAGGCCCTGGATTCGACGGATCTGTTGTGAAAAAGAAGTGACTGCAGGCACAGAAGAGGATGTTCGAGAAACAGTAGTGAAAGTCCTCGGATGAAATCCATAAGTACAATAAAAGGGTGTGGTCTTGGTCGCACTATGTATTGTGTTGTTATAGGAGAACTTGGCAAGAGCAAGATATTCTGACCAATTGCTTTGTGTGGCATTACAGTAACATCTCAGATACTGCTGAAGTTCTTGATTCACTCGTTCAGTTTGCCCATTCGTTTGTGGATGGAAACCCGAGGATAAAGAAATCTCAATGTTAAAGAAGGCACAAAAGGCTCTCCAGGAACGTGAAACATATTGAGGCCCTCTGTCCGAAATGACCTCTAGAGGAAGACCATGGAGGCGAAAAATATCTCGTAGAAAAATGCGACTCATTTCTGGGGCCGTTGGTAGTTTCTTCAAGGCTGAAAAATGGGCCATCTTTGTGAATGAATCTACGGTTACCATGATTACTTGGTTACCAGAGGAAGTAGGTAGAGAGCATATGAAATCAGTGGATAGAGTACACCAAGGAACGGAAGGAACAGGTAAAGGTCTTAATAAACCTGCCACCTTAGTTCGGGGTGTCTTAGTCTGGGCACAGCCTGGGCATGCTGACACATAGGTTTCAGTGTCTGTCTTTAGCGAAGGCCACCAAAAAGATCGCTGAAGCAGTTCCTGGGTCTTCCTGATACCTCGATGACCGGCTATAGGAGAATCATGGCACATTTGCAGGGCTTCTGTCTGCACTTTCTTGGTAGGTAGGAAGAGAGCATGTTGATGATAGAAGTAGTTGTCCTTCTTCTGCTAAAAAGGAGTCACTTTATCCCATTCTGAAGCAGACAGAAACTGGTACTCGGATTTAATGCGTTCTTGAAAAGATTGAGTAGCTCCGATGATCCTGCTAGACTCAATAAGATGTGGAGAGGAGTTCTGGGCTATGTCAGGATATCTGCGGGATAAGGCATCTGCCACTAAATTCTGGGAACCAGGTATGTACGTGATCACGAAATCGTACTGGCTAAAGAAGAAAGCCCATCGAGCCTGACGACTGTTGCGACACTGAAAGCTCCGAAGACACTGGAGATTACGGTTATCAGTCCTAGCTTCAAAAGGCTCTCTGGAACCCATCAGGAAATGCCTCCATTCCTTACAAGCTACTTTGAGAGCGAGTAGCTCTCGTTCCAGTACAGAATAATTTCGTTCAGCCTCTGATAGAATATGTGACAGATAAAAGATTGGATGTTCCAATCCATCATTGTCTTGCTTCTGCAGCAAAACTGCTCCAATAGCTCTGTCTGAGGCATCAGTCACGACGATAAATTTCTTGGTATTGTCAGGATGACGCAACACGGGTGCTTGGGTAAAGGCTGTCCTTAATTCTTGAAACGCGTGTTCAGCCTCCTTGGTCTAAATGAAACCCTTCTTCAGGTTCTCTTTCTTAATTGTTTGTGTTATGAAACTTTGTAGGTGGGCAAAGTTCTGAATAAACTGACGATAAAATTTTGATAACCCAAGAAAACATTGCGTTTCTTTAATGGACGTTGGAGAAGGCCAATCTAATATGGCACTGACCTTGTCAGGGTCCATGGATATTCCGTGTTGATTAATACAAAACCCGAGATACCTTACTTCAGATTTATGGAACTCGCACTTCTCAGGTTTACAAAACAATTGGTTTTTCTTGAGTCTTTCCAGGACTTGCAGGACATGATCTACATGGTGCTCAGGATCACGGGAATATATCAAGATATCATCCAAATAAATGACCACATATTGATTGAGTACATCAGAGAACACTGAATCCATAAATCGTTGAAAAACAGAAGGGGCGTTGGTCAGTCCAAAGGGCATAACACGATACTCATAGTGCCCAAAAGGGGTACGGAAAGCAGTCTTCCATTCATCTCCTTCCTTGATCCGAAGGAGATGATAGGTACCCCGTAAATCTAATTTAGTAAATATCTTGGCTCCTTGAATGGCATCCAGTATATCTCTGATTAAAGGCAGTGGATATCGATCCTTAATCGTTATTCTGTTGAGTTCACGAAAGTCCACACAAGGACGCAGATCCTTAGTCTTCTTTGGGACGAAGAAGAGAGGAGCCCCAGCGGGGAACGTGGAAGGAGCAATCAAACCGTTGTGTAAGTTGTCGTCTAAATATTCCCTTAACACCTTCTTTTCTTGGTCTGTCAGAGAATACATTCGACCGAAGGGAACGACTTCATCAGGAATTAAAGGAATAGCACAGTCATAACTGCGATGAGGTTGCAAAATAGGATTACTAGGTTTCTGAAAAATCCTGATATATTCCTGATAACAATCTGGAACCCCCTGGATAATATTGATAGAGTTATCCTTAGTTGACTGACAGGACCTTTTTGTAGTCCAATAAGAAGTAGTAGAATAACAATTCTGTTGACAAAAGGAAGACGTTAGGGATATAGTTCGTGTTTCCCAATTGATATAGGGGCTGTGTCGAGCTAACCCGGGAATTCCCAAAATCATGATGTGATTTGGTGAGGCTATGAGATCAAAGGCAACGTGTTCTTGATGCCCCCCAAATGTCAAACAAAGAGTAGGAGTTGAGGCCACCACAGGTCCTGAAGTTAACGGAGAGCCATCCACTGTGTGAACCTGCTCAGGGGTTTCTTTAGGAATGCGGGGAATTCCTTTACTAGTAGCCCAGGTCTCATCCAGATAGAGTCCACTGGCTCCACAATCAAGGAGAGGCAGAAGATGTTCTTCTTGATCTTGTGAACTCTGTAACTTGACCGAGAGGATAAACAGGGTGGACATGCTTTCTTTGGAGGAACATATTGATGGTACTTCAGCTCCTCCCGTCTCCTTCCTCCTTACAGGGGACGGGAGCTGGCCTTTCCCGCAGGCCTTGAGGGACGTACCGGACAACTACGGCTCAGGTGGCCAGCCTTACCACAATATAGGCAAAGTCCCCTTCGTCATCGTTCCTCCCTTTCTGACTCCGTCAATGGCCCACGAACCAGATCTATCATGGGGAGGTGGAGAGGCTTCAGATGGACTATCTTCCGTTCGCCGACTGCTAGCACGGAAGGTACCTGGATGGTATAGAGCTCTAGTTCTACGTCTTTCCATCTTGCGCTCTCGAAGTCTATACTCGATGTTCATAGATTGATCCATTAATTCTTTCAAAGAACAAGCTGGGGAAGAGTGTACAAGCTCATCTTTAATTTCTTCACGCAGGCCTCGGCGGAAAAGGGTTACGAAGGTGCGTTCTACCCAGGAGGTTTCAGCTGCCAGCTGTTTGAAGCGGGTTATATACTGTAGTACATCCTGATTACCTTGCTGAATGTCACATAAGGCTTCTTCAGCTGCTGCTTCTACCCCAGGTCTCTCAAACATTTGTTTGAAAACAGTCAGGAAAGCGGAATAGTTAGCCAGGACTGGGTCATCTGCAGAAACCAGAGGAGTCGCCCAAGCAAGCGCTGGACCAGACAAGGCGCTGATCAGATAGCCCACCTTAGTCTTATCCGAAGAAAACTGGAGTGGACGAAAGGCAAAGAAAACCGTCAGGGCGTCCAAAAATTCCTTCATCTTTAAAGGATCTCCGGAATATCGAGGAATAGTAGCAGATACGGGTGGTATGTCCATTGATCGGGAAGACAAGACCTGTCGTAGCGCAGTGTTCTCTGCCCGTAACTGTTGTAACTCTTGGGCTTGTTGTTGGACAGTCTGTAACATAGCTTGAGCATTTTCTGACACCTCTCCCTGTGGATCTTCCATGGCGCTCTCGCAACGCAGAATCTTTTGGCGTTGCAATCTGTTACGTACTGCGCTGGACTGCTCACCTCTGGATTTCGGATTGGCGAATACACCAAGGGGGTCATTCTGACCTCGGCGGTAAAAGGCCCTTACCGCCGGTCAGAAGACCGCCATAACACTGCCGCGGCCGCGGTTAACCGCCACGGTCATTCTGACCCACAACGGCCAAACCTCCAAAAATCCGTCCTCCACTGCAGCCCGCCACATCAGCGGGCAGCGAGAAACTGGAGATGACCAAACCTCCACCGTCACGCCAACAGAAATACGCCCATGCCATTACGACCCACGAATCCACACGGCGGTCATTCAAACGCGGTATTCCATTGGCGCTACACACCGCCGCGGTCAGAATACACACACAGCACCAAAACACAGCCACATTGGACAATTTGAAATACACACACCTGATACACATACACACACCACTCCCACACAATCAACCAACTATAAAACACACACCCACATCACCCACAAACCCCTGCGACCATAATTACTGAGAGAAGGAGAGAGAGACACAGCAGACAATCCATAGCAAGACACACTGAGGCACACTACACCATCACACACACCACATAGTAGCACAAAGCACCACTCACCAACATACTTATCATCACATACACCACCCCACACCTCACCCACACCACCCCATGGCACCCCAAAGGCACCCACGCTTTTTGGACCAAGAACTCCGGGTCATGGTGGAGGAAATCCTAAGAGTGGAACCCCAGCTCTTCGGCTCGCAGGTGCAGCACACCAGTATAGCTAGGAAGGCGGAGCTATGGCAGCGGATCGTGGACAGGGTCAACGCGGTGGGACAGCATCCCAGGAATAGGGAGGACATCCGCAAAAGATGGAACGACCTACGGGGGAAGGTCCGATCGATGGTCTCCAGGCACAACATCGCGGTCCAGAAGACTGGCGGCGGACCCCCACCCACCCCTCCCGAATTCACATCGTGGGAGCAAGAGGTCTAAAACATCCTGCATTCTCAGGGCCTCGCAGGAGTAGCCGGAGGAATGGACTCTGGTAAGTCCAATCTCAACTACTATATCCCCCCCACCCCACCAGCATGCCAACCCACACCCCCACCCTCACCCCCAACCCCCCAGCACACATCCTCCCTGACAATGTCTCACCAGCACAACCCACCCATCCCAACACCAACTCCTGCATGCCAACACAAATCATGGGCACCCATCACCTAAGCATGACCACTGCACTAACCCTCCCTCAAGGGAATGCCTGCACTGGGGGACAAGGGCACCCATAACACGCACGCTATTGCACACACAGAAACAATAACCAAACTCTCTTACCCCATGCAGGACCCGAACGACAACACACCAGCCAGGAGGGTCCAGAAGTGTCCATTCCACCACCGGAACAGGCCCACACTGAGGATAGCAGCTCTGTCGACAGTGAACCTGATGACCAGCCCGGACCATCGGGGACCTCTGGGCAGTCGGTTCCCCTCAGGCAGCCACAGGCCACACCAGACCCGACCCCCTCTGCCAACACCAGCACAGCTCCCACCCAGCGGGCCCATGCCTCTGTCTCTAGGACAGCTCAATCAGCGGTGTGTCTGCCACTACAGGGCACCCAGGCTAACCCAACACCCCAACAACAACAGGGACCTGGGGGCAGTGGTAGCGGGCACACCGTCCAGGGGACAGAGGCCGGGGGAAACCGGGCAGCTCGGAGGGCTGCTGTGCGACAGGGGGGGGAGGAGAGGCCCAGGAAACCCACTCTCCAAGAGGCCCTCACCACCCTCATGGGGGCATACCACCACTCCCAAGAAACGATGGCGACGGTACTGGCCAGGTTCACTGAGATCCAGGCACAGCAGGAGGAACGCTACATGGGGTTCAGGGAGGAGCTGAGAATCATCGGGACCGCAATGGAGACCATCGTCCTGGCCCTCCACAGGATAGAGGACCCTGTCACTAGCCCGGACCAGGAACAGCCTACCACCTCCGCCGGCGCTAGTGGACAGGAGGTCCCAACACCTCGACAGCCCCCCAGAACCCCACCTCCTGCTGAAGAACAACCACCCCGTAAGAGGAGCCTGAGACCAAAAAAAAAGACAGAGTAGGATGTCAAGACCCCCGCCAGCAGGACATACCCCCTCAAGTCTTCCCACTGTCCCACATTGCCACCCTGTCCAACCATGAACTGCCTATGCTCCATCCTTCCACAGGCAAAAGGACAATGCACCTGTGAGACTGAGAACTGGACTCTGCCATGGATATTCCTCCACCCCCACCCATCACCCTTAGAATCACATGTACCGATATCTAGCACTGTAAATAAATCACATTTTGCACACAAATCTGTTTTGAGTCATGCTGTATTATTAACAAATGTATTACATATTACTGTTCAATTTCTGTTCTGTCAATTAGTCATGACAACATACCAATGTCAATACGCTGTATTTCATGGGCGAACCAAGCAGAAGTCAGGTACTGAGTCAGACAGCACTGAGAAGGGAAGGGAAAGGCAAAAATTTATGAAAAACATCTGTGGGGAACTACAGAAAGTACAGATGCAGGAGGCTATAAGCAATTGTGAAATGGCGTGGGTGATTCTTACCTGTGTGTTACTGGAAATACTGTTGTATCACTCTGTCCCTATTGTCTGTGTCGTCCTCAGAGTCTTCCTCCTCTTCACTCTCCACAGGCTCCACGGCTTCTACAACACCACCATCTGGACCATCCTCCTGCAGGAAAGGCACCTGGCGTCGCAAAGCCAGGTTGTGGAGCATACAGCACGCCACGATGATATGGCACACCTTCTTTGGTGAGTACATTAGGGATCCACCTGTCATATGCAGGCACCTAAACCTGGCCTTCAGGAGCCCAAAGGTTCGCTCAATCACCCTCCTAGTACGCCCATGGGCCTCATTGTACCGTTCCTCTGCCCTGGTCCTGGGATTCCTCACTGGGGTCAATAGCCACGGCAGGTTGGGGTAACCAGAGTCACCTATTAGCCACACACGCTGTCTCTGTAGCTGTTCCATCACATAGGGAATGCTGCTATTTCGCATAACATACGCGTCATGCACTGACCCTGGGAACTTGGCATTTACATGGGAGATGTACTGGTCAGCCAAACAGACCACCTGGATATTCATTGAATGGTAATTCTTCCTGTTCCTGTACACCTGTTCATCGTCATTTGGGGGGACTAAAGCCACATGGGTCCCATCAATTGCACCAATGATGTTGGGGATGTGTCCAAGGGCATAGAAATCAGCTTTCACTGTAGGCAAATCACCCTCCTCTGGGAAAATGATGTAGCTCCGCATGAGTTTCATCAGGGCAGACAACACTCTGGATAAGATCTTGGAAAACATAGGCTGAGACATCCCAGATGACATGGCCACTGTTGTCTGGAATGAGCCAGTTGCAAAGAAATGGAGGACAGACAGAACCTGCACTAGAGGGGGAATTCCTGTGGGTTGGCGGATGGGGGACATCAGGGCTGGATCCAGCTGGGCACACAGTTCATGGATGGAGGCTCGGTCAAGTCGGTATCGTAGTATTATGTTGCGTTCTTCCATTGTGGACAGGTCCACCAGCGGCCGGTACACGCGAGGATTCCTCCTTCTCATCGCTAGTCCCAGCGGACGGTGCCTAGGAAGGAGAATATGGAGTACAGAGTCAATCCACTCACAGGTACGTACAACACAGCTTGCACAGTACAGGTAAATGTATGGTTTGATATGTTTGTATGTGTGCCATTGCAAGGCCTAGGCCTGTGTGACGCATTAGAAATTAAGCCATGTGGGCCCTTGAAATGGCCGATGCCTGACCTGTGAAGTGGGACAATGGGATGTGAGGTCACTGCGCTGGCGGGGCACACCGTGGCGGTAGGCGGTCGAAGACCGCTGTGCGAAGACGCATTGGTTAACATTGAAGCCTATGGGTTTCAGGAGCCAATGACGATGTGCGCCGGCGGTCGCGGGACGCACCGCCGCGGTACGCACCGCCGCGGGCGTGACCGCCATTTTCTATCTGCTCAATCATTCGAGACCTGATCATCCACAGGAGAGGACCTATACTGCAAGTGCTGCTGTGAACTCGGTCTGGAAGTGACAATGGCTGCTGCTACTGGTGAAAGGGCCCCCGCCTTCAGTTCAGAAGAATTGGAGAAGCTCATGGACGGGGTCCTCCCCCAGTATGCGCTACTCTACGGTCCTCCAGACCAACAGGTGAGTACACTCAGTGCACATTGAATGGGTTATGCCTGTGTGGAGGGGGGGGGATGTAAGTTGGTGGAGTGTGGAGGGAATGAGGAGTGCAACGCACGACAGATGAAAGAATGGGAACCATGACAAGGTTGGGGAGGGGGGGCATGTACTCCAAACATGCAGATATGTGACGGTTTCTCTTTCCCACCCTGTACATGTCAAACAGGTGAGCGCCCACCAGAAAATCGATATTTGGCGTGCCATCGCCAAGGAAGTCCGGAACTTGGGGGTCTACAACAGACGGGGCACCCACTGCCGCAAGAGGTGGGAGGACATCCGCCGCGGAACGAGGAAGACCGCAGAAACACTGCTGGGGATGGCCTCCCGACCTAGGAGGGGTGCCAGTCGCACCATGACCCCCCTGATGTCCCGGATCCTGGCGGTGGCCTACCCTAATTTGGATGGGCGCTTGAGGACAGCACAGCAGACACAAGGGGGTGAGTATCCGCACATTCTCCTATCTGTATGCGCATTGGAGGCGTCTGGGTGGGGGAGGAGGGCTGTGGGTGACATTAGGCCAGGGCGCTCTCTGTAGTGTAGTCCGCTCCCTAAGCATGGCCCTGTGCCCCCGCCCCCCACCTCTGTAGGGTGCCAAGTGCAGCTACCCATGCTCCAGCATCACACATGTGCGCGTGTGTTGTCCCTAGACCTGTTTGCCTAGTCAGAAGTACTGAGTAGTGTACCCAAAGTTCGCGACTTAGTGCACGAGGCACCTGTGTCTGTCCTCTCCGCAAAGGGTATTGCTAAGGCATGCACTCAACTTTGTTTCATTTCTCCCCCCACCCTAAATCTTTGTCTTCTTGTGTTTTAGCATCATCCGGCGGAGGAGATTTGGCGTCGGAGCAGGAGGGAGCTGCAGGTCACCAGGCCCCGGTGGGCACTGACACAGACACCGAGGGCACCAGTGATCCGGAGGGCGAGGGGAGCACCACAACGGGGGCCGGTGGAGACACCAGCGACACGGACACGTCCTCGTTTGGGAGCTCCCTAGCGGTGGCGGCACCATCTGTGCCCCCCGCAACAACAGGTACAGCCGCCACCCAGCGCACCAGCACCGCCCTCCCAGCAGCCCCTCAGTCTTCGCTCCGTGGCCGCTCGGCCAGGAAGGCGCGCGTCTCCTTCGCCCCAGGCACCTCAGCCTCTGCCTCTGTTACCCCTGCTGCCCTCAGTGCGGAGCTCATTGACCTGGTGAGGACGGTCATTGTTGGGCAGACTACCCTTCTGAGTGCCATCCAGGGGGTGGAAAGGGAGGTGCATCGGAGCAATGCCTACCTGGAGGGCATTCATTCGGGTCAGGCTGCCCATCAACGAGCGTTCACTGCTCTGGCCTCAGCACTGACGGCAGCCATTGTCCCTGTCTCCAGTCTCCCTCTTCTATCTGCCTCCACCCTTTCTCTGTCTCCTGTACCTCAACCTATCCCATCCACACCATAAGACCAGCCTGCACACACCTCAACACCCAAGGCCAGCTCATCCAAACATAAGCACCACAGAAAACACAAGCATTCACCCAAGCAACACACAGATGCAGACATATCAACAGTCACTACCACCTCTGTGTCCCCGTCTTCCTCGTCTCCCTCCTCCCTCCCTGTGACGTCTACACTCACACCTGCATGCACCCCAACATCAGCCAGTTCTTCCACCACCAGCAAACCCTCCACTACAGTCCGCACACCTGCAGTCACCACCCCCACTGGCATTTACACGTCCCCTGTGTCCTCTCCCACTGTGTCTGTCACCCCCTCTTCCAAGACACATAAACGCAGGCAGACACCCAAACAACAGCCAACCACCTCACCACAGCCTACGTCCCAGTCACCTGCACCCAAAGACAGCACACCTGGCTCTCATACAACCACATCCTCTTCCTCCACTTCTCTCACCACTACTCCTACCCCTTACCTTGGTCCCAAGAAAAATTACCTCTCCAGTTTTGACCTCTTTCCCTCCCCCGACCCACCCCCTCCAACTGGGAAAAGTCCCAAGGGCACCTCAGCCACCACCAGCCCAACTTCTACAGTGCAAGTGGTGCATGGCATGTGGAGTCCACCCTTTGGCGGCAGTAACACTTCGGTGAGCAGCAAGGGGACAGCCAGCCCCCCCCCCAGGCAAGAGGACCCGGAAATTGAAGGGCCGCCGTGAGCGGACAGAGACGGCTGCCCCCAAGGAGGTGACTCCGGCCACTTCACCGGCCACAGCAGCCAGGGGAGGCAAGGGCCCGAGAGCCCCATCTAAGGAGCGGAAGGACAGCAGGGCGGAGAGGACAACCACCAGGAGCGCAGAGCAGGAGGGCCCCACAAGCCCCATCCCGGCTGCAAGGGACGACACCAAAGGGCCCAGGACTCACTCCCCGAAGGGGCCTGACACAGCACGGTCGGAGGGCGAGTGAGCAGGGTGTCCAGGCCAGGTATGACTCCCTTGACATACTGCAAGAGCACCGCTGAACAGGGCCCCGCCGTGAAGACAGGTACCGCTGAACAGGGCCCCGCCGTGAAGACAGGTACCGCTGAACAGGGCCCCGCCGTGAAAACAGGTACCGCTGAACAGGGCCCCGCCGTGCAGAAGAGCACCGCTGAACAGGGCCCCGCCGTGAAGACAGGTACCGCTGAACAGGGCCCCGCCGTGAAGACAGGTACCGCTGAACAGGGCCCCGCCGTGCAGAAGAGCACCGCTGAACAGGGCCCCGCCGTGAAGACAGGTACCGCTGAACAGGGCCCCGCCGTGCAGAAGAGCACCGCTGAACAGGGCCCCGCCGTGAAGACAGGTACCGCTGAACAGGGCCCCGCCGTCTCAAGCACCGCTCCGCTGGGCCCTTCCTGTCAAGCACCGCTCCGCTGGGCCCTTCCTGTCAAGCACCGCTCCGCTGGGCCCTTCCTCTCAAGCACCGCTCCGCTGGACATCGCCATGTCATGCACCGCTGCGCTGGGTCCCACCGTCTCAGGCACTGTTTATGGTTCACTGTGCCCACCATGCCTCCTCCTTGACCAGTGGACTCTGTAATCCACCTGAGAGACTGTGGCTTTGCACTCCCCAGGATGGTCCAGTGGGCAATCCACCCACTGTAGAGACATTGAGAGACTGTGGCTTTGCACTCCCCAGGATGGTACAGTGGGCAACCCACCCACTGTAGAGACATTGAGAGACTGTGGCTTTGCACTCCCCAGGATGGTCCAGTGGGCAACCCACCCACTGTAGAGACATTGAGAGACTGTGGCTTTGCACTCC
Organism: Pleurodeles waltl; assembly: GCF_031143425.1. Lineage (NCBI taxonomy): Eukaryota > Metazoa > Chordata > Amphibia > Caudata > Salamandridae > Pleurodeles > Pleurodeles waltl. The sequence continues at coordinate 1,228,303,404 of NC_090440.1, read as the reverse complement.
CCAGGATGGTCCAGTGGGCAACCCACCCACTGCAGAGACTTGAGAGACTGTGGCTTTGCACTCCCCAGGATGGTCCAGTGGGCAACCTACCCACTGTAGAGACATTGAGAGACTGTGGCTTTGCACTCCCCAGGATGGTCCAGTGGGCAACCCACCCACTGCAGAGACTTGAGAGACTGTGGCTTTGCACTCCCCAGGATGGTACAGTGGGCATGGTGGCTCCTCGTGGATCTGGCGTCGTGGACTCATGTGGCTGTGGTGGCCCCCCCTTCCCTTCCCCCTGAGGTGCCTGTAGTTTTGACATCAGATGCCCCTGCAGTGTTCTCTCCAAAGGACTCAGGTCTCGTGTGTGGGCTTTGCCCTTGTTTCGCAGAACCTTGGCCCACGGACATGTTAGATTCGTAGGATGTGCAGGACTTGTTACTTCAGTGATACACTGATGTGTATATCTTTTTGGTTTTTGTAAATATTTTTCACGGTTGCTCAATTATTTCCAGGTGCTTTTTTTGTACATGAAAATTTATTCCAAATTTGGTTGTGTCATTGTATTTTTAAAGGGTCTTTGTGTGGTGTCACTGTGACTTCCTGCTCTGCATTGGTGTGTACATATTGGGGGGGTGGGGGGGTCGCATATGTGTATGCCCGTAACCTTTCTTCCTCCCCCCTCCCGTGTGTCGTAGGTGCAGTACTCACTGTTGACGTCTGCGCCGGAGTTCGTACTCGTGGTAGATGAGCAGGTAGACGAGAGCAGGTATGATGTTCAATTCGGGTTCCATGCTGTCCGGATTCCGCGTGGAGTGTCTCGAGGTGAGCGTTTTCCATTGGAAATGTCTGTTTCCGCCCCGGAAAAGGTGGCGGATTGGTGGGTCGTGATAGGGTGGGCGGTACATTGTCTGCCGCCTGGCTGTTGGCGGTGACCGCCGCGCTGTTTGTTTGTTCCGCCGTGGCGGTCGGAGTGTTAATGCGGCGGGCTGTGTTGGCGGTTCCCGCCAGGGTCAGAATTGCATTTTTTTGACCGCCGGCCTGTTGGCGGGTTGGCCGCCGCTTTATCACCGACCGCCAGGGTCAGAATGACCCCCCAAGTCTTCTACAGGTACTGGATGCTCCCAGATAAGGGCGACCCCTTCTAGTAGCCACTGTGCCGCTTGACAGGCTATGCCAAAGCAGACCATACCCTCCAGAAGGAGTCCCAGAGGGAAAAAACCCCAACACTGGGGAAAAAACCTCTAACAGGAACTCCAGAAGGAAAACAAGAAAAAACTGGACTTGACAACAGGAAACAAAAATTGGCAATATCCAGGGTACAAGGCAGGAAAAAAGGAACAGGCAAAAATATCCCAAGGCAAAAGCAGGAACAAAGAACAGGCAAAAATCTCCCAAGGCAAAAGCAGGAACAAAGAACAGGCAAAAATCTCCCAAGGCAAAAAAGCAGGAACAAAGAACAGGAGCGAACAGCACAACCAGAAGGAAGTGTTTGCAACGCAAGGAGGAACAAGACTGACTGACTTATATACTGAGAAAAGGGAAGTGACATCACAGGAAAGGGAAGTAACACCATCTTGGATTGGGAAAAGCCCATAGACCAGTATAGGAAAAAGGAAGTAGTATAAAAGAAAAACAGAGCATGCTGGGACAAAAACAACATGGATAGAGACAGGCAAAAGGCCCAACAAAAAACCCACCACCAACAATAAAAGAAGAAAAAAGTCTACAAGTAAGCGGGGAACGGCGCTCCAAATATCGGTAGCACGTTCCACCCGCGAGGACAGAAAGAGACGCTGCGCTCTGACGCGGCGTTCCATAGACACGCACTAACCTGTAGGGATATCCCCAGACAACCATTCCCACAGACTTGCTTCCAGGTGCTCACCTAATAGCCACACACGGTGTCTGTTGAGTTGACCCATCACATAAGGGATGCTGCTATTCCGCAGGATGTAAGCGTAATGGACTGAGCCAGGGAACTTGGCATTAACATTGGAGATGTACTGGTCTGCCAAACACACCATCTGCACATTCATGAAATGATAACTCTTCCGGTTTCTGTACACCTGTTCACTCCTGCGGGGGGGGGTACCAAAGCCACAAGGGTCCCATCAGTGGCACCTATGATGTTGGGGATATGTCCCAGGGCATAGAAGTCTCCTTTCACTGTAGGCAAATCCTCCACCTGAGGGAAAACGATGTAGCTCCGCATGTTTTTCAGCAGGGCAGACAACACTCTGGACAACACGTTGGAAAACATAGGCTGGGACATCCCCGATGCTATGGCCACTGTTGTTTGAAATGACCCACTTGCAAGGAAATGGAGTACTGACAGCACCTGCACTTGAGGGAGGATTCCTGTGGGATGGCGGATAGCTGACATCAGGTATGGCTCCAGCTGAGCACACAGTTCCAGGATTGTGGCACGGTCAAGCCTGTAGGTGATGATCACATGTCTTTCCTCCATTGTCGACAGGTCCACCAGCAGTCTGTACACCCGAGGATGCCGCCATCTCCTCACACGTCCCAGCGGATGGTGCCTATGAAGGACAACAGCGAGCACAGAGTCAACCAACTCAGAGGTACGTACCCACAGCTTACACAGAACACGAATCATAATCCAATATTTGGCCTGTATGAGTGTTGAGGCAAGGCCTAGGTATGTGTGACGCAGTTAAAAATTAAGCCATGTGGGCCCCTGAAATGGCAGCTGTCTGAACTGTAAAGTGGGACAATGGGATGTGAGGTAACTGCGCTGGAGTTGTACACCATTGCGGTAGGCAATGGAAGACCGCGGCGCAATGCTGCACTGGTTAACATTGGACCTTATGGGTCCCAGAAGCCAATGACAATGTACGCCGGCGGTGACGGACGTGACTGCCATTTTCTATCTGTTCAATCACTCGATACCTGATCTTCGACAGGAGAGGACCTACACTGCAAGTGCTGCTGTGACCTCGGTCTGGAAGAGACAATGGCTCATGCGTCTGGGGAAAGGGCCCCTGCCTTCACATCGGAGGAGTTGGAGAAACCCGTGGATGGGGTCCTCCCCAGTACACGCTACTCTACGGTCCTCCAAACAAACAGATAAATACACTGGGAGCATGCTGTATGGGCTATGCCTGTGTGGAGTGGGGTGGATGAAAGATGGGGGGGAGATTGAGGCGTGCATGAAACGACGGTGAGTGCATGCACATCATGGCAAGGGTAGGGATGGGGGCCAATGACTGTGACAGTGCATTTGGTAATAACTTTTCTTTTCCCCCTGTACAATTCATGTAGGTCAGCGCCCACCAGAAAAAAGATATTTGGCGTGCCATCGCCAAGGACGTCCGGACCCTGGGGGTCTACCACAGACGGAGCACCCACTGCCGTAAGAGATGGGAGGACATTCGCTGCTGGAGCAAGAAGACGGCGGAGGCCCAGCTGGGGATGGCCTCCCAACGTGGGAGGGGTGCTTGTCGCACCATGACCCACCTGATGTTCAGGATCCTGGCGGTGGCATACCCGAAGTTGGATGGGCGCTTGAGGGCATCACAGCTGCCACAAGGGGGTGAGTACACTCTCATTCTGCTGATTTTGCGTGCAGTGGAGGTGTCTGGGTGGGGGAGGTGGGCTTTGGGTTTTCCTAGGCCAGGGCGAGTGTGCTAGTTAGGTCCCCTTGTTCTGGCAGACCCTGTGGCACCCCAAACCCACCTGTGTACAGTGCCAAGTACACCTAGTCAGGCTCCTGTGTCATCCATGTGTGCAGATGTCATCCATAGCCTTGTAGGCATGTCCCAGGGATTGAACAGTAGAGGCCAAGTCCGTGGCGTAGTGCAGGGGGCTTCTGTGTCTGTCGTGTCCGCCAACTGTAGCGGTAATGCATGCACTCAACATGTCTGTCTTCTGTCGTCCCCCACTTTTTGTGGTCTCCCTGTTCTTGTTTGCATTAGCATCATCAGGCAGAGGAGCAGTGGCACCGGAGCAGGAGGGAGCTGCATCCCACATGGCCCTGGAGGGCGACACTACGGACTCGGAGTTCACCAGTGGGACGGAGGGCAAGGGGAGCTCCACAGCGGGGACAGGAGCCGACACCAGTGACACAGACTCGTCCTCTGATGGGAGCTCCCTTGTGGTGGTGGCAACATCTGTGCCCCCCGCATCTACAGGTACAGCCGCCACCCCCCTACCAGCACCGCCCTTCCAGCAGCCCCTCAGCCTTTGCCCCTTGCCCGCTCACCCAGGAGGGTGGGCATCACCTTCGCCCCTGGTACCTCAGCCCTTGCCCCAGTCACCCCTGCTGCCCTCAGTGAGGAGGCCATTGACCTCCTCAGGTCCCTCACTGTTGGGCAGTCTACCATTTTGAATGCCATCCAGGGTGTAGAAAGGCATTTGCAACAAACAAATGCATTCCTGGAGGGCATTCATTCTGGTCAGGCGGCCCTTCAGCGAGCTTTTCATACTCTGGCCTCAGCACTGATGGCAGCCATTGTCCCTGTCTCTAGCCTCCCCCCTCCAACTTCCTCCACCCAGACCCAATCCCCTCTACCTCAGCCTATCCCAAGCACACCTTCAGACCAGCATGCACACACGTCAACACACAAGGGAAGCTCTGGCAAACATAAGCACCACACATCCCACAGGCACTTACGCAAGCATCACACATATGCATACACACCAACATCCACTGCCTCCACTGTGTCCCCCTCCTCCTCGTCTCCCTCCTCCCTCCCTGTCTCATCTACACTCACACCTGCATGCACTACATCTACAGCCGCTGCTTCCATCACCAGCACACCCACCACCACACCCCGCTCACGTACGGTCACCACCCCCACTGCCATTCACACGTCCCCTGTGTCCTCTCCCAGTGTGTCTGTGATGCCCCCTCCCAAGATACACAAACGCAGGCACACACCCACCCAACAGCCATCCACCTCACGACAGCCTCCAGCGTATGCACCTTCACCCAAAGTCACCAAACGAACACCTCCTACAACCACAACCTCTTCCTCCACCCCCAAACCCCCTCCAGCTACCCGTCCCAGTGTTCCCAAAAAACTTTTCCTGTCCAGCCTTGACCTCTTTCCGACACCTCCCCCACCCCATTCGTCTCCTAGGGTCCGACTCTTCAGGTCCCAACCTAGCACCTCAGCCACAACATCTCCGGGACCAGTGCTGCCTGTAGTCACCGGAATCTGGAGTGCACCGGCCACCAGGGCTGCCAGTGTGGCACGGAGCCACAGCACGGACAGTCCCCCACCTGTCAAGCATCAAAAGTTGGCCAGTGCCCGGCGGGAGAGGAGGAGGCCTCCAGCCACCAAGAAAGTCAGCAAGGCTAGGAAGAGCAGCACGGCAGAGAAGACCGCCATCATCCCCGCTGCCCAGGAGGCCAGCACCAGCCCTGCTGCCCAGGAGGCCACCGCCAATAGCCCTGCTGCCCAGGAGGACACTGCCATCATCCCCGCTGCCCAGGAGGCCTCCGCCAGCACCAGCCCTGCTGCCCAGGAGGCCACCGCCACCAGCCCTGCTGCTCAGGAGGCCACCGCCATCATGCCCGCTGCCCAGGAGGCGACCGCTACCAGCCCTGCTGCCCAGGAGGACACTGCCTTCATCCCCGCTGCCCAGGAGGCCACCGCCAGCACCAGCCCTGCTGCCCTGGAGGCCAACGCCACTGGCACAGCTGCCCAGGAGGCCACCGCCAGCACCACTACTGCTGCCCAGGAAGCCACTGCCACCAGCCCTGCTAACCAGGATGCCAACGCCAACGGCACAGCTGCCCAGGAGGCCTTCGTCAGCACCAGCCCCGCTGGGCCAGACAGGACCGCCAGCACCAGCCCCGCTGGGCCAGACAGGACCGCCAGAAGCTGAGTCACTGCAAAGGACCCCACCGCAACAAGCACAGCTGAACAGGGCACTGCCGCCACAAGCACGCTGAACAGGGCACCGCCGCCACTAGCACCGCTGGTCCATGGGCGCCAAGGGCACTGACGCTACTGAGTCCGTCACGAGCAGGATGAAGCACTCTGGGCACCAAACCCCCTCCAGAACCAGTGGATATTGCCATCCACTACCTCTGTCCTTGGCAGGATGAAGCACTCTGGGCACAAAGCCCCCTCCAGAACCAGTGGAGTATCATATCCACTACCTCTGTCCTTGGCAGGATGAAGCACTCTGGGCACAAAGCCCCCTCCAGAACCAGTGGATATTGCCATCCACTACCTCTGTCCTGGGCAGGATGAAGCACGCTGGGCACAAAGCCCCCTCCAGAACCAGTGAAGAAAGGCATCCACTTGAGAGACTGTGGCTTTGTACTCCCCAGGATGGAACAGTGGGCAAACCACCCACTGTAGAGACTTGAGAGACTGTGGCTTTGCACTCCCCAGGATGGAACAGTGGGCAAACCACCCACTGTAGAGACTTGAGAGACTGTGACTTTGCACTCCCCAGGATAAAGCAGTGGACAAACCATCTACTTGTTAGACTTGAGAGACTGTGGCTTTGCACTCCCCAGGATGGTACAGTGGGCAAACCACCCACTGTAGAGACTTGAGAGACTGTGGCTTTGCACTTCCCAGGATGGAACAGTGGGCAAACCACCCACTGTAGAGACTTGAGAGACTGTGGCTTTGCACTCCCCAGGATGGAACAGTGGGCAAACCACCCACTGTAGAGACTTGAGAGACTGTGGCTTTGCACTCCCCAGGATAAAGCAGTGGGCAAACCACCCACTTGTTAGAATTGAGAGACTGTGGCTTTGCACTCCCCAGGATGGAACAGTGGGCATGTGGCCCCCTCGTGGATTTGGCGTCGCACACTCAACCGCCTGAGGTGCCCCCCCTTTCCCTTCCCCCTGAGGTGCATGTTTTTTTGCTATCTGATGCCCCTGCAGTGTTCTCTCCGTCATGTTCGGGGATTGAGTGTGGGCCTCGCCCATACCGTGTGGGCCCAGTGTTCCACTGACTTCAATGGAGCACTACCTGGACTACTATTCTTGGTGTATATTTTGTTTATAGTGTATATATATATATATATATATATATATATATATATATATATATATATATATATATATTTTTTTTTTTTTTTTTTGCGTCCTGGATTTTACTATATTACAATGGTTACACTCATTTTCTTTTGTCTTTGCATTCTTCCAGGGGGTTTGGGGGGTGTAACTGTAATGTATCAATATGTTTTCGTGTGTGTGTTGTAGTGGGTGAGGGTGGGGGTGGGGGTGTTGCGTATTGTGTGTGTGTGTCCCTGTTTTTTCCCTCCCCCCTCCCCTGTGTCGTAGGTGCAGTACTTACCGTGGTCTTCGCCACCAGCATTCATGCTCCTGGTAGAGGGGCAAGAAGATAAGGGCTGGCAGGATCTGGATCTCGGGGTCCATGGTGTCCTGATTCCTCGTGGGGTGTGTAGAGGTGATCGTTTTCCCTTCGAAGTCCTGTTTCCGCTGTGTTTTTGTTCGCGGGGAATCCGCCCTGGAAAAGGGGGCGGATTGGTAGGTTGTGGTACTGTGGGTGGTACATTGTCCTCTGCCTGTCTGTTGGTGGTGACCGCCGCGCTGTTTGTTTGTACCGCTGTGGCGGTCGGAGTGTTAAAGTGGCTGTCTTTGTTGGCGGTTTCCGCCACGGACGTGATTCCATTTGTTTTTCCGCCGGCCTGTTTGCGGTTTTACCGCCCCTTTAACACCGACCGCCAGGGTTGTAATGACCACCTATGTGTTTTACAAAGATGTAAAAGTTGGGCTGGAGCTCTATTAGGCCCACATTTCACCTCTGAGAGGGAATCAAGAGGTCCATCTAGAGGAAGATTGAAATCTCTACCCCATATTACACCGTTACTTTGTGGGAGGTCTGAGATTGCTCTATTAAGTGAAAACCAGGAGCCATGGTCACCTTTGATTGGGGCATAAACATTGATAATATAGAACTCCATCTCCCCTTTTTACCTAGGATTATTACTCATTTGCTTAAATAGTCTTGTTGATGTAAAGTGGGATTTTTTATTTTTCAGATATTAACATGACAACACCATTTTTCTTTTGGTGCGCAGGGGAGCTAAAGCAGACACTGATCCATAAATATCTTAATCTACTGACCCCAGTCATGTCTCCTATAGTAAGATGATATCTCTGGTTACTTTGTAACAGTAATCAACTATCTTTTCCCTTTTAGAAAGGTGATTTAGGGCCAGATGTACAAAACCTTTTACACGTCGCAAACAGCGAATTTTGCTGTTTGCAACGTGAAAAAAGTACATTGCGATGCCCAATCCCCGTTTTGCGAATCGGTAACCTGGTTATAGATTTGCAAAACGGGACTGCGAGTCTCAATTAGGAAGGGGTGTTCCCCTTCCTAATTGCGAGTCGCAGCGCGATGTTGTATTGTTTTGTGACCGCAAAGGAGGTCGCAAAACATTCGCAGCCAGCACCCATTTCAAATGGGTGCTAACCCATTCACAAAAGGGAAGGGGTCCCCATTGGACCCCTTCCCCTTTGTGAATGGCATTAAAAACATTTTTCCAGAGCAGGCAGTAGTCCTATGGACCACTGCCTTCTCTGAAAAAATGAAACAAAAACGTTTCATTTTTTAGTTTTGTAATGCGTCTCGTTTTCCTTTAAGGAAAACGGGATGCATTACAACAACAAAAAACTGCTTTATTTAAAAGCAGTCACAGACATGGTGGTCTGCTGTCTCCAGCAGGCCACCATCCCTGTGAGTGCCGCGATTCTCAAGGGGGTCGCAAATTGCGACCCCCCTCATTAGTATTAATTAGGTGGGCCTTTGAGACCCCCCTGCGAATCGCAGATGGTGTCAGGGACACCATCCGACATTCTGAATTGCGACTCGCAAATTGAGAGTCGGTCTGACTCGCAATTTGCAGGTCGCAATTCAGATTTTTGCTACATCTGGCCCTATGTCTCTTTGTAGTCAGTGAGAGAATGTTAGCAGCTGACAGACGTTAGCACACATTCTTTCAAAGTGGGCAAGTTACTATGGTAGGCACCCTAAGGTATCTCATAAAGATGAAAAAGTGAAGATTACATGGAGTGCTGGTGTACCTAATAGGCACCAATATAGGGGAATATATTATGTAGTCGCGTGTTGCACGGTGTTAGAAATGGGGTCTTTGGTTGACAGTCAGGTTACCCCCTGTTCAAGCTAGGACCCTCACTCTAGTCAGGGTAAAAGAGAATCACCCTCAGCTAACCCCTGCTTACCCCCTTGGTAGCTTGGCAGAGCAGTAGGCTTAACTTCAGAGTGCTCGGTGTAAAGTATTTGTACCAACACACACAGTAACTTAATGAAAACACTACAAAATGACACAACACCAGATTAGAAGAATAGCAAATATTTATCTAAACAAAACAAGACCAAAACAACAAAAATCCGACATACACAAGTCAAGTTATGAATTGTTAAAGATTAAACTCAAAAATAGCGCTTAGAAACAAAAATGCTTCAATGAAGTGTTAACACGGCGTCGTGACGGAGTCGTTCCCAACAAGTCGACACCAGCGGCGCCGGACATGGATTCGCATAGACCCCCAAGTACAGTACCTTTGGTGAAGCGTGAAAACAAGTGGATGCGTGAAGTCGGGGATTGCGGCGTCAGTGCGAAACATTGAATCCGCGCACTTCGAGCGGCGTCGGTCACAACGTGGTGCGGCAAAGTCCAAGGGGATGCCCGCCACCCAGTTTGAAGACCTCTGGTCTAGTGTGAGGTGCAACCAGCCCAACTGTCAAATTGACCCAGACAGGGAATCCACAAACAGGCCGAGTCACAGAAATGGTATAAGCAAGAAAATGCTCACTTTCTAAAAGTGGCATTTTCAAATGCACAATCTTAAAATCAACTTTACTAAAAGATGTATTTTTAAATTGTGAGCTCAGAGACCCCAAACTCCACATGTCCATCCGCTCCCAAAGGGAATCTACACTTTAATCAGATTTAAAGGTGGCCCCATGTTAACCTATGAGAGGGACAGGCCTTGCAACAGTGAAAAACTAATTTAGCAATATTTCACTGTCAGGACATATAAAACACATTACTATGTGTCCTACCTTAACCATACACTGCACCCTGCCCTTGGGGCTACCTAGGGCCTACCTTAGGGGTGTCTGACATGTAAGAAAAGGCAAAATTTAGAGTTCCGACACGTCCATGAGATGAGATGAGATGGACGCGTCGGAACTCTAAATTTTGCCCGCTATCCAGAATTAGATCTTTGATATTTACTGTGGCATTTATGACTGAAGAATTTTGCTCTCTAATACGATATGCCTTGAGAAAGCCCTGGCGCATTCGCAGTGTGGGACGAAACACGTGTTGGCTGAAACTCCGTTGAACTTTGAAATTCAATTCTGGAATATACCACTCTTCCTCAAATCAAAGCGTGTCAAATTGGAGGCTGAAACTCCGTTGAAATTTGAAACCTAAATACTGGAATATACCACTTCTCCTTAAATGAAAGCGCACTGAATTGGACCTAAGAGACTTAGCTTGTATATTTCCTTCCTTTGAAATATTACAAACAACAAAATGATATCTTTTTTGTGGAGAATTAGTTAGTACTGAAAAAATGGATGCACGGAAGATTTTACTGCAAAATAAATTCCGTTATTTTCAACACCTGCTAAGAGCAGGCTTTAAAATGACACACCCATTGAAATCAATGTGCCTCCCTGCACATTGCTGCTCTAGCACAAACATTTTTGACGCTAGTGGAGCAAAGCTCCACAATAGCATCAAAAAAATGTACGCTATCGTCATAACGACCGCCATGGTGCACTGTGTTATAAATAGAGTGCACCCATAGTATTGTTAGGTGGGGCAGGGGCGACGCAAGAAAACTGCTGCATCAGTGCTGATGCGCCAGTGTCTTCTAAATCTACCTCTACATGTGGCACATGCCATAATATTCAAGCTTTTAATGTGTGTTGCTAGCAACATAATTCACAGGATTTCATTTTGAGTTTTATGTATGTACTCAATTCAGTGTTATCCACTGCTAATTATTAGGATGTATTCCATTCTATTGTTGTTGAACTCATTTATTTATTAGGCACAGAGACCAAACATAAGCAAATGGGTCTGAGTATTGTGTCTAAAAGGATTGCCAAGGTCAAAATGCTAGTTTTGATATGTACTGGGTTCTAAGAAGAAATCTTCCCATCCCTGTCTTCTCTGCGTTTCATCTCATTAACATATATTATAAAAATGTCTGTGCCTGTTTGGGGGCAGAGCGAAGTCAGCAACCAACATGGCCATCAGGCACTGAAGCTCCGATGGGCGATCTCCCACAACCACACCAATGAGGCCAGTGGCACAGAGTTGAATCATCATGGCCCGCCCGAGGAGCCGGGTGACATGAGGGACGCATGAGACTGGAGCGGGACTGGCACAAGGCGTGTAGTCAGAGGACTGCCAGGGGCCTTCCCAGGCCTGCCACGAACTCCGGAGGCCCCGCAATGACAAGGGCTGCGGGTGATCCTGGGATAAAGGGCGGGAGGGCAGTGCAGTGCAGCCGTGATATTGGCCGGTTCCCCTGTGACAGGCTGGAGGGCCAGAGCCCCGCTGTGGACCCGATGGGGAATATCGCATGTGGTGACAGGGGCCGCGGGCAAGCCTGGCGACAGGGGCGGAGGGGCCGCGTGGTGTGGCCTGAAGGCGCAAGTTGCTCCCCAGGTGCTGCCAGGTGGGCCCCGGCTGGCGACCCACCCAGGAAAGATAAGAGGTGAGCAGTGGAGTGGAGGTGCCCTCCTGTCGACACCAATATCACTGCCCTGTCCATGAATTGTCATACATGCGGAGTGGAGGACTCCGCCCATCAGTAAGGTCTGGCTGCTGTACGTAGCTCCCCCTTGGTAGCCATATGCCTGCACGGACCAAGTTGGGCAGGGAACAGAAATAGTGGTAACCCACATTAATATGGCGGACCACTGCGGGCTGGAGAGTGGCTGTTTGGGGACATACGCCTGGCGAGGTGCCTGGCCTGGCCATGCCTGGCAGGTCATTGCATGTTGATCATGGTCAGCGGGGACTCCAAACAAAAGAAGCTTACATTCGAGAGATCGTGTATCGCCACTTTGGTAGACTGGAGTATGGCTGAGGGGGGTGGCGCAGCGCAGGGCCCGCAATGCCACAACTGATGGATCTCAGTGCAGTTATGGCAGAGCTGTGCTCTGGGCACTAGATGCCATGATTTAACACAATAGTGTCACGCCTAGATAAGATGGGGGACAGAATGGATAAACAAGACACCAGAATCAAGGGAGTCAAGGACCGTATCTCCTGCCTTGAGGATGGAACTAACAAGGCAGAGAAACTTCTTGAATGGTTGGAGAATCAGCTATGCATGGTCGCAATTAAAAACGGAGACCTGGAGGCTCGAGGACGGCAGAACAACATCTGCATCTTGGTAATTGCGTAATCCTGGCTGCCTAGACACTTTTGTGGAGACCCTACTGATTGAAATGCTGGGCTGTGACAAATTCACCACTACTTTTGTGGTGGAACGTGCCCACAGAACCTTAGGAGCGCGCCTGGTGCCGGTGGTGCCACCGGGACCTATACTGGCCCGCATGCTGAATTTCAGGGATCGCGATGCTGCTCTACCCCTTGTAAGGGAAACAGGCCCCCTACAGTATCAGGTAATGTCAGTGTCAATCTTCCCTGATTTCACGATCGCTGTCCAGGATGCGTGGTGCAAGTTTGCAGAGGCGAAAACACAACTAAATAGGCTAGGCATTCGATGTAGAATGTTATATCTAGCGCGGTTGTGAGTTTGCGTTAATGGGAGAATGCGCATCTTTGTAAAAACAACGTAACAGAGGCTCGGGGGACGGACCTGAGAGTTCCCCCCTCCAACACACAGAAATCGGCCAGCATGGACCTGTTTCCAGGAGAGTGATTCGGCTGGGCGGACCGGGCACCGGAGATGCAGCTGCCGGCACACATGGCTTACACACATCTGAAAAATGTGACTGAGTTAATAAAACAACACAAAACTAGTGCATTGGACTGGTGCGATGGGCCATCTAGAATCTTATCACAGATGACTCCTTGTCTAGTTTAGAGATGTCCGTCGTAGTGTTGCTTCCCCCCAGGATGGATACCAAAAGCATTTTTGGGGGGACTGTTTTTCCTATTTCTGATTTATATGTTCTGCTTGTTTTATTGTTGGGGATTCACCAGGCAGCTCTTTGCTGGGTGTGGGATGGGACACTGATTTGCCTAATTGTTGTTTATTAGTTCTGCGTTATTGTTTTATTGCACAGAATGCTGACACTTGTAATACATCGGACACGTACATACATCCATATTCATGACGGGCCGTAAATCTAACCGACGGGTGAACCTGGAAGCTGTCTTTATAGCCTGGAATAGTCGAGGATTCAATAATCCCCACAAAGGGAAGCAAGTGCTGCATTATTTGAATAGATTTGAGACACAGATAGCGTTGCAAGAGACCCACTTCCCGCCACAAGATGTGCACATATTTGCAGCTAGTTGGGGTCCCCACAGGTACTTCTCCTGCTATAGCTCATATTCCCGAGGGGTCTGTACATTGATACATAGGAACCTGCAATTCCATCCAACCTCCTCCTCAGCGGATGAACAGGGCAGATATCTCTTGGTGGCAGGGTCGAGGGCTGGGCACTGGGTATTGTTGGTTAATGTCTATGCCCCAAACACAGGCGACACAGATTTTTCCCATGCCCTGCTGTCCCAAAAAGACCATATGGCATCAGATCACATCATTATGGGTGGGGACTTCAATATGATTATGGATGCACTCTGTGACACCACAGCAGAACACTCAACCATTAAACCTCAATTCTTGCAAATCCTGCATGACATTTGTGAAATCCATGGGCTGCAGGACCCCTGACGCATACAAATCGCACAGACCTCGAATTATACATTTTACCCAGCCCCACCCAACACATGGACACGAATAGACTACTGGGTGGTCTCGAATGCCACCGCACTTTGGGTGAGCCACATTGCACACCTCACACACGTTGTTGGACCACTCCCCAGTTAAGATTCTCTGTGGGATTATGCAGTCCTGTGAGAGCACAGATGGAGATTTTTCACCTTAGCATTACAAAGACATGCTCTTTCACACCGAACTACAGAAAGCAATCATAGAGTATTTTGACATAAATAAAGGGACGGTGCTCTTGTACGCTATCTTATAGGAGGCCTTCAAGGCGTATGTGAGGGGGATCTGTATAGCGAAACAAACGGGGGTTCAGCGTGACATCCGCAGCAGTCTGTACAGAGTGGAGACAGCACTAGCTGAACTGGATTGTGCTGATGCGCAGAGTTGCATGTAAACAAACATGAACAGGAGGGCCTTCCTCGTAAAGGAGGTCCGACATCTCGCAGAGGTCAAGGCACATTACTTGGGCAAGTATGCTAAAGCCCGGCGGTACAGGGAGGGGGAGCAACTGAGTCATACCTTAGCAAACCTACTGAGGCCCTCCAGAGCCTCCTTACATATACCTGAGTTGTACGTGGTAGAAGGCACACATATAACCGACACAGCTGGTATACAATCCAAATTCCTTGCCTACCACACACAATTATATACTTCCAACTATGATGTTGAGACACCCGCCCTGGCACAATTTCTTGATGAAATAGCTATGGTGTGGCTAACGAATGTGCAACAACAGTTTCTGAGTGAACCATTCACATGCAAAGAGATCGTCTCTGCTATAGAGGCTTTGGATGGTTCAAGGGCCCCTGGGCTCGATAGCTTCACCTGTGCCTTTTACAAGGCATAAAAGACAATACTAGCACCACATCTATTGGAAATGTACACCGAGGCACTGGAATCTGGTGTATTACCACCAACGCTCAGAGAAGCGGTTATTACCCTTCTGCCCAAACCAGACAAAGATTGCACAAAATGCAACTCCTATAGACCCATTCCCCCATTAAACTTTGATAATAAAATCCTGGCTAAGCAGCTGGCAAGACGACTATCCCTACTAATGGATAGCGTTATATCATCAGCACAATCAGGATTTGCCCCACAGCGGTCAACTGCCTTCAACCTCTGTACATTGTCTGTCACACTTAACAGAGTCTCCCCCGCGTTCCCGGCAGCGGTGGCACTCCAGGATGTGAAAAAGGCGTTTGACTCACTGGAGTGGCCATTTCTGATGGCTACTTTCCATAATCTGTGCGTCCCACTGTGGCTTCCTCTCCTTGATTAAACTCCTATGTGCTGAGGCAATGGCCAGACTCAGAGTTAATGATACTCTGTCCCCGGCTTTCCCAATTTTGCGAGGCAGGCAACAGGGGTGCCCGTTGTCCCTCTTTTTATAATCGTCATGGACCCCTTGGTACGACACCTTAAAAAAAAACAAATACATAGAGGGCTACAATTTCAAACAGGTCCATTGCTCATATCGCTATAGGCCGACGATGTGCTGCTGTTCTTAAGGAGCCCTTGGGATAACTTAGACCCTGTCCTACAAGAGGTAGCCCGATTTGGTACATACTGTGGGCTACAAATAAATTGGTCCAAATCCAAACTCCTCCCACTTACAGACAAGACATCACCCAGTCGATCGCTCTTCCCGCTGATATGGTGTGATGAGCACATTAAATATCAATGAGTGTACATATATAGGTACCATGTGGTCCGACTCAATTATGGGACTGCCCTGGACAGACTGTCCACACAAGTCGAGAGATTGGTCCGCCTTCCACTGTCTATGGCAGGCCGCATAGCCATTATTAAAATGGGTGTTCTCCCCAGATTTCCATGTCTATTCACGAACATTCCTACATCGCTCTATAACTAATTTTTCCTTGAACTTAGGACACTCACTGTATGATTAGTGTGGGCAGATAAGCGCCCCAGGATCCATTGGGATGTACTGACACTCCCCTATGAACGTGGTGGATTTGGGGTTCTGCACTTCCAATTATATTACATAGTTGCACAAGGCCATTTTGCATCACACTGGTACCACCTAGATGTCAGGTTGCAATTCAACATACCCAAAAAAGATATTGGGCCATATGTATGAAAGCATTTTGAATTAGTAAACGTTGCGAATGCCCGTTTGTGAATGCAAAATGCCAGTTCAGAAATACATTCTGAACGCAATTTTTTTAAGGAATCACTAAAATACTGATTCCTTAAAATTGCGACCCTGTTTAGAGAGTCGCAAATTGTGACTCTCTAAATTAGAAATCGCAAATAAGGATTCCTTATTTGCGATTTCTTAGCACATGTATGAAGCAATTCCTAAATGCGATTTTGGCATTTAGGAATCGCTAATTACCACCACGTTGAACTTGATGGTAACCATGTGCAAAATTTAAAAATGCATTTAAAATGCATTTTTAAATTGTACATGTAAAGCCCTTTTGGCATGTGTGCACCTTACATATCCCCCAAAAATATTTTGGGGTGTAGCAGAGGGGGCCTTAGCCCCCCAGCACCCTGGGGTTTGCATTTCCAAAATTGCGATTTTTGGTTCAGAAATCGCAATTTTGGAAATGCAAAAAATTCGCAGATATGGGCCAAAAGGCCCATAGCTGCGAATGTGGCCTGTATCGCAATTTGCGATTCGGTAATAGCATTTGCGATTTTTAAGAAATCACTATTACCAAATCGCAAATATGATACATGGCACTTTGGGAGTCGGAAATAGCGATTTCTTAAAAATCGCTATTTCCGAACCGCAAAGGGCCGTGATGATACATCTGGCCCCTTGTCTCTCCAATTACCCACCAGACCCCGATGACATACAAACTATCACGACCATCTTTTGAGCATAGCGCAAGCTGACCAGACTTCTCCAAGCGGGCCACCTCTACTCCCCTGCTCCATCCCTACCAAATCATACCTGACTCCCTATCACAAGGGAAACTCTGGTTCAACGTACACTATCCAAATTTTCTCTGTATACTTTCGTTACCTGTTCTCAGGGGTGGGGGCATGTTTTTTCAAGAACAAGATTCCCCACTGCAACCAACATGGACCACTTTGTACTCAGGTGACTTCAAAGCGCCCTGAGGTCACTGATCCCCACATACCCACAAGCACCAGATGACTTTCAGCCCTTGACTCTTATGATCATGGACACTGAGGGGGACAGACTGGAGTCTCGACTATATCACACGTGCCTTAACCTACTACCAACCCATGACTCAAAGTTATGCGCCTTCTCGGAGGAGGAAATAGGGTGACCGATTACAGATAAAATATGGGCAGCATGCTGCTCACAAACCTGATTAGTTTCCATTAACTATCGCCACAGACTCATACATTATAAATTCTTAAAGCAGATATATGTGATGCCAGCAGCCACAGCCAAGCTAGACCCCACACGCTTACCGAACTGTCCTAAATGTGTGGCCCCCCCTGGCAGATTGTGCACATATGACATGCCCCTTGTTGACGCAATACTGGCAAGATATTTTTACCAAAATGTCCATAATGATAGAGGTTACACTGGACCCTTGCCCCATGCTTATGCTTATACTTAAGGGTTATGTAGCTCACGTCCCCCAATCTGTCAGACGGTATACAGCGCTAGTCCTCCTGCTAGCGAAACACGAACTTTCCATGCACTGGTGTAGTAAAAAAACACCCCCAATGGAAGCATGGTTACGCAGCCTTATCTATTGCAATATCACTAGTGAGTTATATGCAGAGCTTCAACCACCCACATTACACCCCAAATATATATGGCAAACCCTGCATAATTATTTGATATCTGCTGACTCAGACCCAACAGAGCATGGTTGCGGGGACCGGGGAGCACTTGGGACAATGTGGCACTTGCGATACCAGTCCGAGACAATATGCCACACATAAACTCCCAAAATGGTTGGAATACTGTAATGCCTGTACTTGCATGGACAATGTAATGTTTGGCCTCATGGGCTATATCCTAAATTGAAGCAATTATGGCAATCTGTGCTTTTTTGGTGCCTTGTGTTTTATCTTTCTATTGACAAATCATAAAGTTTCAAAAAAATAAAGTCAATGTCTGTTTCACGCCTATCTCCTACATATGTTCATCAAGCTAGCCTCATGAGTGGAACATTTATCGTTTACGATGGAGCTTCCCTGTTTTTTTTTCTAGCATCATCATTTACTCATATTGATATTTGATGGGAAAATTAAGAGCCTCATTGGCCCGCCTTGTGTTTGTGTTGGGAGGGAAGACTTTATTAATGTTTATGTTGTACACATTGGAAACATTAACACCTAATCCCTTTTTCATTCTAACTGCTAATTTAACTCAATTACATGTTTTTCCTGTCAGTCTACTGCGTCATTTTCCAATTGTTTTAGCTGCTAGTTTAAAACCAGCTCTCTTTGCTTTTCAGTCTGTTACTAATGCTCTCGATTTTGAGAGATAGAATCCTGGCCATTCAAATAACTCCTAGAGGCTTAATGTATTGATTTTCTCTCTATGATGGTTTACCAAAATATGTGACTGTCAGTCTTCAGCTCATGCACAGCGTATGTGTGAGCTTATTATTTGCTCTTCCAAGTTCTACTTACCTCATCCTTTCACAGTTTTCTTTTAGAGGAAAGAAACACTTGTTTCAGCCGCCACACAGTCAGCTCACTTCTGTGCAAGATGTGAAGCTTGTGAGTGTCTCCAATAGGTTGTCTCACTGAGTAGAGGGCAAAAGACAAAGGCATTGCAAGCTGTCTCTGAGAGAATCGATCCCTAGATGAACAAATACACAGGGGTAGCTCCTCCGCTATGGCGGATGGGCGCTGCATCCCCCGCCAGCAGCAGCTGCTGCAAAACGTTTATTATGATTTTGTTGTAAAAGGGGTGGGCCCAGGGGCATGACAGGGACCTTGGGGGAGTGCACAGCACTCCCCTCAGGGAACATGTATGTTTGCCCGGCTGCCTTGGGCCGGCCAAACACACATGCGCACTAGGCTCTCTCCAACCCTGTACTGTATTGCCAGGTTGAAGACACCAGGCAGAGACTTCTACTCTGCTTCAGAGCACCCAGCCAGGGCACTCAATCCAATCCTACGCTGCTTTTATGCTGCTGGATTGGCACAGGGCAGGTTCGGAGCCTGTGCCTACAACTTCTGGCAGCCATAGGAGCAGATCGAAATGGCTCGGTGAGAAAGGTAGTTTAAAAAAAAATATATATATTTATTTTTTTGTTCCCTCACCACGCGCCACCCCACCCCTTTTCCCTCCTGCGAGTGATGACTGCGAATATAACATCCTCGTCCAACTTCTTCACACTGTCTTTACACGTCAATCCCTAAGTCTCACAGACATTGATTACCTAGCCTGACAAAACAAGCATTGGCACACCAATAGGTTTTACCTACACAAGGGCTATTGGCTTTGGCAATATTTTGTTTAGCCATGTAGCACAGCAGCCCGGCAGCTGTGCAGAATGGCTAAAAGTAAAGTAAACAAGCATTTTCAGTGCAATGGATCTCACGTTTGCTAGAGTAAGAGCTATTAGCATTGTAAATTACTAACTGGACTTTTCTTGCAACACAAATTGAAAATAAAAAGTAAAACAGTTGACATAAGCGAGACGATTCAAAGCACCCCACCCGCCATGAGCGGGAGCGTGAAGGAGGGACACAAAAGGAAAAAGAAGTTTGCTTGCAGCCATATGTATCGGTAAAAGTGCTATTATCCATGTAGCAGGGTCAGTGGACAAGGTGGTAACAAAATTGTCCCAAGGAGGGACAAACGTAAAGCATTTACCAATGATTACAAAGGATTTTTGAAAGGCAAGCCCATTAACAAATGATAGCGATGGATGTGCTTTGGGAGTGGTTAAAAGCCCACAGATAAATTACAACAGGTCAGAGCACTTTTGCGCTCAACCTAAAAAGGTGCTATGATGCGGCTAGCACTGATCTTATCATATTTGTGTTTTTTCCTGTTTACCTTCAGCCCTGCTGCACAACAGCCCCCCTGCGGTTCAGCTTGGCTCAAAGACACCGACAATGACAATAGCTCTTGCATAGGTCAGGCCTACTGCCTTTAACAAT
The DNA here is from genome assembly GCF_031143425.1 of Pleurodeles waltl. Classification (NCBI taxonomy): domain Eukaryota; kingdom Metazoa; phylum Chordata; class Amphibia; order Caudata; family Salamandridae; genus Pleurodeles; species Pleurodeles waltl. The sequence continues at coordinate 1,228,283,399 of NC_090440.1, read as the reverse complement.
GCTTTTTAATTAGAAGGTGGTAACACAACATTTTGGTTGCACCATTATGCTATACAGGAGTGACATAATAATGTAATTGACAATACATATATCATGTGTCTTATCATTACTAATGTAAAATGGAGTATCTAAATTGCATTACCAAAGGTGAATTCACAGTAGACAATTAGAAATTCATATATATGTCTGTTCTAATGTTTGATTTTAACATGCTGAAATGCAGAATCATGCACATTTATACTTGTGTGCTCTTATTTTGGTATAATAGTGAAACTGCATATAGTCATGTTTCACTTATAATTCTTATTTACCATTTACAATTGGAAAATGCACTTATAACCATGTACTTCAAATGTGCATCGATTGCCATATTAAGTTAGCATAACCAAAGGCCTGAAACATTGGATTTCCTGTGTCTAACCTTTAATGTAGGGCTCTGTTCCAGTTGCTATTCTTTCTTTGCAGGTGCATTTGTGAGAACCTACAGTTAATGAAAGGCATATTGTGTGTACGGAAGATAGTGGGAAATGGGAGGATATTTTGGTAAGGACACAGGTGTGCTAACAAAGAAGAAAATCCCCCCTGTTTGTGTACCTGACACCAAGTGACTTTCAAGGCCGTTCTGATGTCCAATTCGAGAGATGTGAGGTTGGAAGGGAGTTGCCAATTTCAACTGTGCACAGAAGATGGAAAACTACTAGTGCGGATGACGAAGCCTTTGCGAAGGTTCTGTAGGTTTTATTGGTATTCATCTTGTTAGGTGAGAGCAGATTCCCTTGAGCCTTGGAGGGTTAAAGACCTCTCTACTCTTTTTGTGTGACTGTGTGTCATACATCACCTCTATCAGAACTTCTACTTGGGTTTCTGCTGTGCTGACACTTCTCTAGAATTCCAGAGATTTAATTACGATAACCCTATAGCTTAGTTTAGAGCACCTGGATTAACTTAGATTTTCCAATGATTAGACAAGAGGACCGCAACTTATATACAGATCAGATTCTACTTATTATCTTTTGTACTGCTTTAACTTATATTTTGGTATGCCTTATGCTTCCATGATTTAACCTCATTCAACACTTTAGCTCACCACTGGTGATTCTGTGTTTACATAGCATGTTTTTGAGATTTATTTACATCAGTATGGCTTTAAATTTGTAATAAGTCTTTGAACTTTATCCCCGTCTCCTGGATTTAATGTGTGATCAAATCGGTCACTCTAAGTGGTTTGTTTAACTCTCCTTTACCGCTCAAGTATCCCAAAAAAGGTCAGTTAGAAGACGAGAAGCATGTATATGCGCCCTGAGCATTTTCAAATGTAATATTAGGTGGCATGCATGACCAAATTTTGATTAGACGTTGTTCAAAACAACCGTCTCAATAGAGATTTCCCATCATTTCCAACTGGAATAAAGAGCACACATATACATATAACACACACATACTTCTCTTGCTGCAACGCTTACTTTCCTATGCTCTCATGCAGAGTAGAAGTTGTTTAGGCAACATGTATTCCTTTTGAAATTCCTTTTTATTTGCCTTTAAAGAGAACTGATTGTAAATGTATTACTGTACTTAATGCAAAATGGTCATTAAATTCATCAAGGAGGCCATTGAGTAAAGCATGGCCCTGAGTGGGATGACTGAACACAGATGTAGCCATGAAGGGAGCTGATTTCGAACGCATGATGCTGGGAGACTATGGGTTTGTGAGAGCATTCCTGGTAATATTTGGAGTCAAAATGGACCACTACCTATAGTTTGCAAGGCATGAATTTTGACCTGGTTTGGTCCTGGCTGTGTCTTTCACGTTATTTTGGAGTGTGCGGAACCATTTCAATAATGCACGTAAGCATTTCTTGTATTACAGTGACATATTGTATTGTATTGTATTGTAATCGTATTTATATAGCGCTTACTACCCCTGACGAGGTGTTGAAGCGCTTTTCGATGAGTAGCACGCTACTCTGGAACCCAACAAGAATTAGTGATGGATTAGTATTGGGAAATTATGAGTACAGTTTTAGTATTATTATGAGTTAATTTGAGCCGCGGATATGAGAGTTTGTTAGTTAGATTGACTGGAGTAATGGAGGGGTGGAGGAGGAAAGAAATCCAGAAGTGTTAATTGGGAGTATATCCTTCATTTACTCAACCCAAAGGCTTGGGATGAGTAAAGGGGGCTGGAGGAGGGAAGAGTATGTGGAAGGGTTAGGGAGAGCTTAGTAGCATGGCGAGATAAATGCGGAAGAATTTAGTAGGGTTGTGTGGGAGGTCACAGTAGTAGAGTGAGGTTTGATGAGTTAGATGTGGAAGCAGAGGGAAGAGCTTAGGCAGAGTTATTTAGGAGATTAAAGTAGTAGAAGGGATTTGGGATGAGTCAGAGTGGGGATGGAGGATAGTTTGATAGAGACATGACATACGATGATGAGTGGATAAGTGTGATAAGATGAGAGCAGGAATTCATAGATATCTAGTATAACAACCCACCCAGGAGCCATGCAATGATTCACGAAACATGCCAAGCACAGAAACATATACACATACATACATATATATATATACATATATATATATATATATATATATATATATATATATATATATACACACACACATATACACACACACACACACGAATACACACACATATGCACATACAACACATAATTAGAACCATGGGTAAAAAATACTTAGTCAAACAGTTTTAAAGAGTGTGTGTGTATTTTATTGTTATGACACAGTAGTGATACATATTTTCTAAAGAAACTATAAATAAATGGAAATACACACATAATCTGAAAACATATTTATCAACATAGGCATATACAGTTCATAGTTGTTTGAATATGGTGGTTATGAAGGAAAGAGCCAACTCTTGAGTAGTTTTCTGAAGACAAGAAAGTTGTCTGTGGCTCTTATAGTTGGGGGTAATGAATTCCATAGTTTGGCTGCTTGGACGGAGAAGGATGTCCCACCTATAGTCTTTTTCTTGTATGGTGGTGTTCTAAGGCGGGGTGCCAATCTTGAGCGGAGGTTTCTTTGTTGGATGTATTTGGTAACTATCTTTCTGATAAAAAGCGGTCCTGTTCCATGTATAGCTTTGTGGGTGATACAAAGCAGCTTGAAAGTGCATCTTCTGGCAACGGGTAACCAGTGTAGTGCTCTCAAGGCAGGGGAGATGTGGGCTTGCGGCTTTACATGTAATAGTAGCCTGGCCGTGGAATTCTGGATACGTTGTAGTTATTTCATAACAGATAGAGATGATCCATGGTAGAAGCCATTGGCATAATCCAGTTTGGATAGTACAAGCGAGATAGTAGCTTGCACCTTGTGTGGAAATCCGAGGTGGGGGAAGATGCGTCGTAAAGTCTTCAAGGTGATGAAGCTTGTTCGTGCTAATTTGTCCACTTGGGCATTCATAGTTAACTTGGAATCCATGGTGATTCCTAGGTTTGTAACTTCCTTGGATAATTGAGGAGGTGGTCCGAGATCGTCAGGCCAGACGCACAGAGGGTCATAATTTTTCCAGTCACCACATATGAGTATTTCTGTTTTGGAGGTATTTAGTTTGAGATGGCTCCAGATCATCCACTGATCAACGGTTCTGAGGCAACTGAAGATTTGTGAGTTTTCAATGTTTTGGGGCATTCTAATTTAAAGTATTTGTGTGTCATCTGCATAGTTTTAGCATGTGAGATGGAAATCATTGATCAGTTCTGGTAAAGATATCATGTAGATGTTGAGAAGCAAAGGTGAGATGATTGACCCTTGGGGGACCCCTGCTTTTGTGAGGTAGGGTTCAGACGAGAAGGGGGGCGAGTGGATGGTATTCGATCTTTTTTGAAGATAGGAAGTAATCCAGTCCAGAGCAATCCCTTGTATGCCGGCTTCGTGGAGTCTTTGAGTTAAGGTGCCATGGTCAACTGTATCAAAGGCAGCTGAGAGGTCCATATGATGTAGTGCAGCAACTCCATTTCAGTCGACTGCGTTTTTAAGATCATCCCAGATTGCTATGAGTGCCGATTCAGTGCTTCTTCCTGGGTGGAATCCAGTTTGGAAGTCTGAAAGTATAGAATTGTCTTCAATGAATTGACATCTGGGCGAATGCTGCTCTTTCTATCAATTTGCCCAGGAAAGGTCCATTTGTGATAGGTCTGTAGTTGTTGGGGTCTTGCGGGTCTAGTTTTGTTTTCTTTTAATAACGGTTGTATGTATGCCTTTTTCAGGTCTACAGATTCATCCTCATTCTCCAACACACAACTTTAAATCTCTGCATTTAAACCAGAAGTGCAACACCTTAATATCCCTTTTGATGAAAAACATTTGTTCGACCAAATGTTAGAAAAACGTAAAAAGGATACTGACACTGGCTAAGGTCATGAGGCTTTTCAAACCGAGGTCCTTTCGCAGGTAGTATTATTGTGCAGTTTCTAAGACCATCTTCCCTGCAAGCAAGCTCCTCATAAAGACAACTGCAGAAGAGGCAACCCTATCAGCCTTAAACCGCTAGAGGTTACACAACAGGGGGATATGGGGTAACAGCACAGGAAAAGCCAAAGGAGGTTCCGGTCAGGCCACCTTCACCACTGCAAAACATTGACTGCCTACAACTCACACCCAACCACACAAGTCTTGCAAAAAAAGGATTTCTCATTACAGCACTAACTACTAGATTAGCATTAGTAAATCTTACTATATGCACCAAATAAGCAGAACTATCATAAAATATACAGGGCCCTATGGGGTGGGGGCCGAACCATATACTAAATAAGTGGAATGCAAACTAGGGAACACAACCAAAGTAAGTGTTGTACTTAGCTGGGGAAGGATGAAGACACCAGAAGTAAGCACACCAAGTGTCCCCAGCGACCAGGTGCAGTGTGGTTACCTACCCAGTTGTCCCATAGACTAGAACAGGGAAATAGTGTTTGGAGTTTGTGTGTTTGGCTCTTTCATGTTATGATGACATTTGCAGTCTTGGCATGTGTTAAAAAACAGTCCATATTTCAATTTTACAAGAACACCCAATGCATACATAAAATCATGAGCAACAATAAAACCAACTATTACAGAAATGACAAATTATGTCCTGTGATGTACTGTGTTAAAAATAATGTAATAGAAATAAAAAATAAGAAAATCGTATGGCAGAATACTGCACGCTCATTAAGAACACATAGCTACCCAAACGTTTTCATGTTTGAGTGTTTAAAATGTGTCTTTTATGCCTGCTCATACTTGATATAATACAATGTGAGTGTTCTCATATGTAACTGTTTATCAAACATTAACTCTTATACAAAAAATGTGGCAAAGTCTACGTGAAAACAATAAAATATGGTTTCTTTTTTTTTAAGTAAATAGACTAAATTAGCGAATGCAGCCTTTTTTTAAATAAGCTTTTTAAAATTTCTAAAATAAAAGTGTATTTATAGATTTATATTTCAATACACTTCAGTGCTTAGGACTAATAATGACGATCCACTGCAAAACATTAACACTACCAAGAGCAGTGACACGACCAACATCTGGGATGCAAAGACCTTTGCCCTAGAAAATGGAGTGGGACCTCTCACTCATTTTATACGACCAGAAGTACATCATGGCCTCAAGACAGGATCAACTGCTGAGATGTTTAAAAAATAAAGTTTATATGGAAGCCATCCCCTAAAGCAAAAACAAGATGCACACCACCAAATGGTCCTTTAAATTGATGTCAGAATACCTTCAGATGTGCATACTTTAAGCTGCAATCACTTATTGTCAAAGGAAGAGTAAACTTACTGGCTGATGTGAGGAATGAGTTGATCAGTTTGTGGCGGTCTTTGCGGTTGGGATCTGGCAGATTGCATGGTGGTGTTGGCATTTTATGTTTCTGTGAAGGTTTTTTGGGAGACTTGAGCTTCTCAAATGGCCGGTTCTGCCACTGAGATTTAAGAGATGCCTGGAAATGCAAACTTGATGGGATATCATCTGGGAAGGTTAGCCCTGGGCCTAAAGTACCCCGGTGCTACCTATACCGGTGACTCCTCTGTGCGTCATGCAGGAGGAGGAGGCCCGAGGCGTGGTAGGTATCACAGGAAAAGGCTTTGACTTTGCCAGCCTTGAACAATCTCTGTGATAGGTCAGCACAGATGCTTTCATGTGCATGCACCAGCCACCGCACAGACTGACTGACGTGGCACGCAGGCCTGCCCAAATCCCGGAAAGGGTCAGTGTATTTTATGGTTTACTGACCAGTAGACACTCTCAATAGAAAAATTGAGTGCAAGGAGTCCCCGTGACGGCTAGCCGTGCCTGCAACAGACACTGGCGTGTTTGTTTGACGACCCCATCACATGTATATGAAAGATGGAAAATACAGCTAAAACAAGCATTGGCAAAGCCAATAGATTTCGCCTTTGTCTTCCCCTCCATATAACTGGCCTACAAATATCCGAAAAATGCCAGAACAATGCTTGTTTTATTAAATGAAAAACAAACATTATTATAAAATCCTTCCAACATCTGCAAGCCAGCTGCACAGAAAAATAGACAAAGGCGAAACGTATTGGCATGTGGGTAAGACGTAAGAAGACGGCAGAACACAGAGGAAGACAGAAGGTGGTAGAATAGAGGAAGACAGAAGGCAGGAGGAGATAGAAGGAGAGAAGTCTGAAGAAGAAAGAAGCTGGAAGAAGAGAGAAGATGGAAGAAGAGAGCAGGTGTGAGAAGACACTTGACGGAAGAAGACACTTGACGGAAGAAGACACTAGACGGAAGAAGACACTAGACGGAAGAAGAGAGAAGATAAAAGACGTGAGAAGAGCGCAGGTGTGAAGACAGAAGATGGCATGCGTTACCGCGAAGACAGAAAACGGCATGCAGGAAGAAAAAAGACAGCAACGAAAAAAGAAGACAGAAGGCAGCAGCGAAGAAGGAAGACATCAGTGAAGAAAGAAGAAAAAATAAGTACCTTCAACGTTGCAATAAGGACACTGGCCAGTGTCCAATAGTAGGTGACCAGAAGGAGTACTAGGTCCACAGGCAACTCGACAGCAAGATCGTCAAAGAAGATGAAGATAATGACAGGAAGTGACATGAAGATGACATTCTGGCCAATCAGAAGCAGGTACATCAGAGCAACGTTGGAGTAAGCCAGTGGTATGTTCAGGTAAGAAAAGGGCTAGTTCCAAGCCCCTTTTAGGTTTTTTTATTTTTTAAACCTAGAAAAGATTTCACAAGCATGCGCACAAGAGCATGTGCAAGTCAAGCCTAAAAATTGGGCAAGCATCAATAGCTGGAGACATATGTAGAAAGGTGAATATCACCACAAATCGGAAACCTTTTTCTGAGTTAAGGAGCAATGATGACAAGATGAATACTGGGGAGGTCTCAAGTATTGCAGCAGGAGTGGTAGCGGTTACCATCATGCCTTAAATATGGCAGGAAATGTGTGAAAAAGTGTTAATTTGCCAAGATGTGCAAGAAGAGTTGGAAAGAGAGCACGCCGCTAAGAGTTCAAAAACAGAAAGAGTTGAGCAGGTGACGGGTGTAGGGGATGATGAAGAGAGCAGGGAAGATGATGCAAACCCAAGGTGACATTTGTAATTAATAGTACACAAGTGGGAAACAGCCTTTCCAACGAGGCCGGAGCCACGCAAGAGGAACACTTGCCTGAACAACAACTACCTTTTTCTCTGCCTTAACCACGGTTGTGCAACACCACGCATAGGTGTGGTTAAAGCAGAGAAAAGTCAGAAAGCAGGCCAGTGGTTCGGAGAGGATGCAGTGAGGTAAGTGGGGCCAGGGCAGGGTACTTTTTAGGGGTGGGTGTGTAGTGTAGCCATTTTTAATATAGCTTCATGCACATTAGGTTAACATATTAGGCCTTTGTGCACTTTGCCCTAGATACATTTTATTCAGCCTCGCACTGTTATTTTACAATAACCAGTTTTACGGTCTTGTTTTATTTCTTTCTATCACACAGTTTAGTTTAGTTCAGCACTGTGTTCTCAAACAATGCATTCTTTTTCACCCTGTGCGTCAGTCAAGGCTACAGTCTGGTACATTGCCGGTAAATGTGGTAGGAGTTTAGTCTCTAGTGTTCGTAGACAATACGCATCCTTACGTAGGGACATCTGCGTGTTAGTTATAAAACCACTTTCTAGTCCTAGTAGAAGGCAGAGGGAGATTCCGACCAGGAACCTACAACTAGATGCTGACTGCCTCGTTGCAGATGCAGATTACAGGCCTTTGCTCAGGTATGAGGGTTGATGTCCTCCCGGGGGAACCTGAAAGGCAGGCTTAGAGCTTCACATGCTGTGCTCAGAATATAACTTAGAGAAAACATAGGGGGTCATTCTGACCCCGGCGGTCATGGACCGCTGGGGCCAGGGTTGGCGGGAGCACCGGCAACAGGCTGGCGGTGCCCCGCAGGGCATTCTGACCGCGGCGGTTTGGCCGCGGTCAGATGCGGAAAACCGGCGGTCTCATGCGGAAAACCGGCAGTCTCCCGCCGGTTTTCCGCTGCCCATTAGAATCCTCCATGGCGGCGCAGCTCGCTGCGCCGCCATGGGGATTCTGACAGCCCATACCGCCATCCTGTTCCTGGCGGTTCTCCCGCCAGGAACAGGATGGCGGTATGGGTTGTCGTGGGGCCCCTGGGGGCCCCTGCAGTGCCCATGCCAATGGCATGGGCACTGCAGGGGCCCCTGTAAGAGGGCCCCACTTTGTATTGCAGACACTGAAATACGCGACGGGTGCCACTGCACCCGTCGCACCTTCCCACTCCGCCGGCTCAATTCTGAGCCGGCGTCCTCGTGGGAAGGGTGGTTTGCACTGGGCTGGCGGGCGGCCTTTTGGCGGTCGCCCGCCAGCCCAGTGCAAAAGCCAAAATACCCTCAGCGGTCTTTCGACAGCGGAGCGGTATTTTGGAGGGGGGAACTCTGGCGGGCGGCCTCCGCCGCCCGCCAGGGTGAAATCACCCCCATAATCTAGTTGCACTATGATAGCCTTATTCTTGTGCTTCACTCTCATCGTTACTATTTTAACCCTACTATGTTGTGTAGTTCTGGTTGTTGCAGCTCATGCTTTGCTATCTAAAATGCAGTTGTTTTATTAAACCATTCTTTAAAACTCAAACTGCCTTTGTCATTTTTATATGAGACCATACTGTGAATGAGAGAACTGGTTGGAACCTGAGTGACCACGACTTCCCTAAGAGGTACTAAGATGTCATGCGCTCCGCTGCCCAATTGTCTCTTCCCTTTGGGAGAGATGAAGCACTGCTAGTTAGCCGGAGCAAAACCCAGATTTAGAGTGACAAGGGTCCTTCATCGTGGGTCAGACTTAGTCCCCCGCCCTGTGAACGATCTTGCCGCTCAAAATCCAGTAGTCTCATTGGGATAATGAGAGCCTACGCGACAGGTGGAAGGGGTCAGGTAGTGTTTTTGTTTTTAGAGGCGAGTGGGGAGTTTTATTTTTTGAGGCTTAGGGTGGGTGAGGGGGTTGGGTAGTTTATTTAGGTGCAGGGGTGGAGGGGGTCAGGGTAGTTTATTTTTGTGGGGACGGGGTAGTTATTTTTGTGGGGACGGGGTAGTTATTTTTGTGGGGGCGGGGTAGTTTATTTTTTAGTGGTGGGGAAGGTTTAAGGAAGGGCGGGAGGAAAGAAGGAAGGAGCGGGAGAGGATGCAGTGAGGTAAGTGAGGCTGGGCCAGGGTTTGGGGAGGTAGTTTTTAGGGGTGGATTTAGTGCTTAGTGTGGGTGGGGTAGTTTATTTTTTTAGGGGCTGGGTGGGGGGTCCAGGAAGTTTATGTTTCACAGCTTAGGGTGGGGGGTCTGGGTAGTTTATTTTTTAGGGATGGGGTTGTTTATTTTTTTAGGAGTGGAGGAAGGTTTAAGGGGGCATGAGGAGGGAGGAGAGAACGTGGTGAGCTAAGTGGGGCTGGGTCAGGGTTAGGGGTAGGTTTTAGCAGTGGTTGTGGATTTAGGGCTGGGGGTCAGTGTAGTTTACTTGTTAGGGGTAGAGGGGATGGGGTAGTTTATTTTTTAGGGCTCAGGGCGGGTGGGGGGTGTCGGGTAGTTTTCTTTTTAGGGACAGGAGTGGCGGGTTGGGTAGTTTTTTTTTTTTAGGGCTTAGGGTGGGTGGGGGGGATCAGGTTAGTTTAGTATTAGGGGTGGGGGGGAAGGTGGGCTCAAGGCGGGTGTGGGTGTCAGGGTAGTTTACTTACTAGGGGCGGGGGTAGTTTTGGTCCTTAGTGCGGGTGGGGGGGCTTGGGCTAGTTTGTTAGGTTAAAAGTGGGGGTTATATGACACAACCACGCATGCTATTTCCACATATGCCTTTTCTAAGCATGCCTTTACAACAAAATTAGTTTTGTAAAGGCATGCATTGCAATGGCATGCATGGAAAAGACGCAGTCGTGGTTCCGACCTCATTAAGGCATGCGTGGTTCCAGCATGCGTGGTTGCGCCATACAATCTACACAATCTGATTTGATGGTAGATTCTTGATCTATGTATAGCATCATTCTAGCAGATTTACTAGCGGTAGTGTGGTGGAAAATTGCTTTGGCGCAAAGGACTTTAATCCCAGTGAATATCAAGGTAGTAGGATAGATGTATTAGGTTATATGTGTTCAGATATAACTTTCAGTGAGAAGAGGGTCATGGGTAAGGTGAACGTGGCAAAGTTAGGACCATCAATCTTGTGGTGGGTGCATTAATACGACTTGCATATCAAAATCAACCCAAAGGCTAAAGGCCACATTATGGCAATGGGGGGCAAAATCAGAGTTTGGAGAGAGACTGTGACTATGGAAGGGCTATGTTCACAAAATATGGCTGAGAGATGGAGCAATGCCCACTTCACTAAAGGCCAGGAGAATACCTATGGTAGCGAGACATGAGAAGGAGATGGTTTGTGAGAGAGTGATAGAACCAGTATAATCTGAACTTTGGGTCTAGTTTATAGTGCATCACACAGAAACCTGGGATTTTTAATACATCTTTGACACTGAATCCAAACATAGTGGATTACAGCTTTCCTCTACCTAATACAAGCGAGACAGCACAAAGGATAAAGTGTGTGTGGGGGGGGCAGCCTTCAAATTACATTGGTAGAATGCTTACTAGCAGACTAAGTGGCAATGAGACTCAAAAGCTATAAGCTATAACTGCTTTTATAATCACAGATGTTTTTCAATCCATCAGGCTGCTTTCTTGTCTCTCTCCTACAAGTGCATCCTAGTTCATGATGTCAGATATCGTTCAACACCAAAGCCATACAGTGTTCTTTCACAGTAATATTCTTGATTTGGCACAACTGGACTTTGAAGCTAGTATTAGATAGGTTGGGAACAGCTGGAATGATACTCTACAAAGGTGACTGAAGACTTGTGAGTTTCAGGTAAATTCCATGTATTCACTCTATGTGCATTGGCTATTTTGTCATATCAGGTAAGAACACAAACATCTATAACCAGAGTCTCTCTGGATGGAGTATGAGGATCTGCCTATATACACACATTTTCCTTTCCCTTAGTGTTAAATCTATATACATCTCTCTCTAAGGAATCAATGAAACACACTGACTCCCATCTCATGCCTTGTCTAAATGGTAACAATTACTTCCAGTCATTTCCTTGATGTCCTTCACTTGTCAGGAAGGTAGAATAAAAACTAGGCATTAATGGAGATGCTCTCACTCCCATTTCATCCCTTGGACTGATCACTCTTTACCTTTATATGCCCCAAGGTGAGTGACACCACTCTTTCTGAGTTCTTTGGGGTGTATAGGTGGCCAACCTTATACTCCTTCTCCAGTCCTTGTCTTTCTCACCTGGATTGGCTGAGTGGCTATTTTCAAGCTTACCTCTCCCCCTTGTTAAGAACAGGCTTCTCCCATCCTTCTGCCAAGAAATAAGCCATAAGCAAAAAGAACAGGTGATGGATGGAATGTTGAACAATGCAAACATTCACCCCCAATCATAGAGATCTGGGTTTATTCCACGTTGTTTTTTTTTTTGCCCACCATGCCATCCCAGTTTGGAACCAGCCATATGCAAAATCAGCCTTGACCTTGCTCCCCATGGGAACAGTCTAGCCCGAACTACCAGGCCAGGTCCCCCCTGGACTTGAAACAAGCATCCGGGGACCGGTTTCAGGATATCACCCCACATTAGCCAGGCTAGCTTGAATCCAGTGACGCAGTGAGCACAGGACCCATGTCTGGGCATACCCTTCCGACTTGAGGCAACAAAGAAAAAAAAGAGATGGTGGACAGAATGCTGAAAAACATAGAAATTCACCCTCCAGTCACAGATCTGGATTTAATCCATCGCATTTTCGCCCACCAAATAAAACATGGCCCTTTACAGGCATTCTGCAGAAAGTTCAATTACTTGAAGAGATGAAATATTTGGGAAATGCTATCTCTACCAAAGGCAGATTTAGTGAAGGCGATAAAGGAGGATGATGAACAGAGAGGCAATCACCAATTAAAGCTTTTTGTAGGCTTAATCAAAATTATACAAAATGTATGTAACGTTTTACACATAAGACTAAACCTCTCTGAGTGTTGTTATGAAAAGGAAGGTCAAGTGCACAAAATGAAGTAAAGATGGTAATTGGTGATGCTAAGATATTGACACAAAATGATGTACAGAAAAAACATCTTTACCAATAAATGTGAGTATCAAAGGAATTGGTGCAGTGTTGTCTCAAATGCATGGAGGTGTAAATAAAAATCTGGCCTTTGTGTCTCATTGTTAGATTGATGCTGAGAGGAACAATTATATTGTTGAGAGGGAGACATTGGCCGCTTCTTAGGGTATAGACTATTTTAGGACATATGTGTGGAAAATGGATGTTAAATGACACACTGACCAATAGCCCTTATTTAAGGTGTTAAAACATGGACGTACCGGAAATACCTGAGCCAAGGCGGCTAGATTAGCCAGTAGGTTGCACAGGTAACAGTATAAGGTGGAATGCACCCCAGGTTGGCGAATAAACAGGGAGATTGCCTTTCACATGTGCAATTGTCTCTGCAAAGTGGCGATACAGAATTTGAATTTGATGAGTAAGTTACAGCAGTACCATTATCTAAAGCTTTGTTGTGACTTCAAGGTTGCTATAAACACCACAGGATTACAATCACAGGGGCATATTTATGGCCTGGTTTGCGTAATTCTTGCACCATGCAACATGGTGGAAGAGCGACCCAACCTTAAGTGAGATTTATGGAGCCATGCAAGGCCAACTTGCATGGCCCTGCATGGCTTCATTAATCTTGAATAATGTAATGCAGCTCAAATCTCTGTGTTACATTACTCTGCACTAGGGAGAGGTTTCCATGGCATTGCAGGGGTGTTTCCAAGCAACATCCATGGATTTTGGTGCATTCCAACATTTACAAGAAGTAGTAACCCTGGGAATGTGCCAAAAAGATATACCTCCCCAGGAGAAGTGGAATGAGGAGAAATATGTTTAATATTCTGCCGCACACATAGCAAGAGGAAGAAGCCTCTCAGGATTGTTTTTGTGCAGGAAGGTGTCCTTTCTTGCACAAAAACAATCCTGCATGCATGGTGCAAAGGTGCCTGCATTGGCTATAGGCTGCCAAAAAGGGTGCCTGTGCAGGGGGGAAGAACAGGAATGCACCATATTGGATAACCACAGCACATCCCTGTGACTCAGGGTAGAGCAGCAAGGTTACTTGCTGCACTGACCTGCGCCACTAAGCCCATAAATACGGGCCACAGTTTTTTATCTGGTTAGCCTCCTCACAAAAAGCACTGACAAGATTGATGGTACTGACTGCTTTGTAGAAGCAAGCATTCGAAAAGTCAACAGGTCTTGCCTATGGGAGGCCATTGGCTTTGTCAGTTTCTTTCAGCCAGGTTGTATGCAGCCAGCGCTGACCACAAGGGGCAGTAATACATTTTCTTAGTATGGGACTATTCTCTGCCATCACAAAACAAAAAGTTGAATTATCGTATGTCAGAGCTGAAGTTTGCCATTTTGGGCATGCATGAAGACAGCTTCAAAAAAGATCATGCAGAGCATTGAGTGAGGTGTTGTTTGCATTTTTGCACCTTGACACCCTCCGGTGTGACTTTGAGCACTTTTTCCAGTGAGACAGTAGGAGGGAAAGCAAAAGAGGGAGGTGGTGGTGGGTGAATAGGACAAGCAACAAAGCTGGAGGGATGGACTGGACAAGCAAGAATTCAGGAGGGTGGGGTGCAGGGCAAACAACAATGTAGGAGGTGTGGGGAGAAAGGGACAAGTAAAAGGAAAACAAAATTACCTCTGAAAGCAGCAAGCAGTGGAAGGACACTGGCCAAGGGGAGCAGTACTTACCCTGCTCCAGGGAAGGGACAAACACACGCAAAACAAGTGAAGTTGGCACTTGCTGACCAAAGAGAAGCAAGGAAATGAGAGTGATGATGATGCCTACTGATGGTAAGCAATGGGTGGGCTCTAAGTCCCCTAAGTAAACAAATTGTCTTATGAGGGACAGTACATGTGCTGTCACAGGCAAGACCAAAGCGTAGCTGTTACTGGCAAGACCAAAGTACAGGATGTGGGGTGGGAGGGAGTGGGAAAATAGTCAAAGAGGCTAAGGAGCCTGCCAATCATACTGAAGGGCATTAAATATTTGACAGTGCCCCCAAAACATTTATGTTCTGCCTGAGGAGAAACAGTCTTTACTGCACAGTCTTCACCAAACAGGACCTTCACCACAACATCTTACCACACAGGCAAGTACTAAGTACCACGCACATTTACCACATAGTACTTTGCAACATAGGTATTTTTTTTTAATTACATACTTTTTATGTATGCTATTTAAGAAAAGTTACTTTGGGGTTCAGGTGTTTGTAAAGGGAAAAGGGAGGTGAGAGGGACTTGAGGGTCCAGGGGTGGGTAGACGTAAAGGGAGGTGAGGGTGACTTGAGGGTTCAGGCATGGATAAAGGTAAATGAAGGTGAGGATGACTTAAAGGTTGGGATCAGAGGAAGAAAAATGAGATGAGGGTGATGAGGGTTCGGGTGAGTAGGGGTAAAGGGAGGTGAAGGTGACTTAGGGTTGAGGCCTGGCAGACATAAAGGGAGGTGAGGGCAATTTAAGGGTTCGAGGGTGGGTATATATAAAGGGATGCAAGGGTTATTTGAGGGCTCGGTGGTAAAAGAAAAAGGGCAGTAAGGATTACTTGAGGGTTCAGGGGTGGGTAGAGGTATTGGGATGTGAGGGTGTCTTCAGGGTTGAGAAGTGTAGGAAAGTCACCCTTTTTGCCCTGATTATCCCCATTTGTGACCGCAACTGGTGGTCACTGACTCTGAAAGTGCCCTGGGCTCTGCTAACCAGACCCAGGGCAAGTGTTCTGACATTAAAACTATATGAAGTTTGCTATGATTATAATTAGCCAAACCACCCTACCGTAAGTCCCTAGAATAAAATAAGATAGGGAAGTATATTGATTCCAGTGGATTTAATGCACTGAAGTGTGCACTACTGTGGTGTCTGGTGTCATTTAAAAGCAATGCCTGGACAAAGATGTGTCCAAATTCGACTTTGCAATCATAAGTACTTCCAACACTACCTTTTGTATTACATATAGGTCACCCCCTAAGTACTTCCCTAGGTGCCACAAGGTTAGGGTGCATCATTATAAAAAGCAGGGATAATATCAAATTTGTTTTATATGCCCTGGTGGGGAAAAACAGCCAAAGCCATTTCCCCCATTGTAGTGGTGATAGGCCCGTAGGCTAACATGGGAATGCTTTATTCAACCTTAATGAAGTCTAGCTTTTGATTGGAGTTAGCTAGAAACCTGATTCAAAGTATCAAAATAACAGTTACTTACCAAGGTCAGATTTATTTGAACTGTTAATGGGTTCAGTTTTAGAACTTACTATCCTGAAGTTATCTAAAGCAGCCCTTTAGCAGCCTGAGCCAAGTGCTCCCAGACTAATCAAATCAAATCAAATCATTAACATTTATAAAGCGAGCTACTCACCCGTGCGGGTCTCAAGGCGCTAGGGGGGAAAGGGGGGGTTATCGCTGCTCGAACAGCCAAGTCTTTAGGAGTCTCCGGAAAGCGGAGTGGTCCTGGGTGGTCCTGAGGCTGGTGGGGAGGGAGTTCCAGGTCTTGGCCGCCAGGAAGGAGAA
Organism: Pleurodeles waltl; assembly: GCF_031143425.1. Classification (NCBI taxonomy): domain Eukaryota; kingdom Metazoa; phylum Chordata; class Amphibia; order Caudata; family Salamandridae; genus Pleurodeles; species Pleurodeles waltl. The sequence continues at coordinate 1,228,267,244 of NC_090440.1, read as the reverse complement.
AGATCTCCCACCCGCCGTGGAGCGGCGGGTGCGAGGGACGGCAGCAAGTGCGAGGCCAGCGGAGCGGAGGGGGCGGGTGGGGACGTAGAAGCTGAGGCGTCTGTTGAGGTATGGCATGAAGAAGCCAATACAGCCATTTGGTGGGAGGAGATCTGTTTCCTGGAAAAGCCATGAGAGGAAGGGGGTTGAGGAAACAAGCTGGACTTCAAAGGCAGAAGATCAGAGGACATAGGATACAGGCCAGCTCCCACGTCTTTGATACCCCGCCAGACAGGAGCCTCTAAAATTAGATTAGGAAAGGGGCTGAAAGGGGAGTGTAGGGTAAAGGTAGCCACACCTGTGGGTTGGATAAGCCAGCACTGCACTCCAAGGAAAGAATTTCTTAATTTTGATTTTTGGAGGAACTGGGCATTTTTGGACAAAAATATGCCACACTTCCCAGAAAGTAGTCATACCAGATGGTGGCAACTTGAACCCATTGGTTGGGGTATACCCCTCTTGCCAGTTCAGAATGGAGGATATTTATGGGAGTCTGCAGGAGCCTCTCAGAACTCTGCTTGGAACAACAAGAGAAGAAGGACTGCCCTGTTGGACCCTTGGACTGCACCACAAAAGGCTTGCACTCAGAATGACTGCACCTGCTGTGCCTCAAGGCTCCACCAAAGAAAGGACTGTGCCTGTCTTAAAGGAAAAGGAGTGAACTCTCTGAGCAGCAACAGGTAGAAAAGTGCTGGAAGAAGTCACCTGCAAGCCCAAAGAGAGGATCACCACAGCTGACCCCTGGCATCTGGATGCATCCTGGACTGTGCAGGTGCATTTGAGCCTTAGCACCCAAGTGGCGAACCAGAGCTTCTGAACCCTTGGCCAGCTCTAGAGAACACTTCTCTCCCCCAACAAACCAAGAACCAACTGGACTATAGCTCCTGGACCCATCTGCAAAACGTTTCTCACCTCTAGGAGACGCCTCTCAGATCATTGGCCCTTGAAATAGGTCCCAAATGCTTTAATTCAAGTTTTTTTACTCTTTGAGACTGTGAATTTACCCGTTTGCATTAGAACCATGCCACTCGCACAAAGAATCAGCACGAGCCACCACACGTTTGTTTCTTTGCCTAGCAATCATTGCACGTTGGCTTGGATCTACACCACAAGGATCCAGCCTGCGTGTCTGTGACTGCCAGCTGACTCTTCACGCCCCATTGACCTTTGCCCGCAGTGCTCTCCCTGTTCTGACATGAGGAGATAAAACTTCAATGGGACTAATCTGCGACTGTATCCGACCCATGCTCCATCGCAGTTGGTTTGAACTTTTAGATTTGACCCAGTCCAGCTTGCTTTTAGGGGCTATCCCACAGTTTATTCTTTAAAAATTCATATGTCTGGTTCCCTTTATTAGATTTTGTTCTTTTGATACCATTTTAAAGATAAAACTCTTTACTAGTTTTATAAATTGGCTTTGTTTTTTTGTGTGTTGTATCTTTGATTTATTTACTGTTTTGTTGATGTTAAATGGTTTACACTTGCCTGTCTCTTAAGTTAAGCCTGACTGCTCATTGCCAAGCTACCCAGACTTGAGCAAGGATTCATTCAGTGAGACTTGACTGTTCTATCACCTATTAATAATCCACTTCTCTTACAAGAAGTGTGTTGAGGGAAGGGGAGGTGAGGGTGACTTGATGGTTATAGGGTGGGTGGAGGTAAAGGGAGGTAAGGGTGACAAGATTTCAGGGTTGGGTAGGGATAAAGAGGGGTAAGGGTGACTTGAGTGTTTAGGTGTGTGTAGAGGTAAAGGGAGGTAGGGGTTAACTTGATGCTTCAGGGGAGGGCAGAGGTAAGAGAAGGTAAGGGTGCCTTGATGGAATGGTATGATATGGCGCAGCCTGTTATGGTATGGTATGATATGGACTGTCATTTTATGATATGGTATGGACTGTTATTGTATGGTATTTTATGGTATGGCCTGCTATTGTACAGTATGTGATATGTTATGACATGGTATGGACTGATGAACTATCAATGCATTGCAATATATGGTATGTCCTGTTATTGTATAGTAGGGTATGCTATGTTATGTTATGGTCTGTTATTGTACAATATGGTATGGTATGGTTTGTTAGTGTCTAATATTGTACATTATGGTCTCTCATGGCTTTTCATTGTATAGTATATTATGGCATGAGTATTCTATGCTGTGTTATTGAGGCGTAAAAACTGCAAACTGCTAACAGCGCACATATGCATGCATTTAGATAGGCCCCAATATCACCAGTTTAACACATTTTAAAACATTCAACTTTTATGGCTTTCTCAAATAGGGTAGTGAGGTGGCATTACACGTAATGCAATGAAAATGAGGACAAGTCATAAACAAGCACGGCCTTAGTGAATGCAACAACACATAATTAATTGTTGCTTTGTGGCTAGTAAAACACTGGCTAGAGAAAAGTGGCTTAATGGAAAGTTACATTTCGCAAAAAGCGAGGCGAAAAGGCAAAAACAAAGGGTCATAAAAGCAGCTAAAACAAGATTGATTGTCATAGAAGCGTGTAAAAAGAAAATAGAAATTATCAATACACACAAAAAAAGTACCACAATTCGAGCACAACCAGAATGGATGAACATTAATCATGAAATCAATCAGTTCTTGGTCAATGCTCCAGGGAAGAAAAAAAAAGTATGGAGATAAAGTGAAGTTGACAAGCGCAGGCACGTGGTCACCAAAGAAAAGGGAGAAAATAATTACGACAACAAATCCATCCAAAGGTGAGTAATAGGTAGCCTAAAAGCCCTTTTTTAGAGAGTTAGAATTTTGTTTTTGTTTTTGTTTTTTAGAAACAATAGATCATCACAAGCAATAGCAAATGTGTGCTGTCTCAGACAAAACCTATAAATGTTGACTCAGGCCTCACCAAAATTCACAATGGGAATCACATGGGCAGATGCAGTGCTCTCTTCCATGAACAGTAAAAACAACTTCACCATAGGCAGCAACAGGCCAAACACGTCTTACACAAAATATGCTCAGAAGGGTGCTACAGAACAGCAGATTTCACTTGCATGTAGTTACCATGTACATCATATACAGCTGCAGTGCAATTTCACTCATAGCAATTCCACATAGCAAAGAGGTTGGGCATTAACACGTTTTTATTAAGACATATGTAATATACAAGAAACATGTGGTAAAGGTATATTAAAAAAATATAAAAATAAAGGAGGTGCTAAACATCCCAGGTACACCATCCCTCGAACCTTTTATGAGGCTGTGCACATTTGATCAGGTAATACGTTGTCACTCACATGCACTCACTACAACACAGCCAATGGCTGAAGTGCACTCATCCAGCACTGCATGCTCTATGCTGTGGTAGGTAGATGCATAATGTGAATGACACCTGAACAGACTAATTGAAGAGGAAAGCTGATCAAAAGCCCATGTACATATACATAAATGTATGTATTTTTAATCAGGATTTTTGGGGGTAAAAATGGAGACTGGAGGAACCTCCCTTGGCACAAAGAGCAGGTAGTGTGTAAGTAGCAAGTAAAAAACTAAAGTTGGTGGTTTTGGAGGAGCTGTAATTCACTGGGTGTTTTATCTACTCCTGCATACACTTTCTTGGGCTATTGTTCATTTCTAACATGCCTGAAGTTGTTCAAACTTGGGGGCTAGCTCTGTAAAGTTATGCATCTTTCTCCTTAAGGACACATATATACTCACACAGCCCCCCTAACTGATCCCTAACTTAGTTGCAAAAGAGTCTACTTTATTTGGGTCCATGCACTGAAAGGAATAAGGTCCTAAGGGCCAGATGTAGCAAAGGTTTTTACCCATTCTGTGTCTATGGGAAAAAGTGTTCGTACATATGGCCCATAGTTCTCCTTCAATATGGTACAGAATAGCAATGAAAAATGTTGCATAATAACTTTTGTTCATATTGTGCCCACAAACGTAAGTTTCAATTTTCTATCACTGTAAATACATTAGTGGTGACCTGCTTACTTCTTGTAAGTGGAACATGTGAACTTATTAAATAAGCCTATTGTTTGTCATCTACATTGGATGGTGGACATTTGAATTTATATATATATCAAAGACTATGAAGATGTGCATCACATCACATTTTTCTGTAAGTATTACAGTTAAAAATCAATAATAAAGGCTGGAAAGGACTTGGCACCTACCAGTTTTGGGATTCAGATATAATTTACATAAGATAGCTTTCATTCTATGTGTTTCAAAACATATTCAAGGGGTCAACCTAGTCTGTTTTTTTTATATTGCTTTTTCTAATACTAGTAGTAGTATTGACAATAAAACAACACATACATAAAAGTGGTATACACATAAAATCCAAAACACATCATAGCATTAAAAGCATAAAACAATACAGTAAAACATCACATGTTATATATTCATTAGCAGCTAAATATGTTAACAACATCTCAAATAATAACAGGTGCATGGGTGTAGCTTACTTCAAATACTCTGCCACATTCTTTCACATGATAGATCATACAGCTGAATATCTTCCCCTTGAGGCTTATTCCAGAAACTTTGCCTGATTCTTTCTCACGATAAGCCATACAGTTGATTATCTTCCCCTGACCTGACAATTGTCCAATATAAAGTGCACGTAGTTTAGTGCTTTTCCAGTTTAAAGTGCATGTAGTATATACCAAGTTGATCAGGTGATTATCTTCCCCTGGCCTGGCAATTGTCCAACACAAAGTGCATTTACTATAAGGCCTTTCCAGTTTAAAGTGCAGGTAGTACAGTCCAAGGCAATCAAAGGGGTGTTTTGGCAACCTTCCAAAAACAAGGCCTGTACTATGTTCAAATAATATTTTAGCTTTTAGTAGGCACATAATCACAAATTATTCTATGACTTTGCCAGCTAAATTAACGTAAGAGGTCAAATAATCCTGCATTTTAATACACAGGCCCTAATGTCCTACAAGAAGAGGCATATGCTTGATATTAACCAATGTAAAGTGCAAGAAGTGCATTTCCTGGGGGAGCAATGTGTTAACAACATCCCGTAGGTTTAATCCAGTGCTCATAGCCCTGGCTTTAACTGAGAGTCATTAGCGGCATTTGCAGTTTAGCATCTGCAACGGTAGACCTGAAGTAAATACCTTGATACAGAATACACAACCAAGTAGTTTCAGAGGTTAGTATGTGCATGGCATATGAAAGTCTTGTGGATAATCACTAACTTATTGGAATTAGCCACTATCTCCTGGCCTTCACAAAAGCACAGCAGATAAATATGAACTATTCCACAGTTTCAATGTATAACAAGCATGCAGGACACGTGGGCATGATAGAACTTGTCCACCACCTGTTTCTTAGGGCCAGATGTAGCAAGGCTTTTGCGCCTCGCAAACGGCGAAAAACGCCATTTGCGAGGCGCAAAAGCCCTCACGCTATGCAGAAACGCATTTTGCGAGTCGGAACTGACTCGCAAAATGCATTTCCGACTCACAAATAGGAAGGGGTGTTCCCTTCCTATTTGCGATTCGCAACGCTATGTAAGTTGATTTGCGACCGCGGAAGCGGTCGCAAATCAACTCGCAGTTACAATCCACTTGAAGTGGATGGTAACTCATTCGCAAACAGGAAGGGTTCCCCATGGGACCCCTTCCCCTTTGTGAATGTACACAAAAATATTTTTTCAGGACCACTGCCTGCTCTGAAAAAAACCAAAACAAAAGGTTTCGGTATTTTTTTCCAAGTGCAGCTCGTTTTCCTTTAAGGAAAACGGGCTGCAGATGGAGAAAAAAAAACGGTATTATTGAAAAGCAGTCACGGACATGGTGGTCTGCTGTCTCCAGCAGGCCACCATCCCCGTGAGTGCCCAGACTCGCAATGGGGTCGCAAACTGCGACCCACCTCATTAATATTAATGAGGTGGGTCTTTGCGACCCCATTGCGAGTTGCAGAAGGTGTCTGAGACACCGTTCTGCATAGCAAATTGCGAGTTGCAATTTGCAACGTACCTACATCTGGCCCCTAATACCTTAACTGGCAAGGTTCCATATCTAAATGTAAAAAAACAAGGATCTTGCTAGTGGGGATTCTATTCAAGGCAGAAACTGCTCAAAGGCTGGGACACACTTAATATCAATATAACTCCCTGATAAAGTGCCAAGTGCAGATGGAGGCATCCATCTATCCAGAATGTAATTTCTGTATCTGTTCTTTACTTGATCTATCTTACCCATGGTCAAATTTTCCAGGCTATCCCAGATTCTGAGTAAATCTAGCTCATACTTACACCATTTTGTATGTTTGAACCAAGGTTTTCCAGTTGATTATCCAACCCCCATTCTTCAGTTACAGCTTGCTTCACTGGGATCTGGGATTTACCTATCCACAGTTTTTCCCAGTGTACCAAGGTTGCAATATTTGTGACATTCCTCAGCCCAAGGTCAAGTCGCATCGGGTAAGTGGGGTACTTGTGGCATAAATAATAATGATTGAATAAACTTATTTTCATTTTTTTCTAGGCCCTTTGTATTATCAACTCCCCATAATTCTGCTCCATATAAGAGCTACACCAAGTCCTTTGGCCCAATAACTTTTAAGGACCGGTGAAATTGGTTGGAAGTTAGATTTATTTAATTTCTTTCTAATAGCAGCCTCAATATGTTGTAAGGATGCTTGTTTTTTTGTTATCTGAGGGGCTCAGGATTGATTGTTCGCCATCCTAACACCTTATCAGTCAAATTATTTGATCTGTTCCAGGTTGCTCAATCCAAGTCTCACCTTCCCTCTAAAGGACTTGTGTGGTCAAAAGGTTATACATTTAGTTTTGGCAATGTTGATTTCCAGGCCAAAATTGACACATGCATCTGAAAAGTGATCTAAAATATTCTGCAAACCCCTTGGTGTTCTAGAGATTAGCAATGTATTGTCTGCAAAAAGCAGATCTGAAATTTGTTGATTGGCTAGCTTTGGGCAAAAACCTCTGCAGTCAAATGGGGTATCTATCAGATCATTTATGTAAAGCATGAAGAGGCTTGGGGCCTTAACACCCTTTGTGTAACATCTTTGTGGCCTGTTTATTTGTCCCCCTTGTCCCATCTAACATGTACATACGTCCCATTATGCAATTGGATTAGTAAAGATAGCAGTTCTAGTTGCATCCCCATCTCCCACAGGGCAGCCCATAGTTTTTCTCAGGAAATTGGGTCAGAGTCAGGTTTTAAATCCAAAAACGCTACATAAGGGTGCTCTTTCTTGATGTAAATTGTCTTTCAAATAATCAAAGGGAAGCAGAGCACCTGATGTGTACTGCTCGTGTATATCCTGAACCAAACTTGTAAATTAGTATTTGAATGTCCACCATCCATGTTTGCACTCTCATCAACAGCTGTTTATTAAAATGTTTTTGGGCATTATCTATCAGGCTGTTGGGTCTATAATTAGCAGGGTGTCTCTTAGCTCCTTAGCTCTGATTATTTTTGCCCCCTTATATGTCTCAGGTATTTCTGCCCCTTTTACTTTATCATTTGAGATAGCTTTAAATGTATATCCCCATACAATAGGTTCTGAGGAGTATAGGTCACCTGGGATCCTGTCCAATCCAAGTGATTTGCCCCCTTTCTTCCACTAAATAGCCATTATCATTTTTGCCATGGAGTATGTAAATATGGAAACACAAACCTTTTCCTGTCCATCAAGATAGGCATCCTACCATCAGTAATATCTTGATCTGTCTCCTCAGCGATATATAGCTTAGTAAAGTGTTGTTATCAAATATGAGGTTTGATTTGGATATGATTCACTGATGGCAAAGGGTACTCCTTTGGCAAGCAAATCCAAAATTAACTGCTATCTTTTGCTTTAGCCACTCTCCTCCCAGTTCTTCTTAGCTAATACCTGCACTTTTTTGTACCTTTCTTCCCTTCTATCATAGCAGGTCTGCATCCACGTTTTACAGCACTCAACACATTTTGTTTAGTGTTCTTACATTGGTTATAAAACCATTCTGTGCCCTTGTCCTAGAGCTTTTCACTTTAGTGCTTCTTTAAAAATGTTTTTGATGGAATCAAGTAAGAAGTTAAAGGTGTGCTTAGCATTCAAGTCCATTTGTTCCTGTTCACTAATTAGGCTTAAGGCAGAAGAAACCTCTGTGTATATGCCAGCAAGAGTGTCTTTGTCTAGCTGAATAGTGGGCCACTTTACTCTCCTCCTGTCATTAGAGGATATAATCAGTAAATCTGTTACACTAGGCAAGGTGTTATTAGAGATGTAAGGGATATATCTCAGCTCAAATGCTAAAGCATAATGGTCACTGTCTGACCAGTCGATGACCTTCATATCTCAGACTGCAGGCCATAAATTCAGATCAAGTAATATATAATCAATTCAGCTTCTGGAGTTAGCCCTCTCCAAAGTGAATTCAGCCATCTTGTTTGAGTTTGTACTCCCATTACACATGTGTAATCTGTGTGATGGCGTGAGTGATGCTACTTGTCATACAACCCTTGTACCCCATTTTAAGGAGGAATTTAACAGTCTTGGAATGCCCCTTTCATCCTGGATAAAGTTTTGAATAAAGTCCAGGAGCCTGTATGCTGCATTAAAGTCCCCAGCTAGTGTGGCATGGCTACCGCTATGAAGGGTCTCCAAAGTTGTTTCCAGAGCAACCAATGGTTCTGACTCCTGATTTGGGCTAGAAAGGTGATTATCTATATTCAGAAGTCTCAATAGTGAATTTTAGCCTACTTTTTTAAAAAGTGTCATGATTTTCATATAAATCAGCAGCCTTCACAAAGGTGGAGACAGTATTATTATATTATAGTTATAACTGGATTAAAAGCCCGAATTTTGATTGTAACTGAGTATATACCACTTTGGCCCATATGTATGACACTGCAATATATGCCTTTACCATGCTTTTACCACTGAGTCTTTACCAGGCATGCCTTTACTAAGCATTCTCATTCTGTAGAATTAAAATTATAGTGCATTTTTTCCACAAAAGATATATTTTCAAACATTAATTAAACAAATCACTTAAAAGACAAGGGCAAGTAAGTTTTTCACAAATTATTTTAAAAATTGCATTCTTTTAAAATAATTAACAAATTTCTATACCTATATGGAGGACCACTATACATGAGAAGGTCAAAATTAAAACCTTAAAAATCATATAGCACTTAAGTTATAGATTTAGTCATATATTTAAAGTAAATGGATCAAGAATTCTGGTGCATAGTTTCAAATTAATTTAATTTTTACCTTAAAAAAGTATAAACATTAGGGTTCATGATTTTGCAATTAGTGTGATATCAACCTCTGAGGTCACCACATACGCTTGAGAAAATAGCAACTACTGCCTGACTGACTTCATTCTCAGACTGACATCTATCGCTCTACTTATTACTTCAATCAAAGTAATAATCAAATGATATACATTTCCGAAACATCATTTATATTAACAAAAGAATATTGTTTTCTATTGTTTTTTGAGGTGCTGGGCACTGGTAATGGGAGCAGATTTACTATTCCTAACTCTGCCCTTTGCCAACTCAAGCAGGGTGCTGGACATTGAGATGGGGGCAGATTTACTGCTCCAAATTCTGCCATGAGGCGAATCGGGGAAGCTTCTAAAAGCTGAATTACATAAATATATTAAGCACACCATTTTCAATCTTTTAAAAAACTAGGGGCCTCATCACATGTCTGGCGATCTTAAGGCCGCCAGATTTGGGGTAGACGTCAGACCGCCGTACTCCTGGCGGTCCAACCAACAAATTACAATCCTGGTAGTCAAACCACCAGGGGACTGCTGCCACTGCCAGGAACATGGCTCACACCTGGGTGGTGGCAGTCAGAGTCATGGTCAGTCACGGCAGCACTGAGCTCAGCACACCATGCTGATCATGAGTCCTCTTTCCGTTAGCCTTTTCATGATGGCGTCCCTGCCATGAAAAGACTTGCAGAAAGCCAGTGCTGGAGGCCACAGTGGGGCCCCTGCACTGTTCATGCATGGGCAGTGAGGCAGTGCAGGGGCCTGCCCTGCCAGCACCTTCTGAATGCGCACTGTCTACTGTGCAGACAATGCTCATTCTGAGGGTGCTGGTGTGCCATGGCATTTACCTCGGCTCCCTAACGGGAGCCCAGGCCAATGCCATGGCACTGTTTCTGCTGGTCTGACCGACAGAAACATCATTATATAATGTTTCTGCTGGTCAGTCCGGTGGAAACATCATAATATATCTGGGGCAGAGGCTGCTGGTATGTTGGCAGCCTCCTCCCCGCAGCTTTGGTGGTCAGATAATTCTGACCGCCAAAATTGTAATGAGGCCCTAGGTCTGTATGAACCCGCAACACAAACAGTGAGCATAAAAACTGAAAATAAAGCATCATCCAAGTGAAATTGCCAGATCAACAGGTAAACAACTTCTCAAAATGTTAAAATGAAAATGTTATTTTTTTTTTTTCAAATTCATAAAAGATAATACAGACCAATATTCACATTGAACAAGCAGAATAAAGACCAAAACATAAAATGTATGTCTTTGTAAACTGTGCTTTAATTATATAGCAATTTCTATGTTTTTACAGATTTAACTGGCATATTTAAAATGCAGGCACATTGTTTTAATAGTTACCTTTTAAATTTTTTCAGAACTATGTAAAATCAGAAAAAAAAACTGCCAACATCCTTTGAGAACTTCTTTGGTGATACGCATCTAACACCAGAAGTCCACATCAAAGGGTAAACTTCTCCAATTTTTTTTCAAAGGAACACAATCAAAGTATTTTTCCTACAAACAGGAAAACAACCTTCTAATAAAACTTGTCTTCAACACAATTTGAGCAACTAACATTTTTTTCTTTAAATAGAACAACACGGACAAGTAGCCATTTATTTGTTTTTACAGATAAACCATGGCATTTTAGCAGTATGCACTTTTAAAATAGTTCCTTTTACACAGTTCCTTCAGCTTACCACTTTTCTTCTATTATTACAAGGTTAATTAAAATAACCTTCATTTCAAATTTGCAGGATAAATCTTAGCATCTTAAACATTTTAACCACATCTAATGAGCGGATTTCTTTTTCTTTCAAGCAAACCACATGGAAAATTTGCACTAAGTACAGAATATCCAGTCAAAGAGGAGAAGTAAGTGACTGAAATATGGTAGGTATCATTATTATAAAAAGAGGCTTACTGAAGCTAGGAGTCATTGGAGGTATGTGGATTACTTCTCAGCCAGTTACAAAGGTTGTTACACTTGGTTACATAAAACTTCAAACATTACCACTCTGCCTCCGCTATGGAGTTGGAAATGAGACAAAATGTACAACACATTAAAGCACTTGGTTCCCCTTCCGATGAGTCCTCTGGCTCAATATTGAGAGAGGTAACACAGATCATACAGATGCATGTTGCAAGTAGTATGCCAACAATTCGTAAGCAAAGAAGAATGATGCAATGTCAAAAACAGGTGAGTAATCCCTCACTAACAACTCCTCATATCTAGTCTGATATTAACATTCCTTCTAGAACTAACAAATTCCTTTAACCATAACCCTCAAAAGCATATACTAATCTTGGCTACTCTTCATAACACAGTTACTCTAGAAAAATGTGAAATGTGGATGATGGATGACACCTCTAAATCTACACCCCATCCATTCACTCATATTTACACTATACAGACTAACGTATCCCACTTATTTATAGTTTACTCCCTGACAAGCAAATCTCAACCTATACTTTATTTTTATCAGTTGTCCAATCTAAAACAAGCAACAAAACCCTAGTAAAATAATTTATTTTAAATTGCAGAGGATAAGCACTATTCCTAAACGTTATCCAAATACCCAAATTCAAGGATTTTTGTTTTAAATAAAAAAAACATTGTAAGCTGAGGATTACGTGTCACACAGTAAACTTAAATTAGAACACAGACATCTAACAGCTTTGTGGATTGTACCTCCTGATTGTGTGAATAAATTCTACACATCAATTATGCAAAAAGATTACTTCAACACAAAATGGTGAACAATTGGCACCCCTTTTACATTTTTTTGAAGTTACATGAATAGGCCTTCTAAGCAGGTCAGGCCACAGAAGAAACCATTCTTCCCAATTTAATTGTGGCCCTGCTACTTGACCTGCTTAGAGGCAGGTGCAACAACAAAATGCCATAGAGGGTTGGCATAATTAATTTAGCAGTTCCATTGATAAACATCATCCCAACTGGTATCATTTCTTACAAAAAGAACAACATTGTCAGGAAATGAGACAGGCACAATCTTTAACAAGCTACCTGAATCCTTGAGCATTGAAAAAATAATGAAATGTCTGATAGACTATTGGCTAAATTGAATGGCTTTCTATGTTGGGAGGTTCATACTACTTGGAAAACATTGATTACTTCCTACACTATTGAACTGAATAATGTACCTGCATTAATCTCCTGTTTTTATTCAACATTTGTGTTAAAGTGGCATTTTTTTATTGCTCTTAAAAATATATATTTAAAAATGTCCTACCTGTAAATGTCTACCCTTAATGATTGTTTTATGATCCACTCACAAAGAGTCTTTAGTAATTCAATATCATTCAAACACTGACAAAACACTCTGAAAAAGTAATAAGTGAAAAAACTGCCAAATTAAATTTACTAGTTCTTCCTAGTTGCACAACAAAATCTCCCACCAAAATCCAAAAAAACCTGTAAAACATTTTCAAAGTGTTTCCAAAAATCAACTTCCATAGGCCCAAAAAAATGTAAACTAAATCATCTGAAAGTTAAAGTCTCTTTTCATTCTGATGTTTGTCTTCCTTATTGAAAGTTAATCACTAATGCAAAAACATTATGTAAAAAGTTCAAAAGTAGTATTTCTAATTTAATGGTCGTTCCTTTTAAATCTGAAATAAAAAAATTAACAACCAGCTTGATACCAGCATATGATGACAACCGGTATCGGGATGTGAAACTGGTTAACAATAACATTTCATACATGCAAACAATATTTAACATCAACCTGTTCCCCTCTACTTACAGTAATGTGCATAACCCATATGCTATTGTTAACCTTCCCTGACCACAGCTCTGTGTTTCCAATATTGACTGCAAAGCTCCATCTGTAGAAACAGACGCACAATCAAGAATGTCAACCTCAAAAAATGTAACAACTAAAGATTTGCATTCGTACTACTATTTTTATTAAAATTATATAGTTTGTCTAAATATAGATTTGTGTTTTATTGTGGTTATATCATAATTTTTATATATTATACCTATTAATAATATTACACTTAAATATGATAGTAAATATTTATAATATTGTATTTTTCTGTGTTCTTTTTTAAATCAGCATTTGGCATGTATTTAAAAATAAACATTTTGAATAATAATTAATACACATATAATAATAATTAATACCTGAGTCTTGACACACTTCCCCACCGAATACCCCTACATTCCTTGCATCACATCTATAAAACCAATTAATGTTATTCAAAAAAGCATTTTTTTCTAAAACAATACTTACAAATATTTCCTAAATTCAAAAATCAATGCCCATGTACTTTCATTAATACCTGAGTAATTATACTTTTCCCCACCAAATACCCCTTTATCACCACCATCCTATTCCTAAAACCTTTTATTTCTAATTTAAAAAAAAAAAATCCATTTTTTTAAAAACAGTACTTTTAAATAAATCGAAATTGTTAAAAATGAATAATCCAGTATTTTAATTAATACCTAAGTATTAACACACTTCCCAACCCAATACCACTATATCCCTTGCAACCTGTTCCGCAAACATCTTAATGCATGTTTATTAAAATGCTTTTAATTTCTTTCACTTTTAAAACTCTGGAAAGGTTTACAAATGAATGCTAAAGTATTTCTGAGTAATAATAGATTCTGAGTGGTAAAGACGTGTCTGCTAAAGATATGTGGTAACAGACACTTGCCTGATACATATTAAAGCCTTCATGGCAAAGGCTGTTTCCCGTTTGGCCCTCTTTATGAGTTGCCAAAAAACTAGTGTCCTCATTTATGAGGCCCTAGTAGCACACTGTGCCACCGAAGCGTCATGTTTTTACGCTCCGTTGGCACAGTATGCCAGCCCATATTTACAAGGCCACATAAAGCCACTGAGAGAGATCTAGGTTTACTAATATATTAGTGGCACAGAAATTAGCATATGGTGATTAAGTAAGCTTCATTTAAAAGCCTAACAGAAAAAATAACACAAATAACTGTAAAATGTGCACGTTTTGAAATATGGTGGACAATGTGCAACATGTATTGTGTCAACCTCAGGGACCCCTCACCTAGCACATGCAGACTGTCATTGCAGGCTGCATGTCTTGGTACCACTAACACTGCATACGATCTATGTAAGTCACCCCTACAGCAGGCCGTACAGCCCCAAGGCAAGGTGCATTATATTACATGTGAGGGCAAGCAGATATGTCCCTGCTATGTCTTTGTTGATTTTCAGACATGGTATGTGAACAGGGAAGCCATTTTAACTACATGTGCTGGACACTGATCACAGCTACATGGCGGCTTCACTGTAAATAGGGATTTTTGGTATCACACATTTCATGATAATCCACACTCACTGATGCCAGTAATGGATTTATTAATACATACACCTAGAGGGCACCTTAGAGGTGAAACCCTACCTATTACCAGTGTGCGGACTGACTAGTTTTAGCCTGCCTGCCACTACCAGACACATATCTGACCCCCAAGGGTGAGAGCCTTTGCTCTTAGGCAGTCAGAGAGAAAGCTTGCTCTGGGAGAGGTGCTTGCACACTCCATCCAACAGGATGTGGTGTGAATCAGCATTCCAAAGCAGGGGGCTTCAAAGAAGCCCACCACCCTTCATATGCAGATCTAGCTTCACTCAAAGGACAGCTGTTGAACCACCTGCCCCAGGACCCATGTGGCACATGGACAGGCAGGAAATTTAGTATTCAGAATGGTGTGTTCACCCCTCAGGTCAGTCCCACCCCTAAAATGCAGTGCCGGATGTGGACACAACTTTTAGAAATCTGCCATCTTAGTGTTGGCAGATTTAGGAACTCTGGGACAGGGCTATGCCCACATAGCGGGTGTAGTGACCCATGGGGAAGAGGCCCATTGGCTACGACCCTGAACACACTGAAATGCCCCTAAATACAGTATACAGACGAACCCCTGGACCTGGAGAGCAGATCCCTGCTGACCTTAAGAAGGACCTTCCAGAGACACAAAAGGTAAGAACTGAGGATCCGTGACGGACTCGGCACGAACCTTGCCAGCCTACCTGTGGGCTTCGACAATTGAGAGAAAGATGTCTGATCCTCCAGCTGCTGAAACTTTCACAAGCCCAGGAAGACTGCAGACCTTCACCCCAGCACAAGGAACTCCCGTGGAGCAGCGGAGCTGCTTCCTTGCACTTTTGAAAGCACCCTAGGAACCCTGAAGAGGACTCCAGACCACGAAAACCACTACCGGACAGCACCACTGCATCTGAGTCTCCCTGTCCGTGTTGAAGTGGTCCAGCAGTGCCAACCTGGTCCCCCGCCTCTCCAAAGACAAAGTCCATTGTGGGTCTCTCCACTGCGACCTTCACTCCAACCCCTGAAGTCTCCTTGTGCAGACCCCCTCAACTGCCTCCGGTGACGGCAACACCCACAGTCCATTGCAGCTCTGCACCCAGACTCCCTGGACGGAGGCAAAAAGGACCACTGGTGTCTCTGCATCCCCCAGGCTCGTGAGACTTAAGCCCACTTGTTGGTTCACCCGGACTGGTCCAACAATCCATGCCCGCAGCCTGTTTCTGTGAGCCCTGTCCACCGCCACCGGTGACGAACACCCGATGGTCCAAGAACTCTCTACATCTGGATGCCCCAGAACGAGGAGAAGAGGACCACTGGTGCCCCTACATTCCCCAGCATCACAGGAATTGAGCCAACTTGGTGGCCCACCCTGACTGGACTCCCAGTCCTAACCTGCAGACTCTTTTTAATGGAACCAATCCCCATTGACTAACATTGGTCTCCCAGCACCGTACTACATCTCTGCATCCGGCTGCCCAAGTGCCACCTGTTGTGACCTGTTGGTGTGGTCCTGACCCTTGCCCAATACTCACCATAAGTCTAGGAGATAGATCCCATAAGTCGCCATACTGTACCTGTTTGCCGTATTTATTTTTTCTCCATAGGATAGCATTGAAACTTCCAAAGATTGCACTGTGTCGACTTTTGAAATCTGAAAGTATTTTTCTTGCAAAACATACTTATCTGATCATATTTGTAGGAAAATGGCCCTCTCTGAAGGGTCACCCCAACCTTTTTGCCTTCCTCCTGTTCTTTTTCTGACCTCATTTTTGTTGGCTTTAGGACTCTAGGCACTTTACCACTGTTAACCAGTGCTAAAGTGCACGTACTCTCTCCCTAAAACATGGTAACATTGGCTCATACCCAATTGGCAAATTTAATTTACCTATAGGTCCCTAGTAAAGTGAACTAGATGTGCCCAGGGACTGTAAATTAAATGCTACTGGTGGGCCTGCAGCCCTGATTGTGCCACCACATAAGTAGCCCCCTAACCATGTCTCAGGTCTGCCACTGCTAGGCCTATGTGTGTAGTTTCACTGCCACTTGGGCTTGGCATTGAAAAGTGCTTGCCAAGCCATAAATTCCCCTTTTCTGCTATATACGTCAACCCTAACGTAGGCCCTAGGTAACCCACAGGGCAGGGTGCTATGTAAGCAAAAGGCAGGACATGTGCTCATAGGATTTACATGTCCTGGTAGTGAAAAAAAAAACAAAGTCACTACTTTGAAGCCTGCCCCTCTCATACACCAGCATTAGAGATGCCCTTATATGCTTTTATGCTGTAGTATCTGATCTGAGAGGAATAGACTTGTTGTATTTGGTATGGTTGGAATGGTAGCAAGAAATCCTACTTACTGGTAAAGTTGGATTTTACATTACTATTTCAGAAATGC
This sequence comes from Pleurodeles waltl, assembly GCF_031143425.1. NCBI lineage: Eukaryota > Metazoa > Chordata > Amphibia > Caudata > Salamandridae > Pleurodeles > Pleurodeles waltl. The sequence goes on along the minus strand of NC_090440.1, from coordinate 1,228,250,250 downwards.
CACTTTTAGAAAGTAGGCATTTTTCCTGCACTTACTGCTATGTGTGTCTTACAGCCTGTCTCCAATCCACGTCTGGTCTGTGCTGGTTGGCAGCTCCTCTTGCGCATTCCACTTGGATGGACCTAAACACAGGACACTCAGTTGCATTCATCTGCATACAGATGGGTTTCCCTGGGCAGGAAGGGTAGAGGGTCTCTCTCCTACACTTCACAGGCCAGTGGCCTGCCCTCACACAAAGGGCTGGGTTGAAAGGGAAAATTATGCACTTCAAAACCACTCTTTGAAGTTTCCTTCACTTCAAAGGCACTTTTTTGTATATATACTGGGTGTGTGACCCCACCAAATCAGTCACTTTGGGATCTGAAACTGGAGCCTGTCAGAGGGACTGCCTGGCTGCCCAAAGGACTCATCTGGACTGCTTTGCTGAAATGATTGCTCTCCTGCTTGTTGCCCTGCTACCTGCTGGCCCGTCACCCTGCTGGAAGGATGCTGCCTTCCTCCACAACTGCTCTCCAAGGGCTTGGATTGAGCTTGCCTCCTGTTCTGAAGTACCAGGGCCAACAAAGACTTCACAAAAGGAAAGAAAATCACTCTGCATCTAAAAATAAACGCAACACCTGCAGAAATCGATGCAGCACCTGCCTCATGGCTGGAAAATTGCTGCATCACCTACCGGATCGTCACAGCGCCTTCACCTTCTTACCCGCATGTTCTGGATTTTCAACGCATCATCCCTGGGCGTCAAAATACCCCCACATTCCAGTGAGAAACCAAGGCTGCCCTCCTGGAAATCAGCACATCGTCTTGCTGCGTTGAAAGAAACAATGCATCGTCTTTGCTGTGCCAGAAAATCCTACGCATCGCCTTACTTTTCAACGCACCTACTCCACTGCAGCTTTTTTGTGTTGTTAGTTTTTACTCAACCCATGTATTGTGTGTTTAAAGGATACAACCTCTGCTTCTTAAGGATTGAGGCTTATTTTAACCTTTAAAAAGGGATATTTTGACTTGTGCTTATTGGATTTTTGTCATTTCGGTCTTAGTTTATTCAGATAAATATTATCTATTTTCCTAAACTGGTGTGTAGTACTTCCTGTGGTGTTTTCATTGGGTTACTGTATGAGCTATTGCACAAATACTTTACACATTGTCTTCCGAGTTAAGCCTTCCTGCTCTATGCCCAGCTACCAGAGGGTGAGCACAGGATAATTTAGGTTGTGTAGTGACTTACCCTAACTAGGATTCTGGTTCCTACTTGGACAAGGGTGTATACATCTGCCAACTAGAGAACCAACTCCTAACAATATTATTTTTGATGCCTAGTCATATATAAAGATACTTGTTATTTTTGCAAATTGATGTGGATCTCCTTATTGAGTAGTGTGTCTCATTTATTGACTGTGTGCGTATTTGCAGATGTCTAGCACTCATCTCTGATACACCTAAGGCTGGTCAACCACATTAACCCCAAAAAAGAGCTCTTTGGGATTGCTAGAGCAAGCTCCTGTCCACTAGTAAAGGAAACACCTGGACTCTTTGCACGATATATCTCCGTTTGATATATCATGTGAGCCAGCTTCCTACAGTGCAGGCTTATGATACTCCACATCTGGTCTTCAAGGCCAAGCCACAGCGCATATATTTATCTCCTTATCCACATACACTTATGTGGGTGATCAATGATCAGCATATTTGCATGGTGCAACCTTAAATCGTAATTTTTGTGAAATAGACCTATGTGTCCGAATTTAAATATGGATATCAACATGAGTGTGATTTTTAGTCCTGTATAATATGGTGTTTATGTCATTGTGACTAATGTTACATTTCATGTACCCACACAGATGGCAGCTGACTCAGTTTTCCTGGCTTAATTAGTGGATGTCTATGTATTGACAATATGATCCATATCAATATCTATTGGTGGCATTGCTTTGGTAAGGGATATATGATTGTGTTACAATGTCAGACTATTTCTCACACACATCATGTACATATACAGCATATGCTAACTATTTTTTACATTTTCACTCTAAACAACATGACAGCTGACGAAATCCATCCATTTGAGATGTGGCGTGAATGTTTCCACCATTTACGAAATATATCCAAGGCATACAGGGAGATGCAAAAATTATACAAACATGCAAAGGCAGCGGAGTCCTGGGATGTTCCTTGACAAATGACACCTGCAATGTCAGCATCTGCCAGAGGCCAGGACAGATCAGGGCCAAACCACCAACAGAAACCCCAGGGACCAATTCCACCAGCTACCCCTTGCCAGGTCCAGAGAAGAAGATTGTTTGGAATCCATGGGTTGCTGGAAGGTGTCAACATCCACGGGGTGGGAGGCAGGAGCTCATCACCAACAAGTGAGTCATCCAGGACAGGTTTCTGTGCAGGAGGTGTTGATTGTCCAGCTCCAATGAAGGATATTTATTGTTACTAAGATCTATGATAGATGTTGTTCAATAGTATTTTAGAAGACATACACACATGATTTACATTCACATAGATGTGTTGAACGTGTGTTACTAAGTGTGAATGAAGCCAAGTTTTACTATTTTAACTTTACAAACAGAGATATCTGTACATTGTTCACACAACCACTGTGTAACAAAGGGATCATTTGTGTGTCATTACACACATTGTAAGGCAGTTACACAGCTTGCTGTCCTGTCCTGGTTGAAAGGGTGAGTGCAAGTAGTAACGCCATTTAGTATGTAGCAGAAATGTTTTAAATGTAATGGCTATATTGATGTCATGTTCACATAATGACACAACTACTGAAAATATTTACCCTGATACCAGGGTGCCTGCATTCCCTGTAGCCATTACTTAACCCACAGCTACTGACAACGTGCTTTTAGTTTGGTAACATTTTTTGGGGTACATCATTCTGCCTTTCACACCGTACATCACAACAATCTGCCTCACGGTGCTGTATTGCATGCAATTTGTGCATTCGTGTGGGCAAGGCGTCATATTTGAAACACATCCACACAACTCTACACAGCAAGTACCCTTGCAACACTGCAAGACTGGTTAAGGCCATGTACTCACTATGCTCTACTTGTTTGTGCGTACTCCTGTGATCTGCTAACAAACACATACATCTCTAAACTATCATTGAAGGGGATATGCACTATCATACTTGTAAACATGCTACAATTCTATTTTTTTAAGAACCAACTTTTTATTGTTTTCAAGAAAAAAAGTGAAACACAGTGCACTTGCAATAAGCTCCAACATCACAAGAAAATGAGTACAATACATAGGACGCGGTCTGTAGATGGACACCCAGTGCTCGGCGGTACATTAGGCCCACCATTTCCCCCATATTTTGTCATGTTTTTCTGGACACCCTCAGGCCTCATAAAAAAGGCTTTTCCTGACGAGGGCACCAATCCACCCCCACTCTCCATTCACCAACAAAGGAGTCCCAGGCAGCTTCCACCCACGAGCGATATCCCTCTTGACAACCAGGCACGCAACCCCTATAAATATACGATCCGCTCCTGGGCCCCTAATTCCTCCAACAGCCCCACAGCACAACCCGGGGACCCAAGTCAACAGGACGACCCAGGATATCTGCCAGTTCTTCACTAATCCCCTTCCAAAATGGTCGTATCTGGGAACAGTTCCAGGTTACATGGAAAAATCTCCACCGAGGAGACCACACCTAGCACAAGCTGCCCCGCCCGTCTGACATCCTCGACACCTGGACACTATTGCTGGGGACAGTTAGAAAGCATGAAGATAATTAAACTGCACCATTCGCAGCCTAGCTGATATGGCTAACTCTTGGGGGCCAACAATGCCTCCTGCCAGTTGTCCTCATCCAATTCCCCTACCCAGTGCGTCCATCGCTGGTGCAGATGGTCTAACCAATCTGAGGCTTTGTGAATAGCGATTTATACATTTGGGACACTGCTTTATTCCCCAGACTCCCGGCTAACATAAGGTCACCTCCCGTATAGACATCACCTAAGTAAGTAATCCCTATTAAATCCCACTGCAGAAGCCTTTTAGTGCAGTGAGTTGGTGCAGCCAGTCGCTGCCCCACAGCGGGGTCATTTGACTAAGACGTTGGTCTCATTTTATACGTTTCAGAGCCGCCCTCCAACAGTGCACCGCCACTCAGGTGCAAGACGCAGTCTGTACAGGAACCTTCCCCCCATAAAGCATATCCAGTAGGCCCCCAAAGCCTGCTTCCTGGATCTCCAGTCGGTATGCCGGGTCATCCCAACCCCCGGCAAACCAGTTGTTTATGGGCACCACCTGGGCAGCTAGATAGTAAATATAGAGATCCGGGACACCCATGCACCCCTTATATGGGGACTTCCGCATGGTGTGAAAAGCCACCTGGGATGTGATAGCACGGAACCACACCCTTGGCATGAGGTAAGGGTAGTTTGCAAGGGGATACAAGTATCAAGGTAGCCACATCATATTGAGGAGGGCCATTCGCCCCATAGGATTGAGAGGGAGATCCCTCCAACGCTGCTGTTCCCTGTCCAGATGTGCTGACAAGTTCTCAAAGTTTAGCACCCACGCTAGGTCAGACAGAGAGGAAACGTGGACCCCCAAGTATTTAAATGCGTTTCTCCGCATGGGGACATGAGGACACCACAGTCTACCCTCCGCATCCCCCTGGACCTCCACCAATGCGGCGTTGACAAGAAGACCAGACACTTCCCCAAACCGCTCCAGTAGTTCCATACATCTGGGTCTCAACACGCACAGATCACTAAGAAACACTAGCACGTCATCGGCATACAGTGCAACTCTATCCTCCGCCCACTGCCCCCACCTCCAGCCCTACATCAGGGGATCGCCCGCAGCATACACGCCATTGGCTCAATCAAAAACGGGAAGAGGAGAGAGGGAGCAGCCCTGCTGCGTCCCCTGACGAATCAGAAATGTCCGGTAAAGTACCCCATTCACCCGGACCTGGGCCGTGGGGTGTTGATACAGAAGATGGATCATCTGACGAAGCAGGGGTCCCAATCCATGCCTGCAAGGACCACCTCCATATATTCTCATGAAACTGTATTGAATCCCTTAAAGAAATCTATAATGAGAAGGAACAGAGGGCTATTTGCGCAAGAGTCATGGGACAGGGCCACGTGGAATCGCCGGATACAGTGACGCTTGCTCCTGCCAGTCATAAAGCCACATTGATCCGGATGAATAAAGTGGGGCAGCGTGTGCGCGAGACGCAGAGCCAGTGCCTTAGCATATACTTTTAGATCTGCGTTTATAAGGGAGATTGACCGATATGACGCACATTGGTCTTGAGCTTGTCCATCTTTAGGAAGGACTACAATCGTGGCGCAGTCAAGTTCAGGGGGAAGGCACCCGCTGTCAGGGCAGCATCATAAAGTTTCAGGAGATGAGGCACCAACAATGAGTGGAATTTTTTATACTATTCAATTGGATAGCCATCATGCCCTGCGGTTCTACCCCCATTCAGCACGGAAATGGTGGCATCCACCTCCTCCACCGTCAGTGGTCGGTCCAAGTCCTGAGCAAGTGTACAGGGGACAGTTGGTACCGGTAGGTCCCAGAATATAGAATCCCACTCAACCAAACATGGGAGAGGGTCTTTGGCATCCAATTCCTGGTAATAATCTGCAAAGACCCCAGCAATCACATCTAATTCCACATGGGTGTTCCCTTCTCCATCTCTTACGGCAGGCTCCACCCTGGCTACCACCCCCATGTGTCACCAACCAGTAGGGCAGTTTACCTGCCTTATCGCCCAGCTCATACACCCTCCTAGTTGAGGCCTGCCAACATTGCTTGGCCACTTCAAGAGACCTTTGGTGTAGCTCCGACCACGCAAGGGACAGCTGAAGTTGCACTGCCAGCTTGTCTGGGCGTCCATCACACCCCTACAGCTCCAATATCTTAGCCTCAAGTTGTTCACATTACACCCTCCAGCGCTGCTCCTGCAAGCCAATGTAGCCCTTGATAATACCCCTCATCGTCGGCTTGCATGCCACCCACACTGTCGCCCCAGAGGTCACCGAGCGCACATTGCGCTGAAAGAAAGCCTCAAGTTCCCCCTCGATTAAACTAGCACACTCTGGGGATTGGAGGTGCCAGGCATTGAACCTCCAGATTGGTCGCTGTAACTGAGGCACATCACCCCACTCAGCAAACAGGGGGGCGTGATCAGATATACCTGAGGAAGGATTTGAATAGGCCTTAGAGTCAACACGTCCGTCGTCGGGGCCCACATAAGGTCGATACGGGCGGCAGACCGATGGGTGTAACCATGTTCACATGTAACTAAAACGCCCCAGGAAGAAGCAACAGGTACCCAACAAGTGCGTCACCTGCAGCAGCACCACCCCCTGGGCGTGTCTTTTGATGTATCTAAGCACCACGGTCCATTTGATGCGGTTCAGGGGCCCATTAATGTTCCATGAGATGATTGAGATCATCTACCCCACAAGAATATTAGGTTCCAGCCAGTAGGGCGTCCCTCCAGACAAGGGACAATGCGTGGGGCGGTAGATCGCGCAATCACAAGCCATCACTCCACCGGCAGGCCTCCAACCGTGTCCGAGGTATAATTATGTGAAGCATCTATGGTGCACAAAACCTGCTTATAAACATAAAAACAACATACAGTATGCAACTCTGTAACTACATAAACAGTGCCCAACCCCCAAACTCCCCCCACCCCATACTTCCACCCCAGAAGCATCTGTCGCCCACACAAACATCCTAGTCTACAGTAACTCGTGGAGGTGCTGAATGACCCACTGCTAAGTATCCCCGCTCATGTACGGATAATCCGCCTGACAGCTAAAGTGTATTAGCACTAGTATGTAAAGAGAGGGAGCACCCTGTTTGTGCTGCCATACTCCTGAACATAACCACCACCCTATCCCCCGGCCCCCCCATCCTGGACAGGCCTGAGATTATATTGACTCAGATTAGACATAGTACAGAACTAAATTATAATGCCATTCACACTTTCAAGTTCAAGCCATGGCTTAGCTACAATCAAGGAGGATGCCCTAAAGAGTAAAAAATGGCAGGAGTGTCAGATAGGGAGGAGTTGAGGCCATCTGCCTGCATCGAGTCAGGTCCTGGGGCCGGGCTTGCCAAGGCACCCCCTCCTCCACCATGCGTGGTGCGCCTCCGCCCAGACCTCCGCCGCTGCTCGCAGGCCACCACACCAGGCCTCGGTGATCATGCTGCAGCCTCGTTCGTACAGTCCACCACTATGCCACCTCTGGGGTGCAGCTCCCTTTGCTCCGTCAACCATTCCCATGCTTTCTGCGGCGTTTTGAAGAACAGGGAAGAAGCACCGTATATCACCTACAATTTAGCATGAAAGAGGAGCATATAGCATATGTTTAGTGCCGTAGTTTTTGTTTTACTTCCTTGTTGGAGTGCCTCCATTATTGCACAGCGCGAGTATAATCTGGGAAAAGCTGTATTTTAGCTTTAGAATAGCGCAACTCCTCCTTGGCCCGGGCCTCCCGCAGAATGGGATCTCGGTCCCTGTGGTTCAAAAGGTGGATCACTACCGGCCGGGGAGGTGCCCCAGACGGAGGCCGCTTGGCCAAGGCCCGATGCGCCCTCTCCACCACGAAGCAGCTCGATAACTTCCCTTCAGGCACCCATCAACGAAAACAGGTTTCCATAAGATCTTCCATTCTGCCTCCTGCAGTTTCTTCAGCAACCCCACACGACGAAGGTTGTTTCTCTGCAACCTATTTTCGGCGTCCTCTGCCCTCTCCTCCACGCCAGACACCTGGGGTGGGCTGGGTAATCCACACTTGAAGTGCAGACATTTCATCCTCCACTGTAGAAATTCTAGTTTCAGTCTCAGTCACACTCTGTGCCTTCTGCCGCAAGTCTTGACGGACCAGGGATAAGTCTACTTGGACCCCATCCACCTTAAATTCGACCGCCTCCCTGGAAACCTGGATTGCCTTCAGGAACGTTGCCATGTCCGGAGGGCGGTGGCAGGGGTTATGCCGACCTTCCTGGGTGTACCAGATGCCTGGCCGGTAGAGAAGTCCTTGAGTGCGGTGTACTGATCTACTTTAGTCTGGGGGGTTTGTCTTGCCCTATTGCTATGATCCTACACACAACGTCCCCACTCCAAGAAAAGCAGGACTCCACCGCAGAACAGGATTAGGATCAGGATTGGGAGACCAAAGCCGCGGCAGCTCACAGTACAGCTCTCCCCTCACATCCGGTCCAGGCACACAAACAGCAAGGCCTCACCCGACCAGAGGGCCCCAGACAGAAGCGGCGCACTCCAGGCCAGAGGGGATGTGAGCCGCAGCGAAGGCACCCCAGCAGAGGTGGTCGTCGGGCACATCTATCGCCAGTTCCAAGAGGCCAATGCCCCCATGAATCAGTCTGGGCCCCCCAGTAGCGCCCCACGAACTGACACCGCGGGCCGGGCAGACCACCACCTCAGTACCAGGGCCCCAGCGCCACCAGCCCGCCTGCACCGCCCGCCCAGTCCAGCCATACCAGGCAGCCGGAGAGGGTGCGCAGGCCAGAAGGAGGTAAGTATCAGTGGGGGCAGCTCCAGCGGGGCCCCACCCAGAACCAGCAGCTCCCAGAGGCAGCGTCCAACCAGGCCCCACAACAGAGAGGGCACAACGTTCTTCAACAAGCGAACCATCCAGGGCCTGACCTCATCAGCGTCCGTCTCTGCTCCACTCCGATCCATCGCTCCCCGGGAAGGCACAGTCTCCATCAACACCCGGCCTCTTGATCACAGGAGGAGGCACACCTGTAGAGGCCGCGACCCCACGAGGCCCGCAAGAGGTGCCCCTGTGGGGGTGGGGCACCGCAGCGTTCCCGTCTGCAGCCTCCAGGCCCCAAACTAGGCCGCAGTGCCACGTCCTTAGAACACGGTCTCTGGGGCCCCCACACAGAAAGTCCACATCTGGGGCCCGGGACCCCACCGATCAGGGCCCCAAAAACCTCTGGGCCTCTCCGTCCAGCTTCCGGTCCCCTCCGAGTGCCAACTCTCCGGGCCGACCAAAAGCTCCAGCCTTTGCGCCGCAGCCAATCCTGCGGCCGCTACGGCCCCTCCCCCGACCTGGCGGGGCCCCGTCCGGTATCACAGGTCATCTCAACCCTCACCTCTGGGTGAGGAGATGCTCACTGTCAGGTAGGATCAACAAAAGACTCCGAAGGAGCGGGAGCTCTTTTAGATAGCGTCCGCTATGATGGCTCGCTTGCCCACCGCTACAATTCAATTTTACAAGATTTTGTAATTAGGCAAGTGTTTCCTCTGCAGGGTTTCACACATATTTTCACTTAGCCCTGTTCAGTTGTACAGGGACATGGCTCCTCTGTCATACATCATTTGGGCCAAGGGCCAGAACTTACGCTCAGACACTGATGACACCCAGATCATACATTGACTCTCTGGAGACACAGGTAAAACCAACATTAGGTATAATATATAATTGGCCAATATGTTTATGGCTAATATGTCTATGGCTCATGCCAAACCTCACAAGAGAGTAGTGATGATAAGCTTAACATTTACCTACCTGGGATGCAAACAGAACTAGGCCCAGGAATTTCACCTTCAAACCATTCCCAAACCTGCCCCTCATCCTGGACAACTGACTCATCCTATCTCTTCACAATTCCCTGTTTAACATTCTCCTGCTTTGACATATGTTGCATGGTCATACTTTTGTGCTTAAGTCTCTCTTCTGACACCTGTGACACCTTCTGCCAGGCCCACATCACATGTCAAGTGTAGTGCAGTAATGCCCTCTTCTACGCATCCCTTCCCAGTTACTACACAAGTGCAACACTATAAAAAAGAAGCAGTGCATGAATGTCACTCAGGCTACCTTGTGGCACATACATCACCCCTCTCCTCCTTGAGATCCAATGGCTTCCCATTCAGACCTACTGCCAGTTCAATGTGCTCCACCACACCTATGTGACACTACACTACCAGGGACTCACCAATGTATCACACTTACTTGTACGTGATTGGCACAGGAACATTCTGGAGGACAGGGGATGGATAAGAGTGAGAGAGAAACATGGAAGTCGCCTGGCAGGATCAGGATGGCTAGCGGTGGTCTACAAAGAGAAGATATCTCCTATGATGAATTAAACATTTAGGGGGTCATTCTGACCCTGGCCACTGACCACGGGAGCACCGTCAACAGGCTGGCGGTGCTCCCACGAGCATTCTGACCGCGGCGGTTCAGCCACGGTCAGAAGCGGCAAGTCGGCGGGCTCCCGCCGACTTACCGCTGCTCGGGGGAATCCTTCATGGCGGCGGAGCGCGCTCCGCCGCCATGAGGATTCTGACAGCCCCTACCGCCATCCTGTTCATGGCGGGAAACCCGCCATGAACAGGATGGCGGTAGGGGGTGCCGCGGGGCCCCCGTAAGAGGGCCCCTACAAGTATTTCACTGTCTGCTTGGCAGACAGTGAAATACGCGACGGGTGCAAATGCACCCGTCGCACCTTCCCACTCCGCCGGCTCGATTACGAGCCGGCATCCTCGTGGGAAGGTCGTTTTCCCCTGGGCTGGCGGGCGGCCTTTTGGCGGCCGCCCGCCAGCCCAGGGGAAAACTTGAAATACCCGCCGCGGTCTTTTGACCGCGGCGCGGTATTTTGGAGGGCGGAATTCTGGCGGGCGGCCTCCGCCGCCCGCCAGAATCAGAATCAGGCCCTTAATCAAAAAACACTTTTCATGTAACCGATATACTAAAACTACTCTTTGCCAATCCCCACAAACTAGGTGTAACTGTCAGGGTGCCCTTTTCCTCTTTTGATGGCTCTCCCCTCTCTCTAGGGATCTTCAAGAAACAGTATGGAACCTACAACCAGATAAAATGTTTAGCCTTCTATACTATCTACATGTATTCCCACCTTGTTCTGAAGTCGATGTGGCCCCACTGGAAGACCTACCTTAAGTGTTCCAGAAATTCAGTGCAAGACTTGCTCGTTGGGTCTTGATTTGACTATCTAAACCACAGTCACACTCACAATCATATACACATATAACAGGCGAAAAAGAATTAAAATCAATTCTTAAGTATTTAGATTTCTCAAATATTCAGGGATTAATCAGCACAGTGTGTTAGTTTTGGAAAGAACACAGTTCAGTGTTTTAACCAAACTGAGAGTGTAGGGTTAATATACTAAATCTCACTTTCATATGTAATTGGTGTCATCTCTGTTACATCACACTGACTACTGAACATGGAAATAACATGCCTTTGATTCACATTTTAAAACTAGAGTGTGTCAAGCACTGAGTGTTCTTTATCATAGGCAATGATTGGTATCACAAAAATGCTACATAAACGTCAACTATAACAAACATGTTCATAGTACATCGTTAAAGTAACAATTGTCCAACACACGCTCAAATCTGTCCTGTATCTAGGCAGAGAGTGTCACAGAAGAGGAAGGCATAGGACTTTGAATAATTAATTTGGAGGCCAGATAGGGTTCCAAAGGACTGTATCATTGTGGTGATCTGTGTAAAGTCCATAGTGAGTTTACGGATATAAATAAGCATGTTGTCTGCATATAAGGAGATGCCATGGGATTGTGGGCTATTGGGGATACACCATGGAGTTGCCTCACGGCAAATATTATGCGCTAGTGGTTCTGTAGCCAATAAAAAATAATAATGGGGATTATGGGCATCCTTGTCTTGTGCCTCTACCGGTCTCAGATTCACCAAAAATATGTGGTCCTGTCTTAGCCCTTGCTGTAGGTTTAGTATATTAACTTAACCCATTGAATTAAGGCAGGGGTAAATCAAAGAACCGTAAACACGTAATCCCAATTTAATGAGTCAAATGCCTGATAGAGAACTAGTGAGTGGCAACCAGCTTCTGAAAAATTGGTATGGCCTGTCTCCATCTCCTGGTATAGTTGCCTGATACTAATTGACGTTCTGTGTTGTGGTACGAACCCACATTGGCTCACGTGGATCAAGTCTGGCAGTAGTCAAAGCTGTCTGACTGCCAATATTTTACTAAGGATTTTATTATCCGTAGATATGAGTGAGAGCGGCCCTATGATTTCCGCTAGAGTGATGGGTCACTCAAACAATTAATGTGCCGCAGGTGCAATCTGCGGGAGTCTCAGAGCATGTAAAATATTGGTTCTTTCTGTGTCTGATGGGGCAGGCTGGAGTTTATAAAGCTCAATATAGTATGAGTGTAATGCCCCATAAATGTCTGTTTGAGTGGTGCATAGGGTTCCAGAAGAAGAGGTAATATTCAGCATCAGGGTAGGAGACAGAGAAGAATGTATCAGGTTAGCTAGCAGAGTACCCCCTCTGTCACCATCCAAGTGTATCTTATGCAAGCATGTTTTATAGTCTATGAGTCTAAGTCTCTCTAACAACTCTGCATGCTCAATGCTAACATTCTGAAGATCTGCTATGAGTATAGGGTCTTGTACTGCCTTGTCTTCTAAAGGAACTAATCGAGCCTCTATGGTTTCTCATGTCCATAATGGCTCCATTCCGGGTTTTTTGCTTTGTATTGTGGGACTTGTAGGTCTGGTCGCTCGTGTGAAACATTAGGCCACAAGTTGCAGTATTCATAGGACGGCCTGGACTGGGGCAGCACATCACTCATGGACATGATAAAATTGGTTGAGCTGGATTGGACAAATTGTCACTTGGCAAACTGACTGACGTTTCTGTGATGTATGGGGTGACATTTTAGACATTCCTGCCCTTTCCCTTGGACACAATGCAATGAGGTACAGCAAAGTGTGTTGCTGCACTACACAACAGGACACATTAACGGTATTGTTTATAGATGACACTTAACCTGTAGATGCCACCTTTTGTTCAGCTCAAAAACAGTACTTTTTGTTTGGCCATCACTGTTGAACTTATCTACTATTGCCTGCCAAATGGCGTCCTTCTTTCCTAATGGCAATTTGAAGGTGGCAATTTGATGGTATTTATTTTTTGTCACCTCAGCTAATAATATTTGGCTCTCCTCCTCACTGAAATTGCTCTCCCTCTTTCCCTGGACTTCTATCTGGACATCTTGGCTGGTGTTTGGGTTGTTGCCCTCCCTGCTGGTGCTTGCTGCTCCCTCCATTTCTTGCATTTGTTGTTTGCAGAGCTTTTCTTTTTTGAAAGGCAGCATTTTTTTAGGCTTTTCCGTACCACAATGCAGTCCAATGTGACACAAATCAGATTTGCGGCGCGCAAACTTTGCTCTCTGTGCCACAAATGAGCTTTACATCACTTTTGGAGCAGATGCCTTACGACACTGTGCGCCATAGTTCCCAGCAATGCATCAGAATTTCTGGCACAGCCTGGGGCCTTATGACATGGTGCACCGTACTGTAAATACAGCACATCCATGTCGCATGAAAGTGTCGCACTGCAGCACAGGTTTCTCTGATGCATCGCTGCGTTGCCGCAGTGATGGGTCAGTTTTCATAAATCTGGGCCATAATGTTTATAAACTACATGGGAGCACTCTTTTGGAGGTGGGAGCAGTTTCTATGTTTTTATACATGCATATTGTACTTTTATGATGATTTTAAATGTTTTATTGAATTCCCTTGAATTGTGCTTTTGTGGCTGGAACACCAGCCTAATAAAGTTATTTGATGATGATGATGATGACTACATTTGCGAATGGAATAATAATACACTTAGGGCCAGATGTAGCAAAGGTTTTTACCCATTCTGTGTCTATGGGAAAAGGTGTTCGTACATATGGCCCTTAGACCTTAGCTTGCATTAGGAGATTGATGCCAATTGTAGTCACACCTTGCTTGCAGTTCTACCTGGTGCTAAATGCTTGTTGAATCTGCAAAAGGAATAATAATATAAAACTTAAGTAAATGGTGACGTTTCTCTAGTATTCTCTGGTATTTGCATGGCTACTGTCCACGTTGTGCATACTACCAAGTACTTAGCTAGCCACCAAGTGGATAGTGAAGTTTCTTTTGTATTTCACGGCTGTTGCAAACAATATATAATTTCTGGGATTTTGTCGGTTGACAGGTAAATAATGATATTTTTTGCTATTTGCAAGGTCACTGGCCAGATAGTACGTTATTTTTGCTGATCTATTAGCAGCCAGGCAAATAATTAAGCTTACATTCTATTTGCATGGCTGCTGGCCCAATTGTACATAATGACTGTTATCTGGTCAGCAGCCAAGCAAAGAGTGAAATTTCTTTGCTATTTCTTTGACTATTGTCCGAACAGGAAATAATATTTGTTAGCCAAAGGCCAGGTAACTTGTAAAGTGTATTTGCTATTTACATGGCTGGCAGAAACATAGGACATAATTAAACCTTACCATTTTCCATTTTTACTGATTTTTTACAGGTAAACTATTTATTTTCCTGTTTAACTATTTTTAAATGTGGATAAAATTGGATACTAGGTTGGCTTTGAGTGATTATAAATGTTGTCACTCACTGCTTTCAGACAAGTAGCTGTCTGGAATGCTGTCTAGAGCTAAAAGATGAGCAAATTTAGGAATGAGCCTTAAACAGCTGCAAATGTACACGTTTGATGCTAAGATGTGTATGTTTTCCTACAAATGTATAGCTTTATTATCTGTGGGTGTTCAAATCATTGAAACGTGTCAGGCATTCAAGTACGAGTGTACTTTTATCGATTTAATAAAAATGGAAATGTACTATTTTCAGCATAATGTTTTCACAAAACCTATAATAAATATGGATAAAGACAGATAAAAGGAGTAAATAATAAAAATGGATAAATACACACAGAAATGTTAAAAAATAAATTCCATAAAACCTTAAGTCCTAGACATAATCTATGCTGTTTAGCCAGTGGCCGAGTTAATAGTGAAGTTTATTTCTTATTTACAAAGCTGGTGCCAAACAGTGCAGATACTCTACTATTCAGGCAGCAGATTTGTAAATAGTGATGCTTATTTGCTATTTGCAAGGCCCCTGACTAAATAGTAAAAATATCTACTTAGCCAGCTGCAGGGAAAATACCAGATAGAATTCACTATTTACTGAATAGTCGGCTTAATAGCTTCTACACTTTTCTTTTCACCTAGTGGTCTGTAGCACAAGTTCAACAAACCAATCTACCTACCAGTAATAAGCAAACGTCCCTATTATGTACTTCTATTGTACTGTGAAATAAACCTTCTATAAATAGCTTTAGTAAAAGATAGGAACGGCCGCTCATTTTGGTAATATTCTATAGCAGAAGGGCAACTTGCCAAAAAGCGCGATTTCAATACACGCATTAAGGTCTTGGCAAAAACTTGAGACGGCATCAATTCATTGCTTAAAAAAACATAAACCTCGCTGTGCAGCTGTCTAGAAACCACAGCCCCTCCTCCTCACAGGGGAAATGACATGTGCGCTGTTTACTCTCCCTGTTGTGCGTGGTGAGGGAGGCAGACAGGAGCGGTGTACAACAACCAAGGAAGACCCAGGGCGTGTGCTCTCCGCACTCAACCCGGCTTTCCCGCCCAGGCCGGCCTACCCTACTGGCTACCGAAGAACAGGATACAGGCGATCGGGGATAAGCATGTCCTCCACGAACGGCAGCGATGTGGAAACGATCCCACGTGAGTTGTGCTTTGCTTACAGACAGGCTCGTTGCCGTCGCCTGCCAACGGAGCCTAAGCAAACCAATAACTCGCGGTTTGCGAAAACGATCTGGTGCTTTACCTCTAAAAAATGGTAGCCTAGAACTCGTTAAAAAACAGGCAGTTTTGTTTACAAAGTGCTCTTAACGTGTTTATGTGTAAACGTCATACATTGCAAGTATCTGCACTTCCATTTATTTATGTGTGGAGACACTTGAAAGGTAAGCGGCAGTTTGTTTTTTGGATCGAGGCAGCTGTGCCAAGAATGAGAATGTTTAGGCTTATTCCTGTGTAAACCTTTTTTGTTTGAAATGGGAACAATACTTGTCGTTTGGTTGTTTTTAAAATCAGCATTTATTTAAAAATACTGGCCAGCTCCGTGGAATACAAGTTAAGTAATAGCAGCCTTATTTGCATTACTCATTCCTTGAGTTAAAGACAGTCCAGAGCACTTTGGAATATTTTAATCACACAGCGAAAAAAACATTATACGCTGATTAAGAATCTGCACATTGGTGACAAACCCCACTGACTTCCCACTCACCTTCTGAAGCATTTGCTCTTTCGCGTTTCATCACAAAGTGCCACTAACTCCCTAACTCAATAGGCACACTCCCCCAATATACTAATTACGCCACACATTAGAAGGGGAAACTGAAAACTGTGTATTTCATCGCCCAACATGTTACATATGTTGTATGCTAGCGTTGCAGTGTTTGGAAGATTTATTTTTATCGTGAGTATTCTTGTATGGCATTGTCACACAAAGCACGCATAGGAGGCCTTTTGCTGCTGCAGCACACGTAGAACAGTCAGGTCTTGATCGACTTTCTGAAATAAAGTAGAGGTAGTGGAAATGTGTGCTAGGCCGGAAAATGACTTGTGAGATTATGCACCGCTACCCCGAGTTCCCTATAGCAAGTCTGTGTTTTTTGGGACTCAGTACACACAAAAACCATGCATGTACACTTAGGGCCTCTTTGGAAACGGTTTGAGACTGAGAGTGGAGATCTGTGGTCCGGGAGGCCCACCATGTGTACTCCCCCTTTTCTGAACTTGACTGCCCTCAAGTCACAAGGGTGGGGAGTTTGTTGGCTGCAAGAGCTGACATTGGTGACACTCACTGATTATATGTACAAAACAGCTATGTTTAGGTCGAGCGTAGACAGCACTTGCACTGTCGCTGAGTTAGGTCGATCTGATATTAGCAATCTGTTTTCTATAGTTTGTGGGGTTCAACTCGGCCTATTGCTTTTCTTTTGTCTATGTGAGTGTTCTTTAACAATCTTTGCTTGCTAATGGGCAGTCCTTCCTCTTTGGCCCTCCTTTTTGGCTTTTGTATCCTACCAAGGAGCCCCAGCCAAGTACTGAATCCTTATTCTTTGCTTGGTTATCTGTTGGGTTGGGGTCTACTTTTTTTCCTTTCCTTTCCTTTCCTGCCCCATTCCTCACTTCTATCTGCACGGGTGACATGCTTCATGTTTCAGCATGGCGCTCGTTTTGTTTTCTTTGTCTAAGGGCACAAACTTGTATCTGCATGGGCAAAATGACCTTAAGGCCCAGGCGCCTTATTTATCCTCCTGTGCAAAGATGATGCACAGATGGGAGGCGGGCCTAAATAATGGCGATAAGCTTGCTTAGCGCCATTATTTAATGCCTGGGTCAGGGAAGGCGTTAGGTGACCTGTGGGCCCATTTCCATGGTGGGGTGGAACACCATGGAATAAGTCAACAGGTGCCCTCCCAAGCCCCAGGGACACCTTCACCCACACCAGAGGGACAGCGGTGGATGGGGGACCCCATCCTAAGTAAGTAGAGGTAAGTATTTAGCATTATTTTTTTAAATGCCGTTGGGGACCCTGAAATGGGCCCCCTACATGGCACAGGGTGCAGTGGCCATGCCTAGGGGACTCTTGTCCCCTGTGCTGACCACTGGGGTGATGGACTTGACTCCTGTCTTTTTATAAGACTGTAGTCATGTGGTATGGTGGGTTTTGCATCAAGAAATGACGCTGCCCTGGTTAGAGTCATCATCATTGGCTCTAACCAGCCTAATGTCATTTTTTGGTACAAAACGCCCTTCTCCCATACCGCCACCCCCACCCGGCTAACGCAATTTTCCTTGATGTTACCCCACCCTTTGCGCCGGGTTGCGCCATTCCATAAATAAGACGCCCGGCTGACGTCTTGGAATGGTGCTAGCCGGTGGTAAACTTTTTCACACAAAACTGCGTTAGCTCAGTTTTGCGTGAAAACGTATAATTATGGGCCTTATTGTTAAAAATCGAATACTTTTTGAATAAAAGAATTGCTTTGGTTTGCAGTCAACTAGAATTTGTTTTCAGCAGTCTGCCCCACGTAGTATTTATTTTGTCATACTACTTTTAAAGAGCTTTTGAAATACTGACTTGGATCAATACAACTTCCAGCCAATTATCCAAAGTCGTGATGAAATTAATTATGTTCAAATATATTAGACACTGATGTATTGTTCTGACTTTGTAGAAACAAAACCTTTATTTCAAATATAAGGTTAGTTTTCATAGAGTTTGATTGTTTTTACTTTTTCTTCTGTGGGTTTCAGCCTATCTTTAGTTTCCGTTACTCAGATGTTTTGTTTTGGCGTGCTAGCATAGATGATCAGTTTGGTGTGACTTGTATTTCTCTGCAACCAGTGCTGTGAATGAACTTCAAGGTGACATGTCAGCGAGAACTATATAGATAGCAACTGAACGCCATGTCTCTTATAAATCTGCTCTACTGTCCTTAACAAGGAACATTGGCACCCTATGATAAGCTCACTTCTCCCAGGAAGGCCTTCCATACACCTTGCCATGGTTGTCTGTCACTGCCCCAGCCACTGTTTCATTTTTCCATTCTTGTTTAAATGATGTGTCTAGAGTGGCGGTGAAAGCAATTCACTTTGTTACTCAACATTTTGAAGGGCAGAGTGCAAAAACTGCTTATGCTCTAAACAGGTTCTTAGCATGAAGAGGACCTGTTAATGCCTGGTTTTACATGTTTTGGCACAATAAAGACAAACCTATTGGCGTGTTTGTTGTTTCAGCTTTGAATGTACTATGTTTCTGTATCCTGTGGTCACCATTATGTGGCTCGATTTAGGTTCAGGATTTTATTTAATGTGGTCTATCAGCCGTGAGTAACAAATTCTATTTCCCCTGTGAGAATGACTGTTAGTCAAGTGTATTTATTAGACACAGCTAACATATGGTTCACCCAGCTGTGTGCCTCGAGAGAGACAACCTGCTCCCTGAATCTGTGATTGCATGTGGGTTCTCCCTTGGTGGTCTGTGAAGAACTGCAGAAGGTGACTGTTGACATCCCCTGTGGTTTCGAAAGAAAGACCTGCCCAGATGGTGTCTTTGAATTTTATTAAGAAGAATCTCACTTGCACTTGGTGCAGCTAAGAAGGATCGCAACAGAGTTTGATGATATGATTCCTACCTTCAACAAGATCACTGCTGCACCCTGGGATGGGCTCTTCATTTTGTTTTAGGGGTAGGGTTGAGTTTAGGTCTGAGTAAGATCCACAAAACTACAAAACTAACTTTTCCTCCACTCCCTTGCAGTAGAGGTGGTCTCATCTGACCTCAATCGACAGAGCTCTGTCTAATCAGATTCCAAGTTGCTTGCTTTATGTGCAGTTTTTTTTATATAGCACAAACTCAGCCTAAAGGTATTGGAGCGCTTTGCATGAGCTTGAGCACCAGTTATATTACACAAGGCCAAATTTGTTTTTCAGGCACAGGGTTAGTAAGTGATTTAAGCAGAATCAGATGATGTTGGGTTGATGCAAAGATTCAAACCTGGTTCCCTAGAGCCAAAGTGGGCAGCTCCAGCAGTCACGCCACATCCTCTTCCCAGTACTATGGACTGGAGACCTTGGCAGTGTCAACAGCAGGAGTGGAGTTGTTGCGGTTTATCCTTGTGGTAGGTGCACAGACGCTACCAGTGGGAACAGCGCAGCCTCTGTTCTTCTTCTTAACAGTACAGTGTCTAATTAACACATTGTGGGGACCACAGTAGACACTTGCACAACTATGATTGTAATGTCTACATAATGTTTCCACAGCTATATTGGCGAATTTACAACAGTCCTAGAGAAGTGTTATAATATCCTATACTACGGAGACAATTTGTTATATCTCACACATATTTTGTGTTTGCAATATTGTTATGTATTGGAGTCTGGAGCCGCATTTAAAGAATAAAGACTGAATGAACAATTCGACTTTAATTTGCATTATTATTTTCTTGATTGAGTTCTGAGTCTCTACCCCACACTACCTCCCAGAGTAAGCCATGGACCACTCTGGCTGCACAGCCTTAGGGACAGGTGCTAAAGGGATGTTCTTTGTGTTCTGTTTCGTGTTTAACAGTTGGATAAGCCTCAGCGTCATAAAAGTAAATAGCCTCATTGTAACAATTTGATCCCTGAATGCCCTGGAGTTCCTGAAAATGTTCCATCAGTGGTCCACATATGTGAACCCGAACTGAAAATATTGGTCACATTTCCTTATATGCTTGAATGGGAGAACTGCCAAAACCTTATATTTCCTGCAGTGGTGTAAAAAAAAATGTCAGCACACCCCTTAAGAAGGACCCTAAAAAATATGCTGAGTTGGGCATCCTTCTGGGTATGAGGTCCTGGGATGAGCAGTGCCCTTGAATCTTCGTTGCTGCAGAGGCTTACGTTATGCCTCTGGTTCACAGATGTTAGTGCTAGGAGCAAACATATTAAATTGTTACTTTAATAATTTAAATGATTAAGGTTTGTTATATTAAAATCTTTCTTATTGTTTTCACAGTGAAGTTACTCCATAGGTAGCTGTGCCCAATTCCATATCCGAGAGGGTGAAAATTAAACTAGGCGCTTGCTCTCAGCTCACTCAGTTTTGCATGTGCATTGATTCTGGGGTGAATCCCTCTATAACATTCTGGGGGAAAGTGGAAGACATGTATGTTTTGTACATTATCCTGGTTATCTTTTCTTGTCACATAACAAAACGTCAAAAGGTGTTTCCCCACTTTTATCCTTCATAGCATTGAACATGTGTATGTCTTATTATAGTGTTTTTGCATAAAGCCTATGCTGTCATAGAACGTCAGAGTGTAGGAAATGCCAGGTTAAACACTGAAGATATGAAAGTCTAACTTCTTAGTTCTGTGTTTAAATTCAGAAAATTGTACTCGTTAGATTAAGATAATAAATACATTTATGTCACTAATAGGAAGGGCATGTTGTTGTGAGTGATGCTATTAAAACAGGTGCACGTCCCATTTTTAAATGTGTAACATATATAGAGTTAGCGGACTATTACTGCAAGTGGAAAGATCAGGGGTGGCTTCTGTTGGGGCACAAAAAAAAGAGAGGAAAAATAGAAAAAAAAAAAAAACTTACCTCATGCCTGCTGCATCGCTGCTTTTCTGGCTCCCCTCACTGCAGGCACAGGCTCCTAGCCTGCCCTGCGGCCACTCATAACGTTGCTATCATGCTGCTGGCAGCATGAGAACAGCGTCAGGATTTGCCTAAGCGCCCTGGCTTTGTGCTCCCAGGCAGACTGGGATCCCGTGACTGTTGTCTCCAACCCGGCAACACAGCTCGGGTTGGAGAGAGCTCTGCGCATGTGAGTTTGGCTGTCCTGAGACAGCCGACCAAGCCCACATGCATACTGAGGGGAGCGCACACAGCTCATCCTCCCTGCCTGTCATCCCCCATGGTCCCACCCCCTTGAAAATAAAACGATAACAAACATGGTTTATTATAACATCACAAAAATCAAATACTACAGTCCTCTATTTCTGTTTTAAGGGAAGGTAGGGGGAGCTGGCATTCACATCCGTTGACAGAATTAGTAATGAAAGCCTGCTTGCTGCCCAGGATGAAGCGCGGTTTCTGAAAGCTCTTTTGCTGAGCGTGACGTAATCAACCAGAGACAGGTGCATGATCATACCAATGCTCAGGGGGCTGGCAGACGGAGGAAAGACGGGGAGGTGGGGGAAGGCTGCCAGTCTGTTCTGAAAACCACACTACTAGACATTACCAGATTTGCTTTTCAACTGTTCTTTATAACCAAACAATGGCTTGCTTCAGGGTACTCAACACACTAAATTGTGAAGCTGCGCTTAATAACCTACTTAAACCTTTCTCGCAGTCACGTAAAGGTGCAAGCTATTGTGGCTTTAAAAAGACCTGTAATTGAGAGCTACAACAATAAGGTGGATGCAGAGTTGTCTGTTCCGTTTTTTTTCAGGTTTTCTTTCATTTAACACTGACATAGAAAGTGTTAGACCATATGATCTGTTGTTTGAGAGTCAAAATTCTTAACTGTATATGCATATTCTGTTTGTTGACAATACCAAAACTGTCTGAACCATGTTCTGCAAGGTAGAGTGGTACTGGATTACTGTACCAGACACTGAAACCTTTGGCTAAGCCTTGGCGTGGTGGACTGGTGTGGGGGTTTTGAAGTCGTAGGGGAAGGGGTGATGGGGGATGGGGTGGGGTAATGGAATGGGGGCGAGGGTGACCAGATTTTGAAAAGAAAAAAACAGGACAGGGTAGACATAAAAGTAGGACTAAAGCCTTTAGTCTAACTTTTATATCTGGCCTGCCCTGTGAAAGAGAGAGGGAGAGAGTGTGTGTGTGTGTGTATATACACCCCCCCCACACACACAAAGAGCAGATAGCAGAAGTATTTAAGACTCTAGAGGTGCATATGAAGAAGAGCGTACCTTCCACTTCTGATTCGCAGGTTCATCTGACCTTTGTCCCAAAAACCGGGACATTTATTTCAAATTAACAAAGGCATTCCCACGTTGACATGCACCAAAAACCGGGACACTTATGTAAAATGAACAAAAGTGTCAGGACACAGGGACAGGCCTCTGAAAACCTGGACTGTCTGGGGAAATCCTGGTCGTCTGGTCTCCCTTTTGCCACTAGATCAACAGGCCTCAAGCTAGGATTTCCACACTTTTGAGATAAATGCATCTTTTGGGGCTCTCGAAGGTCCAGGAGCTGATATTCGAATAACAGTTTGTGTAAAATCTCCTGTATTCTTTTTAACAGAGCAATGCTGCCTCTCTTTGCTTTAGAGACATTTGGGTTAGTGCAGAGAGCATTCATATCCTTTGGACGTTTTTCATCTATTATTTTTTTTTATTTCAGCTTACATTACAAAGAGAAAGTATACCAGCTTGTATTGATTTTCCTCAGATTTTACAACTCTCGGCATGAAAACACTCATACTGGTAAGGGTGACCAGGTGTCCCGGATTTGCCCGGGCAGTCCCGGTTTTCACCAGCTGTCCCAGCAGATGTCGGGAAATTTAGAGCTCATGTCCCAGTTTTTAGAGAGGGTCGCCTGTAATCTGTGGGAGGTGATTTGTTTTGTGTTCCAAAGAAGAGATCGTTAGCAGATGTTATCAGAAACAATTTAATTAACAGGCATGATTCCGGCCTTAAAAATACATTTTATTTATGCTCTTAGTGCCTCTTCTGTAATTCTGTGGTGATGAGCGCTGTCATTCTGTGCGCTAGTTTGAAGTAAAATTGTCGGGCTGAAAAGGAGGAACAGACCACGCGACACCGCTCTAAGGGATAAAAGGCCGCTTTAATAGAACAGGTCCAGTGAAACAATTAACCTTGGCAACAAGCCTTACAAAACTATGACCTCACTAGACAAAGTTTTCTCCTAACCCCTCCCCCCCACTAAACTTCCCCTTCCCAGTAACCCTTAATCAAAACCTTTCCCATCTGTCTTCCTGCCCCCCTTCTGTATTTCCCTTCCCTTTCCTCCCTTGTGACCCTTGCTACAACCTCCCTGACCTCAAACTTTAGCCTCCTCCCCTCCCCCAACGGCTTTATGTGCAAATCCCCCCGCCCCCACCAGACCTGTCTACCAGCAGCAGCCTAATTTCAATAAACAACAAACATACCACCAAAGTGCAAAGCAATGACCTGTCCTCTTAAAGCCTTATTAAGCCCAAAACTGATAACTCTGTCTCTTAAGCTAAAACCCTGACATCAACAAACCTCAAACAAGGCAAAGCCCCCCAAAAAACTTGAAAAAACGAGGGAGGGTGGGTGGGCCCAAAAACTGCCCGAGTACCGCCTCCTGGGTGTGACTACGGCCAAAGAGGCCGCCCAAACCCAACCCACACCTTTTATAGTGACCCCCAGGCTACCACCCCTTCCTGTCCCTTACCCATTCAAATACCCGGTCCCCCTGTGGCCAGCTCCACCAGCCCGATAAGCCCGGGGGGAGACCAGGCATGCCTGACTCCCCCCAAAACCCCATCGGGCTGAAAAGGAGGAACAGACCACGCAACACCGCTCTAAGGGATAAAAGGCCGCTTTAATAGAACAGGTCCAGTGAAACAATTAACCTTGGCAACAAGCCTTACAAAACTATGACCTCACTAGACAAAGTTTTCTCCTAACCCCTCCCCCCCACTAAACTTCCCCTTCCCAGTAACCCTTAATCAAAACCTTTCCCATCTGTCTTCCTGCCCCCCTTCTGTATTTCCCTTCCCTTTCCTCCCTTGTGACCCTTGCTACAACCTCCCTGACCTCAAACTTCCGCCTCCTCCCCTCCCCCCCAACGGCTTTATGTGCAAATCCCCCTCCACGCAGGAAAACCGCCCAGTGTTTTCCTGCCCCCACCCACCCAAACCCCCCCCCCGAATTAACGATCCCACAACTTCTCACCCAATAATTCTGCAATGAGCATTCTCAATTCAAGTAAATACATCTCATTCCCCAAGAAAGACAAATGCACCCGTCCTGTCTGAATAAAGCCAATTCCGTAGCCACCAAATTATCATGCCGCAATATCGAAATTCCCTTTTTGTGACAGAAATTCCTCATCTCTCTGTTCACCTTCCTCCTCTGCCTCTCAATACCTGCTACCGAATATGCTCCTCTCCAATACCTGCGAGGTACCAAACAAGTCCACACAATATGAGTGCCAGCCCAAAGCTCTTTGATTCTTAACAAATCCATTTTCATTGCTTTTAACAACCCAATACCTGATAAGGAAACTAAGTCATTTTCCCCCAAATGAATCGCTAAAAGATCCGGACATACCCCCCTCTCCATCCTACGAGATAGAACTGACAAGAGCTCTCCCCACCTCATGCCGCTCTTAGCCACCCAACTGACCTTAATCCTTGACCCATCTAAACCCAACTGCTTCCCAAAATGCCTAGACGCCGCCTGTTTCTCTGCCCAACGCACAAAAGAGTGCCCCACGATCCAAACGATACAGCATCCCTCAGGACCAGCAACACAACCTATGAAAGAACAGCGGAAAAGAGAAATAAAAACACCGAACCGAAATGCACATAACATTAACAGTAAAAGAAATAAACCATATCAAAAAACCTCAACTGAAATACTATCCCTTGCAAAAAAAACCAAACCAACGCTCATCTAAATTGGCGGACATAACGCTTAAAACATTGTGATTTCCAACGCCCTAAATTCATTATTGCCACAACTGATTTACCTACCGTTCTTGCTTCTGTAGCCGCTCCAATTCGGAAGGAATGTGTCCCATAGTACCGATAATCCATCCCCAGCCAACCCAAAGCCCGTCTCAGGACTGCCAGAAGTTGGTAAGCCGTCAAAAGAGAACCATCCTCATGCAGGAATACAAACCTCGATGACTCCGATAATCTTTGTGCGAATGACATCCAAAGCCCAACCGGGCAAGTAGCCAGACCTGTACCCTTCAAAAATACCTCTTGTCCCCTCCCCACCGCCCGCTCCTTACCTGCACATCCGACCGCAAAATTCCATCACAACCCTTGACTCCCAAGAGCCCCGAAACCCTAAATGCTCCATGAAAAAGCCAAGACATGCAAAGAGACAACAAATGACATTCCCAAGGTGAAAAACAAACCTCATCTAAAACTCCCAACAACTCTTGAAGCAAACCTGACGTAATAGGTCTCCTCCCATCCCTCCTCGCCCCTCCCTCCCTAGCCCACCCCGCAATCAAACGTCTGCAAAGCTCCCCTTCCACCGGATCATACCCCCAAAAATACTTACCAAAAAATGATATCCCCGACAACTTACCTGAAATAGTTACCGCCAATAGCCCCAACTCTATTTGCTGCATAATAAAATGAACAGCATCCTCTCTCCTTTGGGTAAACACTTCTCCACCCCCAACCCGTCTCACTGCGCCTGACCTTAAAAACTCCAACCAAGCCTGCTCGTAACTCTACGGTGTAGATGGAGCTACCGATTGCTGGACCAGCTGCAACATCCTCACTCTCCTAACTCCCACAACTCCCTGGGAACCGCCGTCTTCTGTACATCCGCTCCCGGCGCAAGACCATGGAACCTCCGCCACTGGAAACGAGACAGTGCATCCGCAATATCGTTATTCACACCAGGCACATACTTCGCCTTAAACATCACATTCCATTGCAAGCATTTTAACAAGAAAACTCTCAACAGCCTCAAAACCTTCTCATCTTTCGCCCTCTGCGAATTCACCAGATGTACCACCGACTGATTATCCACATTGAAAACAACATTGCGATTCGCCAAATGTGAACCCCAAACCGACAAAGCCACCAACAACGGGAAAAATTCCAAGAAAGCAATGCTATGTTTTGCTTTTTTCCAAATCAAGGGCCAACTCTCAGCCGCCGAATGTCCATCCCAAAAAAGGCCAAAACCATGCGCTCCTGCCGCATCCGAAAATATCTGTATCTGCCACTGCCAATCCACTTCATCAACCAACATGCTAACCCCATTAAACTGTTCTAGAAACCTAATCCAAATCCTCAAGTCCTCCTTGACACTTGCCCGAAGCCGAATGTGCTGGTGCGGCAAAACTGCCCCCTTCATTGCAAAACCTAAACGCCTGCAAAAAGCTCTGCCAACTCGAACCACTTTGCATGCAAAATTCAAATGGCCTAAAATACTCTGCGCTTGCCGTAGCTCAATTTTTGGCCTTTTTACCGCCTCTTCCAATAAGGAAATCAATTGCTGAACCTTTTCCTGGGGCAAACGAACTTCCAGTTTAACCGAGTCAAGCTCAATTCCGAGAAAGCTCAAGCAGGTGGATGGCCCCTCAGTTTTGACCTGAGCCAACGGGACCCCCAACTCCGCCATAAGACACTCAAAGGTCACCAACGCCTGACCACATTCACGGGACTGAGGTCTCCCAATGAACAGAAAATCATCCAGGTAGTGGGTAACAAACTTCACTCCACCCCTATACTGTAAAACCCATTGCAAAAAAGTGCTAAACATTTCAAAAAGAGAACAAGATACAGAACATCCCATAGGCAGCATCCTATCCACAAAAATTGCGTCCTCAAATTGCAAACCCAATAAAGAAAAATCCTCTGGGTGCACTGGCAAAAGCTGGAAAGCCGACTGAATATCTGACTTGGCCATTTCAGCGCCCCAGCCACACTTCCTCACCAAAGAAATCGCATAATCAACCGATGCATAATGCACCACGAGTCCTCCGTGGCGATGAAATCATTCACCAACGCACCCGCCGGCCAAGACAAATGATGGATAAGACGAAACTCGCCCTTCTGCTTTTTTGGCACCACTCCTAGAGGGGAAATCATCAAATTCGGCAATGGCCAACTGAAAAAGGGGCCTACAATCCTACCCAACTCCACTTCCTTTTTAAGTTCAGCCCTAACAACATCGGGGTATTGCCTTGCGGACTTCAAATTGTTGGCCCATCTCCTCACCCTCGGACCTTGGTAACATAGCTTAAATCCGTCCCTGAAACCACGAACCAAAAATTTTGCATCCTCCGAACGTGGATAAAATTGTAACCAATACGTAACAACCTCTATATTAATGGGAGTAGGGCCCTTTACCTGCCAACTGCTGGAACTGCCCTCTTCCCCTGTCCACTCCTCTACCCTGTACCCCTTGCCCAGCCCAATTGAGTCCTCCAAAACATTGGTAAACCGGATGCCTGCCCCCACAGTTGGAACAATCATGCCTAAATTTACATTGTTGCCTTGTACACATGCCGCTGTTGAATGACCAGCAGTCCCCGTTATGTGGCAATTGTCCCCTTTGTCCAAATCCCACCCCAAAATGGGTGGGACGGCCCTGAAAGGGCCGATACTGAACCGGTAAACCACTCGCCGTATGCGTTGCTGGGGGAGTCCGAGCAGTTCTCAACCACTGCATCCACAATTCATTATCAATTTCACCCCAAGCCTTTTCTGGGTAAACCGCTTTCCTTGCCCTAAATTCCTCGTCATAACGGAACCAGCCAAATCCACCATAATCCATCTGTGCCCTTCTCACCACATCCATGTATTTCAAAAGCGCCACCGAGCAATCCAGGAAACGCTCGCACAGAACACTGGCATAAATCAAAAAAGCCGACGTCCAATTCTCAATTGTCGTGGGAACTTTAGGTCTCCGAGCTAATTCCCACTCCTCCTCCTTAGATCCCTCTTTAGCCTGGACTTCTCTATGAAGTAACTTAAACACATCCACAAACTCCCCTTTCCAAATTTTTTCTTTCAAACTTAGAGTGAGATGCGCCCCCAAAGGCATCGACACTCCCATATACGGCAATCTCTTTCCCTTTCCCATACCTTGACTAATGCTACTATTCTGTCCCGCACTCACCTGATCCACCCCAACCTTACCTGCTTCCTCCTGCACACTCATGGGATCCCCCACCTTGCTCTCTGTTCCTTCTCCACCCGCCTGAATTGCTACATCCACGTTTGTTGAAACTCGAAACCCAGACCTGGTACCCCCCAATACACAACCCTCACCTCTAGATAAATTCGCAGCCACATCTCGACGAGACAGCCGCTCACCCCGGAACGCCTGCCCACTCGTTGACGCTTGAGGAGCTTCGACTTGTTCACCATCCTCATCATAGTCCAACTCCTCTTCTTCCTCACCAGTCAACATAGCGCTCCGGCTATAAGACCTCGACTCCAAACCTCGTGCATTCGACTCGACCGATCTGACTTCAATAGGTGTGACCTCCCTCGCTGTCAGGCGAACCGCTCCGGATTGCGCCCTCTCTTCTATTCGGCGTCCCGGAGGTGCCCTGACCCCCACCGTAACAGGACCTCCAGCCGACCGTCCAGACCGCTGGTGCTCTATTAACACCCCATGTCCGCTCGAAACATGAGGGGCCACACACCCAGAAAGGTACGCCCTCTGTTCTTGACCCAAAACCTTCTGACCCAACTGCGCTGACCCTGCACCCCCATATTCCAATGTTACGCCACAAATGGTACCCTGTGAAATCCTACCTTGTTCCTTCTGGGAAAAACCCTGCCCTCCTGCCCTAAAAATTGAATGATCCTCCACCTCCCACTCTTGCACCCCTTGCCCCACCTGACAAACTATACTGGAAGTCTGATGACTCCCCCTTCCACTAGGTACTAATAAACCCCTTTCAAATTGCCCACCAATGCCACTACCTTCCTCAACCTGCAGCTCTAAAACCTCACCTTCCTCCTCGGAATCGATGACAATTACAGCCTTATTATCTTGTTCAGCCATAAACATATGGCTACCTTCACCCGACGAGAAATTCTCTTCCTCGACGCTTAAATCCATCAAATTCTCTTCTCCGACGCTTAATTCCCTCAAATCGGAGGGCGCGGCCATCTTGGCTGCCCCTCCTAACTGCCTTTCCTCAAAAGGCTGTCCCTCCTGCTCCCACTCGTTTTCTACGGCGAGTGGGGCTTGAGGTAAGAGAACCTGGTGCGCACGCGCGCCTTTTGCAAGGCCCGCGCGTGCCGCACCCGCCCCCTTCTGGCCGCGGGTGCGCATCGCACCCTGCGGCCTTCTGGCTCCAACCCCAGAACGCGCGCGAGAGCCGCGCCCAACCGATTTCCCCGCAACAGAGCCATCGATGACAAAACGGGCGCCTCTACCCGTGGCTGCCACCCTCCGCGCCAGAAAAGCGCCATAACGGCGTGCAGTACGCGCCGCACCCCTCCTCGCCGCCACTAATCCAGGTAAGCCGCCCTCATGGCTAACCCTTGCTTCCTCACTCTCGTGGTCCGGCGAAAACAAAACTTTTCGCCCGGCCACACTTTTAACTTTAAATTTCCTGCCTTTCTTGGGGCTTGTAACAGGGGATTTACAAGCCAAAACAGCAGCTGAAACCCTGTCAGAGGAAGACCGCTTCGGTCTCCTCAAACCCACCCACGCTTGTTCTAAAACCCCTTCCCTTATCAAGTCTTCCCTCCCAGCCTCCTGCAAAACCTTCAATGCCTGAACCACCGCATTAATCTCCATGACAACCCAAATAACACTTTTCCCGAGCTACAAAAAAAAAACTCCGGCCTAAAAACGCCCAAAAAACTGCCTGAGTACCGCCTCCTGGGTGTGACTACGGCCAAAGAGGCCACCCAAACCCAACCCACACCTTTTATAGTGACCCCCAGGCTACCACCCCTTCCTGTCCCTTACCCAATCAAATACCCGGTCCCCCTGAGGCCAGCTCCACCAGCTCGATAAGCCCGGGGGGAGACCAGGCATGCCTGACTCCCCCCAAAACCCCATAGTCCCTCATTCTATTTTTTGTGAAATGTCCCTGGTTTTGGCCTTAAAATTCTGGTCATCATAATACTGGTGGCAGCTGAGAGCCAGACAGCCTATTTACATTCAGATGTTAGACACCCTTACAGCCGCAGAATTTAAACACTCATACTCATGGTAGCTACAGAAATGTCTCAGAGACAGCTAATACTTTGAACGTCCAGAAATAAAACTAGGAGGCCTCAAAGTAGACTTCTTCTCAGATACACCATTTTACGCTCACAGCATGCAAATCACTATAACCCACATGTCGCAAGACCGCTGCCACTCACCTCCTCCATGGAGAAATAACTGAGAGAGGTGGGCTGGTGAAATGTAGTCAACAAGATGTAGCTTGCTTTCATTGTAAAGTCATGGTTTGAAAAGGCAGTACAGAATTCCAAACCACAGATCACTTGTAAATATTTCGATGTTGATGGACACAAGGCTCTTTATTGGAAATATTTTCAAATTAAAACACATTGTAAACACAAATACTTGTTGACATCATCACATTGACACATGGGCATGTGCAGGATGGCAAAAGTTAACACCCCCCCCATGAGAAGAGATGCATAATGCTATCAGA
The DNA here is from genome assembly GCF_031143425.1 of Pleurodeles waltl. NCBI lineage: Eukaryota > Metazoa > Chordata > Amphibia > Caudata > Salamandridae > Pleurodeles > Pleurodeles waltl. Next base: position 1,228,219,474 of record NC_090440.1, on the reverse strand, counting down.
GATGTATCAAGTCATTCAAGTCTCAACAGTATGATAGGAAAAATGATTAAATATGAGTAGCAGAATAGGACACAATCCAAGGAAAATGCAAAACACATCTTCCCTGCCAAGGCATCAGTGACAGAACTAGCCAGCCACAAATTCCTGTCGATACTGTAACCCTGGGCAACCCAGAGGCAGAGCTAGGACAACCATTAGGACATTCCCCCTCCAGCAGCCGGCCTCATGCCCAGTGAATCTTTTTCCCATTTAGAGAACAAACAGCAAATTAGTTAAGATGCCTAGAGTAGCTCTGTTATCTTTTTGAAATTACCACAATTAGGGTGAAGAGGTCACGGTGAACTCCCCCTCCCCTAACTTGTCTTTTCTTTGATAGCGCGATCACCATTTGAACCATTTGAATGAAAAATTTGTGACCCATGTCAGATATGAGCATGTGGCTAATAGCTCAATGTTCCCATGAGGAACAGGGTCAAGACTGATTTGCATATGGCTGGGTCCAAACTGGGGTGGCATGGTGAGCAAAAGAACGATGGATTAAACCCAGATCTATGACTGGGGGTGAGTGTTTGACAATGTTCAGCATTCCGTCCATCACTTGTTGTTTTTGCTTTGTCGCCCTAAGTGGGAAGGGTATGCCCAGACGTGGGTCCCGTGCTTCCCATGCCACTGGATTCAAGCTAGCCTGGCTGATGAGGGGTGAAACCCCGAAACCGGTCCCAGGATGCTTGTTTCCGGTCCAGTGAGGACCTGGCTTGGCAGTTCGGTCTGGACTGTTCCCATGAGGAACAGGGTCAAGACTGATTTGCATATGGCTGGGTCCAAACTGGGGTGGCATGGTGAGCAAAAGAACGATGGATTAAACCCAGATCTATGACTGGGGGTGAGTGTTTGACAATGTTCAGCATTCCGTCCATCACTTGTTGTTTTTGCTTTGTCGCCCTAAGTGGGAAGGGTATGCCCAGACGTGGGTCCCGTGCTTCCCATGCCACTGGATTCAAGCTAGCCTGGCTGATGAGGGGTGAAACCCCGAAACCGGTCCCAGGATGCTTGTTTCCGGTCCAGTGAGGACCTGGCTTGGCAGTTCGGTCTGGACTGTTCCCATGAGGAACAGGGTCAAGACTGATTTGCATATGGCTGGGTCCAAACTGGGGTGGCATGGTGAGCAAAAGAACGATGGATTAAACCCAGATCTATGACTGGGGGTGAGTGTTTGACAATGTTCAGCATTCCGTCCATCACTTGTTGTTTTTGCTTTGTCGCCCTAAGTGGGAAGGGTATGCCCAGACGTGGGTCCCGTGCTTCCCATGCCACTGGATTCAAGCTAGCCTGGCTGATGAGGGGTGAAACCCCGAAACCGGTCCCAGGATGCTTGTTTCCGGTCCAGTGAGGACCTGGCTTGGCAGTTCGGTCTGGACTGTTCCCATGAGGAACAGGGTCAAGACTGATTTGCATATGGCTGGGTCCAAACTGGGGTGGCATGGTGAGCAAAAGAACGATGGATTAAACCCAGATCTATGACTGGGGGTGAGTGTTTGACAATGTTCAGCATTCCGTCCATCACTTGTTGTTTTTGCTTTGTCGCCCTAAGTGGGAAGGGTATGCCCAGACGTGGGTCCCGTGCTTCCCATGCCACTGGATTCAAGCTAGCCTGGCTGATGAGGGGTGAAACCCCGAAACCGGTCCCAGGATGCTTGTTTCCGGTCCAGTGAGGACCTGGCTTGGCAGTTCGGTCTGGACTGTTCCCATGAGGAACAGGGTCAAGACTGATTTGCATATGGCTGGGTCCAAACTGGGGTGGCATGGTGAGCAAAAGAACGATGGATTAAACCCAGATCTATGACTGGGGGTGAGTGTTTGACAATGTTCAGCATTCCGTCCATCACTTGTTGTTTTTGCTTTGTCGCCCTAAGTGGGAAGGGTATGCCAAGACGTGGGTCCCGTGCTTCCCATGCCACTGGATTCAAGCTAGCCTGGCTGATGAGGGGTGAAACCCCGAAACGGGTCCCAGGATGCTTGTTTCCGGTCCAGTGAGGACCTGGCTTGGCAGTTCGGTCTGGACTGTTCCCATGAGGAACAGGGTCAAGACTGATTTGCATATGGCTGGGTCCAAACTGGGGTGGCATGGTGAGCAAAAGAACGATGGATTAAACCCAGATCTATGACTGGGGGTGAGTGTTTGACAATGTTCAGCATTCCGTCCATTACTTGTTGTTTTTGCTTTGTCGCCCTAAGTGGGAAGGGTATGCCCAGACGTGGGTCCCGTGCTTCCCATGCCACTGGATTCAAGCTAGCCTGGCTGATGAGGAGTGAAACCCCGAAACCGGTCCCAGGATGCTTGTTTCCGGTCCAGTGAGGACCTGGCTTGGCAGTTCGGTCTGGACTGTTCCCATGAGGAACAGGGTCAAGACTGATTTGCATATGGCTGGGTCCAAACTGGGGTGGCATGGTGAGCAAAAGAACGATGGATTAAACCCAGATCTATGACTGGGGGTGAGTGTTTGACAATGTTCAGCATTCCGTCCATCACTTGTTGTTTTTGCTTAATAGCTCAATGTTCCTAAGCTGGACTTATGCTATACCTAAATGGGCACATAAATGAACCTGCAAATATTTTATGTATGAATTGAATGCACATATTTGTAGATTCATTTAACACTCTGTGACAAGAGCCATTCACCACATCGACCTGGGTATGCTCTCAGACCAGGAAAATGAAACTTCCCAGAAAATTTCACTTTGGACAAGATGGTGTTTAGCAAGTCCCAAATTTCCCCCTCCCCCCCATTCTGAGAGCGAACATACAATTATCACCTGCATGAATAACTAAGACATCCGGGGCTGGGATTGCCCCCAAATAGAAGTCCTGATAAAGATGTCTTAACTGGTATTCAAGGATTATTTTTCAATATCTATTTTTTTAACACACAAACTATGGAAGAAATTACAAACTGTGCATCACCCTGGATTGACACCTCCAATATGGCAGAGAGCTCCCCAGTGACCTAATTCCAGTAGACCTGAACTCCAGCACACTCCCACAATGTATGCATAAAGGAACTTATGGCATCCGTGTAACACAAGCAAGTCGGGGAGGGGGGTCATCCTATACTATGTAGTCTGTTGCCATCAAAAAACACCCTATGAAGTATTTTAAATTGTATTAAGCTCAGGTGTGCCTTAATGGCTACCTCACAGGGATGCATTAGCGCTGCCTCCCAATCTACGTGTTCTAGGTTGCCCACATCACTCTGCCATCTCTCTCTCTCAGCGAGTCTAAGGTGTCTGGCATGTTACTGTTTATAGTTCCATGTAGTGGAAATGGCACCCCTGTCCAGTTCGTCCAGCAATATATGACCCTCCAGGAGAGCGTACTGTGGTATTTCAATCCCCCCAGTACTTCTGCCCTCCAGGAACGTCAAAGTTGGGCATAGTACAGGAACTGGGACATATGTAACTGGTATTCCTCCTGCATCATGGAGAAGAACATAATGTCTCCATCTTTGATGATGTTGCCCACCTTAGAGATACCTATGGTGTCCCATGCCCCAAAGCCCAACAACTCTGCAATTCCTCTTAACCATGTCCCTTACCAGAAGGTTGCTTCCCGTGCTATTTTGTGAGCCCATCCTAGTGTATTTGTTGCCCTTGCCCAGACTCTTAAGGCCACCTGTGTAGAAGGTGGGAGCCTCTGAATTCTCCCCTCCATACATGTATTGCATGTGTGTTCTGAGCTACAGCCGGACACTCTCTAACTTAAATGTTGGGTGGTCCTGTGGGGCGTAGATCCAATTTTTAATGTTGATCAGATGTGTTGCCCAATAATAACCTTCAGTGTGTGTCAGTACTAGGCCCCCATTATACTGATTGCTTCGTAACATATTAAGCAAGATCCGTGTATACCTCCTGTGTCTCAGCAGAGTTGTCAGCTCTCTGTTTATCTTAGTGAATATTGCTAGCGGGACCAGGTAATATGTATTTTGAAGAACATACCGCAGTTTGGGCAATGTAATCATTCTGAATATCACTGCTCGCCCCATCAAAGAGAGTGGCAGGCCTCTCCTAGCAGCATCAGACTGGAAATCAAGCAACACCCTTCCCATAATTTGGTAAAGACATAGGGCCTCATTACAAGCTCGGCAAAGGGGATTACTCCGTCCCAAATGTGACGGATATCCCGTACGCCATTTTATACATTCCATAGGTATAATGGAACTTGTAATACGGCGGGTGGGATATCCGTTACTTTTGGGACGGAGTAATCCCCTCCGCCAAACTCGGAATGAGTCCCATAGTTCTTTTTGCTACATCATGATTATCCCAAGGCATTTAAACCCTTCCTCCAATTCCCGGAGCCAGAGGGCAAGGGCACAGGTTCTTGCATCTTTCAGGGGGTGTACAGCATTAACTTATCACAGTTTTTCCTATAGCCTGAATGGGCACAATAGTCCCTCAGGAGTCAGAAGAGCATCGGGCTAGTGTCTTTTGGGCCAGTTATGTATAGGAGGATATCAAAGGCGTATAAAGATATTTTCTCCACTGACTCGTTTTCCGCTGCCACTTGGATTCCACCTACCCCAGATGTTGTCGTATGTTGCATGCCAGGGATTCTACTGTCAAGGCAAACAGAAGCGGGGACAAGGGGCAGCCCTGTCTGGTTCCCCTACCAACTGGAAATTCGGCATACATCTTCCCGTTGACTGTAACTGCTGCCACCGAGTTCCAATATAGGACTGCTACTCCCTTCCTGAACTTAGGTCCAAAACCAAATTTCAGTAGTGTCTGTCCTAGGAAGGGCCAGTGCCTCATGTCAAACGCTTTTTCGGCATCTTGAGATAAAAAGATATGAGGAGCTTGTAGTTTCTGAACTGCATTATGCCAGTTATGGGTGCGCCACAGATTGAGTCGTGTGGAACTGCCAGACATAAAGCTCGATTGGTCCTGATGTATCAAGGGGACAATGACCTGTAACAGTCGGGTGGCGAGGACAGTGGCCAACAGTTTGCTTTCTACATTAAGCAGAAAAATTGGGCAGTAAGATTCAGATCTATTTCTGGTTTTCCTTTGTTGGGAAGGACAACAATGGTGTCCTTCTGAAGATCCAGGGGTAGTTCTCCTGATTCTTTCACCTCTTGGAACATGCTCAGTAGATAAGGCCCAAGGAGCTTTGCGTACTGCTTATAAAATTCGGCAGGGATGCCATAAGGTCCTGATGCCTTGCCAGGTCATAGTTTCATGATAGCAGCCTGTATGTCCCTTAACATTAAGTCCCCCTCAAAAGGTCCCAGGCCTCCATCCCCAGTACCGGGGTAGAGATTTCCACCAGATACTGTATTGGTGTCTGACTCAATGAGCGTCCTAGCTTTGTAGAAGTCCCCAAAGTAGCGGGTGAACTCGTTGACTGTGAGGTCATCTGTGTCATATGTTTCTCTGTTTAGGCCTAGAATAATGTGTACCCAGTGGGCCTCTTGCTCCCTTTTGCTTAGCCACACCAGCAACTGGCCGACTTCGTCCCCCTTCTCATAGAGATGGTGGAGAATGGCCATTGTTTTTTTTTTTTTGCTTCTTCCTGCACCAGGTCTGTGTATTCAGCCTGTAGGGAAGCAATGTGTCTGAGGGTCATGGGGCTGGACTCAGTCCCTGGTGAGCCTTCTAGTTGCAGAATCTGGACTTCTAGATCTGTCAGGTCACTAGTCTTGTGTCTTTTTTTGTGTGCTTTGCAGTAGTTGGCCAGGCCTCTAGGAACTATCTTGAATGCTTCTCAGGGTATGGTTTTGGAATCTACTGAGTCTTAGTTTTCTGCAAAGTCTACCTCAGTGTCGGCCTGGAGTCCCCGTGCAACCTTCTGATCTTTCAGGTCCCAGGAATTCAGCTTCCATCCCTGTGTCTGCCTGGTCCTAAGACATCCTACTTGAACCAATAGGGGATGTGATCTGAGAGTCCTCTTGCCAGGTATTCTGCTTGCCTAACTTCCCTCACCTCACCACTGGGGGCAAAGTCATATTCAAACCTCGAGGACACCCTATGTGCCCAGGTGAAATATAAGTATTTCCGTATATGTGGGTGTGTATAATGGCGTGGCCATCACATTGTTCAAATCTCCACCCACTGTGTAGTGCGGAAGTAGAATCTAGAAGAATTTAGGTGATTTTGGTGTTTGGATTCTGGGGGTGCATATACACTCAACGGGGTCATTTCAGTATGGCACCAGTGGCCCTGTACACCCACGTACCTTCCCTGAGTGTCAGACCATGTCCTTGTCACTTTAAAAGGGAGGATTATCTTGATCAGTATGGGCCTCTATTAAAAAATGTACTGTGGGTGCCTTGGAGATGGATCTCTTGGAGAAGGACCATGTCTGGCAGTATTCTTTTTACATATTGTGCCACTAGGCCCCTCTTGATTTTGTTACAGAGGCCACTGACATTCCACGTGAGTACTTTTAGTGTCGGTCATCTACCTGTCCGGACTGTGTCATGGGGACCCACTCTGTTAGTGCCATTACGCCAGTGTGGATATATTTGGGAACATGACTTTGCGACTGCGTTTCTTTCAAGTCAACAAGAAAAAAAACATTAAAACTTAGCCTACCTACCCATCGAACCCATCTACCCCGCATCCTAATACCCCCAATATCTCCCCCCAGCACTTAGATGTGGCAGCTGCACCAAACCATGCTTGAAGAGATCTGAGAGGCCTGTAGCCCACCCACAATCTTATTATGCATAACCCCCCAAAAATGTAAACATCAACAAAATCTGTAGTAAACTGAAACACTACAGCCCTGCAAACTTTGTTAAGAGTTCTATTCAGAGTTTCAGAGCCATCGAAGAGGAGGTGGGGCAAAACCTCTTTTCAGTTCTTCATTGTCCAGACCCAGATGTGTTGCCATACATATTACTATGGCGACAAAGCCAGTCCCAAACTGTGTGGTCCATAGGGGCGCCCTCCTGTCTACCTTTGAGAGCATCAATGGTCACGGCCAAAGGGTGGGGGATTTCAGATCTGATATCCTGCTCCTCCTCTGTGTAGCCGTGGGAGAAGTCCCCTTCTAAAACTTCCTTTCTGCTCTTTTTTGTGTCTGCGGACCGATGCCTTCTAACTCGAAAGTAACATCATGACATCCTGGCGTACTCTTCTTTTGCAGTGCTGTGTCATTTCCCCTTCAGTGCCTGGCGCTCACCCCTCCTTCTAGTCTGCCGTCTGTCCTTCGGCTAGGCTCCCTCCTCGGTGTAGGGGCGTGAGCTAGATTCTCTTTCACTTGTCCTTGCCAATCTGGGATGCTCCTCCAACCAAATCCAATTCTCCTCTGGGTACTGAAAAACGAAAGAATTTCCTTGAAACAGGATTTTCAATTTGGGTGGAAATAAAAGCTTGTATTGTCAATTAAGGCCCCTCAGTCTGGCCTTGACTGAATCAAGAGCAAGAGTGTTCCACTGCTTCTGAACCTCCCTGGAATAGTCAGGGAATATAAGGATTTTTTAATTTTCATGGCATACCTTTCCATTTTAGGCACCTCTGTGAGTATCATATCCCTGTCTTAATAGTTAAAAAAATGTGTGATCACTGTTCTTGGGGAGAACCCTGGAGCTTGTGTACCCCCCCCCCCCCCCCACCAGTGCACAGTGTGCCCTTTTGTAAAATAAAGCAGGGGAGAACTTGTCCTGAGGAAAGATATTTATTAACCACTTGTCTAGAAATTGTGCCATATCAGGGCCCTCTGCCCCTTCGGGAAACCCCACAAACTGCAGGTTGTTCTGTCAGGCGTGATTTGTGACATATTCTAGGTCTCCACACCACCTCCTTCATGATCTCCCGTGCCTCTGTGCGGAGGCCCATGACTGTGCCTTCTAGCTCCGACATTATGGAATCCGCCAAGGAGACCCTCTCCGCTACATCGCGGAGATCCTGACATTGAAGTGATACTTCGGAAGGCAGATCACCCCCCCTACCCTCCAGGGCCTCTTGGGATGATTGTATGGCCAGGAGAAGGGCTGCATTGTCAGGCATAAGCAGCGGAGCTACCTCTGGTGAGGGAGGGGTCACCACCCTGGTGTATCGGTCCTTTCTCCCTTGCCGCTGGGGTTTAGGTTCCTTGTCCTTAGCCATCTGTCCAACACCTACACCCCACGGTATGGACTTGTGCAGTATGGCGCAAGTGCGTCTGGGTGTGAGAAGCTGGCCTGGTTTGTAGTGGGTACCAGAGGTACTTACACTTTATACCAGGTCCAGTGATCCACCTTAGTGAAATGTAGGCAGTGTCTAGCAGCTTAGGCTGTCTAGAGGTAGCTGTAGCAGAGTAGCCAAGGCTGGACTAGGAGACATGCAAAGCTCTTGCAATACCACTGTAGTCACACAGTACTTACACACAAGAAAGACATTACTCAGTGTTACCAAAAATAAGGGTACTTTATTTTAGTGACACAAAGCCCAAAAATTCTTTGAGGCTATACTCCCTTTGGAGGTAAGTATTACACACAATATATACACTAGGAACTAAAATCAGGTAAGTAAACAGTCGTAAAATAGTGCAAACAGTGAAAAACACAATAGATTGCAATGGATCGAGGGTCAACACAAATCATATACTAAAATAGTGGAATGCGAATGTCGGTTTCCCCCCAAGGCAAATGTAGTGTGTAAAGGGGCGCTGGTAGTGTAAGAAAACACCAAAGGTAAGTAAAATACCACACCCCAGAGCCCAGAAAAACAGGAGTAAAGTACAGCAAGTTTCCTCAGGACACTCTAGAAGTTGTGGTAAAGGATTATGCCAAAAACAAGCAAGACTGCAAGACACTAACGATGGATTCCTGACCTCAAGACCTGTGGAGGGAGGAGACCAAGTTAAGAAGTCGATGAAGAGTCCAGGAAGAACAGGAGCCCCTGCTAACCCGGATGAAGGTGCAAGAGTGGATTCTCCGGTTAGAAGAAAAAGTACAGAAATGCACACAAAAAGACAGCTGCAGGCATCTGCTTGGTGCAAAAGCTGTCCCAAGTCAAGTCATTGGATGCAGGCTGGTTTTTGTCATTGGATTCCACCAACAAGCCTTGGCTCGCGCAAATGTCGCAGTTGGTGGGAAAAGGCGCCACCTGTGCCCAGGAGGGACCTGGCGGTCTCAACTCGGACTGAGGAGACAGAGGGGGCTCTCAGCACTTTAGAGAGCCCTCAGAAGACCAGGCAGCACCCCCAGGAGTCCCATGGCAGAGTGACAAAGGAGTTGCAAAACGTGGTCATCGTAGCACTACACGAAGGGATCCCACGCCGCCAGAGAACAACTCAGGGAGCTGAGCGTCGCAGGATAGAGTGCTGAGGACCTGGGCTACGCTGTGCACTAAGGATTTCTGGAAGAAGTGCACAGAAGCCCTAGGACCTGCAAAAAACACGATGCACAGGGGTACTGTCTGGCTCGGGGAGGCAAGCCCTTACCTCCACCTAATTTGGACAGCTGGACCTTTGGACAGTCAGGATCACTTCGGTCCACCACCTGTGTTCCAGGGATCATGCTCGATGATAGCAGAGGAGTCCCAGAGTACCGGTTGTCACTCCAAAGAGGTGCCTGCTGAAGCAAGGAAATGACTCCATCACTCCACAGGAGATTCCTTTGGTTCTTCTGGTGCAGATTGAAGACAGGCATTCCTCAGAGGGTGCTCAACCTGGAAACTGTTGCAGTTGCTGGCAGGAGCTGAAGTTACAGAGTTGCAGTAGTCTTGGATACTTTGTTGCAGTTACAGTGTTCCTGGAGCAGTCTGTGGTTGATCCGACGGTCAGAAGCTGATGCAGAGGAGTCCTGGTGGAGTCTTGCAAACCGAATCTGAGGAAACACCCAGAGGAGAGGCCCTAAATATCCCTGAGAGGGGGATTGGCTACCTAACCAGGTATGGGCCTACCAGGAGGGGTCTCTGACTTCACCTGCTGGCACTGGCCACTCAGATGCTCCCAGAGGGTCCCCACACATTGTAATCCAAGGTGGCTAATGCCAGGGACACTGCTCAATCCCCAGGAGGGCAGAAACCTGTCTGTGAGGTGGCAGCAGCTGGGGCTTCAGTGGAAACCTAAGAGAGCTGGTTTGGCAGTACTGGGGGTCCATGGTGGAGCCCCCAGGGTGCATGGAATTGGCCCCCCAATACCAGAATCGGAATGGGAGTACAATTTCTCAATCTTAGACACCTTACATGGCCATATTCGGAGTTACCATTGTGAAGCTACATATATGTATTGACGTATATGTAGTGCGCGCCTATAATGGTGTCCCAGCACTCACCAAGTTCGGGAAATTGGTCCTAGGCAATGTGGGGTCACCTTTGCTAGTGGAAAGGTAGCCTCCACACAGTAACTTTGCACCTAGCCTTCAGTAACTGAAGATTAGACATATAGGCAACTTATAAGTTACCTTGTGCAATGAAAATGGCTGTGAAATAGTGTTTGCACTATTTCACTCAGGCTGCAGTGGCAGTCCTGAAAGAGTGTTTTTATGAGCTGCTTATGGGTGGCAAAAGAAATGCTGCAGCCCATAAGGATCTCCTGGAACCCCAATGCCCTGGGTACCTAGGTACCATATACTAGAGACTTGTAAGGGGGGGTCCAGAGTGCCAATTTGGTTTGGAATATGGAGTCACTAGCCTATAGTGACACATTAGGAAACAGAGAGAGCATAAGCACTGGAGTTCTGGTTAGCAGGACCCCAGTGATAAAGTCAAGCATATTGACAAAACAGTAAAACATATTGACATGTAGGCCACAAACTATTAGCACTGAGGTCCTGGCTAGCAGGATCCCAGTGAGACAGTAAAAACACACTGACAAACACTGACAAACAGCCCAAAAATGGGGGTAACATGCTAGAAAGAGGCTACTTTCTCACACTAGGCCAGGGCAGTTGTTCCAGATCACCAATCATGGTCAATTTCTGCACAATTTCTGCACAGTGTGGTGAAGCCCTGGGGTCGACAAGAAGAAGAGTGCTGAGAGAGTCCCAGATATCAGCCCACTGGATCTAAAGTTGTTCTGCCTGGCCGGTTTCACCACCTGGGGAAGCAGGCCCACGAACCAGAATGTACAGTCTCATTCAGGAGCCTCGGAGGGTGCATAGTAGTCTCAGGGCTAGCAGCGATGAGCCAAAAGGTCTCAAAATGTGGGAGGGGGGGTTTGAGGCTTAGCCTTATTGTATGACCCCCGCTGCACAATACAGCTCCAGCCCACTGTCTTCAGACCCAGGGGTGGGGGGGAGCGGAAGGGATGTGTTGCATGGTAGTTCGGCCCTGGATCTTCTTCTCTGGCCTCTTACCTGCCAGACAAATCACTACAGGGAATCACTCAATTCCATCTTCTCTTCAACTGCTTTTCCTATTGCTTCGTTATCTGCAGATGATAATTTAGCACCCAATTTTTCTTTGTCACCAGTCTGGGTTTTAACAAATATGTATAGCTTTTCAGCTCAGTTCTTGTGTTGATTCTCTCTTTAAATTGTAATCTTTCTCTACAAACCTCTCTGTATCATTTACCATCCTTTCAATTTCCTTAAGAGTGAAGTGGTTCTGATCCTTAGTGAGTATTTTTCCATTGCTGATTCAGATACTTTGTCCTCAGCAGATACACAAGGGACACCATCCACATCTATTTCAGAGATAGCCTCAATTTGTGTTACTCCATAAGGATTATTTGGCAGGCCGGCGAGGGGGCCACTCCACTCCAGTGTGGATTTGTTATAGGGCCTTCCACCCTTTATGAGCCAGCAGTGCCTCGCATTAGGCCCTTGCTCCCGGCACTATCCCATGGGCTAAATCAGGCACCTCCCTCCATACAGGTGCTCAACAATCCCTTCTGGTATGTGTACAGTTATCCCCCCACCCTGGATTCCTGATCTTGATGGGGGGGCTGGAAGGAAGCAAGTAGGTCCCACTTACCAGGTCCTATCCATGTCGCTTCTCTGGATGCTGAAGCATCCGCCGCAATGTCCAACCCCCGCTCCGGACTTTCCAGCAGTGGGTCTCCCACTCCAGCCGCACCGGTTGCCCCCATACTGCAGGCGTTGACTCCCCGGGGCAGCCGAACTCCTCCGGAGTGGCCCCACCAACTATCCAAGCCCCTCAACAGGCAGCTGGCTCCCTGTCGGCTTCACAGGAAGCAGCCTCACATCTCGTGGAGTTTAGCCACTGGGCGGCACGTAGGGAGGCGGTACGCTCCCAGCCCTGGCAGTGTAGGCGACTCATCACCAGCCCCTAACAGCCCCCGGAGGTTCACATTGGTCACGGCCTCTGGGCCAGTGGCCGTCTTGTTCATCGTCTCACTCATCACCTGCAGCCCAGTTTAGGCCGCAGTGCATTAAGTGCGCTCTGCAGCATGTGATTCGCGGTCCCCCCGCCATATGGCAGCATCCCTCATCCCAGCGTTTTTTGGTAGGGTACAGCTGCTTCACAGTGCATGCATTGGCAAAGATATTTAAGGATTTACAAAGGGCTGGGCAATGAGCACACTTAATGAGCGTCTGACTGGATGCCATCTTGGCCTCGCCCCCAACAGGTATTCAAGGTTGAGCCTTCCAACACCCAGCCAGTGGTGCTTGACCCCGGTGTCTATCTGATCTATTTACCGACCACATCCCTGGAACCTTTCTCCTGCTCAGAGTAGAAACACATGGTTTTGCCAACAGACATTTACTGATCTCTGGGGGGAGGCTGCTGGAAAAATGGAAACAGAGAGAATATCACAAACGTGAACATCTAGAGCTGATGGGTACACGAAATTGGTGTACGATGCAGAGTAGTGCAGGAGAAGCTGGCAGGGATGTGGAATTCCTATTGCCTGATGCCCTGGACATCTTGTTTGGGGTCAAGGGCAACAAGTTTTCATGTTTATTTTGTCCTTGGGCCAAGTAAGCCCAACCCTCTGCAGCACAAACCCTTTGGCTGCCAGTTTACAGAGAGGGGAACTGTCTGAGGTTGAAGTAATGTGTGTCCATATGTTAATACTGTTCGAACTTGTATTTATGCTTCATTAATTCAAACCTTTTATTATTCGGGTGAGCGCTGTAAATAAATGTTTTAAGGTCACACTGCACTGCTGACAGTGCTTCCAGTAAAAAAAAGAAGTATACCCACATGTTTGAAAAGTGCTTTGCTTTTAAAATAAAATGTTCAGAAAAAATACAACTAGAGAAAAAAAGTTTTGCTACTATGAAATTGTAGGTGCTATTTCTTTGAAGCATCATTTAGTAAAATGTATTGATGCATGGTAGTATTTCCCAAAAATATTCCTAATGGAAAATCAATGTAACCATTTTCAACAAGATTATGGGAAGCATGAAAATAAGCAATCACTGACAAAGCCAACCAATCCAACATTTTTTTTGTAAGTCTTTTAGTTTCATTAATGTGTGTCTTGTTTTGACATGCCTTTTATAACACTGTTATGTGGGAGCTGGCAGACCCTCACCATTGTAACCGACACTGGCAAAAACAAACAAAAAAGTTTTTGATCTCTAAAAGCAGACTTTGCCACTAGTGGCATGACAAAGGCCCCGCAGCCCCCTCCAGGGGGGGCCTCCAGCACAGCACCTGCCCTGAGTGAGTCTGGAGAGGGGGCCCCTCGATGTTCTTTGCAAAGGGGCCCCCTCCAATTTTGTTATGCCACTGATGGCCACTGTAGTTCTTGACCCTGAACAAAACTACTTTGTGTGCCAGTATGCTCCTCGTGAAAGAGCAGAATGCAATCACTCACAGTAAAGCCAGCCGATAGAGAGAGAAATAGAAGTTTAATAAAAACAAAATGTCTTTGTTCATGCCAGACCTAATTAGGGACCAAATTCTTAAAGAAAGTCACAAAAGTGCACCCATGGTATATGTCTTTGAATTAGTGGCTTTCATGAATTCACAAGAAGTATACCAGGAAATCGTACCCCTATAAAATATTTGTGAATTGTATTTCAGCATGGGCAGATAAGTATGTGTAGATTTGCTTATGTAAAAATCTATTGAACGTTTACAAGTTCACTTTCCCTCCAACCACTTTTTTCTCCAACCCTGGAAGAAGTTCTTCTTCTGCCATTGTCAAGAGTACATTTCCAACCTTTCTTATTATGGGAAAAGATTAGAGAAAAGCTGGTGAAAATCCTTAAAACATGCACGCTAGTAGGTTTGCAGACTCAAAGGCATTCCAGCCTTAGAACTATTGCTTACTGCTTTCTCCAGCCCCGGTATGTAGATCTGCAGAAAAGTGACAAAATAAGGAAATTGCTACAGTAGGGATTGAAATTGCAGATATTCAAGCTCTACTATGGTAGTAGTCCTGGCATACTCAGAAAGGCTATTATCAGAGCTCTTACATAATGTGATTTCTGCCATAATGTGTCGCTGCACTACATGACACCAAAGGGACAAGTAGATGTTTTTACAGGACAAATAGATTTAAGAAGCAACCTGTCCCATTGACAAGTAGATATTTTAATAAATTTCACACCACTGAGCTGGGAAAATCAGGCTAGGTGGAATGTTGAATGTAACATAACGTACAAGCCAGCTAGAATCCAACCTTCTGACATGCTTTATAAGCCTGTGAGGGGCAGAGGTACTGCGTCTGCTGTGGTTGCTGCTCCTATTCCAAGAGAATGGAATGTGAATCTCACTGTGTCCACATCGAACTGGGACAGGGTTTGTTTACACAATCAACCAGACTGATAACGTGCTAGCGACGTATCTTTATGGTGTATCAGGAAAATGTGATGTCCACCTTGTGGCCTGATAGTGTGTGCACAGTAACCTGGGCCACTGAACAGCACAGAGCCATGATCTCTGGAGCATGATGCAATTGAACTCTTTTGCCTGCAGGATTATTTTGGACCTTTTGATTCTCAGCTTAAGGGGTGTCATTACTAGGTTCTGTTTCTGAACCTGATACCCGAAGATTGGTCACCCTGGGATGCAGTTATCATTTCAGATGCCTTTAAAGTCCTGAAGAATTCAAGGGACTAGGCAGCACTAAAAAGCCAGTTATTGGAGAGAAAAAACAGATGGTTGGCAATACCCCCAGCACATCCCTGAATCTAAACCTATCATTCGACCTCCTGGAGTTTATACATGCATGGAAATATAGAAATTTGGTCCTATCCTTTCATGGCTTTCCTGACCAGATAATCTTTTGTGGGGTCCTTCACTCTTGTGAGGCTTGCAATAAAAGCAGTAGCAGAGAACTACCTTTAAACAGACACGTGGACTTGTTGAGGCCTCTCTGCATCAACACAAACCTCAGGACTCTAACTACTTTAAGCAAGTCCCCAATGTTGCCCATGTCAAACAACTCACCATAAGCATACCATGCCACTTCATACACATGATTGATCTTTGAGGCGAGTTCTGCCAAAATCAGTTTTGAAACAATGGTGCACCAAGCTTCCTCTGCTCCCTGGAGAATAGCATTGTATCCACTTCTACTTCCGGGTGCTGGGCAGTACCATTGAAGCAATACAAATACAAACCAAGGCTTTGACTAATCACCGGACAAATGGGCACTTCACGCTCCACTTATTAATGGCAGATGGGGGCAACATGCTATCTGACAAAAATGTTATCTTTTTGTTTGCTAAGTTAAACCTCCAAACATAGTGAGAACCCATGATGGGAGCAGCTTCAGAGGGGTTGTATTTCTAGCTATGCCAGTTGCGTCCAGTTCATCTAGCTAATGTTGTATGTACAACCTACTATGAAAGATGGCTCAGAAGTGCACAATCTCTGCTGTGTCAGTGTAGAGGGCCAGGTTTATGTTGGATTATGCTGGCTGTGGCTAGATAACCTTGCCACTGAAGTAGGCTAGGGAAAGAATCCAGATACTAAAGTCATCTCTAACTTCCCTGGATAATCTTGCATGGTGGTGTGTGGATTGAAGGCAGGACATGGCCCTTGCAATGCTTTTTGAGAATCCTGCCCCATTGGGATCACTCTGAGGGTGAAGTTGAGTTTCCCCATTATGACTTGCAGCTGGTGAAGGTTGAACTTGTGGCCTGCTAAGCACGCCTCTAAAGAAGCCTGTAAAACTGAACCTTTAGTTTGTGGTAACCTACCCACTTCCTGCTGCCCAGTTTACTTAATTTCCTAGGAAGCAGCATGGTTGTGGCACCCTCTGTTTTTCTTAGGCCATCCTCATGTCCAACTCCTGGACCAGTTTATAGAAGCACTGCAATACCCTTTTACATGCCATCATACCTGGAGGCCCAATGATCAGAAAGTTATCCAAGAAGTAGACTATCTTCTCTGAAGCATCCAAATCGTTCACTGCCCACTCCAAAAAGTGCCTAAATACTTCAGTTGTGCACAGGCGATAAAACAGTGCATATGTATTCATAGATCCATGTAGTGTTTTTCATCAAAGATGAAGCCCAGGAGGCAGACATCTTCTGAGTAAATTGGATGGAGGCAGAATAGGCTTCAGTATCTGCCTTTTACATCAGTGCCCACCGAACCTGCTTTTGAAGTGTAATTATGACCTCATCGAAAGAGATACATTGAAGCATTCCAGTATATTGAGCAAGGCCATCATTGACAGAGTGATCCGCCGGCAAGAATAGATTGTGACTAAAGCAGAACCTGACTGGTACCTTCTATGGTACCTGCCCCAGCAGAGTACAAATCAAGTCCATGAATGGTGTGTTATCGAAGGGTACCACCACCGTCCCATTTCACACATACTTTTTTTTTCCTTAGCGATTTCTAGTCTACTTCATAACTGCTGGTTCTTAGGAGGGGTTAGTAAGCGGGAAGCATTGCAGGGGTTGCATATATCATTTTAATACCACAGTTCAGTAGATTTGCAGTTTGACTTTTTTTATATTTTCCAAGCAGGTGTGCTAGGATGTGAAGGTGTATGGGAGAAGTTGCTTTAGCATGGGTGCCAACAATGCCCTTTGGGAGCTGATTGCTTTTCCGTATTTTTTTGTTTTTCAAAAAATGTTGTTTTGTGGTGACCTTGAATTCTATTATTATATTGCTAGCAGGCACTATTCTTGCCTATTCACACATTGTCTACAGGAAAGGAACAAGGGTAATTAGAGGCTGACAAGGCCATGCAAAATTCCATGTGCCTTATATTTATCTCTCTCTGGTTCTAAACCATTGCTGGGCGGATTGTGTTTATTTGTCAAAAATGTATGTCATATTGGAGCCATGCTGACCATAAAACATCATTTGAGGAAAGGATATTAACCAAAAAAAGTAGGGGCTAAAGTGGAGAATTTGTCAGTCAGGATTGCTGGATATTCAGAAAAGAACCTGTCTCCCAGTTCTTACCACTAGATTCAAACCTGCGTAGGTTTGGTTTTGCCATCTTTCCCTAACATCTCTTTACCTGGATCCACACCTGCGTTAATCAAACCAAACACATTGCAGAACTCACCTTTGTGTATCTTCTCTCTTGCATCTACTGGTGCATGCCGCCAATGAAGAGGGGGCCAGGGTAGGCAAGCTACTGACAAACAGCAATGTGGTTGTATTTAAAGTTGCTGTCCTGAGCCCGCGGTGGTGAGATGATTGCTCAGTGAGAGTTGCAACCACACCTGGGCTACTAGAAGCCCCCAGCCCCCTGTACTCCATCATCATCAACCCTGTGACCACATTCCATACACTAAACTCACCAACCTGTATGTCTGGACCCTGACTCCTGTGCTGTTGGGGAGGAATCCCCTGATTCCAGAGCACTTCTAACGAGGATTCCAGCAGTGTTGGAATCAATACATTTGATACTGGTGCGAACTCCTGTATGGAAGGTTTCTGTAGGTAGCATTATTGGATTGCTATCTCACTGGGTGTGGGTGCAATGATTTTATTCCTTTGACCTGCCATCCCCACATTGGGCATTATTGATGGAACCCATGGTCAATTACACCCTGGAAAGAGGTGAAGGCCTGTCCAACCACCAGCATACCTTCACAAGGGAGGTGCTGCCCCTTCCCCAACTCCTCAAGGCATTGTAAGGGAATCCCAATAGAATGATGGTGCCTTTCTTGCCTTCATGGGTAGCTTTGTCTCTGTCCCTGACCGAAAGGGCACCAATTGTAACACCCAGTTGATACACTGGAATTCACTGCTTCCTAGAGCACTTTGAAAGAGTGTAATTCTGGATGGGTTGATGGCCTTTTCATGACTTGCGCTTGTATATGCTCCATGCTAAGAGAAAAAGACTTACGTAGAGGAGACCTTGTGTTAGGCACAGAACACCCACTTATCCCTCCCTCTGTTTCCTTGAAGGGCCTTGTGTTAGTCATGATGCTGCAAAAAGGAACTCTCCCAGCAAGTCCAAATGTATACCCTAATTTAGCATGCCACACCACTAGATTCCCTCTCTGTCACCTATTCATGACCTTTAAAAGTGTGGCAGGCTTCTCTGCTCACATCTGAACACATCTGGACTACAGGTTCAAACCGTAACTATTGGATCACTGCAGCTTCCCTTTCGATAAATTGCTTTCCTCTCCCAATCGTACTCGTTACAGTTCTTTCTCCCACACAAAAGGGTAAGTCTTGGGATGATAGTAATGGTAAAATTACGAAAAGGGCAGGAGAAACCGATATTGGCTGGAGCAGCATGGCTGGCATGTTACAGCAACAATTTATATCATTAAGAAAATTGCAATATCCTAATTCACCTGGCTCCTACATTCCCTTGTGCGTCGTTGGCCCAGACATAAAGCAGGGACGAAATGTGATATACCCATTGACTCGTGAGGCTGTCCATGAACATTTGGGGTGGAAGAAATTGCATATTAAGATCAGATAAGACCCTTAAAAACGACCATCAACAGATATATTGTGGCGAACCACCATCAGGCCATCTCTGTTGGAGCCATGCCGAGCAAAGACAAGCTTGTTAGGTTAATATAGTGAGGCACTGTGCAATGATCAAAAGTGAGGCCCCTTCAGGTTCAGGCCACCGACACCCTGTGTGAGCAAAATATATTAAATTTTACATGAAGTCCGCACCACTCTTGAATCCCACAGGGCTTGAGCCCTTATCCCACTATTTAGTGCCCTATTGGTGCCAGGTCGGCTGTGCTGTGAGTGTGCCCGGCTGGCAAATCTAGACAAGGAAAGTGAGAAGGAGTAATGATAGTAAAAAAGAGGCATGCTCTGAAAAAAATAAATGTGAGAGGAGCATTTGATATTAATGAAATATGCTGCTAATCTATAAACTCAGGATTTGCTGATTAAAGACAAGTATGTTAATCCACTAGGGAGTAAAGTTTTTATTTAAATTAAGTGCCTACTTAAATTGCTTTAACCTAAAACTGTATAACACATAATCAGAATCGTCAGAAATCAAACTCTTGCATTATTCTCCTTTTCACACATGGTTCAACACTTGAGCACGAAAGTGTGGTATTCCAACACATATGCACCTAGGTTGAAAGAAATTCATGAAAAAATGCTATCTATTACTACCTGCCTCTGCCATCTTCCTCGTCCCAGTTCTCTCATGGAGCAGTGTCTCCTTACTACACAGATTTCACCCAGCCAAACAAACTTACGAATATCGCTGTTTCAATATGGCTTCTCCTGGAAGAGTATCTCCTGTGCCACAAATAGAAGGGGCCTACACAGGTACGTCCCGTTTTTTCTATTAGGGTGGGGCCTGTGAGTGCATGTGCAAGCGCATGCATCTCCCTTGCGAGACTGTTTGTGTTCAGTAAAGGGCTTGGAGCCCACCTGTTGCTCACCATTTGTTGGTTTGCATGAAAGTCTTCGTTACAGCTTTATAATTTGTCAAGGCATGCCTGGCATCATTTCCGTTCCGCTGTGTGGAGCAGGGGTCAAGCACTAATTGATCCAACTTAATTAGTGCCCATCCTCTGCTCCCGACATGATCGAGGTACTATTTTGTTCCTTTTATCATCTAGTGCCCTGCAAACAGAAGGCTTGTGACTGGAAAAAACATGCCCAGCAGGACAAACAAAACTGCAAAGTTTTATTTTTTAAAGCTAACTTTCTGACATTTTGCCAAGTTGTCTTTTCTCACTTTTCATTCATTGTTTCTTCTGTTTTTGCTTGTGGGCGCTGTTCTCAAAAGAAGACAATTAACTTGTGAGAAATATTGCAAAGCAGCAATATTTCTTTATTATGTGTAATTTCTGAAATTATGCTTAAACACATAAACCTGCAGTACATCCCAATCCACCCCACTCAAATCCGCCCCACCGCAATCCACCCCACCCCAGTCTCTTCCAACCCACCCCACTTCAATCCTCCCAACCCACCCCAAACTAATCTGCCCCAATCCAGTTTGCCCCCTCTAATCAAAACAGACCACTCCAAAGCAGTCTACCCTACTCAACCCAAAACAATCTGCTCAGCTCCAATCTGCCTCAATGCAAAACAATCTACCCCACTGCAATCTGCTGCACTCCAATCCAAAACAATCTTCCCCACTGCAATGCAAAACAACAGGCTCCACTCTAATCCGCCCCACTCCGATCTCCCCACTTCAATTCAAAATACTGTCCCACTCAAATCCGCCCCACTCCAATCTGCCCCACTCCAATCCAAAACAATCTGCCCCACTCCAGTGTGACACACTACAGTCTGCCCTACTCCAATCAAAAACAGTCCACCTCACTCCAGTTTGCTCCACTACAATCCAAAACAACACGTCCCACTCCAATACACTCCACTTCACCCCAATCCAATCCAATCCACTCCATCCCAATTCACCTCACTCCAATCCACCCCACTCCAATCCAATCAACCTCACACCAACCCAATCCACCTCACTCCACTCTACCCTAATACTATCTGCCCACTCCAATCCAAAATAATCTGTCCCACTCTAGTCTGCCCCACTCCAATCCAAAACAATCTGCTACACTCCAATCCAAAACAATCTTCCCCACTTCAATCTGCTCCACTTCAGTCCAAACAACCTGTGCCACTCCAATCCATTTCAGCCTGCCCCACTCCAGTCTGCCACAATGCAAAACAATCTGCTCCACTGCAATCTTCTGCACTCCAATCCAAAACAATATGCCCCACTCCAATCTGCCCCACTGAAATCCAAAACAATCTTCCCTGCTGCAATCCAAAACAATAGGCTCCACTCTAATCCGCCCCACTTCAATTCAAAACAATCTGTCCCACTCAAATCCGCCCCACTCCAGTCTGCCCTACTCCAATCCAAAACAATCTGCCCCACTCTAGTCTGCCCCACTCCAATCCATTTCAGCCTGCCCCACTCCAGTCTGTCCCACTTTAATCCAAAACAACCTGCCCCACGCCAACCTTCCCCACTAAAATGCTAAACAACTCACTTCAGCCCAAAATAATTTGCTCCACTCCAATCCAATCCACCTCTCCTCACTCCAATCCAAACCAATCCATCCTAATCCACCCCACTACAACCCAGTCCACCCCACACCAATACAATCTAATCTACCCCAATCCAGCCCAGTTTACCCCACTCCAATCCAATCCATCTCACCCCAATCCATCACACCCCAGCCCAGTGCAATCCACCTCACTTCAGTTGATCTACCCTCCTCCAATCCAACCCACTCCTGTCATCCCACCCCCTCCAATCATCCCACCCCAGTCCAATCCAACCTGCCCAACTGCAATCAAATCCAACCCATCCCACTCCAGTCCACCCCAATTCAGTACAATCCACCCCACTCACTCCAGTCTAGTCCACATTAATCCACCCTACCCCAGTCAAATCTACCCCACTCCAAACCACCTTTATTTACCCCACTTCAATCCAGTACACCACTCTCCAATCAAGCCACCCCACCCCACTTGTAGTGGATCCTATTTAGTTTTATTGGGAACCAGGAGATCGCTTAGCCTTTTGGCTTGCAGGCCTGTGCCCCCGTCACCTAGTGACTGGATTCCTACCAGATGCCATGAACGCTATCCATGCTGCATGTCGCCTTGATACAGAGCCTACCTTCGTGACCCCATGGAGTCTGAGCTAGAGACCTCATTCCAAGGTAACAAGGGTTCGAGACTAGGTTCATCATGCTAGGGTTTTAGGGATATCTCACATCTTATGTTACGGCTAGATGGTGGGGGTCATTATATTTACGACTCACGTTCTTACAATTCTGCTACTTGCATTGTTTATTATCCTAATCATTGCAGCCTATGTATTTTACAGTAGATTGCAGTCTTGTTAAAAAAAACTATTGAAAACTTTACTCCATCTCCTTCAATGCCTGTGTGTAAATGAAACTTGGTGAACATGTGGAAAAAAGGGTAATCTCCGTTTAACCACAACTTGCCCTGAGATGTCGCACTATTGAGTCCATGCATAAAGGCTGCCATAAATCACCTTTTACTTTTTGGGTTTTTTGGTGAGGTACTGCATGTGAGCCAGGAGGGCAGGGCCGACAGTTGTGACTTGTTGTAGGATAGGCCTAGTCGCCTACAAACAAAAGTTCTGTCATCCCTGGACCAGCAGTCTTACCTAGAGCAAGAGTCTAACTACGACACACTCCAATTCAATCCACTCCATTCCAATCCACCACACTCCAGTCCAATCTACCACAATCCACTCCACTCCAATTAACCCTGACCCAATTCAGTCCACCCCACCCCAATCCAGTCCACCCCTCCTGTATCCCAATCCACAGCAATCCAGTCAACCACACTCAATCCAATCCACCCCACTACACCGTAATCCACCCCACTCAGACCAGTCCACCTCACTCCCCTTCGATACCCCCACCCCACTCCAGTCCACACCTGCAGTCCACCCCACCCCAAACCAATCCAACATACCTCAGCTCAATGCAATCCACCCCAGTCCAATCCAACCCACTTCACCCCACCCCAATCCAGTCCACCCCAATCCAATCCCCCTTCTCCAGTCCACCCAATCCACCCCACCCCATTTTAGTCCACACCACCCCACTCCAATCCACCCCTCTCCAATCCACCTCACTCCATTCCAATCCACCACACTGTACCCCAATCCAGCCCAGCCCACCCCATCCCAGTTCAGTCCACTGTACTCCAGTCCAATCCATCCAGCCTACCCCACTCCAATCCACCTCACTCCACACAATGCAACCCACCCTCCGACAATCCACCCCAGCCCAGTACAAAATAGACTGATAGGTTAAAAGAGGTGTGATGAAATATGATTGGCGCTTTCTTAACCATCACCCTAACGCGTAAAAGAGAAATACATTTGGTAATACATCTTCCTTTGGAAGGCTTAAGTAAATCTTATTACTTCTCGAAGGCTTTGACACACCAAAAGCATCCACTTTGACTATGAGTGTGGAGAAATAAGACAAAACTCATCCTTCCAAGCAATTACCACCTCTGTTGTCTAAGTTAAATGAAGTAGCCTAGGCAAATTGGCTTGCCTAAAACAAAACTTTCAGAATATTGTGATAGAACAACTTAAGAAAAGTGGGTAAATATTGGCTTCGAGGAAGGTTATGATTGGTAGAATTGAGATTTTTAAATTGTACCATAAAGGTTAGAGCTTTTTCCTATACATTTTGAAGGTGTACCCATTTCTCTGTCCACAAGCTCTAGGAAATGTTGAGAGGTTCTTCAATAATTTGATTGCCAGAGATTAATACACTTTTTTTCTGTAGCTCTACAGCCTTCCTGGACCCTGTGTGCAGGTGAATATTTGACAAGGGCACCTGGACATTTTTCTGAGATTTTACATTTACTCGTAGGCCAACGTCTGTCTCATGACTTCTATGTCAGTGGTTGGTACTATGGACATTATTTGTGAAATCTGGAACTCGATTTTTTTTTCTTTATTTTCAGTTTTTATATTAATATTAATAAGTGTACTGTCCTGCATTGCTGTTTCCCCCTGTGAATATTTCCTTTGTTATCTTTCCCTTGTGTCCTTGCCATACTATTACTTTTTTCTCCTACTAGTTCTTACCTTAATTCTTCTGTACCGTAATGAAGCTATTTTTCCATCTGGAGCAAGGTGTAAATATTATATGGTATGGCTGGGTGGGGGCTTACCAAGTAATATTAACACAATATCCAAAGATGATCCTTAGAGTCAACAACAGTAATCCTTAGCTCAGTCCTAATAGTGTGGCAAAGAGCATTCAGGCATTGCTGGAGGAACATGTGTTAAGCATTTTACAGTACCATTATGGTGCTTAAGTAACTGACACGACTTGAGAGCAATCCAACATCAATTTATAAAAATAGATATTATTTTTATATAAATGTAGCCACCAGAACAAACTTTTTATCATACTTATTACTGGAGTTATGAATTTTTAAAGCATTAGAAAATAAATGAATTAAATACTGCAGACATTTAACACTGTGGTGAAAGGGAAATTCTGCTAGTGACAAACAGTCACTTTGGGGTTGAGTTACTTTCCACCCTCGCAAGGTGGAGGTCTTTTGGGGCCCAGGATCAACTTTCCACAATCAGAATATTTTTAAGTTGCTCTGGGACTTGGGGCTCTGTGTGCAGAGGAAATATCAGAGCTGTCATGGGACTTTAAACGGGGCTTTTAACATTGCGGTCAATTTGAAAAGCTGCCTAGTGATAAACGGTCACTAAGGGATCAAGTTTCTTTCTATCCTCGCAGGGAAAGGGGGCTTTGGGGTCCTGTACCAAGGTTTAACGGTGCTGAGGTAGCTTAGAGCTGTCAGTCACTTGAAACAGGTTGCGCCAAAGCTGCTTTTACCATAGGAATGACACCGCCAAGAAGAGGCTGCATATGCACAAGAGTGGGGTCGTTTCTGATGTTGTTCGCTGTGTCTGTGATTTGTCCCCTTGATGCACAGTCGACTTCAGGGATCAGTCACCGGACTGGCAACCAACAAGCCTTGACTATGGTAAAAGTAATCCATAAGAACTTCGATAGCTGGAGGTCAGGGTTAGTACAGTAGTGGCCTGAAACTTCACTCACATTCGGACTACAACTCCCAGAGTGCACTGTACCACCTTTCTTTGGAAGATTCCTCGACGAGCCTGATGGCTAGCACGTTTTGGGGTTCAGCATGTCGTTTTACTTGCAGTTTGCCTGGGACTGGTCCCACCAGCCCAGTGGAGTTTGAGACTGCTTCTGGTTCTCACAGGGGTCCCTCTGCCAGGGAGTGCTGAGTTTTGGCCACAGACAAAAGTTGTTCACGCAGTTCCAAGCAATGCTGCCTTAGAGATCCAGTATCCCTCTTTTGCTATGTTGCAGGGGCAAAGTCTTGTTGTCAGTGAAATGGTCTTGGCTTGCTTCCTTAACGTATGTCAATGAGAACTGTGGTTTTTGTGTCAGAGGTTTACCTTAAATCCTAGATTTAGGGATGTAGGAGCTAGTAGCCAATGGGCAGCTTCTCCCTACAGCTAGTCCGCCCCTGAGGTGTCCACCTCTGGTGGTGTGGGTCACCTTTCCTACGCAGAACCCACTATTTCTGCCCTCCTAAAGATGGCAGTAATGTACTTTTGGTGTACAGATCAGGCTTGTCCACACTAGGGGTGTAGCCAGCCTTCCTGGAGGTGCACACCTCTTGCATATCTAATTTCCCGCCTTGCCTGGATCTAGCACGTCTGGGGCAAGAGAGGGCTTTGTCCTCCTCAGGGAGACAGCCCTCTTGCATATCAGAGGCAGTGAAAGCCTTTGAGACTTGTTCTTCTGATGATGGAGGTGTGACCTCCTTCCTGTCTAAACCTTTGTTCTGACTCCTGTCCGCACGCAGGCTGCCTGGCAGGAGGTCAGAAACCTGCCTTGGTGGCAGCAAGGGCAGGAAAACCCAGGACTGCCAGCCAAAGTACATTTCCAAGGGCAATCAGGTGGGCAACCTCCATCCTTCCCTTGACACCAGATTTGTGTCTGGGGATAGAAGGCATGTTGTTCGATACCAAACCTGACATATTTAGGTGGCATCATAAGGGAGGTAGCAATCCGGGTACACCTGGGTACTAGTCCCATGTCATCCTATGGACCGCCTAACACTGATAGTGAACTTTAATGGTAAAGCCACTATAGAGACATATAAGCTTGCACCTACATATCTAAACTTTAAGTATACTTCACCCTGCCTCTTGAGCTTAAGAGTCCTGCTCTATGGGTGTCTGACATATACTACAAGCAGTGCTGATACTTTGTCACTCATGGTGAGGACAAAGTCAAAATGGAACAGTGAATACTGTTCCTGCAGCCTGCAATGGCAGGCCTGCTGTCATTAGTTTACTTGGGTCACTCAAAGTGGCACCACCAGTGCTGCAAAGCCTGAGTAACCCTTAACCAACCATGCCCTGGGGTACCACAGATACCATTTACCAGGGACGTATACGGGAGGTAAGCTCTTGTCACTAGGGAATGCCAATTACACATGTAACTTTAGGGGAAGAAACACTGGCACAGAGACGTGGTTAGCAGGCTTCAGTGCACTGTCAGAGTTGAAAACCAGCATCTAGCAATACAAATGGGGGCAAAGAGTGGGGAGACAGCTGGAAAAAGTCCAACTTGCTACACCATCACATCAGGGATGTATGTTCCTTTAGAATGTGTTACAGGATGCTCATGCCTGTGCGGCTGAACGCCCTATGATCTTGCTGCACTGTCGTTGTTTGTGAGCTCCATTCCATTCTAAATAGATACCTCATATACAGACCACAGTTCAATTATCATAAAGAGGGCAGAACACAAGTCTGTAACGGTAAAAAGGTGTGAAAACCTAATATCCCACAACATGGAACAAGTAAGTGTAACGCCCTGTGTAGTCAAATTATGGAAGTTAGTAGCCCAGTCATCCTCATACCCTGCTTTAGAAATTAAGAATTCTATCCCAACTAAGTTTGGAAATAAACATTTTCTAATTGACAGTTATGACATACGTAATACAACAGAATATGTTTATAAGACCACAATAAAAGTGGATGTAAATCATTGTACAAATGAGAAATTCCTGAAGTCCATTTTGAGGGAAAAGCGGCTGACCTCGAGGAGGTTGCAGCGACCTGCAGATGTTTTTACTGAGTTTTGGCTTCCCCAATTGACTGCAGTTTTTCTTTCAGATCAAGAGGGAAAGGTGTTCCTTTTTGACATTATCAACAATTAAAAAGGGTTCAACGCTGTTTTGAAATCTTTTGACCGAAAGCTTAAAACTCGGGAGGAAAACTGTCAAGAGCTAATGCGCTGCATAGATTGCTTGTAGAGGATGTGAATGATCTATCAGTGTCTACTTTGTATTTATTAACTGTGAAGTATACATCAGCAGGAGTCCATGTCATTTGGGCTTAATAGACTTTTGGCCTGAGAAACACGCATACAACCCGTTTTTTGAGATTATAATAAAAGATCATGAAAACACTCCGTGGACGTTGAAGTACGTGTCAGGAGTCGAAGTGGCGGAATCATTTGCAATAACAAATGGAGTGAGACAGGGGTACTTCCTCATATTTATCGGCCGGTTCTGTGTCATGAAAGCAATAGGACTGAAATGTGGAGTGCCCAAGAGTGGAAGGGGAGAGGGGCAGAAGGAGGGGCTTAGGATGAAACACTACCTACATTACTGTGTGCAGATGACATAGTCTTAATGTCTGAAACACGACTCAGTCTTTAAAATCGGCCTGTTAAAGGGATACCCAGCATATAAACATACTCAAATCAAAAGTTATGTTTCCGGACCTAATGAAGAGCACAGTTCTATGAACCAAGGACGTTTGGAAAAGGTTCTGTGGGTGGTGTTCAACAATTCTCTTGGTACAATCACGTAGAGAAAATCAAATTTAAAAGGTCCAATTTTTCAGACCCATATTGAGATTTGGCTGGAATATGGCAATCTCCCAGTTGAATCTGTGTCTAGTTTTTATTTTATATTTTCTTTTTAACAGCTACTTTTGGGCCACCACTAATTATATAGCATATACACCAGGCATTAGGAATTGAGTACACTCTTTTTGAAGCATAATATATAATCGGCACAAGTTATTTGACTAGTAAGGATCAGGTCCTGGGTGTGAGTTGTGTTTTTTAACTGACCTAGACCAACTAACGGGATCTATAATCGATCAGGCATGAGCCTTACTAACAAGATTACTACCCTTGGCATGTTCTAGGGTTATCAACAAAGTCTTACCATTTGAAGAGTAGCATTGGCTCTGTGACGGATGTTCATTAGAACCATCCATAGGTTGAGATCTAAATAGAGTAAGCCAATTTTATTGAAATTGGGATTTGGGGATTAGCTTTTATTTACATATTAATGCTGGAGTTTCAGCTTGTTTCTGTCCCAGTTAGCCAAATTCTAGTAGAGGTCATAATGACAAGATCAAACTATAGGCCATGTGCCCAGACCCACAGGGCCAGGGGGGTAATTTGACCTATGGGCTCGTCAGAAGGGCAAGATTGTGCATTATGTGGTTCATGCACGGAGGTAGGATATAGATTTGATGTACTGTTTCATTATTCAGATTTGACTGCGTATGCATAGATTACTTCTGTGTGCATTCCAACAAGAAATTTCTTGGTACTTTAAGCAATATTTTATAACATTGGTAGATTATGTTTTGCATTGATGATTTTAAAATGTATTGAAATGTGGTTAACATAACCAAGTAGAGTGAATTGATTTGAATTGAGTGCCATGATCACCACCGTCTACTGGTCTACCTGAACATAGCCTCTAGTTAACTAAATTTACTCTTTAAAAACATCTATGGTTGAACCGATACATAAATTGTATGCTACACTCCTGCATTGAAATGTTGAGCCCAGGGGTTACATTTGGAAGTTTCTGGTTCGCTCTGTGGGGTCCCCCCACCCGACTGTTTGAGACGCTTTGTTATAGAGCACATTCAAGTAATGGAAAACTTTCCTCAGCTGGATTTTTTCCAAAGTCCATGTTTGGAATGATGGCAAATAGAGAGCTAGTATATTGGAGGCAAGTATGTACGAGTCAAATAAGTGTTCTACAGTCCATAGGTTACAGTGTGCAGCTCATAACTCTTCCCTGTGACCCTATTCAAGTGTGTTTTATAGTAGTCACACAAATGAATACTATGAATATACATTGTAAGTTGTAAAAGCTTAATATATTTGGGGTTGCTTACAGTTGATGGTAATCTACATATAATATTCATTTCATACACCGAGGGTATAATGGTCTGTTTCTAGGAAATGGTTAACTCTCTTTATGTGAAAGAATACCACTGTCACTTCAGTGGACTGGCAATCAGACTTTCTCTGAGGGTTGGAGGGCTTTGACTGGGAAGGAATCCTCATTTCAAGATTATAAAAATGTGATGCTGGCCACTGGTATCCACCTAGTAGTATGTTGTTAGTGTGCTGGCAATAACATGTCAAGAAAAATATATTGAATTACAGATATGCAACTGTGACTAAGGGGGGTGTTTTTCACCAAGAACTTAGGAGTGACATCAAAAAGACAACAAGAGCAAAGCTTAAGATGCCTATGATGTCACTCAAACCCCTCGGGTGGAAACCATCCCCTTTATTCAAAGTAGCCTATTTATAATTTTATGTTATGGAACCCTTCATTTCATTTCCCTTGCTCCTATCAGCTGCGCCGGAGGAGAAGATACATTGGGAAACCATACATAACATGTCCCAAGCCACCTCAGCCTCATGCAAGCCAGCGTGTCTGACTGCACTCAGAATGAGACGGCACAAGAAGACATGCACCAAAAAGCATTTTTTAACTGAATCTGAATCACTAGTAATAAATCAATGTTCATTGGGCTATAGGTCCCCGACCTAGAATTTTTCATATTTTTACGGATTGTACTATTGTATATCGACAGCAACAATAATATGGCATACTAAAATTGGGGACAAAATATTGAAAGGTAAATACATATATGGAAGAATAGATTTATTAATTTTAACTACACATCTTCATACCTTAAAGATATGTGTACCATATAGGCACATATATGTGGAGTTAGGTATAGAACATCTAGGCTTACTTATCTGTCAATATTTGTTTTAATATTCTGTTGTCGATATTGAGCCCCATCGATAATTATTGGTTACATATTCAGGAGGGCCACCTATTTTACAAATAGTAACATATTGAATGCTAACATCTGTTGTTTTTGTATGGCAAGGAGAGATGATGCTGTTTTGATTGGATTTGTATCCAGATTCCCTTGTGGCATACTGGGTTACCATTGTTCCTTATTCCCTTCCATGGCCCCCCTTGTCCCAGAGAATATAAATGGTTATGATACTGCCCAAATGGATGATCTCAGATATAATGAGAAATGAATCCTAGATACATGAGCACCACTGTCAGGACTGCATGACCTGGGCTTTTACTGATTGCTCAGTTGGAATTGCTTGAATACTCTGACAAGGACCTCCTTTCCAATCTAAGAGGCCATGGTTATGCCTCTATTTTCCATTCACCAAGCTTAGGGTACTGTGACGTATACCTCCCTTTGATTCCCCCAAGCTTTATTGGGAGTCCATTAGCTGTGCAATGAGCAGCCCGCTCCATTTAAGCGACCGTCTTTGAGTTATCAAACAGAGCCATATGTTTTTATTTACCAACTTAGGGCCTCATTATGAGTTTGGCGGGCAGCAGAGGCTGCCAGTAAAACTCTTTAGGTCGGAAGACTGCCACTCTGGTCTTCCGCCTGCTTGCCCCATTACCCCAAACCTGACGAGCAGCTGACTAAAGAAAATGCTTTATGGTCAGTCCTGCCCCACGTCCCTCAATTACAGAAGCAATCAGTTGGCATGGGCAGGAAACTGGTGGGTACACTGGAGCATCTGGGCATAAGGGTCCTCAACAGCAGAACTATAGATAATACACCACCAAGCTACACCCATTATAGCTCGAAGGTAGGCTCAACAATAGACTATACTGCTGTGAACCTTTCTATGTGGTCTTGATTGAGGAAATTCAAAGTCGAACCCACTCTTCAAAGTGATCACTCATTTCAGCATATAGAGCTGAATCTGAATGCTCCAAGCTTCATGCCAATCTTGGTAGACTTCGGTAGTCTTGGATCCATCAACCTCAAATGTCTGTCCTGGTCACAGAACTGACTACAGAAGATAAGTGCCAAGATAAAAGCCTTGTACCAGTCCACAATACTTTTGCACACCTCAGCAGTGGAAGTGTGGACCTCCTTCCTAACTACATTATCCTCCATCAGTCCTACTCCGCGACCCGCGGTGACGTGTACGCCGCTAGGGCCCTTAAGCCTGTCAAAAATTTAAAAACTGAGAAGGAAGCTGCAGAATGAACTCAGAAGGATCCTGAAAACGAATGTTACAGCATCCATGTGCAATAGAATTAAGCGCCTAAGGAAAAATTATAAATCCCAGATATGGCTCGAACGTAAGAAGGAAGAGGAAAATTTTGGGTCAAAACAGCTCTTTAACGCAAAACCAGCAACCTCTGGGGCTTTTTGGGCAGTGGCTAATGGAATTGATCGGATGCCAAGAGACATCAATTGCTCGTCAATCCCTGGGCAAATCATTTAGCTAACATCTTTACCAATCAGGAATCAACTAATACAAATTCACACTTAAAGGAGCAAGTTCCCACTATGTCTGTCAGAATCATATAGGTTACAACGCTGAGGCAGTAACTCTAGCGATCAAGAAGGGATGCAGGGACAGTGCACTTGGCCCCAGTGGTCTTCCTCAGGCAGTATTCTAGGCAGATCCAGAATACTGGTCCTCACCACTTGCAATCCTCTTCACAGAAGTAAAATTAAAGCAGAATTATACCAGACAGCTGGAGAGGACCTATTATTACCGATATTTAAGGGGGGGGGGAATCGAGCAAATCCGACTAACTATAGGCTCATCACCCTAATTGACTCGGAGGCCAAGTACTTTGCCTCTTTGATCCTAGATGATTGGCTTGACTGGTCCAGTTCAATCAATCTAGTTCCTCTGAACCAAACTGGCTTCTGAAAGGGATATGGCAGTATGATAAACATATTAGCATTAGGCGACATTACTGACAAATCAAAACGCCTAATGAAAAAATTACCTCTATGTTTTATAGACTTTAAAAGTGCTTTTGATCGAGTGGATAGAGCTATCCTTTGGGGAAGTTGCAAAGCTGGGGCCTGCATGAAAGAATTCTACGAAGTATTGAAATGCTATATGACAAAACCTGGGTGCAGATTAAGTTAGCTGATGGCACAAAGCTTTTGAGGAGGATCCCAACAAATACTGGTCTGAAACAAGGATGTCTTGGCCCCGCACCTGTTTAATCTTTTCATTGCTGACCTTTCCCCAAAGCTAGATGTGACAAACTCACACTCCATGAAATTGGGAACTCTGCCTATATCACACCTCTCATACGCAGATGATGTAGTCTTATTGAGCCACACAAAAGTGGGTCTACAGCAGTTAGTTAACACCCTGGACAACTTTGCAGTAACAAATAAATTGGAAATCAATATCAGCAAGTCAAAATGCTTGTCCATGGGATGTACCTTTAACCCTGTACTCAATCTTAAGTCAGGCATTAAAGGATTGGAAGAGATCAGTCATTACAAATATCTGGGCCTCAACATAGATAATAAGCTGAACTTTTTAGCAAAAAAACAATATATCACACAGAAATGTAAAGCGTTGGCATTTGCCTTTTGTGCCGTGGCCAAAGGTTGAATGGGCCTTCTTACAAACCCCTACGTCTGTCATGTCTCCTAAACTTTTATCAGCCATAACATATGGCAGTGGGACACTTCATGGGAAAGACGCCTTGATTCCGGATCGTCAACAGATAAAAATCCATAAACAATTTTTCTGTCCCCCCGCACCACTTCCCCTTCACAAATTAGGCAAAAATGTGGTCTCAAACAGCAGCAGCTAGACAGAAAATTCCATACAATTAAGACCTGGTACAAAATCAGGGAAAATAAATTGAGCCCGTTAGTTTCAGCCTTAGAGTTTGGTAGACAAAGATCCAAAGTCAGTTTACAGTGGGTATCTACAGCTCTCCCTGCAAGAGACTCAAATGGCACATCTATGGGACTCTTAATATCTCATAACCTCTTTTCTGCTGTGCACTAAAAAGAGAAGTTAGGCTGCAATCCTTGCTGGACGACAAGCGTAAATTTACAGTCCGAATGCATGCCTGGATTGATATGCACAATTATAGCAGTCTAGTGCCAGCACAGTATTTGATCTCAACATTTTCAGTGCACATTAAACGCCAGCTCCTCGCCATGCGACTAGTGTCTTTGCTGTCTCTAGCGAATCAACCAACATGGAAGAATGGGGGTGGGACGTCATGTAGGCAATGCGGCGTGGGACTAGAGGATATGGTCCATCTGATTTGTATCTGTCCGGCCCTAAGAGAAGTGCGTTGTTAACTGTTAAATTTTTTTTTGTTATAAGTGGGGTCCGCTCAGTAATGAAAGCGCTTGACCCATCTGACCCACAGATAAATTGTAGACTGGTTAAATTTCTAGCCTAAACATGCTAAACATTTAACTGACTGCTCATGATTGTCCTGTAACCCCAGGTCTGTGTAAGTGTAATCCATCTATTAAGGTCCACAGTTTATGACCTCCCAATGAACTCTGGCTGGCTTGATGTTGATACTACAGTGTGTTGAAGTCAATCAATAAGCATTGTGTTTCTAAGACATTAATAACGTTACATTTTATAGTACATTTTAGTATATTATGAGGATTTAACAACCTTTTCTACATAAATGTTATTACTTTAGTAAAGTTACATGAATTTTATATCTTAATGAATTTAAATTGCACAGTTTTATAGTTTAAGCGGATGTGAGTAAAGCCACAAGTACGGGTCCTACAATTCAAAGGTTTGACTATCATTATTACGCATATAATTAGCACCTAAATCTTACACCTGCAATAGATTTAATGGATTTATGTAAAGTATTATGTAGAGAGCTTAGGTATTTCTGCTTTCCCTCTAGTTGTGCTTCATATCTTAATGAATGTAAACATCACAGCACTTTAAAGAGACTTGATGTTCACAAATAGTTTTAACGATTTTATGTAAAGCATCAAATATTTGTGCTGAAATGTAGGGATTTTTCTTAAATATGTTGTTTACCGTGACTTTGTATTCCGTTTGTCTCTCATTTCTCCCCTCCCTCTTGCTAAGATTTTAATTAATCATTCAAAAAAAGATTACTTACTTACTATTACGAGTTTCCTACAGACCTAGTGGGAAACTCACCACAACAGTGACTCTGGCTCGTAATCGAGTTGACAGCAATGTTGCGGTGCGTTGGTTGCGACAGCACCTGTCACGCTTTTCACTGCCTGTAAATCAGGCAGTGGAAGGCGTGACAGGGCTGTCCATAATATTAATATGTTGTAAGAAAAACAGGTTTTGCACAGAAAAGAGACAATGGGGGTTATTCTAACTTTGGAGGAGGTGTTAATCCGTCCCAAAAGTGACGGAAAAGTGACGGATTTACCACCAGCCGTATTACGAGTCCATTATATCCTATGGAACTCGTAATACGGCTGGTGGTATATCCGTCACTTTACCATCACTTTTGGGACGGGTTAACACTCCTCCAAAGTTAGAATAACCCCCAATGTCATCCATACCCTGGTGGCAGTTCATTGGTTAACTCTTGCTTGTCTGCATCACCCTCAAGACAGCTCCATCATGTAGTGGATGAGAGCTGAGTGAATAAGACTTGTGTTAGCGTATTTGTGTTAAGTGTTGGTGAAGAGAGAAAATTTAGGAGTAAAGATGGTTTAGAATGTGCATTATTTATGTGGTCAGGAGGGTGGGAGTGGGTGTATGTTTCTAATTTGTGACAAAAAGAATTATTAAATTGTGTGTGTGAGAGATTTTGTTGTGTTGGTGCGTGTGTTATGTTTTGTTTTTTGGGGAAGTGATAGGATATAGTGAAGTAGAGGTATCTGAGAAGGATGTGAATGTAAAGTACTGTTGGCGAGTGAAGTTTCAATGGC
Source organism: Pleurodeles waltl (assembly GCF_031143425.1). Classification (NCBI taxonomy): domain Eukaryota; kingdom Metazoa; phylum Chordata; class Amphibia; order Caudata; family Salamandridae; genus Pleurodeles; species Pleurodeles waltl. Next base: position 1,228,184,604 of record NC_090440.1, on the reverse strand, counting down.
AATGGAGTGGTGATGTATTTTGTAAAAGAGTGTATGTGGTTTGTGAGCATGGACATCATTTAGGGGTCACCAGTGGTCTCTGCTGCCACCCCTGACTTGCTCCTTGTGACATCTAAGCACTGCCTTTGCAACCCTTGACCTCAAAGGTGGCAAAGTTAGTACCAGGGACACAGGGGCTGCTCATCTGTCGGTTAGGCTTCCACTCTCTTTGTTTTCTCTCAATTTTTATTACACTAGTAGTGAATAATGTTCCATTATTCACTATTAGTGAATTTAAAAAGATGAGAGAAAAACCAAGTGGAGCCCTAACCGATGTCCACTTCAGTGAATAATGTTCCATTTTGTACTATTAGTGTAATTAAAAAATGGAGTACAATTAGCTGGAGTATAACCATCCTAGGAGCGAAATAAGCAAAAAAATGTTTAAATGTATGTTGAGTGCGTGCTTCAGTGTGATTGTGTGTTTACATGAGAGAGGGTGTCTGTGCATGTGTGTATGTGTTTATGTGTAAACGTGTATGTGTGTGAGTGAAACGGAATAACCAAAGAGCATGTGATGTCACTTCCGCTACCCCGTGCATTTTAGTGAATTGACGTTCATGGTTGTGAGGTGGATGGATAAGAGTTGTCAGTGCTTGTGTTTGATTTGATAGGTGGAAGAGTAGTATGTGTGGTGAATTGGAGATTATTGATTGTTTGGTTGTGTGTGTTTTTGGCAAAAATGAAGGAGGATGTTAGTAGATGATATGATAGAAGGCTGAGTTTAGGTTTGGTGGTTAGAAAAAGGGGTCTGTTGGGAGCAAGTCGAGGGTAGCTCTCATGTTGTGTGTGAAAAGGGAGTGTGTCTGGATGCATTAAATACATGTGTATTGTGGCTTTGTGTTGTGCTGGTGACGTATGGATGTGTTAGTGGTATAGGACAGAGTGGTGTTTTTGTGAGAGTGAAGGTGCCATTGTTTAGTAGTTGGGGTAGTAGGGTGTATAGTTGTGGTTTTGATAGGATTTCTTTGTAGTAAGTGAGTAGAATGCATTTGCTGAGAGTGTGTTATTATGTTAGTGGATGTGGAGGAGTTACGGTGGCTGGTGAATGGCCTAACCCTAGCCTTGAGCCCTAGGACCAATGGGAGACCTGGCCATTTCACCCAATCACAGTCCTAGCAACCAATCCAAGGGTAAGCCGTAAGTCTGAATGAAACCCTAGCCCTAGGAGACAAATGGAACACCAGCTGTATCAGCCAATCAGAACTCCATTCCTAAGTCGAATAGAAACCCGAGCCCTAGGAACTCAATCAGAACCCCAGGTCTATCGGCCAATCAGAACTCCATCCCTATGTCTTAAGTCCAATAGAAACCCAAGCCCTAGGAACCAGATCACAGGTGCAACAACCAGTAAAAAATATAAAGGGCATGTGACCTTAAGCACAGACTGGTGGGCAGGGAGCTGTTCCTCAAGTCAAAATCTCCTTGGATACAGACAGGCTCAATCCACAATTTGCAGGTCCTGTTCAACTTTGCAGGTAAGGCCTAGATCTAAAGCCACTACAAATACTGCCTTTCAGACACTTAAACAAATCACTTTTTCTAGCCAAAAACAAGTGCTACACTTTCCAAACACACTTTAAACCATAAAGCAGATTAAGCAGACTCTTAAACACACTCTGCTTAGCCTCTGAGATTTAGTTTGCCTTTCTACCTTTTCATAACTTGGGTCTTGGCTCAGTACAGGGTCCATGGTGGAGCCCCCAGGATGCATGGAATTGGCTCCTCAATGCCAGATTTGGAATGGGGGGAGAATTCCATGATCTTAGACTCCTTACATGGCCATGTTCGGGGTTACCATTGTGAAGCCAAATATAGGTAGCCTATATGTAGTGCACGCGTGTAATGGTGTCCCCGACTCACAAAGTCCGGGGAATTGGCCCTGGACTGAGTGGGGGCACCTTTGCTAGTGCAAGGGTGCCCTCACACTTAGTAACTTTGCACCTAGCCTTCAATAAATGGAGGTTAGACATATAGGTGACTTATAAGTTACTTAAGTGCAGTGAAAATGTCTGTGAAATAGTGTGTGCACTATTTCACCCAGGCTGCAGTGGCAGTCCTGTGAAAGGGTTTGTCTGAGCTCCTTAAGAGTGGCAAAAGAAATGCTGCACCCCATAAGGATCTCCTGGAACCCCAATGCCCTGGGTACCTAGATACCATATACTAGGGACATAAGTGGGGTCCAGTGTGCCAATTGAAATTGGTAAGTGAAGTCACTAGCCTATAGAGACAAATTTAAACGCAGAGAGAGCATAAGAACTGAGGTTCTGGTTAGCAGAGCCTCCGTGACACAGTTAAGCACTACTGACAACACACACATTAGGCCACAAACTATGAGCACTGGGGTCCTGTCTAGCAGGATGCCAGTGAGGCAGGCACAACACACTGACATACAGGGTATTCACTATGAGCACTGGGGTCCTGGCTAGCAGGATCCCAGTGACACAGTAAAAACACACTGACATACACTCACAAACAGACCAAAAGTGGGGGTAACCAAGCTAGAAAGAGGCTACTTTCTCACACAGTTTGAACCATAAAGCAGATTAAGCAGTCTCGTAAACACACTCTGCTTAGCCTCTGAGATTTAGTTTGCCTTTCCACCTTTTAATAACACGGGTCTTGGCTAAGTACAGGGGAAAACTAGGAGAGAAATTTAAACAGTCACAGGTATAAAAAAATAACAGCCTTAAAAGTATAAATTGTACAGAAAACAAGAGTTCAATTTAGTCACGGGTAGAAGAAAAACAGTTTTAAATGTTTTCCAAGCATACATAACACAAATCTGTGTTCTTACCACCTTCTTTCAATTTGCTCTCTGGGCTGTTTGGGGAATAGACATGCTGAAACTATAAAATAGAGGTATCTGTTTTGGGCTTCTCTCCACAAACTTTAAGGCTCAGTGCAGGTGTGAAAGGATGGCTCGAGGTTGCTTAGGAGCTAGAGTGCCAAATAGGAAAGCACAGGCTGGTTGGCAAAGGACAGGGAGCTGCTCCTCAAGTCAGAATCTCCTTGGATACAGACAGGTTCATCATCATTGTTAGCTTTATTTCGGTAAAACACAAGGACCATAAAAGCGCATCACAAATTCACAATTTTACAAAAATAAACTATGTATAAAAGTCCTAGAATATAAAACATTTTCCCTATAAAATCCATGGCATATTATAGAATCGTGCAAAAATGCAAAGTTTTTCATAATAAATATCATAGATCAAATATATATATTCCTAAATAAAAACAATAAATAGGATAAAAGTAGAAAACATTCCCATTATAGGCTCCTATTTATGAGAAGGCTTTCACATTTTTGTTTTAGCACGCCAGATCTCATCTAAGTAGCTGGCTAAGGCAAATGCCACCGCGCCCTGGGTATTAGACCTAAAGATTCTAAGGGCTGCAAACCAATTTTGGAAGCCCATGGTTCTGCAAAGAGGTACAATCCATTTGATTTGTTGTTTATCATAAGCAGGACAATGGAATAGTATGTGTGCACTACATTCGGGAAGGCCGCAGCCCATCGGGCAGAAGTTGGCATGAGGATCATCTTTAGACCAAGTACAGGTGATAGAACGTAGCGGTAACGAGCCTAGCCTGAATCTGATGTAAAGGGCGCGGGCTCGAGGGAATGTGATCAGATCCATATATGATTCAAACTCGTAATGACATTTGACTGATGTAAACTTATCTGTCAAACTACCTAAAGGGACCTCTGCTAGTTTTCCCAATTTTAGCCACCGCCAATATACATCCTTTACAATATGTACCGCATTTTTGGGTAGATCATAAGGGACCATCCAAAAGTGGGCCAACCCCAAATTGATCAGACTAGCTCTAACGTAATTGCACCAAGGGATTTTCCCCGTGTAGTTCTCACTAATCAGAGCTTTCAACCATGTCCTATATGGGCTAAGTGTATCCAGGGACCATATTCTGATCCAGTATAATATTGGTTACAGCGCTGCTATATGTGCAATAGAGTCTAAGTTCACGTCCATATGGACAGGCATCGTAGGGGAACTGGTGGGTATTCTGAGGATAGACTTTATAAAAGAGTTTTCAGCGATCTCCAAATCCTTCAGATTACCATATTCCCATAGCTCCGCTCCATACAGAGCACTCCCTCTTGCTTGTAGCTTGTATATTTCCATTGCTGGAGTAATTGCGAACCTAGGGGACCTATTTGCGAATCTCAGAACACCACCCAGGTTCTGCTTCAAAGACATATGTGCCCTCGTTATCTGAGCCTGCCATCTATGCGTATCCTCCAGTCTAACCCCCAAATACACAAATTCAGCAACTCTCTCCAACTCTACCCCTTCCGTTAAGATTCTCTTTCTTACTTTGTGTTTGTTGTCACTAAAGATCATATACTTTGTTTTCGTAGGATTTACTTCAAGGCCGTGGTCATTACAGAAGGACGTGAATTTTTGGAGTAAGTTTGTTAAACCAGAAGCAGTTTGAGATAACAATAATGTATCGTCCGCAAAGAGCAGGCATGGTGTCTTCACCCCCCCCTAATTTTGGGGCATCATTGTCGCAAGCGAATAGATAAGGAATACAAGCATTTATAAATATCAAGAAGAGGGTTGGGGCCAAAACGCACCCTTGTCTCACTCCCCTATTAATTGGGATCTCTCTCGTTACTTCCCCATTTGCTCCCCATCTAATTTTAGCAAAGGTCTTATTATACAAGCTTTTGATTGTATTTAATAGCGTGCATGGGAGTCCTACTCTATCCAGTTCCTCCCACAGCTTTTGGAGTGGGACCAAGTCAAATGCGGATCTAAGATCCACAAAAGCTACGAATAGCTTCCCTCCTTCCGGATCCACAGACTTCCATTTAATCGTGAGGAATATGAATATCTGGTCGATTGTGCTAATTTTTTGTCTAAAGCCTGCTTGGAAGTCGCTCAAGATTTGTGATTCTTGCATCCATTCCTTGGTTCTCGTCAGAATCTGGTGGCAGAATATTTTTTGGAGGTTATCCAAAAGGCTAATTGGCCTGTAATTTATTGGATCAGATCTGGTTCCCTTTTTATAAATAGGTATGATGATAGCACCCCTCCAGGTGCGGGATAATTTCTAGTGGCCAAAACTGCGTTTGAAACTTTGTTTATGTATGGACCCCATATCTCTGGGTCAGATTTATATAAGTCAGCCGGAATGCCATCGAGACCAGGAGCCTTTCCCGCTTTTTGGGCCATAATGGCCTTTCTCGTTTCGGATAGTGTAAATGGCATGGGGTTATTCTCTGTAATAGAACTTGTTTTGTACACCTCAAGATCACAAACTTCCTCTTCGTAGAGTTTCGTGAAATGATCAGCCCAAGTATCAGAGGGTATATGGCAATCAAGTCTATGGTCCTGGTTTCGCCCATTGAAAGCTACCAGGGACCAAAAGCATTTTGTGTGCTTTTCCCTGGCTGCTGTCAATAGCTTCTGCCAGGACGCCGTTTCCCAATTATTTTTGGCATGCTTTATTGTTAGCACATAATCGCGCCAGGCGTTAGTTATCGAGGTTTTATCTCTAGATTTAATTGCTTTAATCAGGCCATTTTTAGCATCCCTACATGCTTTGTCAAACCAACTGTGGGAGAAGCGGACTGGACGTTTGGCTTCTTTACTAGTTTTTAAGAAAATGTTCAATACACACTGATCCTAAGTTGAAAACATTTTGGTACTGTGCATGAGTGAATAGAGAAGTGCCCTTATCTTGTTTTCTGGCACAGTGCCTAGCAGTGTAGAGGAGGTGTAAGAGATAGTAGCGCAAATTATAATTATTTTTATAGTGAGAGCTAAAACATAATAGCAGCTGCATATCATCGAAATAGCCAGAGTGGCAGTGGTGTGCTGCAATGTACGTCCAAAGCAGAGGTGAACAGAAAATTTACAGTAATCCAATTGGATAACGTAGAGTGGCTGTCAAATGAGTAAAGGGGGACTAAATGGGCAAGAGTGGGAGCCAGTGACATCACCCTGTGGCCATGCAGCTTTTATAAAGGCAGACACGCTGCCTGCTGCTGTACAGATGCTCCTCAAGAACAAGAAAAGAAGTGGAAAATGAATCAAGCTTGGTAACCTGCGCACTAAGGGTCCAGATTTCATCTACTGCTGGGGGAAGGGTTGCACACCAAGGCCCTCATTCTGACCCTGGCGGTCGGCGGAGAGACGGCGGTCGGACCGCGAACAGACCGGCGGTATTAAAAATGGCATTCTGACCGCGGCGGTCCCCGCCGCGACCGACCGCCACTTCTCCACTCCGACCGCCGCGGCGGTCATGACCGCGGGGCTGGAGTTTGCGCACTCCGGCCCGGCGGTCGTCCCAAGACCGCCAAGGGTATTATGACCCTGCCTACCGCCGCGGTTTCTTGCGGGCGGGAACCGCCGTGCGAACCATGGCGGTAAGCACTATCGGGGCCAGGGAATTCCTTCCCTGGCACTGATAGGGGTCTCCCCCACCCCCCACTACCCACCCGAGTCCTCCCCCCACACCCTCCACCCCCCTGCCACCCCCCAGAGGTGGTACGAACCCCCTCCCCACCCCCACCCCGACATGCACATACATGCACCCCGACATGCACACACCCCCAACATGCACATATACACACCCCCTACACACACATACACAACGGGGACACATACCCGCACACATACATGCCGACATGCACACCCGCCGAACTAAACACATTGCCCATAGGCACAGCAGCACTCCCCGCCCGCATGCACGCACTCACACACCCCCTCTACACACTCACACGCACACCCCCATGCACGCACACATCACACAACACCCCCCCACCCCCTCCCCTCACGGACGATCAACTTACCTTGTGCGTTGGTCCTCCGGGAGGCGACGGGAGCCATAGGGACGTGACCGCCAACAGAAGACCGCCAACAGAAGACCGCCACACAGAAATGTGGGTCGTAATTCTGGGGGCGGTGTTCTGCTGGCGTGGCGGTGGAGGTTGACCAGTCTCCACTTTCCCGCCGACCGCCAGTGTGGCTGCTGGCGGTATTCCGGCGGAACGCTCCCAGCGGTCGGAATACGCGCAGCGGCATACCGCCGCGGTCGGCGGTCTTTACCGCGGCGGTAACTCGGCGGTCTTGCGAAAAGACCGCCAAGGTCAGAATGAGGGCCCAAGTCTCTTTCATCATACTGTAGGCTCCTAAATGGACTTAAGCACCTTTGAGTGAACCACAGTTGGGTCATGGTTCAGACCGTAGCCAGACTGGCACTCAGTACATATGAGTCTGAGAGACATGTTAGGTTGCTTCCCCGACACCAGAAGAACCAGTCAGCCTGCCCCAAATCATCCATCTAGCCTCATTCGCCAATGGCAATACTGTACTTTTTCTTAAATCCTGGAGACCCTTGCTCTTATTAGTTTTACCTTAGGAAACATATTCCTGCCCTTGTAGGTTTTTCTCCGAGACATCTACTTTCATTAATAGTAGGGAATTGCATAAAAAGAGACAACGTGATGAACAGAGACGCACCCAACTGGCTTCCATTGTTTCAAATGGGATAGCACCAGGAGAGGGCCAAAGTAAAGTTGCTTTGTATAAACACACTGTGAGGCACAGGTTGTAAAGAGAATTAGGTTAATTTGACACTCAGCAGGCACCTGAGTAATAAGATGAACAGCATACTTTTCAAATGGAAAATAAAAAATACACCCATGGGCAGATGTAGGTATATGAAAGGCAGACATGACAAGACCGACCATACTTGTTTAAAATACAACATGCTTTAGCAGAATTACATTGATCTAAAGGTGTACCTAATGAGAGGCACACATTGTTAGCAAAAATTAAGCTGATATAAATATGCACCCAGGACTAGGTACACGCTGTTGGCGAAATAGGTTGGGTAAAGTACGATCCAAGTGCGAGTTGCACACTGTCAGCGATATAAAATAGGTTCAAATACTCACACAGTGCGAGGAACAGGCTCTTAGCAGAATGTTCCAGGGTGTGAATGGATTGGCCCTTGTTCCCACAACCAGGCTGAACCAGTAGGGCTGGGAAATATTTTTAGAAATAAAAGGTCTACATTACCTCCCTATCTACTCTCCTTGTCCCATTACATACTTTTGCACTAAGGTTTCACCCTTCACAGAGTGCAATCTTTTCCAAGCCATATTTCTTCTATCTTTATTATCAGGAACCACCCCTCTCACTATGAAAGGGAAGAAAGCGATCCCTCCCTTCTTTCTGTTTTTCTTTGTGCCCAGCGAAGCTTCTTTCTTTGTGGAGAACGAGCAGGGATCTTTTATGACCTATCTGAGGCAGCTGCATGGGCCCGCTACTTTTAACGGTTATAGGGTCAGTTGGAATGAATATGTATGGCGCGCGTGGACCTCCAATGGAAACATCCCTGTCTGAGAGCTTGTGTTTATTATGAAGCTGGCGTGTTTATGGTGGTGTGCGAACCACGTTGAAAGCATGTTTGTCTGAGCGCCTATGTTTATTAACCTCAAGGCGCAGTTACACCAGTGCGCAGGTACTCTTGAACACATCTCTGTCTGAGAGCTTATGTTTATTAAGTTTAAGGTTTTATGACGATGTCGGACCCGCATTGAAAACATCTCTGGCCCGAAGCTTGTGCTTTGTTTATTTTGGTGTGACGTCCTGCGTTTAACATCCCTCTGTCTGGGCAGGAGGCATTAAGCTGGCAAAAGGAGACCTGTGGTGTTTGGGCCTGCATTTTGTTTATCAAGCAGGATGCTTGTTTTAAACAGCTGGTGTCCTACTTCACAACAGATTAGCGGAATTAGATAGATAAAATCAAAATATACTTTTTGTAAGAAAAAAAATAAACAAAATTACAATAATAACAGATTGGTACCCGAGGTGTCTTGCGAACTGGCAAACAATGGGCTAGTCAGGAAAAACTCTTTAATCAAAACACATAAGAAATATTCCAAAGGTGTAGTAGCCTGTATAGGTGACAGTAGGGAGCCTTATGTTTTACATGACTACAGCTGTTTTTTTAATCATTCAACGTTTTTTTATGATTCCAGGTTGTATTAAAGAAGATATCATATATTTAAATTTTTTACTCCTGGTGTAATAATTGTTTTTCTCAGTATGTTGGAAAGTAGTAATGAGAAAACACACATAGTAGCTGCATCATATCTCTCCCTCACCACCTCAGGACGAGGTGCATGATGGTAAAAAGACAAAAAAATGAAACCGACATATCCAGCATGATGTCTGACCAACAGATCATAGGGTCTGGGATTCTCAAAAAGATAATCACATTCGATTTCCTTATCAGAGTCTTCTACGAATTACTGTGATGAAGAAGATGGTAGTGCTTCCGGAGGGAAGTACATTCTAATGGAGGAGCTCAATAGCTAGGATCGTATTTGTCATGCCATTTAAAATTGTTCCAGGATGAGAACCAACCGTCTTCCAGTGGAGAGTGGTTCAGACAGTTTAATAGACCCGCCATCTATTGGTAAGGCTATTTTCTTTCAGTGGGACATTCACTCACAATCTTATTGTTGATCTGCTCTTTGCGAACTTTATAGGACAGACTTCTGTCTTTGTCTGAGAATATCATGTTATCAGACTCAGTTGAAAGATTAAGCAGCGTTAAAAAAAAGTTGAATTTGGCAATAAGAGTAGCAGCCTAGTCTGTATGTGCATATCAACTCAAGATTTGTTCCTACTCTTTACCAACGGATGAGCAGAAGAAGAGTGCTTTGGAAAAAAAAAGATTTGCTGGTTAGTTGGAAAAGGAGCAAACGTGCTAGCTCCAGAGAAGGAGAAGAAACTGAGATGGTATTCAGTGGTATTTCTGGTGACAAAGATATCAGGCCAGTAGAATTTGATGATAGACCTCAAACACTTCAGTTTGTTCATGAAGACAAGTCATTTCAAAATAATCATTTAACAGCAAGTCACCCTGTTGGTGCCACATGGAAATTTCCTCACACCTATAGGTTTAAAGATACTTACTTGCATAATCTCCTAGGGGACTTTCAGCAGAAGTATCTCAGATTTGCAGTTGGGACAATTAATTATCAGTTCCTAGTGCGGCCATTTGGGTTGAGAGCATGTCCAAAGTGTTCACAAATGTATTTGCGCCTCTCATATGATTTAGATTCACAAATATATTTGCATTTCTGATAGGACTTAGATTCTCCCATTTCTGGGCAACATTTACATAGTGCCACACTCAATTTGCTAGTCACAAGAGGTGACAGGGCGCTACAGGAGTATATTGAGTGCTACAGGAGTGTGTCGTCCTCATAAGCTTTCTGAAATCTCAAATTCACTCATCCCAAAACCTGGACTATAAAAGAGCATAATTTGAGATGGACAAAGGGGTGGTGCTTTGTCCTCTAATCACACCCATCAGACATTAATGCAATTGTTTTAAACAGATTATGCATCAACAGGGTATTGTTTCCAAATATAGGGGTGTGTGATAAGTAGTCTTACCTGGTGCCTATTTATTTAAACACAAATATCTATTTTTACAGATTTTCAGATGGCTTGCCTCTTTGTTATACCATGGGCATGCCTAAACATAGGCTAAATGTTTTGGGACCATGTACACTGAGTTTTGAGTCCCTCATTCCAGTAATTGCCACATTAAGATAACATGCAACATTATGAATATATTCATTAAATCTTAAAATGTATGACTGATAGAGTTGTGGGGAAAATGGAATGTCTTGGTGTGTGTACCACTATGTTTACACATTTGTGATATTAGGATTGTGTTGAAACTCGATCCATACTTCATTTCCAAGGTGAACATAGCATTTTGTTGGACTCAAGAGATATTGCCAGTACTGAATTCTAGTTGTGGTTCTGAATTGAATGATGAGGAATTGTGTAAATTTTATGTCGTCAGGGCTGTAAACATTTACCTTCATAGATCAAATTTTAGAAAGTGAGTTTTTTTTTAATGTACTTTACAGTTGTTAAAGACGGTTACAGGTCCTTCTTATCAACTCTTGCTAGACAGATGAAAAGCCTGTAAACAAGTGGGATATCTTGGGTCCCACGCTCATTGTCATTTTACACAAAGGGAATGTTGCTCCTACTATCAGTGTTCTAGAACCAGATTGAAGTGGTTCCCTTGGAAAAATACCTTCTTCTTTAGCGCTGACACACGTCTCAGTTTAGAGTTCAGCTTTTCAGTGTTTGATATAAGGTTCTTACTGGTCAAGGGTATGCCCAGACGTGGGTGTATAACTTGCTTTGCACAGGATCCATTCTGTATCTAACTGACCAGGCGTAATGAGGCTGAAACCAGTCTGGTATTGCACGTGGGCCCTTCTGGAGACGACCTCACCTTGCAGTTCAGGATGAGTTATTCCGATGAGGAACAGGGATAGTACTGATTTGGTAAGGCAGGTCTCTGTCTAGAGCCGCCTGTTAGGTTAAAAATCAGCGGGTTGGAATGGTACCCAGAGCGATTGCCAGTGGTTAGACTGTTTGAAAAAAGCATTTCTTCCATCACCTTTTTGTATTTGATGTAATGTCCTGAGCAGCCCAAGGGTATGCCCAGAGGTGGCTCTCTTGCTCGCTGCGAGGTGAGGATCCAAGCTATACCTAAATAACTAGGCCTGACAAGGCTGAACGTGGTTTGGTGTTGATTGTGTTCCTTTTTGGAGGAGGCCTCGCCTAGCAGTTTAGGATGTGCTGATTTGCCTCAGGCAAGTTCCTGTCTAGAGTGGGGTACTGGTGAAAAACGACGGTCAATTGTCATGTAATTAGACATGTGCAAGCATTCTTTCCATCATGCGCTGTGTGTTTTCCCCTAAAACTGTTGTCAAAAAAGAAAAATATAATAGGAACTTAGGGCTTAAATAAAACGGGCAGGGGTGACATTGCTGCACAGTGTGGTTGGGGTCTTTCTTGCGTATTCTGCAACTTAAAGACAGGCTGACTAAATAAATCCCAACCATGGAGGCCTTTTCCTGTAACAGAGGGTTCTACCAGAGACTGGCCACTTTCCTAAACACTGATGTTTCTGTCTATACCCAATTGCATATAAAACATTGGGGCTGGAAGGCCACTTGTTCCTATTGTCAGGAAATGTATGTGACCTCTTTGAAAGTTAGAAGAACAGAATACTCTTTCACAGATGTCTGATGGCCCTGAAGGCAAGTAAAATGTTTTAATCTCATCTGACTTCTGTCATAAGACTCCCAGATGGCTGTAGAAAAGGGGAAATGTAATGGTCTGTCTTCTGCGCAGCTGTTGTATACACAGAAATCACATGAACAGCCGGGGGCGACAACGCCTGGTAAATAGATGCCTCGGGATGAATTTGATCCCAGACCCTTTGCGTCGGCTGTTAAAACCAGTCAAAACCAGATGCTGGCGTGTTTCATTTGCCTATATCCCATAGTGCAGGATGTGGCGGACCCCTCTTGCTAATGCGGTTATTCAAGCAGGAAGTGAATCCGGTGTTTGCGTTCCCCTCCGGCTCGCTATTCAATTATAGATCCACGAGGAGACGTTCAAACAGTTACTGGATTTTCAAAAAGTCTTTTGTGAAACGAATACGAGGCATCTGGCACATTACAGTTCACAGAATGTACAGTTGTGTGAATCGCGATCTTCATACTGTATACCCTAAAACACAACCTTCACTGTACCGCAATGCATGGATCACGTTAGTGCCTGGTACACCTGGCCCATTATGGCCACGCACACCTTGCGCTCTGATGCCCCACTTAATGTACCGATGCCCCAGCGGTGCAACAGCGTGACAAGTTACCTTGCTAAAACTGCAACAATTAACAACGGATTACAAATGCAGTCACTAATAGAATAACCATTGGCAAAGGCAATAGGTGGGGGGTATTTTAGGTGAATATTTTCTTTGTTTTAATGTGTTATAATGACTGTACATGTTATGAAACTAGGGTGTACTGATAGCACGTGTAACTACAGTGTAACTACAGACACGCAGACATTATGCGCAGAGGTTCATATGCACACAAGCAACACATATAGGCCGACATGGTGGTTCACAACACATATGGGGACACGTAGACACAAGTGGATGCTGTAGGTTAGGTTATGCAGAATTAACAGTCTTAGACAGTAAATTCTCCACGAGACAGAGCAGCACACAGTGGCCAAAGAGAGCAGACATCTCACTAGATAATCAAACTTTCTAATTCAGTCATCACGTGACAAAACAATCTTTAATGCATTTTGATCAGGCAGGTGGAAACATCTGCGTACCAGTTACATCCACCTCTAACAAACCTCAGAGGTCGAAGGCACACAAGAGTCAACCGTCTAGGAGCACAGAACAAAGGGGCTCATTTACAGTCCCCCACCCCACACTATATTTACAAACTGGTGCAATTGTACCATGTGCCACATTATACCTGCGCCAGGTATAATGTATGAAAGGGAGGCGTTCCCCTGCTAGGAGGCCTGCACATCCCTTTCCTCTCCATAGTGGTCTACGTGGCCTAGAATGACGATAAAGAGATATAGAAAAGAGTTGCAATTGAAATCTGTTTTGGAGTATGCTCACTTCAGACAGTAAACTGTGCAGAGGACCAGCAGCAGGCAAATGGGCATACGCGGAGACAAACACCAGCTCACGTAGCCACAGCATTTGTCAGGAGGATGACACTTCTTTTAGCCTCCTTTGTATTCGTATTCAAGTCCACACTGAAAGTGGAGATAAGTGCCTGCTATCTAGATATTGTTATAAAATGGCGTCCTACTTTCACTTACATTTCCCAAGAAGGAAAGGTTGGGCAAAAAGGAAACTTCTGTCAGGCCCTGTTTAGTGGTCAACAGGGCAGACCAGAGCTACTGGTTCACAAATGTGGTGGCTGCCGAAGTTGCTTCGAGTGTCCTGAGGCTCATTTTAATATCACTCTGCAAACGGGAGAAGCATACCTTTTCTGTACTTAACTCTAAGGGCAGCGATGCTGAGCAGTCCAAGACTTCTCCGGTAGGTAGAGAGGCGAGCAAGAGTACAGAACTCAACAGTCAGTTGATTTAGTTACACGGGTGCGACCTCAACTATGACTTCAAGTGAAATACTTTTACCCTCCACAGTGACTTCACTTCCTCAAAAGGAAATTCCCAATATCTATGGTAATTTAGGCGCATGTATGTGAATAGGCATTGATTAGGCACAGGTTAAATCATTTTTAGTCACCACAATGTAGAATTCTTAGGTCAAGTTTAATATACTTTATGCTCACACTGGCAAAAGTTAGCGTTCTAGAAGCAAGATTTACCTTTGCACGAGAGGGGCACAGTCTCTTATCTTAGTTTGTGTGAGTTCATCCACTAGGAACACAGCAAGCCATGCCACACGTTGGTTTCAGAGGAAGCAAACGTTGTGGTCCATTTTACCAAGCATCTCTTCCACATGGTCCTCTTTGAACTATGGGCTAGCTTGCCGAAACTGTTAGAAATGGGGTTTCTGGTTGGCTAGGGTATGCAGTTACCCACCCACTTTAGTCAGGGCGAAGGAGTTACACATCCAGGATAACTCCTGCTCACCCCCTTGGTACCTTGGGACGAACAGTCAGGCAATGTGTAAAGCGATTGCACAGCACACACAACACATGTGACACACTAACCACACCACAAAGGAAACACAACACCAGGTTATCTCAAAATAAACTGTATTGTACACAACTTTATTAGACTGAACACAACATGTCAGTAATACCCTGCTACACAAGCAGTTGTCCGAACATTACTCAGTTACTAGTGCTCTGCAAAAGCCAGCAGTAGTCACATTAAACACATAGGTTACTGGTTATTCTGTATCATAGGCAGTAGTCAGGAAAACTGTGTTTTTAGAAATACATAGGTCATGGCAAACATACCATCATAGATGCCAAAACATAGCATGAATGTCCATAAAAATGAAACATCAGAAGAGCTCATGGTGTCTTTATCACTTTACCACATTATCATGAGGATGCCTGCGATGAAACATCACTTAAAAATTCGCACTGGGCAGTGAACCTAGTAAGATGCCCAGACATCACAAAGGCAGCTGGCAATAATAAACGCATTGTCCACATGTAGGGCAGGGCACCCCTGCGCTGATATTATGGATTGTGCGGTGCTTCCTGTTCACCAGGGAGAATAAGCACAGCTGTCCGCCTACTAGGGCAACTACGTCACCAATACCACGCAGGGAGTCCACCCTGTTGGGACTCCCATGGTGACTCCACTGTGAGCCACCACCGTCGATTGGGTCCCTTCCTTATTGGACTGTCCCCCTCCTCCACAGGTACGGCAAAAATGGGGGGAGTGCACACCATTGAAATCTGTAGGAAGACCTTGCAGGGTCCTCTCCTGCGCTGTCATAAACCCGGTCAGCTGCCCAAGAATGGCATGCGGCAACCGGCAAGGCAGATTGCCCCACGGCTCCTGGGCACAGCCACCGCTTCAGCCTTAGGGGTCTCCTCGATCCGAGGGAGGCCTGAGAAATGAGACTCTCTGGCTCCTGCCACAGTGCGAGTCCTTCCTCTGTCTGGTTCCCGGGAGCAGAACACAGTTGAGCTGGCAACAGGCTGGTTCATTCCTTCCTTCTCGGGACGTTGTTCGTGTCTCCAAGGAGAAATATGGTATTTCTGGGGCGAGTCTCTGGGGCTCGTCCGCACCTGGCACGTCACTCTATAAATGGAGGAATAGGGGCCGTCGCATCTTCATTGGATTCTCCCTGCGCGACAGGGAAAGAAATCCTTCACACTCTGTCCCAGATAAGCGTTCTTCCTCCACTTGGGACAAGCAAGTTGGAGCACTCACCAAGTGCTTTGAAAGCACAACATGCAGCGCTCCCTCGGACAAACTGGAGCGCTCTCCTCGTACTCCTTCTGGCCAGCACCAAGACGGGACACAGTGCTTCTTTGCCTTTACCTAAAGGAAAAAGACTGGCCATGGACCCATCCAGCATTTGTAGGAAACTTGCAGGGGAACAGGGAGGCACACCACCCAGCCCTTGGTGACAGTGGGAGGGAGCACAGGGCGGTAGGGCCCGAACAAGCAGGCCAACACAAAGAGTTGCAGTTAGTGGCAGTTCCTTCTAGTGATCCAGCAGGTCACAGGTCAGCACAACAGCAGCAGTCCAAGGCTGTTCCTGCAAGGCCCTCCAGCAGCACCCTCTGTCCAGTTCGGTAGGCCATAAATGTGTCACCAAAATATTGAGAAAAACTCCTATATTTATACTCAGTTTTGCATAAGTTTTCACAAAAGGGGAGAGGAGGTTCCAACTTGTTTCAACTGGTTCTAGGAGTGTCCTCTCTCTCCTCCAGCACAGGCTCCAGACATTAGTGGGGGGTAAACAAGCCTTTTGTGTTAGGCCAGGGCACAGCCTTCACAAATTCAGGTGTGCCCCACCTCTCCTTCTCTCAGCCCAGGAAGACCATTCAATATGTAGATGCACCTCTGTGACACTTCCACCCTCCCTGTGTACAAGCTGTCGGAAAATTATGCACAAAGCCCAGCTGTCACTCTGCCTCAGACGTGGATTGGAGTCAAGCTGCAAAACACCACAGTCATAAGAACAGAGAAATTCCCCCTTTCTAGAAGTGGCATTTCTATGATGGTAATAAAAAAATCCACCTATACCAGTAAGCAGCATTTCTCACTACCATTACAACCATGCCAAACATGCCTACGCTACCCCTCATAGATCAGTCTATACCCCCTAGACATAAGACAGGGCATTTCCAATGCAATGCAATGAGCAAGGCAGCACTGACAGCAGTGAGAGACCAAATAGGCTGTTTGTCACTACCTAGACAGGCCACAAAACCAGGCACATGTCCTGTCTTCCACATACATAGCACCCTGCCCATTGGGCTAGCTAGGGCATACCTCAGGGGCGACTTACCTGTAGTAAAATGGGAGTTCCAGGCCTGGCAAGTAATTGTAGATGCCAGGTCACTGTAGCAGTAAACTGTGCACACAGGCCCTGTGCTAGCAGACCTGAAACAGTTTTGGCAGTCTACTTCTGTGGGTGGCGCAAGCTGCGCTGCAGGCCCACTAGGAGCATTTAATTTACAGGACCTGGGCATAGAGATACCACTGTATAAGGGAACTTACAGGTAACTTAGATGTACCAATTGGGTGTAAGCCAATCATGCCAACTTTAGAAGGGAGAGCACCTGCACTTTAGCACTGTTCAGCAGTGATAACGTGCTCAGAGTCCTAGAGCCAACAATAAGAGTTTAAAAAAGGAGGAGGAATTCAAAAAGTGTGGGGATGACCCTGAAAAAGGGCCAAGTCCAACAACAACATGTTGTTCCACTTTACTCTGTACGTTTGAAGACGACTATGGAAAAGGGAGGAAGGATTGGTACTGATGCTACTGACTGCCTGGAGTGGCCCATGAAGGAGGAAGGAGAATTGGCCTCACCTTTGCTGACACTGCTGGTGGCTGGGAGTGGCACATGAAGAGCTGAGTTGGGCTCACACTAGTACAGACACCCCTCTAGCCTACTGCTGATGAAGAGGAAGCTTTCATAGGCGCTCTCACTGGCAGCCCACTGCTCACCGCTTTACATGTTGTCCCTCCAACGAAGCAATGGATGTAGGGCTCAAATGGCAACACAAAGAAAAAAACTATCTCCTGGAGATCCTCCCCAGGCAAACTCATGCAAATCCTGGTCAATGAACGCCAATATTTGTTAATTTAAAAAATGCTACTTCAATATTATGTGACTGTTTTATGAATGTGATAAATGAAATGTATTCATTTTTCAAAGTGCTGGTCAGTTTTGGGGCTTTGCACAGACAAATCTGCCTACCTCATAGTCTGACACTTTCACCATAGAATTACTGCCCTGTGGGATCTCCCAGACAGTGACTGAAACTTTAAACCGCAAAGCCTCTGAGAAGAGCTGACCAAAAGTCTCTTTCGTATATAGTTTATATTTTATGTATATTTGTTGTGTTTGCAAAACCTCTAGGGGACAGCGTTCCCTTTCTAACTCAGATCTAAACATAAACACTTTAAGTGAGCCCAAAAAAGAAACTTTACGTGGTACTGCGTATATTATTGTCCCATTGCCTTAAGGCCTCCCGCATCCGCCACCTAATAATTCTCTAGTCGACCCCTCTTAGTATGTCCTCTGCCGCTCCTCCTCCTCTTTACATGTGAGTTCATTCATGTTTTTGATTATATAGTAAGCAAATACCCCTGTGCCCAGATGTAGGAATAGAAACGTAATTAAATACTGGAAGGGTTCCAGTCATTGTAAGTTTTGACTTGGGGGTCTGACGGAGAGTATTGTGATCGCTACTAATGGGACTGACCCAAATGTACTTAATACAATAGCCACCAGTAATGTCAACGGTTTGGTAACCTAGGGCTTAACGGGCGGGCACACACAAAGAAATCAACGTTTCTAAAGGCAGTACCTAGTAGTGCCCTGGTTCTCAGTCTCAGCAAAGTGGCCACTCACTAGGCCACATAAAGTGAGCTAGAGAAGATTATTCTCGGGCGAGGTCTGTGATATAGGTTTGAGTGATCGTTATGATTTAAAAGTGTGGCAGAGGGGGTAGTGGTATTTCGGTATATGTTCAGCAGTGGTAATGTGGTAATTTTGTACAGGAAGTCTACTGGAATGGAATGCAGTAATAACAAAACAACAGCACAACAAAAGTACGAAAGGCGAAAAAAAAATCAACACAAGAGTCCCAATGGGACACCGTAACAATATAGTGACAACATAAACATAGTACGACAGTCATTGTACAGCAGTAAACCATGAAAGTACAACACAATAAAACACAAAATCAACATAGTACACCATACCATCTAATTATCAGCACTTTATAATAGAACTATAACACAACAGAACTAAACAGCAGTGCAATCGCAGAATACAATACACAATACAAAAACAGTGCAACACAAGACACTGCATGGTTGTCTTTTGACACCCCCAAACAACACCCTCCAACTGACGTTGGAATAAATTACCCCTAGTTAAAAACATTCCACCAACACTGCATACCCTTTGCTTGTATGTTTAGGAAAGCAATACTGTGAGAGCATTGTACAGCAGATGTATGCTTAGAAGTGCGTGGAGTTTATGATGCCTGGGGAGTGGTTTGCTAGGCTGATGTAAAGTGGAACAATGTATCGGTGTTGATCCCCAAGTGCCCGACAGGGGTGAAGAGCAGTGGGCATCTAGGTGTTGGCATTGTGGTCCTCTGTTTGAGGGGTGTGCGTGGTTTTTGGTGGTTATCGCAGTCACCCTGCAGCAGAATATGGCTAATATCAATGTGTCATAGGTTCTGGTAAAAACGTACAACTCAATACAGCGCTTCAGCTAATCAGTGGTGTACCTATTATGCCATGGGCCTTAAAGCAAGAAGTAGAATCTCCACATCCCTTCATTTGGGAGTATAAAAAAATACATATAGTTATAATTAGGACCATGTTTCCAGAGGAAAAGCATTTTTTGAGCTGCCTATATCTTTGGCACTGTTTGACAAATCTTCACAAAATTTTCCAAAAGAAAGTGTTATGCTGATTCTTCTTTTGCATAGAACGTTTCGGTGTGATCTGTGAAGGGGGGGGGGGGGGGGGGGGGGCAGAAAAAGGGGGCTGAAAAAAGGTTGTGTTTCCATGTTACTTTCTATAGGATTCTTTAGACACAACTACAGGCCGAACCATTGGACGGAATTACACCAAAATTGGCAGAAAGCTAGCTTTCAGTACTCAGATTACGCTTTCGCTTATTTGGTGTGAATGCGTTAAGTCGTTTTTGAGAAATCTAGGGAAAATCCAATTTGTATATCTCTGGCTGCAAAGTAATTGCGAACAAAGATGAGCTCATGCAGGGAAATGCACAGCTCTGATTGGCTGCCAACACTTCAAACCAGGAAGTGTTGGCAGCCATCTTGTGACTCAGCTTCAGCCGAATCCCAGAAAAAAGCATTAAAAATAAAGTAAAAGGGGCCAGTGTAAAGACACGCTGACCCCTCAGCAGTGGGGTGGTGTGGGGGGTGGACCTGCCCCCCCCTTGCCCTGGGGACTGCCACCTCCCCAAGGCTTTCAATTAAAATATGCGGGGGTCTGTGCCCCCTCCCCCCACATTCCCCGCTTCCCTGGGTACCACCTCCTCCCCAGGGCTTTCTATTAAAATGGGGGGCAGACCCCCCCCCACCCCCTGTTGTCGTAGGGACCACCACCATCTCAGGGCTTTCAATTCAAATATGCAGGGGCGCCCGCTGCCCTTTGGACCACCACCCCCCCAGGGCAAAGTGTAAAAAAAGGAAAGTGGGCCCCTTTGAGATGCCCAAGCCCTGTGCATCACCACCTCTTCTGGGCTAAGTCCTTCTTGGAGGGCTACGGCGCGGCCCCCCTCGTGGAGCCTCTGATGGCCTTGGGGACTGTCACCTCCCAGGACCGGCTCTTGATATGTCCTGGGCTGCCCACCCCCAGGACATAGCTGTTTGCTGGGGCTTGGCTGCAGCGCTACAGCCAAGCCACAGCAAGCACTCTGCTGTTTGACAGCGGGATCTGTAAAGCAGGTCCTGCTGTCAAACAGTATAGCTTTCATCTCTCAGGGAACAGAGATGAAATACTTCAGCAAGCACAGAGCTGCTTTCAAAGCAGCTCTGTGCTTGCTGAAGCAATGGCACTGCAGGGGAAGCCTTAAGGCTTCCCCTGCAGTGTCAGGTAGCCCGTAAGAGCATTTTATTATAAAAGTTGTTTTTTATTAAAATTAAAAGAAATACATAAATATAGATGGACGGGGGAGCCCTTAAGGGCTCCCTCGCAGTCCCAGATAGCCTACAAAAGGACCAAAAAACCCAAAACACTATAGCACAGTGTGAAGGTCGCAGACCTTCAAATTGAGTTTTAGGTGTTCGAGATCAGCTGGACTCATCTCAATTTTTTTTTTATTCATTATAACAAAACATTAAAAAAGTTTTTTAGATTTTTAATTGGAAACAAATAACTCTAAGCATTTCAGACATTAAAAAACTTGATCTCACAGTCCCTCTCAGACACTTGCACCCACTCACAGACCCACTCAGACCCTCATGCACTCACTCAGAGTGCTAGTCAGACCCTCACGCACCCACTCAGACCCACTCAGATAGTTACACACCCACTCAGACGGTCACACATCCTTTCACAGACCCACTGACACCCTGATGCACCCACTCACAGACCCATGCACATACTGACACAGCCACTAAAACACTGATGTATGCAGTCTCACACCCAGACACTCTGACAGCCACTCTTACCCTCAGATATAGCCTCTCACACCTATTCTCACACCTAGAGAGGCCACAGACAACTTCCGCAGTGCATGCACAAAGGGCTGTGCACAGCATCGGCTTGGGTGGTTACGGGGGATGGCAGCAGGAACTCGCTGCAGGCCAGCCCCTATAAGCAACCTCTACTGTGCACGCGAGAAGGACATGCACAGTGCAAAGTTGGGTGCTTATAGGGGGTTGGGCTCCCCCATGCACTGCTGAAGACTGCGCGGAGTTGGCTGAATTCACGTATAGCAATAAAAATTAGTATATGATAAAAAAAAAGAAATTCACTGAAAAAAACAAAGGTTACAGGTACATTATAGTTAGTTTCTGAATTTACTTGTACAAAACCATAGAAATTCAGCAGTTATAGTTAGAGTTTTTTCAAGTAACTAAAACTCACCCCCTAAGGTTCCTATAACTCGCCCCTTTGCCACGCACAGTTAATTACTCGGCATGTTATATCACTGTTGACATATTTTATGCCATCTTTCATATTCTCACTGCAACATTTGCAATAAAATTATCGATGAGACAACTGTGCATGGTGAGGGCGCGAGTTATAGTTACCTTAGGGTGCGAGTTTTAGTTACTTTAAAGAACTATAACTGCTGAATTTGTACGGTTTTGTACAAGTACATTCAGAACCTAACTATAAAGTCGCTGTGACCTTTGTTTGTTTTTTCAGTGAATATATATATATATATATATATATGTTCGGTGGCATGTGTAGCTGCAGATACACATGCTGTGCATAGTCCGCCGTCTGGTGTTGGGCTCGGAGTGTTACAAGTTGTTTTTCTTTGAAGAAGTCTTTTCGAGTCACGAGACCGAGGGACTCCTCCCACCTCGGTTCCATTGCGCATGGGCGTCGACTCCATCTTAGATTGTTTTCTTTCCGCCGTCGGGTTCGGACGTGTTCCTTTTCGCTCCGTGTTTCGGGTCGGAAAGTTAGTCAGAATCTCGGAAACTACGTCGGTATTGTTTCGTTCGGTATCGGGGTAGTTAGATCCAATCGACACCGAATCTTGAGGAGCTTCGGGAGCCCTTCGGGGTAATTTTGAGCATCCGTCGGGGCCTGGTCGGCCCGACCGCGTGCAACATCGAGACTGATGGAACGGACCCCGTTCCAATTCTGTCCTAAATGCCATAATAAGTATCCTTATACGGATCAACATTTGGTCTGTAACTTGTGCCTGTCCCCCGAGCACAAGGAGGATACGTGCGAAGCCTGTCGCGCGTTTCGGTCGAGGAAAACGCTCAGAGACCGGAGAGCCAGGAGGTTGCAGATGGCATCCACGCCGACAGGACAACAACGGTTCGAGGAGGAGGAAGAAGGATCTTTTTCCATCCACGAGTCGGATTCCGAAGAATTCGACGTCGAAGAACAACCAACCGTGAGTAAGACGTCGAAACAAACATCACACGAAAAGACTGACAAAGCCCAGGGGACGCCACCGCCAACAGGCCATGGTTTAACCCGGAAAGTAGGTGACCGTCCAACGGCACCGAAAAAGGGCGAGCTGCTGTCGAAGTCATCCGACTCCGGTCGAGATACAGGCACGCAGCACTCTCGGGACCGAGAGAGTGACGCAGACAAACTTCGGCACCGACACAGCGGCTCCGAAGTTGGTCGGCACTGAGAGGGCACGACGCCGAAAAAACAAAAGATCTTGTCGGAGCCGAAAAAATCAAGGGACGCGGTTTCGGTGCCGAAACGCCCGGCAACCGAACCGAAAACTGGTTCCTACTCAGAGGAACAGGGACTGTCCTCTCAACTAAAAAAACACAGATTTGAGGAGGAATTACAACCAACGCAGCCTGATCACACGCAAAAGCGGATCTTTATTCAAAAGGATACAGGGAAGATTGGCACTCTTCCCCCAATCAAAAGGAAAAGGAAACTTGACTTCCAGCAAGGGGACAAGCAACCACAAGCGAAGGTGGTAAAGAAGGTAACTCCACCACCCTCTCCACCACCATCAACTCATGCATCACCGGCACAAACTCCACCATTAACACATTCACCAGCTCATACCACAATGAGCCAGGATGATCAGGATGCATGGGACCTCTACGACGCTCCAGTATCGGACAATAGCCCAGAGTCGTACCCAACTAAACCGTCACCACCTGAGGACAGTACATCATATGCACAGGTGGTAGCTAGGGCAGCCGAATTCCATAATGTCTCGCTACATTCGGAGCCTATTGGGGATGACTTCCTCTTTAACACCCTGTCCTCCACCCATAGCCATTATCAAAGCCTTCCCATGCTTCCAGGAATGCTAAGGCACTCGAAACAAATATTTCAAGAGCCAGTTAAAAGCAGAGCCATAACTCCAAGGGTGGAGAAAAAGTACAAGGCTCGGCCCACAGACCCTGTCTTTCTAACATCACAACTGACACCAGACTCAGTAGTTGTGGGGGCAGCTCGTAAAAGAGCCAACTCGCATACATCAGGCGACGCACCACCTCCGGACAAGGAAAGCCGCAAATTTGATGCAGCGGGAAAAAGGGTTGCAGCACAAGCGGCAAATCAGTGGCGCATCGCCAACTCGCAAGCACTCCTGGCGAGATACGACAGGGCTCATTGGGATGAGATGCAACATCTCATCGAACACCTCCCCAAAGAGTTCCAGAAACGAGCGCAACAGGTGGTGGAAGAGGGACAAAGTATCTCGAACAATCAGATACGGTCTCCCATGGATGCAGCGGATACAGCTGCAAGAACAATAAATACTTCAGTCACCATAAGGAGGCACGCATGGCTGCGCACATCTGGGTTCAAACCCGAAATACAACAGGCTGTGCTCAATATGCCGTTTAATGAACAGCAATTGTTTGGGCCGGAGGTCGACACTGCAATTGAAAAACTAAAAAAGGACACCGATACAGCCAAATCCATGGGCGCACTCTACTCCCCGCAGGGCAGAGGCACATTTGGCACATTTCGTAAATCAACTTTTAGGGGAGGGTTTCGAGGGCAACCCACAGAAACCAGCACCTCACAAACAAAACCAACAACCTACCAGGGACAATATCAAAGGGGAGGTTTTCGGGGACAATACAGAGGGGGCCAATTCCCAAGAAACCGGGGAAAATGTCAAGGTCCCAAAACCCCTCAAAATAAACAGTGACTCACAAGTCACACAACACCAGTGGGGGGACGACTAAGCCAGTTCTACACATCTTGGGAGGAAATAACAACAGACACTTGGGTCTTAGCAATTATCCAACACGGTTATTGCATAGAATTTCTCCAACTCCCTCCAAACGTCCCACCGAAAACACACAATATGTCAAAACAGCATATAGACCTTCTAGGACTAGAAGTTCAGGCATTGCTGCAAAAGGACGCAATAGAACTGGTACCACGTCATCAAAAGAACACAGGAGTTTACTCACTGTACTTTCTAATACCAAAAAAAGACAAAACTCTAAGACCAATACTAGATCTCAGAACACTAAACACCTACATCAAATCAGACCACTTTCACATGGTCACATTACAAGACGTAATCCCACTGCTCAAACAGCAAGACTACATGACAACATTAGATCTAAAAGATGCGTTTTTCCATATACCGATACATCCTTCGCACAGAAAATACCTAAGGTTCGTATTCAAAGGAATACATTACCAGTTCAAAGTGTTGCCATTCGGAATAACAACTGCGCCAAGAGTCTTTACAAAATGCCTGGCAGTAGTAGCTGCACATATCAGAAGGCAGCAAATACATGTGTTCCCATACCTAGACGATTGGCTAATCAAAACCAATACGCTAAAACGGTGTTCCCAACACACAAAATATGTCATAGAAACCCTACACAACCTAGGTTTCTCAATCAACTACGCAAAGTCACACCTGCAGCCGTGTCAAACACAGCAATACTTAGGAGCAACAATCAACACAGCAAAAGGGATTGCTACTCCAAGTCCACAAAGAGTACAAACATTTCACAATGTAATACAAACCTTGTATCCAAAACAAAGAGTACCAGTCAAAATAATACTGAAACTACTAGGCATGATGTCTTCATGCATAGCCATTGTCCCAAACGCAAGATTGCACATGCGGCCCTTACAACAGTGCCTAGCATCACAGTGGTCACAGGCACAGGGTCAACTTCTAGATCTGGTATTGGTAGACCGCCAAACATACATCTCGCTTCTATGGTGGAACAGTACAAATTTAAACAAAGGGCGGCCTTTCCAAGACCCAGTGCCAACATACGTTATAACAACGGATGCTTCCATGACAGGGTGGGGAGCACACCTCAATCAACACAGCATCCAAGGACAATGGGACATACATCAAAGAAATTTTCACATAAATCACTTAGAACTGTTAGCAGTATTTTTAGCGTTGAAAGCATTCCAACCCATGATAACCCACAAATACATTCTTGTCAAAACAGACAACATGACGACAATGTATTATTTGAACAAACAGGGGGGGACACACTCGACACAGTTGTGTCTCCTAACACAAAAAATATGGCATTGGGCAATTCACAACCATATTCGCCTAATAGCACAATTTATTCCAGGGATCCAGAACCAACTAGCAGACAATCTCTCTCGGGATCACCAACAAACCCACGAATGGGAAATTCACCCCCAAATACTGAACACTTACTTTCAAATTTGGGGAACACCTCAAATAGATCTCTTTGCAACAAAAGAAAACGCAAAATGCCAAAACTTCGCATCCAGGTACCCACACAGGTACTCCCAAGGCAATGCTCTATGGATGAATTGGTCAGGGATATTTGCGTACGCTTTTCCCCCTCTCCCTCTCCTTCCATATCTAGTAAACAGATTGAGTCAAAACAAACTCAAACTCATACTAATAGCACCAACATGGGCAAGACAACCTTGGTATACAACACTACTAGACCTGTCAGTAGTGCCTCATGTCAAACTACCCAACAGACCAGATCTGTTAACACAACACAAACAACAGATCAGGCATCCAAACCCAGCATCGCTGAATCTAGCAATTTGGCTCCTGAAATCCTAGAATTTGGACACTTAGACCTCACACAAGAATGTATGGAGGTCATAAAACAAGCTAGAAAACCTTCCACTAGACACTGCTATGCAAGTAAATGGAAAAGATTTGTTTATTACTGCCATAATGAGCAAATTCATCCGTTGCATGCGTCTCCAAAAGATGTAGTAGGATATTTACTACATTTGCAAAAATCCAATCTAGCTTTCTCTTCCATAAAGATACATCTCGCCGCAATTTCTGCTTACCTGCAGATTACTCATTCAACTTCCCTGTTTAGAATACCTGTCATTAAAGCGTTTATGGAAGGCCTAAAGAGAATTATACCACCAAGAACACCACCTATTCCTTCATGGAACCTCAACATTGTCTTAACAAGGCTCATGGGTCCACCTTTCGAACCCATGCATTCTTGTGAAATGCAATACTTAACGTGGAAAGTTGCATTTCTCATTGCCATCACATCTCTAAGAAGAGTAAGTGAAATACAGGCGTTTACCATACAAGAACCATTTATTCAAATACACAAGAATAAAGTAGTTCTAAGAACAAATCCAAAATTCTTACCAAAGGTTATCTCACCATTCCACTTAAATCAAACAGTAGAATTACCAGTGTTCTTCCCACAGCCAGATTCAATAGCTGAAAGAGCACTACATACATTAGACATCAAAAGAGCACTAATGTACTACATTGACAGAACAAAAGTAATTCGAAAGACAAAACAACTATTTATTGCCTTCGAAAACCTCATACAGGAAATCCAATTTCAAAACAAGGTATTGCCAGATGGATAGTTAGGTGCATCCAAACCTGCTATCTTAAAGCAAAGAGAGAGCTGCCTATTACACCAAAGGCACACTCAACCAGAAAAAAAGGTGCTACTATGGCCTTTCTAGGAAATATTCCAATGAACGAAATATGTAAGGCAGCAACATGGTCTACGCCTCATACATTTACTAAACACTACTGTGTAGATGTGTTATCTGCACAACAAGCCACAGTAGGACAAGCCGTACTAAGAACTTTATTTCAAACTACTTCCACTCCTACAGGCTGAACCACCGCTTTTGGGGAGATAACTGCTTACTAGTCTATGCATAGCATGTGTATCTGCAGCTACACATGCCACCGAACGGAAAATGTCACTTACCCAGTGTACATCTGTTCGTGGCATTAGTCGCTGCAGATTCACATGCGCCCACCCGCCTCCCAGGGAGCCTGTAGCCGTTTGGAAGTATATCCTCAACATTTGTACATTTGTAAATATATTACTTTAACCTACATTTGGTACATACGTATTCATTCCATTGCATGGGCACTATTACTAGCATACACAACTCCTACCTCACCCTCTGCGGGGAAAACAATCTAAGATGGAGTCGACGCCCATGCGCAATGGAACCGAGGTGGGAGGAGTCCCTCGGTCTCGTGACTCGAAAAGACTTCTTCGAACAAAAACAACTTGTAACACTCCGAGCCCAACACCAGACGGCGGACTATGCACAGCATGTGAATCTGCAGCGACTAATGCCACGAACAGATGTACACTGGGTAAGTGACATTTTCCATATATATATATATATATATATATATATATATATATATATATATATATATATATATATATTGGGATAAAGTAGGCTCTTGACTCCCCGGTTCTACTGCACCTGTGGCACCCTTGATAGCAATGCCCCTGCAGTCATTCTCTGCTCACTCAGTGTGGACTCACAGTGGTACAGCTAAAGCGCGGAGCACCTTAGTGCAAAAACTAAAAAAAAAAAAAATGTGGTCCTCTGAGTGCTGTTTTGGTAGTAAAATAAAGCAATAACAAGATTCAGTGGGCCCCTCGGGGTTCTGTACTCTGTTGCCACTGTACCTGCTGCACCATTTATACATATACATCTGACGCCATACTTGAGTATTTGTGCCTGTTACCAAAAGACAGACTAGCTAAGTTGTGGGAGAGGAAGCGTTCCTGGGAGGCAATGGTTCCCCTTAACTGAAGAGCAAGCAATGGGCCCCATTACACCTCTCCTTCACAAATATGCAAACTTCCTGGCTCATTAATAAGGGGCTCAAGGTGTCATAATTAAAACGTAATCGCAGATATTCGGTTGCTACGTTTTCTTGGTAGCAATAATAATAACAATAATTAGTGGGTGTTTTTTTTATCCTTCCGTATAGTGCTTCCCAATGCGCTATGGGGCAAATTGTTTAAAAAAAATAGATGTTGTTTTACCAAACCCGATTGACGCAGCACTGGACCGACTTAGCTTTTGAGACAAAGGCAGGAAGGATGGCACGCGCTCTGGGATAAAGGAAGGCCAGATGGCGAGCACACAGTCCTGCTTCCCAGAAGTCTGGACAGGACATCCCCTTCTGTAACTGGCCTTCCTTCCCCTTCAATCCTGCCACAAACGTCCGTGAAATTGCTGTAAGTTCAACTTTAGGCAAGTGGCCCGTCCGGAGCAGACACGTCTCAGCACAAGAGTCCAAAACAGCGAGGCTTAGACGCTTTCGGCCAAAGGCTGCTGTTTTGTGCCCGGAAACGTGATTTCAAAGCGTATGATTTATCTAATGGCAGTTGGGCCACAGAGACTAACCGGAGAGTGATATTGTTCCAAAGGGAGGCTCACATTGCTGGTGTCTTCGTACCGTGTGCCAGCATGATCTCATGATTCGGAGAGCTGTCATGCAAGCCAGCAGATTTGTTTTTCTCATTCTCCTTTGGTTTACATTTAAATCTCGGAATTTAGGGGGCGGGGAGCCTGCGGTAGACTGTAATGCAGGATTGAGACACACACCACAATCTCTGGGGAAAAAAAAAGAAAATATTGTAGCACAAAATAGAGGAGGCCTTCTCTGAATCGGAGCTGAAAGGAATGCAAGACGAACTGTTATGTGTTAAATTAAAATTCAAAACCAACAGTAATCTTGGGTGTGATCGGGCAGTAGAGGCAGACTATTCTCAGATAATATTCATTACTGGAATTCATAAACTTTTTCGTAGCAGTTCGTACTAATGAGATTTCTGCCTCTAGTTCAGACCATGTTAATTCCCTAAAAAACATATTCAGTGCTGGGGTGAACAATGATCCCTGAGAACTCCGCCCACAGCACACTGATACCAATGAGGGACTTAACCCTCGTCTAACTCCTGTTATACCAAAGCAAACTATAAGACATATAAATAACACCAGAAGTGGCGAGGGCAAGTAGAATTGTGACAAGGAAGACCAGGTCTCAGCGTAGTAAAGATACCGGTAAGTAATCCGGGCATTTCCTCCTCATCTGTCTTCCTTGTCTCAGTCCTTAGTAATGCTTTATGAACATCTAACAATTGTAATAACTGTTCTTACGGTGATAAGTGAGACTCAAATAACTGGTAAAAACAATACCTTCATTTAAATTAAATGAGGATACTACCTCAGGTAGAAGGGACCGTTCATTTCTCAAAACTAACTTACCTGGAAAACAGTTGAGAAATGTTTCATCATTCAAAAAACCTCCAATTCCTTCTAATTGCCTTCCAGATATAGGGGGTTATTACAATTTAGGAGGAGGTGTTAATCCATCCCAAAAGTGACGGTAAAGTGACGGATATACCACCAGCCGTATTACGAGTCCATTATATCCTATGGAATTCGTAATACGGCTGGTGGTATATCCGTCACATTTGGGACGGATTAACACTTCCTCCAAAGTTGTAATAACCCCCTAAGTGTTTTGAAAAAAAGCATTAAAAGATAGGAATTTTAGAGAAACCAATTCTAATAATTTAAAAGGAGAACTCTCTACATCTCTGAGAGCCAGTGGTATATCCCTAGAACGGATGGGGTAAAGATAACAGATCTCTTGCTATGTAACGTCTTTAGTAGTCTGTTACAAGACCTTCTACCTCTACATCCTTTTCTCTTAAGTTTTTAAGAGCAGTCCATTGACTTCCTAAAGTGGGAGCAGTCAACTCCAGTAAAAATCCATCTTCATGGAATTCTAAAATTAATGGTTGGGGACAAGAGGAAGCAATTACCCCTTTGTGCTTTAACAGTGTTCCAAATTCTTCCATTTTCTAAGATAATTCTTTAAAGTGGAAGGTCTTCTTTACTCTATAATTGAACAGTCTACCTCCTCTGAAAAACCTAGATCAATCAGTTCCCTCATTTCTACTTCCAGACCACCAGCTGGAGTTTCACTGGGGAAGACCCTGGAAGAAGAGGGACTCAAAGAGGGGACTAATTGAAAGAATGCTGGTCAATTGAAAGAATTGCTGGAAGCCACAGCCTCAGAGTACAGTAAGGGTCTACCAATAGGGCCTAAGCCTTCTCCTGAATGACCTTCCTTAGCACTCTGGAAAATAAGGGAATTGGAGGAAAGGCATAAACTAGCACCTTTAGTCAGTGAACCTAAATTGCATCCAGAGCCCAGGCTTTCTGCGATGGGATAAGGAAGCAGAATCTGAAAAGCAACAAATTCTGTTCCGTTGCACACATCTATCCAAGGAGGACTAAACCTCTGAATGATCTGATGGAATTTCAAAGGACTGAAACTCATTGAGGTTGAAGATGGAAAACTCCTGCTCCATTTGCCCGCATCGTCACTCTCTCTCCCCTTCACACAGCCACATCTTCCTTACTAGAGAATGTGTCTCACACAAAGACGTGTTACCACAACTGTTAACACAATATTTAATATTTTACACAAAAAGTACTACGCCCGAAACATGATCCTGCTGGAAATAGAATAAAACAGGAGTTGATAGAGGGCTAGTCCCTCATTTGTATCAGTGTGCTGTGAGCAGGGTTCTGAGGGATCATTGCCTACACTGACATTGAATTTTTAGGAGAGTTAACATGCTCCACGCCTTAGGCAGATACTCATTAGTAAAGACTGGTACGACAAAGTCATGAGGCAATGAAAACATTTGCAGTGTGATGCAGAATATTCAGGAAAGACTGCTTCTCAGAGAACATATGGAACCTGACAGCCTTAGGATGGTCATCCCCCAACTTTTTGCTTGCCTCCCTCCACTTTACTGACACTGTTTTTGCTGGTTTTAGGACTTCTAACCAGTGCTAAAGTACGTAGGTTCTCTCCCTTAAAACATGGTAACATTGGTTCATACCCAATTGGCATATTTGATTTACTTGTAAGTCCCTAGTAAAGTGCACTGCATGTGGCCAGTGCCTTTAGATTGAATGCTACTACTGGGCCTGCAGCACTGGTTGTGCCACTCACATAAGTAGCCCTTTAACCATGTCTCAGGCCTGCCATTGCAAGGCCTGTGTGTGAAGGTTCACTGCCACTTTAACTTGGCATGTAAAAGTACTTGCCAAGCCTTAAACTCCCCTTTTTCTACATATGTCACCCCTAAGGTAGGACCTAGGTAACCCAGATGGCTGGAGGGTGCTGTGTATGTAAAAGGCAGGACATATATCTGTGTGTTTTATATGTCCTGTTAGTGGAAAACTCCTAAATGAGTTTGCCACTGCTGTGAGGCCTGCTCCTTTCATAAGCTAACATTAGGGCTACCCTCATATACTGTTTGAGTGGTAGGTTCTGATCAGAAAGGGGTAAACAGGTCATATTTAGTATGGCCAGAATGATAATACAAAATCCTGCTTATTGGTGAGGTTGGATTTTATATGACTATTTTAGAAATGCCACTTTTAAAAGGTGAGCATTTCTCTGCACTTAAAATCCATCTGTGCCTTACAGCCTGTCTTCAAACCACGTCTGGGCTGGTTGACAGCTCCTTTGTGCATTTCACCCAGTCAACCACAAACACAGAATAATCAGTCACACCTGCACTCATCTGCATACTGAATGAGCCTTCCTGGGCAGGAAGGGTGGAGGGGCCTGACACTTACGTTTCAAAGGCTAGTGGCCTTCCCTCACACAATGTACTTCCAAACCCCCTACTGGGGACCCTGGCAGACAGACCTGTACTGAAAGGGAACGTTGTGCACTTCAAACCCACTCTTTGAAGTTTCCCCCACTTCAGACCCACCTTTGGGTATATAAATTAGGTCCCTGACCCCACCACCTCAGACACTTCCTGGGACAGGCACTCTGAACCAGATCCTGCAACCTGCCAAGAGGAGCTGCCTGACTGCCCAAATGACTCACCTGGACTGCTTTGCTGTGAAGGACTGCTTCCTTGCTGTTGCCCTGCTGCCGTGCTGGCCTCTGGCTCTGCTTAGAAGCTCTCTCCAAGCACTTTTACAGCCAGACAAGAGTTCAGCAAGGCAGCAGGGCAACAGCAAGGCAACGGTCCTTTGTAGAAAGCAGTCAGGTGAGTCCTTTAGGCAGCCAGGCAGTTCTTCTTGGCAGGATGCAGGTTCTGGTTCAGGTTTCTTCTCCAGCAAGTGTCTGATGAGGTAGGACAGAGGCCCTGTTTTATAACCAAATGTGCCTTTGAAGTGGGGGAGACTTCAAAGTGTGGCTAAGAAGTGCGCCAGGTCCCTTTTCAGTTCAATCCTGTCTGCCAGGGTCCCAGTAGGGGGTGTGTCAGTCCTTTGTGTGAGAGCAAAAAGAAATGCTCACTTTCTAAAAGTGGCATTTCTAGAATAGTAATATTAAATCCAACTTCACCAGTCAGCAGGATTTGGTATTACCATTCTGGCCATACTAAATATGACCTTCCTACTCCTTTCAGATCAGCAGCTACCACTTCAATACTGTATGAGGGCAGCCCCAATGTTAGCCTATGAAAGGAGCAGGCCTTGCAGTAGTGCAAAACGAATTTAGGAGTTTTACACTACCAGGACATGTAAACTACACAGGTACATGTCCAGCCTTTCACCCACACAGCACCTTGCTCTAGGGGTTACCTAGGGCACACATTAGAGGTGACTTATATGTGGAGAAAGGGGAGGTTTAGGCTTGGCAAGTACTTTTAAATGCCAAATCGAGGTGACAGTGAAACTGCACACACAGGCCTTGCAATGGCAGGCCTGAGACAAGGTAAAGGGGCTACTTGAGTGGGTGGCACAACCAGTGCTGCAGGCCCACTAGTAGCATTTAATCTACAAGCCCTATGCACATATAGTGCACATTACTAGGGACTTATAAGTAAATTAAAATAGTCCAGTCAGGTATGATCCAAGGTTACCATGTTTAAAGGGAGAGAGCATATACACTTTAGCAATGGTTAGCAGTGATAAAGTGCGCAGAGTCTAAATGCCAGCAAAAACAGTGTCCAAAAAGTGGAGGGAGGCAGGCAAAACTTTACGGGTGACCACCCTAAGGCTGTCAGGTCTAACATGTGTCCCCCCCAGCTGAAAGTGGGGAGAGCTACCCGACCTCCTGGGAACTCTCATCGATAAAGCAGAAGTATCTGGAAAGACCATCAGCATTGGCGTGGTCAACCCCTGGGCGATGCTCCACCATAAAGTCCATCCCATGTAGGGAAATGGACCACCTCAAGAGTTTAGGATTTTCACCCCTCATCTGCATGAGCCATCTGAGGGGCCTGTGGTCTGTCTGAACCCGGAAGTGAGTCCAAAACAGGTATGGCCTCAGCTTCTTCAGTGCCCAGACCACAGCAAAAGCTTCTCTCTCTCTGTTCCTGTGGTAATAGCCTTCTGCTAATAAAGACTACTGGTTGGTCTAGGCCCTCCTCATTTAGCTGTGCAAGGACCGCCCCTATGCCATGCTCTGAAGCGTCTGTCTGCACGATAAATTCCTGGGAGTAGTCAGGGGCCTTGAGCACGGGGGCCATGCACATGGCTTCCTTCAGAGAGTCAAAGGCTTTCTGGCAAGCCTCTGTCCAATTCACCAACCTAGGTTGTTTCTTGGAATTGAGTTATGTCAAGGGTGACACAATGGTACCATAGCCCTTGACAAATCTGCGGTAGTATCCTGTGATGCCTAAAAAGGCTCTCACCTCAGTCTGTGTTCTAAGTGGTTGCCAGGCCTTGATCATTTCAATCTTGGCCTGGAGTGGCTGCACCTTGCCATGACCCACTAGGTGTCCCAAGTACACCACGGAACCCTGCCCAATCTGGCACTTACTAGCCTTGATGGTCAGGCCTGCCTTTTGCAGGGACTGAAGCACCTCCTTGAGGTGGAGCAGGTGTTCCTCCTAGCTGGAACAATAGACAGCTAAGTCGTCCAGGTAGGCTGCATAGAAAGCATCCTTGCCAGCTAGGACCCCGTCAACCAACCGTTGGAAGGTAGCGGGGCATTTTTCAACCCAAATGGCATCACCCGGAACTTGTAATGGCCATCAGGGGTGGAAAATGCAGATCTCTCTTTAGCCCCCTCAGTCAGGGCGATCTGCCAGTACCTTGAAGTAAGATCAAACGTACTCAGGAACTTGGCAGCGCCCAGTCTGTCAACGAGATCATCAGCTCGGGGGATGGGGTGAGCATCAGTCCGCGTGACTGAGTTGAGACCCCGGTAGTCCACACAGAACCTGAGTTCTGGCTTCGAACCTGGGGCAGTAGCCTTAGGGACCAACACCACTGGGCTGGCCCAGGGACTACTGGATTTCTCGATAACCCTTAAAGCTAACATCTTGGAGACCTCCTCCTTGATGCTGGCCTTCACCTTATCCGATAACGTGTACATTTTGTTCTTCACAGGGAGACTGTCACCTGTGTCAATGTCATGAACACAGAGGTGGGGCAGTCCAGGAGTAAGGGAGAAGAGGGGGGAGAACTGCTCCAACAGCTCATAGCAGTCTCCTCTCTGGTTTAGAGTCAGGGAGTCAGGGAAAATGACACCTTTCACTGACCCATCACCTTCTTGGGCAGAGAGGAGGTCGGGGAGAGGTTCACCCTCCTCTTCCATTCCTTCATCTGTTACCAGAAGCATGTTGATTTCAGACCTCTCAAAATGAGGCTTCAATCGGTTGACATGGAGCACCCTTAGGGGGTTCCTGGGGTTTGGAGGTCCACTAGGTAAGTGGCCTCCCCTTTCCGCTCCTTTACTTGAAATGGGCCAGTCCAGCGGCCCTGGAGAGCTCTAGGCTCTACTGGCTCCATTACCCACACTTTGTCTCCAGGTTGAAACTCTACCAGGGTGGCCTTCTGGTCATACCAGCGTTTCATTACCTCTTGACTGGCCTCAAGGTTACTTTTGGCCTTTTTCCAGAAGCGGGTCATCTGGTTGCAGAGGGCCAACATGTAGCTGACCACATCCTGAGGGGGTGCCTTTGGAGCTTTCTCCAACCCCTCCTTGACAATGCTTAAGGGTCCCCTAACAGGGTACCCATAGAGAAGCTCAAAGGGACTGAACCCTACCCCCTTCTGGGGTACCTCTCTGTAAGCAAAGGGAAGGCATGGTAAGAGGATGTCCCACTTACGCCTCAGGGAGGCCACCAATCATGCCTTTCAAGATCTTGTTGAATCTCTCCACTAGACCATTAGATTGGGGGTGATAGGGTGTGGTGAACTTGTAGGTTACACCACACGCATCCCACATAGACTTCATGTATGCAGACATGAAGTCAGTGCCTCTGACAGACACTATCTCCTTTGGGAATCCCACACAGGTAAATATCCTGATCAGAGTTCTGGTCACCACCGGTGCAGTTACGGTCCTCAGATGGATTGCCTCTGGGTAACGGGTGGCATGGTCCACCAAAACCAGGATGAAACTGTTGCCTAGGGCAGTTTTGGGGTGCAAGGGACCAACAAAGTCGATGCCCACCCTTTCAAAGGGGGTGCCAGGAAGTGGAATCAGGGGGGTCTTAACTCTTTTTCCTGTTTTACCACTGGCCTGGCAGGTAGGACAATATCTACAGAACGTATCTGAGTTTTTCCTTATTCTGGGCCAATAAAAGTGGGTGACAAGCCTGTCAAAGGTCTTGCCTTGCCCCAAATGTCCTGCCAGGGGAATGTCGTGAGTCAGACCCAGTAGGAAGGTTCGGTAACACTGGGGGACCACCAGCGCACGCGCTGCCCCAATGGCCGGAACCCTAGGCTCACTGTAGAGGAGATCATTCTCCCAATATATGTGGTGATCGTGAGAGGCTTCACCTGCCTCCTGGGCTGAGACTTGCTTCCTCAGACCCTCTAGAGTGGGACATTCTTTCTGCGCCTTGCAGAGTTCCTCCCTGGTGGGTCCACCCTTAACTTGCTAGCCAGCAAGCTCAGGTAGATCACCTACGGTGGCAATGTCTTCCCCAGTTGGCTCGGGAGCCTCCTCCTCAGGAGCCCCGTCAACCACTGCGGGAACTTCTGGCACTGGATTCCCGTGCCCCTTGCCCCTCCTCTTGGCAGTTCTCTGGGCCATTGTTCCAGGCTCCAGACGTCCTTGACTTCCCTCTCGGTCAGCCATGGACCGTGTGGTCATGCAGACCCACTCAGGTAACCCTAACATCTCCAGATGAGATCTGACCTCTTCTTCTTTCCAAGCAGTATGCTCAAGATCATTGCCTAACAGACAATCTACAGGCATGGCAGGACTCACAGCTACTTTCAGAGTACCAGAGACCCCTCCCCCCCACTCAAAGGTAACCAGATCCACCAGTAGGTGACTCTCACAATTGTCAGCGACTATGACCTGGTGGAATGTATTAGGGACTATCTGCTCTGTTGACACCAGCTGACTCTTGATAGTAGTCATACTGGCTCCTGTGTCACGCAGAGCCTCCACCTTTTGCCCATCAATGGTAACCCACTGCCTGTACTTGGAAGTATTTTGGGGCATGTGGGCTTTGGGCACCATTTGTCCTTCTCCCAGGGACACTAGGGAAATCTCTACCTGCTCCCCAAAGCTATCTGGGTCCATCTCCCCCCGAGCGCTAGACTAGTCAACCCAGGTGTCTGTCCAGTAGTGGGCGGTGCCCTCTTGGAGCACTGGGGGTCGCCTTTATAGTGACCATATTGGTAGCATTCTAAGCATTTGGGGTTGGATATCCCTGATTTATCATAAGTCCCTGGCTTTTTCCCAAATCTGGAAAAGGAATGGTTGCCACCTCCTCCCTGGGAATTCTTTTGGGGGCCTTTGGAGAGTTCCCTATCTGTAAGTTTATCTCCCCCCTCTTTCTTCTGTTGGGAACCCTGACCACCTTTGTGGGTGTCCCCCCCAGGTACCTTTTTGGACACTCTGGTGCTAACCCAGAGGTCTGCCTCCTCAGCAAGCTTCCTGGCGCAACTCTGTAAAAGTACTATTGAGCATATGCTCTCTCAGAATCAAGTCATATAGCCCTTTATGATTATCTACTTTGTTGCCCGCACCCATCCATTCATTGCCTTGCTGGAAAAGTCAAAGAAATCTACCCATGTTTGTGCGGTTTGTTTGGTGCTGTCCCTGAACCTCTGACGGTATCCCTCAGGGGTCAGCCCAAACTTGGCAAGTAAAGTGGCTTTCTGAAGTGGGTATGTGTTTTGATCAGGTTGATCCAATGTGAGAAGTGTGTCCCTCCCCAATGGCGGCACATAACTCCACATATCTACCCCCCATTGCCCTTCAGGAACCTTATGAGCCCTTAGTGCAACTTCATAAGCAGCTAACCATTTATCTATGTCATCTCCCACCACAAAACTGGGCACCACATTTTTGGGTTTACGAACCTTCTTTTCTCCAGCAGGTCCTGTCTGTATGCTGCCACCATTATTGCTGAATTCAGACTGTCTCGCCTTGATCTCCAGCTCCTTGAGACTCAGTTCATGAGCCAACAATAGTTTCTTTTCAGCCAAAGCTCTTTCAGCTTCCACCTGTTTGGCTGCTCTTTCAGCTTCAGCTTGTTTGGCTTGTCTCTCAGCCTCAGCTTGTTTGGCTTATCTCTCTGCCCTCTTGTCTTCCTGTTGGGCCTCAATTTTGAGTTTTGCCATTTGCAATTGGAACTCCCTTTCTTCTCTCCTTTCCTCTGCGGTCAGGCTTTGCACAGAGACACTTCTCCCTGGTCTGGAAGGGGGCACAATTGCAGTGGTAACATCATCCACTGATAGCAACAAATCCTCTGAGGGGCCGTTTTCTGGCTCCTCTTCCTCATCATCCTCCTCTAAATGGGCTTCTGCCAAGGCCCTCAGCGCCACTTGAAAGTCCTCCTTTTTGGAGGCCTCTTGGGTAGGTACTCTCATCACCCTGCAGAACCCTCTTAGCTGTTTGACCGTATATGTATCCAACAGGGCTAGGTCAAAGTCTCCTACTTGAGACCCAGTCAGAGACATGTTGAGTGAGGATTTAGTTTTTGAAAATTGTCAGGAGAAACGAATTTGCAAGAGACAAAATCAAGTTGACCTTCAACTGTGGGTAGGTAGTGAAATACTTAGCTACTGTATGTCACTGCACAAATACAAGTCCTATCCCACCGCTGCCACCAATGTTAGAAATTGGGTTTTTGGTTGGCAGTCAGGTTACCCTCTGTCCAAGCAAGAACCCTCACTCTAGTCAGGGTAAGCTGTCAGGTCTAACAGTAAACCAATGCAGAAAGCAGAAGGGTTAGTCAGAAAGTCAATAATTCATAATAATCAAGAGGATAACATAATGTAAACCTCTAAAAACACTCTAAGTATAACGTCAAATCAACCTAGGCCATAGAGACTGCTCAGTAACACTAGGGAAAGCTCTGGCACCCACCCTAAATAAGGCACTTTTTATAAGTTCACAGGAGTAGAGAGTCATGCCCCCAACATAATATGAGGTGTTAACACAGGGCTCAACTAGTAACTTTACATACCACAAGCCAGAAAATAGTGCAGAAAGTGTGTTTGTAAAACATGCTCAATCTATGAACCAGCCGAAAATTAGTAAACAAGTTTCCCCGTTATCTTACAAACAAGGGAAAATGGCGTAGCGTGATTGAACAATAAATCGTTTTAAAATGAGTATACAATACCGTTGTGACCGCAAGTAGCAACAGCCTTAAGTTTGAAACACTACTACATGTCCGGCAGGCTTTCTTCAAAGCACATTAATTGATAGTCAGGATATCTAAGGCACACGTGTAAGTAAATGATTTGTGTCCATGTTTCTGTGATATGTCCAATCTTCTTTTACATTAATTGATACAGAGGAAATAAGCAACCATAGGGATGAGATCACATTTTTCTCTATTTTACGAAAAAAGAAATCAGAAGACAAAGGAATCATGTGCACAGTGCAACTTTTTAAAAGTCACATTTCTTTAGCTGTGTGTGCATCCAGACCTAAGGCCTGTAAATTAATTTTGCAGACTACTTGTGCAAACTTAAACTCATGAAAATGAACAATAGTCTTTAGTAATACATCTACTTTAACAAGCTCTGCTCTGATATTGTTTGAAATTTTCACAGACACTACACTACTGTAAGTCATTGCTTTGTGTTTCTTCTTTTACATTTACTCTGAGGTGTTCAATTAATCAAACACCTTTGATTTACTGTTGTCCAACTTGACTTTCATTTTTTTGTTCATTTTCTTTTCACAACCATAATTAACTTTATCTCATAAGCTGAGACCTTCCAGAAGTTTTGGTAAACAAAATTAAACTAAGATTAAATACAAGTATGGGTGTAATATCTTTTTCATTAAACATCCCTACAACACGCAACCATTCAACAATACTTACAATTCCTTTTTCAAGTGTACTGAAGCATAAACCAAAGCACAGGTCTTTTCCAAAGTTTTAGCTTCATGCAAAACATTAGTTATGCTACTAATATGTTAATACATTAATTTGCATGCTGGTATCAAGTCCAGATGTACAACATTTCTCAACCTTTATTACACGGCACACACCACCTTTTTTTGCAAGCAAAATATTCAAAGCCATATTACATAAATGGCAATAATTTCTTCATTTATCATAGTCAGTGTACCTGCTGATTTGCTAACTAATCGATGTACAAAAGTTGACATTTTCTTCTCTTCACATCTTTCAAAGCCACACCAATAGGAGGAATTAAAACACCAAATATATCCATAAGTACTTGTTCAAAACCACATATCACTCTTTTAAGGATTTAAATGTTTGAGTACAATTTGCTCATATTTAATCAAACAGTTGTTTGTAAGATGTTGGGTACGGGTAGTTGTCAGCAAGTTCTCAACTGAATGTGGAACTAGCATGATATCTTGGTGTTTCCTCACAATAATTTCAGTTTGCACAATTGCCAGAGAAGTTGCTAAAAGGCTCTTTGTGCACCAAGGAAGAGACACACCTGCTGTGTCCATTATAGCAGAAGAATATGCAGATCAGTCACTTCACCCAGGTGCTTCTTTTCAAGAGCTGAATGTGCACACTTTTACTTTCATGACAGAAGAAATAACAATCTTTCTCATAATTTAGATTTCCTAGAGCTGAGGTGCTATGTAAGCTTTGTTTGAGATCCAGGAAAGCTTGCAAACCTTCAGGTTACTTGGCGCCTCATATCACTGTGAGTCAGCCTCTGTAAAAGCTTTGCGATCATAGAAAAGTTTGGAACCCACAGATGACAGTAGTCAACCATCCTTATAAACATCCTCATTTCTCTCTGTGTGGTTGGTGGACTCATTTTCAGAATCACAAAAATAGGTCCATTTTAACACCTTCATTACTCCCAGCTCAGTCTTGTGTCCTAACTAAATCACTTCTTCCTGAAAATACTATAATGTTGCAGGAGACTCTTTATCACCACTTTTAGCTAATTTGTTCAGCAATATAATTTTGTGTCATATCTACATCCCTTTCTTGTGTTAGCTAAACCAGCAGGTGTAGGAAAGTAGCCTCTTTCTAGCCTTGTTACCCCCACTTTTGGCCTGTTTGTGAGTATATGTCAGGGTGTTTTTACTGTCTCACTGGGATCCTGCTAGCCACGGCCTAGTGCTCATAGTGGAAACCCTATGTTGTCAGTATGTTTGATATGTGTCACTGGGATCCTGCTAGACAGGACCCCAGTGCTCATACGTTTGTGGCCTATATGTGTTCCCTGTGTGGTGCCTAACTGTACCACTGAGGCTCTGCTAACCAGAACCTCAGTGTTTATGCTCTCTCTGCTTTTAAAATTGTCACTGCCGGCTAGTAACTAATTTTACCAATTCTGATTGGCACACTGGAACACCCTTATAATTCCCTAGTATATGGTACCTAGGTACCCAGAGTATTGGGGTTCCAGGAGATCCCTATGGGCTGCAGCATTTCTTTTGCCACCCATAGGGAGCTCAGACAATTCTTACACAGGACTGCCACTGCAGCCTGAGTGAAATAACGTCCACGTTATTTCACAGCCATTTTACACTGCACTTAAGTAACTTATAAGTCACCTATAGGTCTAACCCTCACTTAGTGAAGGTTAGGTGCAAAGTTACTTAGTGTGAGGGCACCCTGGCATTAGCCAAGGTGCCCCCACATTGTTCAGAGCAATTTCCCCGGACTTTGTGAGTGCAGGGACACCATTAGACGCGTGCACTACAGTAGCGTCACCATAGTAACTCCGAACATGGGCATGTAACATGTCTAGGATCATGGAATTGTCACCCCAATACCATTCTGGTATTGGGGGGACAATTCCATGCATCCCTGGGTCTCCAGCATAGAGCCCGGGTACTGCCAAACTAACGTTCGTGGGTTTTCTCTGCAGCTACCACTGCTGCCAACCCTCAGACAGGTTTCTGCCCCCCTGGGGCCTGGGCAGCCCAGTCCCAGGAAGGCAGAACAAAGGATTTCCCCTGAGAGAGGGAGTTACACCCTCTCCCTTTCGAAATAGGTGTGAAGGGCCTGAGAGGAGTAGCCTCTCTTGGCCTCTGGAAATGCTTTGAAGGGAACAGATGGTGTCCTCCTTGCATAAGCCAGTCTACACCGGTTCAGGGATCCCCCCAGCCCTGCTCTGGCGCGAAACTGGACAAAGGAAAGGAGAGTGACCACTCCCCTGACCATCACCTCCCAGGGGAGGTGCCCAGAGCTCCTCCAGTGTGTCCCAGACCTCTGCCATCTTGGATGCAGAGGTGTGAGGCCACAATGGACACCTCTGAATGGCCAGTGCCAGCAGGTGACGTCAGAGACCCCTCCTTATAAGTGCTTACCTTTCTCTGTAGACAATCCTCCTCTGAGGGCTATTTAGGGTCTCTCCTGTGGGTATCTCAGCAGATAACAAATGCAAGAGCTCACCAGAGTTCCTCTGCACTTCTCTCTTCGACTTCTGCCAAGGATCAACCACTGACTGCTCCAGGACGCCTGCAAAACTGCAACAAAGTAGCAAGAAGGCTACCAGGAAGATTGTAGCGCCTCATCCTGCCGGCTTTCTCAACTGTTTCCTGGTGGTGCATGCTCTGAGGGCTGTCTGCCTTCACCCTGCACTAGAAGCCAAGAAGAAATCTCCAGTGGGTCGACGGAATCTTCCCCCTGCCAACGCAGGCACCAAATTTCTGCATCACCGGTCTTCTGGGTCCCCTCTCATCCTGACGAGCCTGGTCCCCGGAACACAGGAGCTGGGTCCAAGTGTCCACAACAGTCCAGTGGCCCTTCTGTCCAAATTTGGTGGAGGTAAGTCGTTGCCTCCCCACGCCAGACAGTAATCCTGTGTACTGCGTGAACTGCAGCTGCTAGGGCTTCTGTGCACTTTTGCAAGACTTCCTTCGTGCACAGCCCAGCCCAGGTCCCCAGCACTCCGTCCTGCAGTGCCCAACTCGCTGAGTTGGACTCTGACTTTGTGACACTCCCTTTTGTTGTGCTGAGTCGACCGCCGTGCTCAGATCTTCTGAACGCCTGTTCAGGTGCCTCTGCGGGTGCTGCCTGCTTCTGCATGGGCTCTCCGTGTTGCTGAGCGCCCCCTCTGTCTCCTCCTCCAAGGGGCGACCTCCTAGTCCTTCCTGGGCCCTGGCAGCACCCAAAACCTTCAACTGCGAGTCTTGCAGCTAGCAAGGCTTGTTTGCGGTCTTTCTGTGTGGAAACAACTCTGCATCCTCCAGCACGCCGTGGGACATCTTCTGACCAAAGGAGAAGTTCCTGGCACCTTCTGTTGTTGCAGAATCTTCAGCTTCTTCCACCCGGAGGCAGCCCTTTTGCACATTCATCCGGGGTTTAGTGGGCTCCTGCCCCCCCTGGACACTTGCGTGAATCTTGGACTTGGTCCCCTTCCTTTACAGGTCCTCAGGTCCAGGAATCCGTCTTCAGTGCTTTGCAGTCAGTTGTTGTTCTTGCAGAATCCCCTATATTGACTTTACTGTCTTTCTGGGGTAGTAGGTTAACTTTACTCCTACTTTTCAGGGTCTTGGGATGGGGTATCTTGGACACCCTTAGTGTTTTCTTACACTCTCTGCGACCCTCTACACGCTACACTAGGCCTGGGGTCCATCTGTGGTTCGCATTCCACTTTTGGAGTATATGGTTTGTGTTGCCCCAAGGCTTATTTACTCCTATTGCATTCTATTGTGTTCTACAGTGTTTGCACTAATTTTCTAGCTGTTTACCTACCTGATTTTTGGTTTGTGTGTGTATATTTTGTCTATATTGCTTACCTCCCAAGGGAGT
Source organism: Pleurodeles waltl (assembly GCF_031143425.1). Taxonomy (NCBI): domain Eukaryota; kingdom Metazoa; phylum Chordata; class Amphibia; order Caudata; family Salamandridae; genus Pleurodeles; species Pleurodeles waltl. Next base: position 1,228,140,907 of record NC_090440.1, on the reverse strand, counting down.
ATATCCTCTGAGATACTTTTGGCATATTGTCACTAAAATAAAGTACCTTTATTTTTAGTAACTCTGAGTATTGTGTTTTCTTATGATATAGTGCTAAGTGATATAAGTGGTATAGTAGGAGCTTTGCATGTCTCCTAGTTCAGCCTAAGCTGCTCTGCTATAGCTACCTCTATTAGCCTAAGCTGCTATAACACCTCTAATCTACCAATAAGGGATAACTGGACCTGGCACAAGGTGTAATTACCACAAGGTACCCACTATAAGCCAGGCCAGCCTCCTACATTGGTGGTGCAGCGGTGGGATAAGTACTTGTAACTGCTTTACCACTTTGTCATTGGTGCTTTTCATAAGAAAAACATATACCAAATACTTCAGAATATACACATTGACCTAAACAGTTTAACTTTCCTTCTCTAAAACTTTCTAAAAAGTTTCTGAAAAGTTCTGAAAACTTTTAAAAGTTTTCAAAAAGTTTGAAAACGTTTTCTCTGTTCTTTCAAAAGTTCTAACAACTTTTTTCTCTCTCTGTCCTAAACCTTTTCTGTCATGTCTGCAGTAGAGCTTACTCCCCCAGTTGTCCAGGCAACATATGGGAATCTAAACTTTAAAAGTTTGAGGGGTCTCTGCATTGAAAGAGGTTTAGCAATTGGAAAGAATCCTACAAAACATATACTCCTCAGCCTTCTCCTAGAAAGTGACCAGAACCTGTCTGGCCCATCTCAGGATCAGGAGGTAGTGGAGGGGGGTACCCAGTCAGACTCAGAGGAGTCCCCTAAGGTTGCTGGGGAGGGTTCTTCCAAGGACCTGTCAGCTTCCAGGCCACCTAGTGACAGTGGTAGTGGGAGGGGGCCACACATTAGTAGGGCACCTTTCACTACTAAAGGCCAGGTTACTAGAGTCCAGCCAGTTAGGGACAGGTCTATCTCTGTCAATTCCCACATTTCTTTTGTTCTCTCACAATTCTCAAGCCTCCCACCCTGAGGATAACTTAATGGACAGGGAACTCAGAAAGCTGAGGTTGAGAGAGGCCAGACTGAAGCTTAAACAGCAGCAGCTGGCCTTAGACAGGGAATCTCTGGATGTGGAAAGGGAAAGGCAGAAGTTGGGGTTAGTTCCCGATGGTGGCAGCAGCAGTGTTTTTGATAGCAATCCTGATAGAGAGCAAGATTCCAGAAACCTGCATAAGATAGTCCCCCCTTACAAGGAAGGGGATGACATTAACAAGTGGTTTGCTGCACTTGAGAGGGCCTGTATGGTAGAGTTGGTCCCTCAAAGGCAGTGGGCTGATATTGTGTGGCTATCTTTCACTGGTAAGGGTAGGGATAGGCTCCTTACTGTCAGAGAAAGTGATGCTAATAACTACAAAGTTTTGAAGGATGCACTCTTGGATGGATTTGGCTTAACCACTGAACAATACAGGATTTAGTTCAGAGACACCAGAAAAGAGTCCTCTCAAGACTGGACAGACTTTGTAGACTGTTCAGAGAAGGCTTTGGAGGGTTGGTTACATGGCAGTAAGGTGACTGACTATGAAAGCCTGTATAATCTAATCCTGAGAGAGCATATTTTGAACAATTGTGTGTCTGATTTGTTGCACCAGTACCTGGTAGACTCAGATCTGACCTCTCCCCAAGAATTGGGAAAGAAGGCAGACAGATTGGTCAGAACAAGAGTGAACAGAAAAGTTCATACAGGAGGTGACAATGATGGCAAGAAGAAAGATGGTGAGAAATCTCAGGATAAGCATGGGGATAAAGGTAAAACTAAAGATCCTTCTTCAAATCCTAAACACTCTTCAGGGGGTGGTGATAAATCAACTTCCTCCTCTTCTTCACAACCCATACACACTAAAAAGTATTGGTGCTATGTGTGTAAAAATAAAGGCCATAGGCCAGGGGATAAGTCCTGCCCAGCTAAACCCCCCGAGCCTACCACCACTAGTACATCAAACTCTAGTGCCCCTAGCAGTAGTGGTAATAGTGGTGGGACTGCTGGCAACAGTCAAAATAAGGGTGTAGTTGGGTTCACTTTTGGGTCCATCATAGAAACTTGGGTAGTCAGTCCCAAGACAGTTTCTGTCACACCTGGTGGCACTGGCCTTGCCACACTGGCTGTTTGTCCCCTCACAATGGATAAGTACAGGCAGACAGTTTCAATAAATGGTGTTGAGGCTCAGGCCTACAGGGACACAGGTGCCAGTATCACTTTGGTGACTGAAAACCTAGTGTCTCCTGCACAACACATCATTGGACAACAGCACAAGATTATTGATGTCCATAACTCCACTAAGTTCCTTCCCTTAGCTATAATTCAGTTTAGTTGGGGTGGAGTTACTGGCCATAAGCAGGTGGTAGTATCACCTAGCTTACCTGTAGACTGTCTCTTAGGAAATGACCTAGAGGCCTCAGGTTGGGCTGAGGTAGCGTTTAATACCCATGCAGCCATGCTGGGTATCCCTGAGGAATCGCTTCCTCTCATTTAAGCTGAAATGAAAAAGCAAACAAGAGAAAAAGGCCTGAAAACTCAGGATCCTTCTCCAACAGGTAAAAAGGGCATCAAAGTATCCCCTACCCACCCTACCATTCAGGATACCATTCCTGTGGTGGGTGAAACCTCTCCTGGGGTGGCACCTGTACCAAGGGACTCATCAGCTAACACATCTGTACTCCCTGAGGTAGAAGTACCTCTCTGTGGGATAACTAATATTGGTGAGAAAAAGGGCACCATTTTAGTTAACATGGAGCATCCCTCTAACCCCCCCAGAGAAACATCAGTGCAGCAACCCTGCACTGCCTCACAACACTTAGGACAGCAGCCCTGCCCTAGTGTAGAGCTCATAGGACAGCATCCCTGCCCTGCTCCAACTCAAGAGAAACAGCAACCCTGTTCTTTCTTACAGCCATATGGACAACGTTTTTTGCCCAGCTATGGGTTTATTGAGACAACATCCCTGTCTGGCATTCTCATCACTTGTTATAGGTCCAGTGAATAATTCCCACTGCTCTAAACTTAAACATACTAATAGGAACTCTGAGAATATAACTTCACATTGTTGGCTAGCTAAAAAACTTCAAACAGGGTGGTTTACATCCCCACAGGGAAGTAACCATATAGTGGATGATAAAGGGAGTAAACAATGTATCGCAGAGCTACAATCCAATTATCACCACTTAGACAATAAAGATTCAACTGGCCAAGGTTAGCCTTATTGTCCTTCGTTTGGCAGGGGGTTGTGTAGGAAAGTAGCCTCTTTCTAGCCTTGTTACCCCCACTTTTGGCCTGTTTGTAAGTATATGTCAGGGTGTTTTTACTGTCTCACTGGGATCCTGCTAGCCAGGGCCCAGTGCTCATAGTGGAAACCCTATGTTGTCAGTATGTTTGATATGTGTCACTGGGATCCTGCTAGCCAGGACCCCAGTGCTCATACGTTTGTGGCCTATATGTGTTCCCTGTGTGGTGCCTAACTGTACCACTGAGGCTCTGCTAACCAGAACCTCAGTGTTTATGCTCTCTCTGCTTTTAAAATTGTCACTGCAGGCTAGTGACTAATTTTACCAATTCTGATTGGCACACTGGAGCACCCTTATAATTCCCTAGTATATGGTACCTAGGTACCCAGTGTATTGGGGGTTCCAGGAGATCCCTATGGGCTGCAGCATTTATTTGCCACCCATAGGGAGCTCAGACAATTCGTACACAGGACTGCCACTGCAGCCTGAGTGAAATAACGTCCACGTTATTTCACAGCCATTTTACACTGCACTTAAGTGACATAGTAAGACACCTATATGTCTAACCCTCACTTAGTGAAGGTTAGGTGCAAAGTTACTTAGTGTGAGGGCACCCTGGCACTAGCCAAGGTGCACCCACATTATTCAGGGCAATTTCCCCGGACTTTGTGAATGCGGGGACACCATTACACGCGTGCACTACATATAGGTCAATACCTATATGTAGCGTCACCATGGTAACTCCGAACATGGCCATGTAACATCTCTAGGATCATGGAATTGTCACCCCAATACCATTCTGGTATTGGGGGGACAATTCCATGCATCCACGGGTCTCCAGCATATAACCCGGGTACTGCCAAACTAACTTTACGGGGTTTTCTCTGCAGCTACAGCTGCTGCCAACCGTCAGACAGGTTTCTGCCCCCCTGGGGCCTGGGCAGCCCAGTCCCAGGAAGGCAGAACAAAGATTTCCCTTGAGAGAGGGAGTTACACCCTCTCCCTTTGGAAATAGGTGTGAAGGGCCTGAAAGGAGTAGCCTCTTATGGCCTCTGGAAATGCTTTGAAGGGCACAGGCGGTGCCCTCCTTGCATAAGCCAGTCTACACCGGTTCAGGGATCCCCCCAGCCCTGCTCTGGCGCAAAACTGGACAAGTGAAAGGGGAGTGACCACTCCCATGACCAGCACCTCCCAGGAGAGGTGCACAGAGCTCCTCCAGTGTGTCCCAGACCTCTGCCATCTTGGATGCAGAGGTGTGAGGGCACAATGGACACCTCTGAATGGCCAGTGCCAGCAGGTGACGTCAGAGACCCCTCCTGATAGGTGCTTCCCTTTCTATGTAGCCAATCCTCCTCTGAGGGCTATTTAGGGTCTCTCCTGTGGGTATCTCAGCAGATAACGAATGCAAGAGCTCACCAGAGTTCCTCTGCACTTCACTCTTCGACTTCTGCCAAGGATGGAACGCTGACTTCTCCAGGACGCCTGCAAAACTGCAACAAAGTAGCAAGAAGACTACCAGCATCATTGTTGCGCCTCATCCTGCCGGCTTTCTTGACTGTATCCTCGTGGTGTATGCTCTGAGGGCTGTTTGCCTTCACCCTGCACTGGAAGCCAAGAAGAAATCTCCAGTGGGTCGACAGAATATTCCCCCTTCCAACTCAGGCACCAAACTTCTGCATCACCGGTCTTCTGGGTCCTTTCTCATCCTGACGAGCATGGTCCCTGGAACACAGGAGCTGGGTCCAAGTGTCCCCGACAGTCCAGTGGCCCTTCTGTCCATATTTGGTGGAGGTAAGTCCTTGCCTCCCCATGCCAGACAGTAATCCTGTGTACTGCGTGAACTGCAGCTGCTAGGGCTTCTGTGCACTTCTGCAAGACTTCCTTCGTGCACAGCCTAGCCCAGGTCCCCAGCACTCCATCCTGTAGTGCCCAACTCGCTGAGTTGGACACCGACTTCGTTGGACTCCCTTTTGTTGTGCTGAGTCGACCGTCGTGCTCAGATCTTCAGGTGCCTCTGCGGGTGCTGCCTGCTTCTGCGTGGGCTCTCCGTGTTGCTGAGCGCCCCCTCTGTCTCTTCCTCCAAGGGTTGACCTCCTGGTCCTTCCTGGGCCCTGGCAGCACCCAAAACCTTCAACCGCGACTCTTGCAGCTAGCGAGGCTTGTTTGCGGTCTTTCTGCGTGGAAGCAACTCTGCATCCTCCAGCACGCCGTGGGAAATCTTCTGACCAAAGGAGAAGTTCCTGGCACATTCCGTTGTTGCAGAATCTTTGGCTTCTTCCACCCTGAGGCAGCCCTTTTGCACCTTCATCCGGAGTTTAGTGGGCTCCTGTCCCCCCTGGACACTTGCGTAACTCTTGGACTTGGTCCCCTTCCTTTACAGGTCCTCAGGTCCAGGAATCCATCTCACTGCTTTGCAGTCAGTTGTTGTTCTTGCAGAATCCCCTATCTCGACTTTACTGTCTTTCTGGGGTAGTAGGGTAACTTTACTCCTACTTTTCAGGATCTTGGGGTGGGGTATCTTGGACACCCTTAGGGGGTCATTCTGACCTTGGCGGTCTTTTCGCAAGACCGCCGAGTTACCGACACGGTGAAGACCGCCGACCGCGGCGGTATGCCGCTGTGCGCATTCTGACCGCTGGGAGCGTTCCGCCGGAAAACCACCAGCAGCCACACTGGCGGTCGGCGGGAAAGTGGAGACTGGTCAACCTCCACCGCCACGCCAGCAGAACACCGCCCACAGAATTACGACCCACATTTCTGTGTGGCGGTCTTCTGTTGGCGGTCTTCTGTTGGCGGTCACCTCCCCATGGCTCCTGTCGCCTCCCGGAGGACCAACGCACAAGGTAAGTTGATCGTCCGTGAGGGGAGGGGGTGGGGGGGTGTTGTGTGATGTGTGCGTGCATGGGGGTGTGCGTGTGAGTGTGTAGAGGGGGTGTGTGAGTGCGTGCATGCGGGCGGGGAGTGCTGCTGTGCCTATGGGCAATGTGTGTAGTTCGGCGGGTGCGCATGTCGGCATGTATGTGTGCGGGTATGTGTCCCCGTTGTGTATGTGTGTGTGTAGGGGGTGTGTATATGTGCATGTTGGGGGTGTGTGCATGTCGGGGTGCGTGTATGTGCATGTCGGGGTGGGGGTGGGGAGGGGGTTCGTACCACCTCTGGGGGGTGGCAGGGGGGTGGAGGGTGTGGGGGGAGGACTCGGGGGGGCAGTGGGGGGTGGGGGAGACCCCTATCAGTGCCAGGGAAGGAATTCCCTGGCCCCGATAGTGCCTACCGCCATGGTTCGCATGGCGGTTCCCGACCGCCAGAAACCGCGGCGGTAAGCAGGGTCATGATACCGTTGGCGGTCTTGGGTCGACCGCCGGACCGGAGTGCGCAGACTCCAGCCCGTCGGTCATGACCGCCGTGGCTGTCGGAGTGGGGAAGTGGCGGTCGATCGCGGCGGTGACCGCCGCGGTCAGAATGCCATTTTTTTTACCGCCGGTCTGTTCGCGGTCCGACCGCCGCCTCTCCGCCGACCGCCAAGGTCAGAATGAGGGCCTTAGTGTTTTCTTACACTCTGAGCGACCATCTACACACTACACTAGGCCTGGGGTCCTTTCGTGGTTCACATTCCACTTTTGGAGTATATGGTTTGTGTTGCCCCTTTGCCTATTTTCTCCTATTGCATTCTATGGTGTTCTACAGTGTTTGCACTACTTTTCTAACTGTTTACCTACCTGATGTTTGGTTTGTGTGTGTATATTTTGTGTATATTACTTACCTCCCAAGGGAGTATATCCTCTGAGATACTTTTGGCATATTGTCACTAAGATAAAGTACCTTTATTTTTAGTAACTCTGAGTATTGTGTTTTCTTATTATATAGTTCTAAGTGATATAAGTGGTATAGTAGGAGCTTTGCATGTCTCCTAGTTCAGCCTAAGCTGCTCTGCTATAGCTACCTCTATCAGCCTAAGCTGCTAGAACACCTCTAATCTACTAATAAGGGATAACTGGACCTGGCACAAGGTGTAAGTACCACAAGGTACCCACCATAAGCCAGGAGAGCCTCCTACAACATGTCACCTATGTATTGAATTAGCATTCAGTCACATGATTAATTTAGACTTTCCGGATACTTCTTTAAAATTTGGGAGTAGACTTGACTGAATACTGAATACCCCTGTAAAAGTCTACACCAATCAAAAACGCTATTGTGGAATCCGTGATCTGTACTAGCTCTGCACTTTAAATCAATCAAATCTCTTTCCCAGAAAAATCCCATACCTTCTTGTTCAAAGGATGTCTTAAATCTGGAGATAAGTCTTCCTAAGAAATGTGGGAACATTTTAACTCTTCACACTTGTGATTTTATTTTATTCCTCCTTTGAATCACAACATCATCCGGTGTACAATAAATAATGCAATTCATTTTGCAGAGCAAGTCATGTCCCAACAGATTAACTGGGCTTTTTCACAGATTATGACTTTATGATTATTCATTATTGGACCAGTTTTTACCAGGACATTAGCTGACAACATATTAGTCAATTGTTTATTTGAAACGCTCACAACTTGGACTTCTTTTCCCGATAGATGTTGGTTGGGAACCTCCTCCAGTCTAATAGTACAGAGGGTAGCACCAGTATCGATCGGAAATAATACTGGATGACCATTCACTTCTCCTTCCGAAAAGGGCCATTCTGGTCTTCCTCCAGGACTGCACCAAGCATGCAATCCCTCGCCCCCCTCAGGTTCAGTCAGTTTGTGAACTCAGTCCTGTAGGAATTCCAAATGTACCCTCACATTGTGGAAAATCGTCATTAATCACCAAAGGTCTTTGGTGAAATCTGAAACTGTGCTAAAAACCTTATATGTTATTCTGCATGGGTGGTTGCATAACTGGAGCTTAAGACATATTTCCTTTGAACTGCCTTGATTTCTGCATGTTCTGCTCCCAAGCCAGTAGAGATGGGGCAGCTGACTGTTCCATCCCATTCTGTTACATCAGATTAATATTCTGCTGTATTTGGGGAAACATTTGCGAGCCATTCTGCCATTCTGAAATTTATTTGGATTAAACCTATTACCTTGTTTCCAGTGGTCATTTTGTCCACAGATGTGGCAAGAACTATTTCTCATTTGTGCATTATTCAATTTTTGATTAAATATGTAATTGGCAAAGCTTCTACCTCTGCCATGAAGACCACCATTTCCACCTTTCACAAGTTGTGCACCATTGCCTTTTGCATTAACATCTTGCATGCCAACACCAGTGCCTGCACCAATGCCAATAAAACAGATGTCTGAAAACGACTTTGACTACAACCACATTTTTGGAAATCTTTGTTTCAGCCACAATAAATTTCTCTTTCATCATTTTCCTATTAGCATCAAAATAATCACTACAATACTTTGAACAGGACAGGATCCCATCTAAAAAAAAATTATTGCCAACACGTCACACTTTGTTAAATATGCAAACTTATTTCCGAATGCAATCCCAACACAAAAGCCAAACTAAATTCAGAAACACCCTATTTCATGGAGTCTTCAACTTCACTATCCTGTCTCTCAATCTGCATTAATCTGTCATAGCCTGGCTCTTGCATCGCCCACATGATCAGTTTACTTGTTTTGGGGGAACCTTTGTGTTTCCAAATGCTCAATTACGTCTTTATATATTTGCATAACAACCAGAGATGGTTTATTTTGAGACACTTCCATGTAAGATTCTTCAGTTGACCAATTTATAAATGTATTACACTCATCCAATAAATCTCTTGGAACAATAATTTCAAAAAATGTAGTTAAATCAGTCCAAAGCACCTTTAAAATAGTTACAATCCTTTCCACCGCTGTATACCATTTCTCGGAGTCATCTCTAAGCTTGGGAAAATTTGTGATGAAAGTGTAAAGATCACTTTCCGTCCATCGCATATGCACATATGCTCCTTCATGTACTTCTTTCAAAGGGAACCCTTTTTATTTTACCACCTCTTCACTCTCAGAATCACTCCCATTTTTCTTCGTTCTACTCTTTTTTATTTATACTTCAGGGTTATCAGATGGTTCTGTACGTTCGATTTTTTTGTTATATCCTCCCAGTTGACAATCATCTCTAATAATTCTATGAGAGTATCTTGCATTGTTTTCGGATTCTGGTACGTTAATTTTCTTATAGACATACCTATCTTATATGGCTCACAAATTCTCTTTTGTTTTAAATCTACTCTCAGTTCTTTAGCCAGTTCCTGAAGTTTGTCAGATGCTGCTTGATGAGCATATTTTCCTTCTTCTGCACTTAAATACGCCACCTCATCTTCATTGTAATTTTGTCTTTATAAATTCCCTTTTCTGCCATAATTTCCAAATTGCCTTGGTGATTAAAAATGTTAATTTTCACCCTTCTCATCTTAGAATGTGATGATGAACTGGGCACTGCCTCATCTTTTTTGTCTTTCAGCTCTCCTGCTCCCATCTCCTGCACCAGTGCTTGCACACGAGCCACATTATACTGGGGTGGTCTTGTTTCAGTATACACTCTGTACATCATCTCATCCTCTCCCTCAGAATTGCTGTCATACTTTTCTGTCTCTTTCTTATCTTTATTTTTGTGACCTTGTGTTTTCTGTTTGCCAGATTCTTCAGTAATTGCTGGGTAGGCGCCTACAATTTCTACGACTTCCTACTTCCTTGATCTCTTCCTTCAAATGAATCTCACATCCATCCAGTGGTTGACAGCCTTACCAATCTCCTTTTAGTATTGTTTTACGCCTTGTTTCATTTGCCACATAATCCCATACAGTCAAGGCTTCAAACTCTGCAGATGTAGGTTGCAGCTTCATCTCAAACATGCCATGCCTTAAATACTGAATCCTTTTCACTTCAAATGAAACATACAGAGGAAACATCTGCATTTTGTTTTTAGAAGTATTTCTGGTCCGTTCTTTGAGCCATAGACATGTATGTAACCCATGGTCCATCAATATTTCGTGGATGAAGTTACCAGTCAGGGATGGATAATCTATTCCATTAGCAGAAATTGATGGCTTATTCAAACATGCACCCTTTGTAATCTCAATCTAGCCCATAATGCGCAATAAAAACGAAATCAACCACACACAGTACTATTGCAAACATGACTTGAAACTCAGCACACAAACCAAAATAACTTCTTATTTTTCCTACCGGGATACGGGATAGAAACTCGTGCTCACCTCAGAAAGGGAAGATGGGTTCTATAGCAGCAAAAACATACTTTTGAATAAACATATCTATTTCCCATGGACAAAGAACTGAACACCACCACCCTGATTTGTTCACATCAGCTAGACCGTTAAGTCTTCGGACTTTAACTTATAAAATACATGATGCCATACATTTTTTCAATAGACAATCTTAATATTTTATCTCAAGATATTGGATTTAGATAAATCTGATAACCTTATCCATACATATAAAAGCCCTTTACACATAAATCACATTAAATCACAATATTTATTTAAAAGCACAATTTAACAACTTCAGCAATTCACTAAAAACATTACAGTGCAGTGCAGAATTTTTGATTTGCACAGGACACATCACAAAACCCTTTACACAACATCACAATTTGCACACTCCACAGAACAGTTAACTCACTCCAAATCACACTCCACAAGAAAATATACCACCACAGTCTGCAAACGACAACTCACCTCACAAAACAACTCACTTCAAAAACCCTATTGTTACTCGTGTAATACAACTCCTGACAACCCCAAAAGGTTAAGTACATCTGCATAAGCCATACAATTCCAGGACCTTCTAAATCTGACAGATTTTTGGGGGGTTGCATATTTCAATTACATTTTGCACTGGGTCTGCTCTAGTTTTACTCAGTTTGCCTTAACCGCCCTATTTGCTAATAACCATCCTCTACTACCAAAATCTTTTGTCGCTTTGTTCTACTAATTTACTACAATGCTAATTAGACGGATCTGGGTCTTGTGAGTCCCAAAGGACGCGGGCCCAGGCAAATAAAGAAATCATACACAGGACAAGAGCCAAAGTTTATACCTTGAATGTTTGTGAAAATTAGAAATCAATGCAGAAAGCAAAAGGTTAGGCAATACAATAATTCATAACAAGCAAAAGAATAACAGAAATATTTTAAACAGAAAGTCAAATCACAATCCGTCAGAGACTGCTCACTTAGAATAAGGAAAAAACTCTTGGACACATCCTAAAAAAGTTACTTTTTATAGGTTCACCGAAGTAGAGAATTATGCCCCCAACATAAGCTGAGGTCGCAACAGAGGGATGAATTAAGCAAATTGCATAACACAACTTTGCAAAAACTGTGTTATGTAAAAAATGTTCACTTTAGGAACCTGTCTAAATTTAGTAAATACACAGGGGATTATTTACAAGCCTCTGTGCACCGCCGGGACATCACTAATACTTGTATTTTGTCTTCCAATCATACTGAACCACAGACAAGAGCACCAGTCTCTTCCAACGTTTTGGTTTAATGCAAAACATTAATACATTCATTATTTAACATGCTATTATCTGGCACTGATGTAAAAGATTGCTGGGCCTTTGTAACATGGCTTAAACAATACAGTCCGGCATTGAGGATGCGGCGCCCAGTTGGGGCAATGCGTCAGTACCAAAAAGCTGTAGGGTTGTGATGCAGAGTCCGTCATGGAGGCTGCCATCAATGAGGGATGCGAGGGTCTGTGCCTAGGATGCATCCTGAAGTGGCGGTTTCAAGGGGATGCAGCGGCAATGCAGGACTTTGTGGCGGGTCCAATCCACTCAACAGAGGTTATGCATTGGTTCTGCTCAGGTTTCCACCACACAGCAGAGGAGATGCGTCGGTTCTGCTAGATCCACACAGGCTGGCAGAGCACCTTAAGCCCACTTCCGGGGCCCATGACTAGGGTGGCCACAATTGGCAGGTTAAACTCACCGATGGCAGACTCCATGTGCAGGTGAATGGGTGGTGGTAGCTTGAAGTGTCCCTGAGGCTTCAGATCAGGAGACCAGCCAACTATCCCGTGTGCTCACTCTGGGTTCAAGAGATTCAGGTCCAGTCCTTCTCACCTAGACAAGAGGGTAGCTGGCATAAGGTCAGCACAGTAGGGCAACAGTCCTTTAGGGCAGCAGTCCAGCAGAGTGGCAGTCCTTACGGCAGTACAGCAGTCCTTCTTTGTGGCGAGTATCCACAAGTTCAGAAGTGTACTGACATGGTGATGGGTGCTGTCCAGTATTTATACCCAGTTGTTCCTTTTCAGTGGGGAGAAGGTTCTGGAGCATGGATTCTCACAAACATTTCCCAAGGGGGCACAAATCATGGTCTGTGGTGTGTCTGAGGGTTGCATTAATGCCAGCACAGTGTGAGTGGGACTTTGTGGGGGGTTAAGTTGAGCATATTGGAAGGAAATCATATTCATGGTGTGGTCAGAGAGTCATAAAGTAATGTCAACGGTTTCATTTCATACGACCCTCTAAATTAAGCCCCTGGTCTCCAGAAGAATCATAGATTTTACAATATTGTGTTATTCTGATTCTGAATTGCTATTCCACTACTGCACCTTGGGGTATGCCTTCTGTGAGAAAAGGCCTCTTTTTTTTTACATGTTTAGCCCCCACGCTTTGCCTGGTATGTGATGTAGCCTATAAGTTGTTAGTGCCCAGGGCCCCTGTTAAACAGGTTCCCTGGGCCACAGCTCTTTCCCTAAACTGTTGTGATGCATTGGCACAATTGGAGACACCTTTAGCTGCCCCCATAAATCCTAGTAAATGGTATTTAGCACCCAGGGCTGGAGGTACTAAGTGTAGGCCCCTGAGGGCAGCAGCACTAATTGTTCCACCCTCTAGAGCCATGCATTCAGGTGCACCCAGCACTGCTATTGCAGGCCGAGTGTCCTGATTCAAACCTAAAATACAAGCTTGACATGGCACACTGCCTGTGTCCACTATCCACTGTATGCATCATAGAGAGGTCACCCCTCTGGCAGGCCTTCCAGCCCTAAGGCTGGGTGCACTAACTGTATGTGAGGGCATAGCTGCATGGACTATATCCTCCCACTATGTCCTTGCCAAACCTGGGACATAGTTGGTCATTACGAACATGGCGGGCCACACCGCCACATAATGAACACAATGAGGGCCGCAATTGGCGGCCCTCACTCACCGCCAGGCTGCCTCCGTCAGGCAGCCTGATGGCGGTCAAATTATTATCCGACAGGGCAGTGGTGCTGCCCCTCGGATCTTGATTCCTCAGCCTCCAGGGCCAGGGGAAACCCGCCAGGGAAAGGCTGGTGGAATGGGTGCACCGTGGCACCCCTGGGGGCCCCTGCACTGCGCATGCACTTGGCATGGGCAGTCCAGGGGCCCCTGTGCAGTGCCCCATCGCAAAGTCATCGGCGCGACAGGTGCAGCTGCACCCGCCGCACAAAGGCATTGGCGGCGGCTCCAAGTGGAGCTTCCGTCAATGTCCCAGCCAGGCATTCCTGTGGGCCGGTGAGCAGAAACAATGTTTCTGCCCGCCGGCCCACAGGAATGCACATTATACGGTCGGTGGGGATCCGGGGACGCTGGCGGTCAGAGGTTTGACCACCAGCATGAACACGGCGGTTTCGACCGCCGTGTTCATAATGAGGGCCATAGTGAGTGAACAGAGCAGACATTTTAAATGCATGTGCTAGACACTGGTCATTACAAGTTCCACAGCAACATGATGGCCACTCTGAACCCTGGATTGTTTGGTATCAAACAACTCAGAATGATAAATACACACTGGTACCAGTACAGGATTTGTGATAAAATGTACCCAGGGGTCACCTTAGAGGTGTCCCCTGCAAAGGCTAACTACCCTGGTGTGGTTGCTGGCTGGTCATATCCAGCCTGTCACCTCCAGACACAAATCTGCACCCCTGGGGTGAAGTCCTCTGCCCTCTGTGATGTAGAACAGAGCCCTTCCTCGGTGGAGGTGCTAACACGCCGTCCCTCAGGAATGTACACTGTCCAGTTGGTGAGCTTCAATGAGCTTAGCGACTTTGAAACTCGACCTCCAGGCCTCCTGCTAGCAGCAGATGGCCTTCCCCATTGCAAATCCCCACTATTGGCGGGAGCAACGGCAGGTAACTTAACAAAGGACAGGAGGAGTGACCTTGCCTGGTATGCACCACCCCTATGGTGTTGCATGCGAGGTGCACTCTCTATTTCATTTTTTCTCCATTTTGGATGGAAGTAAAATAGCTAGTCGGGTGTAGGGAAGTGACCCCTGCCCACAGGAAGTAGTCACTTAGTGGACAGGAAGTGGTCACTACTATGTTTTCCCTAAAACGCCCGCTAAATATAGTATTTAGTGGGCATCTCTAGACTAAGTAATCAGATTTGACGGACAGAAGAATACCAGCACCAAGAAGATCCAAGGATAGAGAACCATGGACCTGCTGAACCTAAGAAAAGGCGCCAATCCCTGCCTACTGCACCCAGGACCGGGCAATCACCACTGAAGAGCTGCTAGACAGCTGGAAAAATTCTAAAGAACCCCAGAGGACCTCTAGGCTTCGCAAATTGCCAGAGAACTCCCTCCAGAGTAGAAGTACCATTCTAAATTCACAAGTAACCAACAAGCCAATGAGGTTCACTTCACTGACCGGATGCTAACTCTGGTACCGGACGCCGCAGCCAGACCAAACTCCACACCAGCGACCGCAAGGACAAACTCCGCCAGTGTGCCAAGTTTGGTGGCACTGCACCGTCTAGTGGCTGAATCATACCAGTATCTTGGGTATTGGTCACCTGACTTTGGACACTAGGAAAATCAGTCCACACAGGACTAAACAAACACTAGGAGGATGCCACAGTCAAGAGACTTCAGAAACAACCTGGAAATTCCACCAGAGTGCCCCCATTGTCCTGCAATCGACCCTTGAATCGGCCCACCTCCTGCTTCTGAGGGCATCTTTGCACACATCTCCTGGCTCACCGATTCACTCTGCACCTGGCCACCCTATGCCCTGCACGAAGAACCTGCTATGCTCTAAGGGTCCCCCACCCCTTGCGACCTCAACATTCCAAGGGATCCCCCAGAATTCACCTTTAAACTTACCTATGCAGTGCTTTTCCAAGCTTTTCCAATGGTCCTTCACCAGCTCCAGAGACATTTTCCCGCTGCTCCCACTGGAACCAGGAGCTGCCCGAACTTCTCCAGCTGGCACAGTGTGCCCACCGAGGACCTTGACCAACCTGCAAAAGAAGAAATTGTTAAACCCACTGTGTGATTTAAGATTTATTTTTTTAAGGTTATCCCTCATTGATTCCTATGGTGCGTAATTACGCACAAAGACTATTTTTATTAAACTTCAAAAAATCATATCTCGAAAAGTACTTAACCAATAATGATGATCTTGATCTTATATAAAAATCCGAAGTATTTTTATAAATGTATACAATTTTATAAATTGGTGTGAGTTAAAAGAGTGATGCTGTGAGTAGAACAAATGCTTTGCACTTCTCAAAGATTGGACTAACTGTTTGACCAAGCTACCTTAAAATTTAGAGCATTGGGTGATCTAATTTTTACCCCTACAGACCAATGTGTGGTTGCCTGAACCCCCTGCACAGTTTGCCTAGCTTTGCACACTACATAGAGGGCCAGCCTCCTACACCTTCACTGCTTGGTATAGCTACACTGGGAGAGGCAAGTATAAAACAAAAGTAACTTGATAACTGAACTGAAATTAAAAAAATAATTTCAAATAGTGAAACCAGAAAACTCCCCCACTTGACCACATTGTTCGATCTTTAAAGATTGCCTATTTTCACTTTACCTTATTTTTCTTTATTATGACGTATGAGCAACTTGAAATTCATGAGTTAAGGATATATGATGTACAAAACCTTCTCTTGTGTTTGATTTAATAAACTATGTTAATAACAACCCTGACAACCCAGATGGCTTCACGTGACAAATGACTTGCCTCTCAATTCACTATTGGTGTTATTGTCAAGGTATGAGGAAGCATGACTATTTCTACACTCATTTTTGAAAAACGGTTAGTTAAAAAAATACTTCTGAATGCTCTTATATACTGTGATGTACTAAGGTGAAACTTCAGCATGTTCATGAAATAAACATTTTGAATTTTGAAGAGACGTATTATTTTACTTCAGTTACCCTCTAAATAAAAGCTTGCCGGTTTCAATAGCATCTTTTTGTTAGTGCTTTCTGAAGTAATCAACAGCACACTGTAGTCACTTAGCTGGAGGGCACATGTGAAGGTCAGGAGGGCACATGCGGCCTGAGGTGTACTTTGAGTACCACAGTTCTAGAGGCATTCCTTTGAAGTGCACAGTTGCCCTCCCTACCTGAGCCTGGCTCCAGTCTAAGTAATGGGGGGTATGCAGCTCTTTTTGCGGAGGCAGGGCACAGCCCACTCAAGTGAACGTGGGGCTGGGCCCAGCTTCTCCCTCCCATCCTGCCAAAGATGACCCATCCAGTCACACCTGAGCTCTCCATTCTTTGTGACCGTCTTGGAGGAACACACATAGCCCAACTGTCAACCATACCTAGTCATGTGACCCAGAGAAAGAGGCTGCAGGCACCAAACACCTAAGGCAGGAAAATGCCAACTTTCTAAAAGTATACAAAAGGTGAAGAATGGAATGCTTGAATTAATCTCATCCACTGGTAATTACTCTGGCCTGCATGGCAATCAATTGTTATTTTGCACTCCATGCCACCTCTGTTTGGACCCAGCTGTGTGCAGATCAGTCTTTACCCTAATAAAGATGGGACAGTCCAGCCCAAACTACCAAGCCAGGTCCTCTTTGAACCAGAGCACAAGCAACTCAGGACTGGTTTCACCCTAGTTATGGGCTCATCAGCTGGGTACAGCTTGGTTCCAGGAACAAGGTGTGCAAGAGGTAAAGATTAAAATTTTCCTGTTTGATATTAGTAATGTCCTTTTGGATTGTATTGATTTATTATTTTGTTCAGTGGTACTCAAATCCTAAGACGTCTCTCTGAGTTTCTTAAGTGCTGCTTTGGGATCAGTCAATGCCTAGTCCTCCTTTTCTTTTCTAAATCAGCAATGGTCTCAAGCTTGGTTTTGCTATGTTTCAAGGCTTTGTCTAGTCCCAGGATGTCAATGTCTTGTAGTTGCAGTGTAACTGAAACCTTTGTGGATTGTAGTATGGTCATTTGTACAAAATAATGGTGCATTCCTAATTTGGAAATCCAGTGGTACCACAGCAGATTTTAATTATTCAGTCATCATACAGGCATGCAGGGTTTTATGATCATATTTTTTCCTGCACTTTTCTCAATTTGTCACGTTTATGTGTCTCAATCACCACCTGTGAGGTAGCAGTGGGTCCCAACAAGGATGATCCACTGATAACCTTACCGATATACTTCCCAGAATGAAATGGGGTATCTCTAATGCTCATATTAAATATTTAGTGATAGGGAGAAAAACTTAGCCCACACAACTAACCGGATGTACTGAAGTAACCATAAAAAGACAGGGGCTTCTTAGAAACCACCTGGACCCGGGGGCAATTAACAAACATAAAACAAATGTTCCATGGGGTAAAGAGGCAAACAATTTAGTAGCTAAATTACAATAAATGTGTTAAACCTGGAAGACAAGTAAAAGACGACACGTTGCAATTGTGCAATATTTGCTGCTTTATCTAAGGTGCACAGTGCTCATCTATGCTAACACAATGATAAATAGAACTTGTTAGCACAACTCGATAAGCAAAATTTAGAAAAAAAAACCTGCACTTTTTAAAGCTTGTTTCTTTCCTCTCACTACCTTCTTCTTAAATCAAATTAAGAATAGTTTCCACCGTAATATGCTGCAGCATGCTTTCATCTTCTTGGAATCCAGTTTCATGTGTAAAATGCTCAGTTGTGTGCCTGGGCCATCTTTCTTTTCTGGTGCCAACGGTTCACAGCTTCTCCATCACACTACTCCAAAGCTCTTAAGTAGTCACTCCCTTTGTTGCCGGTTGTAATTAGGCCTTTTTAAGAAAACCTATCACCTTATTTAAACGCCCTCTTTTTTTTGTGACGCATCAGCACGCATTGTGCAATTTTCAAACGTATACATGGACATGGAGCAAGCCATTGAAAAGGCCTCGTCCACAAAACGTAAGCATCAAATGGTAAGCCCAACAGAAAACTTCTGAATGGACCCTCATAAGCCTAAAACCTGACTTTATGCAATACTTGGCCATTGGACTCACGCCGCCTCACAATTTTTAATGCATCTTCCGCACTGGCATATTGCACTTAGCTGTTCTCCAGGTCAAAATCGATGACTGTTTGACTGTCCAGTCAAGACAAGTGAACAGTAGGCGAAAAAAATGGCAGGTGTAGCCGATTGGTCAAATATAAAGTACAAATCCACAAGGCACAAAAGTGGTTTGCAATTTATAATTACTGCTGTTATCCATTGTGAGTTGAAAGGAAAAGTGGTGACCAAAGGAAGTTCTTTAAAAAAAAAAATATATTGTTTTTTCAGTATGGTAAACATTGGTCAACAAACGTTGATAACATACAACAGGAAAGGATTGCTATGACAAGCGGTAACCTGAAGTGTGAAATCGGTGCAGTACATAAGCAAGATGGTGGATGTAGTGGTGCCACAGTGTACATCAACATTTAATTTAAAGATTGTGGCTGAGCAATCTGTTCCCTCTCCTCTTCCCTTTTGGGATTGCCAAGAAGACCTCACCTTTTTCCCATTTTCTGGGACACACCCTACTTAATTAGATTGTCTTTTCCACCAATATACACAAGTCCATGTCATGCTGCCAGTGTTGTAGGTTTGGCATTCAGCCCCCCACCCCTATTTCCTTGCTATGTTCCTCTTAGTGACTCCGAGACAAAGGGAGAGCCATAGTTCACTATATCTAGGTGGTGGATCATCTTCCCAAACATTTAATATGCAACACTTGGGTGAGTCCGGTGTGGAGTATCCCATCACGTTCTCCATTGTGCGCCTGATGGATGCCCAATACGATTGTATGCTTGGGCAGCCCCAGATCACATGGAAGAATGTCCCTTCCTTCTGACATCCCCACAGACAGGCTGCAGTTGGGCATCTGCCCATGGCATACAAAACTGTACATGAATAGTAGGAATGATGCAGTAGGCGGAGTTGAACCAACCTAAAGCCAGTTTTGATAGCGCTTTCTCTGGGTGCTCCCAGGGCCTCCATCATGGGAATGCTAATGTCTTGCCCACAGCCCATCACTCAGAAGAGCCGACTGAGGTTTGATCTAGTGCTCCTATTGGGCATAAAGCCCGAATAATCCGGGTGTATCAGGGTTGCTATGGTGGACAGTAGTTTGGCAAGGATTGTAATCTCAGCGTTTCAAAGGGAGATAGGTCTGTACGACCCACAGTAATCTGGGGCTTTATTATCTTTGCGAATCACTACAATTGTGAACTGATGCTGGTCCTTAGGGAGGTGTCCCTCGGCCTTTGCTTCTGTCCACTATTTAGCATGTGATGAGCAGTTTGACCAAAGGAAGTTCATTCACCATTTGTGACAGGCCGCTGTATCGTAATCCACTGCGTTGTCTCAGCATAGAGCAAAGGGTCTGTTTTATGCACTTGCTAGGGTTGAAGGGAATTTGTTTAACCTGATATTTCGTTGAGTTTGTGCTCTGTTTTCAGGTATGTATAAAAAGACAGAGGCGACCCTTCTTAGAAACCATATGGAACCTGGACCAATTAAAAGATATAGAAAAAAAGGTTCCATGGAGTAAAGTGACAAACAATTTAGTGATTAAATTACAATAATTGTATAAAGCAAAGTAATTCTGTATCAGTGAACAGACAGAATATTGTTGCAACAAGGGTAGTCTTAGCATTATTGCCTGGCAACTCAGCCGAGGAATGGTGACTACTTCCCTTGAGTTGTTCTGAATGATTTTCTAGTTTAATTGGCACTTTTCAGTTTCCTCCTGGCAGGCACTGTTTTGCAAGTCATTAATAAGCTGAGGATTATGCAGGAAGAGGAAGCCATCAGAAGAATATTACTTTCCTTTGGTAACACTATTTCTAGTGGACAAGGTAAATTGCTGGTTCTTCACCTTACGAATCTCCACAGGTGCCAGACTGGACCTGGAAAATTAATTTGGTGATTACAGTGCCTACGGTTAACATAATCTGATGAATTTACTTTCCTATCAGAACAGGTCACCCCAATGAACAATTAAACTGATCTTATTTTGGCTATAGGCATCGAGGAGGGGAATTTTAAATTGGTGCTTATGGTTCCACGCTTAAATGTTATGTTCTGGATGATCCACTGTGTCTCTACATGTGTGGTGGGGTTACCTATTGACCTCTAATTAAAGCATGTTTCTAAGAGGGTTTGAGATAAATGGATAGAGGAGACACATTGATCGAATCACCAATAACGGCTACCTTTTCCCCCTTCCATTATTTATGGCTCAAGATGTTGTGACGTATTATTACAAACTTTCACAAAATGCGCCGAATAGTATAGTGAAGTACTTCCGGAGTATTCAACTGTTCAGTACTGCTGCTTTTCCGAGTCCTTTGGCTCTGTCTACGTGCACCACAACAGTCACACGAATTTGACTCATCTGATGCTGCCTCCCGTATATGCTAAGGAACAGAAAGTCCAGGTTGCCCTTTTTCTACCCATAGGTGGCGAATCAGAGAGACAGAAACAGTCGTTCCTGTCCCCTCAGTGCTCAGATGCATCTGTAAACTTTATGCAAGTACATAACCTGTGATATGATATGACACGACATGACTGGGCTGAAAGGGTTGTGGGGGAAGTAATTGTAAGCAAAGTATATATAACTACTCTGGATGCTTAGTTTCTTTGATATACATGGATGTTTCTTACATTTTAAATAGCGCAGGGGCATAGCTTCTATAGTGCTCCTTGCTGACCAAAATAAAAAGTTTGTTCGTAATATTACTTCTCCCAGTCAGTGCATTTGCAGCTTGTTTTGGTATAATTTGTGCTTAAAAACAATTATTTCTGATAGGTGTTTCAATTCATTTTCAAGGTTGAAAGGTCAAGTGAGAATGGCCATAGTTGTTTCCATCAGTCCCTTAAAGTCTGTATTTTTTAGAAGATTATTGGTGGTCCTTCCAGTGGTTTTGGAGATAGAAGAGCATCCCTCTGCAAGCAGTCAGTAATTACCCCCTCATATGATCCTCCTCGTCCTAATTGTAGTGGATCCTATTTAGTTTTAATGGGAATAAGGAGTTTAGCGTGGCCTCCTGGCATGCAGGCCTGTGCCCCGTCACCCAGTGACTTTTAATCTACTTAGCTTGCTCTTTTTTAGCACATTTATTAAATTTCTTCCAAGATGGCTGTTATGTTTATAGTTAGGAAAATGTTTTAGTTTCACATTATCAGTGCCACTCTGCAAAGGCGTCACTATCAGGATCAAAGATAAATGAGATACATAGATATTCACATCATGTACTTGCCCACTTTCGTGTGACAGCAACATAATGTACCTTTTCAGGGAATTGTTTATATAATTGCCGCCCCAAGCATGCCTTCTTATCTATTGTTTGGGAACATACCTGCGTCAGGGGTCCTACAAGATCTCTATAAATACATCTCACACAGACAAGATTATCAGTGGGATTCCTACCAGATGCCATCAATTCTATGCTACATGTCACCTTGATGTAGACCCAGCCTTCGCGTCCCCAAGGAATCTGATCTAGAGACCTCATTCCAAGGTAACGAGGGTTGGGGGGCCTTTCTCATGGACATGGTACTTGTAGATTAGGTTTAACACACCTAGCTCTCTTTAGGTTAGAGATTAAGTTCATCTTGCTAGGGTATTATCGTTTATTTCATACCTACTTCACATCTCATGTTATTGCAAGATGGTGAGGGTCTTTGTATTCATGACTCTCGTTTTTACATTTCTCTTTCTTGCACGGTTTATTATCCTAATCATTGCAGCCCGTGCAATTTATAGTAGATTGCAGTCTTGTTAATAAAACCAAATTGAAAATCTCACTGCATCTCTTCCATTGCCTGTGTGTGACTGAGACATGCTACTCATGTAAGAAAAGGGTAATGTCTGTTTAACCACGACTCCCCTGAGATGTTGCACTCTTGAGTCAATGCGAAAAGGCTGCCACAAATCACCTTTTATTGTTTAGGTTTTTGGTGAGGTACTGCTTGTGAGCCGGGAAGGTTGGGCCGACAGTTGTGACTTGTTGTAGGACTGGCCTAGTCACCTACAAACAAAAGTACCGTCATCCCTAAACCAGCAGTCTTGCCTAGAGCAAGAGTCGAACTACAACATTGTTACTAATCAGGTCGTTACCTCCCTGATAGAAATTGCACGAAAGTCCCTTCTTTGTTTTCATATAGTTTTTAAAACTATTTATTGACTCTTCCCCTCCACCTCTCCCAGTTTTGTTTCCTGGCGCTGATGGTAAGCGAGGAGGTCCACTTCTTCCTTATTTTATGTGTCATGCTTTTACTTTTGTTGGATTTTGTGCGTGATGGGTTTTTGAAGGACTTGAATCCCAGCACTCTTACAGCTCAATGAGCAGCGGTTCTGGCTTGTCATTCTTTTTTGGATGATTTTTCTACCCTGTCTCACCTGGTTCTGACATTGCTTAAAAGCGTTTGGTTACAACGGCCTTCGGTCTGCAAACTGGTTCCTTATTGTGACTTGTTGGTTGTCTTGAGCGGCTTGCAGGGGGCTCATACTACAAAGGTATACCCATCGAATCCATTGCACATCGTTTGAAGAGCTTCAGGTGATTTCCCTACTGGTCACGTCCAATTACTAAACATCTGGGCAGTCAACTCTATTGCTCACGTGGTCACAGTATTGTTCTTCAGGAGGTCTTAAGGTCTGTTCCTCTGGTGCCCTTAAGTGAAAACTAAGTGTTGGCAATGCCAAGAATATGTACTTAATTACTTGTGCACCCATAAACAATCCATATCTTACATGTTGCATCAGTACTGAGTCAGTATTCTAAAAAAGCATGTACTACAACTTGCGTGGCCATTCAAACCATATACAAGCCTCCATGCCTGTGCAATCTCTCTTACTATGTACCTAGCAATGACCATGCTCATCTGGAACAAAGTCTCGGCCAAAGTCATTTTACAGTTCAGTGAACAAAGCATTGACAATGCGTGTGCCTGTTGATATTCCCATCATGGAGGGTTTATGTGTTGTGCCAATCTTGGATATGTAATACGGAGCGTGCAAGCATAACCTGGGACTTACGCAGATACTGTAGTTCGACATACCATAGCCACACGCGTTAAGAATCATCCAAATGTTACCCAAGTTGTGTTCTGTTATATTCCCGTACCTAGTCATGAGAATCCTGCGGTCATTTACCATACACATTCTCAAATGCAAAGCTAGTAATGTATATCTAAATCCTCCTCTGTCGTGCAACTTACCCGTGTTCTACAAAGTAACCACTCCCATTTACCATACACATGCTTAAGTACAATGCTAATAATGCATATCAAATCCCCTGAGTCCAGTAACGTAACTGTGTTCGGCAAAGTAAACATGTCCAGCATCCCAATGTATAATAAACAGAAACCAAGCTTCAGTCTTTTGTCACTTTAATATCAGAGACGCCACGGCTCCTAAAAAGCTGAAACATAAGACTGTGGAAACGACTGTACACGTGTTCTTAAGGCACCCAATGTAAATGTACGCTTGTTTAAGAAGCTGAAATGTCAAACTCTGGAAACAAGTATGCATGTGTTTGTAAGAGAACCCATGCACAGGCACGCCTCGTTAAAAAAGCTGAAACGTCAAACTCCAAAACTGAGTATAGTTGTGCACAATGTCTCATCAATAGGCTGAAACATAAGTCTAACAGAATGAGTATGCGTCTGCCGCAAACCCATTACTCAAAACCAACACAAAAACATGCCACATCACTTCCTATTGAAAAAGCTGCCTTTACAGGAAAAGTACATGCATTAAAGAGCAACACACAGGGGGCGGAGCCAAGCGCCGTGGAAGATGGCGGCTCTTCCTTAGAGCCGAGCCGAATGGAGACGGGGAATCGAGCCAAAAGTTACTTCTCCGACATCAAAACCTTAAAAAAATAGGAAAATACTTCATCGGAAACCTAACGGATATTTCTGAACTTATAACCCACGATCCACTTGCCCTGCAACTCCTTTAGAAACAATATAGAGGAGAGTAGAGCCGAATGCCGTGGAATTTGACGACGCTCCCTTAAAAAGTTGGATGGAACGGAGACGGGAATCGAGCCAAAAGTTACTTCCATGACAGCAAAGTCTTAAAAAAAACAGAAAATACTTCATCGGAAACCTAATGGATGTTACTGGTCTTAAAATCCATAACCCATTCACTCTGCATCTCCTTTAGCAGCAATGTAAGTGGATTAACTTAGTGGAGTTTGGCGACTCTCCCTTAAAAGCCGAATGAAACGAAGACGAGGAATCGAGCCAAAAATTACTCCAAAGACAGCAAAATCCTTTAAAAACTAGAAAATACTTAATCGGAAACATAACGGATGCTACTGGACCTAGAATCTGCAACCCTTTCACTCTGTATCTTCATTAGAAGCAAGTAGTATCAAACGCTGTGGAATCTGACGACGCTCCCTTAAATCTGGATAGAACGGAGAGGGGGAATCGAGCCAAAAGTTACTTCCATGACAACAAAGTCTTCAAAAGCTAGAATATACTTCATCGGTAACCTAATGGATGCTACTGGTCTTAAAAATCGCAATACACTTGCTTTATATCTTCTTCAGAAGCGTTGTAAATGAACCAACATCACAGAGTTTGATGATTCTCCCTTAAAAGACGAATGAAACAGATATGAAGAATCGAGCCAAAGTTACTTCAACGACAGCAAAATCTTCAAAAAAAACAACAAAAACTAGAAAATACTTCATCTGAAACTTAATAGACGCTACTGGACTTTAACCCGCAATCCATCTGCTCTGCATCTACATTGAAAGTGAGTAGAGCCAAACACCGGGGAATTTGAAGACGCTCCCTTAAAACTGAATGGAACGGAGAGGAGGAATCAATCCAAAAGTAAAAGCGGTGTAAATAAACCAACGTCGTGGAATTTGATGACTCCCTAAAAAAACGAATGAAACGGAGATGAAGAATTGAGCCAAAAGTTACTTCTCCGACAACATAGCTTTCATAAAATTAGAAGAAACTTCATCGGAAACCTAATGGACGATATTGGACCTATAATTCATGTTCCAATTGCTCTACAACTCCTTGAGTAAAGACATAAAGTAGTAGCGGACCTAAAAGCCGTGGAGTTCTACGATTCTCTCTTTCAGACGAATAGAATGAAACTGGGTAATTGAGTCAAGAGCTAATTTTCTGACAAAAAAGGAAAAAAAAAATATACGGGATATTAATGGATAAATAGTAAACGATCCATTTGCTGTGTAACTACTTAAAAATTGATGTAGATGAGAGCAGAGCCAAATGCAGTGGAATTTGACTACTTTCCCTTAAAATCGAGTGGAACGAAGATAGGGAAACAAACCAAAAGTCTTCTATGTCAGATCCTAAAGTTATAATACAACTGTCATATAGTGCAGCCTTGCAATCTATACCAGCTACCACTGAAACCAAACATACAATGGCTGACCCTACTGAATCACCTCCAACGGCTATGGATACTATCCTAAAAGAACTACTAGCCATAAAATCATCCATTACCTCCTTGGAAAATACAGTGTCTACTAATACTACGGAAGATCAAGGCTTGAGAAATTAAGTGGTTAAGTTTCAATCTTGCATGCAATCAATGGACAATCGATTGACAGATATTGAAGTCCACATGGATAAGTCACCTGATAACAGTCAAGATATTTTATATCTTCAGCAAAAAATGACCGATTTAGAAGACCGGAGTAGAAGGAATAATCTTAGAATTATAGGTCTCCCAGAGCAAATAGAGAAAGACAATATCCTAGACTTTTTGACTAATTTTCTCCCAATTCTGACGAATATTACTTTAAAAGTACCATTAGAATTTCAGAGAGCTCATCGCATTTGCACACGTGGAATAATCCAATCCACAAGACCGAGACATATTTTAGCTCGCTGTTTACGCCTTCAACAAGCCCGTTAGATTATCATGGCTGCCAAAAAACATGGTCCATATGAATATGAAACATCTCAGGTAATAATCACAGCAGATTATTCAGCACCTACAAATCTCAAAAGGAAACAATTCTTAAATCTACGCAACAGATTAAAGAAAAGAGATATAAAATATGGTCTTTTGGATCCAGCTCTTATGATTGTGACTTTTCAAGGGAAAACTAAAGAATATTCAGAACCACACGACTTGGAGTCCTTTTTGAATGACTTAGATGACAAAGACTCCGAGATGGAGTATAAGACTTCTTCACCCTCAACAACTAAAGAATTCTCATCTCCTACCACTCCAGAAGACATAGGTCAAGGAGAATGGGAGACTGTTCAATGACAATGGACACATGGTGGTAAATTTAAAGCATGGAAAAAATATCAACCAAGAGATAAATCTAGATCTCCCTTAAAAACTTGAATAGAGTGGAAATATTATTACTATATTTACTCTCTATTCAATTTACTTCTCATTACAAGATCATATTTATTTATGATGTAGGACATTTCATATTGTATATTTGAAAAAGCTTTATTTTCTCTCTTCTCTATTCTCCTCTTCATGACTCTTTGGCTTATATCCCCAGATAAAAGTTTAGGTGTTAAGTGTACAAATTTGTCTTATCACCTTTGTTGGACAAATTTATTTGATATTTGACAATTTTAACAAGTAATACTTTCCTTTCACTAAATTAATATAAAAGTCACATTTAAAAATTCATCTAGAGTATAATTACTTATTGACACATTTGAAACTTTAAAATTTATATTATATTTTCTCTTTCTCTAATTCTCGTCTTTATTATTCATTTTCTTATTCATCTACTTATATTCCTTCTCTTTCTCCCTTTTTATTATTACAAATTGGATTGAGATTATTTTGTTAGTTTTCATATGTCCATTAATAAGTTAAAACCTTTAAATGTTATTTCTTTGAATGTTAATGGTTTGACACATTTTATCAAGAGAAAGAAGATAGTTAATTTTCTTGGACAACAAAAACTAGATATAGCTTTAATACAAGAAACACATCTTAATGAATCAGAAAGTGAAAAACTGAAAAGAGACTGGGTTGGTCAAGTTATACATGCTAGCATAACGCAAAATAATTCTAATAACGATGACACACCTATTCGGAAACATGGAGTAGCTATTCTTTTTCATAAAAATTTACCATATAAAATTATTCAAACATGGTTAGATGATGAAGGCAGATATGCATTTGTTAAAATTTGTATTAGAAATTCTTTTCTGATTATAGGCACGATATATGCACCCAATGATTCCAAAACGATATTCATTTCAAAGATTAGTAGATTATTATCTTCCTTTGGGTCCACAAAAGTTCTGATTGGGGGAGATTGGAATGTTACTATGGACCCATTTATTGATAAATCTGGCAAACCAGATACTCATCATTCAAATGATAGATATATCCTAAAAGATCTTATAGATGATTTTGCATTACAAGAACCATAGCATCTTTTAAACCCAAAAGACAGAGATTATACCTTTACATCTTGCGCACACTCAATTTGTTCCAGAATAGATTATTTTTTAACCTCACCCGCAATAATACAATCAATAACATCTGCAGGAATTGTTCCTTGTTGCCTTTCAGATCATGACTTAATAAATTTACATATTAATATTGGATTAATACAATCCCCCAAAGCTAATTGGAGATTTAATACTTCTATGTATAAGACACCTCGAGCTAAATTGAATCTCTGCCAACATGTTTACCAGTTCCTCGTAGAGAACAGAGATTCAGTTACAGATGCTAGTATATTATGGGGAGCAGGCAAAGCAGTCATTAGAGGAATGATTATGAGAGATACATACCTTCTAAAAAACAAATTTGAATAATGAGAGGAATTTACTAGAAAAAGAAGTTATATCACTCTCAAAAGATTAAAACAAATCTGAATCATCTGAGATTCTAAAAAATCTGTTATCAATTAAATTCAGACTTAATAATCTATATACCTCTCAAACTGAAAAATGTTTATTCCTAATTCGAAAACGTCACTATGAAAGAGGGGAGAAAGCGGGACGTCTTTTAGCCTATCAATTACGCCAACAGGAATCATCCAGAGCGATACCTATTGTTAAAAACTCTTCAAACAACTTATTTACCTTACCAACAGACATTATTACACAATTCCAAACTTATTATGAAACACTTTATACATCATTGAACTGCGAAGATACAAAGGAGGAAGATGATTTTTTCACTAACCTAAAGATTCCAAGACTAACTCAAGAACAAAAATTAAGACTAGAAGGACCTATATCAACAGAAGAGATAGCAAAAGCTATTGATTGTTTAGTTACAAACAAAGCTCCTGGAGAAGACGGCTTTCCCATTGAATTTTATAAAATCACAAAAGCCCAAATTATCCCATTGTTACAATCCTTCTTTAATGAAGCTTTAAAAAAGGGTCACTTCTCCCCAGCATTTCTATGAGCACGTATTACAGTAATTCTCAAACCGGATAAAGACCCACTGGAATGTTCCAGTTATAGATCTATTTCCTTAATAAACTCTGATATTAAAATGTTGGCTAAAATACTTGTACTAAGATTAAACTCAGTCGTCACAACACTTATTCATCCCTCCCAAGTAGGTTTTGTTCCATCTCGATCCTCCTTAAACCATCTTCGAAAAATCTTACATTTATTATGGCAACAACGTAATGAAACAGAAGAAAATATAGTATTATCCTTAGATGCTGAAAAGGCTTTTGACAGAGTAGAATGGGGATATTTATTTCGAACTATGAATAGAATGGGTAGTGGGCCTGACTTAATTACATTAACTAAGGGAATGCATCATATTCCTACAGCCTCGATCACATGTAATGGTTTTACATCTCCTTATTTTCAAATTCTACGAGGTACCCGACAAGGATGTCCACTATCCCCTTTGCTATTTCTTATTGCATTGGAACCCTTAGCCATCGCAATTAGACAAAAAACTAACATACAAGGTATTACTACTTCAACAGGCAAGGTTAAAGCTTTTTACTATGCAGACGATATTTTACTTACATTATCTAACCCGAACTCCTCAGTCAAAAACCTGATTAATTTATTAAATCAATTCTCGACATTTTCTGGTTATAAGATTAATTGGTCTAAATGTGAAGCTTTGCCAACGAACAATAATACTACTCCATCCGTATTGAACGATTTCTCTTTTACATGGAAATCATCACATTAGAAATATCTTGGGATTCTATTTAATAAAGGGTTAAAGAATATTATGATGGACAATTTGAACCCCATAGTAGATAGACTTAAGAGAGATTTCACTAGATGGTCTCAATTGAATCTATCATTATGGGGAAGAATACAGATTATTAAAATGAATACAATTCCAAAATTTAATTACGTCTTCGGTATATTATCACTTACTTCCTATTACTTCTAAATTTTTCAAAAATACAACATCATTGATAACTCGCTTTATTTGGGGAGGAAAAAAACCTTATATAAGTGGTTCAAAATTGTATTCATCCTCTTTGAATGGAGGCCTCAGACTTCCACACTTAGAAAACTATTGGATAGCACAACAACTATCACACACAACTTATATGATATCCATGAACGAAAACACACCCATATGTGTGAAAATGGAACAATTCCTACTGAAAACCACTACCCCCATGGCTATCTATTACACTAAGGGGGTCATTACGACCCTGGCGGCCGGCGGTAAGTTGGCGGTAACACCGCCAACAGACTGGCGGTGTTCCGCCAGCAATTATGACCGTGGCGGAAAAGCCACGGCCATACCGCCGGCCCCTCCACTTTCGCGCCAGGATTCCGCCTGGCGGTCATGCCTGTCCGTGGCGGTACACACCGTCATTGAAAGGCTGGCAGTAAGGGGACTTGGGGTGCCCCTGGAGGTCCCTGCACTGCCCGTGCACTTGGCATGGGCAGTGCAGGGGCCCCCAGGCATAGCCCCGTCACGCATTTCACTGCCCGAATTTCGGGCAGTGAAATGCGCGCTGCACATCAGCATTGCCGCCGGCTCTATTATGAGCCGGCAGCAATGTTGATGTGACATTTCCGCTGGGCCAGCGGACGGTAACACTGTTACCGTCTGCTGGCCCAGCGGAAATGTCATAATAGGGAACCAGGAATACCGCCGGCAATGGCGGTATTCTGTCTCCCGCGGCCTCGGCGGTCTTTTTCCAAGACCGCCGAGGTCGTAATGACCCCCTAAATGTCCAAAATTCTCACAATTCTCCAATCCAATCATTTACTCCTCCCAAGTGGCTTGGCAAAATTATAAACTGTAATATTCATATACATTTAAATGCTCCAATATGGAATAACTCCGCAATTATGTATAAAGGTAAAGAACTTAACTGGTTTGTCTGGAAAAGTCATAAAATTAATAACCTAACAGACATATACACACAGAATAATTCCTTTAAATCATTCTCACAACTACAAGATACGTATAAATTACCGCAATCACAATTTAATAATTATGTAGTATTAATGTCAATTCTTAATCCTATCACAAACTCAAATACAGATTCTATGATACCCTCATCCATTACCCGTTATATCTACATGTGGAAAAATTTCAAAGGTATGGTATCTGGCTTATACTCATTATTAATTGATAAATCTTTTTCAGATGATACATCTATAAATGTAAAATTATGGTGGTCTACAAGACTTAATATTACATAATCAGACAAAGAATGGTCTAAAGTACTGGAAAATTACAATCAGGGCCTTCGTGATACAAGGTTGAAATTTAACTATTTTAAAATTCTACATCGATGGCACTGGTCACCTTCTAAACTATGCTCTGCCAAACTTAGTAATAACTCTGATTGCTGGAGATGCTACCAACCTAACTGCGATATCGTACATATCTTATGGGAATGTACTGAAATACAACAATTTTGGTCACAAATATTACAATATTTGAGAAAAAATATCCCTAATATTACATCTCAGTCGTCTCGTTTAATTTTACTACATGACACTCATGGCCCAGGTAAGCTCTCCTCACAGATGTTTAGATGGTTGTCTACAGCGATCGGAGTAGCAAAAATTAACATTACGTTTTTGGAAATCAAATGATTTGCCAACTGTCCAAACTTGGTTAAAAGATATGTTTGAGATTGCACAATTCGAAAGAATGATACATAAACTAAATGATAACCTACAACAGTTCGAACATATATTGAATAGTTTTTTAAATAATTGAATTCTTATGCCTTCTTTTCATTTTATACAAAGATCAATGGGAAAAATTGTTCTTTCTTAAAAATACTTTCTTCAATCCCGATACTTATTTACAATCGTCTATTCAATTATCGATCTATGTCTACCTCATTGTTTTGATGTGTTATAGGATTGTGTAATGCAAAGACGATTTGCGTAAATATTTTGTAATAATATATTTCATGTCCACTGATACTTTTATTAGTTTCATACAGAACATATTTAATATAGAATTGTTATGGAAGGTACTTACCTGTTTTCCTTTCTTAGTTTTTTAAAAAAGTACACTGGATTTTCTTTTTTTCTTCTCTTTTCTTTTCTCCTTTATTTTTTCTTTCTTTTTCAATGTAATTACTGTATAATTTATATTGTTAAAGAACACTTTGTATTTACTTTGTATTTATAAAAAAATTATTAAAGAATTGAAACACAAAAAAAAGAGCAACACACAAGGCTAACGCACACGCAGTTTAATGGAGAGAGTGGAAATGCACAACCAGCACAATACGTTCAAAAAACTGAAGACACCAAATATAAGCATAGAAAAAACACCAAAGTTGGACTCACAAAAGGTATGAGAAACAAAAGTAGAGATCACCTTAATATATCAAAAGGCAAGGAGAGTAAAACCTTGACTTAAAAAAACGATCTACTAAACGTTGTTTCAGTTTTTGGTGGCGCAACTTTATACTTGTGAGCTATTCATGACATAAGAACTTGCGCTATGCCCGTAGATGACAGATAGGAGCCTAATACACTACCGGGCATTACGATCTGCTCATTACTTGGCTATGCCATTCAAGACATAGGAACTTGCACTAAATAAATAGATTGCAGATAGGAGCCAAATATGCTACGTGGCACTACAACCTGCTCATTACATGGGAGTGACACTTAAATGATTGTGATCTGATCACATACTCTACACTTTGATTCTCATCCTAGGAGCCACAACAATTTACTCACCTGTCTGGGCCCTTCATGACCAGTTCAGATTAGCGACGTTGTTTTGAGGACTTCACATTTCTCTTCTAGTCCCTAATACTCAGCTTGGTTTTATTAGCTGTGAAAAAGTCACTTGTCATGACAAAACATGTCAGCTTGTTTTATAATACTTGTACTGGAGACTACAGAGTTTTCCATGACACAATAACAATCACAAAACTGGACTTTCTGCCTACAAACCTTATGTGATGGAATTTTACTTATTGGATTTCTGTTTTGAGTGCAAGTCCGTGGATGCCTGTTTGTGGATTCATTGGATTAGGACGGGTTGGGAGTATCGAAGGCTGCTGATAGGTCTATAAGAATAAGGGGTGGTATTTTTACCCCTGCTGAAGTGGTGCTTTATGGCTCCTTTAAGCACAAATTAAGTTTTGCACTGAAAAGTTAAATCTCAAATCAACACTTTGCACCATTTCAGATTCACTTTTGTTTGGGCAAAACCCAATGTAAAGCGTTAGTAAATATCCCTTTAGACTGTGTTATTTATACGTCTTTGTATTCCGGAGTAACTATGGGCCTGATTCTAAGCTTGGCGGGCGGCGGGAGCCGCCCGCCAAGCGGGAACCGCCAGAAGACCGTCCCGCGGTCAAAAGACCGCGGCGGTCATTCTGGGTTTCCCACTGGGCTGGCGGGCGACCGCCAAAAGTCCGCCCGCCAGCCCAGTGGGAAACACCCTTCCCACGAGGAAGCCGGCTCCGAATGGAGCCGGTGGAGTGGGAAGGTGCGACGGGTGCAGTTGCACCCGTCGCATTTTCAGTGTCTGCAAAGCAGACACTGAAATTCTTTGTGGGGCCCTCTTACGGGGGCCCCTGCAGTCCCCATGCCATTGGCATGGGCACTGCAGGGGCCCCCAGGGGCCCCACGACACCCCATACCGCCATCCTGTTCCTGGCGGGCGACCTGCCAGGAACAGGATGGCGGTATGGGGTGTCAGAATCCCCATGGCGGCACAGCAAGCTGCGCCGCCATGGCGGATTCCCATGGGCAGCGGAAAGTCGGCGGTACACCGCCGGCTTTCCGCTTCTGGCCGCGGCTGTACCGCCGCGGTCAGAATGCCCGGCGGAGCACCGCCAGCCTGTTGCCGGTGCTACCGCCAACCCCCGCCCTGGCGGTATTTACCGCCAGGGTCAGAATGACCCCCCATGTGTACATATGACAGTTGACAACTCATGTTCAATATGTACAGCACACATTTTTTGGTTCTGCAGAAAAAGTTTGGTCAAAAAGGCAAATGTTCTACATAGTAGATATTAACAATTTTAAGCAAGCTAGAGTTTTTAGACAGAATCCTTGTTGCACGACAATTTCTTCATAACATAGAAACACTGTGTGAAACAGGTACTATTCCATGTACAAGTGCTTGTTTAGCTTCAAAAATTGGTTTTCACCAGAGTATGAAGGCTGCAGTTAGTATGATCTTGACTATATTCAGACTTTGGTGATTATAAGTAAGTAGCCTCTCCTTGGACAAGTTTTGCATAGAGTGTACACTACGCTTAGTAGGTACTTTTTAATAGTATGTGGTGTATTTCGCACAAGAGCTTCACTGTGTGAACATTGAGCTACAGAGTAAGCTCTCCATTGAGTAAATACTGTTTACACTATCCACTTTTCTACTCATACCATCTTCATTTCTCAATGTAGGTTTGATTACCACAAGGGGTTTGATACATATAAAGGCTGCACATAGTACAGCAGTAGTTTTGGATCAGACGTTGTGTATCTTGAGGAACTTGTTTTTTTCTGAAAAGTGGTATACAGATTGAATACTGTATGCAGTAAGGGTTTCACCATTTATCTGTGGTTGACTGTTAATGTGAATTAGGCTACCTGTGAAGTGTATGGTTTGGGGTCAGTGTAGCACATAGCACAAACTTGCGTCACCTAAGGGTGGTGGATCTGTGATGGCATTAATTATGCTTCATAATATTCTGAGCTATATTTGTACTTGCTTTCAGATCGCTAATGCTACACTTGTTTTTAGAGTAATGTGTACAAGAGAAGCTTGAATGCTGTTGTCGGTGATGTAATCAATGATGTAATTTGAGATGTCATGAACGGTATCAGAACATGTCATGAGTGATGTAATATGTGAGGTCATGAGCAGTGCATAATGCAGGCAAAAGTTATAGTTAGTGCTGCTAACTATAACTGGCCAATGTCTGGGTTTTTTTTTAGTTCAAAATGTTAATGTTGTCACTGACAATTGACCTACTATGTACCCATTTTAACAGTATCAAACACCTGAAACTCTCAAAACCTATACTGACAACTAGAGAGCTGGGTACTGTAAAAAGTGCTTACTCTGTGGAGAAAGTTTATTTTACACCACACTGTTTGCAAACAGTGAAACTTTCATAAGAAACACCACAGTGTATTCAAACATATCTACTAGGAGCAATGTTTAGTCTATGCAACAGTTGTCAGAAAAGACACTATTTGCTCAAAATAACCAAGATCTGAAGAGACTGAACATTCTACTACCGCCCCCTTTATACTGTTAATATAACTTTACAGATAGCCCATATTATCAAGCAAAACAAGCACATGTATATGGGTTAGTAGTTGGTGCACACAGTCTTTTAAATTAAATTGTGATGCTGAAACAATTCAGTCTAAAAACTCAAGGCTGCTTACAAAAGTTAGTGTTTACTACATAGAATCTTACTCTTGTTGAAAACTTCTTCTGCAGTACCAAAAAAACAAGTGTGTGACATAATGAACACAAGTCGTCAACTGTCACCTCCACACAGAGTTACTCTTGAATACAAAGATCTATAACATTTTTAATACCGCTACACATCTATGATGCATTAGGAGAAGATGTGTTTTGTAAATGCTGGACCCATGCTCTACAAAATCAGGTGGACAAGTAATATGCCGCCACTATGTAAACTATAAAACAAACTAGAACACTCAATGAATGATGTCATCAGTGATGTCATCAATGATGTTATTTGAGAAGTTATTGGTGATGTAATAAATTATGTAATAGACCATGTCATGAGTGATGTCATCTGTGAGATTATAAGCAGTGTATGGCGAGGGCGCAAGCTATAGTTACCTGTGCTAACTGTAACTGGTGAATTGCTGTTTTTTTTTTTTAGTTCAAAACATTAATGTCATCACTGACATATTCTCCTAACTATAACGTTACTTTACCCTTTGGTATTTTTCAATGAATTTGAAAAACACAAATCCTTTTATCACAACTAACTATAATGTTACTTTAACCTTTGTTTTCTCAGTGAATTTCTAGTTTTTTTGTTACGTAAAGTAATACTTAATTATCATACGCAAATGCAACCCCCCGCTGCGCAAGGCCTTCAGCTGGCCCTACATCCTCTCACCTCCCCACAATACAGCCAAATTCATGCTGTGCACGGTCTTCGGCAGTGCAAAGTAGAGGATTGGCAATAGGGCCTGGCCCTGGGGGCCCCATTCCCCAGGGCTCTTGTTTTGTTTTAAACTACAGGGAATGGGAGCTGCACAGCCCTCCTTCCTGAGCCATTATCAGCCCTGGGGACCCCATCCCCCATGCCACATATTTAAATAATGGAAAGGGGGCTGTGTGGCCATGCTAGGCCTTAGGAACCCCATCCCTCAGTGCCACTCTTTTAAATAAAGGGGAGGTTCCACATGTGGGCCCCCCACCCCTGGGCTGACCTTGGCCCTGGGGACCGAATCCCTCTGGGCCTGGCGTACGTTTTATGGAGAAAGGGCATGTAGACACCCTCAATCCCTCCCCCCCACCCCTAGGCCTAGTCCCTCTCCTCTAGCCACATCGCCCCAGGTACCCTAACCCCAGGGGCCTGCTGCAATAAAAGGGGGTGCCTCAGTGACTACCCAGGGCACCCTTCATAGTTTTGCTGTGGCATCCAGTGGGAGCCGGCATTGCTCCTCCCAACAGGGAATAGCTTCTAATGCTGCTCCATCGGGACAAGAGAAATACTTAGGTCTAAAATCTGAATCTAAAGTCCGCTCCCAGTGGGTGGAAGCATTTTTGAGACTCCCACCACCTGGGAGTGAACTTGGTGTTTGCTCTGGCTTGGAGGGAGATTTACAAATATTCCCAACATTTGAGAGCAATCACAAGTTTCCCTGCCCAGGCTGCTGCAGGCAAGCAAACTGCTATGTCTGGGGGAGGGAGGGGTGGGCTCCCTGGGACATAGCATCTGAGCCGTACCCGGGGGATGAGGTCCCCAGAACAATTAATGGCTTGGGGAGAGGGGATGGCCTGCTCTATAGGAATTGGGCGGGGAGGGGGCCTGTCCCATTTTCTAACGGCTTGGCCCCAGGGGCGGGCTTTTGGGGCTTCTTGAGGCTCGGGTGGGGAGCCTCTCCTTATTTTCTTATATTTCTGACCCAGGGGTGCCTACCCGGGGGCCGCTCGAGGCTCATGTAGGGGGGCAGTGCATCCCATTCCCCATAAATAGTAATGTTGGCTCAAAGGTGGGGTTCCTAAGGGGTCAAGGTATCCCTACCCCGCCTCCAAATATCTTTATTTTTTTACAACTTCAGGGAAAGGACCTAAGTCCCAGAGTCCTGTAATGCGTGCCGCCAACATTTTTCTCATGTTGCTGGCAGCCAGTTAGACCACTCGCTGGAATCTGACTCTTTTGGGAATGAGATTGCCCAAGGGAAATAAAGCTCCCTGGGCCAAACAGAACTCTCTATTTTTAAATTGGCACTTCTGTGAGAGTCTCTGAGACTCTCATGAGCCCAACTGCCAAAATATTCACTTTTGTTTGACCCTTAATGGCTCAAAAATTGCTGAACGAAATTTACACCAAATCATGAAAAGCACAGTCTGCGGACCAAGATCTAGCTTCCTGCCGAATTTGGTGTAATTCTGTTCAGCAGGTTTTTGCCGTATCCCATCTTAAAGTCTATAGAACATTCACGTGGATTTTGCATTTCGGGACCCCCGCTTTTTTTCTTACCCCCCACTTGACAGATCACCTTGAGTCTTTCCAGGCAGGACCTGAGGTGGATGAACATTTTTTTTTTGTGTGTAAGTTTTTGTGGAGATATATCTTGATATGAGGGTATGAACAGCACACCAGCGGGCCCCTACCACTAGTCAGTCTACTGACCAGCCCACCTCTTCCGCTGCAGCTAGTGGGCAGGAGGCCCTGCCACAGGACCCACAGGCCACCAGCATCCCTCCCCCTGCAGAAGGTGAACCACCCCGCAAGCATTCCCTGTGACCCAGACAGAAGCCAGACACACTTGCCAAGACCTGAGAACATGCTATATTTGCACAAGTGTAAGGGTACAAGTACTAGGGCCATGCTCCAGGGGAGTGTACAACTGTGGAAAAGGTGGGACAAAGAGCAAGGATTGACCACTAGCAAGCAAAGATTTTTTAAGGACACTGAAACAAACCAGTGAAAAAGAAGAGAGCCCACAAAGAAGTGTAGAAGTATATACTAAAGTATATACAAGAGGTCTCCAATGCTCGACCTACAAATGGGGGCAAGTTAACTTGTGGGCATAGGCACTTTGTTTCCCCACGACAATCACCTAGGAGCACTTGCTGCAGTATGTGACCCGACTCTGATAAGCAGGGTTCACATCAATCTGACTTTGCAGCACTTGAGGTGGTATAATTTCTCCAAATTGAAGAGAGGGACGCATCTTCCTCTTTGCATGTTTGCTCAGCACGAGCTAGGTGTTAGGCCAGGGCAGAGTTAGTGACAAACAAACTCCACTGCGCGGAGTTCAGCAAAGTGGTGAGGTTTGTTAGGTCACACTGAATTTTAGCGACTAAACTCAGCGAGAAAGGCACCACGTGCAACCCAGGAGGGACCTGCTTTTCTGCCGCTCTAGTACATTTTCTACTCTAGCAGCAGCTTCCTCAACGCGAATGGAAGGTTTCTTAATGCGAATGGCAGCAGCCATCCGTGACCTCCGCATTGAGAACTCTCACTGGTAGGTGGTCTTGAGAAAGATTTTCCTTGCTCTTGCTCGCCAACTTAAAGTTGGCGAGCGAGGAAAAAACTCTGCTCCCCCATGTGGAGTTTCTCGGAATGCTGCGCTCTAAGCCGAGCACTAAGTGGGAAAAACTCAGAAAACTCTGCATGTGGAGCTGCATGGAATGCCATGCCTTCATATACTTTTCTATGCCAGAAGTACCTAATGACCACTTCTTGTCTGTACACCTTCAGAACTTGGTGTAGCAAAGATTGAATGTCACAATCTTTGCCAACACTTTCTTCTCTTCCGACGGGGTGGAGAAAAAATACCACTCAATGGCCCATGTAGGGTCCTAGGTGTTTCCTGCTGCTATTTTTCCAGTTTCTAGGGTCTCTGCTCACTAGACGATATTTCTTTTGGAAGTTAAAATCCACCCCAAAAATTGGAAGTATCCATAGAAAGAGCTGGACACTGCACAAGATGTGGATACACCCAGGCACGAATTCAAAATGAGATTGAAAGGGATCCTGTAAATGCAGCAAGACAGTAATTTCAAACAATCAGATGTCTTTCCTTTGTGTCATTGGTACTGTGGTACCATATTCAGGTACACCCTCACACAAAAACAAACTTACTTCACAAAGAGACACATGGCATCTTCATTAATTGTGCTAATTAAAAAAGCTCTAGGCTGAAAGTCAAATTAAAATAACTTTTACATAGCAACAACAAGATTTTTCTTGGTTCTGCTGTACTCTTACAGGGCCCACAATAGGAAGTAAACCCCACATGGGACTCCCGCTGTACCACTCCATTGGTTCTCTCACTCTCACTCGAGTACTGTGGTACTCTGAAAAGTCCAACAAAAATACAAAACTAATATCTGCCTTTTACATGAGAATTTACACCACACCACTGAAAATTTAGTGGAAAAACTACACATAAGAGAGATGTTATCTTAGGCCTATCATCCTTAGGGATGTCTTCCACAAACTTTTTGCCTTCCTGCTCCATTTTTTCCTGATCTCATTTTTGCAGGCATTAGGATTCTGCACACTTTACCACTGCTAACCAGTGCTAAAATGCTTGATCTCTCTCACCTAAACATGCTAATATTGGCTTATCCCCAATTGGTATTTTTAATTTACTTATGAATCCCTAGTAAAGTGGTACTACATGTGCCCAGGGCCTGTAAATTAAATGCTACTAGTGAGCCTGCAGCACTGATTATGCCACCCACTTAAGTAGCACTTTAACTGTGTCCCAAGCCTGCCATTGTAGATACTGTTTGTGCAGTTTTATTCATCATTTCGTCTTGGCAAGCCCAAGCCTTTCTTTTTAA
The DNA here is from genome assembly GCF_031143425.1 of Pleurodeles waltl. Lineage (NCBI taxonomy): Eukaryota > Metazoa > Chordata > Amphibia > Caudata > Salamandridae > Pleurodeles > Pleurodeles waltl. The sequence goes on along the minus strand of NC_090440.1, from coordinate 1,228,101,000 downwards.
TACATGTACATCACCACTAGGGTAGGCCATGGACAGCCCAAAGGGCAGTGTGCAATGTATTTAAAAAGAGGGGATATGTACATTTAGGTTTTACGTATCCTGGTAGAGAAAAACTCTGAAATTCATTTTTTCACTACTGCAAGGTTTATCTCTCCATAACATAACATTGGAGTTGCCTTATTACAGTTTATAAGTGTAATTTCCAATTTGGAAGAGATTATAAGTTCACGTTTGGTGTCTCTGGAATCAAAATGTAAAATCCTAACATATGGTAAAGTTGGATTTTAATTGCCTTACTGAACATGCCACTTTTAGAAAGTTGGCATTTTCCTGCCTAATCCATTTAGTGCTTGGAGCCTGTCTCTGGTCGCATGACTGGTGTAGCTGACATTTGAGCTTTGTGTATTCCTCCTAGACAGCCACACACAATAAGGAGCTTAGGTGTAACTGGATGTGCCATCACTGGCAGAATGGGAGGGAGGAGCTGGGCATAGCCCCACTTACACCTGAATAGGCTGTGCCCTGCCTCTACACACCTAGCTGCATATCCTCTGTAGTTAGTCTGGAGCCAGGGAAGACAGGATGCCTGGGGACTTCAAAGGGAAACCACTAGAAGCTTCTCTCCACTTCAAAGGCACAACTGGGTATAAATACTGGACCTTAAGCACCACCACTTCAGTACAATTCTGGTCCTGTGGTCACGCCTGCCAGGAAGAAGGACTGCTGTGCTGCCACTCTGCTGGACTCCTGCTTTGCTATGCTGACCTGCTGCCCTCTCATCTGGTCGGGCAGGACAGGACCTGCATCTCTGAACCCAACAGCCAGAGTGACTCCAAGGGCTAGTTGGTTGGCTTACTGATTCGAAGCCTCAGGGACATAACAGGATTCCAACAACCTTGCATTGCACCTGGACACTGCTATAGGAAAGTCTAACCTGCCAAGTGGTACCACTTGAGTCCTAGACCCTTGGAAGGGGGCTTAAGGTGCTTTGCCAGCCTCTGTGGATCCAGCAGAACAGAACTTGATGCATGGATTGGACCCATCACAAAGACTTGCATCACTGCTGCAGCCCACATAGACTTTGGAACTGCCCCTTCCTGACTCATCCTTGCATCGTCTCAACAGCAGCCTTAATGACGATATCAGACTTAAATCGCAGCCTTGCAGCTCCTCAGAACTGAAACATTGCCCATACTGCACAACATATCCTTGACTCCGGACTTTGCATTGCAAGGCCTCGTTGATGGGATCCTCAGCATCCATGCAACAGGACCTTGCACCACAGCACATCTCGGAGCCAAAACATTGCTTGTGCTGGGTGACACATCTTTGACACAGCTCCGCGTAATGGTCCCTAAACAAGGATTTAAGGTACTTTGTGTTTAGGCTGCCTAACTGGGTCCCTGTAGCCTCGCTTCATCATGGTCAGCCTGAAATTGTGACTTTTTCCCAGTCCGGCATGACCAGATATCCACAGATGGTGATTTATGCTTTTTGGCACTCTTATCTCTAAAAAAATATAAAATTCAATATGTCTGGTTCTACTAATTTAATTTTTGTTGTTTTGATCTTGTTTTATTTATTAAAAATAAGTCTATTTTTCTAATACTATTTGTGGTGTGCTTTCACTGAGTTACTGTTTGAAGTGTTGCGCAGATACTTTGCACATTGCCTCTGAGTTAAGCCGGACTGCTCTGAGCCAAGCTACCTGAAGATTGAGCACAGGTATATTTATGGTTTGCTTATGACTTCACACCAAGAAGAAACACAATTGCTGCTTGACAAGGGTTTCACCCCTCCACAACCAGTAACCCACATTCTTACATCTTATACTTAAGTATGCTAATAAGATCTTATTTACATGAAAAACCCTCTAAATTCTCGAAAAAATGAAAGGTTAAAGTGAGGAGATAGGTGTGGTAATAACATATGTATGTTAGAAACAAAAAAACAAAAAAAAACATAGAAACAGAGGTTGCAGTGGTTATTTTAGCAAGCTTCTGGTAAAAAAAATAACCTAGCAATTTACTGAAAAACAGAACGTTAAAGGCACATTATAGTTAGGTGACAATAACAGTTATAACAATGTTTTAAACCCAAAAAGTAGACATTTCCCAGTGATAATGCAGCAACATAACTGTAACTTGCACCCCCACTGTGCACTGCTTATGACCTCACATCACTCATTACATTTTCGAAGACATCTCAAATGATATCATTGACAACATTATCCAATTAAATTACTTTTAAATATTCAGTTAATGGGTGTAACTTTTCACAGGTTGCTTGGCCTCCTAATGGCCTTTGGGTGTCTGAAGGAGATGAGCACTCCAGGAATGGTTATACACAAGATGAAGAACAAACTTTTTTCTGTGGGTGCTCTGGGTGGGACCTCGACACCAAGAATTAAAAAATAAAGAAAATCAATTGCAGCCTCACTGCTTCAGTATTGAATCAGTGAGGCTTCTCATTTAATATGCGCAGCTACCACTTCGAGGTGCTCATAATGTCCTGGGCTTTGTTTATGTCATTGAAGTTGTGTGGTGCCCCAAGGAGGACAAAAAGTGCAAGTCTCCTGGATCTTTGAACGCATGCCCTTAGGAGAGCTTACCATCATTTTTCAAATGCTCGGAGGTGTAGCGGTATGCTCTTCATCTGGAGTGTGGGGATCCCTTGTGGTTGGTCTTGCAGCTGCATCTAGTGGCCTAAGGAGTGTTGAAAAAGACTCAAACACGTTTATAGCCTTTGGGAATGCTGTATTTTAAATAGTATAGTGAAAATTATTTTTGAGCAATGCCATGTGTTTCTTAAGAAGGAAATAATTTGTTTATTATTGACAAATTATTGTGGTGACTTTTTGTCAAAGCCAATGGGGGTCATTACAACCCTGGCGGACGGTGTTAAAGCGGCGGTAAGACCGCCAACAGGCTGGCGGTCTTTTTTTTAGTATTATGACCATGGCGGTTACCGCCATGGTCATCCGCCGCTTCCCTGTTCCGCCCGCCAAGGCGGAGACGACCGCTGGCCTGGAGACCTGGGTCTCCAGCCTGGCGGCCGTGACAATACCGCCGCAGGTATTGTGACCCTGCTTACCGCCGTGGATTTCCAGCGGTAGGAACCGCCATGAAATCCATGGCGGTAAGCACTATCAGTGCCAGGGAATTCCTTCCCTGGCACTGATAGGGGTCTCCCCCACCTCCCACCCCCACCCCGACTCCCTCCCCTACAACCCCCACCACCCCTGCCACCCCCAAAGGTGGCAGGACCCCCCTGCCCACCCCGACCCCCAACATAACATTACTGACACACACCCGACGTACACGCACACACACCACCAACACACATACACGCACACACACCGACATACATGCCAACATCCACACACACACTCAGACACGTACACCCACATTCACACATTCTCGCACACATCCATACAGACATACATACAGACAGACACGCACACATTTCCCAAACACGCAACACCCCCGCAAGCATACACGCACTCACACACACCCCCTACATACACAGACGCACACCCCTATGCACCCACACAACACACAACACCTCCCGCCCCCCTCCCCTAACGGACGATCGACTTACCTGTTCCGTCGATCCTCCGGGAGGGGACGGGAGCCATGGGGGCAGCTCCGCCAACACCACACCGCCAACAGAACACCGCTGCGCAGAATCACAGGACGTGATTCGCTGGGCAGTGTTCTGTTGGCGTGGCAGTGGAGGTGGAGCAACCTCCACTTCCCCGCCGCCTGCAAGTATGGCTGTTGGCAGCTCTCCGTCGGAAAAACGACAGAGGGCAGCCAACGGTCAGGATAGCGGTCGGAGGGCTGGGGGTGGGGAGAGGTAGTGGTAAAGGGGTTGTAGAGAAGCGTATACATCTAGTGTCTGAATTGCACAACATGAAACCAGAAACAGGTATAAATTCCGGCTTCTCCACTTAACCAAATTGTTTGATCCTAGGCAAATGTTTTATTTCACTTTACCACCTTTATTCCTTTTTCTTCATCATCACATATAAAGACCTTGAAATACCTCATCAGAATGTATGCTGTATAAAACTATGGGGGTCATTCTGACCCCGGCGGTCTGAGACCACCGGGGCCAGGGTCGGCGGGAGCACCGCCGACAGACCGGCGGTGCCCCGCAGGGCATTCTGACCGCGGCGGTTCGGCCGCGGTCAGATGCGGGAAACCGGCGGTCTCCCGCCGGTTTCCCGCTGCCCTGCAGAATCCTCCATAGCGGCGGAGCGCGCTCCGCCGCCATGGGGATTCTGACACCCCCTACCGCCATCCTGTTCCTGGCGGGTCTCCCGCCAAGAACAGGATGGCGGTAGGGGGTGCCGCGGGGCCCCTGGGGGCCCCTGCAGTGCCCATGCCAATGGCATGGGCACTGCAGGGGCCCCCGTAAGAGGGCCCCACATAGTATTTCAGTGTCTGCTATGCAGACACTGAAATACGCGACGGGTGCCACTGCACCCGTCGCACCTTCCCACTACGCCGGCTCAATTCTGAGCCGGAGTCCTCGTGGGAAGGTTGATTTGCCCTGGGCTGGCGGGCGGCCTTTTGGCGGCCGCCCGCCAGCCCAGGGCAAATCCCAAAATACCCTCAGCGGTCTTTCGACCGCGGAGCGGTATTTTGGTGGGGGAACTTTGGCGGGCGGCCTCCGCCGCCCGCCGAAGTTAGAATCACCCCCTATGTGTCTGATTTAAGAAACTATAATGTTGTTCATGTATAAAACAAACCCAGGCCTCCCAAAGAATTCACATAACAACTCACTTGCCTCTTAGTTCACAATTCACATTGTTGTCAGGGTCTTGAGCAGAGGGGGGAATGATAGTTTCTAAATTCTTGTTTGAAAACTATCACTTTAAAAAAATAAAAAAACTTCTCAATGCAGTGATATCATCTTGTGTACTTAGGTGAAGCGGTTCTGCAGGTTAATGAAATCCACTTTTTAAATGTCAGTCAGATCATACTTTTATACATTTCCTGCAAAATGTCTTTAATAATAAAGGTGTTTCTGAAGTTAAGAGGTCCTGGACACCCTAGTTACTCCCTTTCTTGAACTTCAAATACCCTCCAAATACATACTTTCCTGTTTCTTTAAAAAAATTTTTAGTGCTAGTGCTGAGTCGAATAAACAGCAGCACAGTACAGCTGTTGACCTGGGGGCTGCATGTAAATGTCAGAAGAGCCGCATGCGGCCCCCGGGCTGTACTTTGAGTATCACTGCTTTACAGTTTTAAAAAAAAACTCAGAAATTCAATGAAAAATCCAAAGGTTAAAGTGGCGTTATAGTTAGGAGAAAATGTCAGTTAAAATGTAATGAATCAAGCACTAAAATCCACAGAAATTTGTCAACCACAATAAACTATATTAACTGTAACTCTTGTCTTCTTTGTTTGGGGTATGTCTTAGTTGCCTCGCAGTTGCAGGTAGTGAAGTCTGAAAGGTTAGACGGATGCGACTAAAGCAATAATTCCTCTTCCATCTGTTTCACTTTGACCTCAATCTCCTGGCATGACTGACAGCCTTAGCACCTAGTTCAAGTAAAGGTGAGCCCTCCTGTACTAAATGGGGGGCTGAGGTACCTCATCTGAATTTTCTTTCCAGGAGGGAGGTGTCACCCCGTAAGCCAAAAAATCTTTTGAAGTAACCTGTAGCACACTAGTAAGAAGCCACTCTTTGTCCTACTGTAACACTCTAGGGACCACCCTAAACATGCCTAAACTTGAAGAGATAAGACTAGTTAGCTCTTTTCAGCTACTAAACAGCAGACTGTAATGGACAACTTACAAAATTGTTTAATTGGTGTCACCCTCTGCAATTCTACTGTTGGCATAGTGGAAACGCTCTAGTGGCTTCAGATTTCCCACACCTTTCCTTTCTAAATCGGATTACCCACATTATCCTTCTATAATCTTTTGTAGTACAGTGAATGAGATTTTCAATGTTGAGAACTCTGTAGTCGTTTCACCAGATCAACCTTAATTTCAATATTAAACAACAATAATGTAAAGACAGCTTGTGCTGGAGTCTGGTAGAAAACTAAATTATCCACAGTAAAAGATGTTTGAGAGGGTGCTTGCCATCTCACCTTCACATAAGTAAAGCATAAGTAAAGAGGTTCAAGGGCCTGATTTAGAGTTTGGCGGATGAGATACTCCGACACAACCGGGACAGATATCCCATTGTCATATTACATGTGCCACTGAATATAATGCACTTCTAATACGGTGGACACAATATCCCTTACGTTTGTGACAGAGTGTTCCATCCGCCAAACTCTGTACCAGGCCCATAGTATGCTGAATCTTTAATTCTATATATTGTTTTAACTTAAAGTAGCATGTGACAGAACTAAGCTAAAGAACTTTACAACTTTACCAGAGTCTACAATAACCCCTGTGATACTACAGGGGTGACTTGGATTTACATTCATATTCCTCTGTTTCATTGTCATCTCACTTGACCATTCTGCACCATATGAGTTACTGGAAATACAGTTACTTGCCACCAAAAACTGATGAAATGTGTGTTTGCATAACTGGAAAACTTCCAAACGAAAAATGAACCCCATACATTCTAGGATTCGATGGCGTATCATACAAATTGGCTTTTTTTAAAGACACTTAGGTGACTGCAGTGTGGAGTTCGATCTAGCACCTTAATTGTGGTTTCTTTCTTCTTCAATAGGCTTTATTTAAAATTTATGGCACTTTTTCAATTTTATAAACTAATAATATAGAAATATGATTTTTAACCCATTTTTCCTATTACAAACAGTAAGACTTGGGTGTAGGAAGGTAGCCTCTTTCTAGCCTTGTTACCCCCACTTTTGGCCTGTTTGTGAGTATATGTCACGGTGTTTTTACTGTCTCACTGGGATCCTGCTAGCCGGGGCCCAGTGCTCATAGTGAAAACCCTATGTTGTCAGTGTGTTTGATATGTGTCATTGGGATCCTGCTAGCCAGGACCCCAGTACTCATAAATTTGTGGTCTATATGTGTTCCCTGTGTGGTGCATAACTGTATCACTGAGGCTCTGCTAACCAGAACCTCAGTGTTTATGCTCTCTCTGCTTTTAAAATTGTCACTGCAGGCTAAGTGACTAATTGTACCAATTCTGATTGGCACACTGGAGCACCCCTATAATTCCCTTGTATATGGTACCTAGGTACCCAGGGTATTGGGGGTTCCAGGAGATCCCTATGGGCTGCAGCATTTCTGTTGCCACCCATAGGGAGCTCAGACAATTCTTACACAGGACTGCCACTGCAGCCTGAGTGAAATAACGTCCACGTTATTTCACAGCCATTTTACACTGCACTTAAGTAATTTATAAGTCATCTATATATCTAACCCTCACTTGGTGAAGGTTAGGTGCAAAGTTACTTAGTGTGTGGGCACCCTGGCACTAGCCAAGGTGCCCCCACATTGTTCAGGGCAAATTCGCCGGACTTTGTGAGTGCGGGGACACCATTACACATGTGCACTACATATAGTTCAATTCCTATATGTAGCGTCACAATTGTAACTCCAAACATGGCCATGTAACATGTCTAGGATCATGGAATTGTCCCCCCAATACCATTCTGGTATTGGGGGGGACAATTCCATGCATCCCCAGGGCTCCAGCTTAGAGCCCGGGTACTGCCAAACCAACTTTCTGGGGATTTTCTGGCAGCTGCTGCCAACCCTCAGACAGGTTTCTGCCTTCCTGGGGTCTGGGCACCCCAGTCCCAGGTAGGCAGAACAAAGGATTTCCTCTGAGAGAGGGTTTTACACCCTCTCCCTTTGGAAATAGGTGTGAAGGGCTGGGGAGGAGTAGCCTCCCCCAGCCTCTGGAAATGCTTTGAAGGGCACAGATGGTGCCCTCCTTGCATAAGCCAGTCTACACCAGTTCAGGGATCCCCCCAGCCCTGCTCTGGCGCGAAACTGAACAAATGAAAGGGGAGTGACCACTCCCCTGACCAGCACCTCCCAAGGGGAGGTGCCCAGAGCTCCTCCAGTGTGTCCCATACCTCTGCCATCTTGGATGCAGAGGTGTGAGGGCACAATGGACACCTCTGAGTGGCCAGTGCCAGCAGGTGACATCCAAGACCCCTCCTGATAGGTGCTTACCTTTCTCTGTAGCCAATCCTCCTCTGAGGGCTATTTAGGGTCTCTCCTGTGGGTATCTCAGCAGATAACGAATGCAAGAGCTCACCAGAGTTCCTCTGCACTTCCCTCTTTGACTTCTGCCAAGTATCTACTGCTGACTGCTCCAGGACGACTGCATAACCGCAACAAAGTAGCAAGAAGACCACCAGCAACATTGTAGCACCTCATCCTGCCGGCTTTCTCAACTGTTTCCTGGTGGTGCATGCTCTGAGGGCTGTCTGCCTTCACCCTGCACTGGAAGCCCAGAAGAAATCTCCTGTGGGTCGACGGAATCTTCCCCTTGCTAACGCAGGCACCAAACATCTGCATCACCGGTCCTCTGAGTCCCCTCTCATCCCGACGAGAGTGGTCCCTGGAACACAGGAGCTCGGTCCAAGTGTCTTTAACAGTCCAGTGGCCCTTCTGTCCAAATTTGGTGGAGCTAAGTCTTTGCCTCTCCACGCCAGACAGTAATCCTGTGTACTGCGTTAACTGCAGCTGCTCGGGCTTCTGTGCACTTTTGCAAGACTTCCTTTGTGCACAGCCTAGCCCAGGTCCCCAGCACTCCGTCCTGCATTGCCCAACTCACTGAGTTGGACTCCGACGTCGTGGGACCCTCTTTTGTGGCTCTGAGTCGACCGTTGTCCTCAGATCTTCTAAGTGCCTGTTCAGGTGTTTCTGCGGGTGCTGCCTGCTTCTGCATGGGCTCTCTGTTGCTGAGCGCCCCCTCTGTCTCCTCCTCCAAGGGGCAACATCCTGGTCCTTCCTGGGCCCTGCCAGCGCCCAAAATCCTCAACTGCGACTCTTGCAGCTAGCAATGCTTGTTTGTGGTCTTTCTGCGTGGAAACAACGCTGCATCCTCCAGCACACCGTGGGACATCTTCTGATTAAAGGAGAAGTTCCTGGCACCTTCCGTTGTTGCAGAATCTACGGCTTCTTCCACCCAGAGGCAGCCCTTTTGCACCTTCATCCAGGGTTTAGTGGGCTCCTGCCCCCCCGGACACCTGCGTGACTCTTGGACTTGGTCCCCTTCCTTTACAGGTCTTCAGGTCCAGGAATCCGTCTTCAGTGCTTTGCGGTCAGTTGTTGTCCTTGCAGAATCCCCTATCTCGACTTTTCTGTCTTTCTCTGGTAGTAGGGTAACTTTACTCCTACTCAGGGTCTTGGGGTGGGGTATCTTGGACACCCTAAGTGTTTTCTTACACTCCCAGAGACCCTCTATACACTACACTAGGCCTGGGGTCCATTCGTGGTTCACATTCCACTTTTGGAGTGTATGGTTTGTGTTGCCCCTAGGCCTATTTCTCCCTATTGCATTCTATTGTGTTCTACATTGTTTGCACTACTTTGCTAACTGTTAATTACCTGATTTTGGTTTGTGTGTATATATTTGGTGTATATTACTTACCTCCTAAGGGAGTATATCCTCTGAGATACCTTTGGCATATTGTCACTAAAATAAAGTACCTTTATTTTTAGTAACTCTGAGTATTGTGTTTTCTTATGATATAGTGCTATATGATATAAGTGGTATAGTATGAACTTTACATGTCTCCTAGTTCAGCCTAAGCTGCTCTGCTATAGCTACCTCTATCAGCCTATGTTGCTAGAACACCTCTAATCTACTAATAAAGGATAACTGGACCTGGCACAAGGTGTAAGTACCACAAGGTACCCACTATAAGCCAGGCCAGCCTCCTACATTGGGTGTATGCATTTAAATTCAGGGCCCCCTACAGAAATCTGTACAGGCACATTAAAGTTGCTCATGGCTAACACTTAAAATTTGACTTTGATGCGAACCTTAACTCCCAGTGAACACCCATGACCTAGGCACATCCATAGAAGTTGCTATTAAAATATTGCCCACCTCCACACTTTTTTGTCACTGGCAAGTACTCTTTTGATGCCAATATTCGGCAAAATTAGAATATCAAAGGTTTTAAGTCTTTGCTTATGCATGTATATACCACAAACCTTATAGTGAGCCAATAAATGAGTGAAAAATAATACTTCACAGTTTGCTATACTTTCGATGTCCTTTCCTGTCTCTTCTAATCATATAACGTGTATTTTTGTCTGTTTGTAGCTGATGCCAGCAATGCTGATAGAAGCGATGCAGCGGTCATTGGAGGTACTTATTTCGTTTCATTTCCTTATGTAGAGCATGTACAAAAATGTTTACAGGGTCCAAGAAACTTAATTACATTGATAAGTTGAGGGATGTGAAGAGAAAGCAGAAGTAAAAGTATCGCCATTAACCGTGATTTTACAAAAAATGTACATGGGGCATCATATGCAGAGAGTGGAGGTGGCGTTCTTCATAGGCTACTTCTTTCTTCAACTCGGCAGACAAAGGCCCATAACTAATGTGAAAGGTGGGGGCAGAATGAGTGAAAAGATGGATGGTGTGTGAGTGAAAGGGTGGATGGAAAGGTGAGTAAAAGGGTAGATGGGTAGAAGGATGGATGAGTGAGTGAGTGAAAGAATGGATGTATGAGTGAGAGGGAGGGTGAATGCATGAATGAAAGGATAAATGAATGAGTGAAAGGGTGGTTGGATGATGAGAGAAAGGATGAATGGAGGATGAGTGAAAGGGAGGATGGCTGGATGGATGAGTGAGAGATTCAATGGACTAGTCAAAGCACCGGTGGATGGATGAGTGAAAGTGTGGGTGGATGAGTGAGTGAAAAGGGAAATGGATGAGTGAAAGCATAAATGGATGAGTCTGATGGATAAGGGTGGATGGATGAGTCAAAAGATGGACAACTGAGTGAAAGGATGGATGGAAGGAGTGAAAAGATGTATGGATGAGTGAAATGGTGGATGGAGGGATGGAAGAGTGAAAGGCCAGATAAATGGATTGGTTTTAATATGGTAGGATATGGGTAGGCAGAGAGAAGGAATGATGAAAACCTGACAGATAAATGAAAGAATGAATGAATGACAGAATATAAAGGTGAAATGGTGGAAATCAGCAGGTGAATGGAAGGGTGGAAGGATGTATGGGTAGATGGTTGGGTGGAAGAAACAAGAGAACTCTTCTGGAGAGGGACTTGATGACTTGCTTCACTTGCTTGGTGCCATAAGAGCTTTGGTTCGAAGTGGGAATATTTAAATTTTCTGACTATTCCCTTGCAGACAAGCCTGTAATGTGGCCCCACTCGTAATAAGTGACTAGAGCAAATCATTGAACAGCTTCCTAAAAACCTAAGGCTAGAAAACAATCTGATAAGCTTTGAGTGAAAGTTAAAGTAACACTTCCTTTAGCTACAGGCATACACCACAAAGATTGACTAGTGAAGGTGGACGCACAGTGGATCTTTTTAAAACTCTTTGCTTTCACTCTTTTTCTTTGTGTTCCTGTAGTTATTTTACCTCATTATAAATAGGTATCCTTTCTTGCAATTATTTCTGCTCACTTATTTACCACTCTTTGGATAATCCATGGCAATTCCAATGAGTATTTCTCGGTTTTGTAATTTCACCGGATTACTCTCCGCATGTCATAAAGTTTGTTATCATCTTGAAACTAGTCTACTGGCACTGTTTCTGGATCATAGGTAATCATAATGTATTGGCAAGGTATTAGAAACACCAACGTCATGTTGGATTTTGTAGGCTGGTCCATCACTCTTGATTACACCACAGCATACACACACAAGAACAGTTTTCCATTATTTAGGAACATTTAGCTGAGACAAAATCTTGATGGAGAACTTGCAAGAAAGTATGGACAGTACAACAGATGTGATTCGGCTAAGACCATATGCACAGTAATAAAGATATATATGTAATGTCAAGGAGCAGACCATGGATACACTTAAAGACAATACTGAGAAAACAAAAATGTAGATCAAAGTAGATAGTAAGATGGTAAAAGAAAAATTAAGGGGGAGATTTTTAATTTGAAAACTGATAGTCGAGTTGAAAGGAACTGGGGAGGAGCAATCATACAGGCACGGAGGCCTTTGAGAATAGATGAACTACAGACCAAAATGACATGGTGTTAATTCATGCAAGCATCAGTATGTTGCACAGACACTAGAAGTTAAATATTGGAAAGATTGCGATTTATGCCCAATGTGCGATAATATGAAGATGACCAGTAAGCACCATGTAGCAAATATAAGGCTGTACACCCAACAGATAAGGTTACCATCCTTGTGTCAATAAAGTAAACCTCAAAAGATTGTTCCAGATTGAAGTATATATTTTCTGAAAGTTCAGTATAGCAAGCTGATCATATAACTACTACCAATAGAGACATTCTTCAAGATACATTGTAAAACACTTCTGCTGAAATTAATGCAAATTGAATACACAAAGTTGCTTTTTAATAATCACAAAATGCCATCAGAACAAAACAGATGAATGAAGCATAGATCCTTAAAGGCCTGATGAAGGCTCAACAAACAACTTAAACAGCCAAAACGTGTCAGCCGCAACAACCAGATGAAATGGAGGAAAAATAAGAAAGTTGCATATCCTAGTTTCATTGCTCTGGCAACTAAGGACGACTTTGAAGTTTGACAACATAAAACTAAAAACCCCACACAATTACTTTGATGATTGCAAATGCTGAATAGTTAAGAATACTTTGAACCTTGATAAATGTGGAAAGCAACATTCTAAATAAATTATGGCATTCTGTTAACATAGTCACTAGACATTCACAAGACAGTCATTGAATGCCCACAAATCACTTTTAATGTTTTTTCCCCAAGGTATTTTTTTCATTTTTATTCCTCATTGATTTTTGTATTTTGTTTGTAAATAAGCAATGTTTATATATACAGCTAGCATCTAATAACCTATTATATACATGCCAGACAAAGTGACATTTGTATTTGTGAATAAATGTATTTACAATTACAATATTAAAGACCATTAAAAATAACAGTACCAGTTCCTCTCCAGGAGCATTTACTTACAGTTTAAATAGGCTAAAGCAAGAGTTTAGATGAGGACTTTGTTTTGTAGCATAGGAAGTGAAGAGAGGCATGTGCATATATGGCAGAAACAAGAGATGTAGAATAAAAGCGAGAAGCCAATGGAAAGGAAGTAGTCAATGTTGACATCATTGGAAAGGAAGCGGAAGCCACATAGAAGAGGGAGCAGAGCACGTTCAATGCTGTTATACAAGAAAGAGAAACATTTCCAATTTTGTATTGATAAATTGTAGTGGAAGTGGGAGGCTATCAACATTTTACCAGAAAGAGCTGTTGGGATAAAGAGGAAAATAAAATAAAACGTTCTGGATAATTATTATTGAAGTGGCAATAGCCCCAAGAAAGTGACGAAGTCAGCAAGAGTGGTGGCCTAGATCAGGATGAGGAGAAGACACAGCAGACCCCTTTGGTACATCTTAGTGAAAAAGGAAAGGGCCAGGAGAGTTCTGCAGAGGAAATTGAAAAGGAGCAATCATAGAGGTGGGAAGAGGAATAACAATGTACAATTCGAGAGAAACCAAGAGAAGACAGTTTAATAAAGAGCATGGTGTGGCTCAACTTTACGAACACTGCTGTGGATGAGTATGTGGGATAAAAGTGCATTTTACAGTTCCTCACTTGTTGACTAGTGGATGCTGTATACACTAGATACCCACATGTCCATCCATCCATTCATTCATTTACAACTTTGCATGCTTACCTAGATATTATGGGCCATTTTATTCTCTGAACAATTGTTTTACGTGCATAAAAGCCACTGAAGAACAAGATAGACAATACTTGTAATTCAGTAGGTGAACCATCATAGCCATGGACCAGGAAAAAGCAGCAAGTAAATAGTCCTTGTATTGCTCCCTGCAGGAGATCGTAAAATGGAAGCTGGAATCGTAAGGGGCCTGTTATGAATGGCCTGGTAATTGTCTACTCCCCTGGCTGGCAATACCTACACTTTCTGCTACCCAGCACTCCCACCCTATTCTCCCTCTCGAAAGCAGCAACTTCTTCAGAATTGCCAATACTGCGGGCATCAGTAAACTATAGGGGCCCAAATTGCTCTATATTATATGTTTTTGGTGAATAACTTGCGGAATCAGTTTGTGTTCTCCACGTTGAGAATTCTGTTGCCCAGTATTTTACCATCACATTTTGCCAGCTGTCAGCAAAGTGTCAAGGTAAGTGACAAGACACTGTTTACCATGGATCTTGCAATCCGGATGATAACCTGCAACAGGATTACCGAGGTAATCATGATGAGACCCTAAGTGTGCTTTTTAATGCAGTCACACTGTTCTCTTTAACTCTTGTTGCATCTGTATCAGATGAATACAGTATTTTGGTTTGCATCCGGTAGATTTGGACAACATTTTTTACTGTAACTGGATGTCCAGGTCCTCTTGAAGACATGTTCACTGCATTGCAAGAACATCTTACTTTGTGATGAGGCATGGTGTTTGAGCCACAACATCTTCTACCAATGCCTTTCTCTGAGCATTGCCCACATTGTACTGGTGTTTGTCTTCTAAGCTCAATAAAGGATAGTGGAAAACTAAAGGCATGTGCAGTTAAGACATCTGAGGTCTAATTAAGAAAGGTAAATATACATATATAGATTTACTCATATATATATATATATATATATATATATATATATATATATATATACTGCTACACCAGGTGTAACTCATTTTTTTCTATTCACCATTTCAGAGTGGAGATTCATATTTAGGTGTAAACTTACATTTCTCCACACACTTAAATTGGGGGGGGGTTGACTTCTTACAGCATAATTTACAAGTGTAAAATTACTAAAAGTAACCTTTCACCCGTTGGTGGAGATCACCACTACCACAGTGTAGAGATCCGTATGGAAAAGCATAGAGGAATTTAATATAGTTTATTGTTTTTTTTTTTTAACAAAAAGATTTTAATGTATAAGATTAAAAATATTTAGGTGGTCATTATGACATTGGCGGTCAGGTTACCACCACGCCGGCGATGGTGGTAGTACAGTGGCCAGGCAGGCGGTAATGACCGCCAAATAATGACCATGGCAGTGATCCCTCCCATAGACAGCCAATGTACCACACCAACCATTAGCGCAGTACGAACACTGAACACAGTGGAAGCCACCTACATGCAGGCGGAAGACATGGATCCGCCCACCATATTAAGACATAGCACACCACCAGGATTTCTTGGGCGGTAGCAACGATACCAAAAGCCTGGCAAAACCACATCATTTCAAAGGAGACACTCACCTCCAGGGACACAGAGGAGTCTGTTTACCGCCATGGAACCAGAACTGCAAGCATTCCCGATGCTGTACCACGCCATGGCCGTCCTGGAGCCCCAACAACGACGACGACGACGATGAGTACAGATGCCTAGCACACAATGGAGGTGGGGAGGGGAGAGTGACACGCACAACACACGCACCACACACCCAGAAGAAGCTGCAGAGTAAATCAACAGTAAGAGGTGTCAGGAGCAAAGAAGGCCAGGATACATACCTCTGTTCCAACCGCTGTAATCATGTTGGATGACAACTCAAATTCAAAGAGCATACAACTGTATATGTACATGCAGGCCCAAAGGCCAGTTTAGAGTCACTAATACCCACAGGGCAAAGTCCAAGCCTCAACCTGACTCCTGACAACATCGGCACTCCACTGTTCAGGGGCATCATGTTGGAAATGGGCAGGCACCTCAGGGGGTGGGGGGTGCATCTCATTGTAAGGGGCTCCTTGCCCACTGGATACTGAGAGGACTCCTTGCCCACTGGTTCTGGAGGGGACCCTTGCCCACTGGATACTGAGGGGGCTCCTTGCCCAATGGTTCTGGAGGGGACCCTTGTCTACTGGATACTGAGGGGGCTCCTTGCCCACTGGATATTAAGGGGGCTCCTTGCCTACTGGCTACTAAGGGGGATCCTTGCCTACTGGATACTGAGGGGGATCCTTACCCACTGGAAACTGAGGGGGATCCTTACCCACTGGAAACTGAGGGGGCTCCTTGCCCACTGGTTCTGGAGGGGCTCCTTGCCCACTACTTCTGGAGGGGACCTTTGTCCACTGGCTATTGAGGGTTGTCCTTTGCCACTGGTTACTGAGGGGTGTCCTTGGCAACTTGTTCTGGAGGAGTGTCCTTGGCCACTGGTTCTGGAGGGGTGTCCTTGGCCACTGGTTCTGGAGGGATGTCCATGGGCTTTGTCTTTGTTGGTGCCTCCTTGGGATTAGTCTTTTATTGGGGACTCCTTGATCTTTGTTTTTGTAGGGGCCTCCTTGGGCTTAGTTTTTGTTGGGGCCTCCTTGAGCTTTGTGTTTGTTCGGGCCTTCTTGGGCTTTGTTTTTGTAGGGGCCTCCTTGGGCTTTGTTTTCGTTGGGGCCTCCTTGGGCTTTGTTTTGTAGGGCCCCCCCTTAGTCTCAGGAGGGGTCTCCTTGGTCCTAGGTTTTGGAGGTGGCTTCATGCTCTTGGTTGTCTATTTGGGACTGGGCGCCACTTTAGCCCTTTGTTTTATGGGCGGAGGAGTGTCCTTGAAGCGGCGGCGGCATCGCACTCATGTGCCACTTAGTGGCTGCTGGAGACTTTGTGGGTTGTACAGTGTCAGACTGTGTGCTTGAGGTACTGCCCTGTAGGCTGGGACCTTCCTCTTAGAGCAGGAGGGAGGTGAGGAGGAGGGACGAGGTCAAGGCAGGCAAGGAAAATCTTCTTAGGGCCAATGGGGTAATATGTGGGAGGGATGGGTGTGGAGGTAGAGGGAGTGGTTGTAGGAAGAGGAGGTTTGCTGGACTTAGGTGCATGGACAGTGTGCTTGTGTGAGGTGGATGGCTGTTGGGGGTCTTAGTGCAACCATATGTGTGTCTTTGGAGGGGGGCAGACAGGGTGGGGGAGGACAAACAGGGCATGTAGATGGATGTTGTGGTGGTGTCTACAAGTGAGGGGGGTGTGCTGCATGATGTGAAGATGGTGGTGGTTGGTGACTGTGCATGTGGTGTGTGGGGTGCAGATCTGCGGGTCTGCTGTTGTGACTGGGCACAAGACTGTGTAGGTGGCAGGTCCAAGGACTGTTGATGCAGTGCATGCAGGTATGAGTGCAGATGTGACTGTGAGGGAGGAGGAGGAGGCAGTGGATGATGTTTTGTGTGCATCTGTGTGTTGGCTGTGTGAGTGCTTGTGGACTGAAGTGTGCTGCCTTTGTTTGTGCGAGTCTTGTGTGATGTTTTGTGTGCATGCTTGTCTGAACGTGTGCGTGGGATGGGTTGGGTGTGAGGAGACTGAGACTGGGAAGTGGTATTTGGAGGGGGTACGGAAGAAACAGGGACACTGGCTGCTGCCAGTGAAGAGGCCAGAGCCTGAAACGATCTCTGTAGGGCTGCCAAGCCACTGTGAATGCCCTCCAGGAAGGCATTGCATTGCTGCATCTGGGATACCAGCCCCTGGATGGCATTCACTATGGTTCACTGCCCTACAGAGATGGATCTCGGGAGGTCAATAGCCTCCTCACTGAGGGCAGCAGGGCTGACTGGGGCAGGGCCTGAGATGCCTAGGGCGAAGAAGATTCCCACCCTCCTGTGTGAATGGGCACGGGCAACTCGGTGGCGAGCTACTGGGAGGGCAGTGCTGGTACGCGGTGGCGGTAAAACCTGTTGCTGGGGTGGTTCCAGAGGGGTCCAACCACGACCAGGGAGCTCCATCGGAGGAGGAATCACAGTCAGTGGTATCACCTCCTGTCTCCGCCGTGGTGCTCCCCTTGCCCTCCGTCCCGCTGGTCCCCTTGGAGTTGGTGGGTTCTGCCTCCTGAGTTCCCATGGGCTGCAGCTCCCTCACTCGCCGGTGCCCCTGCTCCTTCGCCACATGATGCCAATGCACACATGGAGAGGATGACAAAAGGAGAGAGAGGGGGAGAAAGAAAGGGAGCTGGCAGACAGGCACATCATACTCACCTATCGTCTGGACAGGGCCACAATCACAGAGCTGTGTGCACAATTGGAGCCTGCCTGCCTGCTATCTGCAATCCATTGCACCCCAGTAATACCCCCTCTTGTGCAGGTACTCTCAGTGCTCCATTTCCTGGCAACTGGCTCTTTCAAGGTGACTGTGGGCTTGGCTGCAGGAATGTCACAGCCAATGTTCCCTATTGTGCTTGCAAGGATTTTGTCTGCCATGCTCAAACACATGTGGAGCTACATCACATTCCCCCAGGTAGATGATTTACCCACTGTGAAGGCTGGATTCTATGCAATGGGACACATACCACATGTAACTGGGGCCATTGACGGGACCCATACTGCCTCAGTCCCCCTCAGGGCCAATGAACAGGTATACAGAAATCGGTAGAGTTTCCCCTCACTCAATGTCCAGATGGTGTGCCATGCTGACCAGTACATCTCCCACGTCACTGCCAAGTATCCTGGGTCAGTGCATGATGCCGCTGTCCTGAGGAATTGCAGTGCCCCACAGCTGATGGCACAGCTACAGAGGCACAGAGTGACTTATAGGTGGGCCAGAGTCCCCACCCAATGTATGCCAGTGTATGCCTTCAGGTGGCGTACCCCAAGCCATTGTGCAGGACTAATGTGTGTCCCTCACTTCCTGCAGGTGATTCCAGCTACCTAAACCTGGCCTGGCTTCTGACCCCTGTAAGGACTCTGAGAACAGGGGCTGAGAATAGGTACAATGATGCTCAGGAGCCTACCAGGAGGATTGCTGAAAGGACTTTCGGGCTCCTGAAGGCTGGGTTCAGGTGCCTCCATCTGACAGGTGGATCCCTATGTTACTCCCCTGAGAAGGTCTCCAGAATTGTTGTTGTGTGCTGCATGTTGCACAATTTGGCCCTCAGACACCGTGTGCCCTATTTGTAGGAGGAGGGGGGTGACAATCCAGCTGTGGCAGCAGTGGACACTGAGGACAGTGATGAGGAGGAAGAGGAGGAGGACGTGGACAACAGGACACATATGATCCTGCAGTACTTCCAATGACTCTCAGGTAAGACTGTTGAACTAAATATTTGTCAATTCCTGTGTTGTGCTGTGTGACTGTAGCATTATGCTAGTCATTCCCTTTGCATCCCACCTGCCTGTCACCTATGCCTTCCCTTATTGCAGATGTTGCTGTAGTTACAACAGTGTAATGCTGTGATGTGTACAGACTGCTGAGGGACATTTGTAGGATGGATCAACATGTAACTGGACATTTACACAGGTTCATGCAGTTCATAACAGTTTGATACATTGTTCATTATCTTCAGATAAAGCACTATTACTCAAGTTGTGTCCAGGGGTGTTTATTAAGAATTGCTATACAATGCAAAGTGCAAGAGTTGGGTGATGATTGGGAAAAGTCCAATGTAGTGGGCCAGTCTGTCTGTGGCACAGGTCCAGTGTCCAAGGGGCCATAGGAAGGGGAGCAATGGCAGTTCAAAGTGGACAAGGTGACTCAGTGGAACACAAGGGGGACATCCTGGAGAGGCTAATTTCCTGGTGGTGGTCTTGATCTTGGCAACTGTCTCTGCTGTCCAACTGGGTCTCAGGGACCGTTTGGTGGGTGATTCACCTTCTGCAGGGGGAGGGGTGCTGGTGGCCTGTGGGTCCTATGGCAGGGCCTCTTGTCCACTAGCTGCAGTAGATGTGAAGGGCTGGTCAGTACACTGGCCAGTGGAAGGGGCCCGCTGGTGTGCTGTGTAGTCCCTCACGATGTTGGCCATATCATTCAGCAGCCTGCAGTGGAGACCATGGTGGTGTTCAGGGCCTGCAATTCTTGCATGATCTCCTGGTGGTGCCCCCAGGACATTAGTATGTGCCTCCTGGGCAGTCGGTCCCTGGGCCTTTCCTTCCCCTGGCGCACAGCTGTCCTCCGTCCATCCCTGGCCCCCTGAGCCTCTGTCCCCTGAATGGTGTTCCCACTGCCCCTGACCCCAGGACCGTCATTGTCTTGCCTGTGAGGTGTGGACTGGGGTACCTGTACAGGTGGGCACACTACTGATTGACGTGTCCTCGGGACAGAGGCGTGGGGACGTTGGGTGGGTGCTGTGGTGTTGGATACTGAGGGGGGAGGCTCTGTAGTGGACTGGGTGTGGGCTGGGATAGCCTACTGACCAATGGTCCCTGTTGGGCCAGGGAGTTCATTCAGGTCCAGAGCTCCAGAGTTGCTGTCATCACTGGGGCCATCTTCTGGTGGGGGACTGGGTATCCGTGGCACCTCCTTGCGGCTGAGATTGGCTGGGGCACCTGTGGGGATGTAAGTGGTGTATTATGCTACATGTCTGTGACATATTCTCCATCACTAGCTTCCCCTAAATTATTGCTGTTGCCCTGCTACCTTTGTGTATGGTGATGGATTGTGGTATTGTTAGTTCTCCATGCTGTGCATGCATTGGTGGTGGGTATACATGCACGGCTGGAAGGGATGTGCATACAGTGGGTATTGCATGCAGAGCTTGGCATTTAGGTTTAGTAATTGTGGTGAAGCACTGTGTGGGATGGAGTGGGGTGATTGGTGTCAGGGTGGTACGTGGTGATGGCATGCATGTATGGGGGGTGATAGGTAGTAAATGTTGACTCAACAGTGTCCGGTCCTCCGGCTACTCCAGTGAGTCCCTCAGAATGCAAGATTGCCAAGACTTGCTCCTCCCATGCTGTCAGCTGTGGGGGAGAAGGTTGGGGTCCACCGCCAGTCCTCAGGATGGCGAGCTGACACCTTGCTGCAATGGAATGTACCTTCCCCCAAAGGTCGTTCCACCTCTTCCCTATGTCATCCCTTATGCGTGGATGTAGTCCCACGGCATTCACCCTGTCCACGATCCTCTGCCATAGCTCCATCTTCCTGGCATTGGATATATGCTGTACCTGTGCTCCTAACAGCTGTGGCTCTACCCTGACTATTTCCTCAACCATGACCTGCAACTCCTCATCAGTGAAACAAGGGTGCTTTTGTGGGGACATTGGTTATGTGTGGTGTGTGTAGGTTGTGCAGCGGGTGATGTTTGATGTGGTGGGGTGTGTGGTGCGTGTGTGATGACTAGGTAGTTGTGATATGTGTGTGCAGATCTCTTTTATGTTAGCGTCTCTAAGTGTATCTGTCTTGTCGTATTTGCAAAGGATTGTGAGTAATGTGGTTTTGTGTTTTATAGTGCTGTTGGTGGGTGGGTGAGGAGTGTGTATTTGTGTCAGGTGTGAGTTTTTTGTCCTGGCCAATGTTGTCTTGTTTTGTATTTGGGTGGCCTTATCCACTGCGGCGGTGTTCACCGCCATTGAATATCTGCTGTGGTGATTTGTGAGTTATTATTTGGAGGGCATAGTATTGTTGCCGTGAAGGTATGGGTGGTAGTTCCAACAGTTTATCATGTTCAGTGGGTCTGGCGGATTTGTGGTTGTGGCTGTTTTCTGTCGGTTCTGCATGCATATGTCATAATCTGGCAGACGGATGTTCGGCTCCGCAGTGATATGTTGGCGGCAGATACCGCGGCGGTATTCGGAATTTACCGCTAATGTCATAATGAGGGCCTTAGTTTTAATTGGGGAAGAATAAAATAAAATTTCACTGCATCAACTTAAATGTTTATTAAATAAAAAAATCATTTAAATATATTATTTTATCAATACTCATTTTTAAACAATCATTTAAAAAATACCATTATTTGATATTTATATATTTTGTATTAAGTTTTCCCTCGCAAAACCCTCCTCAAATGTACCTAAACCAAACCAACCCATTTAGTGGTAATTACCCACCACCACTACAAAATACAGTTTGTAAACGGGCTCAGAATGTGATTACCAGGAGGCTATCTCCAAACTTTTTCATGGATATTGACTTCATCCATATGTAGTGAAGTGTTGCTACACATAAGGCCACCTAGGATACTACTGGAGCTGCCTCTACTCCTTCCTTCAAAGGTTAATCAATCAATCAGTTTTTGTAAAGCACGGGTACTCATCCGTGAGGGTCTCAAGGTGCTGGGGAGAGGGGAGAAGCCTCATCCAAAGAGCCACGTCTTGAGGTTCTTCCTGAAGATGGGTTTTGTCTCAGTTGCAGGGGGAGGTTGTTCCAGCTCTTTGCTGCGATGTAGGTGAAGGATCATCCTCCGGCGGTGGTTTTACAGATGTAGGCTGGTCCTGCATTGTGTATGGCCTTGTACATGTAGGTGAGTAGCTTTAAGGTGATTCGTTTCTTAGCCGGGAGCCAGTGGAGGGTCCTCAGGTGTTGGGAGATGTGTTCTCAGCGTGGGAGGTCCAGGATGAGTCTGGCGGTGATGTTCTGGATGAGTTGTAATTTTTTGATATTTCTAGTCAAGGTGCCGGCGTAGAGGGCATTGCCTTAGTCGAGCTTGCCTGTGACTAAGGTGTGGGTGACTGTCCTGCGACAGTCTGCTGGGATCCAGCTGAAGATCTTCCGAAGTTTGCGGAGTGTGTGCCAGCAGGAGGAGGTGACTGAGTTTACCTGGTAGGTCATTGATAGGGAGGAGTCAAGGGTGATGCTAGGTTGATAAATGCAAGCCCAAGGATGGGTAGGCATTCTGAGTCACGAGGCATGGCAACTAATATAGGGGGTTATTACAACTTTGGAGGAGGTGTTAATCCGTCCCAAAAGTGACGGTAAAGTGACGGATATACCACCAGCCGTATTACGAGTTCCATAGGATATAATGGACTCGTAATACGGCTGGTGGTATATCCGTCACTTTACCGTCACTTTTGGGACGGATTAACACCTCCTCCAAAGTAGTAATAACCCCCTTAGTGCCTACAGAGCAGTTTGCCCCTTTCTTCTTAACATGGCATTTGATGAGGCATGATAGAGATATTTCCTACCACAGAATTAGTTTTCCCTCGAAAAAAGGAGGATGCACGTTGAATTTCAAACATCTGTGGGACAAACCTGCAGACCAAAATATGTTAACAGACATTTTATGATGTTTCTTTCTAAACGGGAAGCTGGAGCTCGTACAAAACAAATGGTGTAATCATCTAAAGAACCTCTCAGGACTCACAGTACAGCTCTCGCCCCAGGAATTCACATATTCTCCCAAATAGTAGTTTAGGCTGTACAGAGTGGCAGTATTCTGGAGGTGTGTTGCTAAAAATAACCCTCAGGTGCTGTGTAGACTAAGTCCACCAGCTGAACTGGTAATGGAATGTGACAGTCAGGTGACCATGTGACTTAAAAAACATTACACATTACAGTATGTGGTTTAAATACATTTGATGTTACAGTTCTTCTTCCCAATACGTACTTAACTGCTGGAGCATAGTTTCCTGACAGCGCGCTCTTCTGTATCTTATTCGCTTTACCTCTGACAAAGCAAACGAAAAAAGAGACATATCGTGCCACCGTGGCTAAGTGAGGAACGTGGTGAGACTTGTTCCCGTAGCTGTCCAGCTCCATTTCCTCATAGGGCTCACGTATTCACATATTCTTCTTATAGAAATGCCCTTGAGAGGTAAGGAGCCCATTGTCTAGAAGCTTCAAAAAGAAGAACGGCTTTGAATGACCCTTGGGATTCTTCTAAATGGAAGCGGGGGTTTATTCCAGCGTATGAAGTCAGCCGTCAGCGCCATTGACACGAGCTGGGCCAAGGAATGAAAAGACCTGTGTTGTAAAGGAGTGGAAATCTTCCACATGGGATTTAAAAATTACTCTTCCTCTGGAATCCTCTGCTAACGCAAAATTTAACGTAACACTGTGCACACAGGGTTGCTTCAAACGCAAAAGACAAGAAACAGTCTGCATCA
Source organism: Pleurodeles waltl (assembly GCF_031143425.1). Lineage (NCBI taxonomy): Eukaryota > Metazoa > Chordata > Amphibia > Caudata > Salamandridae > Pleurodeles > Pleurodeles waltl. Next base: position 1,228,077,163 of record NC_090440.1, on the reverse strand, counting down.
AAGCAAAAGAAAATAAGGCAGTAAATGTACAAGCTTCAGCCTATTTATTTGTATGTAAAGTGCAGCTACACACATAGGCATAATTAAACTCTAAAAGATCTTCTGCCAAATCGTTCTCGCCGGTATGTACTTTCAGCAGAACAAAAAATTAATTATTGACTCATAAATATAACAGAACTGGAGAATGACAAAACAGAGCTTCAACACATATTATCAAACTGCGGCTGAACAACGCTTTTGGCACAACGGTATACACACTGAGAAATACCTCCTAATTGAAAACATGTTTGATGACAGCATGTAAGATGCAGACCAAGAAGGAATAGAACTTAATTACATGAATAAGATATGTTTCCCCTTCCAGAAGAAGAGAAAACCTCCACCGGATATCTTTACACAAGTCCACATTTTAAGGGCAAAGAATGTATTATCTTCTCTTTATGTGCCTCAAAAGCACCCAGTCTGAAGTCAGTTCCCTTCCCCCCACACCCACAGTGGGGTGAAAGGGGAGGGAAAGGTGTTAGTCCACATTGAGCTCTAAAGCGGTCCCATTCCGTCAGTGGCACCATCGTATCTGCAGGGATGTGAAGTTTTAGGCCTCAGTCACAGGACTTCCTATAGCGACTTTCCAATCAGGGTGTTGTCTATTTTGCGCCATCCTTTACCTATTTCTAAATGAGCCCACTCATAAAGGTATCTTGCTGGTGCTGCTTGATGGTACTTCTCCAGTCTGGGACACCAAGGCCTGCTTGCCATTAGTGTAGCACCCATTGACATTGGTTTATTTGTGCAGTCTTTACCATTTGAATTCAGAGCACGTACCCTGAAGCCTCAGTGGACCGCATGAAAGAAGTATATCTCACAGGAAAGTGGGAGGATTTAGCAAAAGCAGATCTGTGGATTTGTTAAAATATGATGAACCATAAGGCCTTCTGGTAGTCCTGGAGTTCAACCATAATCACCAGTATTAACCGTTCTCGGTCTAAAGCAGTAATAAAATCATTACTAGATCTAATTAATGGTCATCTGCTATTACTACCCAGATGGCACGCAGATACTTCTGAAATTGCAAAGTCCAGAGGACATTGGAACATCCAACATCTTCAGTTGCCTCTGGGCTCTTGACCAATAGATGACATGGAGCCACCTCAACTCATCCAAAACTGATATACTCACCTGTGGTGACTGGAAAACGTATGAGTCTCTCTGCATCTGGCATAATGATCTAAGACCACTGCCAAAAATATCTAAGGAGGTAAGAAATATCAGAATTACCATGAACACTAAGCTGTCAATGAATGCCGGAGTGGATAAGGTATCCAAATCAAACTTTCTTACAATGAAAACTCTGTGACACATCTTCCCGCACCTAGGATTCTCTAACAAGGTTCAAGCTACCATCTATTGTGTCCTATTAAAACTGAATTATGCTAATGCTGTATACCACATTTCACCTTTATCCACTATTACAAGATTGCAGATAATTGAGATCACTGCTGCTAGACTACGTCTACATGTAAAGCCGCAAACACACACGTCCCCTGTCTTGAGAGCCCTACACTGATTGCCTGTTGCCAAAAGATCCATTTTCAGGCTGGTTTGTATCACCCACAAAGCAAAAGAAGGCAAAGGACCACTCTTCATCCGGAGGAAAATCACAAAAAATATTCAGCAAAGGAGTCTATGCTTGAGAATGGCTCCACACACCCTACCACAATTGCTAAATATAAGAAATAAATCATGGGTGGAGCACCTTTGTATGTTTGAGCAGCCAAACTATGTAATTCGTTGGCCACAAACACATAATATCCACTGACAACCATCTCAGTTTCAGACGATTAGTCAAGAGCTGGCTCTTCCCACATAACCACCATACTCACACATAACAACACAATAGTATACCAGAACACTATATACAAAGACATTAAAAACTCTACTGTATTTTTGTGTGGTCTTGTGTGTGTGTGTGTGTGTATATATATATATATATATATTTATATATATATATATATATATATATATATATATATATATATATATATATATATATATATACATATACATATACATATATATATATATCCCGTTAGAGTGAGCCGATTCAGTGTTGCTGGTGTTGTAGAATGTTCCATATAAAGGAGCTGCTCTCCGCTTATAATTGGAAACTCCCTAGAGTTCTTTGCTTCCTGTTTTGCATATATGTGTGTGTGTGATTGTGTACATGTGTGTATATGTGTGTGAAATATGCATATATGTCTACACCTTTGCACAAATATATAGAAACAGAAACATCATTATGAGTATGTACATATGTACATCATAGTTATATATCGGTCTACACTTCTTACAGGGCTGCTATTGTTATGTGTATATGAGCACATGCATATAAATATATGTATATTATGTATGTATGTATCTTTTTTACTATCACTGTACATTTATGCATCGTATGCTATTCTGTGTATATCAATATGTATACGTAAGGGTGTATGCCATATATATCACTATACACATAGCTAGATGTAGATGGGTGGATATGTCTACATATATAATTTTAGTTATGAAAAAAGGCTTAATAAAAAACAAATATTAAAAAAAGTATAGTTTTTGTGTTACATATACAGGTGTATGTCATAGTACATAATAAATAACTTATATAAAGAGGAGGGTGTATATATACCTTTAGGCCTCTTTTTTTTCAATCAAAAGACATACGTCTCAGTATGTAAATCTGATTATAAGAAAGTATTGATATATGTTTAGATAGGAAAAAAACAAAACAATAAAAAAAAAACTAAATATGTGTGTGTGTGTGTGTGTCTCCCCCTCCCTGTCTCCCTCTGTATATGTGTGTGTGTATATATATGTGTGTGTGTGTGTGTGTGTGTATGGACAATGCATGTAGACTTACACATTGCAAACAATGCTGCTCACTTTATCAATCAGTCCAGCAAGATTCATAGAGCACGGCTAATCACCCGTAAAGGTATCCAGGCGCTGAGAACTTAGCTGCTAAGGGATTCAGTTGAACAGCCAGGTCTTAAGTTGTTTCCTGAATTCTAGAAGAGAGGATGATGTCCGTAGATGAAGGGAGAGGTCATTCTAGGATTTTGCTGTGAGATAGAAGAAGGAGTGTCCTCCACTCTTAGTTCGGCGGTTGCAGGAAGCGTGTGCTAGGGTGTCTGGAGGGTTAGTGGAAGTTCAGGGGGTGGTTGATGTATGCAGTTTCCTTATTTGTGAAGGGCTTTGTAGGAGGTGAATCAGCATCTTAAATTGACATCTCTTCTGAATGGGGAGCCAGTGGAGGTTCTTGAGGTGGGGGTGGTGTGGGTCCGTTTGGGGAGGTTAAGGATGAAACTGGACGCTGAATTCTGTATGTTCTGTAAGCTCTTCAGAAGGTGCATGGTGATTCCTACGTACCGTGCGTTGCTGTAGTCCAGAGAGCTGGTGACTAAGGCTTGGGTGACTGTTTGTCTGTTGTTGACAGGGAGCCATTTGAAGATATTACAGAGCGTGTGAAGAGTGAGGAAGCAGGTGGAGGAGATTGCGTTGATCTGTTTTTTTATAGTGAGCCTGCTGTCCAGGATGATGCTAAGGTTGTGAGCGTGGTCTGTTGGTGTGGGTGAGGATTCAAGATCTGAAGGCCACCAGGAGTCGTTCCATGGGGAGATGTTGTTCCCGAAGCTCAGCACTTCTGTTTTGTCTGTGTTGAGTTTTAGGCAGTTGTTATTCCCCCACTCAGTGATGCCTGTCATGCATCTGTCGAAGTTGGCTATTGTGGTGGAGAGGATGAGCTGGATGCCGTCTGAGCAGGATATGATGTTCATTCTGTGGGTTCTGACAATGTTGATCACAGGGGTTATATGGATGTTGAACAGTGTAGGGCTGAGGGACGCTGCAACTGATGTTCTTGGGTTCCGAGGTGAAAGGTGGTATGCGGATTCTCTGGGTGTTTTCAGGTAAGGAAGGATTCATTTGAGGGCCTCTCCTTTGATTCTGATGTGATGAAGCTTCTTAATAAGGCTGTGGTGAGAAACAGTGTTGAATGCTGCTGAGAGGTCAAGGAGGATCAGGGCCACCGCTTCTTCCCAGTGAAGGAGGGTCCTGCTGTCATCAGTGGCAGTGATCAGAGTGGTTGTGGTGCTGTGGTGGGTAAAGAATCCAGATTGGGAGCGGTCCAGAAGATTATTGCTCTCCAGGTGTTCTGTGAGTTGTCAGTGAATGGCCGTTTTGAGGGCTTCATTGGGAAAAGGGAGTAGAAAGATGGGACAGTAGTTCTTGAATTCATTGGGGTCGGCGGAAGCTTTCTTGAGAAGGGGTTTGACCTCTGGTGTTTCCATCCTTCGGGGAAGGCTGCCGTGGTTGTGGATGAGTTGAAGATGGCAGTGAGCTCACTGCTGATCATCTTACTCCAGAGGTTTAAAATGTGGTTGGGACAGAGGTCAGTGGGTACTTCAGAGTGGATGGAGTTCATGATTGCTGTGGTATATAGTGTGGTGAGCTGGTCCCAGGCAGTTAGCAGGCGGTTGGAGATAGCATGAGCATTTGCATCCATGGGAGTGAGGAGGCTGAGGGTGTCGATGGTGGTGTGTTGGGTTCGAAATTTTGTAGATGGTGGAGATCTTGTTGTGGAAGAAGGACACCAGGTTGTCTCAGAGCTTATGAAAAGAGGTGATAATGTTTACAGTGGCTATGGGGTTGGAGAACTCTCTGACGATGCTGAAGAGTTCTTTGCTGTGGATAGAGCTGGCTTTAATGTGGTCGGCCAGGGCGCTCCTCTTCGTTTCTTTCAGTAGTCAGTGGTTTTGGTTGAGGGACGACTTGAAGGTGCTCAGTCTGTGGAGATGAGGTTGTCTTTATTAATAATTTTTCTCTGTACTTTGAACTATGCTTCTTGTTATAGGTAGATACATTATTACAAGGAGAAAAAATTATATTACACCACTAGATACATGTGTGTACCATACCATGCAAATATCGCTGCATCTCTCTCTCTCTCTCTCTCTATATATATATATATATATATATATATATATATATATGGAAAATGTCACTTACCCAGTGTACATCTGTTCGTGGCATGTTGCGCTGCAGATTCACATGCTGTGCACTGTTCCTGCCATCTAGTGTTGGGCTTGGAGTGTTACAAGTTGTTTATCTTTGAAGAAGTCTTTTCGAGTCACAGGACCGAGTGACTCCTCCCTTTCGGCTCCATTGCGCATGGGCGTCGACTTCATCTTAGATTGTTTTCCCCGCATAGGGTGAGGTAGAAGTTGGTAAAAGAGGATACTAAAGATGCCCATCAAATGGAGTAGATATGTATGTACATAGTTTGTAGTAAAGGAATATTTATTTACATATATACAATTTACATGCAACTAAAAAGGCTACAGGCTCCCGGGGAGGTGGGAGGGCGCATGTGAATCTGCAGCGCAACATGCCACGAACATATGTACACTGGGTAAGTGACATTTTCTGATCGATGGCATGTGTAGCTGCAGATACACATGCTGTGCATAGACTACAAAGCAGTAATCCTCCCAAAAGCGGTGGTCAGCCTGTAGGAGTTGAAGTTGTTTGAAATAATGTTCTTAATACAGCCTGTCCTACTGTGGCTTGTTGTGTTCCTAACACAACTACACAGTAATGCTTAGTAAATGTATGGGGTGTAGACCAAGTGGATGCCTTACAAATCTCTGTCATTGGTATATTACCTAGAAAAGCCATTGTGGCACCTTTCTTTCTAGTGGAGTGTGCCCTTGGTGTAATGGGTAATTCTCTTTTAGCTTTGAAGTAACAGGTCTGAACACATTTGACTATCCATCTGGCTATGCCCTGTTTTGATATAGGGTTACCGGCATGGGGTTTTTGGAAAGCTACGAACAATTGTTTAGTTTTACGAAATGCTTTTGTTCTGTCTATGTAATACATTAGTGCTCTTTTTATGTCTAATGTATGCAGTGCCCTTTCTGCTACTGAGTCTGGTTGTGGAAAGAAGACTGGGAGTTCAACTGTTTGGTGTACCAAGGTTGGTGCTATGAGTATTAGTTTGAGTTTGTTTTGACTCAGTTTGTTGGCCAGGAAAGGAATGAGGGGGAGAGGGGGAAAAGCGTAAGCAAATGTCCCTGTCCAGCTGATCCATAGAGCATTGCCCTTGGACAGAGGGTGAGAGTAACTGGATGCGAAGTTTTGGCATTTCGTGTTTTGTTTTGTTGCAAACAGATCTATGTTTGGTGTCCCCCAGTGGTAGAAGTAATCATGTAGAATCTGGGGATGTATTTCCCACTCATGAGTTTGCTGGTGATCTCGACTGAGATTGTCGGCCAACTGATTGTGAATGCCTGGTGTGTATATATTGTGCTATCAGGCGAATGTTGTTGTGAATTGTATTGTGTTCTTTGTAGTTTGGCACGCGGTAATGTTACCGCGTGCCGAACCTATTTCATGTGCTGCCGGCTGTTGCGTTCCCCCGTGCTCGAGCGCGAGTCAGAGACGGTTGAGGACGGCGGAGCCGGAGGACGTGACAGCGGCGGTTCCTGTTTTAGGATCTAAATAAAAAACACTCCAATCATCGCTATGCTTCTCACCTTTTGATTACAACATTGGAAATTTGGCGACGAGGGAGCCATGACCGCCGCTAAGCACCCATGCATTCCTGTATAGAGAGATATCCGTCTTCTTCCTGCTGGAAGCATATTGTACCTGTTAGCCTGGCTGGGGGAGGATCGTGTGACTAATTGGCAGCAGACATCTGGTATGGAACCCTGCAGGTGCTGTGTTTGTCAATTTTAAGCGCCATTTTGGATGTAGTTGGTGTTAATGCTACATTGGGCCACAGTGTTAAGGTTAACAGTGGAAATACTTTTACAATACACTGTATCATCGTAGCAGGGATCACCGAGGAAAATCACAGAGGAAAATATGTCTGTAGTGCTTTGAAGTGCTACAGTTTTGAAGTGCTACAGTTTTATTGAAACAATATTCATGTGAACAAGTCTTTTTTTTATTAAGCTGCCTCTTGTTTTGTGCTATGCAGTCTGTTAATCCTCCACCAGCCTTTTTGGAAACTCCAGGTGCTCCTTCCATCCCTTGGAGACAATGGTTTGACGGTTTTGAAACTTACCTTGGAGCTATTGGAGCCTCTCGTTTTCGCCCTGAAAGGAAGAAGTGTCTTCTTTTACATTTGTTGGGATATGAAGGCAGAGAGATTTTCAAACACTTACCGGACCTGCCGCAAACTGATGAGGAGCTTGATGAATATCATATGACCACCAAGAAATTGTCCACAAGGTTTGATGTACTCCCGAGTTTGGTGGTTTTACGGCACAAATTCTTCAAGCGTCAGCAGTGTCAAAGTGAGGATGTTGACACATATGTCAGTGCACTGAGACAATTGGCCTCGAAGTGTGAATTTAGAGATTTCCAGGACCAGTTAATAAGGGACCAGTTTATCGGTCACTGCTCAAATAAGCACATTCAGCAGAAGTTACTTACCATGCGCAATCCTACCTTGGATGATGTCATTAAAACGGCTAAAAGTGTTGAGCTGGCGCAGATATCTCTAAAGGAACTTTCAATAAGTACTGGGGTGAAGGACTCTGATCAAATGCATGTGAATGTTGTTACTAAAATGAGTGCGGTAAAAAAAGGTGACTCGAGAAAATATGACAATCCTTTCTTCAGGTCGTCTAACATATGTTTTAGATGTGGGAACATGCCTCATTTTAAGGATGGCAAAAGTTGTTCGGCAAAGAGCGCTGCATGTAGGAAGTGTAGTAAAGTAGGTCACTTTGCTAAAGTATGTCAATCCATGTTTAATAAGCAAGCTAAGGTCTCAACAGTGGTAGATGAAGAGGGGGAAAATGAAGAGGATTCTTTTATTAAGGCCTATCAGGATATGATTGTGGTAGTCACTGAAAGGGTAGGGGGAGTTAAAGATCAAAACCATTGTGTAGATCCCCTTGTTGATATTCGGGTTGGTGATAAGTGGCTTCGATTGTTAGTGGATTCTGGGGCACGTATTACTATGATCACATCAGATCTCTTCCACAGTGTTTGGGGTGATAGGGAATTATTGCCTCCTGATAGAGCACCTGTGTCTTATGAGGGCAGGAAAATTGATTTGGAAGGCTACATAGAAGATAGTCTTGAGTTCAAGAATCGAAAGATTTTCGGTAAAATTTATGTGGCGTATAAAGGTTTGAACATTTTAGGATGGTACCACCAAGGGCTGTTTGGCATGGTGTTGAAACCTGGTGCTAAAGAACAAGTCCTTGTCGTAGGGAACTCAGAATCGAAGGCACCATTTGAAGAGGAGTTTCCTAGCATTTTTGTACAAGGTTTGGGTAAGATTGCTGGGTTCAAGCACAAAATTAAGGTAAAGGATCGGGCTATCCCTGTGAGACATAAGGTCAGGTCGGTGCCATTTAGTCTAAGAGAGGATCTTAAGGCTGAATTACATAAACTACAAAATAATGGTGTAATCGAGCCTATAGAGTCCAGTTTGTGGCTTTCTCCATTGGTGGTTGCCGGAAACGAAATGGGGACCTACGTTTATGTGTGGACCTGAGGAGTCTCAATAAGGAGATATGGGTAGACTCATATCCTTTACCTAAGATTAGCGACCTGCTCGATGAGCTCAGAGGCTCTGTGTGGTTTTCCAAAATAGATCTTGCATCAGCCTATCACCAGGTGGTGTTGGATGAGGATTCGCGTCATTACACAGCTTTCAATTCTCCATTTGGCACTTTCCAGTTTTGCAGGATGCCATTTGGGTTGGCCTCTGCTGCGTCAGCGTTTCAACGTATCATGCACAAAATGTTGGGGGAAGTACAAGGCATTCTGGTTTTCCAAGATGGTGTCTTGATTCATACTAGGGAATTGGAAGGTCATCACAAGAAAATCAGATCTGTCTTTAAAAATTTTCAGTCTTATGGCGTCTGTGTAAGGAAAGAAAAATGTGAGTTTTACAAGAAAAAAATTGAATTTTTGGGTCATTGTGTGTCTGGGGATGGTGTTACACCACGACCCGGTTTGGTAAAAGCGATTGTGGAATCGCCTAATCCCAAGGACAAAGACTTGTTACGATCTTTTGTTGGCATGTGTGAATACTATTCTAAGTTCATTTCCAATTATGCTAGCAAAATGAAGATTTTGTCCAACTTGCTCAAGAACAAAGTACCGTTCATTTGGGACAGCGAGTGTCAAGCTACATTCGAAAGGGTCAAGCAGGAGTTGGTCAATGCTAGACCATTGAGTCCGTACGACCCCAGCCAATTGTGCACCATCACTGTTGATGCTAGTAGGTATGGGTTGGGTGCGGTGCTGTCTCAAGGTATGGGGAAGGAAGAGAAGGTTATTAGTTATGCCTCTAGAGTATTACGTGAGTCAGAACTCAATTACTCGGTGATTGAGAAAGAGCTGCTAGCATGCTATTGGGCTAGTGAGAAATTTAGAAGCTATATATTGGGGAGAAAATTTGTTGTTCAAACGGATCATAAACCATTGGTGTACATTTTGAATGGGGACAAAATCAATTATACAACCCCGCGTATAGCACGCCTCACCACAAAACTGTTACAGTATGACTTTCATGTCAGATACATTCCAGGAAAAGACAACTTCACAGCTGACTTTTTATCTCGTTTACCGATTAGTGATGAATGTACTGTTGATGTGGAGGAGGATGTGGAGGATTGTTTTATAGCGGCTGTGGATGCTGATGAATCCAAAGTGTGCACGGAATCGGTATGGAATATGGCTGAAAGTAATGATGAGGTGCTTTCCAGGGTTAAGCAGTTCATTGTCAACGGCTGGCCAAAGTAAAGGAATTTGAATTCAGAAGTCCAACCGTATGCCAAGGTGGCTGATGAATTATCAATTGAGGATGGCATTGTGTTAAGGAATGATAAATGTGTACCCCCGTTTGAGCTTAGACAAAAATTGGTGGACCATGCGCATGATGGGCACCTTGGTGGCACCATGACAAAAAGACGGATCAGGGCACTGTATTGGTGGCCTTCTATGGATAAGGATGTAGAAAGGGTTGTTCATGGATGTGTTCTGTGCAATGGTGCCGAAAAGGGGTTGAAGATTGTGAAGCCACCATTACAACCCATACCTTTACCAGATAAGGCTTGGGTTAAAGTGGGTGTTGAAATGGTTGGGCCCTTCAATTTTCTCCCTAATCACATGCACTATGCTTTTGTACTGATGGATTACTTTAGTAAGTGGCCAGAAGTGCGGTTTTTCGCTAAGCCTTCTGCAAGTTCTGCCATACAGTTTCTCAAAGAGATCTTTTGGAGGGAAGGTTTTCCGGAATATTTAATCTCGGATAATGGTGTACAGTTTGTGAGCAATGAAATGGAAACCTTCCTAAGAGAGTCTGGTGTGAAACATTTGAAGAGTTCGCTGTACCATCCTCAAACGAATGGTTTAGTCGAAAGAATGAACAGAGTGGTTGTGGAGTGTATAAAGTGGGCTAGAGCGAGTAGATTGGATGTGGAAGAGGCTGTGTATTCGATGTTGTGGTTTTATCGTACCACACCACATTCAGTGACGAAAATCTCCCCGTTTGAACTGTTGAAAGGTAGGCGTAGTACTTCTAAACTTTTCCCGGCTTGGTTAGCCAAGATTGTGTCAGGTAAATTTCCTGATGTGGTGGACAAGGATAAAGTTAGGGGTGAGGTAAAGAAAAATCAAGACAGGGTGAAAGCTAGATATGACCAGAACAATTCTACAAAAGAACGCTTTTTTCAACCGGGTGATATAGTGCGCATCAAGTTACAGACCTTTGTGAGGAAAGGGGATGCTTGTTATGGAAGTCCAGTTACAGTGATGAAAGTGTGTGGTAATGCTATCATGGTTGAGGTTGGTCGGTGGTGGAATATGAATAAAGCTGTGAAGGTGAATGACGACTGTGACGGTGGAATGGAAAGGTGTAGTAGAGCGGTGTCAGAGGGTATGGTTCTGGAACGGTTGGCGTTAAACAATAACTTAGGAGTTCCTCAAACACTTAGAAGATCTGTTCGAGTGAAACGGATGCCGCTCAAACTTAGGGAATCTCATTGCTGTTAGCAGGAAATTTACTTGTTGTTATGCCTATTTTCACTAATACTGTTAGTGGTTTAATGTTATGTTATTATTATTTTGTTCTAATGTTGGGTTATGTTTCTCTGGTTTGGAAGTTAAAAAAAAAAAAAAAAAAGGAGATATTATGTTGTGTTCTGTGTAGTTTGGCACGCGGTAATGTTACCGCGTGCCGAACCTATTTCATGTGCTGCCGGCTGTTGCGTTCCCCCGTGCTCGAGCGCGAGTTAGAGACGGTTGAGGACGGCGGAGCCGGAGGACGTGACAGCGGCGGTTCCTGTTTTAGGATCTAAATAAAAAACACTCCAATCATCGCTATGCTTCTCACCTTTTGATTACAACAAATTGCCCAATGCCAAATTTTTTGTGCTAGGAGACACAGTTGTGACGAGTGTGTCCCCCCCCTGTTTGTTTAGATTATACATTGTTGTCATATTGGGGCTGAAAGGCTTTTAGTGCTAGAAAGACTGCTAGGAGTTCTAAGAGATTTATGTGAAGTTGTTTTTGTTGACTGTCCCACTGACCTTGTATACTGTGGTTGTTGAGGTGTGCTCCCCACCCAATCATGGAGGCGTCTGTTGTGATAATGGCGTGAGGCACTGGGTCTTGAAAAGGCCGCCCTTTGTTTAAGTTTACAGGGTTCCACCATTGAAGCGAAGAGTGTGGTTGGCGGTCTATCAACACTAGATCTTGGAGTTGACCCTGTGCCTGCGCCCATTGTTTTGCTAGGCACTGTTGTAAGGGCCGCATGTGTAGTCTTGCATTTGGGACAATAGCTATGCATGAGGACATCGTGCCTAGTAGTTTCATTACAAACCTGACCGTGTATTGTTGGTTTGGCTGCATGCTTGATCTTATATTTTGAAACGAATGATCTGTTTGTGGATTTGGAGTTGCAATTGCTTTTTGTGTGTTGAGTGTGCCTCCCAAGTATTGCTGTATTTGGGATGGCTGTAAATTAGATTTTTGGTAATTTATAGAAAACACTAGTTTGTGTAGAGTATCTATTACATATTGCATGTGAATTTAACATTGGTGTTGAGTGTTGGCTTTTATTAGCCAATCTTCTAGATACGGGAATACGTGCATGTGATGTCTGCTTATCTGAGCTGCTACTACGGTTAGGCATTTTGTAAATACCCTGGGTGCCGTTGTTATCCCGAAGCGCAACACTTTGAATTGGTAATGTTTTCTTTGTATTACAAACCTGAGGTATTTCCTGTGAGATGGATGAATGGGTATGTGAAAATACGCATCCTTTAGATCCAGTGTTGCCATGTATTCCCCTTGTTTTAGTAAGGGAACTACGTCCTGTAGTATTGCCATGTGGAAATGATCTGATTTGATGAAGAGATTTAACGCTCTGAGATCTAGAAGAGGCCTTAACGTTTTGTCTTTTTTTGGAATAAGGAAATATAGGGAGTAAACCCCGGTTCCTTTCTGGTGATAAGATACTAGTTCTATGGCTTGTTTTGCTAGTAGTGCTTGGACCTCTAGTTGTAATAGGTCTAGGTGTTGTATTGACATCTTGTGCGTTCTTGGGGGAACATCTGGAGAGAATTTTGTGAACTCTATGCAGTAACCATGTTCGATAATTGATAGAACCCATGTGTCCGTGGTAATGTATGCCCAATTGTTATGGTATTTTGTTAATCTCCCCCCCACTGGTGATGTGTGTTGGGGAAGTGTGACATTGAAGTCACTGCTTGCTACTAGGGGTCTGCTTGGCAGGCTGAAGTTTTCCTCTTCCTCTTGGGAACTGTCTTCTGTAGGAACCACGAAACCCCCCTCTCTGGTACTGAGACTGGTAAGTGGGTTTTGTTTGGGAGGTGGATGGGTCTGAGGGTTGGTGTCTAAACCCTCCCCTAAACTGGCTTAAAATAAGAACTTAGTAGCCATACATGCCTTCTAATGGTAACTGCTGTATTGACAGTCCGTGCAGCTGTATCAGCAGAGTCCAGTGCAGAGCGGATCTGGTTGTTGGAGATGGCCTGTCTCCTTCACCACTTGTTGGGCACGTTTTTGATGCTCTTTTGGTAGATGTTGGATAATGTCCTGCATCTCGTCCCAATGTGCGCTGTCGTAGCGGGCAAGGAGGGTTTGTGAGTTGGCGATACGCCACTGATTGGCCGCTTGTGATGCCACTCTTTTCCCTGCCGTGTCGAACTTACGGCTTTCTTTGTCAGGAGGTGGCGCATCCCCTGACGACTGTGAATTTGCCCGCTTTCTTGCAGCCCCCACTACAACTGAGTCTGGAGGGAGCTGTTGTGTAATAAACACAGGGTCTGACGGGGGTTTGTATTTTTTCTCGACCCTTGGCGTGATGGCCCCTCCTTTTACTGGTTCTTGGAAAACCTGTTGTGCATGTTTAGGCATCCCCAGTAACATTGGCAGGCTTTGATACGAAGCATGCGTGGATGCCAGGGTGTTAAACAGAAAGTCATCCTCCAGTGGTTCTGAATGCATTGTAACATTGTGAAATGTTGCTGCTCTGGCCAGTACCTGTGTGTAAGACTTGCTATCCTCTGGAGGTGAAGGTTTTGAAGGATAACACTCCGGACTGTTGTCTGAAACTGGTGGGTCGTATAGATCCCAGGGGTTCGCATCGTCCTGCGTCATCCCAGTATGTGTGGGTGACTGTGCTATTGGTGTACCCTCTGGTGACATTTGGGGCGAGTGAGGTGGGGACGTTTGTGGTGAGAAATGTGGGGGTGGTGACCTTTCGCTAACCACTTTGGCTTTTGCTTGCATTTCAGTCTCATGAAAAGCCAGTTTTCTTTTAAATTTGAGTGGAGGGATGGTTTGTATTTTCCCTGTGTCTTTTTGGATTTGTAGCCTTGGTTGAGTTTGGTCAAGCTCTTCCAAATCCAGTTCCTGCTCGAATCTGTGCCTTTCCTTGAGCTGTTGAGAGAGCCCCTGCTCTTCCGTATTGGAAGTTTTTTTCAGCTCTGAAGCTGTTTTTTTCGGTACCGAAACCCTGATGGAAACTGTCGGGCTCGGCTCGGAGAGGCTTTTCTGAGGTTTGCTCGACTCGACCACTCGATGTCGACTCTTTTCGTTGCCGGTTTCTCGACCCAAGTCGGAAGTCTTCGGCAATATTTTGACCTTTTTCGGTGCCGATTATGGTATTTGGTCACCGCCTTTTTTGTGGGTCGAGCCATGGCCTTCCGGCAGTGGCGTCTAAGAGGCCTTTTGTTTCTTTATCTGACCTTGGGTCTGGGACGGGGCAGGTGTACTCACTTTTTGCGCCTTCGTTGATGGCCGATCCCCATCGGAGTCATCCGAGTCCGAATCCTGAATGGAAATTCTTGTTTCTTCTTCCTCGACGTCGAGGTGTTGTGTCGGCTTCGACGCCATCTGCAAACGTCTTGCGCGTCGATCTCTTAGGGTCTTCTTGGATCGAAAAGCTTTGCAGGCCTCACAAGTATCCTCTCTGTGTTTGGGTGATAAACACAGGTTACAGACCCAATGTTGGTCTGTATAAGGATACTTGGGGTGACACGTCGGACAGAAACGGAAGGGGGTCCGGTCCATGAGTCTTCGACGACGGGTGTGGTCAGGCCGACCAGGCCTTGGTTAAGTGCGGAAGCCCCGAAGGGCCACCGAAGTGGTCTTGTTGTCGGTGCTGATGTGTTTATACTAAACCGGTCCCAAACGCAAACAATACCAACGGATTTCGATGATTTTCTAAGTTTTTCAGATTCGAATTACGGAGCGAAGAGGAACACGTCCGAACCCGATGGCAGAAAGAAAACAATCTAAGATGGAGTCGACGCCCATGCGCAATGGAGCCGAAAGGGAGGAGTCACTCGGTCCTGTGATTTGAAAAGACTTATTTGAAGAAAAACAACTTGTAACACCCCGAGCCCAAAACTAGATGGCAGGAACAGTGCACATCATGTGTATCTGCAGCTACACATGCCATTGAATATATATATATATATATATATATATATATATATATATATATATATATATATATATAAAAACGCAAGCACTTCCTCGGAGTGCGGACGCTACAGCACAGCGGTCCAGGCCGGGCCCTGAGACGCCTGAATATACTTATACCAACCACTCCCTTCCAATACGAAGAGTACCAGGACACCTCCAATAAATAGAAATCCAGTTTTAATTAAGCAAGCAAAAACTCCAATGCGTTTCGGCAGAAGCCTTTGTCACTGATATATATATATATATATATATATATATATATATATATATATATATATATATATATATAGGTGTGTGTGTGTATATGAAGAGGGGTTTATGTTTGCAACTATTCTGTACCAAATGTCATGTCTAGATGTGTGTATACGTTAGTTTCAATTATTTGTTTAAAAAAAATCTCTGCATACTTCACAAGATACATGTGCATATCAGACCATGCAAATATGACTGCTTCAGTTTACAGATGGATGTGTGTATATAGAGGAGTTTATTTAAGCCAGTAAGTATTTATACAGCGTCATGTCTATGTATGTATGTATAAGTTCATTTTAGTTTTTGTTTAAAAATAAATATACTGCCATCAACTTTTATCCCGTCTCTCTTCTCTCTGACTCATCCCAAATCTTTCTGACTGCTGTGAAGTTCCAAACAATCTTTCTCAACCTTACTCCTCCATTTTAGCCAACTGATTAAACTAACAGGTGCATTTGTTAGGTCCATTCCCAATAACAACTTACTACTTACCCTTTCTAATCCATTCCCATGATTCTCTCCATAATTCTAAACACTACTTACGTACAAGAACTCAAGAGCACAAACTAAACCCAACTAATTCACAAGGAAAAAACACATATTAATAATCTACTTACCATTTACCTCTAATCTTGGGTTCCACAGTAGCATGCTACTCACTGCTAAGTGATCCAACACCTCGTCAGGGGTAGTAAGCACTATATAAATACAATTTACAACTAAAATTAACATGTTGCCTGTAAAGAAGGCTAATATTAAATGATGCCCTGAAAGGCCTTTATTCAATATTTAGATGTGATAAATATTTAAGTTAAACATTAATCAAATCCAAATATTGAATTAAGGCCTTTCCTTGTTTCCAAAAGCAAAATGGGACATAGTTCAAAGTAAGATTGATCTTTTTATATTCACTAGAAGACTGAATCTGCAATTTTTCTTTGCAAGAAAGGAAGATACTAGATGAATGACTTCAGCTCAACAAAAAACAAGTGACCATAGGGTACAAGAATTAGAAAGCATAATTTTCACTCCCAGTGACAGCCTCAGAATTGAGAATCGACACTACACATTTAAAACCATTTGAAACTCACCATCAAATCAGATTTCATGCCAATACTAGCCCCTAGAAACACAATTGACCTGTACCATACTGCAGTAACTAAAGATCTTAACAAAGAGTACCATAAGTATATGACCAAAAGAAAATATCTGTCTTTAAACACAAACTTTAAATAGCGTAAAGCATCAGAGGAAGTCCGCAAGGATATTGACATAGTAATCAAATACCACCATCACTAATGAGTCTGTATTGAATGGATTAAGGGTAGATTTACTTAAGTTGTTTACATAATTAGGATTGATGTTCATCGTGGCATCCACATTTAAGAGAAATGTAAGTCTGTAACATGTACACGCCGTTGATGGTTTTCAGAGCTTGAGTATCAGGGAGATAATGGCCTTCCTCATCAACGGGGTGACCATCTTGGTCTAGGATATTCTGTTAACTTCTGCTGAACCTACAAAGAGTATTTGAGGGTCAAAGGCCTTGGAAAATCAGGAGGAGAAACCATCTTAGCAGAGGCCTTTAACTGATTTGAACTGAATTCAGATCATCTTCTTTTGTTAAGGGGGTGATGAGAGTTGTCTGATTGTCTTCAGAAAATCGTGGGAGGATTGCCATCGGGAGGTAAGAGTTCCTGTTCTCTGTTGTAGTGGGCACTCTTTTGTAGAGATTGCTAAAGTTTTCTTAATTGTTTTTCCTTATGTTTCTCCTCATTGTCACTGGTCCATCTTTGTCCTTTATCTCTAAGATGAATCCTACCATCTAGAATTCCCCAAGTTTCCCCACAAAAATGGTACCTCACTTGTGTGGGCAGGCCTAGTGCCAGTGACAGGAAACTGCCCAAAACGCAACATGGACACATCACATTTTTCCACTGAAAAAAAAGTCCTCTTTTTTGCAGTGTCAGTATCTCAGTAGCTCTGGATTGTCGGGTCATATATGGATGATACAGCCATCTGTTTGCCCCAGGAGGTTCCCCAACTGGCCACTCTTCTCCTTTTGTATGTCCCTTACGGTCTTATACCACATTTTCCAAGCGGCAGCTGATGAGAATGGTCATCCCAGCCACCTTCTTAGATGCTGACAAAAAGTATTGTTTTGTATAGCCTTCAAAGTGGCGGTGCCTTTATTAAGGAGACGTGTTTCTTTCAAACAATAGAAATCGACTTCTAATCAAGTTAATTTGTGTCGTATTTATTTTAAACACAAAACCTAAAGTTAGTTTGAAGTTGTAATGATGTAATCACACTTACAGGGCCTTATCTTTCAAGAGGCAGTCAACTCTCAACATCGTTACAGTTCACTTTTCAGTTCCCCAAACACAACTGCACAAGAAAAAGTAACAAAATCCCCACCTCCAGAAAAAGGTTCTATATATTGAATCCTAATCACATACACTGAATCTTTATCAACAAAAAACGTATATAATTGTATTTTAAAAAAATGATAATTTATCCCAAAACTATTCCATCAATAATTCACAAAGATCACTTGTGCAATTTCCTAGTATATCCCAGCCACCCTCCTAATATTAAAAAAAAACTTAATTCATTCCATCACATTCGACCCATAAACCTCATATCATATCTCCATACCAACCTTAGCACATATGAATACACCACTCACTCGACTAAAATAACAGGTCAGTTGAAAAACCCTTAAAACATAATTAGAAAGAACACAAAAAATACTCTCAAAATAACATAATGATATAGAAATTATATTTCATGTTGTTGTCGATGTTTATCACAGATATAACGTTTGTTAAAAACATTCAGATATAATAAATACAACAATTTACCTAATTCAATGCTAAGAGTCTTACAAATTGTTACACTCAAACCGTTAACAGACAGTCGGGAGCGTCCCGGCCAAAAGGAGACACCCAGGATTTGTACAGGGGCCTCAACTTTGTGTACAATTTAAGAACAAATGTTATCAGGGGAAGCATGATGCCTAACAGAAGCCCTTGTCTGAATAACGCGAAAAACTAGACTTCAGTTGGAAAAGAATCATCATCATAGAGTGGGGTTTTCTCAGAAAAAAATGTCGTTTAAACATCCCCTTCTATAAATTTAAAAATGATCCTCATTAAAGCGTGTTTTAAAAGCATCTCTGAATCATAACAAATCCAGTTCATTATTTAAGACTAGCTGCCTGAAGCACCATATCTGAAGTATAAACATAACTATTTCACGATTTTCCAGTCACTTGGTGTACAAAATTACCTTATCGTCCTTTGTACTCTTACATGAAGCATAATGAAATCCACTGACACTGTAAACAGTGAACACACTTGTGTTCCATCTGGCACCCCATTCGATGGTAGAAGGTTCATCTCATAGGATCCCTGTACTTCTCCTAATAGAGGTAAGCTCTGTATTCTTTTAGAAAGCTGAGTGAGAGGGACTACTGAAAAAGATCTTGCAGAGAGAAGAGTAATCTCCAAAGTATCCCGACAATTTTCAACTAAGTTTTCAGGACCCCAAAGCAAGAATTAAAGTTGATAACACCACCACAAAAAGTCACCTTTATTTGAGGAATGTATCAGGGTTGTTCATTCTCTGAGCCTATTTTCCAAATAGTAAAACGAAAACACCAACATTTTGTATTGATATGTATGCATGAGATTTAAACAGGCCACAGCTAACTGTAAAGCAGCAAGCACTAAACACAAGTTACATTTTCGATAACAATGCTAGGTATGGCGATGACAGGTGTAGAAAGCCATAGAGAGGCTGCTGTAGGGAACAGAAGAGGAAATTGCAAGCCATGGGAGGATAAGTGGGTGCAATAATTGCACTTTTAGAGACTGTAAGTGACGCTGGACAGGGGAGGATATGGTTAATTCCAAATGAGTTAGATGAGGTGAAAAGAGTAGGTTGGAGAAAGACCACAATGCTTTGGGCTGGTAGAACGAGATATTTCACGATACACAGCAGTCAGAATTTAAACTGCTACAAAGTTTTACATGATAAAATGTTTTTTTTTCAGTTCTGTTTGGAAGCACAAAATGAGTAAGGCTGGAAAAATCAGAAATGGGATGGGATAGAGTTTCACAATTGGGTTCTGCTAAATTACAAGTTTGTGACATTTATCACACTTGTGGGTGTGCAACATGCCACAGCAACAACACTGTTGGCGTTTTGTATACAAAAAAGAGTATATGATTCGAGGGTGGGACCCATTTCTGTTCCTGGCTGCTCTGGAAGACATGATGAGAGTTCATTTCATATTTTCCTGCACCATGATGTTGGATGCCTCAGCTCAGAAGTCCCCCCCCCCCCATCCCATGTACTGCGATTACAAAAAAATCAGATAAGTATTGTTGTGGAAAAGGACTGCCGCTACAACCATATCTTTCTCCTATTTGAAATGGTGTGAGAGGCTGACTTTAGGCTCCAGTGGGTATACCAGGCGCATTCACAGACCAGACTCATCCTTCCATACCCACAATAGGGACTGCAGACCCAGGTCCTGCAGCATTGAATACGGACAAATCCCAATCAGAGCCGCAGCAGGCCTCCTATTCAGGCCTTGGACCATGGGCTCCAGACACCCACCATTGGTGTTGCAAGCTACCTAGAATGGCCTTCCACAAGCATGGGGAGGCTTCCCCTCCTTGAGGTGGAAATCTCCACCCATGTCCCCAGGCTGGGGTTGCCTCAGGATCAAGTTGGCAGCCAGTCAAAAGGCGAGCTACAGCATGTCCCTGCTTCTGCAGCTCAGCAGCCCATTGATGCTTTTGGGTCCAAGAGGTCTAAAGTGATCACTGTGAGAAAAGGCCTCCTTTGTCATGGTTAGCCCCCACTGTTTGCCTGGTATTTGATGTGGTCTTAAAGGTGTTAGTGCCCAGGGCCCCTGCTAACCAGGTTCCCTGGGCCAGATCTCTTTCCCAAAACAGTTGTGATGCATTGGCACAATTAGCAACACCTTTAGCCGCCACTTTAAGTACCTAGTAAATGGTACTTAGGTACCCAGGGCACGGGGTACTAAGGATAGGCTCCTGAGGGCAATAGCACAGATTGCGCCACCCTCTAGGGCCGTGCAATCCTAAAATGCAAACTCGACATGGCACACAGGCTCTGTGCCCTGTCCATTACACACTGCATGCAATATAGGTAAGTCACCCCTCTGGCAGGTCTTCCAGCTGTAAGGCACGGTACACTATATTGTATGTGTGGCCATAGATGCATGAGCACTGTGTCCTTGCTAAACCTGGGACATAGTAAGTGAACAAAGCAGCCATTTTAAATGCATGTGCTGGACACTGGTCAGTGCGAGTTTCACAACTACATGATGTCTTCCCTGAAATCTGGATTGTTTGGTATCAAACAACTCAGAATGGTAAATCCAAACTGGTACCAGTATTGGATTTATTGCAAAATGTACCCAAGGGCCACCTTAGAGGTAATCCCTGCAAAGCTAAGTAACACTGGCATCGTTGCTGGCTGGTCACAACCAGCCTGTCACCACCAGAAAAGATTCTGGAACCCTGGTGTGAGAGCTCCTGCTCTCTGGGTCCCAGAACAAAGCCCTTCCTGGATGGAGGTGTTACACCTCCTTCCTCAGGAATGTCTGCTGCCCTGCTAGTGAGCTTCTAAGGGCTTACCACCTTTGAAACTCAACTCCCAAGCCTGTTGCTAGCAGCAGATGGCCACCTCCATTGCAAACCCCCACTTTTGGCAGGAGCAATGGAGGGAAAACACACCTAGGACAGGAAGAGTGGACATCCCAGCTGGCACCACCCCTAGGGTGTTGCATGCAAGATGACCCCTCCCTTTCGTTTTCCTTCATCTTGCATGGTAGGAAAATAGCCCATCAGGGATAGGGAAGTCACCCCTGCTCACAGGAAGTGGTCACTTAGTGGGTAAAACCACCCTGAGGCAGCTGACCCGTTGTTCACTACTAGGAACTCCCCTAAATGTCCACTAATCCAGTATTTAGTGGGCATCCCTAGACCAGAGATTCAGATTCCAAGGACAAAAAGAAGACCAGCAACAAAGACAACCCAAGACTCGAGAGCTGAAATCCTTCTGCACCAGTAAGAAGGTGCCAAACCCTGCCTGCTGCATCCAGGACCCGACAATCCGTGCTGAGGGGTTGCTCGGACATTGGATGGATTCTAAGCCCCCTCTCCCCCCCCCCCCCCCCACCCCCCAGAGGACCTCCACACTTCTGAAGATCTCCCTCCAGAGTGAATGAATCATCTCCTGCAACAAAGACCAATAGACCAGTGAAGTCTAGTTCACTGACCGGATGCTGACCAAGGAACCAGATGCTGCAGCCAGCAAAGTGTGGCAAGTTTCTTGTCACTGCGACCTCCAGTTGCCGAACCGTGCCATAGCCTTAGTTACTGGTCACCCAACATTGGACACCCAGAAGGGCTGTCTACTCTGGACTGAAAAAGGACCAGGAGGAAGCCCCAGCCAAGAGACTTCAGAAAACACCAGGACCTCCCACCAGAGTGCCCCAGCTGACCTGCAAGCAACCCTCAAAGCAAACTACCTTCTGCTTCCCAGGGTACCTTTGCGCACAGCTTCTGGCTCACCGATTCACTGTGCACTCGGCCGCCCTGTGCCCTGCACCGAAGATCCAGCAGTGTTCTCTGGGTCCCCTACCGCTTGTGGCTTCGAATGTGCAAGGGGACCCGCAGGACTCACTATGAAGTCCACCTGTGCAGTGCTTTTCCAAGTGGTCTCCCACAGTGGCCTTGCACCAGCTCCAATGACTTTCTGCAGCTGCTCCCGCTGAAACCGGGAGCCACCAGAATTTCTCCAGCTGATCCACACGGCCCTCCAACTACCTCCACCTCTCTACAAATGTATACTTTTTGTAAACACATTGCCTGATTTTATATGCATCTTTAAAGTATTTCTCCATTGATTCCTATGGTGCGTATTTACGCTCAGGTCTGAGATTTTTTCTAAACTTTAAAAGTTCATAACTTCTAACGTACTTACCCGATTTTGATGTTCTTGGTTTTAAAAGTTTCATAGAAATCTGAAATATGTTTGTAAATTGGTTTCAAGATATTCTTTTGAGTGTGTGTTGCTTTATTCGTACAACAAATGCTTTGCAGTTCTCCTAGCTTAGCCTAACTGTTCAACCAAGCTGCCATAAAAGTGAGAGCATTAGGTGGTCTAGTTTTTTCCTCTGTAAACCAACGTGTGGTTGCCAGACCCTTTACAGTGTGTGCCTGGTTTTGCACCCTACATAGACGGCCAGCCTCCTACATTCACTTTAAAGGAATTGGAATGTTCAAAACAGGTTGGATACCTGAATATTTCAGCTAGGAATAATAGAACCAAACTCTGGTCCAGTTCTATGTTGCTGGTTTTTGGACCTGGGGCCATGATTAAGAGAGATGGACAAGGGTAGTCATAATAAGCTGCTAGAGGTGAAATTCCTAGACCGGCACTAGAAGAACCAAAGTGAAAGCCTTTGTCAAGAATGTTTTCTTTAAACATGAACAAACGTTAAAGATTCAAAGATAATCAGATACTGTCAGAGTTCTGACAATAAACCATGCCAATTAGCAGTCCAACAGCATTATTACCATGAGCCCCTATGCAGTTTCCAGGAAAACAAAGTCTTTGGATTCCAGGGAAGTATGATTACAGAGCAGAATTAATGGAAGAGTGCCACCAAAAGTTGACATTCCCAGACATTGAAAAGATTGACAAATTGCAAGCATTTTCTTGATTTTATGGCTCGTGGTGTGTGGCAGTTTTTAATTTTCAGAACAATTTGTCTGGTTAATTCTGATAATGAACAAGACTTGTCAGAGCTAGTTATGCAACCCCTCACAGTCAGTGTTCAGCTTCTTAGAGTGACAAGTGATGTTCAGCCACACAAGATAAAGCAATAACAGATCTGTGATGCCCTTCGATATCTGAGGTTGCACACTCCATACACTAAGTAGCTCATGATGTATCTAACCTTCACCAACAGGTGCAGGAAACCCACTGAATTCCATCTGTAAAGGGGATTGGAGAATGCAATTATTTCCTATGAATGAGGAATTCCTGTAAGTGTGGATCATAAAATTGCATTGGTTAAGTCCTTGCCCTTTGTACATACCGCTTTCACTACTTCTAATTGAATATTTTAGTGGGGTTCTAGTAGCAGACCCATCAGGATCAGCAACCTCCTTGGCAGAGTGCCAAGAAGATAAGCTTGAATATCTAGAGAAGCTAAAAGTAATAATGTTTCCATAGGTATGGAGGACGGGAAGCATTAACAATGGAACAGTCCAACCTTGCCTGCCTTCCAGACAGAACCAAACACAACACCTGGCCTTCACTTTACATGCAGTCCGGAGTAGTGCTCATGGCTGACAGGTTCTTTGGTGAGGACTGAGGAAAGGGTGGGCTCCTCTCTGGAGGACCTAACTTACAGCCAGGAACAACGATTTCCTGACCACTGGCTCTTGTCTAGGTGCCTGAGAGTTGTTCTTAGAGAAGTAGTCTGCTGGTAAAGATGCTTTAGTGGGGGTCCTAGAAAGGGTCCAATGTGATGGAAAGACCTCCTGAAATGGAACACATTCTCATCCAGTACATTCACAGGTAACCAAATCGAAGACCTGCCTTGGGCACATAGAGGTCCTGCTGTCAGTGTACTCTATGCACCATCCAGGCCTGACATTGAATCAGCCACAAGGGAACCCTGGCTCCTGTTGACAGAGACTTCATGCTACTGGAAGCCCTAGGGCACAGTCTCCAAAGGTCACACTTAGTGGTCACTTTGAAGGGGTGGAAAGAGAAGCTCCTGGTCTTCTCAGCCTTCCATGCAGAGAAATCCAGCCTGCCAGAAAGGCTCAGGGCTGCTGCCTCTCAACACACAGGGGTCAAGGCCTGGCTCCTGCCTGCTGTGGTGGGTGTCAGATAGATTTTTGCAGTAGCAGTCATCCTCCATTGGGGTCAGGTTCCTAGTTGCCTAGTTCCATGTGACTGGGCCGGGTATGAAGACTTGTTTGGTCCTGCCTTGGCAAATATGTGTCCTCCTGTGTGGGACAGTGGCAGACCTGGCTGCTTCTGTTGATTATGGAACAGCTTGCCCGTCTGGTACCATGGGTGGGGCTCCTGGTCCAAGCCCCTAGAAACTTTTAACTGTTGAGTTGTATCCAAGAGGGGAAGCCTGATGGGATGTTAGGCAGTCTTACTGTACATGTGGGGTTGCTTTCCTCCCACCTCTCATGCAGTTGCAAGGGGGTGAACTTTACATACGTTTCTTTGATTCTCAGCAGTGGATCACCTGGTTCATGTGTCAATGAAGAATGGAACACTATATGAGAATAGTGGTGAACTGCTGGACACACTGATAAACAACATTTTAAACACACTTGTGTCCCAGGTTCATCCAGGGGCTATGCCTGTCTCATGGTCACTTGAACATCAATAACCCTGGAGCATTCCAGGTATGCAGCTAAGGCAGTTGCAGGGGACTTTGCTACCTTTGTCACCCCAAAGTCATATCCCAGTTGCCTTTCACAAGACCCCCAGTGCTAGCATGTAGATACACGACTGGCATGCCTGGCCTTCTTATGAAAGGGCAGACACCTGTTCAGGGTATGAAAGCCAGGGGCCCCTGACTGTGTGCCACATGTGGCTGCCAGTGGTATGCCACATGTTGTCAAGACAGATCCGGCCAATGGACAAGAATGGGTGTGCCAACACTGAGACCTGTATACAAAACATCACCAGCCAAGCAGGTACAATAGATTTTGCCCACCACTATTCCAAACCCCTGAGGATAGCATTAATAATTATTTCTCCTTTTCTGGATTTCATTTGGGTAATATTCTTGCTCTGGGTCATACGTCAATCACAGGCACTCTTTTTTGGATTGCATCGTATAAACTGGGGAAAGGTTAACTGTTTCTCAAATAATCTTTGATGATAAAAAATGATGTCTATAGGCTGCACTTCAGGGATGCCAAATGGGTTTTATGGATGCCTCTCTACGCTGATATCTCTGTTTCAGTTATACAAGAACAGAACCTAGACTGGATTTCTGAAATCTGGTTCCAAAATAAATTACTTCACTCCGAAGAATCACTTTCAGTATAGAGTCTAATTTAGGACCATTTGTATGCATTATTCCATTCACAATATATATATATATATATATATATATATATATATATATATATATATATATATATATATATATATATATATATATATATATATATATATATATATATATATATATAGTGTGAACATAGCTAAAATGCACTTGACCGGTGTACCAGGACAAAGGCAAGGATACATTAAACCAGTGATTTGAGACTTAGCTAGTCTGTGGCCTGGGAATTGTGTTCATCACTTTCTGGATAAGGAGCAGGGTTGGGCAGTCTTGAAGGCTATGGGAATGTGAAAAGGCCTGTTGCCTTATTTTTACACTACTTTATTTAAAATCTGATGGTGTCCTGGCTGTGGCTCCGCTCAGAGCCTCCGGAGGTGGTGGGCTAGTCTGCCAGATAGGTGTGGTTGCATGTCGTAATAACTTTGTAAATGATGCAGCTGTTTTTTAAGATGATGTAGACTGGCAAAGGTGGCCTTTGGTATTCCATTAGGATGGGGTGAAGTGATGATGTTTCTTCAGGCACTGGGTGAGACGTGCAGCATCATGTAGGATGGCTTAAAGTGGAACTACTGTGGAGTTAGGGAGGCAATGCAGCAGGGTGTTTCTGCCATCCAGATGCAGCAATATGAGGGCTTGAACTGCAGTTCAGAAGCATGTACTATGCCCTTAATTAGGGGCCGGTGTGGAGTCTGGCAAGCCATGGAGCAGGCCGTTTCAATCAACTAGATGTAAAAATGTGGATGTTTCTACCGTCTAAATTCGATAATGAACAGCAGTTTTGAAGTTACTTTCCTGAAGATATAGTTTCACTTTCTTCAGTAAAGAGAGCTAGTACTAGACTGGCCCTGTTTCCATGCCAAGTTTTCCTTCAGAGTGACGTTGGATGAGTCCAGGTGATGTGCACTGGGTGGAATTTAGGCTTTGAGCCTTCATGGTCCATATCATTGAGCCAGAGTTATACTATTTCTTGCTTGTTGTTTTTGCCAAGTATTATTAATTTGGTCTTAGTGGGATTGAGCTTCAGGTATGTGCTGGACATCCAGGTCTAGGTGAATGAAGTGAAGGACACTTTCAGGTTTCCGTCCATCAGAGCACATATCATGTCTTGTATGCTGTTTTCTGTCATTAGCCTGTGTCATTAGTCCCTCTGTATTGTCCATTGAGCCCTCCATTGTATTTGACCCATGCCTCTACCAGAAATGCTGCCTTCTTGCCCTTACTGAGCTATGTATTGAGATTAAACACATAACTAATGTTGCTTCTGAGGTGGGTAATTGTCTGTATAGAGTCTAAAATTTTGAACTCTTGAGTTTACAAATCCAAGATATCCATTTTGCATTGCAAAAATCCATCAAAATGTTGATGTTTTTGACTTCCACATCATGACTCTTTAGACCAGCATACACACATGAACATTTGGTTCTTTTAATTTGTGTCATCCAGTAGCAAAACTGCTACTGTGAAGGTGTCAACATGCATGCCAACTAATTCTACCATTGGATAGAGCATCCATTTACAATCCTCAGAAGTTGCAAACTGCCTAAGTGTCCTATATCATATACACCTTTCTTTGACACTAGTTTACTTAAATACTGTTGGGTTTGCTGCATATATAGTAAATTGTACCACTAGGGAAATCTCCAAAATCATAGGGGAATGGTGGAAAAAGGAGCTGTATTGATTTATCCCATGTATGGAGATTTGTAATAGATCCATCAATACCCTAGTTCACAGACGTGTTGGGGGTTCTCGTAGATAATATAAATGCCAAGTTTGCTGCAACACGAAAATGGTGGGTTTCTGGCTCTCAGGCTTGAATTCATATCCAAGTCACACTCCCAATACTATGTGCATTAATACCGATGTGCCTTTGCGCGCAGTCTTCAAACAAGTCATCCAAGTTTCAAAGCCAATGGAGTTGCAGTGGTGTGCTTTAAAATTGTCAGTAACAATATCAGTGTACGTCCTGAGGAGATAGGCAAGCATTGTCAAAGCCAAAATGTCTAGCCCATAAAAACCAGTTGGCTTTGTTGGTATTTTTTCTTTTCTAGACAACTCAGCTTTGTAAAGAGAGCAATACGTTACAATCGATTCTCTATACAGTTGACTGAAACAGCTGTGACAACTTTATCACTGGAAGTGAAAAGTAGGATAAAATCAGAGGATTTTAGGGACGTTATTGGTTGCAAATAAGTTTAAATCAGACAGTTATCTCATAATTTACAGCTAAGAAGTCAAGTGCCTAAAAACCCTATACGGTCCAAACACATACACCATAAAAAGCATAAAGCGTGTCATGTCAGCCCTGCCACTAAAAACTCCAACTCCTTGCCTGCCTGTTGAGGGTGGCCTCAAAAATATATGAAGGAGACTGCTCTCATCCCATGCCAGGGATACTAAAAGAATCAACAACAGAGAAAACTCCCTGTTCCACATGAATAAGAAGAGTCAAAGATCCTTGAGTGTGAATTTTTTTCCAGCTAGCTTGCCATTTCCACCAGCTACCTTGCCTTCAGCCTTTTGTCAGGTTTCCACAGTCCCACAAGACAGTTACTACAATCCCAAAAGAGTACACAGAGGCACTGAGGGCTTTCCCTGTTATGGAAATATACAGTGGCATTTGGAGACTGAGAGGCATGTTTAACTTAAGTGACCTTATTTCAAGGTAATTTAGAGAAAATACAGTAATATATGTTATAGGAAATTGGGTTAATGGTTGAGGCGGTAAAAACCTACTCAAGTAGCAACCACAGTTCTTGTCAGGGTGAAACACCAAGCAAACCCCAAATTAATCTGTGCTTAATCCTCTGGTAGATTAGCACAAAAGCAGTTAGGCTTAACATAGAGGAAATGCATAAAGTAATTATGCAGCATACAAACAGTAATAAAGTAAAAACACCACACAAGAAAAATCCCACACCAACTTAGAAAAATAGAGTAGAATTTCATAAATGATTTGACACCAACATACGAAAATCCAATTAGTAGGACTGGATGCAGTTTCAAAGATTTAGGTAACAAATGGTGCTTAAGAGCACAAAGCGCTAACTGTGGTTATTTGGTTGCGCCGGACAGGAAAAAAGTCAAAAGTTCAGGCCGATCCCGATGGAGCATGGGCCGGATGCAGAGATAAAGGTAAGCCGGCTGAACAAAGTAGCTCAAATCTTGGTTGTAGTGCATTGCGAGGTCCAACGTGGAGGCTGCATTGCGCAGTTGCGGGTCCAAGAAGCTATGGGGCTGCGATGTGAGGTTGTGTGTTGAGGATGCATTGCACAGCAGTGTTTCCAAGGAACTGCAGTGTGAGTTCCTGTGCCAAGACTGTAGCGTGCAGCTGCAGATCAGAGGAATGACAGGGCTACAGAGGATGTGAGATTGTGCTGTATCGAGAATGTGTCCAGTTGCAGCGATTCTGAAGAGCTGTAAGGTCCTGGTCAGGGATGCATTGAAAAGTGGTGTACCTTCAGGTCCACTTCCAAGGGTCCAGGACGAGCGTGGCACCGCTTCGAGGCAGGACTCACAAAAGGCAGAATCCAGGTGCAGAGCACAGGGTTGAAGGTGATTAGAGCCTTTGCTGTCCAGGAAGCCAGCCAATTAGCACTCGGACTCACTCTGGTGACTCTGGGTTAAAGATGAAGGTCCAATTCTTCTCACTCAGGCAACAGGGCCTCAGACTAGCATTCCCTCTTGCAGCAGAGCAGCAAAGAAGTCCTTCTTCTGAGTATTCCACAGGTCCAGATGAGTACTGATGAGTTGGGTCTGAGGGCCCACTATTTATACCGGGTGCTAACTTTGAAGTGGGAGACATTTCTAGAGTCCATCCCCTACTGAGGTGTCTGGAATTTCCTGTCTCCCTACCCTGACCCCACCTTGTCTGAGTCACAAAAGACTAGTGTGAAACCCTTTGTGAGTGTGCTAAGGCAGAGTCTTTGTGATGTGCAAATGTGGAAGGTGACAGCTCCGCCCCCTATCAAATCAGAGATGGCCTGTCCTGCCAACACCTATTCCCTCTTTGTCTCACTGTCTGGGAGTAATACACAAAGACCAGCTGCCAGCTACACCTAGTCATATGACCCGGATGCAGGCTGCAGTGGTTGAGACAAGAAAATGGCAACTTTTTTCAAAAAAGCAACACTTCTGAATTGTGACTTAAAATCCAACTGTACCATTGAAGGTGTTTTTTAAAAACACAATTCTTACGAGACCAAACTCGACATTCCTACTCGCTCCCATTTGAAAGTTATAACTTATTAAATGTATTAACACAGCCTATGGGATAGCTGTGTCTCACAGTAGTGAAAAACAAATGTCCAACTTGTTAAATACATAGCACCCTGCCCTCTACAATGTGTATGACCTACTGTATCAGTGACGTTTATGCATTCAAAGGTTTAGGCCTGGCAAAAGGTTTATTTTGCCACGTCGAAATAGCAGTTTAAAACTGCACACACAGGTACGTATGACAGACCTGAGATACGTTTAAAAGACCTACTCAGTTGGGTGGCAAAATCAGTGCTTCAGGCCCACTAGTAGCATCTAATTTACAGGTCGTGGGAACAGGTAGAATCACTTTATTATGGAAGGAGCACAAGCACTTTAGCACTGGCTAGCAGTGGTAAAGGGTGCAGAGTCCTAGGGCCAGCAAAAGTAAAATCAGCAAAAACGTAGGATTAAAGGCAAAAGGTTGGTGGAAAATAGCGCCAAGGATATCAGGTCCAACATATGCAAAGATAACTCACAATACATTAGCATCTGATGTGTATCATTGAGACAAAGGCTGCATTTTCACAGCTGAAATGACAGTGCACCAATATGAAAGGAGTGACTTTCTCTTAACTGCCTCCCATCACAGCAATTAGACAAGTCTTTTGTGCACGAAAAGTCAGACTTCACACTGATGCTGCAAAGCTCTCAAGCTTCCAAGGTCCATGTGTGAATATCCCATCCAATCGAGTTTGTGTACTGTGCATTTGAGGACTTGATTTTCTAGTGGAATAAATAAAAAAGCAATCCACCCCCCCCCCCCCCCCCCACCACCCCAAAAAAAAAAAAGTTACAAAACTTGATTAGCTGAGCTGCACACACATATGGAATATGAAAACTTCCTAGCTCTGGTTGTGTGTGTTGAGAGAGTGAGAGCACTGTAAGATTTTTCTAAGAGAGAACATTCCTATATCGCATGCCTTGGCTGTGGTAAAGTCACTGAGTCACAATGACACATCTGTTAAACTGTGCAAATAAGTAGGGGGTGAGCGTACATGAGGGAATGGAGTCTAGAATGAGGACTGAAAAGTTCAACGAATAGTACATCTCACTGACTCTGATTCATACAAATAGCGCCTTGTAGTGATTGGGTGAGAAGGAACAGCCTTCTCAGTACGTTTTCCTCCGCTCTTACCTCCCATTAGCGCTCCAGTGAGTTGGCCACTCAGACAGCAGCTGGTTCGTAGGACACGCAACTCAGGCAGCTGTGAGGCGCTGCAGCAGAGCATGGTCCCGGCCACAGACTTTGGTCGTAGGGACAGCATTCTAGAGAGCTGTGCTCTGACCCCTGTTTCCAAATAAACCTACTTGTTTGATGTATACCCATGGTTTCACAGCGCCACAATGTTCTGGTATGTTGAGGAATCATCACTACAATTGGTTTCACTTGTGATGTGCACATGAGGACAGTACCAGTGCAGTGAAATTATGGTGTGTGTGGAAAGCCGGCATGACATGTTACTCTTGGGCCTATGGTGGCACTGAATATGGTAAGAAATGCATTTGATAATCAAGGTTTATGTAATGAATTCAACCATTTTTAGATACAATCCACAGTTGTGTTCCTCGGGTGGCTTAATTGCTGTATTTCTTTCTCATCAGTTATTTAAATTGGCTGGCGGCACTCATGAAATGGTTAAAAAGAAAACTGTTTTAGGTAGCTGACAGCGGTGGGTGGTGCTCACAACACCAGGAGGCTTGGGGGACAGAATGGCACACGGGATAGTTTTTATTAAAGAGTGGAGCAGTGAGAGATAGGAAGATAAAATAGTACTTCAAATGTACTGCAGTGCAACGTCTAACGTTGGCTGTGAAAAGACACATGCCATCCAATCAAAACGTGATGAGTCGGTAATGATCCTGTGCAGGACATGCACAAGAATATGGAGGGATGCTACCAAATCTGGAGCAGGAGTCTGTAATAGACAAGAAAGCCATCTAGTACAAAAGAACTAACCTAACACCCACTCTATGTATTGTTTTGTTGACAGTAGGCCTTCGACAACAGCGCCAAAAATGAGTTGGGAAATACTTGCCCCCTCTTCTTGATTTAACACAAAGCCTTCTTGAATCGTTCTTTTTTAAATCTCCGAGTAAGCTAATAAGAGTACCCCGTGGCCTTTTAAAAAGAATAATTCTATGTATGTATGTATGTAGTGAATGCTAGTGCAGTTTGTTTTTAATTAACATTGTTTTGAAACTTGTATCCCACAAGGCACGCACACAGAAGCAAATGTTAATACCACGGAACTGCCTTCCAAACATTTTTTGAGTGAAAGTGAGACTTCCAGACCAGAATCCTATAGGGCTACCACCCTGCAGTATTTTCCGGTCTTTGGTGTGTGAATTCCTAACACAGTTTTTTAAACAAGAGGTTGCTATTGTAACCACATTCATCTCTCCTACCACTTTCTTATCCATCACGTTGTGGACAAGCATGTGGAAGTCCAGAGGCACAACGACGCATACAGGAGTATTTTTCCGCATTATGCCTGCAGTTGCCGACTCTACTGTCTTCTTATAATAGTGCAACGCCAACAAATCCATCTGTCTGCAGTAGATAAATACCAGGGTTCAGATGTTGACCTGCTTCACAAGTTCATCCGTAAGCAACCTGTGATCTGAAGCGTTACAGAAAGCTCCATTCTAGTTTAGCGCAATCATGGCAAATGTGCCGGACACGTGGGTCAGTTACTTCGCCATTCTCAGCTTCTTACAAAGAACCATTAAAAAAGTATCAAACCGTGCCACCTTGTTAAGGGCCCAAACTAACAGTGATAAACACATTTTACACTGTGTGCACGTGGAGGAATGTAGTTAATAATACTTAGACATTTTTGTCTCAGAGGATATTTCAGGCTATGATATTCTGACATATAGCCAAGCCTTGTGGACTCTTGCAAGAACTGAACGGGAAGTTCTTGTTTCAAAACAAAATAAAAGGCCTAATTTATGCATCCAGTGGCGCAGCAGGTGCCTTGCTGCGCCACCCTGCACTACTGGGAAAGCGCAGAAATGCACTGTGTGCCGTATCTACAAGATACGGCACATTTCTGTCCTCTACCCCTGCACTGGTGCACAAATTGCTGCCTAGCACCAGTGCAGGCACTCTTGCATCATGGTGCAAGGATGCCTGCATTGCAAGAATTATTGTTTTTGTGCAGGAAGGGACACCTTCCTGAACAAAAACAAACACAAGAGGTGTTTATCTCTTTCTATATGAGCTGCAGAATGCAGCACACATAGAAAGAGGAGACATGGACAGAAATGAAGATATTTCTCCCTGTTACACTATTGCTCGTCACCCCTGAGGTCGGGTAGGAATCTGACACATTCCCAGACTTGTAAGTCATGAAGTGCTTCAGATCCTCTGGGTTCCATGGGTATTGTGTGGGAACACCTCAAGCAACACCCATAGAACCCCCCCTTTCACACAGTGTTGTGCATGCATTGGGTCCATATTTACAAGGCCATGAAATGCCAAGCAAGGTGGCTTTGCCTGGCCTTGCAAATATAGGCTGGCACATTTTTGCCTTTTTCTTTATTAAACAAAGGCCAGTTAGTTACCTCTCAGTGCAGAGAAAATACCAGTTGGTAATAAGAAAATAGTGCGGAAAAAAGCATATCAGCGGTGCTTTCAAGGGTGGTGCATACATGGAGTCCAGGCATTGTGTGTTCCTTAAGTGTGTAGGACAACCTTATTCTTTTTGTCATATTAAATATTATAATAAGGCATGATGTCAATGAACCTTTTCATCAGTTCATCAATTTCCCTTACCATAGGTATCATTGCTGCCATAATTGTGGTCCTGGCCTGCCTCCTGGTAGTGATTATGCGTTACATGTACCGGCACAAGGGCACCTACCAAACCAACGAAGACAAGGGCACAGAGTACGCTGAGACTGACGATGATCCCTCACTCCTTGAAGACGTGGGCGATAGCAAGAAGGAATATTTTATCTGAAAGAATTGTAACAAGGGTGTGTCTTTACTTCTTTCAGCTCTACGCTGCAACACTACATCAAACATGAAAGATTAAACTAGTAGAGGTTGGGTTGGTATTTTGTTTACCAGAAGACAAGTAGTACAAATCAAACTTTGCATAAGATGGTTGAGTTAGAATTGCGGGACTTGGGTATAAATTGAATAGGAGTTCTCAACTTGAATAATTTCCAAATAAAAAGATATGTTGCAGTCCTCAAAAAAGGAAATCTCCATTCAGCACATGCATGGCACTTGGTGTGTGAAAGACGTTACTCTTCCTGGGGATACCTTTTGCGAATGGAACAATTCAGTGCCTAAAAATCATCGAATCTCATTGTATGCGCAGGAATATGTTAAGTTTGTTTTTATGTTCATCATAAGATTACTTTTTACAAATGGTCGTTTTGGTTGTTTTCTTTTTCCAAACAAGTAAAAACTAAGATTGTTTTCTAAACTGGGTTTCTACATGTAATGTTTACTGTGTAGATTGTTCACTGTGATTTATAATTAACTATGAAACAAAGTTAAAAACTGTTGTGTTCATAGAAGTGATAACCACAAATGAATGAGTGTAACCTCAGCATGCAGGCCATCTAGCCTAGGATAACTATGCCTAAATGTGTAGAACTATAGATGGGTATCTGTCCACAACGAAAGCGACATTCACTGCGGGGTTCCGAGTGACTGAGAGAGTGAAGATTGATTTATCTAGGATGTCCTTTAGAATCGTTGGAGGGAAAATGTTTACTTTGCTGATAGATACCTCTCTAGAATTTCTATTTTTATATGAGTCCCGTTTGTGGTCAGTATTACATGATGGTAAAGGTTCTAATGAGGGGAGATGTTTTTATATTAAGCATTCTGTATTTTGCGTTAACTTTGTTCATAATTATTTTTATTTACGTTTTTGCAATGTACAATTACTGATTGACATTGGAAATGTCTTTTTCTTTGCTAATAAGAATATGCAGTTGGTTTGCTTTTATGTCTTGTCCAATATGTAAAATGTGTATTTTATTTTAAGGGGTGTGTGCCCTTGCATTGGCGGACTGGCATAGCCTTCTTTTTTTTTATTTAAAAGAAAAAAAAGCAGGGTTGGGATAGTGGGTTTACTTTGGCACTGTTATGTATTTACAGCAGTAAAAAAAATGGTGTGTCCCTTTTGTAATATATCAGTGGTGAAAAGTGGAGTTTGACAAGTGTGCATTTGACAGTGGCCATTGACAATAACCATTGGACCTATATTTAACAATGAGATAATATTTAGATGGGCCAGTTGAATCTGTGTGTTGTGCAAGAGTTAAGACTTTTAGGGCCAGATGTAAAACCTTTTTGCACGTCACAAACAGCTAATTTTGCAGTTTGCGACGTGCAAAAAGCACTTTGCGATGCCCAATCCCCGTTTTGCGATTCTGTAACCTGGTTACTGACTCGCAAAACCGGACTGCGAGTCGCAATTAGGAAGGGGTGTTCCCCTTCCTAATTGCGAGTCGCAGCGCGATGCTGTTTTGTTTTGTGACCGCGAACGCGGTCGCAAAGCAATCGCAGTTACCACCAGTGTCACACTGGTGGTGGTAACCCATTCGCAAAAGGGAAGGGGTCCCCATGGGACCCCATCCCCTTTGTGAATGGCATGAAAAAAATTTTTTTACTTTTGTAATGCATCTCGTTTTCCTTTAAGGAAAACGGGCTGCATTACAAAAAAAAAAACTGCTTTATTTAAAAGCAGTCACAGACATGGTGGTCTGCTGTCTCCAGCAGGCCACCATCCCTGTGAGTGCCGCCACTCGCAAGGGGGTCGCAAATTGCAACCCACCTCATTAATATTAATGAGGTGGGCCTTTGCGACCCCCTTGCGAGTCGCAGATGGTGTCAGGGATACCATCCTACATTCTGGATTGCAACTCGCAATTTGCGAGTTGCAATCAAGATTTTTGCTACATCTGGCCCTAAGTGCCTGAAATTCATAATTTTTGGTCTGTATCACTTCATTGTGCATTATTTATTTTTTTACTGTTTCTTGTACCATATGTTGAATCCTCAAGCTGTGCTTTGTTTATTGTCTAATTCCTTTTCACAAAAAATATTGAAGGTGCAGTTTGACCTTAGCGTTCATAAATCAGGCAAGAAATTGTGGTAATAATAATGTATATTGCAATGAAAGTACTACCTTTTAGTTATTCCAAAAGATTTCTTAGCATCAATTGACTAATTGAGCACAGTTTCTATACATTACTATGCTGGATCAGTGCCAAATGCCACTTGTCCAAGTGCCCAGAGCTGTATACCTAACATAGCTACCCAATGAATGGCCAAGCACTTACGATGCCGCCATTTTCTAAAATAATGAGCTACGAGAATCTGAGCTACCACACATGAAAGTATTGATTTTCCTTCCATGAGATCAGCCTTTTTGAATAATAAAAAATTAAATTGCTAATTAAGCATATTGACAGAAGAACTTAAACCAACGTATCACTTTATGGAAACAAGGTGGTGATGCCCACTAAGATGTCCATTCGCCATTTTTAGACATGTACAGTTAGATATACTGCTAGACCATTGTTATTTACATCACATGCATGATGCTTATGTGCACCAGAAGCCTACTGTCAATGCACTCATTCCATAAAGGAAGTGGCATCACCAGCATGTTAGGGAAGGTTTCCAGGTCACGGACTATGTGCATTTCTTAACCATTGCTCATTCAGTAGGAAATAGCGGATGCAGTGACCTGTGACGAAGGTCGAGGGACATATGGTGAGTATTGAAGGTTACTTTACTTGTAAAACCTCTGAAAAGGAATTATGGGGGTCATTCTGACCCTGGCGGCCGGTGACCGCCAGGGTCACCGACCACGGGAGCACCGCCAACAGGCTGGCGGTGCTCCCAAGGGCATTCTGACCGCGGCGGTTCAGCCGCGGTCAGAAAGGGTAAACCGGCGGTCTCCCGCCGGTTTACCGCTGCCCCATTGAATCCTCCATGGCGGCGGAGCGCGCTCCACCGCCATGGGGATTCAGACACCCCCTACCGCCATCCTGTTCATGGCGGGAAACCCGCCATGAACAGGATGGCGGTAGGGGGTGCCGCAGGGGCCCCCGTAAGAGGGCCCCACAAAGTATTTCAGTGTCTGCTTTGCAGACACTGAAATACGCGACGGGTGCAACTGCACCCGTCGCACCCCTGCAACTACGCCGGCTCAATTCTGAGCCGGCGTCCTCGTTGCAGGGGCATTTCCGCTGGGCCGCCGGGCGCTCTTTTGGAGAGCGCCCGCCGGCCCAGCGGAAATGTTTGAATGGCCGCCGCGGTCTTTTGACCGCGGTGCGGTCATTTGTCGGCGGTACCTTGGCGAACGGCCTCCGCTGTCCGCCAAGGTCTGAATGACCCCCTATATCCGTTATTATCATCTATCTAGTTCGTTCTTTCTCTCTGATCATGTTTAAGTGGTTGATGAAATGAACGATAGTTCCAAAGGCACTCGGAGCCTCAGATGCAGTCACAAATCCACAAAGTCTACTGAAAACAGATGCTAAAACAAACAGAATACAACACACAACCTGTGGTGTGGAATTACAGTGCAAATTCAGCTTCCACCACAAGCA
The DNA here is from genome assembly GCF_031143425.1 of Pleurodeles waltl. NCBI lineage: Eukaryota > Metazoa > Chordata > Amphibia > Caudata > Salamandridae > Pleurodeles > Pleurodeles waltl. The sequence continues at coordinate 1,228,039,872 of NC_090440.1, read as the reverse complement.
TCACGTCTGCCCAGTACCTTACAGTGCAACCCTTTGCTTGTTTGATTGAAGGGTGTTGTGTAGAGTCATATCTCTGAAAGTGCCCTGCACTCTCTTCTTGATTGTTGTAGGTTGACGCAGGCATACCCTCCTTCCACATTTCAGCTGATCTCTGGGAGTCCTGCCCTTGGGAAGCCGACAGGAACAGGAACACCAATAGGATTGTTTAATACTCAGCGGTTTTTGCCTAGCCTTTGTCAGCACCGACATTTGAAAACTTGTCACTGTCCTGGTTGTGGAAGTGTGCAGAACCCACTTGCGTATGGCTAGCCACTTTGGGAATGAGCCAAGTCAGCTGGCAGTGAATGTCGTTTGTTCTCATGATAGGGACTCTTGCCAGGAGCAGACATTGCTGTCTCTCGTTCTTGTGTACTGGATAATTGACTGCCAGCAATTATAATCAAGGTTACCACTGTTGCCATCCCATCGCAAATTTTGCAGTCCACATCCTCTCTGAGGTTGAATCTTAAAGCTGGATTTTGGAATTTTGAATCCTCAATGTTTAGAAAATTCCCTCGATTTTTCTGCTTTAGAAACATTCCTAAATCAACAGGGCAAAGGTATTTGAAAGGCCTCTGCTTTCAGTGTGCAAGTATTTGCAGATATTGTGGTCTCCATTGTCACTGATCCATTGAAAGATAAATGTATTAACATCACAGCTTTATACTTGCAATCAGAGAAGATCCCTGCAGAAGACCTAGAGATATTATCTGAGTATGCAATTCATCGAAACCTTTCCATCACAGTAGCGTAAGAGCCAACCAGGTAATGTTGTCAGTGTGCCTTAATTTTTGATCTAATACTTGTTTTTAAATTGCTTGAGCTTCTACTTTAGATGTCCTCTCATTAAGTCGTCACTTTTATATATTGTTATATGGTGATTGATACTTGTTTGACCTGCTATCCTAAACAAACTATTGGGTTACATGGTTATGTTAAATGTAATCTAGAATTAAATAATTACATTTTTAACTAACTATAGGTGTGTTTGCAAAATCCCTTTTAACTTTCTGTCTCACGGCGGTGGTACCAATGCAGGCACCTTTGTGCCATGGTTCATGTGTTGCAGGCAGGATTGTTTTTGTGCAGGAAGACTCTTTCCGGCACTGAAGCAATCCTGAGAGGTGCTTTTCTCTTTTTAAGTGGGCTGCATAAAGAGGGAAAAACAAAAAGAAAGAAATACATTTCTCCTTGTTGTGTCTCTGTTGGGAAGGCGTACAATTTTGAGGCTCTCCCAGCTGTACTTGGCTTGGTAAATCTTGGGATGGCCAAAATACATTGTTGGATACATGGGAACACCCACCCCCTATGCATGTAATGCATTCCCGGTGCAGAGAAATGCAAGGCAGGTAGCTACTTCTGCTGCCTTGTATTGCACCATATTTACCAAGCCACACTTGGTAAAAACTTTTTTGCCACAAACTGCATGTTTCCAAGTGGTAGGCGATTTTCCCCCATTTTGTGATCACTGTCTACTTGCAGTTTGTACTGAAAAAAGTTGTGAAAACCATGGGCAAACCCAGAAAATTATACATTTTTATCAAGAGGACAAAATTCTGAAGTCTCCAAAAAACCATTGAGGTAGAGCACTCAAGGTGACAATGTTTTCATCTGTAATTGTGTGCTCCAGTGGCTGATTTACCGACCATTCTTTGTTGCAGAAATATATATTGTTAGATTGTTTTAAAAAAAATGTTTTTATTACTTTTTCAGAGAATAACGTAAATATCTGCTTACTTTAGAGAACAATGAAATAGTAAAAACGCATTGCATCCAACTATCGTGTACAGTCACAATCATGTGCAGGGCATAGTGTACAATAACAAATCAAGGGTTATGAGTCAGCCCACAGTGTTGGCTGGTACGGTCAAATCTTGAGCCAATAAGTAAGTGTGAAATGGAGCCCATATGTCTGTGGACCTGGAGTTGGGAGGCTGGAGAAATGCATAGGCTTTACTTGAGGTATCACCATAGATAAGATAATTTAGCCAGTCACTTGAGGTAGGTATCCTACTGCTAAGCTATAGTGTGGTGATGCGCCATTTAGCTAGTAGTAGTGCCATGGCTGCAAACTTTCCGTGCCAGGGGCGAGAGGCATGACATAGCCGAGGAGCACCAGAAGGGGGCAGGGTCAATAATGTGTTTGATCATGGCAGAAATAACTGTGAATATAGCTTGCCAGTAGGTCTGTATAATGGAGCAGTTGCAAGTTAGATGGACAAAATAGGCATGGTCATCAGTCTATCTGGGACATTTGTGAGGGCGCTCGGTCAAATTTGGCAAGAGCATGGGGGGTAGTGTATGCGCGGTGTACAAACTTGTAAAGAAGCAGTTTGTGTCGACTGTTGATGGAAACCAGCTTAGTTTGCATGCAACAGATTTGCCATACCTTGTCTGAAATGGAGTGACCCAAATCCCATTCCTATACTGCCATCGGTGCTACATGGCGCACCGTTCTCAGCTCCAGGCTGGCATGCTGGAGGCAGGAAACAAGTCTAGTTCTTTGCTTTCCACAGTCGAGATCATCATGGTAAATGGGAAAAAGCCAGGCGGTTCTTCAGGAAATAAGGGCAATATTTTATAAAGTGTAGTGTGGTCGGAGACAGACAAAGTGATCTACAATGAAGGTAACTCCATCAGCCTCAAAAATAGTATGGAGGTCTAGTTTGCCATTAGTGAAAAGATCGCTTAGAGTGCGAATCTGGTGTGTAAGGAGTGTGCCAGCGTTTCCTTCCTCATGAGAAGCCATGGGTTATTGCAGAGAGGGATATCTGGTGAGTAGAGAAGGTCGACACCTATATATATTCGAAGTTTAGACCATGCTCAGCATGTCATGGAGAGGGTTTGTATGTCCCAAGGTTTGCGGTTAGTCCCTCAGGGAGAAGGGAGGACAAGGGAAGCTGGTCTGTCTGATGGTTTTGCAGTTTTAGATAAGGTAGTCTCATGTCAGGGTGGTACCAGTAGTAGGAAAAGTGGCAGTGTGACATCGGGTAGTAGAGGCGGAAGTCTGGTACTCCAAAGCCTTCCTTGGAGTAGGGGAGAGGAAGCATCTCCCATTCAATTCTCTGGTGGCGATTCCACCATGTTAGAGGTGTCAGGAGAGTGCGCAGCATGGAGAAGGATGTGTTTCACATGATCAAAATATCGATAAACAGATAGAGAAAGCGGGGGAGTACCACCATTTTAATAATAGCAATACGTCCCGCGATGGATAGTGGGAGCCGGATCCATCTGTCAATTTGAGTGGAGAGGGTGTCGATTGCAGGCCCATAGTTGCGACGGACCACTTCTTCTCTCTGCCTGTGAAGAAAAATGTCTAGGTATTTAGGGGAGTTGTCACACCACCTTAGAGGGTACTCAAGGGGACAGGGAGCAGTGGCCTCAGTTAGTGGGAACAATTTAGATTTGTGTCAATTTGTTAAGAGGCCAAAGGGCTACAAACCAAATAATTTCCCTGATTATGTGAGGGAGGTGTGTGGCGGATTCCCTCACAAATAGAAGTCTATCATCTGCATATACAGTAGCCAGGAGTGGACCTCTCTGAAAGCGCAGTCCCCTGTGCAGATGGCATTCCTGGAAATATCGAATTAGTGGGTCAAGGGTGATTATAAAAAGAAGGGGGTAAAAGGGGTAACCTTGATGGGTACCTCTGGAAATAGGGAAAACGTCTATGTGGTGACCGTTTATATAAATAAGAGCATAATGAGGTCATGAAATCTCTGGGCAGTGCCCAACTTGTCAAGAGTTGCTCTCGAGAATGGCCTCTCCAGGGAGTCAAAAGCTTTTTCTGCATCAATGAGGGCGACAGCTGCCGGGAGGTTGGATTGATTTGGTTTATTACTGCAAAAATGGTGCGCAAATTAATGGTGATGGAATAATGGGGCACAAAGCGCTTCTGAAGCAAGGAAATTATTTGCTCCATGAGGAGCGCTAGATGCGTTGCTGTGACTTTCAGGAGGATGTCATCATAAATGAGCAGGGACAGGGGTCTGTAGGAGGAGCAAAGCTGAGGAGGTTTGCAGATTTAAGGAGAGTAATAATGGCTTCCTGGACATTGGGGTGAGAGTACTGTTTTTGAGGGCATCTGCTTAGACCTGTTAGACCTCGGAGAGGTGGGGAACCAGGACATGCGTAAAGGCCTTCTAGAAGTGTCCCATAAAGCCATTGAGCCCGGGGCCCTTCGACCCACCCACTGCATCAGGGGTTTATGAGATGTCATCTCAAGTGAAGGAGGCCGCCAAAGAGTGTTGCTGGCCATCCATGGACCAGACCATAGCAGTCTCAGAGAGATATGAACCAATTTCACTGGCATTGCCCACATTTCACGAGGTGTATGGTGTCTGGTAGTAATTCAGGAGTGAGCAGATGACGTTAACATCACCTGTAATCGTCGCACCTTCATCAGCATGAAGGCTCGTGATGTAGGTGGTTTGGTAGTTGTGGTGCAGAAGTTGAGCCAGGGTGAAGCTTGGGGATCAACCTCTCCATAATGGCAGGCGCGGTCATATTTGCAGTTATCCCTTATTAGTGAAATGTAGGCAGTGTCTAGTAGCCAGGCTGTCTAGGGGTAGCTGTAGGTAGAGCAGCCAAGGCTTAACTAGGTGACATGCAAAGCTCTTGCAATACTACTGTAGTCACACAGTACTTACACACAAGAAAGACAATACTCAGTGTTACCAGAAATAAAAGTACTTCATTTTAGTGACACAAGCCCAAAAAAATCTTAGAGGCTATACTCCCTTAGGAGTTAAGTATTATACACAACTTATACACTAGTAACAAAAAACAGGTAAATGAACAGTCAGAAAATAGTGTAAATAGTGAAAATCACAATAGGTTGCAATGGGCCTAGGGGGAACACAAACCATCTGCTAAAATAGTGGAATGTGAAAGTTGGTTTCCCACCTAGGCAAGTGTGGTGTATAGAGGGGCGCTGGGAGTGTAAGAAAACACCAAAGGTAAGTAAAATACTCCACCCCAGAGTCCAGGAAAGCAAGAGTAAAACACAGCAAGTTTCCTAAAACACACTAGAAGTCGTGGTAGAAGATAATGCAAGAACCAGAAGAGACTGCAAGACACCAATGATGGATTCCTGGACCTGAAGACCTGTGGAAGAAGGGGACCAAGACCAAGAAGCACTGAAGAGTCCAGGGAGAACAGGAGCCCCTGCTAACCCTGATGAAGGTGTAAAAGAAGAACCACCAGTGAGACGACACAGTCAGTATTGCCCTGAAGAAGATAGATGCAGGTTCCTGGTTGGTGCAGAAGATGTCCCATGCCAGATGGGTGAATGCAGTCTGGTTTGCATCACAGGATTCTGCGAACAAGCCTTGGTATATGCAAAACTCAAATTTTGCAAAAAATGGTGCTGCCCGGGCCCAGGAAGGACCAGGTCGACTCTACCCAGGATGGGGAGACAGAGGGGGCTCTCAGCAACTGAGAGCCCTCAGAAGACCTGGCAGCCCGCACAGGAGTCCCACAGCACGGGGACAAAGGAGTTACATATGGCAGTCATTGCAGCACTACACAAAGGGATCCCACGCCGGCAGAGAACAACTCAGGGAGCTGAGCATCGCAGGATAGAGTGCTGGGTACTTGGGCTTGGCTGTGCACAAAGGAATTCTTGTTAAAGCGCACAGAAGCCCTAGGAGCTGCAAAACACTTAATGCACACAGGTACGGTCTGGCACGGGGAGGCAACCTCTTACCTCCACCAAATTTGAACAGCTAGACCTCTGGACAGTCAGGGTCACTTTAGTCCACCACCTGTGTCCCAGGATCCATGTTCATCATTGGGAGAGGGGACCAAGAGTACCAGTCATTGCTGCAGAGAGGTACCTGCTGAAGCAGGGAAGTGACTCCGTCACTCCACAGGTGATTCCTTCGGTTCTTCTGGTGCAAGATTAAGACAGGCAGTGCTCGTAGCGTGCACTACCTGGAAACTGTTGCAATTGCTGGCAGGAGCTGAAGTTACAGAGTTGCAGTAGCCTTCTTGAATACTTTGTTGCAGTTGTAGAGTTCTTGGAGCAGTTCTGCAGTTGATCCAATGGCAGAAGATGGAGTAAAGGATGCAGAGGATCCCTGCTGGAGTCCTGCAATCTGAATCTTAGGAAACACCCACAGGAGAAACCCTAAATAGCCCTCAGAAATGTATTGATCACGTAACCAGGTATGGACCTATCAGGATGTGTCTCTGATGTCACCTGCTTGCACTGGCCACTCAGATGTTCCCTGACCATCCTGAAAACAAGATGGCAGAACCCAGGGACACTCTGGAGGAGCTTTGGGCCCCACCCCTGGGGATGGTCACTCCCCTTTCCATTGTCCAGTATTGTGCCAGAGAAGGGACTGGGGTTACCTGAACCGATGTAGACTGGATAATGTAAGGAGGGCACAGTGCCCTTCAAAGCCCTTCCAGAGGCTCTAGGAGGAAACCCCTCCCATGCCTGTAACCCCTATTTCGAAAGGGAGATGGTGTAACACCCCTCTCCTAAAGAAAATGCATTGTTCTGCCTTCCTGGGATTGAGCTGCTCAAGCCCCAGGAGGGCAGAAGCCTGTCTGTGAGGTGGTCGCCGAGACATTCCAGAAAAGAGGTTCTTGGAGGTAACAAAACCACTGCACCTGTGTGTGAGAAAGTAGCCTCTTTCTAGCATGGTTACCCCCATTTTTGGCCTGTTTGTCAGTGTTTGTCTGTGTGTTTTTACTATCTCACTGGGATCCTGCTAGTCAGGACCCCAGTGCTCATAGTTCATGGCCTACATGTCAGTATGTTTTGCTGTTTTGTCAGTATGCTTGACTGTCTCACTGGAGTCCTGCTAACCAGAACTGCAGTGCTAATGCTCTTTCTGATTCCAAATTTGTACTTACATACTGGTAACCAAGTATTCCACTCCAAATTGGAATACTGGACCCCCTTATAAGTCCCTAGTTTATGGTACCTAGGTACCCAGGGCAGTGGGGTTCCAGGAGTTCCTCATGGGCTGCAGCATTTCTTTTGCCACCCATAAGGAGCTCATCCAAAAACTTCTTCAGGACTGCCATTGCAGCCTGAGTGACAATAGCCATTTTCACTGCACCAGGTAACTTATAAGTCACCTATATGTCTAACCTTCAGTTCCTGTAGCCTAGGTGCAAAGTTACTGTGTGTGAGGGCACCCCCACGTTGTCTAGGACCACTTTCCCAGACTTCAGGGGTGCGGGTATGCCATTATAAGGGTGAAATACATATAGGTCAATACATATATGTAGCTAGCTTCACAATGGTAACTCCGAATATGGCCATGTGAGGTGTCAAAGACTGAGAAATTGTACCCCCAATCTGATTCTGGTATTGGGGGCCAATTCCATGCAATTTGGGGGCTCCACCTTGGACCACCAGTATTGCCATACCAGCTATCTGAGGCCTGCACTGCAGCTACAGCTGCTGCCACCTCACAGACAGGGTTCTGATCTCATGGGGTCTGAGCAGCTCAGTCCCAGGAAGGCAGAACAAAGCATTTCCTTTGGGAGGAGCGTGTTGCGCCCTCTCCCTTTGGAAATAGGTGTTACATGCTTGGGAGAGGTAGCCTACCAGAGCCTCTGGAAAGGCTTTGAAGAGCACAGATGGTGCCCTCCTTGCATAAGCCAGTCTACACCAGTTCAGGGACCCTCAGTCCCTGCTCTGGTGCAAAACTGGACAAAAGAAAGGGGAGTGACCACTCTCCTGTCCATCACCACTGGGTGTGCCCAGAGCTCCTCCAGTGTGTCCCTGGTGTTAGCCAGCTTGTTTTCCAAGGTGTGGGGACACTCTGGAGATCTCTGGGTGGCCAGTGCCAGCAGGTGACATCAAAGACCCCTCCTGATAGGTGCATACCTGTTTAGGTAGCCAATCCCACTCTCAGGGCTATTTAGGGTCTCTCCTGTGGGTTCCTCTTCAGATTCAGCTTGCAAGTTTCCACTAGGAATCCTCTGCAACTCCTGCTTCATCCTCTGACCGTCGGATCAACCACAGACTGCTCTTGGAACCGCTGTAACTGCAACAAAGTATCCAAGAAGGCTACTGTGACTGCAACTTTCGCTCCCGCAACTGCAACAGTTTCCTAGGTGTGCACGCTCTGAGGACTCCGTGTCTTCACCCTGCACCAGAAGGACCGAAGAAATCTCCTGTGGAGTGACTGAGTCACTTCCCTGCTTCTGCAGGCACCTTCTAAAACAACACCGGTTCTCTGGGACTACTCTCCTGACGACGTGCGTGCTCCCTGGAACGCAGGTGGTGAACCCCTTCGTCCCAGACTGTCCTAAGGTCCAGCTGTCCAAATTTAGCAGAGGTGAGAGCTTGCCTTCCCGGTTTGCACCGCGTCATCTCTAGCTCATGCGGCCTCTGTGCACTATTTGCAAGAATCCGTCATGCACAGCCTGGCCCAGGTCCCCAGCACTCTATCCTGCGACACTCAACTCACTGAGTTGTTCTCCAGTGGCGTGGGACCTTCTTTTGTAGTGCTGCAGCAACCACAATTTGCACCTTCTTTGTCCCCGTGTCCTGGGACTCCAGTGGTTGCTGTCTGGTCATCAGTAGGTTCTCTCCAGTGTTGGCAGCCCCCTCTGCCTCCTCAGTCTGAGTTGAGGCCCCCAGGTCCCTCCTGTGTCCAGGCAGCGCCATTTTGACCCAAACTGCAACAGTGCTTGAACCAAGGCTTGTTGGACGAATCCAGTGCTGCAACTCGCCTGCATCCAACATCTCGACGTGAGACATTCTTTGCATCACGTAGGAAGCCGCAGCCATCTTCTTTGGTGCTCTACTGCAGACTTCCTCCAACTAGAGAATTCTCTTTTGCATCATTTTCTAGGTTGGCAGGGGCTCCTGTCCTTACTTGGAATCTTCTGCGACTTCTGGACTTGGTCTCCTCTCTTCACAAGTCTTCAGGTCCAGGAATCCACCATTTGTTGCTTGCAGTCTTGCTTGGTTCTTGCAATAACTTTTATCACAACTTGTAGTGTGTCCTGAGGAAACTTGCAATACTTTACTCTTAATTTCCTGGGCTCTGGGGTGGGGTATTTTACGCACCTTTGTGGTTTTCCTACTCTCCTAGCGCCCCTCTACACACTACACTTGCCTAGGAAGGAATTTGTGATTCGCATTCCACTTTCTTAGTATATGGTTTGTGTTGCCCCTAGACCTATTGCTTCCTATCGCATTCTATTGTATGTTCTACTGTTTGCACTATTCTGTGACTATTTACTTACCTGATTTTGGTCTCTAGTGTATATATTGTGTATAATGCTTACCATCAGAAGGAGTATTGCCTCTAAGATATTTTTGGCTTTGTGTCACTAAAATAAAGTACCTTTATGTTTGGTACCACTGAGTATTGTCTTTAATTGTGTATAAGTACTGTGTAACTATAGTGGTATTGCAAGAGCTTTGCATGTCTCCTAGTTCAGCCTAAGCTGCTCTGCAACAGCTACCTCTAACAGCCTAAGCTGCTGGAACACTGACTACATTTCACTAATAAGGGATAACTGGACCAGGTGTAAGGTGTAAGTACCTAGGGTACCCACTACAAACCAGGCCAGCCTCCTACACTGGTGGTGCAGCGGTGGGCTAAGTACTTGCAATTGTTTTACCACTTTGTTACTAGTGCTTTTCACAAGAAAAGCTTGCTCCAATACTTAGAGCTATTCATAGTTGTACATAGAAGTCACTTCTAACTTTCTAAAAAAGTTCCTTAAAACTTTCTAAACATTTCTGAAAAGTTTTTTTCTTTTCTCTAAAATGATAGGCTTAATAGTTTACCAACCTTTTACTCTTTTTCCTAAACTCTTTCTGTCAACATGTCTTTTGTAGAGGCGACCCCTAGAGTAGTAAAAACAACTTATGAAAGTTTGAATTTTAGAAGTTTGAGGGGTCTCTGCATTGAAAGAAGTTTAGGGATTGGGAAGAACCCCAATAAGGAATTCTTCTTAAATCTCCTCCAGAAGGATGACCAGGGACTTAGCACTGGTCAGGTACAGTCAGAGGGGGAGGTAGAGGAAGATTCCAACTAGGCAGACTGAGGTGAGCATTCTGACAATCCTAGGGAGGGTCCTTCCACAGATCTTTCCATCAACAAACCCCCTAGTGTAGCTGGGAGTGGGAATGGGTCACACACCACTGGGCTCCCTTCACACCTAGAGGCCAGGTAACTAGGGTGACTCAAGTTAGGGAAAGATCTGCCTCTGCCAATTCCAATGTCACTTCTGACTCAGAGGTGTCACACACATCTAACCCAAAGCATGTGCCCCCCCGCCTTGCAAAAATAGGAAGTTTTGTAATAGATCATTTGGATGTGTCTATGTTGTGTTTCATGGCATTTCCTGTTGCGCGCTCTGGGTCTACCCACACAAGTGTGGTACCATTTTTCTTGGGAGATCTGGGAGACTGCTGGGTAGAAGAAATTTGTGGCTCCCCTCAGATTCCAGAACTTTGCAGCGCCGAAATGTGAGGAAAAAGTGTTTTTTGCCACATTTTGAGGTTTGCACAGGATTCTGGGTAATAGAACCTGGCAAGAGTCCCACAAGTCACACCATTCTGAATTACCCTAGGTGTCTAGTTTTCTGAAATGGCCAGGTTTGGTAGGATTTCCTAGGTGCTGAATAAGCTAGACGCCAAAATCCAGAGCTAGGCACTTTGCAAAAAACAGCTCAGTTTTCATAAGAAAAAATTGATGTGTCCATGTTGTGTTTTGATGAATTTCCTGTTGTGGGCACTAGGCCTACCCACACAAGTGAGGTACCATTTTTATCAGGAGACTTGGGGGAATGCTGGGTCGAAGTAAGTTTGTGGCAGCCCTCAGATTCCAGAACTTTCCATCAGCGAAATGTGAGGAAAAAGTGTTTTTTCCAAATTTGAGGTTTGCAAAGGATTCTGGGTAACAGAACTCAGTGAGAGTCCCACAAGTCACCCCATTCTGAATTGCCCTAGGTGTCTAGTATTAAAAAATGTATAGGTCTGCAAGGTCCCTGGGTGCCGGCTGAGCTAAAGGCCAAAATCCACAGCAAGCCACTTTGTAAAAAATGTGCCCGTTCTCTTTTGGAAAATGTCATGTGTCCACGTTGTGTTTTGGGTCATTTCCTGTCGCCGACACTGGGTACCTGGGGAATGCTGGGTGAAAGGAACTTTGTGGCTTCCTTCAGAGTCCAGAACTTTCCATCACCAAAATGTGAGAAAAAAGTGGGGGGTTTTGCCAAATTTTGAGGTGTGCAAAGGATTCTGGGTAACAGAACTCAGTGAGAGCCCCACAAGTCACCCCAGTCTGAATTACCATTGGTGTCTAATTTTCACAAATGTGTAGGTTTGACGTTTTTCTAAATGCATACATAAGTCTTGTACATTAGTGATGGACAGGGTAATTTTGGTGCAAGCATTAATCATGTTACTGGACACTTACACCAAACATATGTGTCTTTCTGATGTTGTGACTGGAAAATGCATGTGTGCTTATTTTGACAGGCTGTGTCAATAATTTGCACATATGCATTACCCAGAGCACATATCACTTTGAGGTTCAATGTCATTTTCTGTTTGACATCAATTGCAGACGCCAAAGGGACATGTGACCTTCCAAGATCTCTGGCATAGTTGCAGTTTAGAGGAACTTTGCAGTGCCAAAATGTGAGGAAAAAGTGTTTTTTGCCACATTTTGAGGTTTGCACAGGATTCTGGGTAATAGAACCTGGCAAGAGTCCCACAAGTCACACCATTCTGAATTACCCTAGGTGTCTAGTTTTCTGAAAGGTCCAGGTTTGCTAGGATTTCCTAGATGCCGAATAAGCTAGACGCCAAAATCCACAGCTAGGCACTTTGCAAAAAACAGCTCAGTTTTCATAAGAAAAAAATGATGTGTCCATGTTGTGGTTTGATGAATTTCCTGTGTTGGGCACTAGGCCTACCCACACAAGTGAGGTACCATTTTTATCAGGAGACTTGGGGGAATGCTGGGTCTAAGGAAGTTTGTGGCAGCCCTCAGATTCCAGAACTTTCCATCAGCGAAATGTGAGGAAAAAGTGTTTTTTCCCCAAATTTGAGGTCTGCAAAGGATTATGGGTAACATAACTCAGTAAGAGTCCCACAAGTCACCCCATTATGAATTGCCGTAGGTGTCTAGTATTAAAAAATGTATAGGTTTGCAAGGTTTCCCTGGGTACCGTCTGAGCTAGAGGCCAAAATCCACAGCTAGCCACTTTGTAAAAAATGTGTCCTTTCTCTTTTGGAAAATGTCATGTGTCCACGTTGTGTTTTGGGGCATTTCCTGTCGCCGGCACTGGGTACCTGGGGAATGCTGGGTGAAAGGAACTTTGTGGCTTCCCTCAGAGTCCAGAACTTTCCATCACCGAAATGTGAGAAAAAAGTGGGGTTTTTTGCCAAATTTTGAGGTTTGCAAAGGATTCTGGGTAACAGAACTCAGTGAGAGCCCCACAAATCACCCCAGTCTGAATTCCCATAGGTGTCTAATTTTCACAAATGTGTATGTTTGACGTTTTTCTAAATGCATACATAAGTCTTGTACATTAGTGATGGACAGGGTAAGTTTGGTGCAAGCATTAATCATATTACTGGACACTTACACCAAACATATGTGTCTTTCTGATGTTGTGACTGGAAAATGCATGTGTGCTTATTTTGACAGGCTGTGTCAATAATTTGCACATATGCATTACCCAGAGCACATATCACTTTGAGGTTCAATGTCATTTTCTGTTTGACATCAATTGCAGACACCAAAGGGACATGTGACCTTCCAAGATCTCTGGCATAGTTGCAGTTTAGAGGTAAAATTAGTTATACATTTTGTGTACACTTCCTTGTAGCTTTTTGTGTTGCAATTGCTAAAGTGTCATGGTGTAGAATAATTCCTATAGGAGCTACTATTTATATTTGCCAATTGTTTGGGGAGAGTGTTGCACACACCAGTATGGTCACTATTTTATTTGGGATCGCTGTGCCTTATGGTATAGGTGTTCAGTGCCATGAAGGCAGTTAGTTCCAGATTGGTGGGTACTACAGACATCTTGAGGTGTGTTTAATTTTTTTTTATGGTGCAACACTGCAGGCATATACATTGCACGTCATTATACTTCTGTCTGGGGCCCTTGGGTAAAGGAAGTCGAGTCCTGTGCTGTTGTACTGTGCCAAGTCCGTGGATAACAGGTAACAAATATGGTGAGTTACCTCCAGTCCAGGTGATGACTGCTTCGGTTTTCATCTTGGTCCAACAGCAGGGTATAATCGCTACTATTGGGTTCATGTCGGCAGGAAGGAGGAAAAGTGAAAAAAAGGGTGAGTTTTGTCCTTTTTTTTGCTCTCAATCCACCAACTCACGTATGGAGGTTTAGCCACAACAGGACTGAGAGGGTGGACTTTCATGGCAGCAGGAGGATTTCAGTCAGAAAACTGGGGACGGGACCTTTACTGCCAAGATCTAACTCAGGCCCTAAGTGATTTGCCTAGAATCACAGGATTTTCAACTGCCAAGACGCAAACCTTGTTCCCCACCCGCAAAATCAGCTGTGGCCGTTAAGCGTTGATGCGTTTATGTGTGTGTGTTTAATGTAGCTATGCAAGTGGTTTGATGCAAGAATGAGCTAGTTGGTGGATGAATTGTTCAAGGGTGAGTGAAAGAGTACACGTGTGATGACTTTTTAAGTGCCTAAGCTGATCAGTGACTGAAGTGGGAATCTCACCTATGAGCCACAACTGTTTAACGGATAGTCACACATAAATACTGACTTTCTAAGGGGATTAATTGTGTACCCTGTGTGAGTGATAACCTTTCATGCACTGCAATCACGTGCCTCAGAGCAATCAAGGAAAATGGCCCACAGTCCACAATTTCAGCAGTAAAAAGAATGTGTAGGTGACGTACAGTGTGCCCCAGTGCCACTGCACCTCCTGCACTATTGATAGCTACGTCTCTGTCCTTGCTACTTCTGTGAGATCTGCGACTAACACTGATGTATTGGTAATACTGGGATCACGAGATCCCCATGGTAATGGAATGTGGAATGCAGGGATTGCGGGGAGGACGGTTGAAGGAGAGGACGATGGCTGGGGCAACTATGAATAAACAGAGTTATCGTAGAGATTATTCTGGTGTGCTGTAAACTCATTTCAGCACAAGCTCAATATCACATTTGGCGACGAAGGTGGCGAGGGTGGCGGTCGCCTCAACATCAAAAGAGAAAAAAAAAAAGTGGAAGCAGGCAGTGCTCACAGTGGCGTGAAGGAGACGGGAACTAGATTCTGGCAATATCGGAGTGCAAGTATTTTCAAATTTGGATTGGAGATGAATGCTGCTTCCCGTTCACAACGTCGAATTTAATTGGAAAATTTCGGAATTGGTGCCGCATTGAGAAGCCTGCGGTTGCTCCGATCTCACTGCGGAGCAGAAACACAGTGGCAGTTCGTTCGGTCTCACAGCAGAGAATCGACAGCGTCGAGGAGAAAGCAGAACGAAGCAGTTTGGGTTATTTCTGTTCTGGAAACACGTCCCAGGATGAGGTTGTTCTTAAAGGGATGATCGTGTCAAACTCTTAAAGGGGAAGTGCCTCGTGTTGGTGAGAGTGTTTTTGCATCTTGAGCTCAGAACGAGGTTTTCATCAAAAGGACGATCGTTTTGGGACCTTAAAAAGGGAACTGTCTCATATTTGTGTGTTTCTATTATTTTTATAAATTGTTTTTTGGTCATCTCTATTTCAGGCATTTTTTTTTACAAAAAAAAATTGTGATAACAATTAATTTTTTTGTTTTGCCTGTTGTGTGGGACATACAGTGACAGGCACAATTTTACCATTCTCTAGAGGATATAAGGAGTACATTCTGACAGACACATTTAAAGGATTGGAAACATGTGTTTGACAAGCTATTTGTGATTCGGGACATTGTGACAATCGCTCAGCAGTCATTTGTGGGTCGGACACACACAGCTGAGTTATGCAGAATGTAACACCTCCACCTTTTTTTTTTATTAGTCCTGGAGATCCGATATATCCATGGAACAAATGGAAGAAAATGTTTATTCACTATGCTAGGGTGTGTGGCCCGACACTGAGTGCTGAAAGGAAACAGGCATTATTAATGCACTGTCTAGGGGGTGAGGGACAAGAGGTTCTAGAAAATTTGCCTGATCTGAATATTGAGGAGGCTAGGAGTTTGAATGAATATGAGACGTGTTATGAAACTGGACAAACATTATTTACCAAGGGTGAGTACAATAATGGAAAGATATTATTTTGGAAAAAGGGAGCAAGGTAAAGATGAGTCGGTGGAGGAATTTATAACCAGTTTGAGGAAACTGGCAGCGTCATGTAAATTTGGAACACTAGTGGATGAAAGAATTAGGGATCAATTTGTGTTAAAGTGCAGTAGTGATAAGATTAGGGAGGAGTTATGGTTAAAAGATGAACCACCTTTGGAAGAAGTGATTATGGTGGCAAAAAGGGTGGAACATATGTTGAAGTGCGTGTTGGAATTGAGTGGAAACAAAGTTCCAAGTGGTGAAGGTGCAAAGGTGGAGGAAATAGTATGTGAAGTAAAGAGCAGGGAGAGTGGGAAAAAAAAAAATGTGAGGATGTAATGAAGTTTAAAGGAGAATGTTTCAGATGTGGCAAAAGTGACCACAAAGCGAATGCAAATAATTGTCCAGCATTAAATGTTGTGTGGGTGCGGAAGGAAAGGTCACTACTACAAATGTTGTCGTAATAGAAAGAAAAAAAATTACAATAGTAATTTGATGAAAGAAGTCAACGAAATATCTCAGGAAGTGGTTTTTCAGGTTGAAGCACGGGTAAGGTGTGGGGAACATCCCAGTGAAGTGGTGAGAGTAGATGGTCTTGATCTACTGATGCGTTTTGATTCATGTTCACAATTGACGATAATTTCGAAGAAAAGTTTTGACATGTTAATTGGCAAAGATAGAAAGTTAAGGAAAATGGATGTGTGTCCAGGTGGTTATGGTGGGCAACCTATAAAGATGTTAGGGTACTTTGAAGGTCATCTTGAACTGAAAGATAGACATCTTTTAGGGAAAATTTATGTGTCCAACCAGGGTGATAATCTTTTAAGTTGGACACATCAAAAACTGTTGGGTGTTGTGTTAAATCCGAATGCACAACCACAGGTGCAAGTGCAATGTGTGGATGGTGAAGAGAATGACTTGGTCTGTGAATTTTCTAAGGTGTTCTCAGAAAAGTTGGGATGTCTTAAGGGTTATAAACATAAAATTAGATTGAAGAAGGGTGCTATTCCGGTGGTTGCGAAAATGAGAAAGATTCCTTTGGCCTTGCAAGAGCTAGTAGTAACTGAACTCAAAAAATTACAGGAGTTAGGTATAATAGAGGAAGTGGAAGCAACTGAATGGTTGGCTCCCATTGTAGTGGCAAGGAAGAGTGATGGAAACATCAGATTATGTGTGGACCTTAGAGCTCTAAACAGAGAGGTGGTAGTTGATAAATTTCCGCTTCCAAATATTGAGGAAATTGTCTCTATGATTGATGGAGCAAAATACTTCTCCACTTTAGATTTAACACCAGCATACCACCAGGTGGAACTAGAAGAGACTTCGCAGGAATTGACTGCATTTATTACACCTTTTGGGGCTTTTAAATTCAAGAGGATGCCTTTTGGACTTGTGTGGGCTTCTTCTGTATTTCAACGTATTATGAACAAAGTCCTAAAAGATGTGAAGGGTGTGAAGTGTTACCAAGATGATGTATTAATTTTTGCAGATACAGCGGTGGAACATTGGGAAAGAGTGAGATTGGTGTTGAAATGTTTAAGCCAAGCTGGCCTTACCCTCAAAAAAAAGAAATGTCATTTTGGCCTGGCTGAGGTTGAATACCTGGGACATTTGATTACAGGGGATGGGGTAAGACCCAAACCGGAGTTGGTTATGACGATTAAAAAGTTGGCTTCTCCCCAAACTAAAGAGGAAGTGAGTTCGTTTTTGGGGATGGTTGAATATTATGGAAGGTACATCAGGAATTTGGCAGAAAAAACGGTGAATATGAGAGTTTTATTAAAAAAAGGAAGAGAGTTCAAGTGGGATGCTGTATGTGAAGAGGAGTTTGTCAAAATTAAAGAAGAGTTGGAACATGCCCCTTGTTTACAAGCCTTTAAACCGGGCAGGGCTACTGCTATTATCACTGATGCTAGTGTGAAAGGGTTGGGGGCAGTTCTTATACAGGATGACAGTGGTAAGAAAAGGATGATTGCTTGTGCATCAAAATCTTTGAGTGGAGCGGAGAAGAATTATTCTGTAATTGAAAGGGAGTCATTGGCAATATATTGGGCACTGAAGAAGTTTAGACATTTTGTCTGGGGTACGGACTTTGAGGTGCTAACTGATCACAAGCCTTTAGTAGAAGTGTTTGGCAGTAAGGGTCTGAATTGTATTTCTGCAAGAATAAGAAGATGGATCATTGGTTTGCAAGATTTCAAATTTAAAGTGGGATATCTACCAGGTGTATTGAACGTCAGTGCGGATTGTCTGTCCAGGTTGGTGGATGAAGATGTGAAGGATGGTGAACAAAAAGACACTACTGAGCTGGAGGAAAATGTGTGTGAAATTATCAGTGATGTGTGTGAAATTACAAGTGGTGCTATAACTGAGCAAGAATGGGAAGAGGCGTTAAAAGATGATGTTGAGATAAGTGGTGTGTGTAGGGCTTTAGGAAGTGGAAGTTTTGGTGCTCTAGGAAAGGTCTGGTGTTTAGTAAAGGATGAGTTGGCAGTGGATAGGTGTAAATTATTGCGTGGTACAAGGTTGGTTCCACCGAAAGTGTTAAGAAACAGGATTATGAATCAAGCTCATGAGGGCCATCTTGGTATAGTCAAGACTAAAGAGAATTTAAGAGGAAATTTTTGGTGGCCAGAAATGGATTTGGAAGCAGAGCGCCTGGTTAGAGAGTATATATCATGTGCACGAAGTGACAAAATATTAAAAACCCGCAATGTACCTATGCATTGTAGGAGTTCACCATGTAAACCTTGGGATGATATAGCAATTGACATTGTTGGTCCTTTGCAAGGTGAACACTCTACCCCATATTTGATTGTGTTAATAGAACTGTATTCCAGGTGGGTAGAGGTTAAAAATGCATGTGAGGTCTCCTCTCGTAGTGTGATAAGCTTCCTGGAAGACATTTTTAGGAAAGAAGGATTTCCAAAATCTTTATTGTCTGATAATGGTCCACAATTCTGTTCAACAGTCTTTGAGAAATTTGTGGGTGAGTGTCGCATAATTCATAAAAAGTCAGCGGTGTATCATCCAGAGACTAATGGTGCTGTGGAAAGATTTAACAAGTATATAAAAGAGAGCATTCAACTTGCTAAAGCGAACAATTTGAATTGGCGTACAGAACTCATGAAAAGGATCACAACTTATCGTTTTTCACCTCATTCAACCACTGGGAAATCTCCTTTTGAACTGTTTAGGAAGAGAATACCCAATACCAATTTATGTCCAGGATGGATGGATTGGATGAAGAATGGATTCAATTTAGGCAGCAATGAGTGGAGGATTAGGGAAGAAAGGCTTATCCGTAAAAGAAAGCAAGAATATGATGAAAGGAAGAAGGTGTGTAAACTGAACATAGCTGTGGGAAATATAGTAAAGGTAAAAGCGCCTATTGGATGTGCAGAGGGGTCAAAATTCACCAGACCTCTTGAAGTAATACAATTATTTAAGAACGCTGTCAAAACTTCTGATGGTAGAATTTGGAATATGAACAGAGTGGTTAGGCTGAAGGAAGTGGAGAATCCAAGTGTAATTACGGAAAGTAACAGTAATTTCAGAAGCAATTCGTCGTTAGCAACAAATGGTGACAGCAATAAGGACGCCAAAAAATTGGATAGAGCAAGGAGAAGTCGTAGGAGGAGATTCAGTCCTGAACATTTTAAAGACTATGTTCTACACTGGTAACTGATTGGGAGAGTGTATATTTCTGTTGCATTTGATTTCTTCATTTTGTTCTAGATATTGTTAATTAGAAAATATGTATCCCTGTGTTAGTTTTGTTAAATATTGAAAGGGAGAAGTGTGATGTATTGGTAATATTGGGATCACGAGATCCCCATGGTAATGGAATGCGGGGATTGCGGGGAGGATGAAGGAGAGGACGATGGCTGGGGCGACTATGAATAAACAGAGTTATCGTAGAGATTATTCTAGTGTGCTGTAAACTCATTTCAGCACAAGCTCAATATCACAAACACTACTAATTGTATTTGATTCATATCGATTTTTGCAGTATGGTTTCTACTGTAACCTGACACGTATGTTTTGTGAGGTGAAGGCAACAAAGCAATCAATGTACAAAATGCACTTAATCTGTTTTCATCAGAAAAAAAACATGCTTTCCTAAATGTTTCTAAATGTTCAGCTTGAATGATGCATAAGCAGTTTTACTGCAGAAAATGAAGGGACAAACTAAATAGAAATGCATGCAGATTTGATACACAGAACAGAGAAGGATTTCGCACGGCAAAGTAGCACTACTTCAGGCAGAGCGTTCCCTATTACACTGAAACATCGTCACTTTTGTAGTACTGTGGCTGCTGCCTTATTTCATTTTATAGAAACACCGGCCATGACTGGGTGATCATAAAGAAATCACGCATAAGGTTTGAGGACAGGTGAGCGTGACTAAAATATAGCCTAATTTACCTGAGCGACATCCTCTACAGATTGGGTGAGATTATGCGATTATGTTTGATTACAGGAAGCATGTACTACTTTGGCGGCTGCCGAGGTTACAGAAAAGTCGCTTTGCAAAGTGATTACTTCTGGGAATTTACAAAACTTCTTTGAGGAAGCCATTAGAGTATCGAAACTGAAAGATGTGGGATATTTGGCCACATTTTATGTAATAGTGGTACACCTTTAATTATCCTCTTAGTAAGGCAAGTGTTTAAAAGAAAAGTCTCACATATTGGAGGCTTCTCCCTCTATTGTCTGGCTGAGAATCACTGGAACCCTCTCCTTCCTGACTCCAATCGTCTGCCCTTCTGGAAAAAGGCACCCTAACAGAGATGTGGAGGTGTTTGCCACACATGTCAAGCTGTTTACTTTCACTTCCTACAATACTGTTTCTGATACCATGCTTCTCCTAAACATGGTCTGGCCACATGGGTGCCCCCTTCATAGTCACACTGCCTAGTCAGACTGTGGGGGGTATCAATCAGCCCAGCTCTACCCGGTTCAGAACCTGCACTAAAGTTAATTCGGCATTCTGTAGTGCCCAGTCCAAACCTTTTCTTGTTTTGGCAATGATATGAGTGCATATGTTTGTAATGTTTATGTATGCAGAATATGTTCCTAATAGTGGTGCCTGCAGAACATTTTCTGTCCTTGTAGAACCAGGCCTTCCCTCATTTTTATGGTATTCTGAAGAACTGTAAAAATCCACACGTCAGTGAAAAACTCTTGAAAAGTATGGTGCCAGGACTGCAGTCTGCGGTAAAGCCACCTTTCACTTGGCCACTAACGATGTAAAAACACACAATTAAAACTGTCTGCTCCTAACTGTCCCTTGCTTCTAAAGTTGAACCTGCGAGTAATCTTTTTTGGTTAAAAAAACAAAACTATCTCTTCTAAGCAGCTCCTCCTGCAAAGTCCATCCAGTCTTCCGCTGAGCTGTGCAATTCCCTTTCTGAAAATGTTCATCAAAAAATGAAAACATTTAGCTTCCTTTTTACGCTAGTGTAACATCGTTCATGCAAGATTGTATTTGGACAAACCTAGGTCTACCCTCCATGGTCTCTATTAAGCCTCTTTCTTTTTCAAGCCTCTTCCTTTTCAATTAAATTTGGTTTCCAGCGTATCCATTGTCCTGCGTGTGTCCTGACCAGACTTATAGACATCATATTTTCTGCATGACGTCGATTGCATCAGTATCACTTCTCTCAGGCTGGGGAAAACGCCATTTTCATTCCTGTGTTGGGAAAAATGTTCAGTCGACTCTAAGCATCCTAGCAACTTCATTCCTACTTCTTTGTTACTTTTTCCCTCTAAAATCCCTGAAAAAAAGAAGTCATCTGCCAAATCTCCTCCAAAAGTAAGGCACTTCAGGCCCATGCTTAAACTGGATTATGCCACTCCGTAGGACCAAAGTAGCTCTGCTTGTTGTGATGATTTACACCTGATTTATGATTAGATATAGAGCACTATTGCCGTTTGCATATGATGATCCTCAATTGGATTAAACATTTTAGGATTTAACCCCTTCACTGCTAGGCCTTTTCCTCCTCCTGTGCCAAGCCTTTTTGTTGGCATTTTGGGGTAGATTGTGTTTAGGCCCTCATAGCATTCAGTCCACATAAACTATCCACGCCAAATCTGCGTCCTTTTTTTCTAACATCCTGGGGATCCTAAAGGTACCCTGAGTTTGTGGGTTCCCGTGGAGGAGACCATGAAGTTAGCCAAAATACAGCTACAATTTGGGATTTTTGGGAAAAATGTGAAAAAAGTGTTGCAGAAGAAAGCACTTGGATTTTTTGCTGCACATGGCAGCAACAAAGGGTTTGCGGTACTAAAATCATCATCTTTCCAGCCTTCAGGAACAGGCGGACTTTAGTCAGAAAAACAAATCTTTCAACGCAGTTTTGGCATTTTACTGGGACATACCCCATTTTTACTATTTTTTGTGCTTTCAGCCTCCTTCCAGTTAGTGACAGAAATGGGTGTGAAATAAATGGTGGATCCCAGATAGCTAAACGTTTCTGAAACGTAGACAAAATTGTGAATTCAGCAAGGGGTCATTTGTGTAGATCCTTCAAGGGTTTCCTACAGAAAGTAGGAGTTGAAATAAAACAAATTGAGTTGGAAAAAAAAACCAGCCATTTCTGTCTACGTTTTCTTCTGTAACTTTTCCCATCTATGGCAGATATTTGAGAGCAATATATCGTTATGTCTGCTGGACCCTTCTGGTTGTGGGTATACACAGTGTTTGTAGGTTCATCAAGAACCTAAGGTACCCAGAGCCAATAAATAAGCTGCACCTTGCAATGGGTTTTCACTGTATACCAGGTATACAGCAATTCATTTGGTAAAATATAAGGAGTGAAAATAGCTATCAAGGAAACCTCAGTATTTCCAAAATGGGCACAAGATAAGGAGTTTAGAAGCGGTGGTTATTTGCACATCTCTGAATTCGGGGGTCCCCATACTAGCATGTGAATTACAGGGCATTTTTCAAAATTACTTCTTTCTTACACACTGTCTTACATTTGGAAGGCAAAAATGTAGAGAAAGACAATTGGTAATGACACGCTCTCTTCTATTCTTTGTTCTCCTAAGTCTCCCACTAAAAATGGTACTTCACTTGTGTGGGTAGGCCAAGTGCCAGCGACAGGAAAAGCCCCAAAACGCAACATGGACACATACATTTTTTCCACTGAAAACTGACATGCTTTTTGGAAAGTGCCTAGCTGTGGATTTTGGACTGAACCTCAGCCGGCACTTTGGGAAACCTACCAAACCTGTACATTTTTCAAAACTAGACTCCTAGGGAAATACAGGATGGGGTGACTTGTGGGGCTCTCATCAGGTTCTGTTATCCAGAATCCTTTGCAAACCTCAAAAGTTTGCCCAAAAAAACACACATTTCCCTCTCATTTCGGTGCTGCAGAGTTCTGGAATCTGAGGGGAGTGTAGGAGGCCGGCCTGGCTTATACTGGGTACCTTGTGGTACTTACACCCTGTGCCAGGTCCAGTTATCCCTTATTAGTAGAATAGAGGTGTTTCTAGCAGCTGAGGCTGATAGAAGGTAGCTATGGCAAGCAGCTTAGGCTGAACTAGGAGACATGCAAAGCTCCTACTATACCGCTTATATCATATAGCACAATATCATAAGAAAACACAATATTGAGAGTTACTAAAAATAAAGGTACTTTATTTTTATGACAATATGCTACAAGTATCTCAGTGAGTACCCTCAGTAAGAAGGTAAGTAATATACACAAGTTATATGTACACAAACCCACAACAGGTAAGTAAGAGTCAGAAAAGTAATGCAAACAGTGTAGAATTACAATAGGATGCAATAGGCAAACAGGTCTAGGGGCAACACAAACCATATACTCCAAAAGTGGAATGCGAATCACGAATGGACCCCAGACCTATGGGAGCTTGTAGAGGGTCGCTGGGACTGTAAGAAGACAGTCCGGGTGTCCAAGATACCCCACCCCCAGACCCTGAAAACTAGGAGTAAAGTACACCTACTACCCCAAAAGGACACAATAGTCGTGATAGGGGGATTCTGCAAGGATCACAAACACCATCAAAGCACTGAAGACGGATTCCTAGACCTGAGGACCTGCAAGGCAAGAGGACCAAGTCCAAGAGTCGCGAAGGGGGGCAGGAGCCCAGGAAACCCAGGATGAAGGTGCAAGGAAGCTGCCTCTGGATGGATGAAGCTTGGGATTCTGTAACAACGAAGAGAGCTAGGAACTTCTCCTTTGGATGGAAGATGTCCAATGGCGTGCTGGAGGTTGCAGAAGTGTTCCCACACAGAAATACCGCAAACAAGCCTTGATAGCTGCAAGGTTTGCGGTAGAGGTTTTTGGGTGCTGCTGGGGACCAGGAAGGACCGGGATGTTGCCCTTTAGAGGAGGAGACAGAGGGGGTGCTCAACAACTCAGAGAGCTCTGACAGAAGCAGGCAGCACCCGCAGAAGTGCCCAAACAGGCACTTAAAAGATTTCTGAACCGGAGCTGGCTCAGAATCACAAAGGAGGGTCCCACGACGTCGGAGGCCAACTCAGAGGGTTGAGCACTGCAGGACGGAGTGCTGGGGACCCAGGCTAGGCTGTGCACAAAGGAAATCCTGGAAGAGTGCACAGGAGCCGGAGCAGCTGCAAATCACGCAGTACACAGGTTTGCAGCCTAGCGTGGGGAGGCAAGGACTTACCTCCACCAAACTTGGACTGAAGGATCACTGGACTGTGGGAGCCACTTGGATAGAGTTCCTGTGTTCCAGGGACCATGCTCGTCAGGATGAGAGGGGTCCCAGAGGACCTGTGATGCAGTCTTTTGGTGCCTGCGTAGCAGGGGGAAGATTCCATCGACCCACAGGAGATCTCTTCTTGGCTTCCAGTGCAGGGTGAAGGCAGATGACCCCCAGAGCATGCACCACCAAGAAACAGTCGAGAAAGACAGCAGGATGAGGCGCTACAATGTTGCTGATAGTCATCTTGCTTCTTTGTTGCGGTTTTGCAGGCGTCCTAGAGCAGTCAGCGGTCGATCCTTGGCAGAAGTCGAATAGGGAAGTGCAGAGGAACTCTGGTGGGCTCTTGCATTCCTTATCTGAAGAATTCCCCAGAGGAGAGACCCTAAATAGCCAGAAAAGGAGGTATGGCTACCAAGAAAGGAGGATTGGCTACCAAGAGAGGTAAGCACCTATCAGAGGGGGTCTCTGACGTCACCTGCTGGCACTGGCCACTCAGAGCAGTCCAGTGTGCCCCCAACACCTCTGTTTTCAAGATGGCAGAGGTCTGGGACACACTGGAGGAGCTCTGGGCACCTCCCCTTGGGAGGTGCTGGTCAGGGGTGTGGTCACTCCCCTTTCCTTTGTCCAGTTTCATGCCAAAGCAGGGCTCGGGGGATCCCTGAAGCCGTGTAGACTGGCTTATGCAAGGAGGGCACCATCTGTGCCCTTCAAAGCATTTCCAGAGGCCAGGAGAGGCTACTCCTCCCAGGCCCTTCACACCTATTTCCAAAGGGAGAGGGTGTAACACCCTCTCTCAGAGGAAACCCTTTGTTCTGCCTTCCTTGGACTGGGCTGCCCAAGGGGGCAGAAACCTGTCTGAGGGCTGGCAGCAGCGGTAGCTGCAGAGAAAACCCCAGAAAGTTAGTTTGGCAGTACCCGGGCTCTATGCTGGAGACCCAGGGATGCATGGAATTGCCCCCCCCAATACCAGAATGGTATTGAGGTGACAATTCCATGATCCTAGACATGTTACATGGCCATGTTCGGAATTACCATTGTGACGCTACATATAGGTATTGACCTATGTGTAGTGCACGCGTGTAATGGTGTCCCGCATTCACAAAGTCCGGGGAATTTGCCCTGAACGATGTGGGAGCATCTTGGCTAGTGCCAGGGTGCCCTCACAATTAGTAACTTTGCACCTAACCTTCACGAGGTGAGGTTTAGACATATAGGTGACTTATAAGTTACTTAAGTGCAGTGAAAATAGCTGTGAAATAATGTGGACGTTATTTCATGCAGGCTGCAGTGGCAGGCCTGTGTAAGAATTGTCTGAGCTCCCTATGGGTGGCAAAAGAAATGCAGCAGCCCATAGGGATCTCCTGGAACTCCAATACCCTGGGTACCTAGTTACCATATACTAGGGAATTATAATGGTGTTCTAGTGTGCAATGAGAATTGGTCAAATTAGTCACTAGCCTGCAGTGACAATTTTAAAAGCAGAGGGAGCATAAGCACTGAGGTTCTGGTTAGCAGAGCCTCAGTGATACAGTTAGGCACCACACAGGGAACACATACAGGGCATACTTTATGAGCACTGGGGGCCTGGCTAACAGGATCCCAGTGACACAAGCAAAAACAAACATACACACAAGTAAAAATGGGGGTAACATGCCAGGCAAGATAGTACTTTCCTACACACCCCTCCCCCCAAAAAGAGGGACAATAAGGCTAACCTTGCACAGATGACTCTTCATTAGTCTGAGTGGAAATATCTGGAGAGTCCATCTGCATTGGAGTGGGTACTCCCAGGTCTATGTTCCACTGTATAGTCCATTCCCTGTATGGATATGGACCACCTCAACAATTTAGGTTTTTCACCTTTCATTTGTTTCAGCCAAAGTAGAGGTTTGTGGTCTGCCTGAACAATAAAGTGAGTACCAAACAGGAATGATCTCAACTTTTTCAGTGCCCAGACCACAGCAAAGGCCTCCCTGTCTATGGCAGACCAACGCTTTTCTCTAGGGGTCAACCTTCCGCTGATAAAAGCAACAGGTTGATCCTGGCCCTCAGTATTCAGCTGTGATAGCACTGACCCAACCCCTAATTCAGAAGCATCCGTCTGGACTATGAATTGTTTTGGAGTAGCAAGGGCTTTTTATCAAATCAAATCAAATCAAATCATTAACATTTATAAAGCGCGCTACTCACCCGTGCGGGTCTCAAGGCGCTAGGGGAAAAAGGGGGGGTTATCGCTGTTCGAACAGCCAGGTCTTTAGGAGTCTCCGGAAAGCGGAGTGGTCCTGGGTGGTCCTGAGGCTGGTGGGGAGGGAGTTCCAGGTCTTGGCCGCCAGGAAGGAGAAAGATCTCCCACCCGCCGTGGAGCGGCAGATGCGAGGGACAGCAGCGAGTGCGAGGCCGGAGGAGGCGGGTGGGGACGTAGAAGCTGAGGCGTCTTTTGAGGTATTCCGGTCCCTTGTCATGGAGGGCTTTGTGTGCGTGGGTGAGAAGTCGGAAGGTGATCCTTTTGCTGACTGGGAGCCAATGCAGGTGTCTCAGGTGTGCGGAGATGTGGCTGCTGCGGGGTATGTCGAGGATGAGGCGGGCCGAGGCGTTTTGAATGCGTTGCAGGCGATTTTGGAGTTTGGCTGTGGTCCCGGCGTAGAGGGTGTTGCCGTAGTCCAGGCGGCTCGTGACGAGGGCGTGGGTCACGGTTTTTCTGGTGTCGGCGGGGATCCAGCGGAAGATCTTGCGGAGCATGCGGAGGGTGAGGAAGCAGGCGGAGGACACGGCGTTGACTTGCTTGGTCATGGTGAGAAGAGGGTCCAAGATGAAGCCGAGGTTGCGGGCGTGGTCTGTGGGGGTCGGTGCGGTGCCGAGGGCCGTGGGCCAACAGGAGTCGTCCCAGGCGGACGGGGTGTTGCCGAGGATGAGGACTTCCGTTTTTTCAGAGTTCAGCTTTAGGCGGCTGAGCCTCATCCAATCTGCGACGTCCTTCATACCCTCTTGTAGGTTGGTCTTGGCGCTGGCAGGGTCCTTGGTGAGGGAGAGTATAAGTTGGGTGTCGTCGGCGTAGGAGGTGATGATGATGTCGTGCTTGCGTACGATGTTGGCGAGGGGGCTCATGTAGACATTGAAGAGTGTCGGGCTGAGTGATGAGCCTTGGGGTACGCCGCAGATGATCTCGGTGGGTTCTGAGCGAAACGGAGGGAGGTAAACTCTTTGGGAACGGTTTGAGAGGAAGGAGGCGATCCAGTCCAGGGCCTGGCCTTGGATCCCGGTGGAGCGGAGGCGGGTGATTAGGGTGCGGTGACAGACGGCGTCAAAGGCAGCCGAGAGGTCGAGCAGAATGAGGGCGACTGTTTCACCGTTGTCCATCAGGGTTCTGATGTCGTCAGTGACTGAGATGAGGGCGGTTTCAGTGCTGTGGTTGGTTCGGAATCCGGTTTGTGAGGGGTCGAGCAGGTTGTTGTCTTCCAGGAAGGTGGTCAGCTGTTTGTTGACGGTCTTCTCTATTACTTTGGCTGGGAAAGGCAGAAGAGAGATGGGGCGGAAGTTTTTTAGGTCGCTCGGGTCAGCCGTAGGTTTCTTTAGTAGGGCGTTGACTTCGGCGTGTTTCCAGCATTCGGGGAAGGTAGCAGAAGAAAAAGAAGAGTTGATGACGGTCTGGAGGTGCGGGGCGATGATGTCGTCGGCTTTGTTAAAGATGAAGTGCGGGCAGGGGTCCGAAGGGGCGCCGGAGTGGATAGAGTTCATGATGGATTTGGTTTCTTCCGTGTTGATGTGGGACCAGTTGTTGAGGGTGATGGCCGTGGATGCCGGTTCGGTGGTGTATGGTTGGGTCTGGTGTCCGAAGCTGTCGTGGAGGTCGCTAATCTTGCGATGGAAGAAAGTGGCGAGGGATTCGCACAGATCCTGTGAGGGCGTGACGGCGTTGGCGTTGCCGCTGGGGTTGGAGAACTCCTTGACGATGCTGAAGAGTTCTCTGCTGTTGTGTCTGTTTTTGTCCAGTCTATCGGTGAAAAAGTTCCTTTTGGCAGCGCGGATCAGGTGGTGGTGTTCGCGGGTAGCGTTCTTGAGGGCGGTCATGTTGTCAGCGGTGCGGTCCTTGCGCCAGGCTTTCTCAAGGGCGCGACAAGTTTTCTCTGATTCTTTGAGGGTGTCAGAGAACCAGAGAGGTTTTTTGGTGTTGGTCTGTCGATGGGTGCGTTTGAGGGGAGCAAGGATGTCTGCGCAGTTGGAGATCCAGTTTGTGAGGTTGAGGGCTGCGTCGTTGGGGTCGGTGGTGAGGGTGGGTTGGTTGGCGGCGAGTGCGGAGAAGAGTTGCTCTTCGGGGATCTTGTTCCACTGTCGACGAGGGATGGGTTGGGTGCGGAGGTGGCGGGTCTCGCGTCGGAATGTGAAGTGGACGCAGCTGTGGTCGGTCCAGTGTACGGCGGAGGCGTGGCTGAAGAAGACGTGTTTGCTGGCGGAGAAGATGGGGTCAAGGGTGTGTCCGGCGACGTGGGTGGCGGTGTTCACCAGTTGTTTGAGGCCGAGGTTGTCGAGCAGGGTGGTGGTGTTGGGGTCGTTGTTTTAGGACAGGTGCAGAGCACATGGCTGTTTGAGCTTGTCAAAAGCTTTTTGACAGCTAGCTGTCCACAATGCCTTTTTAGGCATCTTTTTGCCAGTGAGATCATTAAGAGGGGCTGCAATGGAGCCATCATTCTTGATGAATCTCCTATAGTACCATGTGAGGCCTAAGAAGGCTCTCACCTGGGTTTGAGTTGTGGGGGGGGGGTCCATTCCATAATGGTTTGGATCTTCCCCTCCAGTGGTGCAATCTGTTCCCCACCTATCAGGTGGCCCAGATAAACCACTTTCCCCTGCCCTTTCTGGCACTTTGATGCCTTGATAGTGAGGCCTGCCTTTTGCAGGGCCTCCAAAACTTTCCACAGGTGGACCAGGTGATCATCCCAGGTGGAGCTAAAGACAGCTATAACACCTAG
Organism: Pleurodeles waltl; assembly: GCF_031143425.1. Taxonomy (NCBI): domain Eukaryota; kingdom Metazoa; phylum Chordata; class Amphibia; order Caudata; family Salamandridae; genus Pleurodeles; species Pleurodeles waltl. The sequence continues at coordinate 1,228,010,906 of NC_090440.1, read as the reverse complement.
ATATGCTGCACTAAAAGCTTCCAACCCTTGCAGGACTGTGTTCACCAACCTTTGAAAAGTGGCAGGTGCATTTTTCAGACCAAAGGGCATTACAGTAAATTGATAGTGCCCTCCAATGGTTGGAAATGCAGTCTTTGCTTTTGCATCTTCTGCTAACCTAATCTACCAATACCCTGCAGTTAGATCAAAAGTGCTTAGATACTTGGCAGAAGCCAGTGTATCTATGAGCTCATCCGCCCTGGGTATAGGGTGAGCATCTGTCTTGGTTACTTGGTTGAGCCCTCTATAGTCAACACAAAACCTCATCTCTCTTTTTCCATCTTTAGTGTGAGGTTTTGGGACAAGCACAACGGGGCTAGCCCAGGGGCTTCCTGAGGGCTCAATCACTCCTAAGTCTAACATTTTCTGAACCTCTTGTTTAATGCAGTCCCTGACATGGTCAGGCTGACTATAAATCTTACTTTTGATAGGTAAACTGTCTCCAGTATTGATTGTATGCTCACACCAAGTAGTGGTACCCGGTATCAGTGAGAAGCGGTCAGAAAACTGACTTAAAAGATTTATACAGTTATCTTTCTGCTCAGCAGTAAGACAATCTGCAAGTACTACTCCCTCCACTAAGCCATCAGCTTCAGTGGTGGAGAAGAGATCAGGGAGAGGGTCACTCTCTTCTTCCTGTCCCTCATCAGTTGCCATGAGCAGGGTGAGATCAGCCCTGTCATAGTAGGGTTTCAGGCGGTTGACATGGAGCACCCTAAGGGGACTCCTGGCAGGTCCAAGGTCTACCAAATAGGTAACCTCACACTTTTTCTCAACAATTAGATGGGGTCCACTCCATTTGTCCTGGAGTGCTCTTGGGGCCACAGGCTCCAATACCCACACCTTCTGTCCTGGTTGGTACTGAGTCAGGACAGCCTTCTGGTCATGCCATTGCTTTTGCAGCTCCTGGCTGGCCTGAAGGTTTTTACTGGCCTTTTGTATGTACTCAGCCATTCTTGATCTTAGGCCAAGTACATAATCCACAATGTCCAGTTTAGGAGCTTTTAAAGGTTTTTCCCAACCCTCCTTAACAAGAGCAAGGGGACCTCTCACAGGGTGCCCGAAGAGGAATTCAAAGGGGCTAAAGCCCACTCCTTTCTGGGGTACTTCCCTGTAAGCAAAAAGGAGGCAAGGTAACAGGACATCCCATCTCCTTCTGACTTTTTCCGGGAGTCCCAGTATCATACCTTTGAGAGTTTTATTAAACCTCTCAACCAGACCATTTGTTTGTGGATGATAAGGGGTAGTGAACTTGTAAGTTACACCACACTCCTTCCACATTGCCTTGAGGTATGCAGACATGAAGTTACTACCTCTGTCTGACACCACTTCCTTAGGGAAGCCCACTCTGGAAAAGATTCCCAGGAGGGCCTTTGCCACTGCAGGAGCTGTAGTGGTCCTCAAGGGGATGGCTTCAGAGTACCTAGTGCCATGGTCCACTACCACCAGGATAAACCTATTGCCTGAAGCTGTTTGAGGGTCAAGGGGGTCAACCCCTACCCTTTCAAAGGGCACCCCAACCACAGGAAGTGGAATTAAGGGGGCCTTTGGAGTGCCACCAGTCTTGCCACTTGCTTCGCAGGTCACACAAGACTAACAAAACTCTTTTGTGTCCTCTGACATATGAGGACAGTGAAACAGGGGAACAAGCCTGTCCCAAGTTTTACTTTGGCCCAAATGCCCAGCCAAGGGAATGTCATGTGCCAAGGTAAGAAGAAACTCTCTGTATTGCAGGGGGATGACCAACCTCCTGGCAGCTCCAGGTTTAGGATCCCTTGACTCTGTATACAAAGGGGAATCTTCTGGAGAGGGAGGGATAGTGGGCAAGGATTTACCCTTCCTACCCCTAGCTTTTGGGAGCACTTGGCCCATTGTTCCAGGATCCACGTTTCCCTGACATTTTTGCTTTTTGGCCTCAGCCCTGGTTAAAGCAAAAATATGCCCAGGAATGCCCAGCATTGCTGCATGAGCATCCAACTCCATTTCAGCCCAAGCTGATGTCTCCAAATCATTGCCTAGTAAGCAATCTACCGGTAATTCAGTGGCTACCACAACTTTCTTTGGACCAGTAACCCCCCTACCCCCCAGTTGAGATTCACAACAGCCATGGGGTGGCTAAGTGTGTTCTTGTGAGCATCAGTCACTTGGTACTGCTGAACAAGTAGGTGTTGATCAGGGTGAACCAGTTTCTCTATAACCATAGTTACATTGGCTCCTGTGTCCCTGTAGGCCTCAACCTCAACACCGTTGATTAGGGGTAGTTGCTTGTACTTACCCAAATTAAGGGGACAAGCAACCAAGGTGGCAAAGTCAATGCCACCCATCAGAGATTAAAACAGCCTCTGTGGTCTCCCTGACAGGACCAACCCCAACTACACGGCCAATAGTGAGCCCAGCTACACCCTTGGATTGGCTATTTGTAGTAGACTTCCCACCACCACTGTTTTTACTAGAGGCACTAGAGGTTGCAGTTGGGGTTGTGGTGGTGGGAGGTTTGGTGTTTTTCTTTGGACAAGTGGAATCACTTGCCCAATGGCCTTTTACTTTACATAAATAACATTAAGGCCTTTTCTGATTGTTAGAAGAGGATTTGGACCCACCACCCCCAGAGGATTTTTGTGGGCCTGATGGCTCAGAATGTTTTTTATCTTTGTCCCCACCCTTGTCAGACGACTTACCATCCTGCTTCTTGCCATCCTTGTCACCCCCTGTATGAACTTTTCTGTTCACTCGTGCTCTGACCCATTTGTCTGCCTTCTTTCCCAATGCTTGGGGAGAGGTCAGATCTGAGTCTACCAAATACGGGTGCAACAAATCAGACACACAATTGTTCAAAATATGCTCTCTCAGGATTAGATTATACAAGCTTTCATAGTCAGTCACCTTACTGCCATGTAACCAACCCTCCAAAGCCTTCACTGAACAGTCTACAAAGTCTGTCCAGTCTTGAGAGGACTCCTTTCTGGTGTCGCTGAACTTAATCCTGTATTGTTCAGTGGTTAAGCCAAATCCATCTAAGAGTGCATCCTTCAAAACTTTGTAGTTATTAGCATCACTTTCTCTGACAGTAAGGAGCCTATCCCTACCCTTACCAGTGAAAGATAGCCACAAGATAGCAGCCCACTGCCTTTGAGGGACCAACTGTACCATACAGGCCCTCTCAAGTGCAGCAAACCACTTATTAATGTCATCCCCCTCCTTGTAAGGGTGGGGACTATCTTATGCAGGTTTCTGGAATCTTGCTCTCTAACAGGAATGCTATCAAAAACACTGCTGCTGCCACCATGGGGAACTAACCCCAATCTCTGCCTTTCCCTCGCTACATCCAGAGATTTCCTGTCTAAGGCCAGCTGCTGCTGTTTAAGCTTCAGCCTGGCTTCTTCCAACCTCAGCTTTCTGAGTTCCCTTTCCATTAAGTTATCCTCAGGGTGGGAGGCTTGGGAATTGTGAGACACAGAAGAAATATGGGAATTGGCAGAGAGAGACCTGTCCCTAACTGGCTGGACTCTAGTAACCTGGCCCTTAGGAGTGAAAGGTGCCCTACTAATGTGCGACCCCCTCCTACTACCAGTGTCACTAGGTGGCCTGCTAGCTGGCAGGTCTTTGGAAGAACCCTCCCCAGCATCCTCAGGGGACTCCTCTGAGTCTGTCTGGGTTCCCCTCCTCTTCTACCTCCTGATCCTGGGAAGGGCCAGACTGGTTCTGGTCATTTTCTAGGAGAAGGCTAAAGAGAAAGTCTTTGGTAGGATTCTTGCCAAATCTTAAACCTCTTTCTTTTAAAGTTTAAACTGTCATATGTTGCCTGAACAACTGTGGGAGTAAGCTCTACAGCAGACATGGTAGAAAAGGTTTAGGACAGAGGGAGAAAAAGTTTTTGGAACTTTTAAAAGAAGAGAGAAAAAGAACTTTTGAAAACTTTGTAGAAAGTTTTAGAGAAGGAAAGTTAGACTGTTTAGTTCAATGTGTATATCTTGAAGTATTTGGTATATGTTTTTCCTATGAAAAACACCAATGACAAAGTGGTAAAGCAGTTACAAGTACTTATCCCACCGTTGCACCACCAATGTAGGAGGCTGGCCTGGCTTATAGTGGGTACCAAGTGGTACTTACACCTTGTGCCAGGTCCAGTTATCCCTTATTAGTAGATTAGAGGTGTTCTAGCAGCTTAGGCTGATAGAGGTAGCTATAACAAAGCAGCTTAGGCTGAACTAGGAGACATGCAAAGCTCCTACTATACCACTTATATCACTTAGTACTATATCACAAGAAAACACAATATTCAGAGTTACTAAAAATAAAGGTACTTTATTTTAGTGACAATATGCCAAAAGTATCTCAGAGGATACACTCCCTTAGGAGGTAAGTAATATACACAAAATATACACACACAAACCAAATCAGGTAAGTAAAACAGTTAGAAAAGTAGTGCAAACACTGTAGAACACAATAGAATGCAATAGGAGAAAATAGGCCTAGGGGCAACACAAACCATATACTCCAAAAGTGGAATGCGAACCACAAATGGACCCCAGGCCTAGTGTAGTGTGTAGAGGGTCGCTGGGAGTGTAAGAAAACTCTAAGGGTGTCCAAGATACCTTACCCCAAGACCCTGAAAAGTAGGAGTAAAGTTACCCTACTACCCCAGAAAGACAGTAAAGTCGTGATAAGGGGTTCTGCAAGGACAACAACTGACTGCAAAGCACTGAAGACGGATTCCTGGACCTGAGGACCTGTAAAGGAAGAAGACCAAGTCCAAGAGTCACGCAAGTGTCCAGGGGGGGCAGGAGCCCACTAAATCCCAGATGAAGGTGCAAAAGGGCTGCCTCTGGGTGGAAGAAGCCAAAGATTCTGCAACAACGGAAGGTGCCAGGAACTTTTCTTTTGGTCAGAAGATGTCCCACAGCGTGCTGGAGGCTGCAGAGTTGTTTCCATGCAGAAAGACCGTAAAAAAGTCTTGATAGCTGCAAGAGTCGCGGTTAAGGATTTGGGGTGCTGCCAGGGCCCAGGAAGGACCAGGAGGTCGCCACTTGGAAGAGGAGACAGAGGGGGCGCCCAGCAACACAGGGAGCCCACGCAGAAGCAGGCAGCACCAGCAGAAGCACTTGAACAGGCGTTCAAGAAAGCTGAACACGACGGTCAACTCAGCAACACAAAAGAAGGGTCCCACGAAGCCGGAGGTCAACTCAGCGAGTTGGGCAATGCAGGACGGAGTGCTGGGGACCTGGGCTAGGCTGTGCATGAAGGAATCCTTGCAAGAGTGCACAGAAGCCCTAGCAGCTGCAGTTCACACAGTACACAGGATAACTGTCTACCGGGGGAGGCAAGGACTTACCTCCACCAAACTAATTGGAAATAAGGACCACTGGACTGTGGGGGTCACTTGGATCCAGCTCCTGTGTTCCAGGGACCACGCTCTTCGAGATGAGAGGGGACCCAGAGGACTGGTGAAGCAGACGTTTGGTGCCTGCGGTAGCAGGGGAAAGACTCCGTCAACCCACAGGAGATTTCTTTGTGATTTCCAGTGCAGGGTGAAGGCAGACAGCCCTCAGAGCATGCACCACCAGGAAGCAGTCGAGAAAGCTGGCAGGATGAGGCACCACAATGTCGCTGGTAGTCTTCTTGCTACTTTGTTGCAGTTATGCAGGCGTCTTGGAGCAGTCAGTGGTCGATCCTTGGCAGAAGTCGAAGAGAGAAATGCGGAGGAACTCTGGTGAGCTCTTGCATTTAGAATCTGAAGAGAAACCCACTAAATAGCCCTCGGAGGAGGATTGGCTACAGAGAGAGGTAAGCACCTATCAGGAGGGGTCTCTGACGTCACCTGCTGGCACTGGCCACTCAGAGGTGTCCACTGTGCCCTCACACCTCTGCATCCAAGATGGCAGAGGTCTGGGACACACTGGAGGAGCTCTGGGCACCTCCCCTCGGGAGGTGCTGGTCAGGGGAGTGGTCACTCTCCTTTCCTTTGTCCAGTTTCGTGCCAGAACAGGGCTGGGGGGATCCCTGAACCGGTGTAGACTGGCTTATGCAAGGAGGGCACCACCTGTGCCCTTCAAAGCATTTCCAGAGGCCAGGAGAGGCTGCTCCTCCCAGGCCCTTCACACCTATTTCCAAAGGGAGAGGGTGTTACACCCTCTCTCAGAGGAAATCCTTTGTTCTTCCTTCTTGGGACTGGGCTGCCCAGGCCCCAGGGGGGCAGAAACCTGTCTGAGGGTTGGCAGCAGCGGTAGCTGCAGAGAAAACCCCGGAAAGTTAGTTTGGCAGTATCCGGGCTCAATGCTGGAGACACAGGGATGCATGGAATTGTCCCCCCAATACCAGAATGGTATTGGGGTGACAATTCCATTATCCTAGACATGTTAGATGGCCATGTTCGAAGTTACCATTGCGACGCTACATATAGGCATTGACCTATATGTGGTGCATGCGTGTAATGGTGTCTGCGCACTCACAAAGTCCGGGACATTTGCCCTGAATGATGTGGGAGCATCTTGGCTAGTGCCAGGGTGCCCTCACACTTAGTAACTTTGTCTAACCCCAGGTGAGGGTTAGACATATAGGTGACTTATAAGTTACTTAGGTGCAGTGAAAATGGCTGTACAATAATGTGGATGTTATTTCACGCAGGCTGCAGTGGCAGGCCTGTGTAAGAATTGTCTGAGCTCCCTATGGGTGGCAAAATAAATGCTGCAGCCCATAGGGATCTCCTGGAACCCCAATACCCTGGGTACCTAGGTACCATATACTAGGGAATTATAAGTGTGTTCCAGTGTACCAATGAGAATTGGTAAAATTAGTCACTAGCCTGCAGTGACAATTTTAAAAGCAGAGGGAGCATAAGCAATGAGGTTCTGGCTAGCAGAGCCTCAGTGATACAGTTAGGCACCACACAGGGAACACATACAGAGCATACTTTAGGGGTCCTGGCTAGCAGGATCCCAGTGAGACAGGCAAAAACAAACATACACACAAGTTAAAATGGGGGTAACATGCCAGGCAAGATGGTACTTTCCTACACTTTAGTACAATGGTTCCCAACCTTTTGACTTCAGTGGACCGCCACTTTATCATTAAATCAACCCAGGGACCCCCACTGAATCATTATTGGAATCCGGGGACCCCCCACTAAATCATTACTGAAAGCTGATGATCTGTTAATATTATTTAAATTTCTAAGCAGTCGCGGACCCCCTGAGGAGGCTTTGCGGACCCCCAGGGGTCCCAGGACCACAGGTTGTGAACCCCTGCTTTAGTGTGTCACCTTAAGTGGGAGGGGTATGCTCAGATGTGGGTCTTGTGCAAAAAGTACAGATGATGGACAGAATACTGAAGAAATCAAATGTACAGTCATAGATCTGTGTTGAATCCATTGTTTTATGCTTGTCATGTCATTCCAGTTTGCACCCAGCCACACGCAGATCATCTCAACCCTGCTTCCCCATGGGAAGGGTCCAGCCCGAACTGCCAGGCCAGGTCCTCCCTGGACCGGAAACAAGCATCCTGGGACCGGTTTTGGGGTAACACCCCTCATCAGCCACGCTAGATTGCATCTGGTGGAATAGCAAGCCTGGGACCCACATCTGGGCATATCCATCCTACTTGGGGCGACAAATACAAAAAGTACAGATGATGGATAGCATACTGAAGAAATCAAACATTACCCCCCAGCCACAGATCTCAGTTAATTTCATTGTTTTTTTGCTTGCCATACCATTCTAGTTTGGACCCAGCCATACACAAATCAGTCTTAACCCTACTTTCTATCGGAGCAGTCCAGGCAGAACTGCCTGCCCAGGTCCTCCTTGAACTAGAAACAAGCATCCTACGACCGGTTTCGGGATATTGCCCCTCATTAGTCAGACGAGCTTGAATCTGGTGGCATAGCAAGCATGGGACCCACGTCTGGGCATACCCTTACCGGTTGGGGTGAAAAAATGCAAAAATAATAGATGATGGATGGAATGCTGAATAAATAAAACATTTGTTCCGAGTCACAGATCTGGGTTATATACATCATTTTTTTGCTCACCATGCCATTCCAATTTGGACCCAGCCATATGTAAATCAGTCTTATCTTTGCTACCTGTGGGAACAGTCCAGCAGGAACTGTCAGGCCAGGTCCTCCCTGAACTGGAAACTAGCATTTCAGGACCGGTTTTAGGGTATCACCCCTCATCATCCAGGCTAGCTTGAATCCAGTGGCATAGCGAGCATGAAATCATCGTCATGGACGGAATGCAGAACAAATCAAACATTCACCCCCAATCACAGATCTGGGTTAAACCTCCCAGTGAGGTATAGCTTGGATATTACGGCACAGTGAGCAAGGGTCCCATGTCTGGACCCTTATGCTGCCGCCATGCAGCTGTTTTCTGTTCTTGTTGTCGATTCAATCCAACCAGTTCAGAGTGCCCAGTAACCCCTCCATTCTACCTTTGTTCATCCTCTTTCTGTCCCTGCTTTGCCACTCTTCAGCAGTTCAGTGTCTGGCAGCCTCTCTCATAGTGGTAGCTACATTCCTGAACGACAATTCACCAAAATGCCAGGGGTAGCAGAAGTGACATCACATGCCCTTTAACCTTCAATTTCACACACACATGCATTCTTACACATTTACACTTACACACATACTCTCTCTCTCACATAAACACACACTCACCCTCAAGCATGCACACAACATACATTAAAGCACTTTTGTTACTTACCTCAAATGCCAGGGTAGGGCACATTCCAGCTAATTGTACTCCATTTGTATTACACTAGCAGTGAATAATGAAACATCATTCACTATTAGTGTAATAAAAACATTGAAAGAAAACAGTGGAGCCCCAACAGACATAAATGACCAGTGGCATCTGTGATCTTGGCGCTGATTTTGCCACCTCCGAGGCCGTGGGTCGCCAAGACAGTGCCGGAGGTCGCAAAGGGCAAACCAGGGGTCAGAGCAGTGACTCCTGGTGACCCCCAAATGACGTCAATGGCTACATTGGTTGATATTCTGCTGTGTTGTCTTTCTGCTCCTCCTGCTCTCACACGCTTGTCCACATTGCAACTTTCCTGCACAATGATGACTGCCCATGTATGGCTCCAACCCTTCCACACCACTGGCTGCTCATTTTCTGCTTACCCCAACTCACCAGGTGCCCATCTGCTACTGTCCACACTGCTTGCTGCCTGTTGTGTGGTGCTAGCACAGATATACTAATTAGAAAGTTATTAATGAATGTTTATGTATTTTGAACGTAAAAGATGATTAACAAAGAAAAATAATGTGCAAGTTTAGAAATGTGCCCTCGAACAGTGGCTACCAAGATTCATGAATTGTATTAAAAAAATGACTAAAAATATGTGGAACATTGAAACTATATTAAAATGTAGTAGTATGTCTTATTAATTAAGAGATATAAGTAGTAATATGTCAAATCAAGAGATATAACATATGTTTTGCATTATATTGTAGAGTTTAACTTAGCTAAAGTCGTGGCCTAGTTGTGCTAAACCTCATGTAGAAGATGAATATTAACGTTCAGTGTAGAAATGCTGATGTGCTGAACTGACCATGATCTGCTTATTGTTTTAATATAATCTGCTCAGCTAAAATCCTATGCGTGAACCGACGGCCTGGAGATGATGGAATCAAATTTGTAGCAAGAACTGTTTAAAGCATTCAGAGTGGACTTTCCCAGGACTTGAACAATGGAGACACTGACTGGAGAAGAAGATGCAACACTTTCGATTCCTGACGAGCCAGATGATGAGAACATTGTACAGTGAACCAATCGACATCCTGAGATCTGTGTAATATTAGAATTCGTAGATTTGGAAAATTAAAACTATTGGGTAGAGTCATAACTGGTGATTAATTTACCAATTTGGAATTGGGGAATAGGCTGGGTGACTTCGATATAATGATGCGACAGAGGGAAAAGACTCCAGACCCTATTCCGAAATTGATGCGATATTGGGGAGAAGAGATTTGAGATTCTGTTTTTGGGCTCATACCCTTTGAGAGCCTGGTGCAATGCTGATCGATTGATGACCTGAAGACGAAGACTGACTTTGTTGCTGATCCAGACTGTGGATAGGTAGCTATGACAATGTGACTGAATTACCTTTTGTGCCTTTTCTTTCTAGGTATCAACTGCGCTGGCTAATAGTTTTCTTTTTTAGCTATATGTTTTCCAAATTTATGTTCTAAAATGGTTTCGCATTAAGTCCCACATGCTAATGCTAATTTGGGTTGGGTAAGGTTCCTATTCTAAGGACGTCATCATATACAGTAACAAATGATTGATGGACTGATTTGCCGAACTCTGCTGCTCATGTTGACGTATTTACCTTCGATTCATATGTTGACTTTTGCTTTAGAATGTATTCTGTCTCAATTTTTGCTTAGATTATGTTACTGGGAGTTACTAATGAATTAATGTGATTCAAATAAAGTTTTTGAATTAATCACATGATTTTGTACTGTAATCGATAGGAAAATAAAATTGCTAAAATGTATATTGAGTTGACTGTTGATTATTGATTAGCTTAACAGTTATTGACTTGGTGTATTGATTATTGAAAACATTGGTCACTCTGTAGCTGGGATACTCCATGCGAATCAAAAGGTTCATCGACCTATACGCGTCCCCTTCTAAGTTTACTTATTAAGGACCAGGCGCGCTAGCAGTCTTTGGTAGCAGCTTGATGGTTAGTTTCCTTGGAGGACTAGTTATGTGGTGACCGATGGTTATGGTGGTAGTTTGAGTTAGGTTAATTGTTCAATATTATTGTGATTTGGATTTTGTTTTTCGATATCGAAATTGTAGCAAGGACGATGTTCCCTTAAGCCCAGAAATGACTTTCCCAGATCCTGGATCCTGTTAGTAAAGTTGGGTATGTGCTCGGCGTTTTAGTGATAGTGTTTAGTGGTAGGTTGCCCTTGCAAAGGCTTATGCAAATCGCAGGTAAATTGTGACGTATGTGAGGCAAGGTAGGGAGTCTGCGTACTCCAGGTAAAGTTTAGTAGGAGTGTGCGTACTCTGCAGTATGAGAGTAGGGAAGTTGTCAAACTTCAAATGTGCGTGGTGCTTTGTGCTCACAAATTGTCCACGTGGTTTTTGGTGATGTACGGACCCTGCGTGGTTTAAGACTCAGGAGTATATTGACAAGTGTAAGAGACACTTGGTTATATGATGAAATCTGTCTGGTTTAGTAGGTTGATCAGTCATGGTCAACAAGTCGGTGTGTAAGTTAAGTGAGTGAGAGAAATTTCAACTGAGATTTGGCAAGCCCTATGTGCACCAGGACAGACCCATTGATCAGTTGAGAGTAAAATTTACGGGCTGAATTTTGCTTGCAAATGTGGGACACTGAGAAAGAGGAAAAGCTGGATGAGCGAAAGGGCCACCAGTGACAATCCATAAGGTCTCTGAAGCGATTGTGTACCTTCCTGTAGTAAACCAGCAGGGTTGTTTTGGTTATTGTTTTTTGGTTAGTGCTCGCAATAATTTGCATCAGTTTTGTGTGAGTCAAAGATTAGGAGGACGAGCCGCAAGACTTTGTCAGCCGCAGTGTGTGAGTGTGACGTCAGAGTGAGCTGTGGTGGGATAGGTTGGTTAGTGAGAAGAGTCGCAAGCGGATTGGCAGCCATCCGTGAGAGGCAATTGGTTAAGAAAATGGGTGAAGGGAATCTTGGAAGTAAAAGTCATTTCCTGATCTGATTCGAATACACAAAAAATAGAAAAGATTAAGGGGGTCATTCTGACCCTGGCGGTCTATGACCGCCAGGGCCGGGGACCGCGGATGCACCGCCAACAGGCTGGCAGTGCATCCAGGCCAATTCTGACCGCGGCGGTAAAGCCGCGGTCAGAAAAGGGAAACTGGCGGTTTTCCGCCAGTTTTCCCCTGGCCTGAGGAATCCTCCATGGCGGCGCTGCAGGCAGCGCCGCCATGGGGATTCCAACCCCCTTCCCGCCAGCCTGGTTCTGGCGGTTTTGACCGCCAGAACCTTGCTGGCGGGAACGGGTGTCGTGGGGCCCCTGGGGGCCCCTGCAGTGCCCATGCCATTGGCATGGGCACTGCAGGGGCCCCCTAACAGGGCCCAACACAGATTTTCAGTGTCTGCATAGCAGACACTGAAAATCGCGACGGGTGCAACTGCACCCGTCGCACCCTTTCCACTCCGCCGGCTCCATTCGGAGCCGGCATCCTCGTGGAAGGGGGTTTCCCGCTGGGCGGGCGGGCGGCCTTCTGGCGGTCGCCCACCGGCCCAGCGGGAAACTCAGAATTACCGCGGCGGTCTTTTGACCGGGCAGCGGTATTCTGTCGGGGGAACTTTGGCGGGCGGCCTCCGCCGCCCGCCAAAGTCAGAATGACCCCCTAAGTCTTTCAAAGTGTTTAAGAGTGCCATAAAGGGTGATACATACATTAAGGTGACAGTGGGGAAGCCTACCCCACCAATAAATTCTCCGGCTTATATTGTGATGGAGGGGCGAGGTGTTGCGCCATGTCTTTGGTTAAAGCAGTGGTGCAAATTTACAGAGAAACAGGGAACTTTAGCGTTTCCAGAGCATGGAACGTTTAATTTGAGAATTTTGCATCAGTTATGGATGATGTTGTAAAAGACAAAGCCTCTTCCGACATCAGCACAGTTCGAGGCATTAGCAGTTTGGGAGCTCATAGCGAGACAGCAGCAAGAGAAACAATTCCATAGAAGAATAAGGAAGGTAGAGAAGTCTCTAGCAGAAGCGAGATGGGATTGGGAACAGAAGAGGTGGAGATTGGCCACACTGCAAGATGTTAAGTTGTTTACTGCTATCACAGGGGAAGATGAGGTAGAAGGGAAAGAGGAGACTAGAAAAAAAGACAAGAGTTTGTCAGGGAGTAAAAAGAAGAAAAAGTCTTACATAGTAGAAGAAGATTCAGATGTTGAGGATCTTATTACTCAGATGATGAGGGACAGACCTCCAACATATCTGGTGCATGAGAGGGATCTGAGTACTAGTACTGCCCCAACTGCCCCAGCCCAAGTGTTGGGGATCGTGGGACCAGTGCAAACAGATAAGGGACAAGTACGAGGGGTAGTGCAGAGTACTCCTAATGCGGTGACTACTTCAGTAGTCCAGGTGCAGATGCGTCCAACACCGGTACAGAGAATTTATCCAGAGATACCAATTCTTGAGACAACCTCGAACTTAGTGGTTCCTACAGAGCAAGTGGTTCCGAGGCCAATGTTAGTACAGATCGAGCCGACTCCAATGTTGATGCCTCAGGCACAGCCACAGGGTTTGCCGAAGTTTACACCAATGACAGGGACACAGTCAGGCGTGACTTCAATGATGAATCAGAGCATGGAAGTAGCTCTTGCACAAAGTGCGTGTGGCAGAGCGGCACCGGATGCAATATCGCTGCTGATTACTGTTGGTCCAGTGGTTCCATTGTTTGCGCAGAAGAAACCGATTACAGGAGAACAGGGTGAAATGTCACAGAGCCTCATGAGGAGGGGGGTGAGAGAGCATGTGCAGGTAGTTTCATCTATGGGGCAGATCTTTGATGGATCTAGACCATTAATGGACCTTAGTCCACTTGTTGCACTTACAGATGCCGTAAATGACCCTAGTGTAAGTCAGAGCTTGAAACTTTTGACACCACAAACTCCAAGTGCAGTAGTACAACAGGTGCCATTGCCAAATGCAAGTAATGTTTTATTATAGGGATTGACAGCGCAGCAGTTAAATGAGTGGCTAGAAGGTTTGAATACTCCAAGGAATGTATCCAAGAGTGAAGAGCAGATTGATCGCTTGAGGCAGGCTACAGAAATAACTGAACTAGTCAAAGGTTCAATGGGAGTGAATAGGTTAGAATCCTATACCGAAGAAGAGCTGAGATATCTGTGTCCGATAATTACGAGAAGTGGGCAAGATACATCAGAGATTGACAGATTTGGCAGAGAACAAGAGCCATAGAGGGTCCCTGATTGGGTAAAGTAGCTCATCCATGGAAATAATCATTAAGAAGAAAAAGAAATATAGAGCTACTATTGAATACCACTATAAGGATATATATATACAAAAACATCAGGATATACTTATAATAACAACATTGTACATAGCTTATGTCAAGCTCTCATTATCTTGTGTGTCCCATCTGCGGACAATCAATACAATACTTATACATATATCTTAAGCTCATATAGCATAATATCAATCCCTTATTTCATAAAAGAAAATAACAAAGTAAAACACAATACTTATACAAAAATAACAGCTGGGATGAAAGTACATCTTAAAGAACTATTGCAGAGTGCTCAGATTTGGGAAGCATTAGAAAAATGGGAAGGCAGATGGGCAAAGAAGAAGGATAAATGAAAACAAGATAAACAAGAAGGTTCAGAAGGTGTACTGAAGGAAAAGAATCCAGTAAAAATTCTACCAATGAGGGAAATTCTAGGAGGGCAGTTTGTTCATGTTCCTTGGCACAGGACGGTTATTCTGTCATTCACAAATGATTATTCAAAGCTGAGGGAGAAACCTGTTGAGTGTTAGCAGCAGACAGATAGATTTGTGAAGCTTTCAAAATGACTGTGGGAAGACTTGAACACCCTGTTAGTGGGGCCAGCTAATCTGTGGGTTGAATGCAAGAGAGCAGTAGATTAGCCGACGAGTGAACCAGAAAGGGATAGAGTTACAGGTGCACCATCACCCGAAGTGATGAAACATTATTATAAGGTGATTGAGTTCCTGAAGACGAGAATCTTGCCTAAAAATATTGATTAGCAGAGAATTGACAGGACAGTACAGGAGGTAAAAGAGTCCATTCATACATACTATGAGAGATTGTTGAAGGCATTCAAGGAGTACAGTGGTAAGGAAGCGATCGAGCCAAAAGACATGTTACATTTTGTGTTCAGGTTTGTGGAAGGATTGAGACCTGAAATATGTTGGATAATTAAGAGTCATTTGATTTGTTGGCAAGCGAAGCCAATTGATGAAGTGTTGCAGTATGCAAAATACTGCAGTGATGAGACTGAGTTGAAGCAGAAAAAGTTGAAGGAAAAAGCGATGGTGATGCGGATTAAGGCTGCTCAAACAGTAGTGCAGGGAGCTTTTGTGCAGCAGATTCCGCAGGAGCAGGGAACTGTTATGTTCCAACCACAGGTGAGAAGTAGAGGATGTGGAATTAATATGAATCGTGGTCCAGATTTGAATACTGTAGTGGTACAGAATGATGTGCAAGGGATGAAGAAGATTTTACTGTGTCATCTGTGCGGAAACGTGGAAGCGGGATTGTCCAATACATTTCAAAATGTGAAGGTCCCAAGAATGAGAGGACTTAATCCGAATTTTCAGAATAACATGAATCAGGTACAGAATTTTCGACCCATGCAGCAGGTGCAAATACCTCATGCACAAATGACACAGTTGCAACCAATGCAGCAGCAGGTTCCTATGGTACCTAGAAAGCAAATGCAGATACCTCAAGCCCCGATGGAACAGCAACAGATGATGCTTGCTCAGCAGGTCACAGGTCAGAGACAAGACAAAAGTAGTGACACAGTGCATCAATTCCCTTTATATAGTGAGAAAGAAGTAAATGATGAATGGATGTGTGATAGTTCTGATGAGGAGCCATGTATGCTTGCAGCTTCATTAGAAGTATATCAACGAGGATCCTTTGTGAAAGGAAAGGTGATGGGTCATAGGGTCTCATTCCTAGTGGACACAGGAGCTATGCATTCTCCAGTAAGAAGTGCAGAAGTTCCAAACGTACCTCTTTCAGGCAGAACAGTGCAGATTGTAGGGGTAGTGAATAGGCAGTTGATAAACCCAATCACAGATCCGGTACAGGTTGAAATTGGTAACTTCCACGGATTACATAAATTTGTAGTCTGTGACTCGAGTCCAGTATCCCTACTGGGAAGGGACTTCGGGCCAGATGTAGAAAGCTTTTTGCATGGTACAAACTGCGAAAATCGCAGTTTGCGCCATGCAAAAAGCCTTTTGCGATGCTCATTCACAAATTGCGAGAAAATTTGTGAATGCAACTCGCAAATAGGAAGGGGTGTTCCCTTCCTATTTGCGACTCGCATCGCAATTCAGAGTTGCTTTGTGACCGCGAATGCGGTCGCAAACCAACTCGCAGTTACCACCAGTGTCAACCTGGTGGTAACTCATTCGCAAAAGGGAAGGGGTCCCCATGGGACCCCTTCCCCTTTGTGAATGTCGACAAAAATATTTGTCGACCACTGCCTACCCTGAAAAAAACGAAACCAAATGGTTTCGGTATTTTTTTCATTTTGCAACTCGTTTTCCTTCAAGGAAAACGGGCTGCAAAATGAAGAAAAAAAAAAACTGCTTTATTTACAAAGCAGTCACAGACATGGAGGTCTGCTGACTATAGCAGGCCACCATCCCTGTGAGTGCAGGGACTCGCTATGGGGTCGCAAAATGCGACCCACCTCATGAATATTGATGAGGTCGGTCTTTGCGACCCCATAGCGAGTCGCAGAAGGTGTCTGAGACACCATTCTGCATCCGTTTTTGCGACTTGCAAATTGCGAGTCGCTCAGACTCGCAATTTGCAAGTCGCAAAAACTGATTTTGCTACATCTGGCCATTACTGTGTAAGACCAGATGTTTGATTAATTGTTCAACTGCTGGAATAGCGGTCCAGATGAATAGTGATGATGAGGAAGAGCAAACTCCAGAAACTGAGGATGAAATCACTAATGAGGAATACCCGTTGATTGAGTGTTCCCGATGTTTACTGTGAAAGAATTGCATGCAGACCTGCAGGGAACAGTGCAAGAAAATGTGTGGGACCTTACAGGTAAAAAAGTGGGTTTGATCAAGGGAGTAGAGCCGATTAAGATTACTTTGAAGCCAAATGTAGTGTTTCCGCAGCTTCCACACTATAACATGGCACAAGATCTTCTGATAAAAGTGGCACAGATAGTTGGAGATTTCTTAAAACAAGGGGTTTTGAAAGAAGTGCTGAGTAGTCCATGTAATTCACTGATAATGGGCTTGAAGAAACCTTGTGGGAAAGTGCAAGACTTGTGAAAAGTGAATGACGTGGTAGTCAAGTGCTGTCCTGTAGTGCCAAACCCAGCAGTAATAATGTTTCAGATTCCATGTGATGCAGAATGGTTCACAGTGGTTGATTTGTCACAAGCTTACTTTTCTGTGCCTCTTCATGAGGATAGTCAGTTTCTCTTTAGTTTCTAATTCCGAGTCTACAGCTGGTGCAGGCTTCCGCAAGGGTACATGGAGTCACCGTCTTTGTTCAATCAGATTTTGAAAAATAATTTGGAGTCATTGGAATTACCGTACCAATCGACTCTGGTGCAGTATATTGATGACTTACTGATTGCATCCAAAACAAGGGACGAGTGTAAGTACGACTCGATTGCCCTATTGAACCATTTGGGAAAATTTGGACATAAAGTGTCACCTCTGAAATTGCAGAATTGTCAGAAATCAGTGAAATATTTGGGACACCAAATTGAATGGTGGATTTCCAGAGAAAGGATTACAATGCTATTACAGAGAAGTCCCCCGACTTCACAGAGAGAAGTCAGAATGTTCCTGGGAATGGTAAGCTATTGTCGTCAGTGGATTCCAAATTTTGCTGAAATTGCCAAACCATTGCAGCAGCTGACACATAAAGATGTTATAGATCCCATTACACTAGATCAGGATCAGATGAAAGCGTTTACTGAGTTGAGAGAGAGTTTGTGCAGAGCTCTAGCGTTGGGAATGCCTGATTACACGAAGCCATTCACATTGTTTTGTCATGAACGTGATGCTTGTTCTTTGTCTGTCTTGACACAGGTCCATGGAGGTGCTTATCGGCCAGTAACTTATTTTTCAGCTACCTTGGACACAGTTGCAGCAGCCTTACCAAGTTGTTTGCGTGCAGTTGCCGCAGTTGGTCAAAGCCTTTCACAATGCGTGTTATGACTCTGTCGTCCCATTTCTAGGGGGCACTGTAAGGGGACCGTCGGAAGCCTGGGAATCACCTTAAACACTTATCTAGAGTCCCTTGCTGACTCCTGTTTGTTTCTCTTTTCTCCATGGTACACTTGTGTCGTACTACATTTGCTTCCTGGGACTGCAAATCCCATAATACACAGCCTGGTAGTCAGGAAAGCCCGGATTCTGTTTCCCATTGTTTTCTATAGGAGAAGTCCAGTTGCTCCTTTTCACCGGATCCTCTCCTCCAGGACTTGCAAGTGTCTGAAACTACACACACCTGAGACCTCTCCTGTGCAGCCCAGCTTGGAACTGCTTATAAGCAGCCATTTCCTCAAGATCCTCGTTGTGCATTGGAGTTCGATTCCTTTGTGTTACAGACCCTTTGTCGGATGGTTTTCCAGTTTTGGTTCTGTTCTGTTCCAGCTTGATCCTGTTTCCTGTTTCTCTGCCCTGCTCCTGATTGATCCAGCCAGAGTCTGCTCCCTATCTCTTAGCCTTGTACCTGTTTGTTTCTTCCAGAGCCTGCTCCCTGTTTCTCTGCCTTGCTCCTGCCTTGTTTCAGCCTGAACCTTCTCTCTGTTTCCCAGTCCTATTTACTGCTCATTTCCTACTCCCTGTATTCCAGCCCTGTCCTTGCCTGTTCCAGCCAGAGCCTGCTCTCAGTTACCCAGTCCTGTCTCTGTTTCTCCCAGCCAGAAGTTTGTGCCCTGTTTTCAAGTCCTAGTCCCGCCTTTGCTTCAGCCTGAGCCTGTTCCTAGTTCTTGCCTCTGCCTCTTAGTTTGTTCCTTTCCGTTTCTTCTTGGTTATTTGTGTCTGGTAAGTGTACTATCAGTCTTCACCAGTGTATAAGTGTCCTCCTTTGTTCTAGGGTTGGCTCCTGGTTTCCAGGAGGCAATTCCATCCCCCATCCTTGTCTAGTGTTATACGTTGTCTTTCTTGCCTAACAGTGACAGTGTGCTATTGCTGTTTTCTCAGGAATCGCCACTGTGTTTCCTGTGTCTTGTGTATGTAAGTACTTTCCTTGTCTGTGCTCTAGGGTCCAGAGACAGAATCACTTCTGCTGCCTCCTTTCTATGGGGCTGGCAGGGTGACTATCTGTAAGAGCAAACTGCACAGAGGCATTGACATTCCCTGTCACTGTGGGAGGTTCCGCGCTTTACTCTGTGTACAACCCCAGCGTGTTTGTCCATTAGTAATCTGTTTCCTGTTTGTTCACACAAGGGTTGCTCTGCTTTTACTTTCCTGTGCCTGTTCATAGCTAGCTGTCCTTTCCGTGTATGCCTTTAGCTGCTCTTCTTCCCCAGTATACTACCTCTTTACAATATTCGGTGACCTCAAGGGGTGTCCCAACCAGAGTCCTGATCAGACCCGCCCGAAACCGTGACAATGCGAGGGAGTAGTGATGGGATACCCTCTGACGGTAATGGTACCTCACTCAGTTGAGATTTTACTGACAAGGATGAAAACACAGTATTTTACTGGTGCCAGACTGACAAGGTATGAGACGAGCATTCTAGGTGCTCCAAATGTAAATTGAAAAGATGTACAGTGCTGAACCCAGCAACATTACTTCCAAATGATACTGTTGAAATTGAAAAAGAAGAAGACTTTGAGCATGATTCTCTTATGCACAAAACCAAGACCTGACATCAGAGATACATGATTGGAAGAAAATGACCAAATTGTCTTTGTCTATGGTTCATGTCTCAGAGATGGTACGGGAACATTGAGAGCAGGATATTACAGGTACATTAGAAGCTTCTTGGCTTCGAGGTGTATATTCTGCACAAGTGGCGGAATTGGTATCTCTTACTAGAACGTGCCATGTATCTGCTAGATTGATAGTCACTATCTACACAGATAGCCAATATGGATTTGGAATTGTTCATGATTTTGGTCAGTTGTGGTCGCAAAGGGGTTTCCTGACCTCTACTGGTTCACCAGTAAGAAATGGCGACAGAATAAAAGAATTGCTGTATGCAATACAGGTGCCTTAAGAAATTGCCGTGGTGAAATGCAATGCACAGCTAAAGTCCCAGGATTATGTATAATTCGGAAATGGATAAGCAGATCAAGCCGCAAGGTTTTTCACATTGAACTGTACATCGTTCAAAAGCAAGTGGGAACTGATGTCGGAGGAAGATAATACATGTACAAGTCTTGCATTCAGAGTGATCGATACTCTAGAAGAGTTGAAAACCTTGTAGTGTAATGTTGACAAAGAAGAGAAATTACTTTGGTCCGATGAGATATGGGTTTCTGAAAAAGGTCAGATGGTCTTGCAAATAGTTTGTTGTCACAAATGGACAGGTATTACAATGGTCAGGCACACATTGGGAGAGATGCCATGGTTTGTTTGTTAAAAATTTACAGGTTTAATCCTAAGTTTAGGCAGGCAGCAGAAGCAGTGTGCCATTGCCGTATAATTTGTCAACAACTAAATGTGGGAAAAGGGACAGTGGAGCAGGAGGACCATTCAGCAGAATGCAATTGGATTTCATTGAGATGCCTGTGTGTGGAGGTTTGAAGTATGTGTTGGTGATTGTGTGCATCTGTAGTCACTGGATTGAGGCGTACCCTACACAAAGGAATGATAGCCTCACAGTAGCAAAGCTTTTACTTATAAAGTTGATACCACGTTTCGGGTTTCCGATAGAATCAGCTAGGGAAACGCACTTCAATAATGAGGTGATTAAACGTTTGTGTGCAGCACTTAACATTGAGCAGAAGTTGCATTGTTGCTACCATCCTGAATCATCAGGACAAATGGAACAGATGAATGGTACCTTGAAATCAAGAATTGCTAAGATGTGTGCAGCTACGAATCTGAAATGGCCAGATGCATTGTCTTTGGTGTTGATGTCAATGAGAAATACATCTGACAGGAAGACAGGGCTGTAGCCCCATGAGATCCTTATGGGCGGAGCAAGGAGATTACCAGCAGTTCCAGCCAATGCACTTGTAAATATTACAGATGAAGATGTTAGACTATTGCAAAGGTCTGGCTGATGTGGTTTGCTCTTTCTCTCAGGAGGTGGAGGCCACTACCCTGCCACCAATAACCTATCCAGGGCACAATCTGAGAGCCGGCGACTGGGTCGTTGTCCGAAAACATGTTCGCAAGACGTGTTTGGAGCCACGGTGGAGAGGGCCTTACCAGGTGGTTCTAACACCTATGACAGCTGTGAAGTGTGCAGGACTCCCGAACTGGATTCACGCAAGCCACACGAAGAAAGTGGCGGGTCCACAGGATCATGAAGAAGTGTTGTTGAGAGCCCCAATAATTGTGAAACAGGTTGCCGCACCTGAACCAGAAAAGGAACAAAGAGAGTCTGAAATTGAACAAGAGCTTATGAGAGCTTATGAGAGATGGTACGATTACCCCTGTAAGAGACAAAACTTAAGAATTACAGGAGGGTGTGGAAGGGTTGATTTCAAAAGATACAGCAGGAGAGCCTAGCTCAGTAGGGGTTCTCCCAGAAGCAGACGGTATTTGAGAAGCAATTAGAGCAAGTGCCAAGCCAAGAAGGGGAGGGAGTTGAGACAGATCAGAGTCAAAGTGATCACACTCCTTCTGACCCTGTTTCAGGTCCATGAAAGAGAGAGCTCCATAGAAAAAGTGAAGGAGAAGAGTCCAATCCTGAGAAGAATACCGAAAGAAGGATCAAGAAAGGGAGATAATTGGCCTGAATCGCAAGTAGAGAAAAGAAAGGAAGTTGTCATAAATGAAACGATAGAGAAAGAAATAGATACTACGTGAAAGAAGAAATGAGTGAAGGAGAACTAAGTGGTGATCGATACGCAGGTCATGAATGGGCGTATGCAACTACTAATGAATGGCAACACGAATTTATGTCTTTTTGTTTTGATAGAGAGGTTCCGAGTCAGTATTTTGATGTAGCCTGAAAGTGAGCTGAATTGTTTAACCACTCTGGAAATATTTTGAGAAAAGAGACTGTTGAAAAATAAAACTGAAAAAGACATTGATAGCCTGATTTGACATTAAAAAACAGATGTGACAAGCTGCAAATCGATTTTGACAAGGAAAAGGGGTTCCTGGATGCAAGACTGAATTCTGAGAGAATAATTTTTCTATTCTTGATTTTTGCTGCACTTTATAAAAATTACTTCTGCTTTCTGATTCTTTACAGATCATGGCTGAGTTGAATAATCAAGTTAAGAATGCTAGGGGTTGTAGCTATATAGGAGTTGGATTGGCGATTATGTGTGTGATTTTGTTCATAGTGGTGATTGTGGGAATGTCTGTTCTTGATGTGAAGGGAGCCAATCGTACCTCTGCTTCTGAGACTACCACACTAACGGCTTTAAAGAAGTTTAAGTTAGACCACAGTCTTCCACTAACATATGGAATAAGCTGTAGTCTGCTACTAACAAGGTTCTATGACCAAGAGTATATACAGTATTTTTATTCTAACTATGATATAGTATTTTTGTTTGTTCCTATTATTAGGTATTTAAGTAAAGTAGCTAAGGATCATGATATAGTATTTGTTCGAGGGTTCTTTGAGCCTACACTAACATTTGGAACTGCATATGCACATCAAAATAACCTTCCATGCTTTCTTACACCTTTAGAGAAGAGCTTCATAGGGCGTACGGATGACAGGAGAAAGGTGCTAAAGGAAAAATTAGAAAAAGGCTTAGAGAAAAGAACTTATAAGAGATACTATGCTTACACTGTAATTAAAACACAAGGGAAATAAGCACTAGATGCATCACATGTAGGTAAGCTTTGTATATATTGGCCAAAATCACACACTGACACTTTATTTGTGGGTATAAGTGAATGTAGGCATGTGTTTTTGTTTCTGAGTAAGTGGACCTTTATGTTGAATGGTAAGGACCCTGCGATTCCGGGAATCTATTATATTTGTGGACTTGATGCTTATTACTATCTTCCAAGAGGATGGTATGGAGCAAGTTATTTTGGGATAGTTTTCCCAAAGATATATCAAATAGATGATTTAAAGAAGTTACCAAAATTGACTGACTAACATCATAAGTGACAGAGGAGGGAATCCTCTTCTGCAGCTGTGGGAGATATATTTGGTGCGGTGATTCTTTCACTGGGAGTCATCCTGAACTTGATCAAGATACAAAAGTTGTCTACTATTGTGGATAACATGTTGACAAATTTTACAGAGGCAATACTCCTGATAGATACTGAATTAGAGCTATGACTCTTCAAAATCGTCTTGCTTTAGACATCCTTCTAGCGAAGGACGGCGGTGTCTGTAAAATGATCAACTCTAGGCATTGCTGCTCATACATACCGAATAACAGTAAGGAGATATGAGACTTAGGGCCATATGAACGAACACATTTTCCCATCGACACAGAATGGGAAAAACCCTTACTTAAAAATCTGACTAACTCAAGTAAGGAATTGAAGGAACCAGGGGTTTGGGGACAGGTTGGAAAAGGATTTGTTTCAGTGGGAAATTGGCTTAGTAACATTTGGAATGGGGTATTAATAGAAATCATACAGGGAATATTAATTTTGATTGTTTGCATATTAGGACTATGTGATTCATGTACATTGTGTCAAAAAATCAAAATAAAAAGGTCTAAAAATAATCAGAGGAGGGAAGAACGGAACAGGGAAAGAATTTATAAGGAAGATTTGAGAAGAAGACAAAATGCAGAAGAAATAGATCTGTGAAAACTGTTGATGGTAAAGTAGTGTGATGACATATTTAATAATCAGAGGAGGGATTGCTAGCGCGGATATACTATTTAGAAAATTATTAATAATGAATGTTTATGTATTTTGAAAGTAAAAGATGATTAACAAACAAAAATATTATGCAAGTTTAGAAATGTGCCCTCGAAGAGTGGCTACCAAGTTTCATGAATTATATAAAACAAATTACTAAAGACACGTGGAACATTGAAAATATATTAAAATAATGTAGTAGTATGTCATATTAAGCGATATAATGTATGTTTTGCATTATTATTGTAGAGTTTAACTTAGCTAAAGTCGTGGCCTAGTTTTGCAAGGCCTCATGCAGAAGATAAATACTAATGTTCAATGTAGAAATGCTAATGTGCTGAACTGACCATGAACTGCTTATTGTTTTAATAAAATCTGCTCAGCTAAAATCATATGCCTGAAACAATGGACAGGAGATGATGGAATCATATTTGTAGCAAGAACTGTGTAAAGCATTCAGAGTGGACTTTCCCAGGACTTAAACAATGGATACACTGACTGGAGAAGAAGGTGCAACATTTTCGATACCTGACGAACCGGATGATGAGAACATCGTACAGTAAACCAATTGACATCCTGAGAACTGTCTACTATTAAAATTCGTAGATTTGGAAAATTAAAACTATTATGTAGAGTCATAACTGGTGATTAATTGACCAATTAGGAATTGGGGGATAGTCTGGGTGACTTTTATATAATGACGTGACAGAGGGAAAAGACTCCAGAACTTATTCCGAAATTGATGCAATATTGGGGAGAAGAGAATTGAGATTCTGTCATTGGGATCATACCTTTTGAGAGCCTGGTGCGATGCTGGTCGATTGATGACCTGAAGATGAAGACTTACTTTGTTGCTGATCCATACTGTGGATAGGTAGCTATGACAATGTGACTGAATTGTCTTTTGTGCCTTTTCTTTCTAGGTACCAACTGCACTGTCTAATAGTTTTCTTTTTTAGCTAGATGTTTTCAAAATTTATGTTCTAAAACTGGTTTCGCATTAAGTCCCACATGCTAATGCTAATTTGGGTTGGGTGACGTTCCTATTCTAAGGACGTCGACATATACAGTAACAAATGATTGACGGACTGATTTGCTGAACTCTGCTGCTCATGTTGACGTATTTACCTTCGATTCATATGTTGACTTTTGCTTTAGAATGTATTCTATCACACGTTTTGCTTAGATTATGTTACTGGGAGTTACTAATGAATTAATGTGATTTGAATAAAGTTTTTGAATTAATCACATGATTTAGTATTGTAATCGATAGGAATATAAAATTGTTAAAACGTATATTGAGTTGTGGTGATTCATGACTGAAATGTCATGGTATGGTGTTATTAACTGTTGATTACTGATTAGTTTAACAGTTATTGACTTTGTGTATTGATTATTGAAAACATTGGTCACTCTGTAGCTAGGATACTCCATGCGAATCAAAAGGTTCATCGACCTTTATGTGTTTCCTTATAAGTTTAGTTATTAAGGACCAGGCGCGCTAGTAGTGGCTTGACCTTAATACCACAAGTGCTCTTGATTTCACCTTCTGCTGAGATCAGCACTTAGCCTTTGCTGCTTAAAGGCCTGAACATGTCAATTAGTTGAACTAAACTAACAGCATCATCCTTCAGGTTGAAACACTCTGCCTCTCGTCCATCAATAGTTAGTAAACTAAAACTATTTAAATTGATGGTTTATATGCGTCACTTTCAGTGTGCAAATTTAGAGTGTGAGGCGCTTTGCAAAAACATAGATTCTTTTTACTTTCTCTTCTCCCTTGGCACTCTGAAGTACTATATGTGACCTAAGAAATCACTATAATCAATAGCAATGATACAGAACAGCAGTATCGCTAGAGCTATCAGCCCATCACTTGCACGTCAAATTAAAGTGTCACGTGTGACAGAACTGAGATTATAAGATCGCTGACCCCGATCTTTCCTGGATGTAATTTAACATGTCCTTTGACCCTTTTGCAATCACACAAACTGAGGTCATTGATATTAAGAATTCCAGTTTAAGTGCACGATTACAGAGTAACAAAAATTTGTAACCCAAATGCATGGGGCCGGATTTACTAAAAAGTGGCTCAGCGCGGTGCTGCGCCAAAATTGGCAGCTCCGCGCTGCGTCACTTTAGAAATGGAGGGATGCAATGTATTTACCAGAATATGGCGCAACCCTGTGTTTCCCCCTGCTCTGGCACTAAATTAAGCTGCCTAGCGCCAACGCAGATATCCTTGCATCATCGTGCAAGGATGTCTACGTTGAGGGGTTTGATTGTTTATGTGCAGGAAAGTGGCACTTCTGTGTGTGCTGCAGAATGCACCTTTCTGCACATAAACAATCATTTCTGGCATTTTGCTCTTTCTTTGCATGCTGCAGAATGTAACACACATAGAAAAAGCAAAGAACGAGAAGGAATAAAAGTATTTCTCCTCTATGCCCCTTGCTAATGCCACCTCTGGGGTGCTGTTCGATTTTTGCGCTCCCTCAGGTTTACGAAAACCCATAAATCTGAGACAGCGTCAAAATGTAATGGGTGATGCTGTGGCTGCATGTGGAGGGACTGTATTTACAAGGTGGCGTTAGGCCACAAAAAGTGGCTTAACACCACCTTGTAAATATGGCGCAGGACATTGCGCCACCGGAGCGCCACAAAAGGTAACGCTCTGGTGGCGCTAGGGGCTCTTAAATATGCCCCTTGGTATTTTAACAAGGGTACTGCCTTGGTATAACAAGAGCTCAGTCATCACTTACCCTGGTGCAGTCATCATATGCCTAATGCAGTTATATGTAGTTGGATTTTAAAATACCTAGGCTCAACCATTGTATGACCTGACTTTCAGTAACATTGTTCTCCTAATCTTAGCATAATTTGTCTGCAAATCATGGACTTCCAAACATAAAAATATAAGTGCTGCTATTAACAAAGTGTGCCGATTACTTAAGCCCAACTGCTGAATAGAATAGAACATTTGGGAAACAATACAATTATGCTATTTAGCATGTAATAAAGGACCACATACTGCATGATGCTTCTCCTTGACCCAATTCACTTTCCCTAGTGCATCCCCTGAAGAGCTAACCAGCCTCCAGTGCCAAGTCTTCAGTGAGTGGGGCGTTGGATCTCTTTACCACACTCGGAAATAGCATTTCCTTGACTATTTACTCTAATTAGTACCTTGAATTGCCATTGTTATTCGCTCATTTGCAAAAAATGATACTGAATTTACATACAGTATTCAAATAGTTTTAACAGAATGGACAATTATAATGCAAATACATATTTGGCTGGGTTTAGCTCCAAAACGTCTTGGTCCTGCAGCATCTTACGGCGAGAAGTACCACCGAAATAGAAGCATGGGAATTATAACCTACCTTTTTGCTACTGGATATCTGAAAACGATTTTGGGTGTCATCAGCATACATAACAGTTTCTACCACAAGTGGTGAAAAAAGAATTGCAAGTGGGTGCTTGTAAAGATTAAAGAACAAGACGAAGGAGATAGAAAGCCCGGGTGAATGCCAGAACACCACTTCTAAGGGGGTATTGATTGATACTGATCTTCTAAGAACAAGACTACCCAGGCAACGACAGTGCTGTGGACACTCACAACTGTGAACTATTTTAAAAGAATGGGATGGGATGGTGTTGAATGTTGCTGGAAAGTCGAAAAGAATCTGACAAAACACAAAAATGACATTATTCACAATTCCATGCCATCGTCTTGGTGAAAGTCGGACTGCATAGTATGAGGAGAGCATGGTGTCCTACACAAGCATGAATTCAGGCAAAGCTCCCCATTCCATCCCTTACGCCAGAAAGGGTAGGAGAGATATAGGGTAGTAATTAGAAGGGCCAGTTACATCAGGCATTAGCTCCTTTCTGTGAGTCTCTTTTTTTTAAATTTTCCTTTCGTTTTGACCTTCACATTCTCATGTTTTTTATTTCTAATGTCCCCACACTTTCTTAGCCACACCTACCTCCTTTTTTCTCTCATTTTCACTATTTGTTCTTGTCACCTTGTTAAGTTATGTCTTTCCCTTCAGCCACTAGGCGCTCAGTCCTATTAGGTTAGTTTCGTACCTAGATTACTTATAACTTCTGTGCTTGGGTGTGGTGCTCAAATGTGGCAATGGCCTACACAGGGCACTTCATCAGTCGCAATAGGATGCAACGGCCACAACGGAGAAGGTTTCCCACACAGAGAACAGTAAGATAGCAGCAGTGTGCTGGTTGTGACTCTCTGGATTGAGTGTGTAATGCTGTGTGATGTACTGCTGCTCAATGTGCACTTTGTTTTTTTATTCAGTGTACTATAAGATGGGCATTTGGCACCATTGGAATGGTGTTGATATACCGATAAAGAATTGTTGCAAACCAAAAGACGGCAGCAGTGTCAGCCCCACTGATAGGTCCAGCAGGCACTGGTCAGGTGGCAGCATTGTAGGCTTTATTCACACAAAAGCGCAACAAGGGCAGAAGGGTAAGATATCCTCACAGTGAGAAGAGTTAAACCAAAGGAAGGAGCGGTGTTAGCTTTTCTCATAAAAACAGTAGCGATACAGCACTGTGATTAATCATGCCAACTTCCTTCACATACATACACACAAATACAAAACATTAGCAGTTGTGTGGAAGCTTTCCTCGCACACAGAAATGTTATGTTATGTTACTGATGTCTGTTGAGTGCACGTACACCAGCCAGGTTCTTGGTGCTAATGCAAGCAAAACTGATCAGGCTCTTCAAGGAGCTTTAGTCATATGCTTGATTAAAGAGCTATGTTTTAGTAAATGGCTGAATTCCTAAAGCTGGGAGCTATTCTGATCTTGAGAGGGAATGCGTTCCAGAAGTCTGGAGCAATTGCTGAAACTCTGGAGCCACCTATTCTCTTCTTTTTAAACGTGGGAATTGTCAGATAATTCATATGAGCGAATTTTGAATTTGAGCTTGTGACGTGCCGATCGGAGACAGCCCTCACACAAAACCAACTTGTGCTGACACTGCCCCAGGTGCTCAGGAACATCCTGGGGCAGGGACTATTTGGATGTCCCTAACGGCCGTGACGTTGAGTCCAGGAAGCGGAAACGCGGAACCGGGAAGAGAAGAAAAGCTGGCGTCCCAGAGACGATGAGAGCGCGACGAGGAGGAAGAGGAGAGCGGTGTTGTTGGAGTGCAGACAGTTTACCCCCAGGAGAGAAGAAGACGACGAGGAGGCAGACGGAAGAACGAACTCCGCGGTGGTCCCAGGAGGCGGAGCAAGGAACCCCGCCACACTTCTGGAGAAGCGTGGCACAATCAGGTGCGTGTTGTAGGAAAGTACCATCTTGCCTGGCATGTTACCCCCATATTTCACTGTATATATGTTGTTTTAGTCTATGTATCACTGGGACGCTGCCAGGCAGGGCCCCAGTGTTCATAAGTATGTGCCCTGTATGTGTTCCCTGTGTGATGCTTAACTGTCTCACTGAGGCTCTGCTCACCAGAACCTCAGTGGTTATGCTCTCTCTGCTTTCCAAATTTGTCACTAACAGGCTAGTGACTAAATTTACCAATTCACATTGGCATACTGGTACACCCATATAATGCCCTAGTATATGGTACTGAGGTACCCAGGGTATTGGGGTTCCAGGAGATCCCTATGGGCTGCAGCATTTCTTTTGCCACCCATAGGGAGCGCTGACAATTCTTACACAGGCCTGCCAGTGCAGCCTGAGTGAAATAACGTCCACGTTATTTCACAGCCATTTACCACTGCACTTAAGTAACTTATAAGTCACCTATATGTCTAACCTTCACCTGGTGAAGGTTGGGTGCAAAGTTACTTAGTGTGTGGGCACCCTGGCACTAGCCAAGGTGCCCCCACATCGTTCAGAGCAAATTCCCCAGACTTTGTGAGTGCGGGGACACCATTACACGCGTGCACTATACATAGGTCACTACCTATGTATTGCGTCACAATGGTAACTCCGAACATGGCCATGTAACATGTCTAAGATCATGGAATTGTCACCCCAATACCATTTTGGTATTGGGGGGACAATTCCATGATCCCCTGGGTCTCTAGCACAGTACCCGGGTACTGCCAAACTGCCTTTCCGGGGTCTCCACTGCAGCTGCTGCCAACCCCTGAGAGAGGTTTATGCCCTCCTGGGGTCCAGGCAGCCCTGGCCCAGGAAGGCAGAACAAAGGACTTCCTCTGAGAGAGGGTGTAACACCCTCTCCCTTTGGAAATAGGTGAGAGGGCTGGGGAGGAGTAGCCTCCCCCAGCCTCTGGAAATGCTTTGATGGGCACAGATGGTGCCCATCTCTGCATAAGCCAGTCTACACCGGTTCAGGGATCCCCCAGCCCTGCTCTGGCGCGAAACTGGGCAAAGGAAAAGGGAGTGACCACCCCCCTAACCTGCACCTCCCAGGGGAGGTGCCCAGAGCTCCTTCAGTGTGTCCCAGACCACTGCCATTTTGGATTTAGAGGTGCTGGGGACACACTGGACTGCTCTGAGTGGCCAGTGCCAACAGGTGATGTCAGAGACTCCTTCTGATAGGCTCTTACCTCTCTTGGTAGCCAATCCTCTTTCCTTGGTCGCCAAACCTCCTTTTCTGGCTATTTAGGGTCTCTGCTTTGGGGCATTCTTCAGAAAACGAATGCAAGAGCTCACCAGAGTTCCTTTGCATCTCCCTCTTCACCTTCTGCCAAAGGATCGACCGCTGACTGCTCAGGACCCCTGCAAAACCGCAACAAAGTAGCAAGACGACTACTAGCAACCTTGTATCGCCTCATCCTGCTGGCTTTCTCAACTGTTTCCAGGTGGTGCATACTCTGGGTGCCTCCTCCCTGCACCAGGAGCTCTGAAGAAATCTCCTGTGGGTCGACGGAATCTTCCCCCTGCTAACGCAGGCACCAAAAGACTGCATCACCGGTCCTCTGGGTCCCCTCTCAGCCTGACGAGCTTGGTCCCTGGAACTCAGCAACTCTGTCCCTGTGACTCCCACAGTCCAGTGACTCTTCAGTCCAAGTTTGGTGGAGGTAAGTCCTTGCCTCCCCACGCTAGACTGCATTGCTGGGTACCGCATGATTTGCAGCTGCTCCGGCTCCTGTGCACTCTTCCAGGATTTCCTTAGTGCACAGCCAAGCCTGGTTCCCGGGCATTCCTTCCTGCAGTGCACAACCTTCTGAGTTGTCCTCCGGCATCATGGGACTCCTTTTGTGACTTTGCATGGACTCCGGTTCACTTTCCTTCCAAGTGCCTGTTCAGGTACCTTTGCGGGTGCTGCCTGCTTCTGTGAGGGCTCCCTGAGTTGCTGGGTGCCCCCTCTGTCTCCTCCTCCAAGTGGCGACATCCTGGTCCCTCCTGGGCCACAGCAGCACCCAAAAACCTTTACCGCGACCCTTGCAGCTAGCAAGGCTTGTTTGCGATCTTTCTGCGCGGGAACACCTCTGCAAGCTTCATCACGACGTGGGACATCCGTCTCCAAAGGAGAAATCCCTAGCTCTCTTCTTTCTTGCAGAACTCCAAGCTTCTTCCATCCAGTGGCAGCTTCCTTGCACCCTCAGCTGGCATTTCCTGGGCTCCTGCCCACTCTCGACACTGTCGCGACTATTGGACTTGGTCCCCTTATCTTACAGGTACTCAGGTCTGGAAATCCACTGTTGTTTCATTGCTGGTGTGTGTTCTTCCTGCAGAATCCCCCTATCACGGCTTCTGTGCTCTCTGGGGGTAGTAGGTGCACTTTACATCTACCATTCAGGGTCTTGGGGTGGGCTATTTTTCTAACCCTCACTGTTTTCCCAGCAACCCTCTACAAGCTCACATAGGTTTGGGGTCCTTTCGTGGTTCGCATTCCACTTTTGGAGTATTTGGTTTGTGTTGCCCCTATACCTATGTGCTCCTATTGCAATCTACTGTAATTCTACACTGCTTGCATTACTTTTCTTGCTATTACTTACCAAATTTTGGTTTGTGTACATATATCTTGTGTATATAACTTATCCTCATACTGAGGGTACTCACTGATATACTTTTGGCATATTGTCATAAAAATAAAGTACCTTTATTTTTAGTAATTCTGTGTATTGTGTTTTCTTATGATATTGTGCATATGACACCAGTGGTATAGTAGGAGCTTTACATGTCTCCTAGTTCAGCCTAAGCTGCTTTTCCATAGCTACCTTCTATCAGCCTAAGCTGCTAGAAACACCTCTTCTACACTAATAAGGGATAACTGGACCTGGCACAAGGTGTAAGTACCTCTAGTACCACTACAAGCCAGGCCAGCCTCCTACACGTGTCCATACCAAAATGAGGGTAACCAGGGTGGCGGAAGGACGGGAGGAGCAGGAATAATAACCAAGGGGGAGTGGGTGGCAGGAATAACGAAAAAGAGAAGGAATACGGGCACTGAAAGGGCACAACCCCGATAAAAGAAGGCACTGAGGTATAAATCCGCTACATTACAAAGTCCTACAGTAGTTATAGCACCGAGAGGAAGGGCCTCAGCAACAAACCACCTAAAGAGCAGCAAAGGAAGGAGAAGGGGCTATAAGAGGAATGAATACATGAAAGATAGAGAAGGCAGTAAGAGGACAGTAAAGGCTACGCAAATGAAGGGAAAGCCAGTATAGCAGAAGATAGTAGCGGAAGAAAAGAGTCACAGAATCCTAGAGAGGAAAGAGACAAGAGAAAGAGAGAAATAAAGGACCCAGTAACAACCGGAACAGAGAAAAGGAAGAGAGAAAGAGAGCAAGACATATGAAAGACAGAGAAGGAAGGAAAAGAAGAGGTAGAGAAGGAAAAGAGACAGACAGAGAATAAAACCACTTACCGATACTTCTCTTGTTCTTCTCCACGCATGCGCTTCCTGGGAGCCCTGAAAGAGAAGAAAAGAACATAGAAGAGGTGAAGATCCAGGGAAACGAAACAGAAGCTATCCAGGAAACAATACAAGAAACACAGAGAAAGACCTATTCGTCACTCCACTATATTCTTCAATAAATCACATTCGTAATCTAATCCAGAGCTTCGTGTCGCCCTTTAACCCGGCCAACCACAGAGCTGTTATAAAGGATGGGATTCTTCAATTGAGGGTTTTGAAGATGATACAACCAGTTTTAAAAATAGTCATTTGTTCCATCAGGAACCAGTGGAGTTTTCGCATCAAAGGGGTTGTCTTGTAGGCTCTCATTATCTTAATGTGGCTACTGGATTTGGGCCGCAGAATCACCTGAATTGTAGGGAACTGAGTCCAATCCCACACCATGTGACAACTGTCGGCCTAATCTGGGTTCACAGCTAACTAGCAGTGCCTCGATTCTAACCTGCAGGAGGGATGATTGTGGCAACCAGGCGCATGACAAAAATGACTCCTCAGGGAAATTGTGCTCAATCAGATCTCAACCTTTTCTCTCAGTTACATTACTCTCACATATGCAAAGAAAACAGAGGCAGAGAAAGGTTCAATAAGGTTTATTGAATTAGCTGCATCTTATACGAAATGGCATGAATTGCAATAACTGAGATGATAAAACACGCTAGAAGCAAAATGGTGACAAGAGTGACACACAGAAAAAGTCCCGCCATACAGTTACTAGGAGTAATTTATGTGGTTCCTACCTAAATTATGTTAGAGCATAGTGTAGTAAGCCCTCATCCACCTTTCAGGTGTCCCTGCTGGGAAGACATCATCCCCCATACCTTAGCAACGAAGCCCTGTTGTTTAGAAGGACACCATCCCCATGTAGGCCAGGGGTCCGGTAGTCTAAACAAGCAGCTGTAGCGAAGGCAATCAGCAATCAGCATGCGGTCGTGGTCATCTGGCTGGAATCTCCCTCTAACATGTATGGGGCAGAGAAGTGTTTTTATAATAAAACTGCTAATGTTCTGAGAAAATGTCCCCATTTAAGGATGTGTATTTTTCTGTGAATGTTGGAGACACAGCGTACAACTTTGCTGGCAACTCTATATGGCTGCAACCTTGAGGAAAATACAAAGTGAAAAGAATGTCTTGCTAGAAATGCAATGATTTCCTAGGTGAAAGAACAACTAGATAAAGAAAATAAAACTGCACCGCAAATGTGGCCTATGCTAGAAAAATAGAATGAAGCTGAATAAAATGTAACTGGGCTAAAGTGCACAAGTGGCAAGTCTAGTTGCTAAAATAACATGTCTAAAACATGACTAAAATTGCTAAACAACACCCTTCCCTTGCCGGTTTGAAGGTGGTGAAAAAAGCCTAAAATTAAAAACATAAAAGCACTAAAAAGCTATAATTAGGACATGTACACATGAATGTCAATGATGACAAGTTAAAAGACACTCGAGCATTGGAAATATTAAAAAGGGGCAATTTAAAACTGTTAGAAATGGGGTCTCTGGTTGGCAGTCAGTTTGCACTCTGTCCAAACAGGGACACTCACTCTACTTACGGTAAGGGAGATAAACACCTAGGATAACCCATGCACACCTCCTTGATAGCTTGGCACAAACAGTCAGGCTCATCTCAGAGACAATGTGTAAAGTATTTGTACCAGCACACACAGTATTATAGTGAAAACTACACACAAAGGACTCAACACCAGGTTAAACAAATAGCCAATATTTATTGGAGTAACACAAGACCAAAACAACATAAATCCAACTAACATAAGCAAAGTTATAATTTTGAAAAGATTAAACTTCAATATTACACTTAGAAATACAAATGCTTTAAATTGGTGACATCATGGCGTTGTGTGACAGTCATTCCCAACAATCCGACACTAAATGGCACTGGTCACAGAGGACCTCCAGGTACAGTACCTTGTGAAAATGAGGAAACAAGTCATGGATGGAGGCGTTGCTGGATCTGGTGTGGCATCAGTTCTGGTGCTGCGGAGCGAAGGAGCGGAGGTGTCGGTACGAGGTGTTGGGTCCTTGCTGCAGAGCTGTGGAGGTGAGGCGGCATCGGTGTGAAGCATTGGATCCATGCACTTCCGGCAGGGTCGATATATGGTGGTCACGACATGGTGTAGCAAAGTCAGGTGTCACGCACGTTGGTGACACAGCACTTCGGCAATCGCAGCATCAGGGATTTCAGTGAGGCTGCGGTGGCATCGGGCCTGTCGGGTCATCGCACTCCAGTGAGGACCACGGTTTCAGTCGAAGGCAGCATCGCAGGATCTGGCAGCTGCATCAGTCCGGAGTCGTCCAAAGTCGGTGCACTTAGTTCTTCTTGGTTTTTCACCAGCTTCTCCGTTAAAGGGCCCAGGAACTGGATTAGGTACCACTTGGCAGGGTAGGAGTCTCAGCAGAGAGTCCAGGTTCTGGTAGAGGAAGTTGTTGGTGGCCTTGATGCTACGGAACAGGGGTCAAGCTCAATCCAAGCCCTTGGAGACACTTCACAGCAGGAATATACCACAAAGTCCAGTATTTGTCCTCTTTTAGACAGAGGCAGCAACTGCAGGCCAACCCAGCAAAGCACAGTCACAAGCAAAGGGGCAGTACTCCTCCAGTTCTTCTCCTTGGCAGAGGTTCCTCTTGGTTCCAGAAGTATTCTGAAAATCTGGGGTTTTGGGTCCACTACTTATACCCCTTTCTGCCTTTGAAGTAGGCAAACTTCTAAGGAAAGATCCTGCCTTGCCCAGGCATGGCTCCAGACTCACACCAGGGGGTTGGAGACTGCATTGTGTGAGGGCAGGCACATCCCACTCAGGTGTAAGTGGCTACTCATCCCTCTACTCCGGCCCAGATGACCCATCAGGCTATGCAGGCTACACCTCAGCTCCCTTTGTGTCACTGTCTAGAGAGGATTCACAAACAGCCCAACTGTCAGTCTGACCCAGACAGGAAATACACAAGCAGGCAGAGTCACAGAATGGTATAAGCAAGAAAATGACCACTTTCTAAAAGTGGCATTTTCAAACTGACAATTTAAAAAGCAACTTTACCAAAAGGAAACTGCACTGTAAAGGCAATCCCCATGTTAACCTATGAGAGAGATAGGCCTTGCGTCAGTGAAAACTGAATGTGGCACTATTTCACAGTCAGGACATGTAAAACACATCACTACATGTCCTACCTTTAACATACACTGCACCCCGCCCATGGGGTTACTTGGGGCTTAGGGGTGCCTTACATGTAGAAACATTGAACTTTTGCAGTTTAAAACTACACACACAGACACTGCAGTGGCAGGTCTGAGCCATGTTTACAGGGCTACTCATGTGGGTGGCACAATCAGTGCTGCAGGCCCACTAGTAGCATTTGATTTACAGACTCTGGGCACCTCTAGTGCACTTTACTAGGGACTTACTAGTACATCAGATATGCCAATCATGGAAAAGACAACTACACATGCAGTTTACAGAGAGAGCACTTGCACTTCAGCACTGGTCAACAGTGGTGCAAAAAGAATCATAGTTAAAAGTCAGTGTCATTTTTAAAATCGTCAATTACATCCAGGACAATTGAAGCCAGGAAATGTTCCACTTTGGCAAGGAGTAAGAAAGTCAAATCATTGCCAAGGAAAACCAGGGAACACTCATGTTCCAAAGCCTGAGCTCAAGCTGAGGCAGCAGCATTCCATGTTGTGCCCAATGTTGAGTTAAGAGCTGCATGATCCACAAACTCATAAACAGCTTCCCATATCAAATGCACTCTCAACACGCATGTCTGGTAATGAGCCCTTAGCGTGAACATCAACAGATCAGCGTCCAATGAAAGTAAGCACTGCATAGAAAGACAGACTTTTGGTGAACTGTAGAAAAGGCACCAAAGACATTGAAACACGGGCTGCACACAATCCAAAACTGGTGTGAATGACAGGGACCAGTTGCACTACAGTTCTTCCAGGAGTGGTGCTCCGAAATACTGCATCATGCATTCACGATACAGTTGCGCTGGTGGAAGCGCTTTCAGTCCTCCTTGTTGTGAAGGGACAGCCATTGCGAATAAAAATAGCAACAGCAAGATACCACCTATTATAGCCAATGTAAGCGGAAATCCCCCGAACATAATCAAAAGAATTGGGTGTATGGCTGAAGGTATTAAGCCAAATATAGAGGAAAAGGTGTGAACGAAACCAGAACGAACAGCCTTAAAGAAATGTGCAATCCCAGTAGTACTGGATGCGTTAAATATTCCTAAATATTAAATAAAGTTTGTACCTAAAAGGGTCTGTATTTCTGCAGAAGACCTCTCAACTTGAAGCTCTTAAGTCTTGCGTGCAGAAGTAAGTGACACATGTTTTTGAAACAGTAAAGCCTTGAGTATGAGTCTGCTCAACTTGTCAAAATTCACATTCAATGTAGAAATGTGAGGCCAAATATCTGCTACTTTTGTCTGTTGTGTAGGAGGAAAAAGAGCATTTCCGCAACAGGTGACAATTTGGGATACCAAACGACATAAGCTATTCTGGCTCACATTCCACAACAGCTCCCACTGTTAAGGAGCACATAGCTTCCATTCTAGTGCACCTGGAATGCAGCTGTAATCAAGGGGACTGAAACTCCCTTTAGATAGCAAGCTAAGTTCGCTGCCCAAGCGTTACACGCCTCGTGCAAGGACAGCTGCTTACATACCATGGAATGGCTCACAGAAGTCTTGCATTCACTGCCGCTAAGAAAGACCTCTTTCATGCCATTGAAAGATTTGTACGAAAAGGGAAGCTCCCCACCTAGTGTATGTAACTATCTCCTATCCTTTCATATTTGCCTACTGGAATGTTTCTCGCAGTATGTGAATCGAAATGTTGAAATAGGCAGATTAATCACCCTGTGTATTAACCATTCAGCTGAAGGTATTTCAGCCACAGTAAAAGGCAATGTTTCTGATTTCCCAATGTTCAGGTTGACAGAAGTTGCTTCCTTCTTAGCCATTATTTGATGTTGTTGCGTTAAATTAAATGTTGAAAATATGCCCCTTGCGTTAACATATTTTTCAAGGAACGTGACGTGCTTTCAGTGTTTGTAGTGTCTCACCGAACTGTATAATGGACCTGAGTGGGCTCTGTCCATGTTGTAAGGATGACATGTTGCTTTGCACTATGTCTATTGCAGAACATACAATGTTGTTTAAAGTGTATATGTGGTCTGACAAGGTGTTAATCCCATTATCTACAACGTATAATGCTTTCTGTAAGTTGTCCTGATATTTGCCTTAACTGGGCAGCACTTCTTGTTGGGAAAGTTTTCAAATGCTATATACTGCATATAAGAAGCACTTTCTACATTGTCTTCTGGGGCCTAACAGGAAATCCTGCAAATCTGTATTGTTAGAAAGGAGCCTGAGGTGTTCTTTAACAGCATCAAGTGAGTAAGCGTTTAACCATTACTGGCATAATTTCCCTACACTGTATGTTGTTACTATACCTGAATGTTCTGATGACACATAGCGAGGGTCTGACCTATTTGTTCTAAGCCCCCGTGGAGTTTACATCCTGCATGACCACCATTTGTATGAACTGGACACAATACCCACCCACCAGGATGTAAAAGTGATGTGTTAAATGTTATATTTTGGACCCACTCATCGATCTGATCTTCAGTTGCATTAATGTATTTTTGCAATTTGTAGAATTTAGCAGGGGCAGGGATACTGAGCGCATTCAAGTTTCTAATTTTTGCCAAGCCTAAACAACTTGTCTATTGTACTGTTTCATTTAAAAATATCATTTGAACAGGTATCAGTCATGCTCTAAATAAAGCTTCCTTTCCTTATGTGCCAATTTGTAGTTCACCGCACACTTTTTAAGTCAATCCACTTCAACTAATATTCATAGTCTTCTATAGCCAACCAGGAAATAAAGTAGTCAGAATAAATCAATATTGTATAAGTTACTTAAATATGTTGACTTTTCATCACAGGCAATTTAAAATAATACCACTCAGCATTTTAACATTGTGTCCAGAAAAATATGCAAACTTTTCAGAATACATTTTGGAACTCCCCACTGGCAGGGTTTGGACAGTGTTCCCACTGTGTATAATTAAAAATAGTATTTGGGGTTCTTGCTCTGTGAATGTAACAACTCCAGGTGTTATTACATTGTTCATGGAAAGTTTAAATACATATAGAATTTGGATGACCTCTGTGGGGTCATATATATCAAATGGTACTTTATCCCAAACAATCCCATCAGGAATAAATATAGATGAAATGTTCACCAGGGACAAGTCTCTGCGGACATATGGGAGGAAAACTGTGGTTTTAGAACCTCATCCACCAGTATGACTGTAGAGCGTTCAGGAAGATAATAACCATGTATTAATAAGAAAAAGACGATGACAAACCCAATCCAAAGGAGGAAAGCAAGTACAATTAATAAGAGCCATAGATAGTTCCATGGAATAATAAAATAGTTAATTGTGAGGCAAATTATCAGCTTACGTGCCCTTGACAGTTCTGTTGCAGAAGAGGCAGATGAATTGGTGAAAGTGTAATTGAAGTTGTGCAAAAACTGGAGCTGTGTTTAGAAGGGGAGAGCTGGCAGAAGTCTCCCTCTGTGATTCATAGACTATATGGTGTATGCTAAAAAAATAAAATGAAGCTGAATAAAATGTAATTGGGCTAAAGTTCAAAAGTGGCAGGCCTTAAATAACATGTCTAAAAACATGGCTAAAATAGCTGTACAACAGGGTAATGTAGCAGTGTCTGAGTTATTGGAAAATGAACCAAGCTGCCTGGTTCTGGACAATTTGGCACCTACGATTGATTCATTTTGGGAGACCCAAGTAGATAGAGTAAGCATAATCTATTCTGGAGTTTTAGTGGGGCCAGGCCTATTAAAGAGAAATTAATCTAGTAATGGTCAGACCACACATAAGGGAAGACCGTAAGGTTAGACAAAGATAAGCTAGTGGACCATACTTAGTCTAGTGTGTGACCTTTGATGTGAGTGGGTGAAAACACATGTTGTTCAAGGTTTAGGCAGCTGAGCAGATCAGGTAAATCTGTGGCTTGTTGCCTTTCATTTTCCTCATTTGACCAGTAGCTGAGGTCACCAGTTGGCAGTATGTTTGCATGATCAATGACTAAAGGGGAAATTGACTCAGTAAGAAGTTCTGGAAAATGCTGCATTTAACCCAAAGGTTTGTGTATATAAGAATGAATGCAAGGGGGGCAATTGTAGAAATAAGTTTAATCATAAGGCTGTCAACAGCTGGAATGTTAAGTGAGGTAAATTTGGTGAAAGTAAGGTGTTTCTTAATTGCTGCTGCAATGCCTCCAGCTATTTTACCTGCAGGTCTGATGGCTTGGAGTAGATAGTAGCCTTCAGGTAGGGCAGCTAGGCAATCTGGATTCATCAGTAAGCCATGTTTCAGTTAAGAGCAGAATATCAGGTGATTCAGAGTTTAGAAAGTAGAAAAGGATCGAGCACTGAGGTAGGTAACCATTGGCTGGTTGGTATTAGGCCTTTAGGTAGCAAGATTAGAATTTCTAACTTAGGGGACAAAATAGGGTTCAGTTGATCTGGTCAGGATTGCAGTTGGAATATTGTTATTTGGCAGTCCTAATTTGTGTAGTATAGGCAAGAGTAGGAGGTCTAATTGATAGCCTACCATATGAAGGGGTCTGAGGTTATCTGAACATAGGTACGTTTTTAGGCATAGTGGCTGAACCCGCCAATTGCAGATGGGCGCAGACGGGCTTGCCTTTGGTGCACATTTGGCAAGCCACTCGATAAAAGCTAGATTTTAGCAATAAAGTTCTTGTTTTAAAAGTAATATGTGATGCCCTGTTTCTTTAGGAATCACTAAAGTGAGGCTTGTACAATCGCACTTACTAGAGCGTCCCTGCAGGTACTTTCATTAAATAGCCAGAGAGCTCTGACTGGCTCCACCCACCTCGGTGCTGATTGATTCACCCTGATTCGCAGTCCAAGGTGCAAAGTAACACGAGTGAAAAATGGATTTTAGCAAATTTAAAGAGCTAGATTTTAGCAATAACGTACTTGTATTAAAAGTAAGGTGCAATGCCCTGTTTCTTCAGAGATCATTAAAGTGCGGATTGTGTGTTCGCAGTTACTGGCGCTATCACGCACCTGCTTTCAGTAAATGGCTGGGAGGTTCTAACTGGCTCTGCCCACCTCAGCGCTGATTGGTTCCTCCTGATTCCCCATCCAAGGTGCAAAGTAGCACAAGTTAAAACTGGATTTTAGCAAACTTAAAAGATATAGTTTAGCAATAAAGTGTTTGTTTTAAAAGTAAGGTTTAACACCCTTTTTCTTCAGGAATCACTAAAGTGTGAGTTGTACATTCGCAGTTTCCGGTGCATCTGCACAGTTACTTTCACTGAACAGCCGCAGAGCTCTGGCTGACTCTGCCCACCTCGGTGCTGATTGATTCTTCCTTATTCCCAATCCAAGGTAAAAAGAAGCACAATT
The DNA here is from genome assembly GCF_031143425.1 of Pleurodeles waltl. Taxonomy (NCBI): domain Eukaryota; kingdom Metazoa; phylum Chordata; class Amphibia; order Caudata; family Salamandridae; genus Pleurodeles; species Pleurodeles waltl. Next base: position 1,227,969,802 of record NC_090440.1, on the reverse strand, counting down.
AAAAACTGGATTTTAGCAAATTTAGAAGCTAGATTTTAGCAATAAAATACTTGTCTTAAAAGTAAAGTGCCCTGCTTCTTCAGGAATCACTAAAGTGCGGCTTGTGCATTCGCAGTCACTGGCGTATTCACACAGCTGCTTTCATTAAATGGCCGGGGAGCTCTGACTGGCTCGGCCCACCTCAGCACTGATTGGTTCTCCCAACATCCATTACAAGGTGCAAAATAGCGTGGTTAAAAACTTGATTTTAGCAAACTTAAAAGCAAAATTTTAGCAATAAAGTGTTTATTTTAAAAGTGAGGTTCAATGGCCTGTGTTTTTCAGGAATCACTAAAGCGTATCTTGTGCTATGTCATAGTATGGACAGCAGGTATGAAAACCAACTTCACATACCACATACAGTACAGGCATGAGCTTTATAGAAGCTCCTTTCCAGGACAGAGGAAGAAATCGCACAGTAAGCAATTGTATAAATCTCCATCATACAGCTTTAGGGTGCAGCAGTGGAAGCTTTCTTTGCAAAATAAGTACAGGACTAGCATGTTAAATCTCTCTCACACAAAACAGGAAATACACAAGCAGCCGCCTGGGAGATCAACGTTTGAAACATCAACAGCACATGGAACGAACAATCACCAGTGCAACTGATGCAATATGGAAACCAACATAGCAGACCTCCCTCACAGAAAACAAGTATAATATCACACCACCAAACCAATCTGACCTCAGAGAAAGGTACAGTACAGTACATTAACAAATCATCACTTCACACTAACAAATCATCACTTCATCCCTTTAGGAACGCGGAATTTTGTCCGTACTATTAATAATCACAGGAGTGATATAATAATATAATCAACAATAGATATATCGTGTGTCTTAACATTACTCATTTTAAGTGGAACATCTAAATCGTATTATTGAAGGTGCATTAACATTAGAAGAGTAGTAATTCATATAGATGTGTGTTCTAATGTTGACTTTAGCATTTTGTACTGTAATACTTTTGCACATTTATATTTATGTACTTTGACTGTGGAAATATGGTGAACTTGAATATGACCGCATTTCATTCATAATCATGTTGCAATTATAATTTAAGATGCCTGTATAATCAGGTATTTTGAATGTGCATTCAAATGCCATGTTAAGATAGCATAACCAAAGGCCTGAAATGTTGGTTTCATGTGTTAACCTCCAATATGAAGTTTTGCTCCCATTGTAATATTCTTTATTTGCAGGTGCTTATATTTGAGTCGAAAGTTAATAAAAGGCATATTGTGTATCTGAGATAGTGGGGTACAGGATGATATTTTGGTAAGGGACAAAGGCGTGCTGACAAACTGAGAAGAAAAGTTTGTGTATCAAGATCCAAGAGACACTTAAGGTCGTCCTGATGTTTAATACTTGGGATGAGAACTCGATGGAAGTTGCCAATCTGAACTGTGCAAGTCCAGTAAAGAGACTGTGCAAGGATATGTAAAACTATGGGTGTTGATGACGTGGATTTCTTGAAGATTCTGGAGGTTTCATCTATTTAGGTAAGAGCAGATTCTCTTTAGCCTCTGATGAGAGCAGATTCCCCTTGAAACTTGGAGGGCTTTTGATCCCTCTACTCTTTATTCCTTTGTGTGGCTTTATGCTATGCAACAACGTAATATCAGAACTTTTACTGAGGTTTCTGCTATGCCTACACTTTAGGGGTCCTGGCTAGCAGGATCCCAGTGAGACAGGCAAAAACAAACATACACACAAGTAAAAATGGGGGTAACATGCCAGGCAAGATGGTACTTTCCTACACTTTAGTACAATGGTTCCCAACCTTTTGACTTCAGTGGACCTCCACTTTATCATTACTGGAACCCAGGGACCCCCACTGAATCATTATTGGAATCTGGGGACCCCCCACTAAATCATTACTGAAAGCTGATGATCTAATCTGTTAATATTATTTAAATTTCTAAGCAGTCGCAAACCCCCTGAGGAGGCTTTGCGGACCCCCAGGGGTCCCAGGACCACAGGTTGTGAACCCCTGCTTTAGTGTGTCACCTTAAGTGGGAGGGGTATGCCCAGATGTGGGACTTGTGCAAAAAGTACAGATGATGGACAGAATACTGAAGAAATCAAATGTACAGTCATAGATCTGTGTTGAATCCATTGTTTTATGCTTGTCATGTCATTCCAGTTTGCACCCAGCCACACGCAGATCATCTCAACCCTGCTTCCCCATGGGAACGGTCCAGCCCGAACTGCCAGGCCAGGTCCTCCCTGGACCGGAAACAAGCATCCTGGGACCGGTTTTGGGGTAACACCCCTCATCAGCCACGCTAGATTGCATCTGGTGGAATAGCAAGCCTGGGACCCACATCTGGGCATATCCATCCTACTTGGGGCGACAAATACAAAAAGAACAGATGATGGATAGCATACTGAAGAAATCAAACATTCCCCCCCAGCCACAGATCTCAGTTAATTTCATTGTTTTTTTGCTTGCCATACCATTCTAGTTTGGACCCAGCCATACACAAATCAGTCTTAACCCTACTTTCTATCAGGGCAGTCCAGGCAGAACTGCCTGCCCAGGTCCTCCTTGAACTAGAAACAAGCCTCCTACGACCGGTTTCGGGATATTGCCCCTCATTAGTCAGACGAGCTTGAATCTGGTGGCATAGCAGGCAAGGGACCCACGTCTGGGCATACCCTTCCCGCTTGGGGTGAAAAAATGCAAAAAGAATAGATGATGGATGGAATGCTGAATAAATAAAACATTTGTTCTGAGTCACAGATCTGGGATATATACATCATTTTTTTGCTCACCATGCCATTCCAATTTGGACCCAGCCATATGTAAATCAGTCTTATCTTTGCTACCTGTGGGAACAGTCCAGCCGGAACTGTCAGGCCAGGTCCTCCCTGAACTGGAAACTAGCATTTCAGGACCGGTTTTAGGGTATCACCCCTCATCATCGAGGCTAGCTTGAATCCAGTGGCATAGGGAGCATGAAATCCACGTCTGGGCATACCCTTCCCACTTTAAGCGACAAATGCAAAAAGAACATATGATGGACGGAATGCAGAACAAATCAAACATTCACCCCCAATCACAGATCTGGGTTAAACCTCCCAGTGAGGTATAGCTTGGATATTACGGCACAGTGAGCAAGGGTCCCATGTCTGGACCCTTATGCTGCCGCCATGCAGCTGTTTTCTGTTCTTGTTGTCGATTCAATCCAACCAGTTCAGAGTGCCCAGTAACCCCTCCATTCTACCTTTGTTCATCCTCTTTCTGTCCCTGCTTTGCCACTCTTCAGCAGTTCAGTGTCTGGCAGCCTCTCTCATAGTGGTAGCTACATTCCTGAACGACAATTCACCAAAATGCCAGGGGTAGCAGAAGTGACATCACATGCCCTTTAACCTTCAATTTCACACACACATGCATTCTTACACATTTACACTTACACACATACTCTCTCTCTCACATAAACACACACTCACCCTCAAGCATGCACACAACATACATTAAAGCACTTTTGTTACTTACCTCAAATGCCAGGGTAGGGCACATTCCAGCTAATTGTACTCCATTTTTATTACACTAGCAGTGAATAATGAAACATTATTCACTATTAGTGTAATAAAAACATTGAAAGTAAACAGTGGAGCCCCAACAGACATAAATGACCAGCGGCATCTGTGATCTTGGCGCTGATTTTGCCACCTCTGAGGCCGTGGGTCGCCAAGACAGTGCCAGAGGTCGCAAAGGGCAAACCAGGGGTCGGAGCAGTGACTCCTGGTGACCCCCAAATGACGTCAATGGCTACATTGGTTGATATTCTGCTGTGTTGTCTTTCTGCTCCTCCTGCTCTCACACGCTTGTCCACATTGCAACTTTCCTGCACAATGATGACTGCCCATGTATGGCTCCAACCCTTCCACACCACTGGCTGCTCATTTTCTGCTTACCCCACCTCACCAGGTGCCCATTTGCTACTGTCCACACTGCTTGCTGCCTGTTGTGTGGTGCTAGCACAGATATACTAATTAGAAAGTTATTAATGAATGTTTATGTATTTTGAACGTAAAAGATAATTAACAAAGAAAAATAATGTGCAAGTTTAGAAATGTGCCCTCGAACAGTGGCTACCAAGATTCATGAATTGTATTAAAAAAATGACAAAAAATATGTGGAACATTGAAACTATATTAAAATGTAGTAGTATGTCTTATTAATTAAGAGATATAAGTAGTAATATGTCAAATCAAGAGATATAACATATGTTTTGCATTATATTGTAGAGTTTAACTTAGCTAAAGTTGTGGCCTAGTTGTGCTAAACCTCATGTAGAAGATGAATATTAACTTTCAGTGTAGAAATGCTGATGTGCTGAACTGACCATGATCTGCTTATTGTTTTAATATAATCTGCTCAGCTAAAATCCTATGCGTGAACCGACGGCCTGGAGATGATGGAATCAAATTTGTAGCAAGAACTGTTTAAAGCATTCAGAGTGGACTTTCCCAGGACTTGAACAATGGAGACACTGACTGGAGAAGAAGATGCAACACTTTCGATTCCTGACGAGCCGGATGATGAGAACATTGTACAGTGAACCAATCGACATCCTGAGATCTGTGTAATATTAGAATTCGTAGATTTGGAAAATTAAAACTATTGGGTAGAGTCATAACTGGTGATTAATTTACCAATTTGGAATTGGGGAATAGGCTGGGTGACTTTGGTATAATGATGCGACAGAGGGAAAAGACTCCAGACCCTATTCCGAAATTGATGCGATATTGGGGAGAAGAGATTTGAGATTCTGTCTTTGGGCTCATACCCTTTGAGAGCCTGGTGCAATGCTGATCGATTGATGACCTGAAGACGAAGACTGACTTTGTTGCTGATCCAGACTGTGGATAGGTAGCTATGACAATGTGACTGAATTACCTTTTGTGCCTTTTCTTTCTAGGTATCAACTGCGCTGGCTAATAGTTTTCTTTTTTAGCTATATGTTTTCCAAATTTATGTTCTAAAATGGTTTCGCATTAAGTCCCACATGCTAATGCTAATTTGGGTTGGGTGAGGTTCCTATTCTAAGGACGTCAACATATACAGTAACAAATGATTGATGGACTGATTTGCCGAACTCTGCTGCTCATGTTGACGTATTTACCTTCGATTCATATGTTGACTTTTGCTTTAAAATGTATTCTGTCTCAATTTTTGCTTAGATTATGTTACTGGGAGTTACTAATGAATTAATGTGATTCAAATAAAGTTTTTGAATTAATCACATGATTTTGTACTGTAATCAATAGGAAAATAAAATTGCTAAAATGTATATTGAGTTGACTGTTGATTATTGATTAGCTTAACAGTTATTGACTTGGTGTATTGATTATTGAAAACATTGGTCACTCTGTAGCTGGGATACTCCATGCGAATCAAAAGGTTCATCGACCTATACGCGTCCCCTTCTAAGTTTACTTATTAAGGACCAGGCGCGCTAGCAGTCTTTGGTAGCAGCTTGATGGTTAGTTTCCTTGGAGGACTAGTTATGTGGTGACCGATGGTTATGGTGGTAGTTTGAGTTAGGTTAATTGTTCAATATTATTGTGATTTGGATTTTGTTTTTCGATATCGAAATTGTAGCAAGGACGATGTTCCCTTAAGCCCAGAAATGACTTTTCCAGATCCTGGATCCTGTTAGTAAAGTTGGGTATGTGCTCGGCGTTTTAGTGATAGTGTTTAGTGGTAGGTTGCCCTTGCAAAGGCTTATGCATATCGCAGGTAAATTGTGACGTATGTGAGGCAAGGTAGGGAGTCTGCGTACTCCAGGTAAAGTTTAGTAGGAGTGTGCGTACTCTGCAGTATGAGAGTAGGGAAGTTGTCAAACTTCAAATGTGCGTGGTGCTTTGTGCTCACAAATTGTCCACGTGGTTTTTGGTGATGTACGGACCCTGCGTGGTTTAAGACTCCGGAGTATATTGACAAGTGTAGGAGACACTTGGTTATATGATGAAATCTGTCTGGTTTAGTAGGTTGATAAGTCATGGTCAACAAGTCGGTGTGTAAGTTAAGTGAGTGAGAGAAATTTCAACTGAGATTTGGCAAGCCCTATGTGCACCAGGACAGACCCATTGATCAGTTGAGAGTAAAATTTGCGGGCTGAATTTTGCTTGCAAATGTGGGACACTGAGAAAGAGGAAAAGCTGGATGAGCGAAAGGGCCACCAGTGACAATCCATAAGGTCTCTGAAGCGATTGTGTACCTTCCTGTAGTAAACCAGCAGGGTTGTTTTGGTTATTGTTTTTTGGTTAGTGCTCGCAATAATTTGCATCAGTTTTGTGTGAGTCAAAGATTAGGAGGACGAGCCGCAAGACTTTGTCAGCCGCAGTGTGTGAGTGTGACGTCAGAGTGAGCTGCGGTGGGATAGGTTGGTTAGTGAGAAGAGTCGCAAGCGGATTGGCAGCCATCCGTGAGAGGCAATTGGTTAAGAAAATGGGTGAAGGGAATCTTGGAAGTAAAAGTAATTTCCTGATCTGATTCGAATACACAAAAAATAGAAAAGATTAAGTCTTTCAAAGTGTTTAAGAGTGCCATAAAGGGTGATACATACATTAAGGTGACAGTGGGGAAGCCTACCCCACCAATAAATTCTCCGGCTTATATTGTGATGGAGGAGCGAGGTGTTGCGCCATGTCTTTGGTTAAAGCAGTGGTGCAAATTTACAGAGAAACAGGGAACTTTAGCGTTTCCAGAGCATGGAACGTTTAATTTGAGAATTTTGGATCAGTTATGGATGATGTTGTAAGAGACAAAGCCTCTTCCGAAATCAGCACAGTTTGAGGCATTAGCAGTTTGGGAGCTCATAGCGAGCAGCAGCAAGAGAAAAAATTCCATAGAAGAATAAGGAAGGTAGAGAAGTCTCTAGCAGAAGCGAGATGGGATTGGGAACAGAAGAGGTGGAGATTGGCCACACTGCAGGATGTTAAGTTGTTTACTGCTATCACAGGGGAAGATGAGGTAGAAGGGAAGGAGGAGACTAGAAAAAACGAAAAGAGTTTGTCAAGGAGTAAAAAGAAGAAAAAGTCTTACATAGTAGAAGAAGATTCAGATGTTGAGGATCTTATGACTCAGATGATGAGGGACAGACCTCCAACATATCTGGTGCATGAGAGGGATCCGAGTACTAGTACTGCCCCAACTGCCCCAGCCCAAGTGTTGGGGATCGTGGGACCAGTGGAAACAGATAAGGGACAAGTAGGAGGGGTAGTGCAGAGTACTCCTAATGTGGTGACTACTTCCGTAGTCCAGGTGCAGATGCGTCCAACACCGGTACAGAGAATTTATCCAGAGATACCAATTCTTGAGACAACCACGAACTTAGTGGTTCCTACAGAGCAAGTGGTTCCGAGGCCAATGTTAGTACAGATCGAGCCGACTCCAATGTTGATGCCTCAGGCACAGCCACAGGGTTTGCCGAAGTTTACACCAATGACAGGGACACAGTCAGGCATGACTTCAATGATGAATCAGAGCATGGAAGTAGCTCTTGCACAAAGTGCGTGTGGCAGAGCGGCACCGGATGCAATATCGCTGCCGATTACTGTTGGTCCAGTGGTTCCATTGTTTGCGCAGAAGAAACCGATTACAGGAGAACAGGGTGAAATGTCACAGAGCCTCATGAGGAGGGGGGTGAGAGAGCATGTGCAGGTAGTTTCATCTATGGGGCAGATCTTTGATGGATCTAGACCATTAATGGACCTTAGTCCACTTGTTGCACTTCCAGATGCCGTAAATGACCCTAGTGTAAGTCAGAGCTCGAAACTTTTGACACCACAAACTCCAGGTGCAGTAGTACAACAGGTGCCATTGCCAAATGCAAGTAATGTTTTATTATAGGGATTGACAGCGCAGCAGTTAAATGAGTGGCTAGAAGGTTTGAATACTCCAAGGAATGTATCCAAGAGTGAAGAGCAGATTGATCGCTTGAGACAGGCTACAGAAATAACTGAACTAGTCAAAGGTTCAATGGGAGTGAATAGGTTAGAATCCTATACCGAAGAAGAGCTGAGATATCTGTGTCCGATAATTACGAGAAGTGGGCAAGATACATCAGAGATTGACAGATTTGGCAGAGAACAAGAGCCATAGAGGGTCCCTGATTGGGTAAAGTAGCTCATCCATGGAAATAATCATTAAGAAGAAAAAGAAATATAGAGCTACTATTGAATACCACTATAAGGATATATATATACAAAAACATCAGGATATACTTATAATAACAACATTGTACATAGCTTATGTCAAGCTCTCATTATCTTGTGTGTCCCATCTGCAGACAATCAATACAATACTTATACATATATCTTAAGCTCATATAGCATAATACCAATCCCTTATTTCATAAAAGAAAATAACAAAGTAAAACACAATACTTATACAAAAATAACAGCTGGGATGAAAGTACATCTTAAAGAACTATTGCAGAGTGCTCAGATTTGGGAAGCATTAGAAAAATGGGAAGGCAGATGGGCAAAGAAGAAGGAGAAATGAAAACAAGATAAACAAGAAGGTTCAGAAGGTGTACTGAAGGAAAGGAATCCAGTAAAAATTCTACCAATGAGGGAAATTCTAGGAGGGCAGTTTGTTCATGTTCCTTGGCACAGGACGGTTATTCTGTCATTCACAAATGATTATTCAAAGCTGAGGGAGAAACCTGTTGAGTGTTAGCAGCAGACAGATAGATTTGTGAAGCTTTCAAAATGACTGTGGGAAGACTTGAACACCCTGTTAGTGGGGCCAGCTAATCTGTGGGTTGAATGCAAGAGAGCAGTAGATTAGCCGACGAGTGAACCAGAAAGGGATAGAGTTACAGGTGCACCATCACCCGAAGTGATGAAACATTATTATAAGGTGATTGAGTTCCTGTAGATGAGAATCTCGCCTAAAAATATTGATTAGCAGAGAATTGACAGGACAGTACAGGAGGTAAAAGAGTCCATTCATACATACTATGAGAGATTGTTGAAGGCATTCAAGGAGTACAGTGGTAAGGAAGCGATCGAGCCAAAAGACATGTTGCATTTTGTGTTCAGGTTTGTGGAAGGATTGAGACCTGAAATATGTCGGATAATTAAGAGTCATTTGATTTGTTGGCAAGCAAAGCCAATTGATGAAGTGTTGCAGTATGCAAAATACTGCAGTGATGAGACTGAGTTGAAGCAGAAAAAGTTGAAGGAAAAAGCGATGGTGATGCGGATTAAGGCTGCTCAAACAGTAGTGCAGGGAGCTTTTGTGCAGCAGATTCCGCAGGAGCAGGGAACTGTTATGTTCCAACCACAGGTGAGAGGTAGAGGATGTGGAATTAATATGAATCGTGGTCCAGATTTGAATACTGTAGTGGTACAGAATGATGTGCAAGGGATGAAGAAGATTTTACTGTGTCATCTGTGCGGAAACGTGGAAGCGGGATTGTCCAATACATTTCAAAATGTGAAGGTCCCAAGAATGAGAGGACTTAATCCGAATTTTCAGAATAACATGAATCAGGTACAGAATTTTCGACCCATGCAGCAGGTGCAAATACCTCATGCACAAATGACACAGTTGCAACCAATGCAGCAGCAGGTTCCTATGGTACCTAGAAAGCAAATGCAGATACCTCAAGCCCCGATGGAACAGCAACAGATGATGCTTCCTCAGCAGGTCACAGGTCAGAGACAAGACAAAAGTAGTGACACAGTGCATCAATTCCCATTATATAGTGAGAATGAAGTAAATGATGAATGGATGTGTGATAGTTCTGATGAGGAGCCATGTATGCTTGCAGCTTCATTAGAAGTATATCAACGAGGACCCTTTGTGAAAGGAAAGGTGATGGGTCATAGGGTCTCATTCCTAGTGGACACAGGAGCTATGCATTCTCCAGTAAGAAGTGCAGAAGTTCCAAACGTACCTCTTTCAGGCAGAACAGTGCAGATTGTAGGGGTAGTGAATAGGCAGTTGATAAACCCAATCACAGATCCGGTACAGGTTGAAATTGGTAACTTCCACGGATTACATAAATTTGTAGTCTGTGACTCGAGTCCAGTATCCCTACTGGGAAGGGACTTCGGGCCAGATGTAGAAAGCTTTTTGCATGGTGCAAACTGCGAAAATCGCAGTTTGCGCCATGCAAAAAGCCTTTTGCAATGCTCATTCACAAATTGCGAGAAAATTTGTGAATGCGACTCGCAAATAGGAAGGGGTGTTCCCTTCCTATTTGCGACTCGCATCGCAATTCAGAGTTGCTTTGTGACCGCGAATGCGGTCGCAAACCAACTCGCAGTTACCACCAGTGTCAACCTGGTGGTAACTCATTCGCAAAAGGGAAGGGGTCCCCATGGGACCCCTTCCCCTTTGTGAATGTCGACAAAAATATTTGTCGACCACTGCCTACCCTGAAAAAAACGAAACCAAATGGTTTCGGTATTTTTTTCATTTTGCAACTCGTTTTCCTTTAAGGAAAACGGGCTGCAAAATGAAAAAAAAAAAACTGCTTTATTTACAAAGCAGTCACAGACATGGAGGTCTGCTGACTACAGCAGGCCACCATCCCTGTGAGTGCAGGGACTCGCTATGGGGTCGCAAAATGCGACCCACCTCATGAATATTGATGAGGTCGGTCTTTGCGACCCCATAGCGAGTCGTAGAAGGTGTCTGAGACACCATTCTGCATCCGTTTTTGCGACTTGCAAATTGCGAGTCGCTCAGACTCGCAATTTGCAAGTCGCAAAAACGGATTTTGCTACATCTGGCCCTTACTGTGTAAGACCAGATGTTTGATTAATTGTTCAACTGCTGGAATAGCGGTCCAGATGAATAGTGATGATGAGGAAGAGCAAACTCCAGAAACTGAGGATGAAATCACTAATGAGGAATACCCGTTGATTGAGTGTTCCCGATGTTTACTGTGAAAGAATTGCATGCAGACCTGCAGGGAACAGTGCAAGAAAATGTGTGGGACCTTACAGGTAAAAAAGTGGGTTTGATCAAGGGAGTAGAGCCGATTAAGATTACTTTGAAGCCAAATGTAGTGTTTCCGCAGCTTCCACAGTATAACATGGCACAAGATCTACTGATAAAAGTGGCACAGATAGTTGGAGATTTCTTAAAACAAGGGGTTTTGAAAGAAGTGCTGAGTAGTCCATGTAATTCACTGATAATGGGCTTGAAGAAACCTTGTGGGAAAGTGCAAGACTTGTGAAAAGTGAATGACATGGTAGTCAAGTGCTGTCCTGTAATGCCAAACCCAGCAGTAATAATGTTTCAGATTCCATGTGATGCAGAATGGTTCACAGTGGTTGATTTGTCACAAGCTTACTTTTCTGTGCCTCTTCATGAGGATAGTCAGTTTCTCTTTAGTTTCTAATTCCGAGTCTACAGCTGGTGCAGGCTTCCGCAAGGGTACATGGAGTCACCGTCTTTGTTCAATCAGATTTTGAAAAATAATTTGGAGTCATTGGAATTACTGTACCAATCGACTCTGGTGCAGTATATTGATGACTTACTGATTGCATCCAAAACAAGGGACGAGTGTAAGTACGACTCGATTGCCCTATTGAACCATTTGGGAAAATTTGGACATAAAGTGTCACCTCTAAAATTGCAGAATTGTCAGAAATCAGTGAAATATTTGGGACACCAAATTGAATGGTGGATTTCCAGAGAAAGGATTACAATGCTATTACAGAGAAGTCCCCCGACTTCATAGAGAGATGTCAGAATGTTCCTGGGAATGGTAAGCTATTGTCGTCAGTGGATTCCAAATTTTGCTGAAATTGCCAAACCATTGCAGCAGCTGACACATAAAGATGTTATAGATCCCATTACACTAGATCAGGATCAGATGAAAGCGTTTACTGAGTTGAGAGAGAGTTTGTGCAGAGCTCTAGCGTTGGGAATGCCTGATTACACGAAGCCATTCACATTGTTTTGTCATGAACGTGATGCTTGTTCTTTGTCTGTCTTGACACAGGTCCATGGAGGTGCTTATCGGCCAGTAGCTTATTTTTCAGCTACCTTGGACACAGTTGCAGCAGCCTTACCAAGTTGTTTGCGTGCAGTTGCCGCAGTTGGTCAAAGCCTTTCACAATGCGTGTTACGACTCTGTCGTCCCATTTCTAGGGGGCACTGTAAGGGGACCGTCTGAAGCCTGGGAATCACCTTAAACACTTATCTAGAGTCCCTTGCTGACTCCTGTTTGTTTCTCTTTTCTCCATGGTACACTTGTGTCGTACTACATTTGCTTCCTGGGACTGCAAATCCCATAATACAGAGCCTGGTAGTCAGGAAAGCCCGGATTCTGTTTCCCATTGTTTTCTATAGAAGTCCAGTTGCTCCTTTTCACCGGATCCTCTCCTCCAGGACTTGCAAGTGTCTGAAACTACACACACCTGAGACCTCTCCTGTGCAGCCCAGCTTGGAACTGCTTATAAGCAGCCATTTCCTCAAGATCCTCGTTGTGCATTGGAGTTCGATTCCTTTGTGTTACAGACCCTTTGTCGGATGGTTTTCCAGTTTTGTTCCTGTTCTGTTCCAGCTTGATCCTGTTTCCTGTTTCCTGTTTCTCTGCTCTGCTCCTGATTGATCCAGTCAGAGTCTGCTCCCTATCTCTTAGCCTTGTACCTGTTTGTTTCTTCCAGAGCCTGCTCCCTGTTTCTCTGCCCTGCTCCTGCCTTGTTTCAGCCTGAACCTTCTCTCTGTTTCCCAGTCCTATTTACTGCTCATTTCCTACTCCCTGTATTCCAGCCCTGTCCTTGCCTGTTCCAGCCAGAGCCTGCTCTCAGTTTCCCAGTCCTGTCTCTGTTTGTCCCAGCCAGAAGTTTGCGCCCTGTTTTCAAGTCCTAGTCCCGCCTTTGCTTCAGCCTGAGCCTGTTCCTAGTTCTTGCCTCTGCCTCTTAGTTTGTTCCTTTCCGTTTCTTCTTGGTTATTTGTGTCTGGTAAGTGTACTATCAGTCTTCACCAGTGTATAAGTGTCCTCCTTTGTTCTAGGGTTGGCTCCTGGTTTCCAGGAGGCAATTCCATCCCCCATCCTTGTCTAGTGTTATACGTTGTCTTTCTTGCCTAACAGTGACAGTGTGCTATTGCTGTTTTCTCAGGAATCGCCACTGTGTTTCCAGCTGGACCCACAAGAGCGTGTCTTGTGTATGTAAGTACTTTCCTTGTCTGTGCTCTAGGGTCCAGAGACAGAATCACTTCTGCTGCCTCCTTTCTATGGGGCTGGCAGGGTGACTATCTGTAAGAGCAAACTGCACAGAGGCATTGACATTCCCTGTCACTGTGGGAGGTTCCGCGCTTTACTCTGTGTACAACCCCAGCGTGTTTGTCCATTAGTAATCTGTTTCCTGTTTGTTCACAAAGGGTTGCTCTGCTTTTACTTTCCTGTGCCTGTTCATAGCTAGCTGTCCTTTCCGTGTATGCCTTTAGCTGCTCTTCTTCCCCAGTATACTACCTCTTTACAATATTCGGTGACCTCAAGGGGTGTCCCAACCAGAGTCCTGATCAGACCCGCCCGAAACCGTGACAATGCGAGGGAGTAGTGATGGGATACCCTCTGACGGTAATGGTACCTCACTCAGTTGAGATTTTACTGACAAGGATGAAAACACAGTATTTTACTGGTGCCAGACTGACAAGGTATGAGACGAGCATTCTAGGTGCTCCAAATGTAAATTGAAAAGATGTACAGTGCTGAACCCAGCAACATTACTTCCAAATGATACTGTTGAAATTGAAAAAGAAGAAGACTTTGAGCATGATTCTCTTATGCACAAAACCAAGACCTGACATCAGAGATACATGATTGGAAGAAAATGACCAAATTGTCTTTGTCTATGGTTCATGTCTCAGAGATGGTACGGGAACATTGAGAGCAGGATATTACAGGTACATTAGAAGCTTCTTGGCTTCGAGGTGTATATTCTGCACAAGTGGCGGAATTGGTATCTCTTACTAGAACGTGCCATGTATCTGCTAGATTGATAGTCACTATCTACACAGATAGCCAATATGATGTAGCCTGAAAGTGAGCTGAATTGTTTAACCACTCTGGAAATATTTTGAGAAAAGAGACTGTTGAAAAATAAAACTGAAAAAGACATTGATAGCCTGATTTGACATTAAAAAACAGATGTGACAAGCTGCAAATCGATTTTGACAAGGAAAAGGGGTTCCTGGATGCAAGACTGAATTCTGAGAGAATAATTTTTCTATTCTTGATTTTTGCTGCACTTTATAAAAATTACTTCTGCTTTCTGATTCTTTACAGATCATGGCTGAGTTGAATAATCAAGTTAAGAATGCTAGGGGTTGTAGCTATATAGGAGTTGGATTGGCGATTATGTGTGTGATTTTGTTCATAGTGGTGATTGTGGGAATGTCTGTTCTTGATGTGAAGGGAGCCAATCGTACCTCTGCTTCTGAGACTACCACACTAACGGCTTTAAAGAAGTTTAAGTTAGACCACAGTCTTCCACTAACATATGGAATAAGCTGTAGTCTGCTACTAACAAGGTTCTATGACCAAGAGTATATACAGTATTTTTATTCTAACTATGATATAGTATTTTTGTTTGTTCCTATTATTAGGTATTTAAGTAAAGTAGCTAAGGATCATGATATAGTATTTGTTCGAGGGTTCTTTGAGCCTACACTAACATTTGGAACTGCATATGCACATCAAAATAACCTTCCATGCTTTCTTACACCTTTAGAGAAGAGCTTCATAGGGCGTACGGATGACAGGAGAAAGGTGCTAAAGGAAAAATTAGAAAAAGGCTTAGAGAAAAGAACTTATAAGAGATACTATGCTTACACTGTAATTAAAACACAAGGGAAATAAGCACTAGATGCATCACATGTAGGTAAGCTTTGTATATATTGGCCAAAATCACACACTGACACTTTATTTGTGGGTATAAGTGAATGTAGGCATGTGTTTTTGTTTCTGAGTAAGTGGACCTTTATGTTGAATGGTAAGGACCCTGCGATTCCGGGAATCTATTATATTTGTGGACTTGATGCTTATTACTATCTTCCAAGAGGATGGTATGGAGCAAGTTATTTTGGGATAGTTTTCCCAAAGATATATCAAATAGATGATTTAAAGAAGTTACCAAAATTGACTGACTAACATCATAAGTGACAGAGGAGGGAATCCTCTTCTGCAGCTGTGGGAGATATATTTGGTGCGGTGATTCTTTCACTGGGAGTCATCCTGAACTTGATCAAGATACAAAAGTTGTCTACTATTGTGGATAACATGTTGACAAATTTTACAGAGGCAATACTCCTGATAGATACTGAATTAGAGCTATGACTCTTCAAAATCGTCTTGCTTTAGACATCCTTCTAGCGAAGGACGGCGGTGTCTGTAAAATGATCAACTCTAGGCATTGCTGCTCATACATACCGAATAACAGTAAGGAGATATGAGACTTAGGGCCATATGAACGAACACATTTTCCCATCGACACAGAATGGGAAAAACCCTTACTTAAAAATCTGACTAACTCAAGTAAGGAATTGAAGGAACCAGGGGTTTGGGGACAGGTTGGAAAAGGATTTGTTTCAGTGGGAAATTGGCTTAGTAACATTTGGAATGGGGTATTAATAGAAATCATACAGGGAATATTAATTTTGATTGTTTGCATATTAGGACTATGTGATTCATGTACATTGTGTCAAAAAATCAAAATAAAAAGGTCTAAAAATAATCAGAGGAGGGAAGAACGGAACAGGGAAAGAATTTATAAGGAAGATTTGAGAAGAAGACAAAATGCAGAAGAAATAGATCTGTGAAAACTGTTGATGGTAAAGTAGTGTGATGACATATTTAATAATCAGAGGAGGGATTGCTAGCGCGGATATACTATTTAGAAAATTATTAATAATGAATGTTTATGTATTTTGAAAGTAAAAGATGATTAACAAACAAAAATATTATGCAAGTTTAGAAATGTGCCCTCGAAGAGTGGCTACCAAGTTTCATGAATTATATAAAACAAATTACTAAAGACACGTGGAACATTGAAAATATATTAAAATAATGTAGTAGTATGTCATATTAAGCGATATAATGTATGTTTTGCATTATTATTGTAGAGTTTAACTTAGCTAAAGTCGTGGCCTAGTTTTGCAAGGCCTCATGCAGAAGATAAATACTAATGTTCAATGTAGAAATGCTAATGTGCTGAACTGACCATGAACTGCTTATTGTTTTAATAAAATCTGCTCAGCTAAAATCATATGCCTGAAACAATGGACAGGAGATGATGGAATCATATTTGTAGCAAGAACTGTGTAAAGCATTCAGAGTGGACTTTCCCAGGACTTAAACAATGGATACACTGACTGGAGAAGAAGGTGCAACATTTTCGATACCTGACGAACCGGATGATGAGAACATCGTACAGTAAACCAATTGACATCCTGAGAACTGTCTACTATTAAAATTCGTAGATTTGGAAAATTAAAACTATTATGTAGAGTCATAACTGGTGATTAATTGACCAATTAGGAATTGGGGGATAGTCTGGGTGACTTTTATATAATGACGTGACAGAGGGAAAAGACTCCAGAACTTATTCCGAAATTGATGCAATATTGGGGAGAAGAGAATTGAGATTCTGTCATTGGGATCATACCTTTTGAGAGCCTGGTGCGATGCTGGTCGATTGATGACCTGAAGATGAAGACTTACTTTGTTGCTGATCCATACTGTGGATAGGTAGCTATGACAATGTGACTGAATTGTCTTTTGTGCCTTTTCTTTCTAGGTACCAACTGCACTGTCTAATAGTTTTCTTTTTTAGCTAGATGTTTTCAAAATTTATGTTCTAAAACTGGTTTCGCATTAAGTCCCACATGCTAATGCTAATTTGGGTTGGGTGACGTTCCTATTCTAAGGACGTCGACATATACAGTAACAAATGATTGACGGACTGATTTGCTGAACTCTGCTGCTCATGTTGACGTATTTACCTTCGATTCATATGTTGACTTTTGCTTTAGAATGTATTCTATCACACGTTTTGCTTAGATTATGTTACTGGGAGTTACTAATGAATTAATGTGATTTGAATAAAGTTTTTGAATTAATCACATGATTTAGTATTGTAATCGATAGGAATATAAAATTGTTAAAACGTATATTGAGTTGTGGTGATTCATGACTGAAATGTCATGGTATGGTGTTATTAACTGTTGATTACTGATTAGTTTAACAGTTATTGACTTTGTGTATTGATTATTGAAAACATTGGTCACTCTGTAGCTAGGATACTCCATGCGAATCAAAAGGTTCATCGACCTTTATGTGTTTCCTTATAAGTTTAGTTATTAAGGACCAGGCGCGCTAGTAGTGGCTTGACCTTAATACCACAAGTGCTCTTGATTTCACCTTCTGCTGAGATCAGCACTTAGCCTTTGCTGCTTAAAGGCCTGAACATGTCAATTAGTTGAACTAAACTAACAGCATCATCCTTCAGGTTGAAACACTCTGCCTCTCGTCCATCAATAGTTAGTAAACTAAAACTATTTAAATTGATGGTTTATATGCGTCACTTTCAGTGTGCAAATTTAGAGTGTGAGGCGCTTTGCAAAAACATAGATTCTTTTTACTTTCTCTTCTCCCTTGGCACTCTGAAGTACTATATGTGACCTAAGAAATCACTATAATCAATAGCAATGATACAGAACAGCAGTATCGCTAGAGCTATCAGCCCATCACTTGCACGTCAAATTAAAGTGTCACGTGTGACAGAACTGAGATTATAAGATCGCTGACCCCGATCTTTCCTGGATGTAATTTAACATGTCCTTTGACCCTTTTGCAATCACACAAACTGAGGTCATTGATATTAAGAATTCCAGTTTAAGTGCACGATTACAGAGTAACAAAAATTTGTAACCCAAATGCATGGGGCCGGATTTACTAAAAAGTGGCTCAGCGCGGTGCTGCGCCAAAATTGGCAGCTCCGCGCTGCGTCACTTTAGAAATGGAGGGATGCAATGTATTTACCAGAATATGGCGCAACCCTGTGTTTCCCCCTGCTCTGGCACTAAATTAAGCTGCCTAGCGCCAACGCAGATATCCTTGCATCATCGTGCAAGGATGTCTACGTTGAGGGGTTTGATTGTTTATGTGCAGGAAAGTGGCACTTCTGTGTGTGCTGCAGAATGCACCTTTCTGCACATAAACAATCATTTCTGGCATTTTGCTCTTTCTTTGCATGCTGCAGAATGTAACACACATAGAAAAAGCAAAGAACGAGAAGGAATAAAAGTATTTCTCCTCTATGCCCCTTGCTAATGCCACCTCTGGGGTGCTGTTCGATTTTTGCGCTCCCTCAGGTTTACGAAAACCCATAAATCTGAGACAGCGTCAAAATGTAATGGGTGATGCTGTGGCTGCATGTGGAGGGACTGTATTTACAAGGTGGCGTTAGGCCACAAAAAGTGGCTTAACACCACCTTGTAAATATGGCGCAGGACATTGCGCCACCGGAGCGCCACAAAAGGTAACGCTCTGGTGGCGCTAGGGGCTCTTAAATATGCCCCTTGGTATTTTAACAAGGGTACTGCCTTGGTATAACAAGAGCTCAGTCATCACTTACCCTGGTGCAGTCATCATATGCCTAATGCAGTTATATGTAGTTGGATTTTAAAATACCTAGGCTCAACCATTGTATGACCTGACTTTCAGTAACATTGTTCTCCTAATCTTAGCATAATTTGTCTGCAAATCATGGACTTCCAAACATAAAAATATAAGTGCTGCTATTAACAAAGTGTGCCGATTACTTAAGCCCAACTGCTGAATAGAATAGAACATTTGGGAAACAATACAATTATGCTATTTAGCATGTAATAAAGGACCACATACTGCATGATGCTTCTCCTTGACCCAATTCACTTTCCCTAGTGCATCCCCTGAAGAGCTAACCAGCCTCCAGTGCCAAGTCTTCAGTGAGTGGGGCGTTGGATCTCTTTACCACACTCGGAAATAGCATTTCCTTGACTATTTACTCTAATTAGTACCTTGAATTGCCATTGTTATTCGCTCATTTGCAAAAAATGATACTGAATTTACATACAGTATTCAAATAGTTTTAACAGAATGGACAATTATAATGCAAATACATATTTGGCTGGGTTTAGCTCCAAAACGTCTTGGTCCTGCAGCATCTTACGGCGAGAAGTACCACCGAAATAGAAGCATGGGAATTATAACCTACCTTTTTGCTACTGGATATCTGAAAACGATTTTGGGTGTCATCAGCATACATAACAGTTTCTACCACAAGTGGTGAAAAAAGAATTGCAAGTGGGTGCTTGTAAAGATTAAAGAACAAGACGAAGGAGATAGAAAGCCCGGGTGAATGCCAGAACACCACTTCTAAGGGGGTATTGATTGATACTGATCTTCTAAGAACAAGACTACCCAGGCAACGACAGTGCTGTGGACACTCACAACTGTGAACTATTTTAAAAGAATGGGATGGGATGGTGTTGAATGTTGCTGGAAAGTCGAAAAGAATCTGACAAAACACAAAAATGACATTATTCACAATTCCATGCCATCGTCTTGGTGAAAGTCGGACTGCATAGTATGAGGAGAGCATGGTGTCCTACACAAGCATGAATTCAGGCAAAGCTCCCCATTCCATCCCTTACGCCAGAAAGGGTAGGAGAGATATAGGGTAGTAATTAGAAGGGCCAGTTACATCAGGCATTAGCTCCTTTCTGTGAGTCTCTTTTTTTTAAATTTTCCTTTCGTTTTGACCTTCACATTCTCATGTTTTTTATTTCTAATGTCCCCACACTTTCTTAGCCACACCTACCTCCTTTTTTCTCTCATTTTCACTATTTGTTCTTGTCACCTTGTTAAGTTATGTCTTTCCCTTCAGCCACTAGGCGCTCAGTCCTATTAGGTTAGTTTCGTACCTAGATTACTTATAACTTCTGTGCTTGGGTGTGGTGCTCAAATGTGGCAATGGCCTACACAGGGCACTTCATCAGTCGCAATAGGATGCAACGGCCACAACGGAGAAGGTTTCCCACACAGAGAACAGTAAGATAGCAGCAGTGTGCTGGTTGTGACTCTCTGGATTGAGTGTGTAATGCTGTGTGATGTACTGCTGCTCAATGTGCACTTTGTTTTTTTATTCAGTGTACTATAAGATGGGCATTTGGCACCATTGGAATGGTGTTGATATACCGATAAAGAATTGTTGCAAACCAAAAGACGGCAGCAGTGTCAGCCCCACTGATAGGTCCAGCAGGCACTGGTCAGGTGGCAGCATTGTAGGCTTTATTCACACAAAAGCGCAACAAGGGCAGAAGGGTAAGATATCCTCACAGTGAGAAGAGTTAAACCAAAGGAAGGAGCGGTGTTAGCTTTTCTCATAAAAACAGTAGCGATACAGCACTGTGATTAATCATGCCAACTTCCTTCACATACATACACACAAATACAAAACATTAGCAGTTGTGTGGAAGCTTTCCTCGCACACAGAAATGTTATGTTATGTTACTGATGTCTGTTGAGTGCACGTACACCAGCCAGGTTCTTGGTGCTAATGCAAGCAAAACTGATCAGGCTCTTCAAGGAGCTTTAGTCATATGCTTGATTAAAGAGCTATGTTTTAGTAAATGGCTGAATTCCTAAAGCTGGGAGCTATTCTGATCTTGAGAGGGAATGCGTTCCAGAAGTCTGGAGCAATTGCTGAAACTCTGGAGCCACCTATTCTCTTCTTTTTAAACGTGGGAATTGTCAGATAATTCATATGAGCGAATTTTGAATTTGAGCTTGTGACGTGCCGATCGGAGACAGCCCTCACACAAAACCAACTTGTGCTGACACTGCCCCAGGTGCTCAGGAACATCCTGGGGCAGGGACTATTTGGATGTCCCTAACGGCCGTGACGTTGAGTCCAGGAAGCGGAAACGCGGAACCGGGAAGAGAAGAAAAGCTGGCGTCCCAGAGACGATGAGAGCGCGACGAGGAGGAAGAGGAGAGCGGTGTTGTTGGAGTGCAGACAGTTTACCCCCAGGAGAGAAGAAGACGACGAGGAGGCAGACGGAAGAACGAACTCCGCGGTGGTCCCAGGAGGCGGAGCAAGGAACCCCGCCACACTTCTGGAGAAGCGTGGCACAATCAGGTGCGTGTTGTAGGAAAGTACCATCTTGCCTGGCATGTTACCCCCATATTTCACTGTATATATGTTGTTTTAGTCTATGTATCACTGGGACGCTGCCAGGCAGGGCCCCAGTGTTCATAAGTATGTGCCCTGTATGTGTTCCCTGTGTGATGCTTAACTGTCTCACTGAGGCTCTGCTCACCAGAACCTCAGTGGTTATGCTCTCTCTGCTTTCCAAATTTGTCACTAACAGGCTAGTGACTAAATTTACCAATTCACATTGGCATACTGGTACACCCATATAATGCCCTAGTATATGGTACTGAGGTACCCAGGGTATTGGGGTTCCAGGAGATCCCTATGGGCTGCAGCATTTCTTTTGCCACCCATAGGGAGCGCTGACAATTCTTACACAGGCCTGCCAGTGCAGCCTGAGTGAAATAACGTCCACGTTATTTCACAGCCATTTACCACTGCACTTAAGTAACTTATAAGTCACCTATATGTCTAACCTTCACCTGGTGAAGGTTGGGTGCAAAGTTACTTAGTGTGTGGGCACCCTGGCACTAGCCAAGGTGCCCCCACATCGTTCAGAGCAAATTCCCCAGACTTTGTGAGTGCGGGGACACCATTACACGCGTGCACTATACATAGGTCACTACCTATGTATTGCGTCACAATGGTAACTCCGAACATGGCCATGTAACATGTCTAAGATCATGGAATTGTCACCCCAATACCATTTTGGTATTGGGGGGACAATTCCATGATCCCCTGGGTCTCTAGCACAGTACCCGGGTACTGCCAAACTGCCTTTCCGGGGTCTCCACTGCAGCTGCTGCCAACCCCTGAGAGAGGTTTATGCCCTCCTGGGGTCCAGGCAGCCCTGGCCCAGGAAGGCAGAACAAAGGACTTCCTCTGAGAGAGGGTGTAACACCCTCTCCCTTTGGAAATAGGTGAGAGGGCTGGGGAGGAGTAGCCTCCCCCAGCCTCTGGAAATGCTTTGATGGGCACAGATGGTGCCCATCTCTGCATAAGCCAGTCTACACCGGTTCAGGGATCCCCCAGCCCTGCTCTGGCGCGAAACTGGGCAAAGGAAAAGGGAGTGACCACCCCCCTAACCTGCACCTCCCAGGGGAGGTGCCCAGAGCTCCTTCAGTGTGTCCCAGACCACTGCCATTTTGGATTTAGAGGTGCTGGGGACACACTGGACTGCTCTGAGTGGCCAGTGCCAACAGGTGATGTCAGAGACTCCTTCTGATAGGCTCTTACCTCTCTTGGTAGCCAATCCTCTTTCCTTGGTCGCCAAACCTCCTTTTCTGGCTATTTAGGGTCTCTGCTTTGGGGCATTCTTCAGAAAACGAATGCAAGAGCTCACCAGAGTTCCTTTGCATCTCCCTCTTCACCTTCTGCCAAAGGATCGACCGCTGACTGCTCAGGACCCCTGCAAAACCGCAACAAAGTAGCAAGACGACTACTAGCAACCTTGTATCGCCTCATCCTGCTGGCTTTCTCAACTGTTTCCAGGTGGTGCATACTCTGGGTGCCTCCTCCCTGCACCAGGAGCTCTGAAGAAATCTCCTGTGGGTCGACGGAATCTTCCCCCTGCTAACGCAGGCACCAAAAGACTGCATCACCGGTCCTCTGGGTCCCCTCTCAGCCTGACGAGCTTGGTCCCTGGAACTCAGCAACTCTGTCCCTGTGACTCCCACAGTCCAGTGACTCTTCAGTCCAAGTTTGGTGGAGGTAAGTCCTTGCCTCCCCACGCTAGACTGCATTGCTGGGTACCGCATGATTTGCAGCTGCTCCGGCTCCTGTGCACTCTTCCAGGATTTCCTTAGTGCACAGCCAAGCCTGGTTCCCGGGCATTCCTTCCTGCAGTGCACAACCTTCTGAGTTGTCCTCCGGCATCATGGGACTCCTTTTGTGACTTTGCATGGACTCCGGTTCACTTTCCTTCCAAGTGCCTGTTCAGGTACCTTTGCGGGTGCTGCCTGCTTCTGTGAGGGCTCCCTGAGTTGCTGGGTGCCCCCTCTGTCTCCTCCTCCAAGTGGCGACATCCTGGTCCCTCCTGGGCCACAGCAGCACCCAAAAACCTTTACCGCGACCCTTGCAGCTAGCAAGGCTTGTTTGCGATCTTTCTGCGCGGGAACACCTCTGCAAGCTTCATCACGACGTGGGACATCCGTCTCCAAAGGAGAAATCCCTAGCTCTCTTCTTTCTTGCAGAACTCCAAGCTTCTTCCATCCAGTGGCAGCTTCCTTGCACCCTCAGCTGGCATTTCCTGGGCTCCTGCCCACTCTCGACACTGTCGCGACTATTGGACTTGGTCCCCTTATCTTACAGGTACTCAGGTCTGGAAATCCACTGTTGTTTCATTGCTGGTGTGTGTTCTTCCTGCAGAATCCCCCTATCACGGCTTCTGTGCTCTCTGGGGGTAGTAGGTGCACTTTACATCTACCATTCAGGGTCTTGGGGTGGGCTATTTTTCTAACCCTCACTGTTTTCCCAGCAACCCTCTACAAGCTCACATAGGTTTGGGGTCCTTTCGTGGTTCGCATTCCACTTTTGGAGTATTTGGTTTGTGTTGCCCCTATACCTATGTGCTCCTATTGCAATCTACTGTAATTCTACACTGCTTGCATTACTTTTCTTGCTATTACTTACCAAATTTTGGTTTGTGTACATATATCTTGTGTATATAACTTATCCTCATACTGAGGGTACTCACTGATATACTTTTGGCATATTGTCATAAAAATAAAGTACCTTTATTTTTAGTAATTCTGTGTATTGTGTTTTCTTATGATATTGTGCATATGACACCAGTGGTATAGTAGGAGCTTTACATGTCTCCTAGTTCAGCCTAAGCTGCTTTTCCATAGCTACCTTCTATCAGCCTAAGCTGCTAGAAACACCTCTTCTACACTAATAAGGGATAACTGGACCTGGCACAAGGTGTAAGTACCTCTAGTACCACTACAAGCCAGGCCAGCCTCCTACACGTGTCCATACCAAAATGAGGGTAACCAGGGTGGCGGAAGGACGGGAGGAGCAGGAATAATAACCAAGGGGGAGTGGGTGGCAGGAATAACGAAAAAGAGAAGGAATACGGGCACTGAAAGGGCACAACCCCGATAAAAGAAGGCACTGAGGTATAAATCCGCTACATTACAAAGTCCTACAGTAGTTATAGCACCGAGAGGAAGGGCCTCAGCAACAAACCACCTAAAGAGCAGCAAAGGAAGGAGAAGGGGCTATAAGAGGAATGAATACATGAAAGATAGAGAAGGCAGTAAGAGGACAGTAAAGGCTACGCAAATGAAGGGAAAGCCAGTATAGCAGAAGATAGTAGCGGAAGAAAAGAGTCACAGAATCCTAGAGAGGAAAGAGACAAGAGAAAGAGAGAAATAAAGGACCCAGTAACAACCGGAACAGAGAAAAGGAAGAGAGAAAGAGAGCAAGACATATGAAAGACAGAGAAGGAAGGAAAAGAAGAGGTAGAGAAGGAAAAGAGACAGACAGAGAATAAAACCACTTACCGATACTTCTCTTGTTCTTCTCCACGCATGCGCTTCCTGGGAGCCCTGAAAGAGAAGAAAAGAACATAGAAGAGGTGAAGATCCAGGGAAACGAAACAGAAGCTATCCAGGAAACAATACAAGAAACACAGAGAAAGACCTATTCGTCACTCCACTATATTCTTCAATAAATCACATTCGTAATCTAATCCAGAGCTTCGTGTCGCCCTTTAACCCGGCCAACCACAGAGCTGTTATAAAGGATGGGATTCTTCAATTGAGGGTTTTGAAGATGATACAACCAGTTTTAAAAATAGTCATTTGTTCCATCAGGAACCAGTGGAGTTTTCGCATCAAAGGGGTTGTCTTGTAGGCTCTCATTATCTTAATGTGGCTACTGGATTTGGGCCGCAGAATCACCTGAATTGTAGGGAACTGAGTCCAATCCCACACCATGTGACAACTGTCGGCCTAATCTGGGTTCACAGCTAACTAGCAGTGCCTCGATTCTAACCTGCAGGAGGGATGATTGTGGCAACCAGGCGCATGACAAAAATGACTCCTCAGGGAAATTGTGCTCAATCAGATCTCAACCTTTTCTCTCAGTTACATTACTCTCACATATGCAAAGAAAACAGAGGCAGAGAAAGGTTCAATAAGGTTTATTGAATTAGCTGCATCTTATACGAAATGGCATGAATTGCAATAACTGAGATGATAAAACACGCTAGAAGCAAAATGGTGACAAGAGTGACACACAGAAAAAGTCCCGCCATACAGTTACTAGGAGTAATTTATGTGGTTCCTACCTAAATTATGTTAGAGCATAGTGTAGTAAGCCCTCATCCACCTTTCAGGTGTCCCTGCTGGGAAGACATCATCCCCCATACCTTAGCAACGAAGCCCTGTTGTTTAGAAGGACACCATCCCCATGTAGGCCAGGGGTCCGGTAGTCTAAACAAGCAGCTGTAGCGAAGGCAATCAGCAATCAGCATGCGGTCGTGGTCATCTGGCTGGAATCTCCCTCTAACATGTATGGGGCAGAGAAGTGTTTTTATAATAAAACTGCTAATGTTCTGAGAAAATGTCCCCATTTAAGGATGTGTATTTTTCTGTGAATGTTGGAGACACAGCGTACAACTTTGCTGGCAACTCTATATGGCTGCAACCTTGAGGAAAATACAAAGTGAAAAGAATGTCTTGCTAGAAATGCAATGATTTCCTAGGTGAAAGAACAACTAGATAAAGAAAATAAAACTGCACCGCAAATGTGGCCTATGCTAGAAAAATAGAATGAAGCTGAATAAAATGTAACTGGGCTAAAGTGCACAAGTGGCAAGTCTAGTTGCTAAAATAACATGTCTAAAACATGACTAAAATTGCTAAACAACACCCTTCCCTTGCCGGTTTGAAGGTGGTGAAAAAAGCCTAAAATTAAAAACATAAAAGCACTAAAAAGCTATAATTAGGACATGTACACATGAATGTCAATGATGACAAGTTAAAAGACACTCGAGCATTGGAAATATTAAAAAGGGGCAATTTAAAACTGTTAGAAATGGGGTCTCTGGTTGGCAGTCAGTTTGCACTCTGTCCAAACAGGGACACTCACTCTACTTACGGTAAGGGAGATAAACACCTAGGATAACCCATGCACACCTCCTTGATAGCTTGGCACAAACAGTCAGGCTCATCTCAGAGACAATGTGTAAAGTATTTGTACCAGCACACACAGTATTATAGTGAAAACTCCACACAAAGGACTCAACACCAGGTTAAACAAATAGCCAATATTTATTGGAGTAACACAAGACCAAAACAACATAAATCCAACTAACATAAGCAAAGTTATAATTTTGAAAAGATTAAACTTCAATATTACACTTAGAAATACAAATGCTTTAAATTGGTGACATCATGGCGTTGTGTGACAGTCATTCCCAACAATCCGACACTAAATGGCACTGGTCACAGAGGACCTCCAGGTACAGTACCTTGTGAAAATGAGGAAACAAGTCATGGATGGAGGCGTTGCTGGATCTGGTGTGGCATCAGTTCTGGTGCTGCGGAGCGAAGGAGCGGAGGTGTCGGTACGAGGTGTTGGGTCCTTGCTGCAGAGCTGTGGAGGTGAGGCGGCATCGGTGTGAAGCATTGGATCCATGCACTTCCGGCAGGGTCGATATATGGTGGTCACGACATGGTGTAGCAAAGTCAGGTGTCACGCACGTTGGTGACACAGCACTTCGGCAATCGCAGCATCAGGGATTTCAGTGAGGCTGCGGTGGCATCGGGCCTGTCGGGTCATCGCACTCCAGTGAGGACCACGGTTTCAGTCGAAGGCAGCATCGCAGGATCTGGCAGCTGCATCAGTCCGGAGTCGTCCAAAGTCGGTGCACTTAGTTCTTCTTGGTTTTTCACCAGCTTCTCCGTTAAAGGGCCCAGGAACTGGATTAGGTACCACTTGGCAGGGTAGGAGTCTCAGCAGAGAGTCCAGGTTCTGGTAGAGGAAGTTGTTGGTGGCCTTGATGCTACGGAACAGGGGTCAAGCTCAATCCAAGCCCTTGGAGACACTTCACAGCAGGAATATACCACAAAGTCCAGTATTTGTCCTCTTTTAGACAGAGGCAGCAACTGCAGGCCAACCCAGCAAAGCACAGTCACAAGCAAAGGGGCAGTACTCCTCCAGTTCTTCTCCTTGGCAGAGGTTCCTCTTGGTTCCAGAAGTATTCTGAAAATCTGGGGTTTTGGGTCCACTACTTATACCCCTTTCTGCCTTTGAAGTAGGCAAACTTCTAAGGAAAGATCCTGCCTTGCCCAGGCATGGCTCCAGACTCACACCAGGGGGTTGGAGACTGCATTGTGTGAGGGCAGGCACATCCCACTCAGGTGTAAGTGGCTACTCATCCCTCTACTCCGGCCCAGATGACCCATCAGGCTATGCAGGCTACACCTCAGCTCCCTTTGTGTCACTGTCTAGAGAGGATTCACAAACAGCCCAACTGTCAGTCTGACCCAGACAGGAAATACACAAGCAGGCAGAGTCACAGAATGGTATAAGCAAGAAAATGACCACTTTCTAAAAGTGGCATTTTCAAACTGACAATTTAAAAAGCAACTTTACCAAAAGGAAACTGCACTGTAAAGGCAATCCCCATGTTAACCTATGAGAGAGATAGGCCTTGCGTCAGTGAAAACTGAATGTGGCACTATTTCACAGTCAGGACATGTAAAACACATCACTACATGTCCTACCTTTAACATACACTGCACCCCGCCCATGGGGTTACTTGGGGCTTAGGGGTGCCTTACATGTAGAAACATTGAACTTTTGCAGTTTAAAACTACACACACAGACACTGCAGTGGCAGGTCTGAGCCATGTTTACAGGGCTACTCATGTGGGTGGCACAATCAGTGCTGCAGGCCCACTAGTAGCATTTGATTTACAGACTCTGGGCACCTCTAGTGCACTTTACTAGGGACTTACTAGTACATCAGATATGCCAATCATGGAAAAGACAACTACACATGCAGTTTACAGAGAGAGCACTTGCACTTCAGCACTGGTCAACAGTGGTGCAAAAAGAATCATAGTTAAAAGTCAGTGTCATTTTTAAAATCGTCAATTACATCCAGGACAATTGAAGCCAGGAAATGTTCCACTTTGGCAAGGAGTAAGAAAGTCAAATCATTGCCAAGGAAAACCAGGGAACACTCATGTTCCAAAGCCTGAGCTCAAGCTGAGGCAGCAGCATTCCATGTTGTGCCCAATGTTGAGTTAAGAGCTGCATGATCCACAAACTCATAAACAGCTTCCCATATCAAATGCACTCTCAACACGCATGTCTGGTAATGAGCCCTTAGCGTGAACATCAACAGATCAGCGTCCAATGAAAGTAAGCACTGCATAGAAAGACAGACTTTTGGTGAACTGTAGAAAAGGCACCAAAGACATTGAAACACGGGCTGCACACAATCCAAAACTGGTGTGAATGACAGGGACCAGTTGCACTACAGTTCTTCCAGGAGTGGTGCTCCGAAATACTGCATCATGCATTCACGATACAGTTGCGCTGGTGGAAGCGCTTTCAGTCCTCCTTGTTGTGAAGGGACAGCCATTGCGAATAAAAATAGCAACAGCAAGATACCACCTATTATAGCCAATGTAAGCGGAAATCCCCCGAACATAATCAAAAGAATTGGGTGTATGGCTGAAGGTATTAAGCCAAATATAGAGGAAAAGGTGTGAACGAAACCAGAACGAACAGCCTTAAAGAAATGTGCAATCCCAGTAGTACTGGATGCGTTAAATATTCCTAAATATTAAATAAAGTTTGTACCTAAAAGGGTCTGTATTTCTGCAGAAGACCTCTCAACTTGAAGCTCTTAAGTCTTGCGTGCAGAAGTAAGTGACACATGTTTTTGAAACAGTAAAGCCTTGAGTATGAGTCTGCTCAACTTGTCAAAATTCACATTCAATGTAGAAATGTGAGGCCAAATATCTGCTACTTTTGTCTGTTGTGTAGGAGGAAAAAGAGCATTTCCGCAACAGGTGACAATTTGGGATACCAAACGACATAAGCTATTCTGGCTCACATTCCACAACAGCTCCCACTGTTAAGGAGCACATAGCTTCCATTCTAGTGCACCTGGAATGCAGCTGTAATCAAGGGGACTGAAACTCCCTTTAGATAGCAAGCTAAGTTCGCTGCCCAAGCGTTACACGCCTCGTGCAAGGACAGCTGCTTACATACCATGGAATGGCTCACAGAAGTCTTGCATTCACTGCCGCTAAGAAAGACCTCTTTCATGCCATTGAAAGATTTGTACGAAAAGGGAAGCTCCCCACCTAGTGTATGTAACTATCTCCTATCCTTTCATATTTGCCTACTGGAATGTTTCTCGCAGTATGTGAATCGAAATGTTGAAATAGGCAGATTAATCACCCTGTGTATTAACCATTCAGCTGAAGGTATTTCAGCCACAGTAAAAGGCAATGTTTCTGATTTCCCAATGTTCAGGTTGACAGAAGTTGCTTCCTTCTTAGCCATTATTTGATGTTGTTGCGTTAAATTAAATGTTGAAAATATGCCCCTTGCGTTAACATATTTTTCAAGGAACGTGACGTGCTTTCAGTGTTTGTAGTGTCTCACCGAACTGTATAATGGACCTGAGTGGGCTCTGTCCATGTTGTAAGGATGACATGTTGCTTTGCACTATGTCTATTGCAGAACATACAATGTTGTTTAAAGTGTATATGTGGTCTGACAAGGTGTTAATCCCATTATCTACAACGTATAATGCTTTCTGTAAGTTGTCCTGATATTTGCCTTAACTGGGCAGCACTTCTTGTTGGGAAAGTTTTCAAATGCTATATACTGCATATAAGAAGCACTTTCTACATTGTCTTCTGGGGCCTAACAGGAAATCCTGCAAATCTGTATTGTTAGAAAGGAGCCTGAGGTGTTCTTTAACAGCATCAAGTGAGTAAGCGTTTAACCATTACTGGCATAATTTCCCTACACTGTATGTTGTTACTATACCTGAATGTTCTGATGACACATAGCGAGGGTCTGACCTATTTGTTCTAAGCCCCCGTGGAGTTTACATCCTGCATGACCACCATTTGTATGAACTGGACACAATACCCACCCACCAGGATGTAAAAGTGATGTGTTAAATGTTATATTTTGGACCCACTCATCGATCTGATCTTCAGTTGCATTAATGTATTTTTGCAATTTGTAGAATTTAGCAGGGGCAGGGATACTGAGCGCATTCAAGTTTCTAATTTTTGCCAAGCCTAAACAACTTGTCTATTGTACTGTTTCATTTAAAAATATCATTTGAACAGGTATCAGTCATGCTCTAAATAAAGCTTCCTTTCCTTATGTGCCAATTTGTAGTTCACCGCACACTTTTTAAGTCAATCCACTTCAACTAATATTCATAGTCTTCTATAGCCAACCAGGAAATAAAGTAGTCAGAATAAATCAATATTGTATAAGTTACTTAAATATGTTGACTTTTCATCACAGGCAATTTAAAATAATACCACTCAGCATTTTAACATTGTGTCCAGAAAAATATGCAAACTTTTCAGAATACATTTTGGAACTCCCCACTGGCAGGGTTTGGACAGTGTTCCCACTGTGTATAATTAAAAATAGTATTTGGGGTTCTTGCTCTGTGAATGTAACAACTCCAGGTGTTATTACATTGTTCATGGAAAGTTTAAATACATATAGAATTTGGATGACCTCTGTGGGGTCATATATATCAAATGGTACTTTATCCCAAACAATCCCATCAGGAATAAATATAGATGAAATGTTCACCAGGGACAAGTCTCTGCGGACATATGGGAGGAAAACTGTGGTTTTAGAACCTCATCCACCAGTATGACTGTAGAGCGTTCAGGAAGATAATAACCATGTATTAATAAGAAAAAGACGATGACAAACCCAATCCAAAGGAGGAAAGCAAGTACAATTAATAAGAGCCATAGATAGTTCCATGGAATAATAAAATAGTTAATTGTGAGGCAAATTATCAGCTTACGTGCCCTTGACAGTTCTGTTGCAGAAGAGGCAGATGAATTGGTGAAAGTGTAATTGAAGTTGTGCAAAAACTGGAGCTGTGTTTAGAAGGGGAGAGCTGGCAGAAGTCTCCCTCTGTGATTCATAGACTATATGGTGTATGCTAAAAAAATAAAATGAAGCTGAATAAAATGTAATTGGGCTAAAGTTCAAAAGTGGCAGGCCTTAAATAACATGTCTAAAAACATGGCTAAAATAGCTGTACAACAGGGTAATGTAGCAGTGTCTGAGTTATTGGAAAATGAACCAAGCTGCCTGGTTCTGGACAATTTGGCACCTACGATTGATTCATTTTGGGAGACCCAAGTAGATAGAGTAAGCATAATCTATTCTGGAGTTTTAGTGGGGCCAGGCCTATTAAAGAGAAATTAATCTAGTAATGGTCAGACCACACATAAGGGAAGACCGTAAGGTTAGACAAAGATAAGCTAGTGGACCATACTTAGTCTAGTGTGTGACCTTTGATGTGAGTGGGTGAAAACACATGTTGTTCAAGGTTTAGGCAGCTGAGCAGATCAGGTAAATCTGTGGCTTGTTGCCTTTCATTTTCCTCATTTGACCAGTAGCTGAGGTCACCAGTTGGCAGTATGTTTGCATGATCAATGACTAAAGGGGAAATTGACTCAGTAAGAAGTTCTGGAAAATGCTGCATTTAACCCAAAGGTTTGTGTATATAAGAATGAATGCAAGGGGGGCAATTGTAGAAATAAGTTTAATCATAAGGCTGTCAACAGCTGGAATGTTAAGTGAGGTAAATTTGGTGAAAGTAAGGTGTTTCTTAATTGCTGCTGCAATGCCTCCAGCTATTTTACCTGCAGGTCTGATGGCTTGGAGTAGATAGTAGCCTTCAGGTAGGGCAGCTAGGCAATCTGGATTCATCAGTAAGCCATGTTTCAGTTAAGAGCAGAATATCAGGTGATTCAGAGTTTAGAAAGTAGAAAAGGATCGAGCACTGAGGTAGGTAACCATTGGCTGGTTGGTATTAGGCCTTTAGGTAGCAAGATTAGAATTTCTAACTTAGGGGACAAAATAGGGTTCAGTTGATCTGGTCAGGATTGCAGTTGGAATATTGTTATTTGGCAGTCCTAATTTGTGTAGTATAGGCAAGAGTAGGAGGTCTAATTGATAGCCTACCATATGAAGGGGTCTGAGGTTATCTGAACATAGGTACGTTTTTAGGCATAGTGGCTGAACCCGCCAATTGCAGATGGGCGCAGACGGGCTTGCCTTTGGTGCACATTTGGCAAGCCACTCGATAAAAGCTAGATTTTAGCAATAAAGTTCTTGTTTTAAAAGTAATATGTGATGCCCTGTTTCTTTAGGAATCACTAAAGTGAGGCTTGTACAATCGCACTTACTAGAGCGTCCCTGCAGGTACTTTCATTAAATAGCCAGAGAGCTCTGACTGGCTCCACCCACCTCGGTGCTGATTGATTCACCCTGATTCGCAGTCCAAGGTGCAAAGTAACACGAGTGAAAAATGGATTTTAGCAAATTTAAAGAGCTAGATTTTAGCAATAACGTACTTGTATTAAAAGTAAGGTGCAATGCCCTGTTTCTTCAGAGATCATTAAAGTGCGGATTGTGTGTTCGCAGTTACTGGCGCTATCACGCACCTGCTTTCAGTAAATGGCTGGGAGGTTCTAACTGGCTCTGCCCACCTCAGCGCTGATTGGTTCCTCCTGATTCCCCATCCAAGGTGCAAAGTAGCACAAGTTAAAACTGGATTTTAGCAAACTTAAAAGATATAGTTTAGCAATAAAGTGTTTGTTTTAAAAGTAAGGTTTAACACCCTTTTTCTTCAGGAATCACTAAAGTGTGAGTTGTACATTCGCAGTTTCCGGTGCATCTGCACAGTTACTTTCACTGAACAGCCGCAGAGCTCTGGCTGACTCTGCCCACCTCGGTGCTGATTGATTCTTCCTTATTCCCAATCCAAGGTAAAAAGAAGCACAATTAAAAACTGGATTTTAGCAAATTTAGAAGCTAGATTTTAGCAATAAAATACTTGTCTTAAAAGTAAAGTGCCCTGCTTCTTCAGGAATCACTAAAGTGCGGCTTGTGCATTCGCAGTCACTGGCGTATTCACACAGCTGCTTTCATTAAATGGCCGGGGAGCTCTGACTGGCTCGGCCCACCTCAGCACTGATTGGTTCTCCCAACATCCATTACAAGGTGCAAAATAGCGTGGTTAAAAACTTGATTTTAGCAAACTTAAAAGCAAAATTTTAGCAATAAAGTGTTTATTTTAAAAGTGAGGTTCAATGGCCTGTGTTTTTCAGGAATCACTAAAGCGTATCTTGTGCTATGTCATAGTATGGACAGCAGGTATGAAAACCAACTTCACATACCACATACAGTACAGGCATGAGCTTTATAGAAGCTCCTTTCCAGGACAGAGGAAGAAATCGCACAGTAAGCAATTGTATAAATCTCCATCATACAGCTTTAGGGTGCAGCAGTGGAAGCTTTCTTTGCAAAATAAGTACAGGACTAGCATGTTAAATCTCTCTCACACAAAACAGGAAATACACAAGCAGCCGCCTGGGAGATCAACGTTTGAAACATCAACAGCACATGGAACGAACAATCACCAGTGCAACTGATGCAATATGGAAACCAACATAGCAGACCTCCCTCACAGAAAACAAGTATAATATCACACCACCAAACCAATCTGACCTCAGAGAAAGGTACAGTACAGTACATTAACAAATCATCACTTCACACTAACAAATCATCACTTCATCCCTTTAGGAACGCGGAATTTTGTCCGTACTATTAATAATCACAGGAGTGATATAATAATATAATCAACAATAGATATATCGTGTGTCTTAACATTACTCATTTTAAGTGGAACATCTAAATCGTATTATTGAAGGTGCATTAACATTAGAAGAGTAGTAATTCATATAGATGTGTGTTCTAATGTTGACTTTAGCATTTTGTACTGTAATACTTTTGCACATTTATATTTATGTACTTTGACTGTGGAAATATGGTGAACTTGAATATGACCGCATTTCATTCATAATCATGTTGCAATTATAATTTAAGATGCCTGTATAATCAGGTATTTTGAATGTGCATTCAAATGCCATGTTAAGATAGCATAACCAAAGGCCTGAAATGTTGGTTTCATGTGTTAACCTCCAATATGAAGTTTTGCTCCCATTGTAATATTCTTTATTTGCAGGTGCTTATATTTGAGTCGAAAGTTAATAAAAGGCATATTGTGTATCTGAGATAGTGGGGTACAGGATGATATTTTGGTAAGGGACAAAGGCGTGCTGACAAACTGAGAAGAAAAGTTTGTGTATCAAGATCCAAGAGACACTTAAGGTCGTCCTGATGTTTAATACTTGGGATGAGAACTCGATGGAAGTTGCCAATCTGAACTGTGCAAGTCCAGTAAAGAGACTGTGCAAGGATATGTAAAACTATGGGTGTTGATGACGTGGATTTCTTGAAGATTCTGGAGGTTTCATCTATTTAGGTAAGAGCAGATTCTCTTTAGCCTCTGATGAGAGCAGATTCCCCTTGAAACTTGGAGGGCTTTTGATCCCTCTACTCTTTATTCCTTTGTGTGGCTTTATGCTATGCAACAACGTAATATCAGAACTTTTACTGAGGTTTCTGCTATGCCTACACTTTAGGGGTCCTGGCTAGCAGGATCCCAGTGAGACAGGCAAAAACAAACATACACACAAGTAAAAATGGGGGTAACATGCCAGGCAAGATGGTACTTTCCTACACTTTAGTACAATGGTTCCCAACCTTTTGACTTCAGTGGACCTCCACTTTATCATTACTGGAACCCAGGGACCCCCACTGAATCATTATTGGAATCTGGGGACCCCCCACTAAATCATTACTGAAAGCTGATGATCTAATCTGTTAATATTATTTAAATTTCTAAGCAGTCGCAAACCCCCTGAGGAGGCTTTGCGGACCCCCAGGGGTCCCAGGACCACAGGTTGTGAACCCCTGCTTTAGTGTGTCACCTTAAGTGGGAGGGGTATGCCCAGATGTGGGACTTGTGCAAAAAGTACAGATGATGGACAGAATACTGAAGAAATCAAATGTACAGTCATAGATCTGTGTTGAATCCATTGTTTTATGCTTGTCATGTCATTCCAGTTTGCACCCAGCCACACGCAGATCATCTCAACCCTGCTTCCCCATGGGAACGGTCCAGCCCGAACTGCCAGGCCAGGTCCTCCCTGGACCGGAAACAAGCATCCTGGGACCGGTTTTGGGGTAACACCCCTCATCAGCCACGCTAGATTGCATCTGGTGGAATAGCAAGCCTGGGACCCACATCTGGGCATATCCATCCTACTTGGGGCGACAAATACAAAAAGAACAGATGATGGATAGCATACTGAAGAAATCAAACATTCCCCCCCAGCCACAGATCTCAGTTAATTTCATTGTTTTTTTGCTTGCCATACCATTCTAGTTTGGACCCAGCCATACACAAATCAGTCTTAACCCTACTTTCTATCAGGGCAGTCCAGGCAGAACTGCCTGCCCAGGTCCTCCTTGAACTAGAAACAAGCCTCCTACGACCGGTTTCGGGATATTGCCCCTCATTAGTCAGACGAGCTTGAATCTGGTGGCATAGCAGGCAAGGGACCCACGTCTGGGCATACCCTTCCCGCTTGGGGTGAAAAAATGCAAAAAGAATAGATGATGGATGGAATGCTGAATAAATAAAACATTTGTTCTGAGTCACAGATCTGGGATATATACATCATTTTTTTGCTCACCATGCCATTCCAATTTGGACCCAGCCATATGTAAATCAGTCTTATCTTTGCTACCTGTGGGAACAGTCCAGCCGGAACTGTCAGGCCAGGTCCTCCCTGAACTGGAAACTAGCATTTCAGGACCGGTTTTAGGGTATCACCCCTCATCATCGAGGCTAGCTTGAATCCAGTGGCATAGGGAGCATGAAATCCACGTCTGGGCATACCCTTCCCACTTTAAGCGACAAATGCAAAAAGAACATATGATGGACGGAATGCAGAACAAATCAAACATTCACCCCCAATCACAGATCTGGGTTAAACCTCCCAGTGAGGTATAGCTTGGATATTACGGCACAGTGAGCAAGGGTCCCATGTCTGGACCCTTATGCTGCCGCCATGCAGCTGTTTTCTGTTCTTGTTGTCGATTCAATCCAACCAGTTCAGAGTGCCCAGTAACCCCTCCATTCTACCTTTGTTCATCCTCTTTCTGTCCCTGCTTTGCCACTCTTCAGCAGTTCAGTGTCTGGCAGCCTCTCTCATAGTGGTAGCTACATTCCTGAACGACAATTCACCAAAATGCCAGGGGTAGCAGAAGTGACATCACATGCCCTTTAACCTTCAATTTCACACACACATGCATTCTTACACATTTACACTTACACACATACTCTCTCTCTCACATAAACACACACTCACCCTCAAGCATGCACACAACATACATTAAAGCACTTTTGTTACTTACCTCAAATGCCAGGGTAGGGCACATTCCAGCTAATTGTACTCCATTTTTATTACACTAGCAGTGAATAATGAAACATTATTCACTATTAGTGTAATAAAAACATTGAAAGTAAACAGTGGAGCCCCAACAGACATAAATGACCAGCGGCATCTGTGATCTTGGCGCTGATTTTGCCACCTCTGAGGCCGTGGGTCGCCAAGACAGTGCCAGAGGTCGCAAAGGGCAAACCAGGGGTCGGAGCAGTGACTCCTGGTGACCCCCAAATGACGTCAATGGCTACATTGGTTGATATTCTGCTGTGTTGTCTTTCTGCTCCTCCTGCTCTCACACGCTTGTCCACATTGCAACTTTCCTGCACAATGATGACTGCCCATGTATGGCTCCAACCCTTCCACACCACTGGCTGCTCATTTTCTGCTTACCCCACCTCACCAGGTGCCCATTTGCTACTGTCCACACTGCTTGCTGCCTGTTGTGTGGTGCTAGCACAGATATACTAATTAGAAAGTTATTAATGAATGTTTATGTATTTTGAACGTAAAAGATAATTAACAAAGAAAAATAATGTGCAAGTTTAGAAATGTGCCCTCGAACAGTGGCTACCAAGATTCATGAATTGTATTAAAAAAATGACAAAAAATATGTGGAACATTGAAACTATATTAAAATGTAGTAGTATGTCTTATTAATTAAGAGATATAAGTAGTAATATGTCAAATCAAGAGATATAACATATGTTTTGCATTATATTGTAGAGTTTAACTTAGCTAAAGTTGTGGCCTAGTTGTGCTAAACCTCATGTAGAAGATGAATATTAACTTTCAGTGTAGAAATGCTGATGTGCTGAACTGACCATGATCTGCTTATTGTTTTAATATAATCTGCTCAGCTAAAATCCTATGCGTGAACCGACGGCCTGGAGATGATGGAATCAAATTTGTAGCAAGAACTGTTTAAAGCATTCAGAGTGGACTTTCCCAGGACTTGAACAATGGAGACACTGACTGGAGAAGAAGATGCAACACTTTCGATTCCTGACGAGCCGGATGATGAGAACATTGTACAGTGAACCAATCGACATCCTGAGATCTGTGTAATATTAGAATTCGTAGATTTGGAAAATTAAAACTATTGGGTAGAGTCATAACTGGTGATTAATTTACCAATTTGGAATTGGGGAATAGGCTGGGTGACTTTGGTATAATGATGCGACAGAGGGAAAAGACTCCAGACCCTATTCCGAAATTGATGCGATATTGGGGAGAAGAGATTTGAGATTCTGTCTTTGGGCTCATACCCTTTGAGAGCCTGGTGCAATGCTGATCGATTGATGACCTGAAGACGAAGACTGACTTTGTTGCTGATCCAGACTGTGGATAGGTAGCTATGACAATGTGACTGAATTACCTTTTGTGCCTTTTCTTTCTAGGTATCAACTGCGCTGGCTAATAGTTTTCTTTTTTAGCTATATGTTTTCCAAATTTATGTTCTAAAATGGTTTCGCATTAAGTCCCACATGCTAATGCTAATTTGGGTTGGGTGAGGTTCCTATTCTAAGGACGTCAACATATACAGTAACAAATGATTGATGGACTGATTTGCCGAACTCTGCTGCTCATGTTGACGTATTTACCTTCGATTCATATGTTGACTTTTGCTTTAAAATGTATTCTGTCTCAATTTTTGCTTAGATTATGTTACTGGGAGTTACTAATGAATTAATGTGATTCAAATAAAGTTTTTGAATTAATCACATGATTTTGTACTGTAATCAATAGGAAAATAAAATTGCTAAAATGTATATTGAGTTGACTGTTGATTATTGATTAGCTTAACAGTTATTGACTTGGTGTATTGATTATTGAAAACATTGGTCACTCTGTAGCTGGGATACTCCATGCGAATCAAAAGGTTCATCGACCTATACGCGTCCCCTTCTAAGTTTACTTATTAAGGACCAGGCGCGCTAGCAGTCTTTGGTAGCAGCTTGATGGTTAGTTTCCTTGGAGGACTAGTTATGTGGTGACCGATGGTTATGGTGGTAGTTTGAGTTAGGTTAATTGTTCAATATTATTGTGATTTGGATTTTGTTTTTCGATATCGAAATTGTAGCAAGGACGATGTTCCCTTAAGCCCAGAAATGACTTTTCCAGATCCTGGATCCTGTTAGTAAAGTTGGGTATGTGCTCGGCGTTTTAGTGATAGTGTTTAGTGGTAGGTTGCCCTTGCAAAGGCTTATGCATATCGCAGGTAAATTGTGACGTATGTGAGGCAAGGTAGGGAGTCTGCGTACTCCAGGTAAAGTTTAGTAGGAGTGTGCGTACTCTGCAGTATGAGAGTAGGGAAGTTGTCAAACTTCAAATGTGCGTGGTGCTTTGTGCTCACAAATTGTCCACGTGGTTTTTGGTGATGTACGGACCCTGCGTGGTTTAAGACTCCGGAGTATATTGACAAGTGTAGGAGACACTTGGTTATATGATGAAATCTGTCTGGTTTAGTAGGTTGATAAGTCATGGTCAACAAGTCGGTGTGTAAGTTAAGTGAGTGAGAGAAATTTCAACTGAGATTTGGCAAGCCCTATGTGCACCAGGACAGACCCATTGATCAGTTGAGAGTAAAATTTGCGGGCTGAATTTTGCTTGCAAATGTGGGACACTGAGAAAGAGGAAAAGCTGGATGAGCGAAAGGGCCACCAGTGACAATCCATAAGGTCTCTGAAGCGATTGTGTACCTTCCTGTAGTAAACCAGCAGGGTTGTTTTGGTTATTGTTTTTTGGTTAGTGCTCGCAATAATTTGCATCAGTTTTGTGTGAGTCAAAGATTAGGAGGACGAGCCGCAAGACTTTGTCAGCCGCAGTGTGTGAGTGTGACGTCAGAGTGAGCTGCGGTGGGATAGGTTGGTTAGTGAGAAGAGTCGCAAGCGGATTGGCAGCCATCCGTGAGAGGCAATTGGTTAAGAAAATGGGTGAAGGGAATCTTGGAAGTAAAAGTAATTTCCTGATCTGATTCGAATACACAAAAAATAGAAAAGATTAAGTCTTTCAAAGTGTTTAAGAGTGCCATAAAGGGTGATACATACATTAAGGTGACAGTGGGGAAGCCTACCCCACCAATAAATTCTCCGGCTTATATTGTGATGGAGGAGCGAGGTGTTGCGCCATGTCTTTGGTTAAAGCAGTGGTGCAAATTTACAGAGAAACAGGGAACTTTAGCGTTTCCAGAGCATGGAACGTTTAATTTGAGAATTTTGGATCAGTTATGGATGATGTTGTAAGAGACAAAGCCTCTTCCGAAATCAGCACAGTTTGAGGCATTAGCAGTTTGGGAGCTCATAGCGAGCAGCAGCAAGAGAAAAAATTCCATAGAAGAATAAGGAAGGTAGAGAAGTCTCTAGCAGAAGCGAGATGGGATTGGGAACAGAAGAGGTGGAGATTGGCCACACTGCAGGATGTTAAGTTGTTTACTGCTATCACAGGGGAAGATGAGGTAGAAGGGAAGGAGGAGACTAGAAAAAACGAAAAGAGTTTGTCAAGGAGTAAAAAGAAGAAAAAGTCTTACATAGTAGAAGAAGATTCAGATGTTGAGGATCTTATGACTCAGATGATGAGGGACAGACCTCCAACATATCTGGTGCATGAGAGGGATCCGAGTACTAGTACTGCCCCAACTGCCCCAGCCCAAGTGTTGGGGATCGTGGGACCAGTGGAAACAGATAAGGGACAAGTAGGAGGGGTAGTGCAGAGTACTCCTAATGTGGTGACTACTTCCGTAGTCCAGGTGCAGATGCGTCCAACACCGGTACAGAGAATTTATCCAGAGATACCAATTCTTGAGACAACCACG
Organism: Pleurodeles waltl; assembly: GCF_031143425.1. Taxonomy (NCBI): domain Eukaryota; kingdom Metazoa; phylum Chordata; class Amphibia; order Caudata; family Salamandridae; genus Pleurodeles; species Pleurodeles waltl. Next base: position 1,227,929,152 of record NC_090440.1, on the reverse strand, counting down.
AACTTAGTGGTTCCTACAGAGCAAGTGGTTCCGAGGCCAATGTTAGTACAGATCGAGCCGACTCCAATGTTGATGCCTCAGGCACAGCCACAGGGTTTGCCGAAGTTTACACCAATGACAGGGACACAGTCAGGCATGACTTCAATGATGAATCAGAGCATGGAAGTAGCTCTTGCACAAAGTGCGTGTGGCAGAGCGGCACCGGATGCAATATCGCTGCCGATTACTGTTGGTCCAGTGGTTCCATTGTTTGCGCAGAAGAAACCGATTACAGGAGAACAGGGTGAAATGTCACAGAGCCTCATGAGGAGGGGGGTGAGAGAGCATGTGCAGGTAGTTTCATCTATGGGGCAGATCTTTGATGGATCTAGACCATTAATGGACCTTAGTCCACTTGTTGCACTTCCAGATGCCGTAAATGACCCTAGTGTAAGTCAGAGCTCGAAACTTTTGACACCACAAACTCCAGGTGCAGTAGTACAACAGGTGCCATTGCCAAATGCAAGTAATGTTTTATTATAGGGATTGACAGCGCAGCAGTTAAATGAGTGGCTAGAAGGTTTGAATACTCCAAGGAATGTATCCAAGAGTGAAGAGCAGATTGATCGCTTGAGACAGGCTACAGAAATAACTGAACTAGTCAAAGGTTCAATGGGAGTGAATAGGTTAGAATCCTATACCGAAGAAGAGCTGAGATATCTGTGTCCGATAATTACGAGAAGTGGGCAAGATACATCAGAGATTGACAGATTTGGCAGAGAACAAGAGCCATAGAGGGTCCCTGATTGGGTAAAGTAGCTCATCCATGGAAATAATCATTAAGAAGAAAAAGAAATATAGAGCTACTATTGAATACCACTATAAGGATATATATATACAAAAACATCAGGATATACTTATAATAACAACATTGTACATAGCTTATGTCAAGCTCTCATTATCTTGTGTGTCCCATCTGCAGACAATCAATACAATACTTATACATATATCTTAAGCTCATATAGCATAATACCAATCCCTTATTTCATAAAAGAAAATAACAAAGTAAAACACAATACTTATACAAAAATAACAGCTGGGATGAAAGTACATCTTAAAGAACTATTGCAGAGTGCTCAGATTTGGGAAGCATTAGAAAAATGGGAAGGCAGATGGGCAAAGAAGAAGGAGAAATGAAAACAAGATAAACAAGAAGGTTCAGAAGGTGTACTGAAGGAAAGGAATCCAGTAAAAATTCTACCAATGAGGGAAATTCTAGGAGGGCAGTTTGTTCATGTTCCTTGGCACAGGACGGTTATTCTGTCATTCACAAATGATTATTCAAAGCTGAGGGAGAAACCTGTTGAGTGTTAGCAGCAGACAGATAGATTTGTGAAGCTTTCAAAATGACTGTGGGAAGACTTGAACACCCTGTTAGTGGGGCCAGCTAATCTGTGGGTTGAATGCAAGAGAGCAGTAGATTAGCCGACGAGTGAACCAGAAAGGGATAGAGTTACAGGTGCACCATCACCCGAAGTGATGAAACATTATTATAAGGTGATTGAGTTCCTGTAGATGAGAATCTCGCCTAAAAATATTGATTAGCAGAGAATTGACAGGACAGTACAGGAGGTAAAAGAGTCCATTCATACATACTATGAGAGATTGTTGAAGGCATTCAAGGAGTACAGTGGTAAGGAAGCGATCGAGCCAAAAGACATGTTGCATTTTGTGTTCAGGTTTGTGGAAGGATTGAGACCTGAAATATGTCGGATAATTAAGAGTCATTTGATTTGTTGGCAAGCAAAGCCAATTGATGAAGTGTTGCAGTATGCAAAATACTGCAGTGATGAGACTGAGTTGAAGCAGAAAAAGTTGAAGGAAAAAGCGATGGTGATGCGGATTAAGGCTGCTCAAACAGTAGTGCAGGGAGCTTTTGTGCAGCAGATTCCGCAGGAGCAGGGAACTGTTATGTTCCAACCACAGGTGAGAGGTAGAGGATGTGGAATTAATATGAATCGTGGTCCAGATTTGAATACTGTAGTGGTACAGAATGATGTGCAAGGGATGAAGAAGATTTTACTGTGTCATCTGTGCGGAAACGTGGAAGCGGGATTGTCCAATACATTTCAAAATGTGAAGGTCCCAAGAATGAGAGGACTTAATCCGAATTTTCAGAATAACATGAATCAGGTACAGAATTTTCGACCCATGCAGCAGGTGCAAATACCTCATGCACAAATGACACAGTTGCAACCAATGCAGCAGCAGGTTCCTATGGTACCTAGAAAGCAAATGCAGATACCTCAAGCCCCGATGGAACAGCAACAGATGATGCTTCCTCAGCAGGTCACAGGTCAGAGACAAGACAAAAGTAGTGACACAGTGCATCAATTCCCATTATATAGTGAGAATGAAGTAAATGATGAATGGATGTGTGATAGTTCTGATGAGGAGCCATGTATGCTTGCAGCTTCATTAGAAGTATATCAACGAGGACCCTTTGTGAAAGGAAAGGTGATGGGTCATAGGGTCTCATTCCTAGTGGACACAGGAGCTATGCATTCTCCAGTAAGAAGTGCAGAAGTTCCAAACGTACCTCTTTCAGGCAGAACAGTGCAGATTGTAGGGGTAGTGAATAGGCAGTTGATAAACCCAATCACAGATCCGGTACAGGTTGAAATTGGTAACTTCCACGGATTACATAAATTTGTAGTCTGTGACTCGAGTCCAGTATCCCTACTGGGAAGGGACTTCGGGCCAGATGTAGAAAGCTTTTTGCATGGTGCAAACTGCGAAAATCGCAGTTTGCGCCATGCAAAAAGCCTTTTGCAATGCTCATTCACAAATTGCGAGAAAATTTGTGAATGCGACTCGCAAATAGGAAGGGGTGTTCCCTTCCTATTTGCGACTCGCATCGCAATTCAGAGTTGCTTTGTGACCGCGAATGCGGTCGCAAACCAACTCGCAGTTACCACCAGTGTCAACCTGGTGGTAACTCATTCGCAAAAGGGAAGGGGTCCCCATGGGACCCCTTCCCCTTTGTGAATGTCGACAAAAATATTTGTCGACCACTGCCTACCCTGAAAAAAACGAAACCAAATGGTTTCGGTATTTTTTTCATTTTGCAACTCGTTTTCCTTTAAGGAAAACGGGCTGCAAAATGAAAAAAAAAAAACTGCTTTATTTACAAAGCAGTCACAGACATGGAGGTCTGCTGACTACAGCAGGCCACCATCCCTGTGAGTGCAGGGACTCGCTATGGGGTCGCAAAATGCGACCCACCTCATGAATATTGATGAGGTCGGTCTTTGCGACCCCATAGCGAGTCGTAGAAGGTGTCTGAGACACCATTCTGCATCCGTTTTTGCGACTTGCAAATTGCGAGTCGCTCAGACTCGCAATTTGCAAGTCGCAAAAACGGATTTTGCTACATCTGGCCCTTACTGTGTAAGACCAGATGTTTGATTAATTGTTCAACTGCTGGAATAGCGGTCCAGATGAATAGTGATGATGAGGAAGAGCAAACTCCAGAAACTGAGGATGAAATCACTAATGAGGAATACCCGTTGATTGAGTGTTCCCGATGTTTACTGTGAAAGAATTGCATGCAGACCTGCAGGGAACAGTGCAAGAAAATGTGTGGGACCTTACAGGTAAAAAAGTGGGTTTGATCAAGGGAGTAGAGCCGATTAAGATTACTTTGAAGCCAAATGTAGTGTTTCCGCAGCTTCCACAGTATAACATGGCACAAGATCTACTGATAAAAGTGGCACAGATAGTTGGAGATTTCTTAAAACAAGGGGTTTTGAAAGAAGTGCTGAGTAGTCCATGTAATTCACTGATAATGGGCTTGAAGAAACCTTGTGGGAAAGTGCAAGACTTGTGAAAAGTGAATGACATGGTAGTCAAGTGCTGTCCTGTAATGCCAAACCCAGCAGTAATAATGTTTCAGATTCCATGTGATGCAGAATGGTTCACAGTGGTTGATTTGTCACAAGCTTACTTTTCTGTGCCTCTTCATGAGGATAGTCAGTTTCTCTTTAGTTTCTAATTCCGAGTCTACAGCTGGTGCAGGCTTCCGCAAGGGTACATGGAGTCACCGTCTTTGTTCAATCAGATTTTGAAAAATAATTTGGAGTCATTGGAATTACTGTACCAATCGACTCTGGTGCAGTATATTGATGACTTACTGATTGCATCCAAAACAAGGGACGAGTGTAAGTACGACTCGATTGCCCTATTGAACCATTTGGGAAAATTTGGACATAAAGTGTCACCTCTAAAATTGCAGAATTGTCAGAAATCAGTGAAATATTTGGGACACCAAATTGAATGGTGGATTTCCAGAGAAAGGATTACAATGCTATTACAGAGAAGTCCCCCGACTTCATAGAGAGATGTCAGAATGTTCCTGGGAATGGTAAGCTATTGTCGTCAGTGGATTCCAAATTTTGCTGAAATTGCCAAACCATTGCAGCAGCTGACACATAAAGATGTTATAGATCCCATTACACTAGATCAGGATCAGATGAAAGCGTTTACTGAGTTGAGAGAGAGTTTGTGCAGAGCTCTAGCGTTGGGAATGCCTGATTACACGAAGCCATTCACATTGTTTTGTCATGAACGTGATGCTTGTTCTTTGTCTGTCTTGACACAGGTCCATGGAGGTGCTTATCGGCCAGTAGCTTATTTTTCAGCTACCTTGGACACAGTTGCAGCAGCCTTACCAAGTTGTTTGCGTGCAGTTGCCGCAGTTGGTCAAAGCCTTTCACAATGCGTGTTACGACTCTGTCGTCCCATTTCTAGGGGGCACTGTAAGGGGACCGTCTGAAGCCTGGGAATCACCTTAAACACTTATCTAGAGTCCCTTGCTGACTCCTGTTTGTTTCTCTTTTCTCCATGGTACACTTGTGTCGTACTACATTTGCTTCCTGGGACTGCAAATCCCATAATACAGAGCCTGGTAGTCAGGAAAGCCCGGATTCTGTTTCCCATTGTTTTCTATAGAAGTCCAGTTGCTCCTTTTCACCGGATCCTCTCCTCCAGGACTTGCAAGTGTCTGAAACTACACACACCTGAGACCTCTCCTGTGCAGCCCAGCTTGGAACTGCTTATAAGCAGCCATTTCCTCAAGATCCTCGTTGTGCATTGGAGTTCGATTCCTTTGTGTTACAGACCCTTTGTCGGATGGTTTTCCAGTTTTGTTCCTGTTCTGTTCCAGCTTGATCCTGTTTCCTGTTTCCTGTTTCTCTGCTCTGCTCCTGATTGATCCAGTCAGAGTCTGCTCCCTATCTCTTAGCCTTGTACCTGTTTGTTTCTTCCAGAGCCTGCTCCCTGTTTCTCTGCCCTGCTCCTGCCTTGTTTCAGCCTGAACCTTCTCTCTGTTTCCCAGTCCTATTTACTGCTCATTTCCTACTCCCTGTATTCCAGCCCTGTCCTTGCCTGTTCCAGCCAGAGCCTGCTCTCAGTTTCCCAGTCCTGTCTCTGTTTGTCCCAGCCAGAAGTTTGCGCCCTGTTTTCAAGTCCTAGTCCCGCCTTTGCTTCAGCCTGAGCCTGTTCCTAGTTCTTGCCTCTGCCTCTTAGTTTGTTCCTTTCCGTTTCTTCTTGGTTATTTGTGTCTGGTAAGTGTACTATCAGTCTTCACCAGTGTATAAGTGTCCTCCTTTGTTCTAGGGTTGGCTCCTGGTTTCCAGGAGGCAATTCCATCCCCCATCCTTGTCTAGTGTTATACGTTGTCTTTCTTGCCTAACAGTGACAGTGTGCTATTGCTGTTTTCTCAGGAATCGCCACTGTGTTTCCAGCTGGACCCACAAGAGCGTGTCTTGTGTATGTAAGTACTTTCCTTGTCTGTGCTCTAGGGTCCAGAGACAGAATCACTTCTGCTGCCTCCTTTCTATGGGGCTGGCAGGGTGACTATCTGTAAGAGCAAACTGCACAGAGGCATTGACATTCCCTGTCACTGTGGGAGGTTCCGCGCTTTACTCTGTGTACAACCCCAGCGTGTTTGTCCATTAGTAATCTGTTTCCTGTTTGTTCACAAAGGGTTGCTCTGCTTTTACTTTCCTGTGCCTGTTCATAGCTAGCTGTCCTTTCCGTGTATGCCTTTAGCTGCTCTTCTTCCCCAGTATACTACCTCTTTACAATATTCGGTGACCTCAAGGGGTGTCCCAACCAGAGTCCTGATCAGACCCGCCCGAAACCGTGACAATGCGAGGGAGTAGTGATGGGATACCCTCTGACGGTAATGGTACCTCACTCAGTTGAGATTTTACTGACAAGGATGAAAACACAGTATTTTACTGGTGCCAGACTGACAAGGTATGAGACGAGCATTCTAGGTGCTCCAAATGTAAATTGAAAAGATGTACAGTGCTGAACCCAGCAACATTACTTCCAAATGATACTGTTGAAATTGAAAAAGAAGAAGACTTTGAGCATGATTCTCTTATGCACAAAACCAAGACCTGACATCAGAGATACATGATTGGAAGAAAATGACCAAATTGTCTTTGTCTATGGTTCATGTCTCAGAGATGGTACGGGAACATTGAGAGCAGGATATTACAGGTACATTAGAAGCTTCTTGGCTTCGAGGTGTATATTCTGCACAAGTGGCGGAATTGGTATCTCTTACTAGAACGTGCCATGTATCTGCTAGATTGATAGTCACTATCTACACAGATAGCCAATATGATGTAGCCTGAAAGTGAGCTGAATTGTTTAACCACTCTGGAAATATTTTGAGAAAAGAGACTGTTGAAAAATAAAACTGAAAAAGACATTGATAGCCTGATTTGACATTAAAAACCAGATGTGACAAGCTGCAAATCGATTCTGACAAGGAAAAGGGGTTCCTGTATGCAAGACTGAATTCTGAGAGAATAATTTTTCTATTCTTGATTTTTGCTGCACTTTATAAAAATTACTTCTGCTTTCTGATTCTTTACAGATCATGGCTGAGTTGAATAATCAAGTTAAGAATGCTAGGGGTTGTAGCTATATAGGAGTTGGATTGGCGATTATGTGTGTGATTTTGTTTATAGTGGTGATTGTGGGAATGTCTGTTCTTGATGTGAAGGGAGCCAATCGTACCTCTGCTTCTGAGACTACCACACTAACGGCTTTAAAGAACCACAGTCTTCCACTAACATATGGAATAAGCTGTAGTCTGCTACTAACAAGGTTCTATGACCAAGAGTATATACAGTATTTTTATTCTAACTATGATATGGTATTTTTGTTTGTTCCTATTATTAGGTATTTAAGTAAAGTAGCTAAGGATCATGATATAGTATTGGTTCGAGGGTTCTTTGAGCCTACACTAACATTTAGAACTGCATATGCACATCAAAATAACCTTCCATGCTTTCTTACACCTTTAGAGAAGAGCTTCATAGGGCGTACGGATGACAGGAGAAAGGTGCTAAAGGAAAAATTTGAAAAAGGCTTAGAGAAAAGAACTTATAAGAGATACTATGCTTACACTGTAATTAAAACACAAGGGAAATAAGCACTAGATGCATCACATGTAGGTAAGCTTTGTATATATGGGCCAAAATCACACACTGACACTTTATTTGTGGGTACAAGCGAATGTAGGCATGTGTTTTTGTTTCTGAGTAAGTGGACCTTTATGTTGAATGGTAAGGACCCTGCGATACCGGGAATCTATTATATTTGTGGACTTGATGCTTATTACCATCTTCCAAGAGGATGGTATGGAGCAAGTTATTTGGGGATAGTTTTCCCAAAGATATATCAAATAGATGATTTAAAGAAGTTACCAAAATTGACTGACTAACATCATAAGTGACAGAGGAGGGAATCCTCTTCTGCAGCTGAGGGAGATATATTTGGTGCAGTGATTCTTTCACTGGGAGTCATCCTGAACTTGATCAAGATACAAAAGTTGTCTACTATTGTGGATAACATGTTGACAAATTTTACAGAGGCAATACTCCTGATAGATACTAAATTAGAGCTATGACTCTTCAAAATCGTCTTGCTTTAGACATCCTTCTAGCGAAGGACGGCGGTGTCTGTAAAATGATTAACTCTAGGCATTGCTGCTCATACATACTGAATAACAGTAAGGAGATATGAGACTTAGGGCCATATGTACGAACACATTTTCCCATCGACACAGAATGGGAAAAACCCTTACTTACTAATCTGACTAACTCAAGTAAGGAATTGAAGGAACCAGGGATTTGGGGACAGGTTGGAAAAGGATTTGTTTCAGTGGGAAATTGGCTTAGTAACATTTGGAATGGGGTATTAATAGAAATCATACAGGGAATATTAATTTTGATTGTTTGCATATTAGGACTATGTGATTCATGTACATTGTGTCAAAAAATCAAAATAAAAAGGTCTAAAAATAATCAGAGGAGGGAAGAACGGAACAGGGAAAGAATTTATAGGGAAGATTTGAGAAGAAGACAAAATGCAGAAGAAATAGAACTGTGAAAACTGTTGATGGTAAAGTAGTGTGATTACATATTTAATAATCAGAGGAGGGATTGCTAGCGCGGATATACTATTTAGAAAATTATTAATAATGAATGTTTATGTATTTTGAACGTAAAAGATGATTAACAAAGAAAAATATTATGCAAGTTTAGAAATGTGCCCTCGAAGAGTGGCTACCAAGTTTCATGAATTATATAAAAAAAATTACTAAAGACACGTGGATCATTGAAAATATATTAAAATAATGTAGTAGTATGTCATATTAAGCGATATAATGTATGTTTTGCATTATCCTGAAATAACTCTACTAGACGAGCTGCTCAAAAAAATTCCAATAGGTGAGACAATTATGATAGGGGGTGACCTTAATTGTAACTTTGAACCTATAATTGGATTCGAACATTTAGCAGAAGAGGAAGACCGAATGAGAACAATTCCTAACCTAACAATAGAAAAAACTGTCCCAGGCACAGTGGCCGCACTGCAAATCATGAGCCTTACATTAAACCATGGACTGAGGGCATGCAATGGCAGAGTGGGTGAAGTCGGCCTTAATCTGGTTACTTTCCAGAGAGGCAACTCAACTTCAAAAATAGATTACATTCTGCATAGTATAAGCACATGGGAAAGACTAGCGACCTTTAAAATTGATAAAAGAAGGGATAGCGATCACTTCCCGCTAATAATTGAATTCAAGGCCCACTTCTTAGATTTGGACTCGAAATATATAGAACATGATAAGGTGGAGTTACAACCCACCCTCAGTAACAACAGAAGGGTTGTAAAATGGCCAGTAATACTAGGCAATCAGGTCACTATGATAAACATTTACAACATATTTTCTGATCTCTTGGAGCCTTATGCAGAAAATAAACCTAGTGACATTCCTATTACGGCCATCCACCAGTCATTGAGCACTATGTTAAGACCTGTCCTGACTAAACAGTTACAGAATAAGCACATAAAGGAGAAGGCCCAAACCACCCCTAACAGTCCATGGTATACTATCAAATGTAGAGAGAGGAAAAGAGTACTGGTAGAGGCACTAAAGCAAAAAAATCAATTAGCCATACAGCAGGCAAGGGCCAGTTATAAGAAAACGCTGGCTATTGCCCAACGCAACTGGGAGGACCAAAAATGGCAAGACCTGCTGGTAGCAGCGAAAAGCAATGATGCAAGAACCTTCTGGAAAATAGTTACCCATGGTAGCAAAGAGGGGATATTTACTACAGACCATCACATAGACCCCAAAACATGGGTTAACTATTTTACATATCTTTACTCTGACCCTCTCACCTTCGATCTCTATCCCTCAAGACACAAAACCCCAGTTGCTTGGGGTATTTTACCCGAGTTACAGTTTAGTCTGGAGGAGACGGTGATTGCCATTGAAGCAATCAAGCCAGGAAAAGCCCCCGGTTTGGATAAGATCCCGGGGGATCTATTCAAACATAGCATAGAAATCTGGGCACCTTATCTAAACCTTCTAAGTAATGCTATAGCAAGGGGAGGCCCAATGCCCGAGACATGGACAGGGGCAGAAATAATCCCAATCCACAAAAAAGGATCCAGGGAAGACCCAGGGAACTATAGACCAATTAGCCTCATAGACGTCACACAAAAGATTTATGCTAGACAGATCCTGAATAGAATCAATATCTGGATAGAAGAGAACAACATAATGTCTATATACCAAGCAGGCTTTAGACAACAGACCAGTACAGTTGACCAGGCCTTTAGGCTATTGACAATAATATGGAAATACACTAGACTAAAGAAAGGCCACCTGTATATCGCGTTTGTGGACCTGCGCGCAGCCTTTGATCTGGTGCCGAGAGACTCCTTATGGGCAGCATTAGGAAAACAGGGCATGCCGGGGAACCTCCTGGGCCAGCTGGAGAGGCTACATGAAAATACATTTGCAAAGGTCCGGTGGGGGCCAAAAGGAGAGTTGACAGACCCAATACCTATCAAGAGGGGGGTGAGACAGGGCTGTGTGCTCGCCCCAACTCTTTTCTCTTTATACATCAATGATCTGGTTCATTATCTGAAACAAAGTAACCACGACTCACCAAGATTGAATGATGATCCAGTCCCCGCCCTCCTTTTTGCAGATGACACCATCCTACTGTCTCAAACCCCAATGGGCCTGCAAACTCTACTAGATACATTCAGTGAGTATTGCAGCTTGAAGGGGTTAGAAATAAATGCAAACAAGACTAAATACTTAACTGTTAACCCTCACAAAGCACTCAAGAGAAACATTTGGATTAGAGGGCAGGCACTGGAACGAGTTAAAAATTTCAACTACCTAGGGATACTGCTTGATGCCAAATTGTCATGGGCGCCACACATCAACAAAGCTGCTATCTCCTTAACTCATAGCTCTATGGCAATTAGCAAAAATTATAAATGTTCAAGGTCGAGTACTGTGTCACCAGTATTCGAGATCTATAGGTGCAAAGCACAGGCCGCTGCTCTGTATGGCGCAGAATTCTGGGGATTCACAAAACTAACTCCATTGCCCGCTCAGGAAAATAATTTCATGAGGGGGGTATTGGACCTCCCTCCATCGACTCCGCTGATTCCCTTAGCCCATGACACTAATATGAAACAAATAGGCAAATTGGCAGCCCTGAGGCCCCTGCTCTACTGGTGTAGACTTTGGACAACCCCTGAACTGATCCAATACAGGCAAGCCTTAATTGAGATCATGGGCTTGGACAAGACTATTTCCCTCCCGTGGCTTTATTATATCAGGCAAAGCTTTTATAATTTAGGGCTGAAAATCTACTGGGATGAACCGCATATACTCACAACCCAATCAAAGATCCGACTAAAGCAAGTATTTTGGGACTTCATCTTTAATAGCCCTTTTCATAGCAAGGATTCAGGTAGACTAACCTTAAGTTTTTTGGATTTTAAACCACTACCGAGCGCTGAGGAATGGATTGATACTATTCAACCAAGACGAGCAAAGGCTTTATTTATGAAGTATCGATATGGGATTCTCCAGGTCAAGGCTTTTACCTTCAAATGGGGTCTCCTGAATGGGAGTAATCATGAGGCGACCTGCGAGCTATGTAATATGGAGACACCAGAAACGACGGATCATGTCCTTTTAAATTGCATTGCCTACGATAAACTAAGGAAGAAATGGATCCGACCCATCTGCAGGAACGTTGGAATCAGGAACTACAATGAAGCTGCCAGATTTTTGAGATCCAGCTCGATACAATATGTTGTTTTTGGTCTAAGCCGGTTCTTAATAGCAATTTCATTCATCAGAGACACGGCGGGCCTGAGGTTGTAGGCGCTCTAATTCAGGCAAAACTCCCAAAGTCAACCTATGGTCCTGAAATCGATAACTGGGAGTCACCCTCTGCAATTCAATAGCCTTGGGACCTATAATCGGCCAAGGATATATCTAGCTCAGGGGACACTGTCTATGCCCGGGAGGACCGTAGCTACTGGGAGGTTGATTAAGTTACCTAGAATGGTCATTGTCACCTATGAAACTTGTTCCTGGATTCTGATATTTATTTATTTTTATCCCAAAAGGTCTCCTCCTAGTTAGGCAAACAAGTGCCTGATGGCACGGGAGGTAAATTTTATGGGTTTTACAAATGAAATACTGTAATCGATTTTTACCAACCGTTTTTAAGATCAATATCAGATAACTTGTTTCTAGTAGATAAGTGAATATTTGCTGCTGCTAGAACAATGTGCCTTTTTGCATTACTCGATCGTATATGACCTCTAAGCAATATAGGCACGTAAGAAAGAAAGGAATCGTTGGGCCCTAGGGATTGTTAATCACTTTTTAAAAATTAGTTAAATAACCCCTCACGTGATGATGGTATCTATATTGCTAAGATTGTAGAGGCAACTTGAACCTACTGGAGGCAAATAATCATTCAAAAGCATATATCCTACTTTCATAATGGTTACTTTTTGAGCTAGTCCATAGTTAATGATACTACTAGCAAGATAGCAATTTTAACTGTTTTTTGTATTAAGGCTTATACTTTAGGGGTATTTTATAACATTTTATAATATTTATATGGCTATCTGCATGATGATGTGTACTGTATATTTTATAGTGTTTTAGTGATTAATTGTTGATTTTTAATAACATTTATACCCATAACTTGCCTATTTGTATTGTATGGCCCTGAGGGAGCTTTGGTCTCGATCAGTTTTTAGTGTTTCTTTGTCTTTCTTCTTTTAAAAAGTGTCTTTGTTCCTTCTAGAAATGTAAGAATTTTGTCAGTATGCTTTTATGGTATTGTTTTACCGAAATAAAGCTGTAAAGAGTTTTGCATTATTATTGTAGAGTTTAACTTAGCTAAAGTCGTGGCCTAGTTTTGCAAGGCCTCATGCAGAAGATAAATACTAATGTTCAATGTAGAAATGCTAATGTGCTGAACTGACCATGAACTGCTTATTGTTTTAATAAAATCTGCTCAGCTAAAATCCTATGCCTGAAACAATGGACAGGAGATGATGGAATCATATTTGTAGCAAGAACTGTGTAAAGCATTCAGAGTGGACTTTCCCAGGACTTAAACAATGGAGACACTGACTGGAGAAGAAGGTGCAACATTTTCGATACCTGACGAGCCGGATGATGAGAACATCGTACCGTGAACCAATTGACATCCTGAGAACTGTCTACTATAAAAATTCGTAGATTTGGAAAATTAAAACTATTAGGTAGAGTCATAACTGGTGATTAATTGACCAATTAGGAATTGGGGGATAGTCTGGGTGACTTTTATATAATGACGTGACAGAGGGAAAAGACTCCAGAACTTATTCCGAAATTGATGCAATATTGGGGAGAAGAGAATTGAGATTCTGTCATTGGGATCATACCTTTTGAGAGCCTGGTGCGATGCTGGTCGATTGATGACCTGAAGATGAAGACTTACTTTGTTGCTGATCCATACTGTGGATAGGTAGCTATGACAATGTGACTGAATTGTCTTTTGTGCCTTTTCTTTCTAGGTACCAACTGCGCTGTCTAATAGTTTTCTTTTTTAGCTAGATGTTTTCCAAATTTATGTTCTAAAACTGGTTTTGCATTAAGTCCCACATGCTAATGCTAATTTGGGTTGGGTGACGTTCCTATTCTAAGGACGTCGACATATACAGTAACAAATGATTGACGGACTGATTTGCTGAACTCTGCTGCTCATGTTGACGTATTTACCTTCGATTCATATGTTGACTTTTGCTTTAGAATGTATTCTGTCTCACGTTTTGCTTAGATTATGTTACTGGGAGTTACTAATGAATTAATGTGATTCGAATAAAGTTTTTGAATTAATCACATGATTTAGTATTGTAATCGATAGGAATATAAAATTGTTAAAACGTATATTGAGTTGTGGTTATTCATGACTGAAATGTCATGGTATGGTGTTATTAACTGTTGATTACTGATTAGCTTAACAGTTATTGACTTTGTGTATTGATTATTGAAAACATTGGTCACTCTGTAGCTAGGATGCTCCATGCGAATCAAAAGGTTCATCGACCTATACGTGTTTCCTTATATGTTTAGTTATTAAGGACCAGGCGCGCTAGTAGTGGCTTGACCTTAATACCACAAGTGCTCTTGATTTCACCTTCTGCTGAGATCAGCACTGAGCCTTTACTGCTTAAAGGCCTGAACATGTCAATTAGTTGAACTAAACTAACAGCATCATCCTTCAGGTTGAAACACTCTGCCTCTCGTCCATCAATAGTTAGTAAACTAAAACTATTTAAATTGATGGTTTATATGCGTCACTTTCAGTGTGCAAATTTAGAGTGTGAGGCACTTTGCAAAAACATAGATTCTTTTTACTTTCTCTTCTCCCTTGGCACTCTGAAGTACTATATGTGACCTAAGAAATCACCATAATCAATAGCAATGATACAGAACAGCAGTATCGCTAGAGCTTTCAGCCCATCACTTGCACGTCAAATTAAAGTGTCACGTGTGACAGAACTGAGATTATAAGATCGCTGACCCCGATCTTTCCTGGATGTAATTTAACATGTCCTTTGACCCTTTTGCAATCACACAAACTGAGGTCATTGATATTAAGAATTCCAGTTTAAGTGCACGATTACAGAGTAACAAAAATTTGTAACCCAAATGCATGGGGCCGGATTTACTAAAAAGTGGCTCAGCGCGGTGCTGCGCCAAAATTGGCAGCTCCACGCTGCGTCACTTTAGAAATGGAGGGATGCAACGTATTTACCAGAATATGGCGCAACCCTGTGTTTCCCCCTGCTTTGGCACTAAATTAAGCTGCCTAGCGCCAACGCAGATATCCTTGCATCATCGTGCAAGGATGTCTACGCTGAGGGGTTTGATTGTTTATGTGCAGGAAAGTGTCCCTTCCTGCACATAAACAATCACTAATGGCGATTTGGCACTTCTGTGTGTGCTGCAGAATGCACCTTTCTGCACATAAACAATCATTTCTGGCATTTTGCTCTTTCTTTGCATGCTGCAGAATGTAACACACATAGAAAAAGCAAAGAACGAGAAGGAATAAAAGTATTCCTCCTCTATGCCCCTTGCTAATGCCACCTCTGGGGTGCTGTTCGATTTTTGCACTCTCTCAGGTTTACGAAAACCCATAAATCTGAGACAGCGTCAAAATGTAATGGGTGATGCTGTGGCACGTCCACAGCAACACCTGTTGCATGCCGCTTCCACGCAAAGGGCTGCATGTGGAGGGACTGTATTTACAAGGTGGCGTTAGGCCACAAAAAGTGGCTTAACACCACCTTGTAAATATGGCGCAGGACATTGCGCCACCGGAGCGCCATAAAAGGTAACGCTCTGGTGGCGCTAGGGGCTCTTAAATATGCCCCTTGGTATTTTAACAAGGGTACTGCCTTGGTATAACAAGAGCTCAGTCATCACTTACCCTGGTGCAGTCATCATATGCCTAATGCAGTTATATGTAGTTGGATCTTAAAATACCTAGGCTGAACCATTGTATGACCGGACTTTCAGTAACATTGTTCTCCTAATCTTAGCATAATTTGTCTGCAAATCATGGACTTCCAAACATAAAAATATAAGTGCTGCTATTAACAAAGTGTGCCGATTACTTAAGCCCAACTGCTGAATAGAATAGAACATTTGGGAAACAATACCATTATGCTATTTAGCATGTAATAAAGGACCACATACTGCATGATGCTTCTCCTTGACCCAATTCACTTTCCCTAGTGCATCCCCTGAAGAGCTAACCAGCCTCCAGTGCCAAGTCTTCAGTGAGTGGGGCGTTGGATCTCTTTACCACACTCGGAAATAGCATTTCCTTGACTATTTACTCTAATTAGTACCTTGAATTGCCATTGTTATTCGCTCATTTGCAAAAAATGACACTGAATTTACATACAGTATTCAAATAGTTTTAACAGAATGGACAATTATAATGCAAATACATATTTGGCTGGGTTTAGCTCCAAAACGTCTTGGTCCTGCAGCATCTTACGGCGAGAAGTACCACCGAAATAGAAGCATGGGAATTATAACCTACCTTTTTGCTAGTGGATATCTGAAAACGATTTTGGGTGTCATCAGCATACATAACAGTTTCTACCACAAGTGGTGAAAAAAGAATTGCAAGTGGGCGCTTGTAAAGATTAAAGAACAAGACGAAGGAGATAGAAAGCCCGGGTGAATGCCAGAACACCACTTCTAAGGGGGTATTGATTGATACTGATCTTCTAAGAACAAGACTACCCAGGCAACGACAGTGCTGTGGACACTCACAACTGTGAACTATTTTAAAAGAATGGGATGGGATGGTGTTGAATGTTGCTGGAAAGTCGAAAAGAATCTGACAAAACACAAAAATGACATTATTCACTATTCCATGCCATCGTCTTGGTGAAAGTCGGACTGCATAGTATGAGGAGAGCATGGTGTCCTACACAAGCATGAATCCAGGCAAAGCTCCCCATTCCATCCCTTACTACAGAAAGGGTAGGAGAGATATAGGGTAGTAATTAGAAGGGCCAGTTACATCAGGCATTAGCTCCTTTCTGTGAGTCTCTTTTTTTTTAATTTTCCTTTCGTTTTGACCTTCACATTCTCATGTTTTTTATTTCTAATGTCCCCACACTTTCTTAGCCACACCTACCTCCTTTTTTCTCTCATTTTCACTATTTGTTCTTGTCACCTTGTTAAGTTATGTCTTTCCCTTCAGCCACTAGGCGCTCAGTCCTATTAGGTTAGTTTCGTACCTAGATTACTTATAACTTCTGTGCTTGGGTGTGGTGCTCAAATGTGTCAATGGCCTACACAGGGCACTTCATCAGTCGCAATAGGATGCAACGGCCACAACGGAGAAGGTTTCCCACACAGAGAACAGTAAGATAGCAGCAGTGTGCTGGTTGTGACTCTCTGGATTGAGTGTGTAATGCTGTGTGATGTACTGCTGCTCAATGTGCACTTTAGGTTTTTTTATTCAGTGTAGTATAAGATGGGCATTTGGCACCATTGGAATGGTGTTGATATACCGATAAAGAATTGTTGCAAACCAAAAGACAGCAGCAGTGTCAGCCCCACTGATATGTCCAGCAGGCACTGGTCAGGTGGCAGCATTGTAGGCTTTATTCACACAAAAGCGCAACAAGGGCAGAAGGGTAAGATATCCTCACAGTGAGAAGAGTTAAACCAAAGGAAGGAGCGGTGTTAGCTTTTCTCATAAAAACAGTAGCGATACAGCACTGTGATTAATCATGTCAACTTCCTTCACATACATACACACAAATACAAAACATTAGCAGTTGTGTGTAAGCTTTCCTCGCACACAGAAATGTTATGTTATGTTAATGATGTTTGTTGAGTGCACGTACACCAGCCAGGTTCTTGGTGCTAATGCAAGCAGAACTGATCAGGCTCTTCAAGGAGCTTTAGTCATATGCTTGATTAAAGAGCTATGTTTTAGTAAATGGCTGAATTCCTAAAGCTGGGAGCTATTCTGATCTTGAGATGGAATGCGTTCCAGAAGTCTGGAGCAATTGCTGAAACTCTGGAGCCACCTATTCTCTTCTTTTTAAACGTGGGAATTGTCAGATAATTCATATGAGCGAATTTTGAATTTGAGCTTGTGACGTGCCGATCGGAGACAGCCCTCACACAAAACCAACTTGTGCTGACACTGCCCCAGGTGCTCAGGAACATCCTGGGGCAGGGACCAATTGGATGTCCCTAACGGCCGTGACGTTGAGTCCAGGAAGCAGAAACGCGGAACCGGGAAGAGAAGAAAAGCTGGCGTCCCAGAGACGATGAGAGCGCGACGAGGAGGAAGAGGAGAGCGGCGTCGTTGGAGTGCAGACAGTTTACCCCCAGGAGAGAAGAAGACGACGAGGAGGCAGACGGAAGAACGAAGTCCGCGGTGGCCCCAGGAGGCAGAGCAAGGAACCCCGCCACGCTTCTGGAGAAGCGTGGCACAATCAGGTGCGTGTTGTAGGAAAGTACCATCTTGCCTGGCATGTTACCCCCATATTTCACTGTATATATGTTGTTTTAGTCTATGTATCACTGGGACGCTGCCAGGCAGGGCCCCAGTGCTCATAAGTATGTGCCCTGTATGTGTTCCTTGTGTGATGCCTAACTGTCTCACTGAGGCTCTGCTCACCAGAACCTCAGTGGTTATGCTCTCTCTGCTTTCCAAATTTGTCACTAACAAGCTAGTGACTAAATTTACCAATTCACATTGGCATACTGGTACACCCATATAATGCCCTAGTATATGGTACTGAGGTACCCAGGGTATTGGGGTTCCAGGAGATCCCTATGGGCTGCAGCATTTCTTTTTGCCACCAATAGGGAGCGCTGACAATTCTTACACAGGCCTGCCAGTGCAGCCTGAGTGAAATAACGTCCACGTTATTTCACAGCCATTTACCACTGCACTTAAGTAACTTATAAGTCACCTATATGTCTAACCTTCACCTGGTGAAGGTTGGGTGCAAAGTTACTTAGTGTGTGGGCACCCTGGCACTAGCCAAGGTGCCCCCACATCGTTCAGAGCAAATTCCCCGAACTTTGTGAGTGCGGGGACACCATTACACGCGTGCACTATACATAGGTCACTACCTATGTATAGCGTCACAATGGTAACTCCGAACATGGCCATGTAACATGTCTAAGGTCATGGAATTGTCACCCCAATACCATTTTGGTATTGGGGGGACAATTCCATGATTCCCTGGGTCTCTAGCACAGTACCCGGGTACTGCCAAACTGCCTTTCTGGGGTCTCCACTGCAGCTGCTGCTGCTGCTGCCAACCTCTCAGAGAGGTTTATGCCCTCCTGGGGTCCAGGCAGCCCTGGCCCAGGAAGGCAGAACAAAGGACTTCCTCTGAGAGAGGGTGTAACACCCTCTCCCTTTGGAAATAGGTGAGAGGGCTGGGGAGGAGTAGCCTCCCCCAGCCTCTGGAAATGCTTTGATGGGCACAGATGGTGCCCATCTCTGCATAAGCCAGTCTACACCGGTTCAGGGATCCCCCAGCCCTGCTCTGGCGTGAAACTGGGCAAAGGAAAGGGGAGTGACCACCCCCCTGACCTGCACCTCTCAGGGGAGGTGCCCAGAGCTCCTTCAGTGTGTCCCAGACCTCTGCCATCTTGGATTTAGAGGTGCTGGGGACACACTGGACTGCTCTGAGTGGCCAGTGCCAGCAGGTGATTTCAGAGACTCCTTCTGATAGGCTCTTACCTCTCTTGGTAGCCAATCCTCTTTCCTTGGTCGCCAAACCTCCTTTTCTGGCTATTAAGGGTCTCTGCTTTGGGGCATTCTTCAGATAACGAATGCAAGAGCTCACCAGAGTTCCGCTGCATCTCCCTCTTCACCTTCTGCCAAAGGATCGACTGCTGACTGCTCAGGACCCCTGCAAAACCGCAACAAAGTAGCAAGATGACTACTAGCAACCTTGTATCGCCTCATCCTGCTGGCTTTCTCAACTGTTTCCAGGTGGTGCATACTCTGGGGGTAGCCTGCCTCCTCCCTGCACCAGGAGCTCTGAAGAAATCTCCTGTGGGTCGACGGAATCTTCCCCCTGCTAACGCAGGCACCAAAAGACTGCATCACCGGTCCTCTGGGTCCCCTCTCAGCCTGACGAGCTTTGTCCCTGGAACTCAGCAACTCTGTCCCAGTGACTCCCACAGTCCAGTGACTCTTCAGTCCAAGTTTGGTGGAGGTAAGTCCTTGCCTCCCCACGCTAGACTGCATTGCTGGGTACCGCATGATTTGCAGCTGCTCCGGCTCCTGTGCACTCTTCCAGGATTTCCTTAGTGCACAGCCAAGCCTGGTTCCTGGGCATTCCTTCCTGCAGTGCACAACCTTCTGAGTTGTCCTCTGGCATCGTGGGACTCCTTTTGTGACTTCGCGTGGACTCCGGTTCACTTTCCTTCCAAGTGCCTGTTCAGGTACCTTTGCGGGTGCTGCCTGCTTCTGTGAGGGCTCCCTGAGTTGCTGGGTGCCCCCTCTGTCTCCTCCTCCAAGTGGCGACATCCTGGTCCCTCCTGGGCCACAGCAGCACCCAAAAACCTTTACCGCGACCCTTGCAGCTAGCAAGGCTTGTTTGCGATCTTTCTGAGTGGGAACACCTCTGCAAGCTTCATCGCGACGTGGGACATCCGTCTCCAAAGGAGAAGTCCCTAGCTCTCTTCTTTCTTGCAGAACTCCAAGCTTCTTCCATCCAGTGGCAGCTTCCTTGCACCCTCAGCTGGCATTTCCTGGGCTCCTGCCCACTCTCGACACTGTCGCGACTATTGGACTTGGTCCCCTTATCTTACAGATACTCAGGTCTGGAAATCCACTGTTGTTGCATTGCTGGTGTGTGTTCTTCCTGCAGAATCCCCCTATCACGGCTTCTGTGCTCTCTGGGGGTAGTAGGTGCACTTTACACCTGCCATTCAGGGTCTTGGGGTGGGCTATTTTTCTAACCCTCACTGTTTTCCCAGCGACCCTCTACAAGCTCACATAGGTTTGGGGTCCATTCGTGGTTCGCATTCCACTTTTGGGGTATATGGTTTGTGTTGCCCCTATACCTATGTGCTCCTATTGCAATCTACTGTAATTCTACACTGCTTGCATTACTTTTTTTGCTATTACTTACCAAATTTTGGTTTGTGTACATATATCTTGTGTATATAACTTATCCTCATACTGAGGGTACTCACTGAAATACTTTTGGCATATTGTCATAAAAATAAAGTACCTTTATTTTTAGTAATTCTGTGTATTGTGTTTTCTTATGATATTGTGCATATGACACCAGTGGACACCAGTGGTATAGTAAGAGCTTTACATGTCTCCTAGTTCAGACTAAGCTGCTTTTCCATAGCTACTAGCTAAGACCAGCAGACTAAGCTGGAAGGAAGGACGGGAGGAGCAGGAATAATAACCAAGGGGGAGTGGGTGGCAGGAATAACGAAAAAGAGAAGGAATACGGGCACTTAAAGGGCACAACCCCGATAAAAGAAGGCACTGAGGTATAAATCCGCTACATTACAAAGTCCTACAGTAGTTATAGCACCGAGAGGAAGGGCCTCAGCAACAAACCACCTAAAGAGCAGCAAAGGAAGGAGAAGGGGCTATAAGAGGAATGAATACATGAAAGATAGAGAGGGCAGTAAGAGGACAGTAAAGGCTACGCGAATGAAGAGAAAGCCAGTATAGCAGAAGATAGTAGCGGAAGAAAAGAGTCACAGAATCCTAGAGAGGAAAGAGACAAGAGAAAGAGAGAAATAAAGGACCCAGTAACAACCGGAACAGAGAAAAGGAAGAGAGAAAGAGAGCAAGACATATGAAAGACAGAGGAGGAAGGAAAAGAAGAGGTAGAGAAGGAAAAGAGACAGACAGAGAATAAAACTACTTACCGATACTTCTCTTGTTCTTCTCCACGCATGCGCTTCCTGGGAGCCCTGAAAGAGAAGAAAAGAACATAGAAGAGGTGAAGATCCAGGGAAACGAAACAGAAGCTATCCAGGAAACAATACAAGAAACACAGAGAAAGACCTATTTGTCACTCCACTATATTCTTCAATAAATCACATTCGTAATCTAATCCAGAGCTTTGTGTCGCCCTTTAACCCGGCCAACCACAGAGCTGTTATAAAGGATGGGATTCTTCAATTGAGGGTTTTGAAGATGATACAACCAGTTTTAAAAGTAGTCATTTGTTCCATCAGGAAACAGTGGAGTTTTCGCATCAAAGGGGTTGTCTTGTAGGCTCTCATTATCTTAATGTGGCTACTGGATTTGGGCCGCAGAATCACCTGAATTGTAGGGGAACTGAGTCCAATCCCACACCATGTGACAACTGTCGGCCTAATCTGGGTTCACAGCTAACTAGCAGTGCCTCGTCTCTAACCTGCAGGAGGGATGATTGTGGCAACCAGGCGCATGACAAAAATGACTCCTCAGGGAAATTGTACTCAATCAGATCTCATCCTTTTCTCTCAGTTACATTACTCTCACATATGCAAAGAAAAACAGAGGCAGAGAAAGGTTCAATAAGGTTTATTGAATTAGCTGCATCTTATATAAAATGGCATGAATTGCAATAACTGAGATGATAAAACACACTAGAAGGAAAATGGTGACAAGAGTGACACACAGGAAAAGTCCCCCCATACAGTCACTAGGAGTAATTTATGTGGTTCCTACCTAAATTATGTTAGAGCATAGTATAGTAAGCCCTCATCCACCTTTCAGGTGTCCCTGCTGGGAAGACATCATCCCCCATACCTTAGCAACGAAGCCCTGTTGTTTAGAAGGACACCATCCCCATGTAGGCCAGGGGTCCGGTAGTCTAAACAAGCAGCTGTAGCTAAGGCAATCAGCATGCGGTCGTGGTCATCTGGCTGGAATCTCCCTCTAACATGTATGGGGCAGAGAAATGTTTTTATAATAAAACTGCTAATGTTCTGAGAAAATGTCCCCATTTAAGGATGTGTATTTTTCTGTGAATGTTGGAGACACAGCGTACAACTTTGCTGGCAACTCTATATGGCTGCAACCTTGAGGAAAATACAAAGTGAAAAGAATGTCTTGCTAGAAATGCAATGATTTCCTAGGCGAAAGAACAACTAGATAAAGAAAATAAAACTGCACCGCAAATGTGGCCTATGCTAGAAAAATAGAATGAAGCTGAATAAAATGTAACTGGGCTAAAGTGCACAAGTGGCAAGTCTAGTTGCTAAAATAACATGTCTAAAACATGACTAAAATTGCTATACAACACCCTTCCCTTGCCGGTTTGAAGGTGGTAAAAAAAGCCTAAAATTAAAAACATAAAAGCACTAAAAAGCTATAATTAGGAGAAGTACACATGAATGTCAATGATGACAAGTTAAAAGACACTCGAGCATTGGAAATATTAAAAAGGGGAAATTTAAAACTGTTAGAAATGGGGTCTCTGGTTGGCAGTCAGTTTGCACTCTGTCCAAACAGGGACACTCACTCTACTTACGGTAAGGGAGATACACACCTAGGATAACCCATGCACACCTCCTTGATAGCTTGGCACAAACAGTCAGGCTCATCTCAGAGGCAATGTGTAAAGTATTTGTACCAGCACACATAGTATTATAGTGAAAACTCCACACAAAGGACTCAACACCAGGTTAAACAAATAGCCAATATTTATCGGAGTAAAACAAGACCAAAACAACATAAATCCAACTAACACAAGCAAAGTTATGATTTTGAAAAGATTAAACTTCAATATTACACTTAGAAATACAAATGCTTTAAATTGGTGACATCATGGCGTCGTGTGACAGTCATTCCCAACAATCCGACACTAAATGGCACTGGTCACAGAGGACCTCCAGGTACAGTACCTTGTGAAAATGAGGAAACAAGTCATGGATGGAGGTGTTGCTGGATCTGGTGTGGCATCAGTTCTGGTGCTGCGGAGCGAAGGAGCGGAGGTGTCGGTACGAGGTGTTGGGTCCTTGCTGCAGAGCTGTGGAGGTGAGGCGGCATCGGTGTGAAGCATTGGATCCATGCACTTCCGGCAGGGTCGATATATGGTGGTCACGACGTGGCGTAGCAAAGTCAGGTGTCACGCACGTTGGTGACACAGCACTTCGGCAATCGCAGAGTCAGGGATTTCAGTGAGGCTGCGGCGGCATCGGGCCTGTCGGGTCATCGCACTCCAGTGAGGACCACGGTTTCAGTCGAAGGCAGCATCGCAGGATCTGGCAGCAGCATCAGTCTGGAGTCGTCCAAAGTCGGTGCACTTAGTTCTTCTTGGTTTTTCACCAGCTTCTCCGTTAAAGGGCCCAGGAACTGGATTAGGTACCACTTGGCAGGGTAGGAGTCTCAGCAGAGAGTCCAGGTTCTGGTAGAGGAAGTTGTTGGTGGCCTTGATACTACAGAACAGGGGTCAAGCTCAATCCAAGGCCTTGGAGACACTTCACAGCAGGAATATACCACAAAGTCCAGTATTTGTCCTCTTTTAGACAGAGGCAGCAACTGCAGGCCAACCCAGCAAAGCACAGTCACAAGCAAAGGGGCAGTACTCCTCCAGCTCTTCTCCTTGGCAGAGGTTCCTCTTGGTTCCAGAAGCAGTTTTGGGTCCACTACTTATACCCCTTTCTGCCTTTGAAGTAGGCAAACTTCTAAGGAAAGATCCTGCCTTGCCCAGGCATGGCTCCAGACTCACACCAGGGGGTTGGAGACTGCATTGTGTGAGGGCAGGCACATCCCACTCAGGTGTAAGTGGCTACTCATCCCTCTACTCCGGCCCAGGTGACCCATCAGTCTATGCAGGCTACACCTCAGCTCCCTTTGTGTCACTGTCTAGAGGGGATTCACAAACAGCCCAACTGTCAGTCTGACCCAGACAGGAAATACACAAGCAGGCAGAGTCACAGAATGGTATAAGCAAGAAAATGATCACTTTCTAAAAGTGGCATTTTCAAACTGACAATTTAAAAAACAACTTTACCAAAAGGAAACTGCACTGTAAAGGCAATCCCCATGTTAACCTATGAGAGAGATAGGCCTTGTGTCAGTGAAAACTGAATGTGGCACTATTTCACAGTCAGGACATGTAAAACACATCACTACATGTCCTACCTTTAACATACACTGCACCCCGCCCATGGGGTTACTTAGGGCTTAGGGGTGCCTTACATGTAGAAACATGGAACGTTTGCAGTTTAAAACTGCACACACAGACACTGCAGTGGGAGGTCTGAGCCATGTTTACAGGGCTACTCATGTGGGTGGCACAATCAGTGCTGCAGGCCCACTAGTAGCATTTGAATTACAGACTCTGGGCACCTCTAGTGCACTTTACTAGGGACTTACTAGTACATCAGATATGCAAATCATGGAAAAGATAACTACACATGCAGTTTACAGAGAGAGCACTTGCACTTCAGCACTGGTCAACAGTGGTGCAAAAAGAATCATAGTTAAAAGTCAGTGTCATTTTTAAAATCGCCAATTACATCCAGGACAATTGAAACCAGGAAATGTTCCAATTTGGCAAGGAGTAAGAAAGTCAAATCATTGCCAAGGAAAACCAGGGAACACTCATGTTCCAAAGCCTGAGCTCCAGCTGAAGCAGCAGCATTCCATGTTGTGCCCAATGTTGAGTTAAGAGCTGCATGATCCACGAACTCATAAACAGCTTCCCATATCAAATGCACTCTCAACACGCATGTCTGGTAATGAGCCCTTAGCGTGAACATCAACAGATCAGCTTCCAATGAAAGTAAGCACTGCATAGAAAGACAGACTTTTAGTGAACTGTAGAAAAGGCACCAAAGACATTAAAACACGGGCTGCACACAATCCAAAACTGGTCTGAACGACAGGGACCAGTTGCACTACAGTTCTTCCAGGAGTGGTGCTCCGAAATACTGCATCATGCATTCACGATACAGTTGCGCTGGTGGAAGCGCTTTCAGTCCTCCTTGTTGTGAAGGGACAGCCATTGCGAATAAAAATAGCAACAGCAAGATGCCACCTATTATAGCCAATGTAAGCGGAAATCCCCCGAACATATTCCAAAAAATTGGGTGTATGGCTGAAGGTATTAAGCCAAATATAGAGGAAAAGGTGTGAACGAAACCAGAACGAACAGCCTTAAAGAAATGTGCAATCCCAGTAGTACTGGATGCGTTAAATATTCCTCGCACAAGTTTACCAACGTTTCTTGGAAAGTTTGTACCTAAAAGGGTCTGTATTTCTGCAGAAGACCTCTCAACTTGAAGCTCATAAGTCTTGCATGCAGAAGTAAGTGACACATGTTTTTGAAACAGTAAAGCCTTGAGTATGAGTCTGCTCAACTTGTCAAAATTCACATTCAATGTAGAAATGTGAGGCCAAATATCTGCTACTTTTGTCTGTTGTGTAGGAGGAAAAAGAGCATTTCTGCTACAGGTGACAATTTGGGATACCGAAACGACATAAGCTATTCTGGCTCACATTCCACAACAGCTCCCACTGTTAAGGAGCACATAGCTTCCATTCTAGTGCACCTGGAATGCAGCTGTAATCAAGGGGACTGAAACTCCCTTTAGATAGCAAGCTAAGTTCGCTGCCCAAGCGTTACACGCCTCGTGCAAGGACAGCTGCTTACATGCCGTGGAATGGCTCACAGAAGTCTTGCATTCACTGCCGCTAAGAAAGACCTCTTTCATGCCATTGAAAGATTTGTACGAAAAGGGAAGCTCCCCACCTAGTGTATGTAACTATCTCCTACCCTTTAATATTTGCCTACTGGAATGTTTCTCGCAGTATGTGAATCGAAATGTTGAAATAGGCAGATTAATCACCCTGTGTATTAACCATTCAGCTGAAGGTATTTCAGCCACAGTAAAAGGCAATGTTTCTGATTTCCCAATGTTCAGGTTGACAGAAGTTGCTTCCTTCTTAGCCATTATTTGATGTTGTTGCGTTAAATTAAATGTTGAAAATATGCCCCTTGCGTTAACATATTGTCAAGGAACGTGGCGTGCTTTCAGTGTTTGTAGTGTCTCACCGAACTGTATAATGGACCTTAGTGGGCTCTGTCCATGTTGTAAGGATGACATGTCGCTTTGCACTATGTCTATTGCAGAACATACAATGTTGTTTAAAGTGTATATGTGGTCTGACAAGGTGTTAATCCCATTATCTACAACGTATAATGCTTTCTGTAAGTTGTCCTGATGTATTTGCCTTAACCGGGCAGCACTTCTTGTTAGGAAAGTTTTCAAATGTCATTATATACTGCATATAAGAAGCACTTTCTACATTGTCTTCTGGGGCCTAACAGGAAATCCTGCAAATCTGTATTGTTAGAAAGGAGCCTGAGGTGTTCTTTAACAGCATCAAGTGAGTAACCTTTTAACCATTACTGGCATAATTTCCCTACACTGTATGTTGTTACTATACCTGAATGTTCTGATGACACATAGCAAGGGTCTGACCTATTTGTTCTAAGCCCCGTGGAGTTTACATCCTGCATGACCACCATTTGTGTCCACTGGACACAATAACCACCCACCAGGATGTAAAAGTGATGTGTTAAATGTTATATTTTGGACCCACTCATCGATCTGATCTTCAGTTGCATTAATGTATTTTTGCCATTTGTAGAATTTAGCAGGGGCAGGGATACTGAGCGCATTCAAGTTTCTAATTTTTGCCAAGCCTAAACAACTTGTCTATTGTACTGTTTCATTTAAAAATATCATTTGAACAGGTATCAGTCATGCTCTAAATAAAGCTTCCTTTCCTTATGTGCCAATTTTTAGTTCACCGCACACTTTTTAAGTCAATCCACTTCAACTAATATTCATAGTCTTCTATAGCCAACCAGGAAATAAAGTAGTCAGAATAAATCAATGTTGTATAAGTTACTTAAATATGTTGACTTTTCATCACAGGCAATTTAAAATAATACGACTCAGCATTTTAACATTGTGTCCAGAAAAATATGCAAACTTTTCAGAATACATTTTGGAACTCCCCACTGGCAGGGTTTGGACAGTGTTCCCACTGTGTATAATTAAAAATAGTCTTTGGGGTTCTTGCTCTGTGAATGTAACAACTCCAGGTGTTATTACATTGTTCATGGAAAGTTTACATACATATAAAATTTGGATGACCTCTGTGGGGCCATATATATCAAATGGTACTTTATCCCAAACAATCCCATCAGGAATAAATATAGATGAAATGTTCACCAGGGGCAAGTCTCTGCGGACATATGGGAGGAAAATTGTGGTTTTAGAACCTCATCCACCAGTATGACTGTAGAGTGTTCAGGAAGATAATAACCATGTATTAATAAGAAAAAGACGATGACAAACCCAATCCAAAGGAGGAAAGCAAGTACAATTAATAAGAGCCATAGATAGTTCCATGGAATAATAAAATAGTTAATTGTGAGGCAAATTATCAGCTTACGTGCTCTTGACAGTTCTGTTGCAGAAGAGGCAGATGAATTGGTGAAAGTGTAATTGAAGTCGTTCAAAAACTGGAGCTGTGTTTAGAAGGAGAGAGCTGGAAGAAGTCTCCCTCTGTGATTCATAGACTATATGGTGTATGCTAAAAAAATAAAATGAAGCTGAATAAAATGTAATTGGGCTAAAGTTCAAAAGTGGCAGGCCTTAAATAACATGTCTAAAAACATGGCTAAAATAGCTGTACAACAGGGTAATGTAGCAGTGTCTGAGTTATTGGAAAATGAACCAAGCTGCCTGGTTCTGGACAATTTGGCACCTGCGATTGATTCATTTTGGGAGACCCAAGTAGATAGAGTAAACATAATCTATTCTGGAGTAAGCATAATCTATTCTATTCTAGGCCAGGCCTAGTAAAGAGAAATTAATCTAGTAATGGTCAGACCACACATAAGGGAAGACCGTAAGGTTAGACAAAGATAAGCTAGTGGACCATACTTAGTCTAGTGTGTGACCTTTGATGTGAGTGGGTGAAAACACATGTTGTTCAAGGTTTAGGCAGCTGAGCAGATCAGGTAAATCTGTGGCTTGTTGCCTTTCATTTTCCTCATTTGACCAGTAGCTGAGGTCACCAGTTGGCAGTATGTTTGCATGATCAATGACTAAAGGGGAAATTGACTCAGTAAGAAGTTCTGGAAAATGCTGCATTTAACCCAAAGGTTTGTGTATATAAGAATGAATGCAAGGGGGGCAATTGTAGAAATAAGTTTAATCATAAGGCTGTCAACAGCTGGAATGTTAAGTGAGGTAAATTTGGTGAAAGTAAGGTGTTTCTTAATTGCTGCTGCAATGCCTCCAGCTATTTTACCTGCAGGTCTGATGGCTTGGAGTAGATAGTAGCCTTCAGGTAGGTAACCATTGGCTGGTTGGTATTAGGCCTTTAGGTAGCAAGATTAGAATTTCTAACTTAGGGGACAAAATAGGGTTCAGTTGATCTGGTCAGGATTGCAGTTGGAATATTGTTATTTGGCAGTCCTAATTTGTGTAGTATAGGCAAGAGTAGGAGGTCTAATTGATAGCCTACCATATGAAGGGGTCTGAGGTTATCTGAACATAGGTACGTTTTTAGGCATAGTGGCTGAACCCGCCAATTGCAGATGGGCGCAGACGGGCTTGCCTTTGGTGCACATTTGGCAAGCCACTCGATAAAAGCTAGATTTTAGCAATAAAGTTCTTGTTTTAAAAGTAATATGTGATGCCCTGTTTCTTTAGGAATCACTAAAGTGAGGCTTGTACAATCGCACTTACTAGAGCGTCCCTGCAGGTACTTTCATTAAATAGCCAGAGAGCTCTGACTGGCTCCACCCACCTCGGTGCTGATTGATTCACCCTGATTCGCAGTCCAAGGTGCAAAGTAACACGAGTGAAAAATTGATTTTAGCAAATGTAACCTCTTAAATGCGGGCGTCGGCCACTGGCCGACGCCCACACACCCTCCCTGGTGCGGGTCACGACCAGTGGCCGACACCAGGAAGGGCATTAATAAATCCTCGGGTGCGTCGCACCCGAGGATTTTTTTTTTTTTTTTTTCCCCCCCCCCGGGAGACACGGAAGCTACCGTGTCTCCCCCCGCCCCCCACCCGCCCCTTTGTGGCGCGCTGACGTTGCAAAGGTGTTTTCCCCATGAAAGCAGGAAGCAGCCTTGCGGCCGCTTCCTGCTTTCATGGGGAAAACGGCCTTTTTCACGTTCGGGAAGGCCTCGTAAGAAAGGGGAGAGTCTCCCCTTTCTTACGAGGCCTTCCTGAAAGTGTTTCCTGGCCCCCGATCGCAGCACAGCTGCGATCGGGGGCCAGGAAACACTTTCAGGAAGGCCTCGTAAGAAAGGGGAGACACTCCCCTTTCTTACGAGGCCTTCCTGAAAGTGTTTCCTGGCCCCCGGTCGCAGCTGTGCTGCGATCGGGGGCCAGGAAACACTTTCAGGTTTCCTGGCTACCCCGATCGCAGCACAGCTGCGATCGGGGGGGTCAGGAAACATTTTGAAAAGGCCTCGTAAGAAAGGGGAGACTCTCCCCTTTCTTACGAGGCCTTCTGAAACTGTTTCTGGCCCCCGATCGCAGCTGTGCTGCGATCGGGGGCCAGAAACAGTTTCAGAAGGCCTCGTAAGAAAGGGGAGAGTCTCCCCTTTCTTATGAGGCCTTCTGAAACGGTTTCCTGGCCCCCGATCGCAGCACAGCTGCGATCGGGGGCCAGGAAACCCCACTAGACACCAGGGATTTCACTTTTGGGGGGCAGCCCCCCCCCGGAAAACGGGCCGCCCCCCCCCAGATAATTTTCCTAAAAAAATAAAAAGGTAGGTGCCCCCTGGGGAGGGGGGGGGCGCGATCGCCCCCCCCCCCCCCCGGGGATTTTTTTTTTTTTCTAAAAAAAAAAATAAAATAAAAAAAAAAATGAAATGACAGGGGGTCGCCCGTGGGCAGGGTGACCCCCTGTGGGGGCATTTTTTTTTTTAGATGTTGTAGGGTTTCCCTGGGGGCCATTTTGGCCCCCAAGGAAACCATACAACAACTAAAAAAATATATATGTATATATCTATATATATATATCTATGTAGATAGATATATCTAGGTACATGGATATATCTATAGATATATCTATGTAGATATATATTTATATATATATATATAGGTAGATCTGTATCAAAGAGATTTATAAAGCGCGCTACTCACCTGTGAGGGTCTCAAGGCGCTGGGGGGGGGGACGGGGGGGAGGGAAAGGGGCTAGGAGGTTCACTGTTCAAAAAGCCAGGTTTTGAGGCCCTTCCTGAAAAGAAGTAGGTTTTGGGTCTTGCGAATGTGGGTTGTGAGTGCGTTCCATGTTTTGGGTGCAATGTAGGAGAAGGATCTGCCCCCGGTGGTGGTGTGTTTGATGCGGGGGTCAGAGGCGAGAGAGAGGTCAGCTGAACGGACGTTTCGTGTGGGGGTGTGGAAGGTGACTCTCGTTGAGGTAGGCAGGGCCTGTGTTGTGGAGTGATTTGTGTGTGAGGATGAGGATCTTGAAGGTGATCCTTTTGTCAATGGGGAGCCAGTGGAGGGATTTGAGGTGTGGAGAGATGTGTTCGTGTCGGTGGAGGTCGAGGATGAGTCGTGCTGCTGAGTTCTGGATGCGTGTAGTTTGCACTTGAGTTTTAGAGTGGTGCCGGCGTAGAGGGCGTTTCTGTAATCAAGCCTGCTGCTGATGAGTGCGTGAGTGACAGTTTTTCTGGTCTCTGTGGGGATCCATTTTAATGTTTTTCAGTATACGGAGTTTGTTGAAGCATGAGGAGGTAAGAGCGTTGATTTGTTGGGTCATAGAGAGGGAGGAGTCTAGGATGATGCTGAGGTTGCGTGCGTAGTTGGCGGGGGTGGGTGCAGGGCCTAGCGTGGTGGGCCACCATGGGGGGTCCCAGGTTTTTTTGGTGAGGGCCAAAGAGGATTATTTCGGTTTTGCTTGAGTTGAGTTTCAGGTGGTTGGCTGTCATATATACATCACTTTTGTCAATATGTGTGTGGTTTCCCTGGGGGGAAAAGGGTCCGACTTGTCTAGTGGCAGTTTTAGTGCCATAAAGAAGCGCAGAAGGTTTATATGCCTACTGCAAAGAGCACATCTGTATTTTATGTAAATAGCTGAGTACATTAGTAAAGTCTATGGAGAGATGAAGAGCACTTTTGCTGGGTGGTAATGAGGGAATCCGAGGAGGAGGGAGTGGGAGCACCAATAATGATTGTTGGACTGGGCGCAGGAGGTGCTAAAGACTGTGACGAATGGTATGTGACAAGGTGTTTTTTGAGTGTCTTGAAAGTACGTGCTGATTGAGGGAAGAAGCGCAGGTAAGGTGGCCTCTACTGTTGCACGTATCTCACACACACCATCGATTTTGTGACTGTCTACGTAGGCTAGTGTTTTAGAGCAACAGTTTAGCCAAAAGCAGAGATGGCATCTTGATGGATGACTGCTGCCTGCACTCGGGTTATAGAGGACCGCTCTGACATAGGATCAGAGACTGAGACATCAGATACTGAGACAGCATCTGAGGGATAGGACAATGGCGCAGACTCTGGGAGTGATTTTTCAGTCAGAGGAGTCCCATTCGAAAACTCCTCTTCCAGTACATTATGAGGGAGGTGATGAGGACAGTCCTGCTGTCCCTTCGCAAGCTGTTCGTGCAACTGGGTAATAGTGGGTTAGGCCAACCCAGAGAGCAGGTGAATGCGGCGGCAAGCAGAGAGAGAGTGCTCTCTTGGGAGCTCACCAA
The DNA here is from genome assembly GCF_031143425.1 of Pleurodeles waltl. NCBI lineage: Eukaryota > Metazoa > Chordata > Amphibia > Caudata > Salamandridae > Pleurodeles > Pleurodeles waltl. The sequence continues at coordinate 1,227,896,966 of NC_090440.1, read as the reverse complement.
TTTAGTTCAGCCCCAAATTCCACCACCCAAATCATATTGTGGAGACATCAAAATTGTCTATGGCAAAACAAACTGGTTTTGTAAGGCAGGCACCTGTGTTTTTGGTCCTGGATTCGGCGGCCATATAGAGAAACACACTAAACCCAAACATTTCTGGAAACTAGACATTCGGGGGAGTCCACAGAGGTGTGACTTGTGTGGATTCCCCAAAGTTTTCTTACCCAGAATACCCTGCAAAGCTGAAATGTTGAGAAAAAACTCTATTTTTCTCGCATTTCTGTCACACAAACTACAGGAATATGCTGGGATCCACAACATTCCTACCACCCAGTGACTCCTCACCTGTCCTGATAAAAACACTACCCCACTTGAGTGCCTACACCTAGTGCCTGTGTCAGGAATGGATCACCCCAGGGTCAACAGCTGCCTCACGTAAGGACCAACATTGACCGTTGTGTGATCTATTCCTGTCGCAGGCACCAGGCCTAACCACACAAGTGAGGTATCATATTTATCGGGAGACTTGGGGGAACGCTGGGTGGAAGGAAATTTGTGGCTCCCCTCAGATTCCAGAACTTTCTGTCACCGAAATGTGTGGAAAACGTGGTATTTTAGCCACATTTTGAGGTTTGCAAAGGATTCTGGGTAACAGAACCTGGTCCGAGCCCCACAAGTCACCTCATCTTGGATTCCCCTGGGTTTCTAGTTTACAAAAATGTGCTGGTTTGCTAGGTTTCCCCAGGTGCCGGCTGAGCTAGAGGCCAAAATCCACAGGTAGGCACTGTTTTCTATGAAAAAATGTGATGTGTCCACGTTCTGTTTTGGGGCATTTCCTGTCGCGGGCGCTAGGCCTACCCACACAAGTGAGGTATCATTTTTATCGGGAGACTTGGGGGAACGCCGGGTGGAAGGAAATTTGTGGCTCCTCTCAGATTCCAGAACTTTCTGTCACCGAAATCTGAGGAAAACTTGTTTTTTTAGCCACTTTTTGAGGTTTGCAAAGGATTCTGGGTAACAGAACCTGGTCCGAGCCCCGCGAGTCACCCCTCCTTGGATTGCCCTAGGTCTCTAGTTTTCAGAAATGCACAGGTTTGGTAGGTTTCCCTAGGTGCCGGCTGAGCTAGAGGCCAAAATCTACAGGTAGGCACTTCTCAAAAAACACCTCTGTTTTCTTCCAAAAATTTTGATGTGTCCACGTTGCGCTTTGGGGCGTTTCCTGTCGCGGGCGCTAGGCCTACCCACACAAGTGAGGTATCATTTTTATCGGGAGACTTGGGGGAACGCCGGGTGGAAGGAAATTTGTGGCTCCTCTCAGATTCCAGAACTTTCTGTCACCGAAATCTGAGGAAAACTTGTTTTTTTAGCCACTTTTTGAGGTTTGCAAAGGATTCTGGGTAACAGAACCTGGTCCGAGCCCCGCGAGTCACCCCTCCTTGGATTGCCCTAGGTCTCTAGTTTTCAAAAATGCACAGGTTTGGTAGGTTTCCCTAGGTGCCGGCTGAGCTAGAGGCCAAAATCTACAGGTAGGCACTTCTCAAAAAACACCTCTGTTTTCTTCCAAAAATTTTGATGTGTCCACGTTGCGCTTTGGGGCGTTTCCTGTCGCGGGCGCTAGGCCTACCCACACAAGTGAGGTATCATTTTTATCGGGAGACTTGGGGGAACGCCGGGTGGAAGGAAATTTGTGGCTCCTCTCAGATTCCAGAACTTTCTGTCACCGAAATCTGAGGAAAACTTGTTTTTTTAGCCACTTTTTGAGGTTTGCAAAGGATTCTGGGTAACAGAACCTGGTCCGAGCCCCGCGAGTCACCCCTCCTTGGATTGCCCTAGGTCTCTAGTTTTCAGAAATGCACAGGTTTGGTAGGTTTCCCTAGGTGCCGGCTGAGCTACAGGCCAAAATCTACAGGTAGGCACTTCTCAAAAAACACCTCTGTTTTCTTCCAAAAATGTTGATGTGTCCACGTTGCGCTTTGGGGCGTTTCCTGTCGCGGGCGCTAGGCCTACCCACACAAGTGAGGTATCATTTTTATCGGGAGACTTGGGGGAACGCCGGGTGGAAGGAAATTTGTGGCTCCTCTCAGATTCCAGAACTTTCTGTCACCGAAATGTGAGGAAAACTTGTTTTTTTTAGCCACTTTTTGAGGTTTGCAAAGGATTCTGGGTAACAGAACCTGGTCCGAGCCCCGCAAGTCACCCCTCCTTGGATTCCCCTAGGTCTCTAGTTTTCAGAAATGCACAGGTTTGGTAGGTTTCCCTATGTGCCGGCTGAGCTAGAGGCCAAAATCTACAGGTAGGCACTTTGGAAAAAACAGCTGTGTTTTCTATAAAAAAAATAGGATGTGTCCATGTTGTGTTTTGGGGCATTTCCTGTCGCGGGCACTAGGCCTACCCACACAAGTGAGGTATCATTTTTATCGGGAGACTTGGGGGAACACAGAATAGCAAAACAAGTGTTATTGCCCCTTATCTTTCTCTAAATTTTTTCCTTCCAAATATAAGAGAGTGTGTAAAAAAGACGTCTATTTGAGAAATGCCCTGCAATTCACATGCTAGTATGGGCACCTCGGAATTCAGCGATGTGCAAATAACCACTGCTCCTCAAAACCTTATCTTGATCCCATTTTGGAAATGCAAAGGTTTTCTTGATACCTCTTTTTCACTCTTCATATTTCAGCAAATGAATTGCTGTATACCCAGTATAGAATGAAAACCAACTGCAGGGTGCAGCTTATTTATTGGCTCTGGGTACCTAGGGTTCTTGATGAACCTACAAGCCCTTTATATCCCCGCAACCAGAAGAGTCCAGCAGACAAAACGGTATATTGCTTTCAGAAATCTGACATCGCAGGAAAAAGTTACAGAGTAAAACATAAAGAAAAATGGCTGTTGTTTTCAGCTCAATTTCAATATTTTTTTATTTCAGCTGTTATTTTCTGTAGGAAAACCTTGTAGGATCTACACAAATGACCCTTTGCTGAATTCAGAATTTTGTCTAGTTTTCAGAAATGTTTAGCATTCCGGGATCCAGCATTGGTTTCACACCCATTCCTGTCACTAACTGGAAGGAGGCTGAAAGCACCAAATATAGTAGAAATGGGGTATGTCCCAGTAAAATGCCAAATTTGTGTTGAAAAATTCGGTTTTCTGATTCAAGTCTGCCCGTTCCTGAAAGGTGGGAAGATAGTGATTTCAGCACCAGAAACCCTTGGTTGATGGCATTTTCAGGGAAAAAACCACAAGCCTTCTTCGGCAGCCCTTTTTTCCCATTTTTTTGGAAAAAACAAAATTTTCACTGTATTTTGGCTATTTTCTTGGTCTCCTCCAGGGGAAACCACCAACTCTGGGTACCATTAGAATCCCTAGGATGTTGGAAAAAAAGGACGCAAATTTGGCGTGGTTAGCTTATGTGGACAAAAAGTTATGAAGCCCTAAGCGCGAACTACCCCAAATAGCCAAAAAAGGGCTCAGCACTGGGGGGGGAAAGGCCCAGCAGCTAAGGGGTTAAAGAGCTAGATTTTAGCAATAACGTACTTGTATTAAAAGTAAGGTGCAATGCCCTGTTTCTTCAGAGATCATTAAAGTGCGGATTGTGTGTTCGCAGTTACTGGCGCTATCACGCACCTGCTTTCAGTAAATGGCTGGGAGGTTCTAACTGGCTCTGCCCACCTCAGCGCTGATTGGTTCCTCCTGATTCCCCATCCAAGGTGCAAAGTAGCACAAGTTAAAACTGGATTTTAGCAAACTTAAAAGATATAGTTTAGCAATAAAGTGTTTGTTTTAAAAGTAAGGTTTAACACCCTTTTTCTTCAGGAATCACTAAAGTGTGAGTTGTACATTCGCAGTTTCCGGTGCATCTGCACAGTTACTTTCACTGAACAGCCGCAGAGCTCTGGCTGACTCTGCCCACCTCGGTGCTGATTGATTCTTCCTTATTCCCAATCCAAGGTAAAAAGAAGCACAATTAAAAACTGGATTTTAGCAAATTTAGAAGCTAGATTTTAGCAATAAAATACTTGTCTTAAAAGTAAAGTGCCCTGCTTCTTCAGGAATCACTAAAGTGCGGCTTGTGCATTCGCAGTCACTGGCGTATTCACACAGCTGCTTTCATTAAATGGCCGGGGAGCTCTGACTGGCTCGGCCCACCTCAGCACTGATTGGTTCTCCCAACATCCATTACAAGGTGCAAAATAGCGTGGTTAAAAACTTGATTTTAGCAAACTTAAAAGCTAAATTTTAGCAATAAAGTGTTTATTTTAAAAGTGAGGTTCAATGGCCTGTGTTTTTCAGGAATCACTAAAGCGTATCTTGTGCTATGTCATAGTATGGACAGCAGGTATGAAAACCAACTTCACATACCACATACAGTACAGGTATGAGCTTTATAGAAGCTCCTTTCCAGGACAGAGGAAGAAATCGCACAGTAAGCAATTGTATAAATCTCCATCACACAGCTTTAGGGTGCAGCAGTGGAAGCTTTCTTTGCAAAATAAGTACAGGACTAGCATGTTAAATCTCTCTCACACAAAACAGGAAATACACAAGCAGCCGCCTGGGAGATCAACGTTTGAAACATCAACAGCACATGGAACGAACAATCACCAGTGCAACTGATGCAATATGGAAACCAACATAGCAGACCTCCCTCACAGAAAACAAGTATAATATCACACCACCAGACCAATCTGACCTCAGAGAAAGGTACAGTACAGTACATTAACAAATCATCACTTCATCCCTTTAGGAACGCGGAATTTTGTCCGTACTATTAATAATCAAAGGAGTGATATAATAATATAATCAACAATAGATATATCGTGTGTCTTAACATTACTCATTTTAAGTGGAACATCTAAATCGTATTATTGAAGGTGCATTAACATTAGAAGAGTAGTAATTCATATAGATGTGTGTTCTAATGTTGACTTTAGCATTTTGTACTGTAATACTTTTGCACATTTATATTTATGTACTTTGACTGTGGAAATATGGTGAACTTGAATATGACCGCATTTCATTCATAATCATGTTGCAATTATAATTTAAGATGCATGTATAATCGGGTATTTTGAATGTGCATTCAAATGCCATGTTAAGTTAGCATAACCAAAGGCCTGAAATGTTGGTTTCATGTGTTTAACCTCCAATATGAAGTTTTGCTCCCATTGTAATATTCTTTATTTGCATGTGCTTATTTTTGAGTCGAAAGTTAATAAAAGGCATATTGTGTATCTGAGATAGTGGGGTACAGGATGATATTTTGGTAAGGGACAAAGGCGTGCTGACAAACTGAGAAGAAAAGTTTGTGTATCAAGATCCAAGAGACACTCAAGGTCGTCCTGATGTTTAATACTTGGAATGAGAACTCGATGGAAGTTGCCAATTTGAACTGTGCAAGTCCAGTAAAGAGACTGTGCAAGGATATGTAACACTATGGGTGTTGATGACGTGGATTTCTTGAAGATTCTGGAGGTTTCATCTATTTAGGTAAGAGCAGATTCTCTTTAGCCTCTGATGAGAGCAGATTCCCCTTGAAACTTGGAGGGCTTTTGATCCCTCTACTCTTTATTCCTTTGTGTGGCTTTATGCTATGCAACAACTTTCTATCAGAACTTTTACTGAGGTTTCTGCTATGCCTACACTTTCCTATACTTCCTGAAAAATAATTAGGATTTCCTCTAGCTTAGTTTGGAGTCCATAGATTAATTTAGTTTCTCCAATGACTAACAAAGAGGATCACATTTTATTTAATGATCATCAAATCTTGTTTCTCATCTTTTGTATTGCTGCAAATGAAATTATTTTATGCCTTGTACTTATACAATTTAATCTTGTTACAATGCACTCACTCCTAGCAAAAGAGCTTAACTTTAACAAACAGGCTTCTTGACATTTACAGGATATGTAAAAGTAGGAGTACAGGGAAATGCCAGTTCACTGGCACTCCTTGCTGCCTCCATTTCCCAGGTCCAAGACAGACAGTCGAGATGCATGCTAAGAGTCCTGGGCCTAGATTTACTAAGAGTTAACCCAGCTCAAGGCAGCAAGCTAACTTGTTGCTCTGAGTTGTGTGAACTAGAGAGAGCAGAACTGTGCCACATGTATAAAGAAATGGTGCAGTTCAGGTCTCTAAGTGTGCTGGCACTCTTTATGCAGCCATGTGCCCAATGTAGGCACCCTTGCGCCATAGTGCAAGAGTGTCTGGGCTGTGGTTTGCATAGTTTTTCTGCAGGTAGGGGTGCCTTCCTGCATAAAGACAATGCTTTAAGGCTATTTTCTGTATGTACGTGTGTTGCAGAATGCAGCACCCATGGTAAGAGGAAGAAATGAGTGTAGGAAAGTACCATCTTGCCTGGCATGTTACCCCCATATTTTACTGTATATATGTTGTTTTAGTCTATGTGTCACTGGGACCCTGCCAGGCAGGGCCCCAGTGCTCATAAGTATGTGCCCTGTATGTCTTCCCTGTGTGATGACTAACTGTCTCACTGAGGCTCTGCTAACCAGAACCTCAGTGGTTATGCTCTCTCTGCTTTCCAAATTTATCACTAACAGGCTAGTGACCAATTTCACCAATTTACATTGGCATACTGGTACACCCATATAATTCCCTAGTATATGGTACTGAGGTACCCAGGGTATTGGGGTTCCAGGAGATCCCTATGGGCTGCAGCATTTCTTTTGCCACCCATAGGGAGCTCTGACAATTCTTACACAGGCCTGCCAGTGCAGCCTGAGTGAAATAACGTCCACGTTATTTCACAGCCATTTACCACTGCACTTAAGTAACTTATAAGTCACCTATATGTCTAACCTTCACCTGGTGAAGGTTGGGTGCAAAGTTACTTAGTGTGAGGGCACCCTGGCACTAGCCAAGGTGCCTCCACATCGTTCAGGGCAAATTCCCCGGACTTTGTGAGTGCGGGGACACCATTAAACGTGTGCACTGTACATAGGTCACTACCTATGTATAGCGTCACAATGGTAACTCCGAACATGGCCATGTAACATGCCTAAGATCATGGAATTGTCACCCCAATACCATTCTGGCATTGGGGGACAATTCCATGATCCCCCGGGTCTCTAGCACAGAACCCGGGTACTGCCAAACTGCCTTTCTGGGGTCTCCACTGCAGCTGCTGCTGCTGCCACCCCCTCAGACAGGTTTCTGCCCTCCTGGGGTCCAGGCAGGCCTGGCCCAGGAAGGCAGATCAAAGGACTTCCTCTGAGAGAGGGTGTAACACCCTCTCCCTTTGGAAATAGGTGTGAAGGCTGGGGAGGAGTAACCTCCCCCAGCCTCTGGAAATGCTTTGATGGGCACAGATGGTGCCCAGCTCTGCATAAGCCAGTCCACACCGGTTCAGGGATCCCCCAGCCCTGCTCTGGCGCGAAACTGGACAAAGGAAAGGGAAGTGACCACTCCCCTGACCTGCACCTCCCAGGGGAGGTGCCAGAGCTCCTCCATTGTGTCCCAGACCTCTGCCATCTTGGAAACAGAGGTGTTTGTGGCACACTGGACTGCTCTGAGTGGCCAGTGCCAGCAGGTGACGTCAGAGGCTCCTTCTGATAGGCTCTTACCTCTCTTGGTAGCCAATCCTCCTTCCTAGGTAGCCAAACCTCCTTTTCTGGCTATTTAGGGTCTCTGCTTTGGTTATCTCACTAGATAACGAATGGAAGAGCTCACCAGAGTTCCTCTGCATCTCTCTCTTCACCTTCTGCCAAAGGATCGACCGCTGACTGCTCAGGACGCCTGCAAAACTGCAACAAAGTAGCAAGACGACTACTAGCAACCTTGTATTGCTTCATCCTGCTGGCTTTCTCAACTGTTTCCAGGTGGTGCATGCTCTGGGGGTAGCCTGCCTCCTCTCTGCACCAGGAGCTCTGAAGAAATCTCCAGTGGGTTGACGGAATCTTCCCCCTGCAACCGCAGGCAACAAAAGACTGCATCACCGGTCCTCTGGGACCCCTCTCAGCATGACGAGCGTGGCCCCTGGAACTCAGCAACTCTGTCCAAGTGACTCCCACAGTCCAGTGACTCTTCAGTCTAAGTTTGGTGGAGGTAAGTCCTTGCCTCCCCACGCTAGACTGCATTGCTGGGTACCGCGTGATTTGCAGCTGCTCCGGCTCCTGTGCACTCTTCCGGGATTTCCTTCGTGCACAGCCAAGCCTGGGTCCCCGACACTCTAACCTGCGGTGCACAACCTTCTGAGTTGTCCTCCGGCGTCGTGAGACTCCCTTTTGTGACTTTGGGTGGACTCCAGTTCACTTTTGTTCTAAGTGCCTGTTCAGGTACTTCTGCGGGTGCTGCCTGCTTCTGTGAGGGCTCCCTGACTTGCTGGGCGCCCCCTCTGTCTTCTCATCCAAGTGGCGATATCCTGGTCCCTCGTGGGCCACAGCAGCATCCAAAAACCCTAACCGCAACCCTTGCAGCTAGCAAGGCTTGTTTATGGTCTTTCTGCGTGGGAACACCTCTGCAAGCTTCTTCACGACGTGGGACATCAATCCTCCAAAGGGGAAGTTCCTAGTCCTCCTGGTTCTTGCAGAACACCAAGCTTCTTCCACCCGGTGGCAGCTTCCTTGCACCCTCAGCTGGCATTTCCTGGGCTCCTGCCCACTCTCTACACTGTCGCGACTCTTGGACTTGGTCCCCTTGTCTTACAGGTACTCAGGTCCAGAAATCCACTGTTGTTGCATTGCTGGTGTTTGTCTTCCTTGCAGAATCCCCCTATCACGATTTCTTTGCTCTCTGGGTGTAGTAGGTGCACTTTACACCTACCTTTCAGGGTCTTGGGGTGGGCTATTTTTCTAACCCTCACTGTTTTCTTACAGTCCCAGCGATCCTCTACAAGCTCACATAGGTTTGGGGTCCATTCGTCGTTCGCATTCCACTTTTGGAGTATATGGTTTGTGTTGCCCCTATACCTATGTGCTCCTATTGCAATCTACTGTAACTATACATTGCTTGCATTACTTCCTTTTGCTATTATCTGCATAATTTTGGTTTGTGTACATATATCTTGTGTATATTTCTCATCCTCATACTGAGGGTACTCACTGAGATACTTTTGGCATATTGTCATAAAAATAAAGTACCTTTATTTTTAATATATCTGTGTATTGTGTTTTCTTATGATATTGTGCATATGACACCAGTTCCATAGTAGGAGCTTTACATGTCTCCTAGTTCAGCCTAAGCTGCTTTGCCATAGCTACCTTCTATCAGCCTTAGCTGCTAGAAACACCTCTTCTACACTAATAAGGGATAACTGGACCTGGCACAAGGTGTAAGTACCTCTGGTACCCACTACAAGCCAGGCCAGCCTCCCACTTTGGTTGTGCAGCGGTGGGATAAGTACTTGCAACTACTTACCACTTTGTGATTGTGTACTTTTCATAAGAGAATAATATATAAAACAAGTTCAGTGTATGTACACTTAACCAAAAAGTTTTGCTTTTCTCCTCTTACACTTTCTACTAAGTGCTGAAAAGTACTCCAAAACTTCTCAAAAAGTTTCTAAAAGTTTGAAAAAGTTTTTTTTCCTGTTCTTTAAAAAGTTCTGAAACTTTTTCTTTCTTCTCACTGTCTCTAAACCTTCTTCTATCATGTCTGATGTAGGAGATGCTCTTAAAATGGTCAATACTACTTATGACAATTTAAATTACAAGAGCCTAAGGAGTCTCTGCTTAGATAGAGGTTTAGTGATAGGAAAGAACCCCACAAAAGAGTTTCTATATAACATGCTTATTGTGAATGATGAGTCCCAAGCCGGCACTTCAAATGAGAAGTTAATAGATGGCTCCCATTCTGACTCAGGGGATAACCTTGAGGGAGGTGGGGAGGGTTCTATTCCAAATCTGCCCCTCAGCAGACCACATAGCAATGCTGGTAGTAATAGGAGCTCCCATCATAGTAGGGATGTTTTTATTCCTGTAGGCCAGGGTGTTAGAGTCCAAGCTGTTAGGGACAGATCTCCCTCTGTTGTTTCCAATTTGTCCTCAGTGTCCAAGCATTCCCAACCCACCCACCCTGAAGACAACATGTTAGAAAGGGAACTCAAAAAGTTGAGAGTGGAATAGACCAGACTGAAGCTTAAACAGCAACAGCTGGCTCTAGACAGGGAATCCCTAGATCTGGAGAAGGAGAGACAGAGATTGGGGTTAGGACCCCATGTTGGCAGCAGCAGTATTCCTGATAGTAATCCTGTTAGAGAGCATGATTCCAGGAATCTGCATAAGATAGTTCCCCCTTACAAGGAGGGGGATGACATCAACAAGTGGTTTGCTGCACTTGAGAGGGCTTGTTTGGTACATGGGGTCCCTCCAAAGGCAGTGGGCTGCTATATTGTGGCTATCTTTCAATGGAAAGGGTAGGGATAGGCTCCTTACTGTTAGAGAAAGTGATGCTTACAATTTTGCAGTTTTGAAGGATGCACTCTTGGATGGTTTTGGCTTAACCACTGAACAATACAGGATTAAGTTCAGAGACACCAGAAAAGAGTCCTCATAAGACTGGATAGACTTTGTTGACTGTTCAGTGAAGGCCTTGGAGGGGTGGTTATATGGCAGTAAAGTCTCTGACTATAAAAGCCTGTATAATCTTATTCTGAGAGAGCATATTCTGAATAACTGTGTGTCTGACTTGCTACACCAATATCTAGTGGACTCAGATCTGACCTCTCCCCAAGAATTGGGAAAGAAGGCAGACAAATGGGTCAGAACAAGAGTGAACAGAAAAGTTCAAACAGGGGGTGACAAGGATGGCAAGAAGAAGGATGGTAAATCTTCTGACAAGGGTGGGGACAAAAGTAAAACTGAGCCTTCATCAGGCCCACAAAAATCCTCTGGTGGGGGTGGTGGGTCTAAATCCTCTTCAAATCAAGTTAAAAAGCCTTGGTGTTATTTGTGTAAAGTCAAAGGCCATTGGACAACTGATGCCAGTTGTCCAAAGAAAAACACCAAACCTCCCACTACCACAACCCCTACCTCAAACTCTAGTGCCCCTAGTAATAGCAGTGGTGGTGGGAGCAAACCTACTAATAGCCAATCCAAGGGAGTAGCTGGGCTCACTTTTGGTAATTTAGTTGGGGTTGGTCTTGTTAGGGAGACCACAGAGGCTGTGTTAGTCTCTGAAGGTGACATTGCTTTGGCCACCTTGGTTGCTTATCCCCTTAATATGGATAAGTACAAGCAACTTCCCCTAAAAAATGGTGCTGAGGTTCAGGCCTACAGGGACACAGGTGCCAGTGTTACCATGGTAATAGAGAAACTGGTACACCCTGAACAACACCTACTTGGTCACCAGTACCAAGTGACAGACGCTCCTAACAACACTCTTAGCCACCCCATGGCTGTTGTGAATCTCAACTGGGGGGGGGGGGCGGGGGGGGTTTACTGATCCAAAGAAAGTTGTGGTTGCTTCAGATTTACCTGTAGATTGTCTACTAGGAAATTATTTAGAGACATCAGTGTAGGAGGCTGGACTGGCTTGTAGTGAGTACCAAGGGGTACTTGCACCTTGCACCAGGCCCAGTTATCCCTTATTAGTGTATAGGGTGTCTAGCAGCTTAGGCTGATAGATAATGGTAGCTTAGCAAAGCAGCTCAGGCTGAACTAGGAGACGTGTGAAGCTACTACAGTACCACTTAGTGTCATATGCACAATATCATAAGAAAACACAATACACAGTTATACTAAAAATAAAGGTACTTTATTTTTATGACAATATGCCAAAGTATCTTAGAGTGTACCCTCAGTGAGAGGATAGGAAATATACACAAGATATATATACACAATAGCAAAAATATGCAGTATAGTCTTAGAAAACAGTGCAAACAATGTATAGTTACAATAGGATGCAATGGGGAAACATAGGGATAGGGGCAACACAAACCATATACTCCAGAAGTGGAATGCGAACCACGAATGGACCCCAAACCTATGTGACCTTGTAGAGGGTCGCTGGGACTATTAGAAAATAGTGAGAGTTAGCAAAATAACCCTCCCCAAGACCCTGAAAAGTGAGTGCAAAGTGCACTAAAGTTCCCCTAAGGACAAAATAGTCGTGTTAGAGGGAAAATGCAAGGAAAACACAAATCAGCAATGCAACAACGATGGATTCCTGACTGAGGGTACCTGTGGAACAAGGGGACCAAGTCCAAAAGTCACAAGCAACTCGGAGATGGGCAGATGCCCAAGAAATGCCAGCGGTTGGTGCAAAGAAGCTCTTACTAGGCTGAAGAACTGTGAATACTGCAGGAACGACAAGGGCTAGAGACTTCCCCTTTAGAGGATGGATCCCCCACGCCTTGGAGAGTCGTGCAGAAGTGTTTTCCCGCCGGATGGACGCCAACAAGCCTTGCTACACGCAAATCGTGCGTTTGGCGTTTTTGGACGCTGCTGGGGCCCAGGAGGGACCAGGAGGTCGCAAATTGGACCTGCAGAGAGAGGGGACGTCGAGCAAGACAAAGAGCCCTCACTGAAGCAGGTAGCACCCGTAGAAGTGCCAGAAACAGGCACTACAAGGATGCGTGAAACGGTGCTCGCCGAAGTTGCACAAAGGAGTCCCACGTCGCCGGAGATCAACTTAGAAAGTCGTGCAATGCAGGTTAGAGTGCCGTAGACCCAGGCTTGGCTGTGCACGAAGGATTTCTGCCGGAAGTGCACAGGGGCACGAGTAGCTTGCAAAGTCGCGGTTCCCAGCAATGCAGCCCAGTGAGGTGAGGCAAGGACTTACCTCCACCAAACTTGGGCTGAAGAGTCACTGGACTGTGGGGGTCACTTGGACAGTGTCGCTGGATTCGAGGGACCTCGCTCGTCGTGCTGAGAGGAGACCCAAGGGACCGGTAATGCAGCTTTTTGGTGCCTGCGGTTGCAGGGGGAAGATTCCGTCGACCCACGGGAGATTTCTTCGGAGCTTCTGGTGCAGGGAGGAGGCAGGCTACCCCCACAGCATGCACAAGCAGGAAAACAGTCGAGAAGGCGGCAGGATCAGCGTTACAGAGTTGCAGTAGTCGTCTTTGCTACTATGTTGCAGGTTTGCAGGCTTCCAGCGCGGTCAGCGGTCGTTTCCTTATCAGAAGGTGAAGAGAGAGATGCAGAGGAACTCGGCTGAGCTCATGCATTCGTTATCTAAAGTTTCCCCAGAGACAGAGACCCTAAATAGCCAGAAAAGAGGGTTTGGCTACCTAGGAGAGAGGAAAGGCTACTAACACCTGAAGGAGCCTATCACAAGGAGTCTCTGACGTCACCTGGTGGCACTGGCCACTCAGAGCAGTCCAGTGTGCCAGCAGCACCTCTGTTTCCAAGATGGCAGAGGTCTGGAGCACACTGGAGGAGCTCTGGACACCTCCCAGGGGAGGTGCAGGTCAGGGGAGTGGTCACTCCCCTTTCCTTTGTCCAGTTTCGCGCCAGAGCAGGGGCTAAGGGGTCCCTGAACCGGTGTAGACTGGCTTATGCAGAATTGGGCACATCTGTGCCCAACAAAGCATTTCCAGAGGCTGGGGGAGGCTACTCCTCCCCTGCCTTCACACCATTTTCCAAAGGGAGAGGGTGTCACACCCTCTCTCAGAGGAAGTTCTTTGTTCTGCCATCCTGGGCCAGGCCTGGCTGGACCCCAGGAGGGCAGCTGCCTGTCTGAGGGGTTGGCAGCAGCAGCAGCTGTAGTGAAACCCCAGGAAGGGCAGTCTGGCAGTACCAGGGTCTGTGCTACAGACCACTGGGATCATGGAATTGTACCAACAATGCCAGGATGGCATAGAGGGGGCAATTCCATGATCATAGACATGTTACATGGCCATATTCGGAGTTACCATGGTGAAGCTACATATAGGTAGTGACCTATATGTAGTGCACGCGTGTAATGGTGTCCCCGCACTCACAAAGTTCAGTGAATTGGCTCTGAACAATGTGGGGGCACCTTGGCTAGTGCCAGGGTGCCCTCACACTAAGTAACTTTGCACCTAACCTTTACCAGGTAAAGGTTAGACATATAGGTGACTTATAAGTTACTTAAGTGCAGTGTAAAATGGCTGTGAAATAACGTGGACGTTATTTCACTCAGGCTGCAGTGGCAGACCTGTGTAAGAATTGTCAGAGCTCCCTATGGGTGGCAAAAGAAATGCTGCAGCCCATAGGGATCTCCTGGAACCCCAATACCCTGGGACCTCAGTACCATATACTAGGGAATTATAAGGGTGTTCCAGTAAGCCAATGTAAATTGGTAAAATTGGTCACTAGCCTGTTAGTGACAATTTGAAAGTAATGAGAGAGCATAACCACTGAGGTTCTGGTTAGCAGAGCCTCAGTGAGACAGTTAGGCACCACACAGGGAACATATACATGCACACCTATGAGCACTGGGGCCCTGTGTGACAGGGTCCCAGTGACACATACATATAGGCCACAAACCTATGAGCACTGGGGTCCTGACCAGCAGGATCCCAGTGACACATAACAAACATACTGAAACCATAGTGTTTTCACTATGAGCACTGAGGCCTGGCTATCAGGATCCCAGTGAGACAGTGAAAACAGTGACAAACACCCTGACATACACTCACAAACAGGCCAAAAGTGGGGGTAACAAGGCTAGAAAGAGGCTACCTTCTCACAATCAGCTTGGGCAGAAGTGGAGTTGGAGGCTCATGCAGCACTGCTGGGCATTCCTGGGCGTATTTGTGCTTTGACAAGGGCTCAGGCCAAAAAGCAAAAAGGACAGGGTGTCTTGGATCCTGGAACAATGGACCAAGTGCTCCCTAAAGCTAGTACCCCTAGCTTTAGGGAGCACTACCCTACCCACTATCCCTCCCTCAACAGATGATTCTCCTTCTGAGGAAGAAGAATTTCCTCCCTGTGCAGAACCTTCACCGGATGAGCTGGCAGCAGACACAGCTGAGCTTTTGGGTGGAGGGGGGCTTGCCAGGGAAGAGCTGAGTGTGGCACAGCAAACCTGTCCCACATTAGAGGGTCTCAGACAGCAAACTGCAAAAGGGGGATGTCAGTGACTCACATAGAGTTTACTGGGAGGACAACCTCTTGTACACAGAGGCAAGGGACCCAAAACCTGGAGCAGCCAGGAGATTGGTCATTCCCCTGCAGTACAGAGAGTTCCTCCTAACTCTGGCACATAACATTCCTTTGGCTGGGCATTTGGGCCAGATCAAAACATGGGAAAGACTTGTCCCCCTGTTTCACTGGCCTAGGATGTCAGAGGACACAAAAGATTTCTGTAAGTCTTGTGTGACCTGCCAAGCCAGTGGCAAGACTGGTGGCACACCGAAGGCTCCCCTTATTCAACTACCAGTGGTTGGGGTTCCCTTTGAAAGGGTAGAGGATGACATAGTTGGCCCCCTTGACCCTCCTACTGCTTCAGGCAATAGGTTTATCTTGGTGGTTGTGGACCATGCCACAAGATATCCTGAAGCAATTCCTCTAAGGACCACTACAGCTCCTGCAGTGGCAAAAGCCCTCCTGGGAATATTTTCCAGGGTGGGTTTCCCAAAAGAGGTTGTATCAGACAGGGGTAGCAACTTTACGTCTGCATACTTGAAATATATGTGGAAGGAATGTGGTGCAACATACAAATTCACCACACCTTATCATCCACAGACTAAGGAACTGGTAGAGAGGTTTAATAAAACTCTCAAAGGAATGATAATTGGACTCCCTGAAAAACTCAGGAGGAGATGGGATGTCCTGTTACCTTGCCTCCTTTTTGCTTACAGGGAGGTACCCCAGAAAGGAGTGGGCTTCAGCCCCTTTGAACTCCTATTTGGGCACCCTGTAAGAGGTCCACTAACACTTGTGAAGGAGGGTTGGGAACAACCTTTAAAAGCTCCCAAACAGGACATAGTGGACTATGTACTTGGCCTAAGATCCTGAATGGCTGAGTATATGAAAAAGGCCAGTAAAAACCTTCAGGCCAGCCAAGAGCTCCTGAAGGAATGGCATGACCAGAAGGCTGTTCTGATTCAGTACCAAACAGGACAGAAGGTGTGGGTATTGGAGCCTGTGGCCCCAAGAGCACTCTAGGACAAATGGAGTGGACCCCATCTAATTGTTGAAAAGAAGGGCAAGGTCACCTACTTGGTTGACCTGGGCACTGCTAGGAGTCCCCTTAGGGTGATTCATGCCAACAGCCTAAAACCCTACTATGACAGGGTGATCTCACCCTGCTCATGGCAACAGATGAGGGACAGGAAGAAGAGAGTGACCCTCTCCCTGATCTCTTCTCCTCCACTGAAGAGGAGGATCTAGTAGAAGGGGTAGTTTTGGCAGATTGTCTGACTGTAGAACAGAAAGACAACTGCATAAATCTCCTTGGACAGTTTTCTGAACTCTTTTCAACTGTGCCAGGCACCACATCTTGGTGTGAACACACAATTGATACTGGAGACAGCATGCCTGTCAAAAGTAAAATCTATAGGCAGCCTGACTATGTCAGGGAATGCATAAAACAAGAGGTTCAGAAAATGCTTGATCTAGGAATGGTTGAACCTTCTGAAAGCCCATGGGCGAGTCCTGTGGTGCTTGTACCAAAGCCTCACTCAAAAAATGGAAAAAGGGAGATGAGGTTTGGTGTAGATTACAGAGGTCTCAACCAGGTAACACAAACTGATGCTCACCCTATACCCAGGGCAGATGAGCTCATAGATACACTGGCATCTGCCAAGTATCTAAGCACCTTTGATTTGACTGCAGGGTATTGGCAGATCAAATTGGCTGAGGATGCTAAACCTAAAACTGCATTTTCAACTATAGGAGGGCACTACCAATTTACAGTGATGCCCTTTGGTGTGAAAAATGCCCCTGCCACTTTTCAGAGGTTGGTGAACACAGTCCTGCAAGGGTTGGAGGCTTTTAGTGCAGAATATCTAGATGATATAGCTGTCTTTAGCTCCACCTGTGATGAGCACCTGGTCCACCTTTGGAAAGTTTTGGAGGCCCTGCAAAAGGCAGGCCTCACTATCAAAGCCTCAAAGTGCCAGATAGGGCAGGGAAAGGTGGTTTATCTGGGACACCTTGTAGGTGGAGAACTTATTGCACCACTTCAGGGGAAAATCCAAACTATCATGGATTGGGTTCCCCCTACAACACAGACCCAGGTGAGAGCCTTCCTAGGCCTCACTGGGTATTACAGGAGATTCATTAAAAACTATGGCTCCATTGCAGCCCCACTTAATGATCTCACTAGCAAGAAGATGCCTAAAAAGTTATTGTGGACAGCTAGCTGTCAGAAAGCTTTTGAGGAGCTCAAACAGGCCATGTGAACTGCACCTGTCCTAATAAGCCCATGTTTCTCCAAGACATTTATTGTTCAAACTGATGCATCTGAATTAGGGGTAGGGGCAGTCTTATCACAACTGAATTCCGAGGGCCAGGATCAACCAGTTGCTTTTACCAGCAGAAGGTTGACCCCTAGAGAAAAGCGTTGGTCTGCCATTGAGATGGAGGCCTTTGCTGAGGTCTGGGCACTGAAAAAGTTGAGGCCATACCTGTTTGGCACTCACTTTATTGTTCAGACAGACCACAAACCTCTACTTTGGCTAAAACAAATGAAAGGTGAAAATCCTAAATTGCTGAGGTGGTCCATATCTCTACAGGGAATGGACTATAAAGTGGAATATAGACCTGGGAGTACCCACTCCAATGCAGATGGACTCTCCAGATATTTCCACTTAGACAATGACGACTCATCAGGTCATGGCTAGTCTTATTGTCCTTCGTTTTGCGGGGGGGTTTGTGTAGGAAAGTACCATCTTGCCTGGCATGTTACCCAGATATTTTATGTTGTTTTAGTCTATGTGGCAGGCCCCCAGTGCTCATAAGTATGTGCCCTGTATGTGTTCCCTGTGTGATGACTAACTGTCTCACTGAGGCACTGCTAACCAGAACCTCAGTGGTTATGCTCTCTCTACTTTCCAAATTTGTCCGCATGATTTGCAGCTGCTCCGGCTCCTGCGCACTCTTCCAGGATATCCTTCGTGCACAGCCAATCCTGGGTCCCTGACACTCTAACCTCCAGTGCACAACCTTCTGAGGTGTCCTCTGGCGGTGTGAGACTCCCTTTTGTGACTTCTGGTGGACTCCGGTTCACTTTTCTTCTAAGTGCCTGTTCAGGTACTTCTGCGGGAGCTGCCTGCTTCTGTGAGGGCTCCCTGACTTGCTGGGGGCCCCCTCTGTCTCCTCATCCAAGTGGCGACATCCTGGTCCCTCCTGAGCCACAGTAGCATCCAAAAACCCTAACCGCGACCCTTGCAGCTAGCAAGGCTTGTTTGCAGTCTTTCTACGTGGGAACACCTCTGCAAGCTTCTTCACGACGTGGGACATCCATCCTCCAAAGGGGAAGTTCCTAGTCCTCTTTGTTCTTGCAGAACACTTCCTTGCACCCTCAGCTGGCATTTCCTGGGCTCCTGCCCACTCTTGACACCGTTGCGACTCTTGGACTTGGTCCCCTTGTCTTACAGTTACTCAGGTCTGGAAATCCTCTGTTGTTGCATTGCTGGTGTTTGTCTTCCTTGCAGAATCCCCCTATCATGATTTCTGTGCTCTCTGGGGGTAGTAGGTGCACTTTACACCTACCTTTCAGGGTCTTGGGGTGGGCTATTTTTCTAACCCTCACTGTTTTCTTACAGTCCCAGCGACCCTTTACAAGCTCACATAGGTTTGGGGTCCATTCGTGGTTCGCATTCCACTTTTGGAGTATATGGTTTGTGTTGCCCCTATACCTATGTGCTCCTATTGCAATCTACTGTAACTTTACATTGCTTGCATTACTTCCTTTTGCTATTATCTGCATCATTTTGGTTTGTGTACATATATCTTGTGTATATTTCTCATCCTCATACTGAGGGTACTCACTGAGATACTTTTGGCATATTGTCATAAAAATAAAGTACCTTTATTTTTAGTATATCTGTGTATTGTGTTTTCTTATGTACACCAGTGGTATAGTAGGAGCTTTACATGTCTCCTAGTTCAGCCTAAGCTGCTTTGCCATAGCTACCTTCTATCAGCCTGAGCTGCTAGAAACACCTCTTCTACACTAATAAGGTATAACTGGACCTGGCACAAGGTGTAAGTACTTCTGGTACCCACTACAAGCCAGGCCAGCCTCCTACAATGAGAAATAATAATATTTCTCCTTCTTACACCAGCCTCAGGTAGGTGCAGCATTTTGGCATAAATCTATGTCTAGTAGTCTTTGCAGATATGGACCCATGTACTTCATGGGTGGATTGCCAAGGATTGCCCAGACACCTTCAATAGAATGCCTCCCTGATGCAACGTCACGCAAGGCAGTGCATTTGGGCTGCACGCCATTACTTTCTGTTACAAATCAATGCAAATTGTCATTTGTGTTGGTTTGTAAATCCCAAATAGGATTTTGTATCTGGTCTGTATTTAAAAAGAAGTGCAAACCACATGCAAAACCTTTGCAAATCTGGGACCTTTTGTCGTTCCTTGAACTGTCTGCTCTTCTCTAGGCTTGTGATCAGAGAACCTGCAGTTCACTGTTCAAACCCAATTGCTGGTGAACAACCCAAGCTGCACTCTCTTTGTAGGTGAGCTACTGTACCCTAATCCCCTGAAAAGTAATTCACAACAGAGAAGGGTCAGCCAACCCAGCCCTGCCTCGTTCAGAGGGCTCCTCTGTAAACATTGTCCTGTGTTTTTGTATATATCTGTTTGTAGCAAGCAAATTGTCAATGTGTTTGCTTGGCACTCTGAGGCCAGAGGACACAAAAGAAATATCAAGGATTAGGTAAACCAAGGGTTGCAGTTGCAGCCCCTCGCAATCCCCAAGTGACATCCATGGCCCATCACCCGTCACTTTTAATAGAACATTTACCCTGCAAAAGCAAACATATTGCTTTAGAAAGGAAGAACTTAAACAGGGAAAGTAGCTCTGAGATCTGTCTTGGAGACACTGGCATCAATTCGCTGACATTAATCTATGATAATGAAGCCTGAATTCCATAGTGCTGTAACACGAACCTTTCATGGGTTCTGAAGAGCAGATCTGGCTGCGCCATTGAAGGAGCTTGTGGGATGAAGCTGTTGATAGAATAACTAATAAGGTAGCTTAATACGTTGATGTATAGGTGTGTGCCGGCCAGTAAGGAGGGCCTTTGCAAATCAGTCACGGTTTTATGATGTGGTTATAATTCTTCTTGCCCTAGTGAGGTGTGCTATAGCATGTAGAATGCCCTTAAGGGGCCAGTGTGGATTAATTTTCCTATATGGTTTGACAGATACCCAGTGCAAGATAGGGTATGTGCAAAAAAGATATGAAAGCAAAAAAACAGTTAAAAATAGCTTGAACTCTATTAAAGAGCACCACCCTAGTCACTGAAAAACACCTGAAACTACCAGAATACAATCATATGCAGGCTAAAAGGGATAATGTTATGTGCCATGAGCCAAGGCTACAACACCTCTATCAATGTCCTCTGAAGGCTTTACATATTATATTAGTAATAAATAGTGTACACTTACATGGTTCCAGAGTGCATTTAATTTTGTAAATTGGCATAGTTCAGATTCAGTTAACAGATTTGAGACACATCTCCTCTCATTTGATTTCTCCTAATTTTTAACAAAACCTGAAAAGCACAGGTTCAAATACAATAAATAATTTTGCAAGCCAGACCCACTAACCACCCCATTTCCTTGGGCCTCACAGTGCTGGACTATGTCTGCAAGGCCCATGGGAGAGAGGCCAGGCCTCCAGGGTTGTCTGGTTAGTATTTAACAGTAATGGATAGTATTATTTACATGTCTAAAACAGAGCACAAAAAGCAAACAATCTTCATAGAACTTTTAGGGATACAACAATATAGAAGCAAATATGCGTGCCTCATCAGCTAAGTAACATTTCTCAAATTGGAAGAGCCCAAAATATAAAGACAAATGGTTTAAGCAGAGGTCTTCAAATTGGAGTGAGGCTCTCCTGGTGGACCTCAAGTAATCATAGGGGAGCAACAGCCTCAGCAGTGGCTGACATTAATTCAAACACTCCATCCTTCACTTTTTTATATACTTTAGTGTGTCGCCCTAAATGGAATATACTTCACTTTCTGGTGTGCACCTAAATATCTAATATTTGTTGCACAAAGATACTACAGCATTCAGAAATAAGAACTGGCAAAACCAATGTGCCTGCCCGTGTGCTGTGAATGAGCAAAAGGAAACACACACAAACTCTTTCTTTCTCTCTCTGCCTCAGATTCCCTCTCCTTGCAGTTGGTAAAAAGAAATCATGAGATGCTTTACATGTTCTCATGCAAGGTTGAAACCAAGCATGCCATTTTTATTAATTAATGTAGGAAGGTAGCAGCTGGAATATTTCTGTGAGCCTGGTAACATATTTTCATCACAATTTGTATTTCTCTTTACTGCCAATTGTTGTGTGTTGTTACTTTCCCCAATCACAATAGTATTTCCTTTAGAGGCATAGCCGTTTTGTCATGACCCCCACAGCCTGCTTACCAAATGGAGTCAGACTTATAAAGTAAGTATTCTTGGAAAGGGTACAGTTTATCTTTAAGTGGAAGCCAATAAATATTTGATAGCTGAGGTCTTTGAATCAAAGGAATTTAATAATGACTAAGAAATAACAGAAGCTAGTGAAGTGGTCTCCACGAGTACAGTAAGGGGTGTTTCCTGTCCACCCAGTGTTACAATAAAGAGATGAGAGTAGAGAGTTAGAATGTTGTAATGTATGACTATGTGTCCTCTGATTGCACACACAAGGACGAAAGGCCAAATTTATCAAGACAGAGCCAGTGCAAAGTCATCCAAAGTAAAGGAAACCGGTGCAAAGTGTTGATGTACATTCCAGTGTAAATTGTGTTTTGTGCTGCAAAGTAGCCTGAAGGAATAGTACATTTGGCTATTCGTTTTAATGGAAATAAAACATGAGCAGTTGAGGCACTATGAACCTTTAAGTTCAGATTTTCCTACACTTATAATATGAAACTGAATTGGAACAAGCTAACCATGAACTATTTTACTCAGAACTATTCATAACCATAACTAAGGGCCAACACACACAAAATTCATACCCACAGCAATGATACAAAATACATTTTCACCCACCTATTCAACAAATAGGTGAATAAATGTATGTATGTATGTATGGAGGTATTTGTAGAGCACATTCCGGCCCGGGGGCATCGAAGCGCTGACTAAGGAAAGGCAGCAATGTCAGTGAAAGAGAAACAGACAATTATATCGAGGAAACAGCCAGGTCTTGACCCGTTTCCTAAAGATCAGATAGTTATGCTCTTTTCTAAACTCCAACGGGAGAGAATTCCAAGTCCTAGCGGCCGCTATAGTGAAGGCTTTATCCCCCCACTTCACCTTCTTAGTGAGGGGAACCTGGATGAGAAAGGTATTGGCCGATCGCAACAACCGTGTAGATCGCTACTATTGAAGTTGAGTAGTAGGATACTTGGGCCCAATCCCATGCACGGCTTTATGAGAGATACAGAGAGCCTTAAAGGATATCCGTTGGGCTATGGGAAGCCAATGAAGATTTCTAAGGCTTTCCTTAGCAGAGGCAGATCGTGGCAGATTCAGTATTAATCTAGCAGCTGTGTTCTGTATCAGCTGCAGTTTTTTAAGAGATTTTTTGTACAGGTTAAGCAAGAGGGCATTACCATAGTCCAGTCTGGACCCGACCAGCGCCAGAGTGGCAGTAACTCTCCATTCTTTAGATAGAAAGGGGAACATTTTCTTCAGGTTCCTCAAAGTCCACAAGCAGGTTTTTGTGGTCAGATTGACCTGAGGTTGGAAAGATAAATGATTGTCGAAAAGAAATCCTAGATTCCTGGATGTGGAACCCGGTAGGGGCAAAGTGCCACACTCTTTAGGCCACCAATTGGGGGACCATAGTGCCCTACCTATCCCAAAACAGAGAACTTCTGTCTTATCACAGTTTAATTTGAGCCAATTGGCCTTCATCCAACTGCTTACCGTCGACATGCAGGCATTAAACCGAGCCGCGACTATCTCCCCATCTTTGTTGATAGGAATAATAATCTGCGTGTCGTCTGCATATAAGGTAGGGGTGAAGCCAAAAGAACGTAGTAGCTCTGCCAGAGGGGCCACATAGACATTAAACAAAGTGGGGCTAAGCGAGGACCCCTGAGGGACCCCACAGGGCAGAAGGTAGGCAGGGGACCTGAAGTCTCCGCAGCTTACCGTAGACCACCTGTCATTGAGAAAGGACTCAAGAAGCTTCAGAGCCTGGTCCCTAATCCCCACATGATGTAGACGTTCTAACAGAATGTGGGGGGCAATGGTATCAAACGCCGCAGAAAGGTCTAATAGGACCAAAACAACACCCTGTCCCTCACCAACCAACCTCCGAGTAGTATCTGATGAGGAGATGAGGGCAGATTCCGTGCTATGGGACTTCCGAAATCCATGTTGAGACGTATCGAAACCCTCTGAGACTGTCAGAAAGTTGACCAGTTCTTTGTTGATAAATTTGTCAAATATTTTAGCCAGCAAAGGAAGCAGAGCTATAGGACGGAGATTGGTTAAATCATCATATTTCCCGTTTCCTTCTTTTTTAGAGGAATAAAAGTAGTTTCCTTCAAAGCAGATGGATAGATGCAGGAAGTAAGAACTTCTTGGAAGACAGGGACCAGTGCAGATGCTGTCAGCTCCGGGACCAGTTGCAAAATGGCCGGAGGGCAGGGGTCTAGTGGCGACCCCGATTTGCATTCACGGAGCAGTTTACAGATCATATCTTGAGATGGCATGTTGAACTTGGACAGTAGCCTACAGTTATCGAGTGCGGCTGGAAGTGGAGCAGAGAGGAGCCCGGCCGGGGGAACTGGGCGGAGAGGAGGACCCCTGAGTCTTAGCTAAGGTAAAGCTTGAATGAATGTTTAGAATTTAGTTTTCAAAGAAATCTGCAACTTTATTGCAAAAATCTTGAGAGTTGTCCAGCTTAGGCGCACAAGGGGGAGAGGTAAGGGCATTGATAACTCTGAACAACTCTCTAGAGGAATTGCCAGCGTTCCTAATTTTAAGCGTAAGATATTCTGATTTAGCTTTAAAACAGGCCTCCTTATAACAGTTTAAGGCAGTTTTTAAATGAGATTTCTCGCTGGGATCCGGCTTAAGACTCCAGCGACGCTCCTGTTGTCTGTATTTCCTCTGGAGTGCTTTAAGGTCGTTGGAGAACCAAGGTTGGCTAGGTTTTTTTCCCCAGGCGTGGTACATGTACCTTCTGAGGGGCTAAAGAGTTGATCGCCGCAGTAATTCCCTGATTAAAATGGGCCAGTGGCGGTAATACGGACAACTTAGGGTCATTCCAGATACTTTTTAGTGCTGTTTCAAGGGGTTTTGCCTTGATACTTTTCCATTGTCTAATAAGTTTGTTTGAGGGTCTACACGTGGGAAAAGACTGTTTTTGCAAAGTGAAAAGTCAGAAGAGAATGATCCGTCCATGCTACTGGGATCGTTGTAAGCTTTATATCCACCTCAGGACGAGTAAAGATTCCATCAAGGGTATGGCCAGCTACATGAGTGGCCGAGCCTTCCTTTAAAATCCAGTCTAAGGAAACCATAAGATTGAGGAATTCCGTAACCAGCCGGTTACTACTATCATCGAAATGGATATTAAAATCCCCCAATATAATTGCCTTTGGTGCCATGACAAGCGGTTCCAGCAAGTCTGTGCACTCTGAAAGAAATTTAGAGAGGGGACCAGGAGGGCGATATACTAGGAGCCCTTCTGAGACTAAAGAATAGCCATAGAAAAGTTTAAAGACCATCATTTCGCATACCTCTGAGGGAGTGCTCCCACCAGTCCAAATGCAGGTGAGATCAGACCTACAGATGATGGCCAATCCCCCCCCTCTGCCCGTTGTTCTATCAGCTCTATAATACGAATAGCCAGCGGGGGAGGCCTCAATAAAGTCAGGGTCCGAGTCAGGTCTAGCCCATGTTTCAGTAATGAAAAGGCAATCAATATCAGTGGAAATGATAAGTTCACTAATTTACGACTTGCTTGGGGAGGGATCTGGCATTAATAAGAGCAAAAGATCCCATTTCCCTGTTGTCCCTTGTGCCCCCGCCCTTCGCATGATTGGTCTTGTTCCCAGCCTCCCTCAGAGCACTATGCTCCTCCACTGTTAGTGGTTTCAGCACAGACCAGTTACAACGTGCACATTTCCAGGAGGTCGGATTCCCCGGTATAAACGTATGAGGACAGGGACTACCTGCCCAACTACAGATGTCTAAAGGGGTAGGCAGGCCTTTTTTGGTTGGAAATGTAAGGTTCCTGGCCCTCTGGCCCGTACTGGCGTAGATGGGCGCAGACGGGTGTGCGCCCGCTGCTCAGCTGTGTTCTTACTGGCATTAAATCCCCTCAGCCAGAAACAACTAGAGCGCTGCCCCAGCCGGACGTGAACTGCCGGTAAACCGGAAGTGGGCTCTAACAGGCCCAAACTTCCTGCCGGGTCTGAGGCAAAAACTGGACCCTACACCTAAAAATGAACAGCCCCCAAGCAACCCCCACATCAAGCGCTAAAGCAAGTTTGGAGCGCTAATAACAACAGCAGCAAAAAAATGCCAAGTCACAGTCAGCAAGATCAGGAAAAAGTGCCTGTGCGCAAAGTAGGTTAAAATTTAAAGTTGACAAAGTTTTAAAGTTAAAAATGTAGGAAGTTAAAATAGCAATATGTACACGGACAGAAACGCGCTCACCTAAATGAGATTCACACAGAGTCACATATTATAGATCCTTCCAAAAAAGCAAATGAAACCACCTACAAAAAAGTTACAAAAACACACTCAGCAGAATATAAAATAAACATGCTCGTTCGAAACATGCACCCCCACACAACGTTGCTTACCACATGTGACACCTCATTATATATGCACCAATGCAATAAAAACACACCGACTTAAAAAATGTGTAACTATCCATTAAAAATACATCAATCTGTCAAATATAAGCACGTACTATACAACAGATTTTAACTAGAAACAAATTCTTACCGCCTCAAACCCTAATTTGATTGCAGTGGCGGCCGGTAATTTTAGGAGTGAGGGGGGCTGGCGGGAAACACACTCACACTCATTCATTCACATATGCACGCACATCCATTCACAACACTCATCAACATTCAAACATACACGCATGCATGCACCAAACATTCATTTAAACAAATACACACACACTTACCTTTAGCTTGGAGGTCCCAGGAGGGTCCGGACTGCTGCCTTCCCTCACTGGCTGACCTCAGGTCAGCCAATGAGGGAAGGCAGCAGTCCCAACTTTGTCACAGAGTGGGATGGGGTCAGTGAGACTTCTAACCCCACTCCTCTCTGTGACGAGGTGTCACTGATTGACACTCGCCCTGGGCGCTTCTGGGCTTAAACCTGAAGCGCCCAGGTCGGAGTCAGTGGGTGAAGCTTCCCCTCATCACCGAGGGAGAGGGCCTCGAGGCACCTTTGCTAAGCCGAGGAGGTCATGTCCACAGGAGCTGTGACCTCTTCACACCAGCAAAGTTCAGCTCAGGCAGCCAGGAGTCTGTGCAAATCGCGCATGTCTGGGTCCTGGCTGCCTGACCTGAACATGAAGAGTGTCTGTCATGCTGAACTTTGCTCAACCTGACAGGCACTCTTCATGAGGGGCAAAAGGTGGGGGGGGCAAATTCCCTCCACCCTAAAGGACGGGTCGCGACTGTTTGATTGCGTTGGAAGTAGTAAACTTCACAGATCATTGAAGACAGTTTGGCATCACTCATTGGTGGTGGTTTCAGCCCCCTAGTGTGTATCTTGGCAGGAGCTGGTACACTTCCCCTGGGATAAGCCTAACAGCTTTGAGGTAGCGAGGAAAGAGGAGCTCTCAAAATTTGCGGTCTAAGATTTGTATAGTTGGATTCCTGTCCACTAAATAGGACTTGACTTTGTTTTGTCACTAAAGCTATCCTTTCTATAGCTAGAGTGTCCCATATTCGGGTTAACCATGTAAAGAGGGTGGGGATGGAAGTCTTTCACCAAGATGTGAGTAAACATTAAGCGATCTTTTTAATGGATAGAGCCATCCCAAGAGTTTGTCAGTAGGACCTGTAGGAATTTCGGTATTGAATACTCTAATTCATTTATGATCTTATCCCATAGCTTCCTAACTGAGGACAGTGCCATAAGTGGTGTGGTAGAGAACCTGTTGACCCACACCCCCACCCAACTCATTTAGCAGTTTGAAGCCCCTGTTTCATTGTGAGGTGAAGTGCCTAAGTGTGGAGATGAGTGAAGGCAATTCTTACAGGCTGTGGAAGGGGAAGGTTGAATTGTGTTTAGAGGCCCTCAAAGATGATTATTCGCTGATTGGCAAAGAGAGAACCAACCATGACGCACTGACTCTCATGCCAGATATTAAACTCTGGGGTGGAAGTGCAGGTGTGATATCTGGTTCATATGAGATAGGGACAAAAGGTCACAGGAAAGTGGTGAATCACAGGAAAGGAGTGAATCCAAATCTGGAAGATACTTTGTCTTAGGTAAATCCTTTTATCATAATCAAATAGCGTCCAGCTTTGGTTATCTTCTTGAGCCAGAGAACTTGCTATAGAAATGTACCTACAATAACGTGTTCTATAAAGCATCCCTGTTTTGATGTCTTTTTTCTCCTCATTCTATTAGGAAACATTGTTGAACACCCTGGAAATAGAACCAAATATATGGGGCCACAAGACCTCCCTGCCACACAAGCTTGTACTGAATCTTATTCGCTAGTTGTGGGGCTTTGTTTTGCCATATTAGGAGTTGTTAAAATGTATAAGTTACTAAGGATTAACAGCTGCATTGACAGTGGTATTGTTTGAAATGGATAGAGGATATCTGGGAAGACTCATCTTTTATTGCAGCAATTCTGCCCAACCAGGAGAAGTGCTTAATGTACAATCCTTGGAGGTCCCTCTTTAAGTCTCGGATCAGCTCCGCATAGTTCAGGGCCACAACCTGTGAGGTAGTATGGCCGATTAGTATCTCCAAATATTTAATCCTGTCTGAAGTCCATGAAAAAGGGATGAGCTTCTGTCGCTGGTCTATTTTCCCAGGTAGGGATGCAAAAGGAGCACTTCTGATTTGGTAATATTTATATTAGAATAAGAGATTGCCTGGAATTTCCTTACTCCATCTAAGAGGTGCAGTACTGATTAAAGAGGGTCTGTTAATGAAAACATGATGTTGTCATCATACATGTTTAAAAATGTCTCTTCCTATTATGACTCCTTTTATGCCTTCCCTACTCCTTATCGCATTAGCAAAGGGTTCCAAATTAAGGACAAAAATGAGTAGAATGTGGGCACTTCCACTCTCTATGGCAATTGGTTGTTACAGCCTCCCATTATGTTTTCTTTCTAGGTGTTTGATGTTCCAGTTTAAAATGTGTGTTCCTAGGCATTGCTTATGATGGACCCTCCCACAAAAATGTCCAGTCGATTCAGTTAAATGCCTTATAGGTGTCTAGTGACAGAAGCAGTACATTTCTTCTCTTTCTCTGGGCATATTTCAGAATATGAAGTAATTTTTAGGTTTTGTCTGCACAACTTTTGTGCTGTGCTTTTGAAATCTATTCTATTCGATATAAATCTTAAAAGAGGCTTACATTTTGCCCTTGCTTTTCATTGGTTCCTGTGCATGCCACTTACTTTTCCTCAGTTTCTATTGGCTGTAGCATATTTCCTGCATTTACCAATGCTTGTTCCTTGTGTTTTTGCTCTTATCAGTGTCCCGGGACCCAAGTACTGTTTTCATCTGCTTTTGTGGAACTCTTTTTTAGGTTTTGCCTGCGTAGCACTTGCTTTGTTTGTCCTCCGCCCTTTACCAAATCTCTGTATGGCTGCATGCATGTCAAGCCTTTTCATCGGCTTTGCTAGAACTTCTTAATAAGCGTGTCAGAGCCTCTGCACGCTGTGTGGGAAACCATTGCTTCAGATCACAACGCACACTCACCAGTCCCCCTGGGGCCAAAACAGGAGCCCCCTCAAGTGCTTCCTTTTGAACAGCATAATCACTAGCCCGCCAGGGCCTAAGCAAGGACCCACTATAATGCTCCCTAATCTTTACAAAACATGCAACTTGTCAAGCACCAGAAGCCAGCGGGAGCGCCGCATCAGAAGCCAGTGCTTTTTTTCCATTTTCTTTCCATTTTCAACACATCACTTTTACATGTTCTGCTGTTTTAAAAACAGTCTTGAGATAGTTTCTTTTAGATATACGTGGTTTCGGTGTGGGCTGACTAAAGTTCTGTTAAGTTACCCAATCTGGTGGTAAGTGGACTTATTTTCTAAGCTGTTGTAACTGATTTTATTTTTCAGGCTGTTTAGTTGTTGTTTCACACATTTTTGTTTCAGCTGGCCTGTGTCACGTGTCCAACTGGAAGCTGCATAACGCTGTCACTTTCACCCTTTTAAATAACAAACATGTCCTGCTTCCTTCTTTCAAAGCACACTGCAGGCTCATATTTGGCCTGTTTTTTTTAGCAACACGCCATCCTAGCCTTGTGTGTTTTCTTTAACCTGCAGGATTACTTGACATTTACCCACCGTCTTTTCTCCTAGACAGCCTTTATTTCCGTTGGACAGAAGAAATGGAGCCATGGCCGAGTGTGCTGCATGCTAACTCCACCTCCTTAGCTATTATTTTTGCTCCCATCTCATTACTGGGAGAATGGAAACCTGGTAAGTTGTTTTTTTTTTAGTCATTTTCTCTCAGAGCATCCTTCCTTGTTTTGTGTCCCACAAGATCTTCGAACTAACGTTATAAGCACGGCCGTCTCCACCAAAAGGGCAGAGGAGCGTCCCCCCCTCCAGCAGCAACTGCTGCAAATCCTTTCACAAAGTATATTGTCCTTTCCTTGTGAAAGGGGTGGGGCATTGGAGGAGAAGAGCAGAGGGGAGTGCACTGTGCACTCCCCTCAGAGCGCAGGTGTGTTTGGCCAGCCATCTCGGGCCGGCCAAACACACATGCACACAGTGCTGGAGAGAGCCTGCACAGGCTCCTAGTCTGCCTGGGACGCCCTGGCTGGGTGCTCCCAGCCAATCCTGATGCTGCTTTCAGCAGTGTCAGGATTGGCAACAGTGCAAGCTGGGAGGTGTAGATGACGAGGGAGAAAGGAGAGGCGCAGCACGGGAGCGGAGGTAAGTTTTTAAAATTATTTTATTTTAATGTTATTCATTCCCATCACAACTCTCGCACGCCGCAACGCCATGGCCTGGGAAATCACTGCGAGCCGCAACTGGATTTAAGGTATTTAAAGACCGCTCCAAATAATGTTGGAGATGCATCAGGAAGTGATATTTTCAACTCCCAGCACTGTGAGCTGAGCCGCTATAATGCATCATCTTGGTGAGTTATGACTCACTGCAAAGAGTTCACTGCTACTAAGGAAGTGAAATGAAACAAAATACCACATTTCTAGTTCTCAGCTACATAAAAGGAGAGCCAGTTCTACGACTTTTCACATTTTTAGCAAGAATAAAATAGGAGAAATTGTAAGGCCGCTGTCTTCACCACTCACAATAACCATAGCTTCACCACCTCACCTAGCCCTTCTCCCTACTCCTTGCCCTCACCCAGGTTCTCAGTTTTGCTTCCTAACCTGCACCACCTTGTGCTGTTTGTAAAGAAGAGACAGGAGTCCATTCTTTGCTCCTGCCCACCTGCCACACACTACTCTGAATGCTACTGCACTATTCATCACAACTAGACACAACAATAAATTAATAAAAAACACATGCAGACTACTCCTCACCTCTATGCTAAACTACATGCTTAGGTAAGCGACTAGTGTGAAATCAAGGGTACCACTTTGATCATTGTGCACACCCCCAAACCGCTTCCTACATGGGCTACACTACCATTCAACATTCTTCCAGCCAAGCACTGCCTTTTGTTTTATGCACTACCTATCCACTAATGCACCTTCGAGGGCTTAAAGCACTATAACATTGCAATTCCATAAAAGTCAGCTAAAATAAGGCGTGTCTGTCCATAACAAATCCTTCTGTAGTAGAAACAATGAGGATGACTAGTAAGTCTATTGTGCTTCTGAGGCAAGTAACTGGTTTAGTGTTGTACTTTTGATACATGTTTGGCCGACACCAGTGACAACATATATATTATCATACATGGCTGCATATATTTTGGTTTGATTGCCATTAATCACTGTGGTGCAGTGAAATGAGTACCTCTGCTCACTTGCTCATACTGAGAAAATCTGTCCTGTTTCATCACATTCAGATAAGTTTCACCTCTGTGAAAACTATAGGTTTTGTCAATATTTTTTTCAGCATGTTACACAGCAATGAGAGCTGCTGTTTAGCATGTCTCAAAGTTAACAAAATAAAGCACTATGACGCTGCTACCGTTGATTTCGTCATAACACTTTTTAAAACTTTAAGACATGCTGCACAGCAGCTTGTACTGCTGTGTAATATGTCTAAAACATTGACAAAACCAATAGATTACACAGAGGTGAAATCTATTAGCTTTGCCAATGCTTGTTTGGTATTATCCCTGCATTGCCTAGCTGGGATAAAGCCTAACTGATCTTGGATGCCAATATAGAGAGAAGAGGAGCCAGTTTGGCTGCTAAGATTCCAGTAGGAAGTTTTCCATCTCTTTTAAGAAGAGAGATAGGGCAGTAGGTTGAGAATTATGAGTATTGTGTAGGATCTTTTACTGTTTGGGGATAACTGTGAAGGCTGCTTTGTACATGGTATCTGTGAGAATGCCCATATTGCCTATCACATTGAAGAGATGTATGAGAATTGGGGCTAACTTTCAGCAAAAGAGTTTGTAGTAGTTTGTTGCATGTTCATCCTGTCTCAACGCTTTGCATGACTTGAGTCTTTTAATGGCCACAATTCCTTCTTCTATTCTAATTGGCTCATTTTGTGTTTATTGCCAAGTAGGTTGTATCATGTCTCTGAGATGTGTGTCTCAATATGGAAGTACCCAGTCAGGGTCTGCTGCTTGTTTAGAATATAAGTTATGAGCAAATTGCCTGAAAGACTCTACTATTGCCTCGTGTAGGGAATTGGGTTACTGGTTGAGGGTGAAATCCTTCTCAGGCAGCAACCACAATTCTTCTTGGGGTGAGGTCAAATGCAAACCCCAAATTAAACTGTCCTCAACCCCTTGGTAGCATGGCACAGAGCAGTCTGGCTTAACTTAGATGCAATATGTAAAGTATTTGTGCAGCACCTCAAACAGTAATAAAGTGAAAACACCACACAAAAAGGCCCCCACAATAAGTTAGAAAAATAGACATTTCTTTAATAAATAAAACAAGACCCAAAATGACAAAATTCCAATAAGTAGAACTGGTGATATACAATTGTAAAGATTTTGGTGAGGATAGCACAAAAAGGACAAAGTGCCAACTGTGGATATCTGGTTGCGCCATACCGGGAGGAAGTCACAAGTTCAGGCTGACCCCGATGGAGCACGGTCTGGCTACAGGGACCCAGTGAAGCCAGCTGAACAAAGTACCTTAAATCCTGGTTTATGGAGCGTAGCTTGGATCTGTGTCGAAGGTGCGTTGAGCAGCCGAAGCAATGCATTGGCACCGAGATGCTGCAAGGCTGCGAAGCAAGGGTCTCTGTCTTCATTAAGAATCCTATTGCTGGGGCTTCTGATGCCAAGTCCAGTGTTGAGGATGTGGCGTGCTTATAAGGGCAATGCATCGGTTCTGAAGAGTTGCGAAGCTGTGATTTGGAGTCCAACATCATCATCAAGGCTGCCGTTGATGAGAGATGCAAGAGACTCTTCCAAGGATGTTTTTTGCAGTTGGGGTGATGCAGTGGTTCTGAATAGTTGCAATACGATGTGGGTATTTTCGATGTGTCCAACCCATGCAGCAGCAGTGACGGGTCGGTTACGCTCAGGTTTTGCAGCACAGCAGAGGAGATATGTCAGTTAAAAGGATACACAGATGCTGGCTGAGCTCCCTAAGCCCACTTCCAAGGGTCCATAACTGTGGAGGCACCACTTGGCAGAGTGGACTCAAATATGGCAGCATCCAAGTTCAGATACAACGTTGTTGTTATGATCCTGAGGCTTCAGATCAGGAGGCCAGCCAACTACCCCTTGGAGCTACTCCGGGTCAAGAGATGCAGGTCCAGTCCTTCTCTCTCAGGTAAAAAGGCAGCAGCTAAGTACAGAGGGCAGCAGCTCTTTCAGAGCAGCAGTCCAGTAGACTGGCAGTTCTTGTAGCAGCACAGGAGTCCTTCTTCCTGACAGAGTATCCACAGGTCCAGAAGTGTACTGAAGTGGTGGTGTCTGAGGGCCAGTATTTATATCTAGTTGTGCCTTTGAAGTGGAAGTGAAGCTTCCAGAAGTTTTCCCTTTAAGTCTCCTTGCACCCTGTCTTCCCTTTCCTGGCTCCAGACTAACTACAGAGGGTATGCAGTCATTTGTGTGATGGCAGGACACAGCCTATTCAGCTGTAAGTGGGGCTGTGCTCAATGACATCATTTAGAGATTGCCAGGGGTCTCAGCTGGAACCCCGGGCTTACCACTTGCGACCCCTGGCACTGCCTTTGTGACCGCTGGCCTTAGAGGTGTCAGCTCGTCCTGATTGATGTTGCTTGTGATTCCACTTTTCTTGCTGTCTGTCAACTTTTTATTACAGTAATAGTGAATAATGTTTAATTATTCACTATTACGGTAATAAAGAATGGATTACAGTTAGCTGGAATATGAACCCCCTCGGCAGTTAAGGTAAGTCAAAAACGCTTTTAAATATATTTTGTGTGCATGCCTGCAGGTGGGAGTGTGCTTAAGTGAGAAAGTGTGTATGTGTGAATGTGTGTAACTGGCATGTGATGTCACTTCTGCTACCTCTGACATTTTGATGAATTGACGTTCATGACTGGGCCCAGCTCCTCCCTCCCATCCTGCCGGTGATGGCCCATCAAGGCACACCTAGGCTCTCTATTGTGTGTGGCCGTCTACAAGAACTACACAAAGCCCAACTGTCATCTATACCCGGTCATGTGAGCAGATACACACTACAGTAACTAAGGGCCAGATGTACGAAAAAAAGGAATAGCTATTTCCAAATAGGCATTTTATCTGAATCGCTATCTGAAAATTGCTATTCCTTATGTATGAAACACTTGCGATTCCTAGTGGGTCACAAATCGATCTACCGCGTGAATATTAATGAAGTAGGTTACAATTTATGACCCATTAGGAATCACGGCCATCACAGGGATGGTGGTCTGCTGGGTTCAGCAGACCACCATGTTTGTGGTTGCTTTTAAATAAAGCAATCTATTTTTTTTTTTTTACACAGCCCATTTTCTTTAAAGGAAAATGGGATGCATTTAAAAAGAAAACAATTAAACTTTATTAGGTTGAGCATAGCAGCACACAAGCCCTGCTTTTCTGGCGTGTTGGTATCTTTTTGGGCTTTTAACCACGCCCACCTCACACCCATCACTTTCACTCATTCATGACCTTGCCTTTCAAAAATCCTTTGATGACTTTGGTAAATGCTTTACGTTTGTCCCTCCTTGGGGCAGCTTCCTTACCGCCTTGGGGATCGACTCTGTTACGTGGATAATTGCACTTTTGCCGATATGTTTGACAGTGAACAAACTTCCTTTTCCTTTTGAGTCTCTCTTTAGCACTCAGGCTCATGGTGGCTGTGGTGTTTTGAGTCGGCTCGCTTATGTCAACTGTAGGAAGTTGGCTCTGTATGTGCTATTTCAAAGTAAGAAATAGCATGCACAGAGTCAAGGGGTTCCCCTTAGAGGTAAGATAGTGACAAAAAGAGATAGTTCTAATGCTCTATTTTGTGGTAGTGTGGTCGAGCAGTAGGCTTATCAGAGGGTAGTGTTAAGCATTTGTTGTAAACACACAGGCAATAAATGAGGAACACACACTCAAAGACAATTCCAGGCCAATAGGTTTTTATATTGAAAAATATATTTTCTTAGTTTATTTTAAGAACCACAGGTTCAAGATTTACAAAAATACTTTAAATGAAAGGTATTTCACTCAGGTATCTTAGGAACTTTGAATCATCACAATAGCATGTACAGTTTTGGCAAAAATGGCAATCTATTTTAAAATTGGACACTGCAAAAATCAACAGTTCCTGGGGAGGTAAGTATTTGTTAGGTTCACAGGTAAGTAAAGCACTTACAGGGTTCAAAGTTGGGTCCGAGGTAGCCCACCGTTGGGGGTTCAAGGCAACCCCAAAGTTACCACACCAGCAGCTCAAGGCCGGTCAGGTGCAGAGGTCAAAGTGGTGCCTAAAACACTAAGGCTTCAATGGAAATAGGGGTGCCCCGGTTCCAGTCTGCCAGCAGGTAAGTACCCTCGGCTTCGGAGGGCAGACCAGGGGAGTTTTGTAGGGCACCGGGGGAGACACAAGCAGGCACAAAGAGTACACCATCAGCGGCACAGGGGCGGCCGGGTGCAGTGTGCAAACAGGCGTCGGGTTTGCAATTGGTTTCAATGGGAGACCCAGGGGTCTCTTCAGCGATGCAGGCAGGCAAGGGGGGGGGCTCCTCGGGGAGCCACCACCTGGGCTAGGGAAAGGGCTTCCTGGGTGTCGCTCCTGCACTGGAGTTCGGTTCCTTCAGGTCCTGGGGGCTGCGGGTGCAGTGTCTTTACCAAGAGTCGGGTTCCTTGAAGCAGGCAGTCGCAGACAGGGGGAGCCTCTGGATTCCCTCTGCAGGTGTCGCTGTGGGGGCTCAGGGGGGTCAACTCTGGCTACTCATGGGCTCGCAGTCCCCGGGGAGTCCTCCCTGTAGAGTTAGTTTTCCGCAGGTCGAGCCGGGGGTGTCAGGTGCAGAGAGGAAAGTCTCACGCTTCCGGTGGGAAACGTGTGGTCTTTAAAAGTTGCTTCTTTGTTGCAAAGTTGCAGTTTCTTTGGAACAGGGCCGCTGTCCTCGGGAGTTCTTGGTCCTTTTAGATGCAGGGTAGTCCTCTGAGGATTCAGAGGTCGCTGGACCCTGGGGGATGCGTCGCTGTTGCAGTTTTTCTCAAGTGGGGAGAGAGGCCGGCAGGGCTGGGGCCAAAGCAGTTGGTGTCTCCGTCTTCTCTGCAGGGCTTCAGGTCAGCAGTCCTTCTTCGTCTTCAGGTTGCAGGAATCTATCTTCCTAGGTTCTGGGGGCCCCTAAATACTCAATTTAGGGGGGTGTTTAGGTCTGGGGGATTAGTAGCCAATGGCTACTAGCCCTGAGAGTGGCTACACCCTCTTTGTGCCTCCTCCCTGAGGGGAGGGGGGCACATCCCTAATCCTATTGAGGGAATCCTCCATCTGCAAGATGGAGGATTTCTAAAAGTCAGTCACCTCCGCTCAGGACACCTTGGGGGTTGTCCTGACTGGCCAGTGACTCCTCCTTGTTTTTCTCATTATCTCCACAGGCTTTGCCGCCAAAAGTGGGGCAGGTGCCGGAGGGGGCAGGCATCTCCACTACCTGGGATGCCCTGTGGCGCTGTAACAAAGGGGGTGAGCCTTTGAGGCTCATCGCCAGGTGTTACAGTTCCTGCAGGGGGAGGTGTGAAGCACCTCCACCCAGTACAGGCTTTGTTACTGGCCACAGAGTGACAAAGGCACTCTCCCCATGTGGCCATCAACATGTCTGGTGTGTGGCAGGCTGGAAAAACTAGTCAGCCCACACTGGAAGTCCGGTATGTTTTCAGGGGGCATCTCTAAGATGCCCTCTGGGTGTATTTCACAATAAAATGTACACTGGCATCAGAGTGCATTTATTGTGCTGAGAAGTTTGATACCAAACTTCCCAGTTTTCAGTGTAGCCATTATGGAGCTGTGGAGTTGGTGTATGACAGACTCCCAGACCATATACTCTTTTGGCTATCCTGCACTTACAATGTCTAAGGTTTTGCTTAGACACTGTAGGGGCATAGTGCTCATGCACCTCTGCCCTCACCTGTGGTATAGTGCACCCTACCTTAGGGCTGTAAGGCCTGCTATAGGGGTGACTTACCTATGCCATAGGCAGTGTAAGGTTGGCATGGCACCCTTAGGGGAGTGCCATGTCGACTTAGTCATTTTCTCACCACCAGCACACACAAGCTGGCAAGCAGTGTGTCTGTGCTGAGTGAGGGGTCCCTAGTGTGGCATAAGACATGCTGCAGCCCTTAGAGACCTTCCCTGGCATCAGGGCCCTTGGTACCAGGGGTACCAGTTACAAGGGACTTACCTGGATGCCAGGGTGTGCCAATTGTGGAGACAAAGGTACAGTTTTAGGGAAAGAACACTGGTGCTGGGGCCTGGTTAGCAGGCCTCAGCACACTTTCAAATCATAACTTGGCATCAGCAAAGGCAAAAAGTCAGGGGGTAACCATGCCAAGGAGGCATTTCCTTACATCAACTGTTTTACTTTTCACTTGCAATTTATGTGGCAAGAAAAGTCCAGTTAGGAATTTACAATGCTAATATCTCTAACTCGAGCAAACGCGAGACCCATTGCATTGCAAATGCTTGTTAAGAGTAGGCAGCAGTCTTTGAGACCACTGCCTGCTCTTACAAAAATGTTACAATGTTTTTCCAACATTTACAAAGGGTAATGGGTCCCCTGGGACCCGTTCCAATTTGCGAACCCATTCCCACTAACTTTGAGTTGATGCTAAAATGTCAAGGTTTTGGGACTGCATTTCAGTTGCAAAACCTTGTTACATGACACTGGAAACCGCTATTTGGAAGGGACGTTCTGAACACGCCTCTTCTAAGTAGTGATTTCTACACCTAAATTATGATTCTTGAGAATCACAGTTTGGGTGTTTGTGCATCAGGAAAAACATCTTTGCTGTCGCAAATGGCCCGATTTTGAAAATCGGGCTGTTTGTGACGGCA
This sequence comes from Pleurodeles waltl, assembly GCF_031143425.1. NCBI lineage: Eukaryota > Metazoa > Chordata > Amphibia > Caudata > Salamandridae > Pleurodeles > Pleurodeles waltl. The sequence goes on along the minus strand of NC_090440.1, from coordinate 1,227,859,099 downwards.
AAAATGTTTTGTATATATGGCCCTAAATGGCTAAGGCAGAAATAAGAAAAAAAGTGGCATTTTCAGAATTGCAATTTAAAATTCGACTGCACCATAAGTTAGGATTTTAAATTGTGATTCTGGAGACACCCTTCCCATTTGGAAACTACACTTATAAACTGTAATAAAGCAACAGTACTTATTCTATTGGAGTGAAAAAACAATTTAGGAGTTTTCAATACTAGGACATATAAAAGGTATAAGTAAATACACTAGTTTTTAAATAAATAAATTGCACCCTAGGGCATACCGTAGGGGTTACTTATATGCATTAAAATATAAAGTTTGGGTCTGGCAAAGGATTATCTGGCAAGGTTGAAATCGCAGGTTGAAACTATACACCCACAGGCCACAATGGTAGGCCTGAGGCATGTTCAAAGGGCTACTTAAGTGGGTGGTACAATCAGTGCTGCAGATCCACTAGTAGCATTTAATTTACATACCATGGGCACATATAGCACCATTATACTAGGGACGTGTAAGTAAATAAAATATTTCAATTGGAGATGAGCCAATGTTATCATGTTTTGGAGGACAGAGCACATGCACTTCAGCACTGATTAGCAATGATAAAGTTTGCAGAGTCTTAAGGCCTGCATAAATGAGATCACAAAAATAGAGGAGGAAGGCAAAAGGGTGTGGGGAAGACCACCCTGAGGCTGACAGGTCAAACACCTCAACATTCTGGACCATATTTCAATTGGCCGAAGCTAGCTTGTGGACCCGGTCTAGATTTGTACAGATTCAGAATTGTACTGCTAATGGTTTACCCACTTTATTAGAGGCAGAGTTGTACCTTTGCTTTGTACAAATCAGGAAGTATTCAGCTTTATCTAAATCTAGAGCCTGAAGTTGGAACTTGGCCTAGGTTTCTATTTGACAGGGATTGTTGGTGCTGTTGAACTATGGATTTGAGTGAGTTTGTTAGCTCCTGCTTTTCAATCTGTTCTGATTTTTGTGTATCTTACTGCTTGCAGTTATATAAGCTTGGAGGGAATTCATAAGGTATTGGGGAGCTGGTCAATTCAGAGATATTGGTTAAAGCACCACACAATTGGCCTCAAATGGTTGTCATGTGTGTTTAGAGTTTGTTCTCTTGGTGGATGTTCAAATAGGGTGATCTGACCTATTTCCATCATTATTAAAAAGTCCCTTACAAGAAGTGATCCAGGCGAGCATATTACTTCTAGGCAGCAGAGTAGAAGGTGAATTCCTTGTTATCCTTATGTGTTTCTCTCCAACCGTTCCTCATTCCTATATTCTATAACCACTATTTAAATTGGGTAGAAGCTGTCCTTGTGGCTTCCATTTTGATTGAGGTCCCAATTTGTGACACTCAAAAGGATCAAGTCTGCAGAATGTTTTAGGCCTGATGGCCTCTAAGTGCAATTGAACTATCAGTAACCTTTAGGCAGTGGTTTTCAAACTTGTTAATGTTGCGCCCACCCCCTCAGTGGAAAAAAGAAATCACTGGGTTCACAATTATTCAATTTAGGTGGCAATGTCTAAATATGGCTAGACTTATTCAAACATTGCAATTAAGGGCCATATTTATACTCTGGTTGCGCCGAATTTGCGTCGTTTTTTTCGACGCAAATTCGACGCAGAACTAACGCCAACTAACGCCATATTTATACTCTGGCGTTAGACGCTTCGGGCGCCAAAGTGCCCGGAGTGTGCGTCATTTTTTAGCGTGAACCCCTTCCTTGCGTTAATGATATGCAAGGGAGGCGTTCCCGTCTTAAAAAATGACTCCCAGGCCTTTACGTGGTATTTATACTCCCGGGCAAAAGAGACGCCCGGGAGTGGGCGTGGCCAAAAACGGCGCATTTGCGCCGCTTTTTAACGCCTGGGTCAGGCATGGCGTTAAGGGACAAGTGGGCTCAAAATGAGCCCAGAGTGCCCTCCCCTGCCCCCAGGGACCCCCCCTGCCACCCTTGCCCACCCCAGGAGGACACCCAAGGACGGAGGGACCCATCCCATGGACATTAAGGTAAGTTCAGGTAAGTATTTTTTTTTTATTTTTTGTGGCATAGGGGGGCCTGATTTGTGCCCCCCTACATGCCACTATGCCCAATGACCATGCCCAGGGGACATAAGTCCCCTGGGCATGGCCATTGGGCAAGGGGGCATGACTCCTATCTTTACAATGATAGGAGTCATGTTGATGGGGGATGGGCGTCGAAAAAAAATGGCGCAAGTCGGGTTACGACGATTTTTTCGACGCAACCTGACTTGCCCCATTTTAAGACGCCCATACGCCATTTTCCCCCTACGCCGGCGCTGTCTGGTGTACGTGGTTTTTTTCCACGCACACCAGGCAGCGCCGGTCTGCTAGCGCCGGCTAACGCCATTCAATAAATACGGCGCCCGCATGGCGCTTCAGAATGGCGTTAGCCGGCGCTAATTTTTTTGACGCAAAACTGCGTTAGCGCAGTTTTGCGTCAAAAAGTATAAATACGGCCCTAAGTTCTGTTACCTTTTAAAAATGCAATAATTATATTTCTGCTGAAAACAAAGCACTGTTAGCTGCATGATGTTTCTTTTGGCAGGAGCCTGGCGCCCCCCCCTGGGATCACGTGAAGCCCCCTTAGAGGGGCTCGCCTCCAGTTTGAAGACCACTGCCGTAAGGTCTTGAGAAGTGATAAATGTCACTAGTGTACATCTCAAATTGTTATATGCTGATCTCATTAATCAATACCATGTATAGCCAAAGGTCTTATTCTGATTAATGATTGGCTAAATGATTGGAAAACATCTAGGGCCTGATTTAAGATAAGTGGCGCTGCACCCAGAGCAGTGTCCATTTTCTTGCATCCCTTAGCGCACCCCTAACGCTACCATATGTGTGCCGTATCTAAGATATGGTACACCATGGCAGTATTTGGGAACTAGCATCAGAATTTTTGGAATGTTTTATTTTTTTTATTGCATTTTATCAAAAATACAACTGTAAGAAAAGGAAAACACTTCCGCCACAGTATAGCAAGTGATTATCGAATTACCTACTCCCTCCACAATATGCTCAGGTGTTCCTTTACAAGCTTACATTATTGTGTCTGCCTCAACTTCCCAGGGCTACAGACCCTGCAAGTCAGTAGGTATGCTGTGAGTGAGACCCATATCTCTTTTGGTCTTGATGCCAGTGGGAGCTCCTCGGCGTACAGCTCCAATTGCTCCTGGCAGTAGCGCATGTCTCTCAACCAGTCCCTGATCGTCGAGGCTTTCTTGCTTCCCCAGTGAAGCGCCATTCTCCTCTTGGCCAACAACAGTGCTATCATTACCAGTGTGCGCAGGCTTGGCCATAGGGAATGCACAATTCCTGGCAGACACATTTTTGGCGTGCACTCCACCACTTCAAGTATAACGTCCGTAAGTGTTTGCGTTACATGAATCCTGTAGCATTGTACTTTCCTACATCCCTAAGCCACATGCAAAAAATCAGCCCTCTCTGCCCCACACCTTGTACAATTATCATCAGTTCTCAGCCCATATTACCAAAGTTGCATAGGAGTGTAATATCTTTGCTGTAGATATTTGAGTTGTATTATTCTAAAGTTGCAATTGGGTGGTTGTACGCCAGTGAGTGCACAGCTGAACTCCCAGTCCTCTGGGCTCAGAGGATCATTTAGTGTAGCGTTCCATTTGTGCAGTGCCAGTGACTCTACCTCTAGAGTATCTTGTAGCAATATATTACATAGGTGTGTCACCATAGCCTTCGGGACGCATGTGTGAGAATGTATTGTAGTGCCTGAATTATAGAAGGCGCTTCCGGGAAGGTATGGTAATGGTTCTTCAGAGCAGAACAAAGTCTGTAATATGTTAAACGCAGTAAAGGTGCGGTCGGCTGGGTATGCGTGAGTTCTGTCATTTCTATAAAATGACCTTCTGGGAACACATCTCCCAATACTCTTATACCCTGACTTTGCAGTAATACAAGCACTTGCTTTTCATGTTTTATTGATAGGTTCGGGTGGCATCGTAGTGAAAATGCAGGAGCATAGAGTGGAAGTTTACCTGCTCGAGCCCCTAGATATTGCCATGCCGCCATCATGCACTTGACTGCACTTATCTTGCTTGTGCATGACAGTGGATTGCCATGCGGCAGTAGGGACTCTAGTGGTATATTGTGCGCTACATCCTTTTCCACCGCCAGATGAGGCATGTACGTCTGGGGGTGTAACCAGTAGTGCACAAATTGCGCCTGGCCACATAAGTAATACAGCTGAAAGTTTGAGGCCTCATAAAACCCCTGCTCATATGGCAGGGCAAGTGGATGGGTACATTGATGAACAGATATAAACATCTAGGAAGTACTATCATTTTAAGCAGTGCCACTCTATCAGCCAGAGACAGCGGCAGCAGCAACCATTTAGAAATTTGATCACCTTGCTTGGTTATGGCGGTGCCATAATTATATCGGACTACCAGGATCTCTATGTATCCACACTCCCAAATACTTGACCACATCTTCACACCACTCCAGTGGGTAATCTAGGCGATGTGATATGGTACTTTGTGTGAGAGGCAGTATTGTAGATTTCGCCTAAATAATGCTTAGGCCAGAGTCCCGCTTGTGCCGTATATACTCAAGAATGACCTGCCCAATATATCTCTGAGGTTCCCTGATGTACAGCACCATATCATCCACATATAGCGAAATGGCCAGGGGGCAACTGCTAAAGCGAAGGGCTGCTACTGCATGCTTTTGCTGGACTATACATGCCAGTGGCTCGAGGGCCAATGCAAATAATTTGGGGGAGAGGGGACAACCCTGCCTTGTACCCCTGGATATGGTCAGTGGTTGGGAAGTAGAGCCGTTTATTGTTACCCGACCTGTCAGGCCTGCATATAGGAGGTGAATCCACCTCATAGACAGAAGCAGTACCCCCATTTGGCCCAGCACTGAAAATGTGTATGTCCACTCAAGTGAGTCGAATGCTTTAGCTGCATCTAGTAGCACCGTAGCTATCAGCACATCTGAGTTGAGATGATGAAGGGGTGCAAAGATAGTGCATAGGTTCTGTGCTGTGGTCCGGTAAGGAATGAAGCCGGATTGGTCCGGTAGAACCATAGTGGGGAGCAGGGGTTGTAGGAGTGTAGCAATTATTTTGGACAGTATTTTGGCATCAGTGATAATTAATGAGAAGGTCCTGTATGACTTCCACTTATGAGGTGTTTTTTCCGGCTTAAGGATGGTGATAATGAGAGCCTCCCACAGAGAAGAAGGCAGCTGCCCCACACTGTATGCTTCCTTATAAACTGCTAGTAAATTTGTGGCTAGTATGTCAACTAACTCTTTATAAAATTCCCCTATGAGGTCGTCAAGACCTGGGGCTTTGCCGTTTGGCAGAGTAGAGATGGCTTCTTTCACATCCTCCACTGTCAATGGCTGTGCTAGATATTCTCGCTGACCATCCGATAGCCAAACCAGCGCTATGTCCTCCAGATATTCTGCAATGTCCGTTTCTGTAACTGTGCATGACTACCATATAAACTAGCGTAGTAACCCTGAAGGGTCGCCAAAATAGAGGGGTGTTATAGACTCCTGTGCCCTCTGTCAGGGATACCACTTTGATATACTGAGATTTGCCCTGTGACCTCAGTTTGCGTGATAGGTTCCTACCTGGTCTTCCCCTCCTTTTCATATGCCCTTGTCACGTGTCGCGTGGAGAGAAGGCGCACCTCTCTCTCTGCCTCCGCCTTGTAGACTGTAATATGCTCCCATATGCTCCCATATCTCTGCAAGTGTCATTTGTTGTCTCATACAGGCTTTCCAGCACTTGTGTGCATATATCTCCCTGTACACCACCTGCAGGCTATACATATCCCCCTTATATGAGCTTTAAAAGCTTCCCATAATGTGAAGGTACTATCTTCGGATCCAATTTTGATCTTGAAATATTCCCATATTGCATCCTTCACACCTGTTTGAAATATTGCATGACAGATGGCAGTAGCGGGGAACCTCCAAGTGAAGGGGGGGAATGTGTGTTGGTAACTCTATCACTAATTTTACTGGCGTGTGGTCTGATAGGTCTTTGGTAAGTGCTGCACATCTGAGGTCCAAGTGCTTACCTCTCTGGTCACCAGCCAGTAGTCCAGCCGGGACCAGGTGCTGTGTATTGATGAAGTGAATGTACTCTCTCTGACTGCTGGGTGTCTCATCCGCCACAGATCTACCAAGTCATGGGCATCCATTCCCTCACATATCGCTGCGGCTGCCCACTTACCCTGCCAGTCCCCACTTGCAGATCTATCCATATCTGGGTCTAAGTAGGTATTGAAGTCCCCTCCCCAGATAATAGCCGTTAGGGGTAGTTCCAGTAGTCAGCACCATATCAGTGTATAAATGTCTGGGTCATCTATATTAGGGCCATATGTAGTGATTATTGTAATCCGGGTGCCATAAAATCTACCCTGTATGATAGCATGCCTCCCTCTGGTGTCTATTTCAGTGAATTGGACTCCCTTGTTTACCAGGACCAGATAGCACATGGAGAATAGGAAGAGACCACTCTAACGCTGACCCAGCGTGTGCCAATGACTCAGTCAGTTGTGCTAGCAAGGTGTGTCTCCTCCAGCAGAGGTATTTGTACATTATGCCTATCAAGGTAGGCCAGGATGTGGCGTGTCTTGCACGGATTGTTCGGTCCCCAGACATTCAATGTTAATAATGTCGCTCAGCCAGTCCCGGGAGCCATGTCACCCCTTGTGTAGTAGGATCTGATGCTCTACAACCGGGGATGTATAGTTGAGCATAGCGTGTGTGAAGTGCTGAATTCTGCTGTGGTGGAATACCGAGCACAACCTCCAACTTTTGGTACCCCATCCCACCACCCACTTTAGTATACCCAAATTGCTAAAGCAACTCTGTGGTGTTAACTTTACATTACAACCTGCTTTACACAGTATGGTAAATACAATCATTAAATCATCTTAATGCTACAACAGTAAACTTGTTGGGGAGTTCCCTCTGGGGGGCCACCAGAGAACTTCAGTGCCCACCCCATTGTCTAGGGGGGTGGCTGGGACTAGTGAGTCCAGAGCTACCATGGTTTGACAGCCTAGTAGTAGGTGTACCAAGCTGGAATCCTGGCTGTAGCTATGGTGCACTGCATGTGGGTAGCTGTATAATTGTCTCTCTGTTCCTGTTGCCATTGAAGGACGATTGTGTGTTTTGCTCTGCCACTCGTCCTCTCATCCATTGATGCTATTGGCCACATATTTCCATCATGAGTCCCACAGCCTCATTGTAGTACTGGAGGCACACCTACAGGGATATTCGTGTCAGTCTTCCAGATCCTCTGGTTCCACAATCGCTAGATCTTTTCTCAGGGATGCCAGCGTCTTGTTATATGTGTGAGCTGCTTGCGAAGTTGTCAATATCTTTGTTTTGCCACCATAGTCTATTCTCGGTCAGGCGGGATAGAGCATTGCATATGATATGCCTAGACCCTGCAATTTCTTTTTGGAAGGGGTGAATTATTTTCTGGCCTGCTGAACTGCTACCATAAAATCCAGGAAAAAGGCAATGGCATTCCCCTGGTATTGCAAGGCGCCCTTTTCTCTGTCCAGACGAAGCACAGCATCTCGGTCCTGGTAGTTTAACACCCTTGCAATGTCAGGGTGTGAGGGTGCCCCCAGCGGCGGACATGTCACCAGAGACCTGTGAGCTCATTCCACCACCAGCATATCGGATAGATTTTCTGCTCCAAATAGTTCCTGCAGCAGAGCTTCCACAAATTTTGCCATCGGTTCTGTGTTGGTGGATTCTGGCACACCTTCTATTCACAGATTGTTACGGCGCGACCATGCCTCGTGGTCTTCATTCTTTGTGCGGATCGCCTCCAAGGCCTTCTCTAGCTTCCAGCATTTTTTAGAGACTGATTGTAGACTGTCTTCAGCATCTGATATACTTTGCTTGGCACCAGTTTTTTGGGTGGATTGTTTGTCTAGCGTGGCTGCCATATGATCAAGCCGAATGTTGAGGGAATCAATCTTGCAATCTATTGAGCTCAGGCTTTGTTGCATGGAAGCTCGTGTCATTTCAAGCACAGGCCCAGTCTGGGACCGCTCATCAGCTTCCTCGGTTATTTGAGCGTCAGATGAGATTTTGGTGCCTTTTTTTTATTCGAACGTTAGTCAGGTCTGCCCACGCTCTGCCTTCCCCATGTCTGGATTGTGCCTGGGCAGGTGGTGAGCACCAGGAGTCCCCTCAGCCGCAGTTCCAGTGTCAGCACCTCGCTGTTCCGTGGTGTGCAGGATACAATTCTGGGAGGGGTGACACACAAAAGGAAGGGTGCATACCGTTCAACACCGGATTCTAGTTAGGTATATCCACATCCGTTGTCACCTGCGCTCCTATGTGTCTCTTACAATTGGTGTATCTGCACAGAGGCATACAGTGATTACCAGTTAACAGAGCGCCTCTTAAGATCAGGTCCCAGGTCCCTAATGTTTTCTCTCAATTGGAGGATGCTAGTAGTTCCTCAAGATCCATCAGTAGGTCGCTCACCCATTCCACTTTGGTGAACATGGGGGAGGGAGGAGGAGGAGTAAGGCAGCTCCCCTGCAATGCGGGTACCAGTGGGCCTTTCACTTCACATCCACTAGCCCTATGTAACAATCAGAGCCAGTTGCCTTTGCCCAGGCCCCCGCTGCCGCCACCGTCAGGGCCTGGGTACCATTACCCGGCCATATGCCTGATACCTGCACAGCTCCAGGCGATTTCCCCAGAGCACCTCATGCGAGCCTGGCTCCACCGGCAACAGCCTCATGCTCCCAGCATTGCCGGGCTGCACCAGCTGACCCCCATGTTCCAATTCAGCACCTCACCTTGTTGCTACTCCTCCTCTGCGACCGCGAGGGTCACACAGCGTCTCTGTATGGATGCCAGCGCTCACTGGCTTCCCCACTACTGCCTCGTGGCCCCACCAAGCAGCAGAGCCCAGGGATCTCCACTTGGGCCTCCTCTCGCCTCCACCTTCAGACGCTGGGCATCCCCATATGGGCTTGGGTCCATCTGGGTCCGCTCACGCCGGTCCACATCTGCTCTGCGGGTGCACCACTGGTGCAGCAGCTTCCTCTGCAGCAATTTCCCCAGTCGCTGTCTCACCTAATCTTAGCCAGTATCCTGCAGCTGTCCTATGTCAGTGCCACCTGTGCCCTTAGTTACTGCCGCTGCCATCTTGCGGCCTGTGATCATGCAGACGGGCTGGCCAGGCCACTGCACCGTTCACCTCAGAACCGGATTCCTCTCCACTATTTTCTGGGACAGAGTATCACCGTGGATGCGTCCGCATTCCAGTCCTCCCTATTTTATTTATTGCAGGAGCTCTGGAGCAGGATATTTGATGAATAGTGAGTCCCACCCGGCAGAGCAGCACTAATGTGAGACCATCTTGTCTCTGGACCTCTGGTGCCCCCCAACTAGCATCAGAGTTTTTTACGCAAGTTCGGAGCTTTGCAGGATTAGCGTCAAAAATGTTGACGCTAATCCCGCAAAGCCTATTGAGGCACATTGTGAACAATGGTGTGCCTCAATTTAACGCCTGCTCTGAGCAGGCATTAAAAGTGCCGAAAAAAATGATGCAAAGAAATCTCCTAGTTTTCGGCCCCCCTAACGGGGGACACCTCCTTTGCATACATTATGCCTGGTGCAGGCATGATGTAGCACAAAGAGTTACAAAGTGGTGCAATGCATGCATGCATTAAGTCACTTTGTAAATTTGGTGCAGCGATTTTGGTCCCATTGGGCCACATTAGCATAAAACAAACGATGCTGATGTGGCGCAAGGAGGTGCTATGGGCTCTTAAATATGCCCCGTACTGTTTCACTGAGCAACTGGTTCTCATTGGCTGTGTATCATTTGTGAAATATGTGCAATATGTATTGTAATCTATAAAACCCTATATAACTACTGTATATTGAGCAAGTCCACTTCGGAACTTAGCTCCTTGCAGCTGTTTAACAATAAAGCTACACTTACAATCTGACTGCTGTGTATCTTTATTATTTTTAGCTTCCACAACATTGCATCTTATTGGAGCCCTCTCTGCAGAATTATGCATGACTGAATTCAAATCTCCTCTCACCAACAGGTCACCTCTTGCTTATCGCAGGGCTTTAGAAATAGCTGTTTTCAAAAACATTTCCTGCTGGATTTTAGGTGCATAAACATTGAGGACTGTTAAACAGTAAAACCCTGTTGATCCTATCACTTGTTCAATTTGATCTGGAAGTTAATCAAAGATATCTTCTGAGAAGGATCCACTACAACAAATCGCTTCTCCTGCTTGTTTCGTATTGGCCAAGACAAAAAACTGTCTAGGGTACAGACAGAATGTAAAACTATGTGTATCTGTGGCAGCTTGTACGTGCAGGAGAGGATCTATGCGTGGAATAGTTGGGCACGGAATTCCTGGTTGGAATACAGAATGTGCATGAGGTGTGATGGGAGGAAAACAACAGGTCGAGGAGGGATCGGAGGATATGGCTAGCATTATTCTTGCTCTGTCCTGTTTGCACGGAATAAACTTATTGAGCCCTCAGACAGGAAACAGATTCTTCATTACAGTATCCTTCACCAAAAGATGTGTATGAGGTAGATATGTGCTCCAGGTTGCTTAGGGGTATTACTATTGCCACGCTCTTAGTAGGACAGCTGAGGCCCATCACATTTTGGATAATGATCCTCACCATGTCAATGTAATTTGGTTCTATCTGTGGTGGTTGCAATAGTAGTGTAGTAGCTACCAGTGAGCCTTTTTTTCACATCAAGGGCAACTTTCAGCATTCTTGTTTTGACCTTATTTGGTCCCAATGTTACACCACATTTTTAAAGAATAACTAAGAAAATTCAAAATTGTTACTTTGTTGGCAGCATTCATTATGGTAATCTTCTATCAGGTTCCTAGACTCAGGTCTCCTCTCCTTCCCCTGCCATTGCTTGTTCTATTAACATGTTGTGGTCTGTCCTGCCCCTATGTGGCAGGTTAGATCTTTGTAGGAGTAAATGGGGGCAGTTGTTGTACCATGCTTGTTCAGCAAAAGTAAGTTCCTGGACCCCATTTTCTCCATCTCTCTGATAGCTGGCTATTTTGCTTGTTCTATTTCTTTTAGAGGAGGCAAATAGTATTTGTGGTGATTGTTGATTGTGTGCCATCTGAGATCTATGACACTTGTATTTTCTCAACAGGAGTTTATACTATCACTTGAGTCACAGGATATTTTGGGCTACTTGTCTTTTTATAACCAAATTTATGACTGTCCTGCACAATGACCAAGTGAAAGGGTAACCCCACTGATAGGGGACATTGTGTTGGTGGAGGTAGTCTGTGATTGCCTTCATGTTTCATTTTCTTTGGATTGTTGCAGTTATATTATTGTAGAAAGCCAACATACAGCCTTCAAAGATAATATGGGGTGAAGACCATGCAATTGCGCATTTGTCTTTATGTCCTCCTTTGTGTTGAAAAAGTTTACACTTTTTAGGATAGGAGGTGGTGTTTCTCTATGGTAGGTTCCTGGATTTGTTCTATGAATGCGGTTGAGCCTTGTTGGCGGACATTTAGGTGATTGTGGACTTGTTAGAGGAGGCGTTGGATTTAAGCCTGTATATCTGTGCCTTGCACCATAGTGCTAGGATGCCTGCATTGGTGCTAAGCTGCTGAAACAGCGCCAGCGCAGGGAGAAACAACAGGAATGCACTGTATTGGATAAATATGGTGCATTCCTGCCCTTTCACTTTTACACAGGACAGTGCAGCTAGGTGACGTGCTGCGCTGCTGTTAGACCTGTCAACTCTTGGCATGGTTTCCCCTGTCTTTTTTGCTTCTGACTGCCTGTTTTGGATCCTGTGCTGTTTCGTTTTTGCAGGCTTTAGGACTTTGGGCACTTTACCACTGCTTACCAGTGCTAAAGTGCAATTGTTCTCGGTCTAAATTGTGTTGGCAACTGGTTTATCCACGATTGGCATATTTGATTTACTAGTAAGTCCCTACTAAATTGCATTATGTGTGCCTAGTAGCTGTAAATCAAATGCTACTTGTGGCCCTGCAGCAATGATTGTGCCACCCACATTAGTAGCCCTGTAAACATGGCTCCGACCTGCCACTGCAGTGTCTGTGTGTGCAGTTTTAAACTGCCATTTCGACCTGGCAAGTGCACCCACTTGCCAGGCTCAAACCTTCCCTTTTACTGCATGAATGTCACCCCTAGAGTAGGTCCAAGCAGCACCATGGGCAGGGTACAGTGTATTGAAAATGTAATACATGTACTTGTCTGCTTTACATGTCCTGATAGTGAAATACTGCTAAACTTGTTTATCACTATTGCATGGCCTATCTCTCCCATAGGTTAACATGGGGATTGTCTTGAAATATCTTTTAAATTTAACTTCCCCTTGGGAACAGAAATAGATATGGAGTTTGGGAGTCTCTGAACTTACAATTTTAAAATACATCCTGTGATAAAGTTGTTTTTTGAATTGTGAGTTTGAAAATGCCACTTTTAGAAAGTGGCCATTTTCTTGCTTAACCATTCTGTGCCTCTGCCCGTCTGCTGAATAAACTTCTGGGTCAGGATGACAGTTGGGCTGTTTGTGCATTCACTCTAGACAGTCACTCAAAAGGAACTGAGGTGTGGCCTGCATATCCTGATAGCCCATCAAAAGGATGATGGGTCTTCCTGAGCTAGAGTGATGGAAGGAGCTGGCAATTGCACCTGAATAGGGTTGTGCCTGTACTTACACAAATTAGTCTCCAACCCCCTGAAGTGTGTCTGGGGCCAAGACAGGGAAAGGCAGGGTCTTGTGCACAACAAAGACTTCTATTTGAAGTCTGCCTACTTCAAAGCCAGAAATGGGTACAAGTACTGGACTTCTGACACCATATAGATACAGACCTTCAGGACTGAGGACATTCTTCCAGAAAGAAGAGCTGGATGCTGTAAGAGGGACTGCCACTCTGCCTGTTGCTTTGTTGTGCTGGCCTGCTGCTCGCTGCTTCTGTCTTGGAAGTGAAAGGACTACATCCTGCTTCCAGAGGTTCTGCAAGGGCTTGGACTGAGCTTGCCTCCAGTTAAGAAGTCTCAGGGACAACAAAGACTTCACTTGCCAGCCCTTGGGCTCCCTTGCTGGGAGGCCTCACTTGCCAAATGGTGCCAAATCCAGTACCTGGGCCCTTGGGAGTGAGTTCTGGTGCAACAAGGAAGAAATTAGTGCCTCGACTATCAGAACAACTTCAGAACTGTTGCCACTCTCTGACCTCACGCTGTTACCTGCACTTGAGCCATGGTCCCTGCTGAGTGCCACAATCATGACCCACAACGCAAGCCCGATGCACGTCTTTGAAGTCCCACCACAGCCCGAGTCCAGACTGCTGTGTCACTGATATCCGTGGCACCCGACTCCGCCGCAGCACATGTGGCCCCGTAGTATGATTGTGACACTGCAAAGTCGATGCTTGTGTCTTGACCTACTGGATTTATCAACCCCACCTTGGCAGTAAGGAACCAACGCCGCACTGACTCCAGTAACACCTCATCTCCCTGGCTCTGTACAACGTCTTTGTTTACTCATCGTTTTGCAAGGTACTACAACTGGGGTCTACATGACCCTGTGGACAGACTCGCTCTCTCATGAGTGGGGCCGGACTGTTGGAAGTGACTCCATCAAGCCGTGTTGATAGCCTCAGTTGGAGCTATTGTGTTTCCAAGTAGTATACTACATTTCATCTTTGAAAATTTTAATCTTGTGTATGTTGGAGTTTTGTTGTTTTGGTCTTGTTTCACTCAGATAAACATTGGCTATTTTTCTAAACTGGTGTAGAATACTTTTCTGGTGTTTTCATTGTGTTACTGTGTGAACAAATACTTTACACATTGCCTCTAAGATAAGGCTAACTGCTTGAGCCAATCTACCAAGGGGGTGAGAAGGGGTTATCTTAGCTGTGTGACTCTCTTACCCTCACTAGAGTGAGGGCCCCTACTAATACAGGGTACAAACCACTGTAAACTAGAGACCCATTTCTAACAGCTGCCCTCTGGAAAATCACCATAAATAAATGAGGGCCTATGTCTTTAGGGCCAAGGCTGCCCATTGGGGAGATCCTTATCCTGCGGGGATATCTTTCCACAAGTGCAAGACGAGTCCTCATCAAAGAAACTTTATTCAATTGTTTTTTGCAATCATAAAAGTCATTATACATAAAAACAATTTTCAGAAAAAGAAGGAGGAAGGATGCAGAGAATAAAATACGTATAAATATAAATATAAACAGGTTAAAAATTTAAAAAAGAAGTAAAAATTAATAAACAATTTGATTAAAAGAAGTAACAAAGAAGACCTCAAATATAGTACTTGAAAGTCTCACCCATTTGCCTCAAGACATTTTCTGGCCTTAATCACTGAACACAATAACAGGGCTAATCCATTGCAAACCATGATAGATGGAAGGGATAAAAGATACAAGAAAGCTGGACGACATTGTTTAAAATGCATTAAGTGGTATCACAAACATTTTCCTAAAAGTTGAATAATATTTGCAAAAGAGAAGTGTGTGCATTGTATTTTGATCGGAGACATTATCACAGGGACATTTTTCCAATTGTAAAGACCAGTCATTGATCAGGGGGAAACTAACGAGGCGATGAAATGACTCTAGTCTCAAGCGCGTAAGGACAAACCGATGTCTTGGGTTCGTGACTTTACATAAGTATGGTTCCATGCCATTCGTTTGCTGTATCATATAGTTTCTCCTGACACTATGTTTATTTGCCTCCGCGTCCCATCTCAATTCGGCCAGATGGGTGAGGCAAGTGTTTTTCAGGTCTTTCCTGGAAATTGCTTTCAATTCATCTGGGTTAAAAAACAGCTCAGGATGGCCTAGTTTAATAAAAAAGTGCTTTATATAATTTAGCCATGGAATTTTGGACAAGTAAGTAAGTGCTAGGGCATCTACTATGATAGCCCTATTCAACCTCGCAGGATCTGAGGTCCATACTTTATGCCAGAGTAGGATTGGTTGAACACGAATGAGATCCGTGAGGTATGTTACTCCCATTTCTGAATGGCATACTACTGTTGATGTTGATTGCGGGACACTTAGGACGGTTTTCAGGAGAGCATTTTCGATCAGCTGCAAAGTAGTGCAGTCTCGATATCCCCAAAGTCCAGCCCCGTACAATGCTACTGAGACACATTTCGCGTTGTAAAGAGTCACCATGTCTTTGGGTGTTACTCTCCCTACCCTTTTAGAGACGTTTTTTACCGCCATTACGGTTTTTGTAAATAACAATTTTCTCGCTTTTATGGCTTGTACCCATGTACCTTTATCATCAAACACAAGGCCTAAATACGAAAATGTCCCTGTGTTGACTAGTTTTGCACCTTTTAAATCTATATGGCAATTCTTTGTGCAGCATCTAGGATATGTCATGACATTTTTTTAGTGTGATTAATTTTGAGGCCCAAGACATCCATGCAATTATCAAAGGTTGTAATTAATCTTTGCAAAGCAACTGGAGTGCGGGCCATCAGAACGGCATCATCCGCACACAAGAGGGCCGGGATCTTCTGAGAGCCTACTCGTGGAAGATCACCACAGGCATCGGAAAGGGACCCCTCTAAACTGTTAATATACAAAGCGAACAATAGGGGAGGTAACACGCAACCTTGATGCACCCCTCATTCAATGGGGAAAGATGAGGTGCATTCCCCTTGATGCCCATAGTGGACCTTAGCGTTTGCACCAGCGTACAATTCCCTGATAAAATGGACTATGGAGGTATCGACCCCCATGTCCAGCAAAATGGGCCACAATTTTGAATGCATCACACAATCGAATGCAGAGGTTAGATCGACAAATGCAAGGTATAATGCTCCGGGCTTGGCCATTGTATATTTACCAAGTATGATCTCTAAGTTAAGAGCCTGTTCCGTTGTCCCTATGCCAGCCCTAAACCCGTATTGTAAATCAGAGAGGATATGATTTTCCTCCATCCAATCTTGTAATGTATTTAAGATGATACGTTCCGCAATCTTTGCAAGTGTGTCAAGCAGTGAAATAGGACGATAACATGCGGGATTATGGCGATCTCCCTTTTTATAGATTGGAATAATTATAGACTCAGCCCAGGTCAAGATGAAAGTAGTTGAACAGCAGGCTCGTAGCACCTGCGTCAATAGTGGACCCCAGAGAGAAATATTAGATTTATAGATATCAACTGGGACTCCATCTGGGCCTGGGGCTTTTCCGCTTTTACTTGCATTTATAGCGTCAGTAACCTCGTTTAGAGTAAATGGTAAAATTAGGTCATAGGAGTCTAGTTTAGGGTGATTAATTTCTAGTGCCAAATTTTCTGAGGAGTATATGTCGGAAAAAAAGGCAACCCACTCTTCTTCCGTGATGGCAATTTCAATTTTTGGTATTTCTTCATCACATAGGAGGGGGGAATTCACAATTTTCCAGAATTTTACATTATCGTTCCGGATGCTTGCATCATAGAGGGATTGCCATGCCTCATTTTTTAGGTTCTGTTTTCTTTTTTTTATGGCGTTTTTATACTCCTTCCTCTTTGAACTTAATTGGCGTTTATCCGGGTTTTGTGCATGTAAGTGACATTTTAAATTCTTACGAGCTTGTGTGCATTCAGCATTGAACCAACCTTTGCCCTCTTTTGCTTTCGATTTACTAAAGGTTGCCTTAAGAGACTGTTTTATACCAGCCGTGATTACCATGAAGGCCTCGATGCAGTCTCGTGGACTTGTGTTATCTGCAAGGCAAATATTATATTTGTTGGTATAATTGGTCACTAGTCGGTTCATAAAACCTATAGGTTCAATGTCTGACCACCGGATGGTGTAACCATTTCTTGCTCCCAATTCAATATTTTCTACTATCTCTTCCGTGACCCTATGTATAAAGACGTGTTGGGGAAATGTAAGTCCTACGATTTGAGGGTTATGGTCGCTGAATATGGTGTCTTGAATGTCGTAATCAAGTACATAAGGAAAAAGGTTATTGGAAATTAAAATAAAATCAATTGTCGTGTTAGCTTGCCTACCGTTAAAAGTGGGTTTCAATTGTGGCCTACCCTGAGTGAGGGAGTTGCATAGGATGAGGTCAAGGCTAGATAAAACTTCATTCATTGAGTTGCCTGAATTGTTGTGTATGAAGTTTAATGAGTCATCTTCACCATCAGGGGCGTGAGGGCAGTAGCCCTTAGTTGAGCTGGGACACGGGTATATGTTAAAATCATCTCCCCACACAATATAACATTGTTTATTTGAAGAATCACATACTCGGTCTATATCATCCTGGAGGAGGTTAAGTACTGATCGAAGATCTTGAAAAGGTACATTATTATAAAAATTGATGACCACCAGTTGTGCAATATTTTTTAAATGACATGAAATCACTTGGTAAAACATGTTGGATATTAGAGCAAGGTCCTTAATTATATCACACTTATTGGATATAAAAGTGCACAAACCACCCTTAGCCCTGCCCCGTGCGGAAGAAACAGCTGGAGTATGTAGTGTCCTATAGCCATTTATGTGAATCGGGTTCACAGACCAGGTCTCTTGAAGGCATACCCAGGGGAAACGCTGGATGTATTCTAACCAGGCCTCATTCTCCACCTTAGATCGGAGGCCAGCCACATTCCAAAATAAAAAAGAAAGATGGTCTTTATGCATTGTTTTGGCCTGGCCAGAAAAAGACTTATCAGTTATCTGAGTATTCCCAGAAGTAATAATGGTTTCTGTGCATACCAAGGGAGTCAGGGCACAGGTAGAAGTTTCTTTTGGCAGAGCTCTTAAAAAGAATTCTTCATTGACAGGTTGCCTAAAAGAGGGTTCCATAGCCGATCGTTCTTCTCCAGCGTCTGCTGCCGAATTGTCTGTACCCAGATGGGCGAGGTCCAATATTTCTGTAGGGTGCTTGAGTCTGCAGGGTTCCTTGTCAGATAATAGTCAATCAGTATCTTCCATACTGAGCCCCCAAAATCTGTTCACAGTAGGAATCATATATTGCGACTCAGGCCTGGTTCTATGATCCTCAGGACAAAGGCCAGGTCCATCATAGGTTTTGGTGCTCGTATAAAAGAAACCCAAAGGAAGCAGGGCAACACCATGGTCAGTAATCTGATGTGGACTTAAGCTTCTTAAGATATCTTTAACCAGCGTAGGGGTTTTGAATGAAAGAACTACGCAATCGCCCTTGAATATTTTACGATTTCTGCCCACCCATTTTACCCTTCTGACCATCTTAATGTCTTCAAAAAGTTTGTTTGTCAGGCCAGGTTTCAGGCGAGTTGCAATCCAGTGCAGGGCCTTGTTCCTCAGGGCTGCCCATGATTCCCCCGTGCTCCAGATGAAGTGGGGACATTGGCAAGGACTGCCACGTAGGGGGTTGCCGCAGGCGGGAAGTCAAGTATGTCTCTTCCGGTTAAAGGGGCACCCTGATAAACTTTAGGAGTAATTACGTGTTCCCCTCTTTTTGGCAATATTTTGTGGGATTGGGCATTGCCAGTTCTTTCGGGTGGGGCACAAGGGTCAACTTGTCTTTGGGTAATCTGAGAAATGGGTGGTTGGGTCTGGTGCCTTAAAGGGGGCCTGGCGTTGAAATCAGTGTAACAAAGCTGTTGTGCAGTTGAGGTTAAAGGATTTATTAATTGTGGGTTCAATGTTTTAAGCAGATAATCCATTTTCCCCTCCAGTTGGGTTAGACGTTCCATTACTTGATCAAAGCGTGTACTAACTAATTTTTCTAAAGCAGTCAATGGCTCTGGGCTACTAGTTTTCCCTTTCACTGTATAAGATTTATTCTTATGGTCAGGTTTTTGATTTTGAGGGCACGTTTGAACTTTTTGGATGCATGCATTGGGTTGTATTTTCGAGGAGCCATATCTAACGTTCACAGGCGGCTCTTGTTTAGATGGTGTATCCTTCCTTGCTAGTTGGGGTTTCCTCTTACGTTTTGGTGAGGGAGGAAGGTCATCACCGTCTGAGATAAAATCAATTGTATCTTGAATACAGCCATTAGTAGTTTTAGACTGGGTTTCACTTCCGGAAGGCTTTACTGGATGCTCAGGAGTTGTTGTTAAAGGGGGAGGGTTAGGGGTTACTAATGACCTATTCTGGGTGAGTATTTTCCCCTCAACATTGGTGATCTGTTTGTCGATTTCTCCCATTGCTCCTGAGATAAATTTCAGAATTGACGTATGGTTTTTTTGAAGTGAAATATCAGTTGCACTGGGTTGTTTCCTTTTTCCCATTGTTACTAGCTGCCTTTAGCGCAAAAGTTCTATGATAATTGTCTGTTAGGTAAAGGTACACTTAAAAGGTGGAATAACAAACTACTGCTTTTGGGAAGATGGAGGCGAAAGAAGGCGAAGTGCAGACTACAGAAATATAATCACGAAGGGCCAAGGAAGAAAGAGAGACACAGTACCTGTTTTGGAGATATGGGTGTCGGGTCCTGAGCTCGCGGGGAAGATCTCAGGGGGGTAGCCCAGCCCAGACTCTGCCGGCCGGTAGCGCGAGAAAAGAATTTAAAGGGCTCCTGCCCCAATTGTTCGGTGCCGCTCCTGCCGCCACAAACGCGCCTCCCGCAGAGCGGGAGCGCGAGAAGAGAATTTAAAGGGCTCCTGCCCCAATTGCTCCGGTGCCGCTCCTGCCGCCACAAACGCGCCTCCCGCGAGCGGGAGCGTGAGAAAAGAATTTAAAGGGCTCCTGCCCCAATTGCTCCGGTGCCGCTCCTGCCGCCACAAACACGCCTCCCCGAGTCATGCTTGATTTGTGGTCTCTCCTCCACTCACTCTTCGCGGCCTGGGCTGCTCAGAAATTAAGGCCGCTGTGTGCCTTCTGTGCTTGGGGCTCATTCAGTTCCATCACAGGTGCCGATCAGGATCTCCTTTATGGCTTCAGTGCAATAATCATGGTTTCCGCCACCCTTAGTGCCAGAAGTTCAATTCCTCTCCTTATCGCCCATCCAACATACATGGTGTTCGGCCGACTCAATATGACAGCTCCTTATACTCCCTGATGTCAGAGTGGGTGTCGGCGATGTTGGAGGCTATTTCACTTTTTTCCATTTCTAATCCACTGTTAAATGGCCTTGTGGGCTTAGAGACCCTCTATTGGCTTTCAGGGTTCTTACGCGGGTGATAGGTGGCTGTAATTAGCTGGATTATTCCGACAGGAGTTGGACAGGAGTCGATTGCCTGTAAGCCTAATTCCATACCCCTGCTGGCCATGCCACATGCCATATATATTTTAACTCCACAAGTTCAGAGTAGGAACATGATATAAGAGTGTAAAGCATAATTCATATTTTGCTATGCTTCCAGAGCAGTGTGATTTCCTTGGAGTTTCCATAGATGAGCAAAATAAAAATAGAAAATAAACTGTGTTAACAGTTATATGTTGCACAAAAAAACATTTGCAAACGAAATGTTTATTGTGAAGTCACTGTAAGAGGAAATGGATGTATTTGCAATGAGGACTGTACTCCCTACACATGATGGAAGTACTTGGCAAGAAGGACACAATCAGGGAAAACCCAGCAGACGCTGCTTCCCTTCCTGTGTGTGAAACTCTTATTGATTATACTTCACATGGTGTGAGAAGCACAAACGAAATATTTAGGTTGTGAAGATTAAAATCTGCAACAAACACCGAAGCACCTTGTTGCATACGATGAATACAGAATTAAGTTTACCAAAAGTAATGTTTATGTCACAACTGGTGGACCTCAACATTTTGAACAGGTGCAGCACCAAGGCTGGGATTGCTGAGCACCTGGTGCATGTATTCAAAACAGTTTTGAAGATTTGCCACCTCTGTCCTGTCTAAAGAAAGGTTTCTATCGCTAGGGTTGGGTTGCGCCATACAATGACATCCAATTTAATGGCTGCTTCTCAATATGTGGAAAGCTTAGGAGTCTCAGGATAATAATGTTGAATTTCACCTACGTGAGAACGTGTCAGAACTCGACCATGCACTCCCTCATCCACCTATTGATTTCAAGTGTGCTAAGCACCTGCTCCAGAGATCTGTTTCTAACCTGCATATCATTCATGCTTTAAATGTACATGTTCTGTGTGCCAGGAAAGCTTTTAATAGTCTGTCATGCTGGAACTGTTCTGCTGAATATAGAAGATTGAACTTAGTGCCTTTTGTTAGAGTTTGAAGCTTGCTTTGCCATTGACCAGGTGCAACAGTCTCCCTCCCCTCATGACCTGCTCCTTGGATTCCCTCACTATCACCCGGCAAAAATCCCCCTCATCTCTCCATAACCCCTCTCTCACATACATTTCATTTTTTTTAAAGCACTGGTAAAGGTTGTCTTTACTAATCCACTCAGCTATCCGCATAAAATACAGATCTGTTCTTTGCAGCAGGGATATTAACTTCCTGATACTTTATGTCGAGTCAAAACTGCCAGTGAACAAAATTCTGATCTCTCCTTCTGTAGCAGGAACATTAATCACAAGAGTTATCTTGGTATTTCTATTGCTTCCTGAAAGCTGGACACACAAGGAAATCTGCAGCAGGTGCCATTACATCATAAGCTATTGCTAAACCCAGTGCCCCCCTGAGGATAGTGACCCCGCATGGTCAGCACCCAGTGCGGTCACACTGGTCGCACCACCCTGAAGCCAGCACTGCTACTGATATTCTGTTTCGATTCTGTGAATAAGAAAAACTTGCACTGCTGCTTCGTATCAGTCCTGTGATGGGGAAAACGTGCCCTGCATCTGCCCTACCTATACCTGGTCTCTGAAAGAGGGATGCTTGCTCTAATGCTGTCCTAAGTATACCTGTTCTATGAAGAAGGGGCAATTCCCCTGCTGGATGGAGGTGTTTCCACTCCGTACAAATTAAAAAAGGATATGTAGCATGTGCTTGTATAGCTTGCCCTATGAAACAGGGCTTTTCCACAATACCTGATGAGATGCCCGAACTTTCAGTCCCCAAAGGGGCTATATTCAAGCTTCAAAACATGTTGGTGGAAAAAATGAAGCAGGGCCTGTTGCTCTATTTTTAATCGTGTTGTAGGGAGACACTAGTATCACAATTTTAATTTATGTCTGAGAGTTAATAACGGTGGAACATAAATGTTGACATAAGGGACATACATGTATGAGGCTGGCCTGGCTTATAGTGGGTACCTTGTGGTACTTACACCCTGTGCCAGGTCCAGCTATCCCTTATTAGTAGAATAGAGGTGTTTCTAGCAGCTTAGGCTGATAGAATGTAGCTATGGCAAAGCAGCTTAGGCTGAACTAGGAGACATGCAAAACTCCTACTATACCACTTATATCATATAGCACAATATCATAAGAAACCACAATACTCAGAGTTACTAAAAATAAAGGTACTTTATTTTTAGGACAATATGCCACAAGTATCTCAGTGAGTACCCTCAGTTAGAAGGTAAGTAATATACACAAGTTATATGTACACAAACCCAAAACAGGTAAGTAATAGTAAGAAAAGTAATGCAAACAGTGTAGAATTACAATAGGATGCAATAGGTGAACATAGGTCTAGGGGCAACACAAACCATATACTCCAAAAGTGGAATGCGAATCACGAATGGACCTCAGACCTATGGTAGCTTGTAGAGGGTCACTTGGAGTGTAAGAAAACAGTTGGGGTGTCGAAGATACCCCACCCCAAGACCCTGAAAAGTAGAAGTAAATTTCACCTACTAACCCAAAAGGACACAATAGTCGGGATAGGAACTACAAACACCAGCAAAGCACTGAAGATGGATTCCTGGACCTGAGGACCTGCAAGGCAAGGGGACTAAGTCCAAGAGTCACAATAGTGTCCAGGGGGGGCAGGAGCCCAGGAAACCCCGGATGAAGGTGCAAAGAGGCTGCCTCCGGGTGGAAGAAGCCGAAGATTCTGCAACAACGAAAAGGGCTAGGAACTTCTCCTTTGGATGGAAGATGCCCCATGGAGTGCTGGATGTTATAGAAATACCACAAACAAGCCTTGCTAGCTGCAACGGTCGCGGTAGAGGTTTTTGGGTGCTGCTGGGGACCAGGAAGGACCAGGATGTCGACCCTTGGAGGAGGAGACAGAGGGGGCTCTCGGCAACTCAGAGAGCCCCCACAGAAGCAGGCAGCACCCGCAGAAGTACCGGAGCAGGCACTTGGAAGATCGGAGGACAGCGGTCTACTCAGAGTCACAAAGGAGGGTCCCACGACGTCAGAGTCCAGCTAAGATGGTTGAGCACTGCAGGCTAGGCTGTGCACAAAGGAATCCTTGGAAAAGTGCACAGAAGCCAGAGCAGCTGCAAATCACGCAGTACACAGGTTTGCAGTCTAGCGTGGGGAGACTTACCTCCACCAAACTTGGACTGAAGGATCACTGGACTGTGGGGGTCACTTGGATCTAGCTCAGAGGTCTTCAAACTTTTTGATGCTGGGGCCCCCTCTCAAACGTTTTTTAGGCATAAGGACCCCCTCCTGACAAAAAATTCTAGAAGCTGGCACTCCTCATCATCAACAATCATAAACATCCCCAATTCCCACTACAAATCATTTTTACGGTGAGGAAATAATATTAAACAGCCTTTAGCAAACCAAAGGTCAGTGACTGTGGGGTTGTGGTCCAAGGTGTGGCTAAAAATAAGGGTCCTTGTTTATGAGGAACTGGTGTAAGGCAGCCTCGCAAGTCCTCTTGCGCCAATATAAAAGGGCAGGAATGCACAGTATTTATGAAATACAGTGCATTCCTGCCCTTTCCCCCTGTGCTGGCGCACAAATTGCTGCCTAGCACCAATGTAGGCAGGGTTGGTTTTGTGCAGGAAGGCAGACCTCCATGCACAAAAACAATCCTGACAGGTATTTTCCTCTTTCCATGTGTGCAGCAGAATGCAACACGCATGGAAAGAGGAAAAACGAGGAGAAATGAACACATTTCTCCTCATTCTGCCTGCGTAAGGTTTTGGCGCTGCTCCAATTTACGTGATTTTGTGACTCTGGGCAGCACCATCCCTCAGTGTTGTGTGGAACACCCACTGCAACGGCCATGGAACGCCGCCTTGACACACGACGTACTCTGTATCTATGAAGCCATACAAAGCCACGTAGGGCGGCTGTGCGTCGCCTCATAGGTATGCGTGAGAAGCTTGTGCGGCTGGAGCATCAATAAAAGTGATGCTCTGACGGCGCAAGCCTCTCATAGATATGCCCCAAAATTTTCTGTAGGTTTTTAAACTCTTTCACCATCAGGTAGCTGCATATAAAAGAACAGGCAGCTTAAAAGAAAAATAAATAAAAGAAAGTGGTTACTCATTGGGAAATGCACTGTAGAGCATTATGAAACCTCTATTAATGCACCACAGAGGTCTGTGTGTAACTAGACTGCCAAAGAATTAAATCGTGGTTGGTGCAGTGGAGAATAGTGACGTGTTTTTTTGTGACACGAGGTCACGGCCTGTGACAGAAAGCACTGTGAAAATGTAAGTCAATATTTTATATTTGCATTACACATGGTATAAGATTGGCCACTACAAATTTACTAAAAGGTTCAAGATAAAATTTCCAAAATGTAGATTTAAGTAATACCAGACCGTATGTAATACATTTTTTATAGCTGTCCCTTCAACAGCTTCTCAGGGGTAGTAAGCACTATTGGGCAGATTTATGCAAAGTGGCGCTGCACATAGTGCAGCGCCACTTTTCTTGCGGTCCTTAGCACCCCCCTAACGCCACCATGGTAGCGCCGTATTTAAAATATGGCGCACCATGGCGGTAGTTAGGGTGACTAGTGTCACCATTTTTATGCTAGTCCGGCACTTGGCAGTATTAGCATAAACAATTATGACGCTAATCCTGCTAAGCACCCAGAGGCCCATTGTAATCAATGGGGGCCTCTTTTTAACGCCTGCGCTTAGCAGGTGTTAAAAAATGCTGATAAAAATGGCGCAAAGGAATCTCATAGATTCCTTTGCGCCATTTTTACAGCCCCCTCTAGCACCGGACCGCCCCCCTTGCATACATTATGCCTGGCGCAGGCATAATGTGGCACAAGGGGTTACAAAGTGGCGCAATGCAAGCATTGCGTCACTTTGTAAATATGGCGCAGCATTTTTCCCCTTCCAATGCCACATTAGCGTAAAAAAATGACGCTAATGTGGCGTTGGAACGGCGCAAGGCCAGCATAAATCTGGCCCTATGTAGATACAATTACTATTAAAAGGACATACTTCACCGCCCAGTTGTTAATCCTTTCCACTATCACTCAAAAAGAACAAATGTTTGTCATCACAAAGCTTCGAGTGATTTAATCAATTAAAGCCAGAACGGGCTCCAATGCAGACTTTACGTTTGTATATTTTACCATTTACATCTGTAGAGCAACTCGTAGCTCACAATTGCATGTAATTCAGGAAGCAGCCCCCTGGCATGATGGCTTCTGTAGCTGACTGTGCAGCTGCCTTTCACAGCACAGGATGCTCAATCAATGAAAGCTGACGGCTGGGGGAATGCGCAACCCCCTTTCCAGGACACCACGGCCCCCCTGGGGGTCGCAACCCACAGATTGAAGACCTCTGATCTAGCTCCTGTGTTCCAGGGACCAAGCTCGTCAGGATGAGAGGGGACCCAGATGACCTTTGATGCAGTCTTTTGGTGCCTGCGTTAGCAGGGGGAAGATTCCATCGACCCACGGGAGATTTCTCCTTGGCTTCCAGTGCAGGGTGAAGGCAGATAGCCCCCAGAGCATGCACCACCAGGAAACAGTTGAGAAAGCCGGCAGGATGAGGCACTACAATGTTGCTGGTAGTCGTCTTGCTACTTTGTTGGCCGTTTTGCATGCGTCCTGGAGCAGTCAGCGGTCGATCCTTGGCAGAAGTCGAAGAGGGAAGTGCAGAGGAACTCTGGTGACCTCTTGCATTCGTTATCTGAAGAATACCCCAGTGGAGAGACCCTAAATAGCCAGAAAAGGAGGTTTGGCTACCAAGAAAGGAGAATTGGCTACCAAGAGAGGTAAGAGCCTATCAGAGGGGGTCTCTGACGTCAATTGCTGGCACTGGCCACTCAGTGCAGTCCAGTGTGCCTCTAACACTTCTGAATCCAAGATGGCAGAGGTCTGGGACACACTGGAGGAGCTCTGGGCACCTCCCCTGGGAGATACTGGTCAGGGGAGTGGTCACTCCCCTTTCCTTTGTCCTGTTTCGCACCAGAGCAGGGCTGGGGGATCCCTGAACCGGTGTAGACTGGCTTATGCAGAGATGGGCACAATCTGTGCACATCAAAGCGTTTCCAGAGGCTGGTGGAGGCTAGTCCTCCCCAGCCCTTCACACCTATTTCCAAAGGGAGAGGGTGTAAAACCCTGTCTCAGAGGAAATCCTTTGTTCTGCCTTCCTGGGCCGGGGCTGCCCAGGGGGGCAGAATCCTGTCTGAGGGGTTGGCAGCAGCAGCAGCTGCAGAGAAAACCCCAGAAAGGCAGTTTGGCAGTACCCGGGTTCTGTGCTAGAGACCCGGGGGATCATGGAATTGTCTCCCCAATACCAGAATGGTTTTGGGGTGACAATTCCATGATCTTAAACTGTAAACTTCGTACTTGTATAGCGCACTACTCACCCGTTAGGGTCTCAAGGTGTTGTACGCTCACCACTGTGGAACCCTTCCTGGCTTTTCCCTGGGAGGTGCCCACTCCTGGGCAACCTCCAAGATGAAGCCAGGCATCCCAGCGCTGTTGGGGCCATTGTGGAGATTAAGCAAGCTAATGCCCAGAGTTACAGAGTGGGACCCATGAATTAGATTAGGCACTGATGCGGGAATTATCAGGTCCGAGGAAATTGAGCCCAAGACCCGCTGAGGCGGGAATTGAACCCTGGTCCCAGGCCAGATTTCTGCATCAGGGTCTGCTGCTCTAACCATTGAGCCACACTTCTCCACATGTTACATGGCCATGTTCGGAGTTACCATTGATACGCTACACATAGGTAGTGACCTATGTATAGTGTACGCGTGTAATGGTGTCCCGCACTCACAAAGTTCTGGGAATTTGCCCTGAATGATGTGGGGACACCTTGGCTAGTGCCAGGGTGCCCACACACTAAGTAACTTGGCACCCAACCTTCGCTAAGTGAGGGTTAGACATATAGGTGACTTATAAGTTACTTATGTGCAGTGAAAAATGGCTGTGAAATAACGTGGACGTTATTTCACGCAGGCTGCAGTGGCAGGCCTGTGTAAGAATTGTCTGAGCTCCCTATGGCTGGCAAAGGAAATGCTGTAGCCCATAGGGATCTCCTGGAACCCCAATACCCTGGGTACCTAAGTACCATATACAAGGGAATTATATGGGTGTACCAGTGTGCCAATGAGAATTGGTAAATTTAGTCACTAGCCTGCAGTGACAAATTTAGAAAGCAGAGAGAGCATAAACACTGAGGTTCTGGTTAGCAGAGCCTCAGTGATACAGTTAGGCACCACAGAGGGAACACATACAGGGCATACACTATGAGCATTGGGATCCTGCCTAGCAGGATCCCAGTGACATAAGGGCAAAAACAAACATACATACTGTGAAAATGGGGGTAACATGCCAGACAAGATGGTACTTTCCTACAACATACCTTAGGAAAACTAGAGAGCCCATAACTAGGAGTTTGTAGGACCAGTGAACAGCAATACCCTTAAATGTTACAGTGCTAGTTGTATTACACTCTGATGAACCATACCACGCTAGGTAGGTAAGGGTTCACCGTCTTATATGAGTGTCCGAATGTATGGTATTTCTAATAGAAGTTTGGGTCTTTCTTGGGTCTGTATGTCTATATGTATTTACCAAGAGTGAACAACAGTTAGTTAATTTCTCTCACTGCCTCTTTAATGTGTTAGCTATCTGTGTTATTTCTGTCATGTACGAGTGAGATAACTGTATGATGTTCCTCTTGCTACAGCCAGTTGCCCCTTTTTTGTATTAGGGGAAAGCTGCACTGCAACTGTCCAAGTTGTACCTTTAATGTGTTGTGAAGCTTGGCATCACACTTTCCACTACACAAAAGAAAAAACTATTCATATTGCCAATGCTCATTTTAATACATGATGTGAATGAAGAAGTATATGTCCACTAAATATCTGAGGTGAATTTACTTTTGTTTTATGTGTGAAACAAGCAAAGTTTGAAATGAATCAGCTGATTTTATAACATTTTAAAATATAGTTAATAAGTGGCTCTGTGCCATGTATAACACCTTTGGACTGCTCTGGCATTTTGGCCAACATCACCTTGCATTCTGAGGCTTTGAGCCCATAAAGAAGGAGTAAAGGCAAAAATACAAGCCCCACAATGCATTATGTTGTTGGTCGAAAAGCAATGAATGGCTGATATGTCAATCCACTTAAGAGGTCTGTGAATTGGAAAATACAATTTTGCTCCTGACTTTTAGCTTTTTTTGGGGGGGGTAAATAGCTCGTTGGGTAAGGGGGCAGCTATAGCCTTTGAAATGCAACTTTCATTGCTATTGGGCTAACATTAACACCCCTTCAGCAAAAAACGCAAGCCAAAAAGACTGTTTTCCAGGACAAAGCGAACGTGAAGGTTAAAAAATGTGCGGACAGTGGTACCCTTCTGTCTGGGACCCACCTGTGACCGTCCCTTCAAATGGGACAGCACATGCTGCCCAGTGAGAGTCACCAGTGTGTGTTACTTTGACTTAGGTTCATGTGAGAAGTCAGTGGTGGCAGAAGGATGTGATATCAGTATGGGCTGAAAGGCTTACAGCAGGAGAATGCATCTCAGATACTTTGATTCCTAAGTGCAACACTGTGATTTTACTTCAAGTGATGTTAGAAGAACAAAATGAAACACTGATTTTTTAGATGTTTTTTAATAAAACAAAAACCACAAGTAACGAGGTAAGGTGGTCATTTCCCTAGTCATTGAAGGCCCATAGAAATGATTGCACAGGGACCTATTTCCATCTGGATTTAACTGTAATCAGGAAAAATGTAATCAGTCACTGTGAAGTTAGCTAGTGAATGAAGTGGGCCGACCCACTGCCTCATGCTGTAGTGGGTGTGAAAAAATGAGAACAAAACAATAACACACAAATGTAAGACTGGGTGAAAGCCCCCATAAATACATCTAATCTATGTAAAATGTTAACAAATACAAAAGGTCTTGGCTAATGCCAGACCTAAAAATGCACAACCTTTAAATTGTTGTAGAAAGAATATACACTTTTGTATAGTGCAAATGAGTCTAAAGATTAAAACATCTCTATGTGACCACTCTGTGTGATGAGATGCAATTTAATCCAAAGAGAGTAGTCAACCTTTGGTGAATGTGTAGTAGGGCACATATGCCAATCTGGGGAAAGGCTTATGAACTTTTGGGGGAAGAAGTGAAAAGTCAATATTTTGCAGCTAACTTAAGGTAACCATCTCATCCAGGTCAGTATGATATTGTCCCTAGACCTGAACTTCTCACTTTCAAATCATTGATTTCATGTGTGTTAGTCTAATCAGGTCAATGGAAACAGAGCAAAATCACATCCAAAATGCACCAGACTATCACAGAAACTTCCAGGACTACATTTAGGCCTTCATCACGACCCTGGCAGTCCTACGACCGTCAGGGTCGCCGCGGTGGTCGGACCGACGCCTATGTGGCGGTCTGAATATCACATTATAACCGCAGCGGTAGCACTGCTGTTGGACCACCAGCACCGCCAGTTTTCCTCCACAGGATGGACTGGCGGTGCTAGCAGTCCTAATCTGCCAGTGCAGTGCTGTAAACTGCGCTGCCCTGGGGATTAGGACTTCTTTCTCCGCCAGCAGATTCATGGTGGCAGCACTGCCATAAAATGGCTGGTGGAGAGGGCCCCAGGGGGGTCCCAACACTTCCCATGCACTTGGCATGGGCAATGCAGGGATCCCCCAGCCAGCCCCGTCCCAAAGTTCACTATCTGCTTTGCAGACGGTGAACTTTGCGACGGGTGCTGGGGCACTCTGCGCACTACAGCATTGCCGCTGGCTCTATTACGAACTGGCGACAATGCTGTAGGCTGTTTCCCACCGAACCAGCGGGTGGAAACTCTGTTTCCACCTCCTGACCCAGCAGGAAACTCGTAATAGGGCCAACGGGAAGCTGGTCGCACTGGCGGCAACCTACCCGTCTGAACTTTTGCTGGCAGGCTTTTCAATCTGCCGAAGTCATAATTGGGCCCCTAGCCTCCAAAGTAACCGGGAAGGAGGTTATCACCAAAACCTAACCTCGGAATTCTTCACTTTCAGTAAAATTTCACGTCTTAAAAAAGCAAAGCTAAGCAGTCTGGCTTTCGGGTACTAATGCATGGAAACAAGTAGTTGTGCATGGTTGCGTTTGCTTGCATTAGGAAGCTAGTGAAACAGTGTATTTGCCAATTTTAATTTTGCTAAAGAAAACCATTTGCCCAGTGTGCTGTGGCTCTGCTGATGTGTAAGCCCTTCCATGCACACCACTTCTTTAGAATCTAGTTTATAATGTCGCTACCACACCAGTCACTGACCCAATATATAAAATAAATTAATCAGAACAAATGTCTGAAATCCCAGAGACTAAACAGAGATAGTGTTATGAAATGTTATTGGACTGACTTTGGTAATCAGTTGCAGTGAGTACATTTGGTAAATATGCATACCACGCTGGAAATACACTTCTAGAGTAGGCAGGGATACCGGCGAATTGTGTGAGATGGACTACTTCTTTATTTTGTGTCAAATGTTGATTGATATGTAGGGTTTTGAAAAACAGCTAGCATGTCTGCCGATCTTCTCGGTGCACACTTGATATCTTGTTCTACGCGGAGTGGAGGGATTTTAATATAAAGCATGAACGACCTATTTACCTATGAAGCTTCACATTCGATCATCGTTCCCGCTGAGAGAGAATGGGGACCAGGGACAGCACATCAAAGGCCTGGAACGCTTGGCTGTGTTTCATTATTCGTTCTTCATGCAGGAGGGAAGTTTCACAGAGTGTTGACAGCTCAGCTTCCGATATAGAAAGCTTCAGGTCTCCATTGAAAACATGTAACATCTTATTGTCACATAGTAGATATCTACAGAAGTTTCTGACATCTCTCTGTACACATTTAGGCAAGTGTATAGCTCTCTGAGAAGAGAGTGACAGAGAATATGGCAGAGTCGCTCACATCCCCAATAGGGATGAAAATCACAAAAGAGGATTCCATTTTCAGGTGAGTTCAGTTTCAAGAGGTAATGAAAGGAACAGTGCTTAAATTGTGAAGGAAAAGAGTGCTTGTGCCTGAAGCTCTGCTTAAAAGCTGGTGCAATTAAATATTGGCGCGCCTAATACCAGAATATATCACATGCTGTAACCATGCATGCCCGAACAACGCGGTTGGAACAATGACCTCGTTGTTACCACTAATGCCTTTTCCACGAATGCCTTAATGATTTTTCATTGAAAAGGCATTCCTAGTAAAGGCATGTGTGGAATGGTATGCATGGTTCCAGCATACAACACCCCTGCCCCGCATCCCACCCCTAAAATACCCCAACCCCACTTCAAAAACCTCAAACTACTGTGACCCCCCACCCCACCCCTAAAAACTAAAATTACACTGACCCCCCACCCCACCCTTAAAACTACTGTGACCCCCTCCCCTAAAACCTAAAACTACCCAGACTGCCCATCCCTACCCCTAAAACCTAAACTACCCCAACCCCCTACCCCGCCCCAAAAACTATCCTGACCCCCGCTACCCTGCCCCTAAAACCTAAAACTACAGTGATCCCCCACCTCTCCCCTAAAACCTAAAACTACCCCGACCCTCCATCCTGCCCCTAAAACTACTGTGACCCCCCACCCTGCCTCTAAAACCTAAAACTACTCCAACCCCCACCCTCCACTAAAACTACTGCAACCCCCACCCCGCCCCTAAAACCTAAAACTACCCGATCCCCCACCCCACCACTAAAACCTAAAACTGCCCTGCCCCTAAAACTACCCCGACCCCACCCTGCCCATAAAACCTGAACTAGCTCAACCCCCACCCCGCCACTAAAAACTAAAATTACCCCCAACCCTAAAACTACCCACCAACCCTACCCCAGCCCCACTTACTTGACCGCGTCCTCTCCGATCCGAGAATGTTTTCCTCTGCCTTAACCACGCATGTTCGTTGTTCAGACATGCATGGGTAAGGCAGAGGAAAATAGAGTTGTTGTTCCCGCGTCGTTGTTCAGGCTGCTTCCCATAATACCAAGGCTGGTAGTCTTCAACCCAATAACCTTGCTCCTTTAGCTCACTCTTGAAGATTCCGGCTTTCTTCCTTTGTAACAGCTTTGCCATTTCTCTCTTCCTCCAGCCTATCGAACTTTACTTACTGTTTTGTGGCGCAGGGTAGTGCAGAATGTTGACTTTCTACACTGTTCTGCGATATAGGGAAAGGGCAGGAATACGCTGTATCTATCCCATATGGCACATTCCTGTCCTTTCCCCCTGCACTGGTACCGTTTCAGCAGCCTAGCGTCAATGCAGGCATCCTTGCACCATGGTGCAAGGGTGCCTGATTTGCCTGCAGGATTGTTTGTTTTTTTGTAGGAAGGGGCACGTTCCTGCAAAAAAAAACACTCCCCTGAGGTATTTTCCTCTATGTGTGCTGCAGAATGCCCCTGGAAGTGTAAAGTTTTGGCGCATCCCCAGGTTTACAGGATCTTGTAAGTCTGGAAATGCGTCAAAATCCATGGGAGTTGTGTGGGTATACCAACCGCAGTGCCCATGGAACACCTATGCAGGGCAGATTAGTGCAACGCAGGAACTTGCTCTGCGTTGCTCTACTCCAGCTCTATGAGCCCACTCAAAGTCATGCAAAGTGGCTTTGTGTCACCTCATAGATCTGACTGGGAGCCTTGCGTCACACATGTACCACTTTGTGTGGTACAAACGTGACGCAAGGCTCTCATAAATATGGGCCTGTGTGTTTTCTCTCTCTGTCCCTTGATAAATAAAATATCTGATGTGGGAAATGAGTGCTGGCCCCCAAAAATTAGTGCCATTGCCCCCCACTGGCTCAAATAATTAAGCACTAGAAAGAAGGACGCAAGTTATTGACGCTTACAGGTCAAGAACAAAATATTTTTTGAATGAACAGTTAATGAACATAGGGCCTACCAGGAAGCTGGTGTGATGGAGACAGGATAGTAAATAGTTGTCAATGTGAAGGGGACAGGCACAGGAAAAGCAACAGTATTAAAAAAAATGATGGGTAACTATGCATATCTTGCTGAAGCAATCAGCAAAAAAAATCCAAAACCAGTGTCTAGTTAGGAGAAAAGCACGATTTATTGGGGAGACATAGATAACTGGTGACAGTTAGCAGTTGTGCTAGGTTGAGACTTGTCCGGGACTGCTTGTGTTGCCGTCCGGGGGAGACCTAGCATGACAGTTCAGGTTGGCCTGTTTCACCTAGAGTAGGACCAAGACTCATTTGATTATGGCAAGTCTCTGTCTGGAGTGGCATTGGCACAATGGGTAAAAAAGATGGTCTGGAATGCGTCCCCTAGTGGTGGCCATCACTCCTTCCATTACCTCGTTATTTGTGGCAATTATATGCTGACAGTAATCCATTGAATATGTAAATGGTTGCATATTAATTGGCCATCTACCCCAACAAGGAAGAGGGATGGGGGCCTGCTGAAACCAGCGCTCGCTGTTCTTCAGCACAGAGGCATAGCAAGGACACTAAGGACCCGAATGCAAGTACAGAAATTGGGCCTCAATGCCCAGGGTTGGTGGTAAAAGACAACCACCAACTGGGGTCAAATGGTGCCCTCACACTGCTGGGCCCTAGTGCCACTGTACCTGCAACACTATCCATAGTTACCCCCTGCTTCCGCACATATCCCCCAAATCCTAAAGGAGGGCCCTGGAGTGCGAGTCCGATAAGATGGCTCAACGAGGAAGGTACATGGTGCTAAGAACCTGTGTGACCTGCTGATCCCCATTCTGAAGGCTGAAAGGGCACACTCTACCTTTCACCATTCCCACGTCTATAAATTGACTACTTATTACACTGGGTTAAAGGAACACCTTTTATTTATAGAGCATCTAGGTGGAATGGAAGAAGTCCACTTTGAAATACCGTGTACAACAGGGTATAGTATAGATACAGCGTGGCAAATGACGCATTAGCAAATTTTATTTTGTCTTTCAGATGTGTAAAAATAATTGTAGTGCACCTGCCACTATGTTGAGCCTGAGTGTATGTTGACTATTGCACCAAACAGCACTCTGGAGATTATTTTTGCTGTGAGAATGCACTTGCAGCAGCAAGTGTCCTTCAGGTGCATGCAATGACGAACACGGTTCATTTGTATTAAAATAAGTGGCATTTCCCTATAATATACAGCCTTGAACAAAAGCACAACTATTCAGTGCCTCAAAAAATGGATGTACTTCAGAAATATGATGTGTGTTAACTTTAAAAGTTATTTGCTGTCTGCATGTCATACCGAGGCTTTGTGTGCATAGGTTTATCAAAGGATGCTTGCACGCTCTTCAATTTAAACTAGAAACCATGGGCAGGGGCACAACTAGACCCTAACTTTAGGCGGGGCACTGCTAACACTCCAAGCCAGGGCCGGCTCTAGTGACACCAAGTGCGACAGTCTTCTTTGGCACCCCCCCCATGGCCTCCTTCTCCATGAATTTCCTCACTACCACTCTCCAACTGTGCATCTCATCATTTTTTATAGTGCTACTCATAGTTTACTCACACTCAGTTCTGTGATCTGCATAGTACACATTCTTTGCAGCATGCACATTAACCCTCTGCGCTTCTTTACAATGAAGTAAACCTGCCACTAGACAAAATTCCAATCTCCTACCTGTGGGAACATTAATCACCAGAGCTATCTTCACATTTTTATTGTTCAATGAAAACTGCTGGATGCACAAGGAAGTTCATGTGCTTATAAACCAAAAGTTGGTTTTAAACACAGTGCCCACCATCAGCGCCTGTTGCACTGCCCTAAAGCCAGTTCTGCTCCCAGCAATGGACAAACATTTCCAGAAATGGGATCGAGCTAACCTCATAGCCATTGTATGTTGAAAAAGGAGGGACAAATTGCACAGTTTAAATATATTGGACATATTTTTTGTGGATTTGACACCTCTCCTAGGATTCAACTCATTGCAAGTCCAGAAAAATGATCCTGACCCATTGTTGGCTGAAGGTATATTTTTAGTTTACTCAATCAGATATTGTAAAATATTCATGGGTAAGGCTACCCCTACATACAGGTCTCAAAATATTAGGCTTAGTAGCAGTGCTAAATTTCAGCCGGTAGTGCAGGTGGAGCTCACTGCCACTGATTTTCAGGGTCCCACACATATTTTTCCCCATCACACTTTGTTACAGGACAAGAGAGAGGAAAACACAAAAGTGAAACAGGAGAAAGATGGCAATATTTTGACAAAGGAAGAAAGCAAAGAATAAAAAGTGAGCTAAAAGCACAGAGCGTGCTTAGTTGGGGATGAAAGTGGCACACAGTAGAATCACGTCTAGGCTGACATGGTAGTCAGCTCTCGCAACATTTGCAATTGTCAGGTATAGGCTCCTGAGCAATACCTTGGGACCCGGCATTTACTATTTTACAAATCAAGGACTCCTTAGCCGGTTACCACATGTTATGTTGAGTTGTGTGTCTGGTAAGTCACAGTTTATTTCCCAAAATACCACTCCTTCTTTCTGAGTTAATTGTGTGCAATCAAGTTTTGATATTGCTGCCTGTAAATGCACTGCCACACACCTGTCATACACTAAATACAAATCCAATAGTTATTGTGACCATGCCACATTGAGTAGTTCCTGTATAGGTAGCTTATTGAGCACATCCATGCAGGAATGCACCAGGCTGGTATTGATGAGCTGGCAAAAAAGGTTGCCAACTAGGGAGTATTATGGACGGGGAGGCAGCCTTCATGGTAGAAGTCTAGGTAGAATACAAATCTAAAATTATTTGTTTAAGAAGATTAGTCCAATTCCCTGTAGCGATGAAAAGAATGAAAGGCAAGCAAGAGGTCAAGGATACGTGTTCTGGTTCTCCATTTGAAGCCATTGCAGTGTTTACATCATTCAATGGTGATATCAGTGCTGCATTTATGCCACAGCCATACCAGAAACTGTTTTGGTAATTTGAGAGAAGGTTACTTTCTCAGATGAATGTAGCTATTTGTCGTGAAGCCGGTCTTTCAATCTTTTTGCCTAGAAACAATTGGTTATTGACCGGAAGTTATAATAAGTCTTTTTTTTGAAGATCTCTTTGTTTTAGGTAGTTATTTTAGGAAGATACCTTTAGCCAAAGAGTTGTTGATATTTCTGGCTGAGTTGGCTACAGAGCTATTATGCATATATGAACAGGGCATGGGTATGGTGGTGATTGTGCTGGCCCACAAGCCTTTGCAGCCTTGATGAAGTCCTGTGTGGTCATGAGACTAAATGTGAATAACTGTGGTTGTTTTCATGATTTGTTTTTCTAGTAAACTGCACAACACTGCTGGAATTGTGATTGAGCATTGATTGAGCAATGGTGAGGGAAGTAGGGTGTCTAAGCCTAAAACTATTTGGAGAGTTAGAAGGAATGCATGTGTGCAGGGAACACAGCAAGGGCAAGTGGCGAGGCCTTCAACTGTGCTGCCAAAGCATCAGGATGTCCACCTTTACTGCCACTTCAGGAATGGGGTTGGAGCACTCTTTTTCCTGTGAATTCTTCTAGTGGGTCTGTTTTTGTGACCCTGAGACCCATCATCAACCCTCCCTATTCAGATCTCCTGACTCATGTTAAGGTCTCTTGAACTCTTCAGGCCACAGGTCAGCTTTCCACGACATAGGGCAGTTTACTCTTAAGCAAGGCAGATATCAGGTCTCATGGAGTTCCTGGCTGCAGTCAGGCTTCTCTGCTACGGATGCCTGGTTTGTTCTTTGGAAAAAAAGAAATTAAACATCTATGCTGCTCACCATATAAAGGTTAAGCAGCGACCATTGTGATAGGTGTGTACTGTACATACATGGGCAATTATTGGAAAAAATATATATTCAGTTCAATGATTACACACCAAGACACAAATATGCATCAGTTTAGTATCCATGCAATGACACATTTAACAGAGTGCACTAAACGTGCAGAATGACCAAACCATAAGAGAGCCCATATTCATTTTGGAAAAATGTAATGTTGCATGAATATGCTCTACTGGAAAGGATTCATATTCGATCAGGACAGCTGTGCACTACCTAGCTCCTTGTAGTCACTGTTATCCACTTACTAAAATTTGAATGAGCCAAAGGCACAATGGGCACAGATAGGAACTGTGAAAGATTACTGGCAATAATTGAAAACAATGTGATTTTTAATAAAGCAGAGTGTAATAAAACCACTGCAGTGCTTCTGGATAATGACTAATACTTGGCAACCATTGACATAACTCCATGTATCAGTCTGAAAGAGTTAAGATACTTGTATAGTGTTGTGATACACTTTTTTAAAAACATCTTAGTTAACAGATGTGTTTCAGAACTTCTGAGATTCAGAGTTTCACCTTTTAGGTCTGGATGCTCATCACAGCAGTCACTGACCATATGTGATCAACAGAAAAATAGCTTTAAGAAGCACACTTAAGAGAGAGGCTTTGACTCTGATCCCTTCTTGGTTACTTTGAGTACAATATTTGATTATGCAGAAGGCATGTGCTGCCATTGAGAAACAGTGCTTGTCGTATTCTTGTTGGTCCTGAGGGCAGTTCAGTCATCTAAAAAAACGTAATGATGTGCTAGTCTGCAATGGGTAGATTTCTCTACTATGGTACTAGTATTGGCTAATAATAACAAATAATAAGGCATCATGACATGCTCACTGTGTGCATTAACTACACCGTGGACCATATTTTTATTGATAGGCTAATTCTTTTGGTGAGTAGAGGTTTTCATTAAGGATGTTCTCTCATTCAAAATGACCATGACTACATTTGTGATGTGAAGAAAAAGCAAATGGTTCATCCCTTCCATCCCAGTACTTCGATGGACATGCCTGTTGCTGCAGCCCCAACATGCCTCATGCTGATTCTTCCTGCTGCACCAATCTTAGTTTGCTCTCCCAACTGCAGCTGCCTGCACACATGCAGCTCCCCAAAGCCATGGGAGCTAAATTCACAGTTATTGGGATAGCCTGGACCACATGGCTCAATTTTGAATATAAACTACGAAAAATTACAGGTAGGTTAACAGAGCGATAGAGGGCTTAGCCACTTTTAAAATGTAACCTATTAAATCCATTTTACGACTAGACAATGCATTTATTTCATTCGAAATCTCTGCTCCTGTCCTTTCTGCAGAGACAGTGTGCACTCAACTCTTAATCCGTCCCCTCTACATCCTGCAAATTCTGCTCACTAGTAAGTGCAGGGTGGTATAAGTGGTGTAAATGAAGGGTGAGTGATGTGCCTGTGTGTGGTGCAGGATGGGGGCGAGAATGAAGGGTGATCTGTAAGAGTGATTGGTGAGTGCATTGTTAGAGGAGTTAGTGCAGGGTCAGTGGTGTGTCCCTATGAGTTTCAGCAGCCTATTGTCCCTGTGTGCAGGCAGGGTGAACAGAGTGCCTGTATGAGTACAGGCTGAGAGGTGTGTCT
This sequence comes from Pleurodeles waltl, assembly GCF_031143425.1. Taxonomy (NCBI): domain Eukaryota; kingdom Metazoa; phylum Chordata; class Amphibia; order Caudata; family Salamandridae; genus Pleurodeles; species Pleurodeles waltl. The sequence continues at coordinate 1,227,820,385 of NC_090440.1, read as the reverse complement.
GTGTTAGTGCAGGGTGAGAAGAAGGATTGCATGGTAAGTGGTGTGACTCCCGGGTGAGTGATCTGCTTGTTTACGTGGTGTGAGTGCAGGGTGAGTACTTTGCTCATGTGAGTGAAGGGTGAGCTGTGTGAGTGACAGGAGTGCCTGTGCGAGTGCACGGTGAGTGAAGTGACAGTGTGAGAGTAGGGTGAGAGGAGTGATTGCTGGGTGAGTGATGTGACCATATGAGTTTAGGTGCAGGTAAAAGTGCTGAGTGGGAGGAATGAATGCATGGTGTGTAATATGCTTGTTTGAGTGAGATTGCTGATTGAGTAGTGAGTGACAGGTGAATGAAGTGTCACATAAATGCAGTGTTAGTAGTGTGCTCATGTCACTGCAGGGTGAAAGCAAGGTGTACAGCACAAGAGCATGGTGAGTGGGGAGAGTACAGTGTGATCACTGTGAATGCAGGGTGAGCCATGTGCTTATGTTACCGCAGGGTAAGTAGAGGGAGAACAGCGTGAGTTCATAGAGAGTGGCATGAGTGCAGTGTGGTAACTGAGTGCAGGGTGAGCATTGTGTTCGTGTGAGCATAGGGTAAGTGGAGAATGAATGGTGTGAGTGCAGGGCAACAGCATGAGTGCATGGTGAGCAGTGAGTGCATGGTGAGCAGCAGTGAGTGTAGGGTAAGCCGTGAAAGCGACAGGTGAGTAGAGTGTCAGGTCCGAGCATGGTGAGCAGTGTGCGCCTGTGCATGATTGCTGTGAGTCCAGGGTGAGCATGAATTTGAAGGGTGAGTGGTAAGAATGTTGTCTGAATGCAGGATGTATTCCCAGAAACTTGGAGTAACTCAGCATGTTACTGATGGCTACGGTTGAGTTTTAAATTTAAATGAAACTATTGCTATTATGGCATCAATCAGGGATGGAGGAAATAAATAGTGTGCTGATCTTGCAACAATCTTCAGTCTCACAATGAGGATTGCCAGCTGACTGGATTTCTACTAGCAAAACAGGTATTTTGATGTACCAGTCAGTAGAAAAATAAGCACCCGCTTGGTAGCTTCTCACGAGCAGTTAGGCTATCCCAGAGGCAATGTGTAAAGCGATTGCACAACACACAACACACGTGATGCACTATCCCCATCACAAAGGAAACACAGCACCAAGTTATATAAAAGTAAACTGTATTGTGCACAGAATCTTTAAATCAAACACGTCAGTAATACCCTGCCACCCAAGCAGTTGTCAGAACATTACACAGTACTGTTATTGTGCAGTAATCAGCAGTAGTCACATATAACACACTCATTATTCTGCAACATCAGCAGTAGTCAGGAAAAACATTACCACAATAATGCACATCACAAAACCCTCATAAATGTCCATACCAGGAACATTAGGAAATATATGGCAAGTCATAAAAAACAGTTAGCATAAGATTCCCAGAATGCCCATAAAAGGAACATCAGAAAAAGAAATGGCAAGTCATGAGCAGGAAACAGATCAGCCTAAATGTCCCTAAAGAACACATTGCCACTAAATGTACCTGCCTTTATAATGAAGGCACCTCGTGTGCCACGAAGGCAAGGGGGCCCCCAGTGCTCCTTGCCACCAAAACGGGGGCCGCTTGATGATTGGGGAGGGAAGTGGTATGCATCCCCACTGTTCTTATGTAGGGGCCCCACCTGGGGCATGCGCCTTAACTGGGGAGCCCACTTTCCTTGCGGGGCCCCCAGGGCCATGACCAGCCCTCCCAAATGGAGCAAAGCAACAAACAGTTAGGGGCCCAGTGGTGCGGGAGGCCTCTGTTGAAGATTCCGCCCTGCCCGCGACTCCTGCACACTGATGGGGGCCCGGTGGGGAGCCTCCGATGAGGCCTCCCCCCACCCGTTCTGCAAACAAATCACTGGGGGCCCGTTGGAGCGGGGAGCCCGCTGATGAGGCCTCCACTCCGTCTGTACTGCCAAAGACCACTCGCTGGCTTGCCCGCACCTGATCTGGTGCGCAAGTCTTCCTGCTGCTTTCCTGGGCCGCAGCGGACACAATCGCGGACCAAAAGAAGGGTCCGCTGGTGCCCCAGGTGCACTTCTTGCAGCATGCTTCACCCTGGGGCACCGTTAGGAGCATGCTCACTCCATTCTTCACTTTGCAGTGCCCCGGGGGCACAGGACACACGCTGTTTAGACTTGCTTGGATTTTCATATGACCGGGTCGCGGAGGTGATTCCCTCTTTCGCCACAGCACAGGAAGCTCTCGCAAAGCGCTTTAAACCAGGAGCATTACCAGCGCTCTCAAGGCGCTGGATAAATAAACGGATGAGCGCTATCCAGGCGCTTTTGGAAGTTAACACAAAGCGCTCCCACAGTGCGACCTGGGCAAGCTGCAGACCCCTACTTGAGGCACTGCAGCAAAGGAAAGAAATCACCCCTCACGCTTAGCAATGCAATTCAAAAGTATTGCAGAGGGCAACCTCTGGGGACACCAAAGTGGAGCACAGGGTGGCAGGGCCCAGCAACAGGCCAGCACAAAGGGGTTGCAGACAGTGGCAGTTCCTCCTAGTGGCATTTCTGTAATGGTAATAAAATATCCACCTACACCAGTAAGCAGCATTTCCCACTACCAGTATAACCATACCAAACATGCCTACGCTACCCCTCATAAATCAGACAATACCCCCTAGTCATAAAGCAGGGCAGTTGCAATGCAATCCTATGAGCAAGGCAGCTTTCACAGTAGTGAGAAACAAAATAAGCTGTTTGACACTACCAGGGCAGGCCACACAACCTTGCACATGTCCTGCCTTCTACATACATAGCACACTGCCCATAGGGCTAGCTAGGGCCTACCTTAGGGATGACTTACATGAAGTAAAAGGGGAGTTTGGGGCCTGGCAATTAAATTTAGATGCCAGGTCCCTGTGGAAGAAAATGCGCATGCAGGCCCTGAGCTAGCAGGCCTGAGACAAGTTTGAACTGCTACTTCTGTGGGTGGCCAAGCAGTGCTTCAGGCCCACTAGTAGCACTTAATTTACAGGCCCTGATTATCGGGATACCACTGTAAAAGGGACTTACAGGTAAATTAAATGTGCCAATTAGGTGTAAGCCAATCATACCAATTTTAGAAGGGAGAGCACCTGCACTTTAGCACTGATCAGCAGTAATAAAGTGCTCAGAGTCCTAGAGCCAACAACAAGAGGTCAGGAAAAAAGGGAGGAAAGAGGCAAAAAGTCTGGGGATTATCCTGCAAAAAGGGCCAGGTCCAACATATTTACAGCTCTATTAAATGTGAAGGCGAGGTCTGTGCAAGGTCTTAAAACAACAACAAATGGCTGGTATTTTTCTTTTGTAAAGGTGGCATCCCTACTGCTGATATGCCTTTTCATGAAATGCATTCTCCCACTGTGGCAGTGAACGTAAAATGCAATGGGGTACCAGAACCAGTGAAGGGTGCCTGTGTTGGCACTAGGGAGCAATTTGTGTGCCACTGCAGGGGGAAAGGACAGAAATGCACTGTATCTTGAAAATGCGGTGCATTTTTCCCTTTCAATTAGCACAAGAATACTTGCAATGCTGCCCCATATCAATTATTTGAAAATATGCCCCCACGGCCATATTTATGGCCTAGTTTACGTCGTTCTTTCACAATGCAATGTGGTGCACGAGCAAACTAAACCTTATGTGAGATTTATGAAACCACGCAAGCCCACCTTAATGTAATGTAGCACAAATTGATGCGTTTTATTACTCTGCGCCAGAGAGGCATTTCCATGGGTGTTGTGTGGGGGTTCCCATGCAAAATCCATGGATTTATTTAACATTTTCAGATTTACAAGAACTTGTAAACCTGGGAATGTGCCAAAAACACACCCTCCCAGGATAGGAGTAATGAGGAGAAATGTTTATTTCTCCTCATTTTTCCCACTTTCGATGTTAACTGCATTTTGCAGCACATATAGAAAGGGGGAAAAAAACTCTTAGGATTGCGTTTGTGCAGGAAGGTGTACCTTCCTGCACAAAAACAATCCTGCATGCAACACAGGCATCCTTGTACCATGGTTCAAGGGTGCTTGCATTGACGTTAGGCTGCCAAAAGGGTGCCAGAGCAGAGAGAAAGGACAGGAATGCACCGTATTGTATAAATATGGCGCATCCCTGCCCCTTCCCTGTGATGCAGGGCAGCACAGCGAGGTGACTTGTTGTGCTACCCTGTGCCACAAAACCCATAAATATGGGCCTAAGCATTTAATTACACTGCTTCTAGCAGAATGGGAAGTAAAACATGTACATTTCAGACATGATTTCAGTTTCATGTATTCATAACATTTCTTGGTACATCTAAAGGTAGCACTGTGCAAACTGTTTAAGACAGAACTTTATACACAACTCCTACATATTCATTAGCTTTTTTTAAAGGTGGACTAGGAGTTTACAAACTAGGGAGTAGAGATTTTTAGGTCTGGCTACTGACAGCTTTAGCTTTTAATTGATCGATTTGTATATGTTGTGTTGTCTATGTTTTGTGATGGCAAGATGATTTCAACATATAGCTTACATGGAGAAGCCCTCAAACGACACTGGCTCCCTGAGTGGTCTTTCACATTTTGGGTGAAACCAATGGCTTTTGACAGATTTTTAAATGTTTCCAATTGTAAAGAAAATAGCCTGCTCTGAGGTCCACCTCCCTCCATCCCACAAAAAATGCCATCAGCAGCAACAATCGCCCATCTCCTCGCCTAATCACTGTAGCAGGGTTCCGGCACTTGAGACAGGATATAAAATCAGTGGAAGCCGATTTGGGAAGCTCTGATTCTGTAAGCTTGAGCTCACTCCTCCTGCAACACTAGACAGCACCACATGTGCATGCTGATATCTACTCACCCTTATATAGGTCCACTAAGAATGATTGAGAGGATACAACACCTAAACAGAACCTCCCTTACACAATATATAACCCACAAAGAGTGTTTGGATCAGAGAAGTAAACGATTTGTTTACTTCTAATTCAACTACAGGTATCAAAGGATAGGAATATGTCACCTTACCCACCTATCTTGGTGGCAGGTCCTCATCATTGGTGACCTATCTACACCAAGGTAGGTTAGCCACCTTGGTGGACCCGACTGATGTGCTTGAGTTCGGATAAGATGAACTGGACAATAGCAGGGATCCAAATTCTTAGTAAAAATACCTTGGTGTGTAGTACAAACTTTCTTTTTTCGTGGGTTTACGCCAGGTGTGATTAAAAACACTTTGTATGAATGTTAGAGAAGATATAATGAACCATCCATCCACTTACATGTAGCCAACTTGTTTTGACATCCCTTCACACCTGTATGGGTTATAGGCCTTCATCAGGGCTTCCCCTAGTGTATTCTTCTTGATTTTACAACATTCATTCCATGCATCACAGTAAGGAATGCAAGTATGTTAAATTAACCTGTTTTGTTAAGTATGGAATTGCAATAACCCAGAAATTTCAGAACACACTTCAAACAACACCATAAAGTTAGAGGACACTGCAAAACCAGATCTAAAAATACAGGATATAAGTGAATGGTGCTAATCATGGGACTATAACACTATAAATATCTGTGCATGCTCTAGTGTTCAAACTCATCCAATGATCCTCACTTAGGGTTATTCGTGTATTCTGGACATGATGAGGTGGCTCACCACGTAGTCACACACTTGTGACCGTTACACAACAGAAATAGCTATAGGTCTAACGATATAATTAGTTGACATTTCCTGGCAGAGCGCTAGAGTTATACAGATAACATAATGTCTGCCCAAGGTGATAATCATATTATGTCTAGTATTGCGCACATAGAGTGAGTGTCTCTCTTTAATGTAGGTTCTTTTTTATATATCTACTTAGCACAAATACCTAAGGTCACTTCAAAGTTAATGGGGCAGAACAACATTGGCACACCATTCCTGAGATCACATATCATTTACTGATTAGTATATATTCATGTTATACTTTTTGTGCCTCTAGTTATGTCCAGTGAAATGGCAGCCTCATCATCACTGAGACAAAAAAACACAAAACACATGCATTTAAGCAAATTCAGCTGTCTGCAAATAAAGGTTCTGAACACTAATTTGCAATTAGAGATTTCTCACTCCTACACCTGTCATTGCAAGTTTCCTGTGGTAAAAGGTGTGAAAGTCGCAATCCAGCTAATCATGTATGAGACCTAATACGTGTTACACCCTGCATCCTTGGTGGGGTCTCACCAAACGTTTTGCCTCTGCTTTCCAGGTTGATGCTGTGTGCTGGACTTTTTTTTTGCTATTTTTGTTACTCTGGGCACTTTACCATTGCTGACAGTGCTAAAGTGCAAGTGTACATGTATATGTAATTGGCTTTTCCATGACTGCCATATTTGATTTAAAAAGAAGTCCCTATTAAAGTGCACTAGAGGTGCCCAGGGCCTGTAAATCAACTCCACATGAGTAGCCCTGTAAACATGGCTCAGCCCTGTCACTGCAGTGACCGTGTGTGCAGTTTTAAACTGCCAATTCAACTTGGCAAGTGTACCCACTTGCCAGGCCAAAACCTTCCCTTTTTATACATGTAAGACACTCCTAATGTAGGCCTGTGGGAGCCCCATGGGCAGGGTGCAGTGTATGTTAAAGATAGGACATGTTGTGATGTGTTTTTATATGTTTATATGTCTCCTGTTCCCCTATAAGAGCTGTCACAAAAGGGTCTTGGATTGAGATGTTTTGAGCTACTGTATGGCCACCCTGTCAGGGGACCTCCGAGTTTAGTTAGGGAAGGCTTGTCGAAAGCCTCCAGTAAGCTCCCCCAGAATGTATTCAGTTACATGCTGGGTTTTAGAAACCAGACAGCCCGCTTCAGGAAGCTCGCTCAAGAGAACCTGGAAGGACGCCAGGAAGATATGAAATGGTGGTACGACCAGAATGCCACTCTGGTTGAGTTTCATCCTGGACAGAAAGTATGGGTGATCACCCCAGTGTAGCCTCACGCTCTTGAGGACAAGTGGACTGAGCTTTTCGAGGTGGTGAAGCGTAAGAGTGATGCCACCTACTTGACTCCTAGGAACCCTTTGAGGGTCCTGCTTGTGAACCACCTCAAACCTCACTTTGAGAGGACAAAGGTGACAATGCTCCTAGCAACAGATGATGGGGTGGAGGAAAAGAGTGAGCCTCTTCCTGACCTCCTGTCTGCTAAGGAGTAAGATGGTTCCTTGGAGGGTGTGAACCTCTCCCCCTCACTGACCCCAGAGCAACAGAGGGACTGTTGCCAGATGTTGGGACAGTTCGCCTCATTATTTTCCTTGTTCCCAGGGATCACTCATTTGTGTACACATGATGTGGACACTGGGGACAGTCCTTCTGTGAAAAATAAAGTTTACAGACTAACTGACAAGGTTAGGGCCAACATTAAGGATGAGGTATCCAAAATGTTAGCTCTTGGAGTTATTGAGTTCTCCAGTAGCCCTTGGGCTAGTCATTTGGTCTTGGTCCAAAAAGCTGCTGCTCCTGGTGCCACTCTAGGACTCAGGTTCTGTGTGGACTACAGGGTACCCAATGCAGTCACGAAGACTGATGCGTACCCTATCCCTGAGCTGATGAGCTCATTGATTGGTTAGGGACTGACAAATAGCTAAGTACTTTTGATCTGACCTATGGAAATTGGCAGATTGCTCTGACTGAGGAGGCCAAGGAGAAGTCTGCTTTTTCTACTCCAGATGGGCACTACCAGTTTAAGGTGATGCTCTTTGGGATGAAAAATGCCCCTGCCACCTTTCAAAGGCTGGTTAACCAGGTTTTGGCTGGATTGGATGATTACAGTGCAGCCTACATGGATGACACTGCTGAGTTCAGCTCCACTTGGGAGGAACACTTGCAGCACCTCTGCAAAATGTTAGAGGCCCTGCAGAAGGCAGGTCTCACTATTAAGGCAAGCAAGTGCCAACCAGAGCAGGGTTCTGTGGTGTATGTGGGACAGCAGGTGGGGAATGGCCAGGTGGCACCCATACAGCTGAAGATTGATATCATTCTGGCTTGGGAGCCTCCCACTACCCAGACTGAGGTGAGAGTCTTTTAAGGTCTCACAGGCTACTATAGGAGGTTTGTTAAGGGAATGACATTTTGAGAGGTCCGAAGTCAGCATGCTCCTTGTGACAGGTGAGGGTTTGGAGGAGGAGAGTGAACCTCTCCCTGACCTCATCTCTGCACAACAAAGGGATGGGCCCTTGAAGGGTGTCAACCTCTCCGGCTCCCTGACCCTGGACCTGCGAGGTGACTGTTACCAGTTACTGGGACAGTTCTTCTCCCTGTTCTCTCTCAGCCCTGGACTCACACATCTGTGCGTCCATGATATTGACACCGGAGACAGTCCCCCTGTAGAGAACAACATTTACAGGTTTTCAGACAGGGTGAAGGCCAGCTTCAAGGAGGAAGTTGCCAAGATACTAGCTTTAGGGGTGACTGTCTTTGGTCCAGCCCAGAAGTATTGGTACCAAAGGCTGCTCCACTGGGCACCAAACCAGAAATTCGGTTCTTTGTGGACTACTGAGGTCTCAATTCAGTCAACAAGATTGATGCACACACCATACCCAGAGCTGACAAGCTCACTGACAGGCTAGGCGCTGCCAAATTCCTCAGTACCTTTGATTTAACATAAGGGTACTGGCAAATCACCTTGACTGAGTGGGCCAAAGAGAGGTGAGCATTCTCAACCCCTGAGGATCATTACCAATTCCAGGTGATGCCCTCTGGATTAAAGAATACCTTGCTACCTTCCAACACTTGGTTAACAGGGTCTTGGCTGATAAAGAGGGATTTTGTGCTGCTTACTTAGATGATATTGTCGTCTACCGTGCCAGCGGGGAGGAACACCTGCTTCACCTCCAAGAGGCGCGCCATGCCCTGCACCAGGCAGGACTGACATTCAAGGCCAGTAAGTGCCAGATTGGGCAGGGTTCAGTTGAGTACTTGTTTAGGAAAGTACCATCTTTCTTGGCATGTTACTCCCAATTTCTGCCTGTTTCTCTGTGTGTTTTGCCTGTATCACTGGGATCCTGCTAGCCTGGACCCCAGTGCTCACAGTTTATGGCCTAAAGTGTGTGTTGTCAGTATGCTTAACTGTGTCACTGAAGTTCTGCTAACTAGACTCCAGTGCTTATGCTCTCTCTACTTACCAAATTAGTCACTGTAGTTTAGTGACTCCATATTCCAATTTCAATTGACACACTGGTGTAGGAAAGTACCATCTTTCTTGGCATGTTACCCCCAATTTTACCTGTATGTCAGTATGTTTTTGCCTGTCTCACTGGGATCCTGCTGGTCAGAAACCCAGTCCTCATAGTGTATGGCCTAATGTGTGTGTCTAAATAGTACTTGACTGTGTCACTGAGTCTCTGCTATTCAGAACCTCAGTGCTTATGCTCTCTCTGCTTTTAAATTTGTCACTATAGGCTAGTGACTTCATTTACTAATTTCAATTGGCACACTGGACCCCCCTTATAAGTCCCTAGTATATGGTACCTAGGTACCTAGGGCATTGGTGTTCCAGGAGATCCTTATGGGATGCTTAATTTCTTTTGCAACCCATAAGGATCTCAGACAAACCCTTCCACAGGCCTGCCATTGCAGCCTGTGTGAAGTAGTGCACACACTATTTCACAGCACTTTTCACTGCAATTAAGCAACTAATAAGTCACCTATATGTCTAACCTTTACTTGCTGAAGGTTAGGTTCAAAGTTACTAAGTGTGAGGGCACCCTTGTACTAACAAAGGTACCCCCCACATAGTTCAGGGCCATTTGCCCGGACTTTGTGAGTGCGGGGACGCCATTACATGCGTGCACTACATATAGGCCAATACCGATATGTAGCTTCACAATGGTAACTCCAAATATGGCCATGTAAGTTGTCTAAGATCATGGAATTGTCCCCACATTCTGAATGTGGTATTGGGGAACCAATTCCATGCATCCTTGGAGCTCCACTACGGACCCCCAGTACTGCCAAGCCAGCTTTCTGTGGCGTGCACTGCAGCTACAGCTGCTGCCACCTCACAGACTGGGTTCTGCTCTCCTGGGGTCAGAGCAGCTCGGTCCCAGGAAGGCAGAACACAGCATTTCCTTTGGGAACAGGGTGGTAAACCCTCTCCCTTTGGAAATAGGTGTTGCAGGCTGGGGGGGGGGGGTAGCCTCCCCCAGCCTCTGGAAATGCTTTGAAGGGCACAGTTGGTGCCCTCCTTGCATAAGCAAGTCTACACCGGTTCAGGGATCCCTTGTCCCTTCTCTGGTGCGAAACTGGACAAAGGAAAGGGGAGTGACCACTCCCCTGTCCATCACCCCCCTAGGGGTGGTGCCCAGAATGTGTCTCGGACTTCAGCCATATTGCTTTGCAAGGTGTGGGGGCACTCTTAAGGCCTCTGAGTGGCCAGTGCCAGCAGGTGACATCAGAGACCCCTCCTGATAGGACCCGATAAGGTAGCCAATCCCCCTCTGAGGGCTATTTAGGGTCTCTCCTGTGGGTTTTCTTCAGATTCTTCTTGCAAGAGTCTAGCAGGATCCTCTGGAACTACGACTTCATCCTCTGACCTCGGATCAACTGCAGCCTTCTCCAGGAACCGATGTAACAGCAACAAAATATCCAGAAGGGATACTTTTCCGCTGCAACTTCAGCTCCAGCCAGCAACTGCAACAGTTTCCAAGGTGTGCACACTCTGAGGACTCCCTGTCTTCAACCTGCACCAGAAGGACCGAAGAAATCTCCCGTGGGGTGACGGAGTCACTCCCCCGCTGAAGCAGGCACCTTCTAAGTCGACGACCAGTTCTCTTGGACTCCTCTCCTGGCCGCGAGCATGACTCCTTGGAACACACAGGGTGGACCCCATCGACACAGAGGCCCTCATTCTGACCTTGGCGGTCTTTTCGCAAGACCGCCGAGTTACCGCCGCGGTAAAGACCGCCGACCGCGGCGGTATGCCGCTGCGCGTATTCCGACCGCTGGGAGCGTTCCGCCGGAATACCGCCAGCAGCCACACTGGCGGTCGGCGGGAAAGTGGAGACTGGTCAACCTCCACCGCCACGCCAGCAGAACACCGCCCCCAGAATTACGACCCACATTTCTGTGTGGCGGTCTTCTGTTGGCGGTCTTCTGTTGGCGGTCACGTCCCTATGGCTCCCGTCGCCTCCCGGAGGACCAACGCACAAGGTAAGTTGATCGTCCGTGAGGGGAGGGGGTGAGGGGGTGTTGTGTGATGTGTGAGTGTGTAGAGGGGGTGTGTGAGTGCGTGCATGCGGGCGGGGAGTGCTGCTGTGCCTATGGGCGATGTGTGTAGTTCGGCGGGTGCGCATGTCGGCATGTATGTGTGCGGGTATGTGTCCCCGTTGTGTATGTGTGTGTGTAGGGGGTGTGTATATGTGCATGTTGGGGGTGTGTGCATGTCGGGGTGCGTGTATGTGCATGTCGGGGTGGGGGTGGGGAGGGGGTTCGTACCACCTCTGGGGGGTGGCAGGGGGGTGGAGGGTGTGGGGGGAGGACTCGGGGGGGGCAGTGGGGGGTGGGGGAGACCCCTATCAGTGCCAGGGAAGGAATTCCCTGGCCCCGATAGTGCCTACCGCCATGGTTCGCATGGCGGTTCCCGAACGCCAGAAACCGCGGCGGTAAGCAGGGTCATGATACCGTTGGCGGTCTTGGGTCGACCGCCGGACCGGAGTGCGCAGACTCCAGCCCGTCGGTCATGACCGCCGTGGCTGTCGGAGTGGGGAAGTGGCGGTCGGTCGCGGCGGTGACCGCCGCGGTCAGAATGCCATTTTTAATACCGCCGGTCTGTTCGCGGTCCGACCGCCGCCTCTCCGCCGACCGCCAAGGTCAGAATGAGGGCCAGACTGTCTTGAGGTCCTGCTGTCCCAATTTGGAGGAGGTAAGACCTTGCGTTCCCCCGGAATGTCAGTACCCCTTTGCACAGTGTCTTCTTCACCTCCTGAGGTCTCTGTGCCCTATTTGCACAATTCCTTCGTGCACAGCCTGGCCCAGGTCCCCAGCACTCTATCCTCCGATGCTCAGCTTGCTGAGTTGTTCTCCGGCGGTGTGGGACCTTCCTTTGTAGTGCTGTACCAACTGCATTTTGCACCTCCTTTTTCCTGTGCCCTGGGACTCCTGTGGGTGCTATCTGGTGCTCTGAGGGCTCTCTGACGTGCTCAGAGCCCCCTCTTCCTCCTCACTCAGAGTTGAGGCCCCCAGATCCCTCCTGGGTCCAGATAGCGACAACTTGATGCAAAATGCAATTTTGCCAGAACCAAGGCTTGTTGGAGGAATCCAGCGCCAGAACTTGTCTGCATCCAACTTCACGACGTGTGACATCCTTTGTATTATGCAGGAACCCACTCGCATCTTCCTAGGGTGCATTTCTGCAGTCTTCGTCCAACCAGGACTCTTCTTTTGCACCCTCTTCTGGGTTGGCAGGGGCTCCTGTCCTTCCTGGAACTTCTTTCGACTTCTGGACTTGGTCTCCTTCCTTTTCAGGTCTTCAGGTCCAGGAATCCACCATTTATTGTTTGCAGTCTTGGTTAGTTCTTGCAATAATTCCAATCAAGAGGTGTAGTGTGTCCTAAGGAAACTTGCAGTATTTTACTGCTGCTTTTCTGGGCTCTGGGGTGGGGTAATTTACTTACCTTTATTGTATTCTTACTCTCTCAGCGATTCTGCACACACTACACTTGTCTAGGGGGGAATTTGTGATTCCCATTCCACTTTTTTAGTATATGGTTTGTGTTGCCCCTAGACCTATTTTTTCCTGTTGCATTCTATAGCATTTCTCATTGTTTGCACTATCCTATGTTTAATTACTTGCCTTACTTTGGTGTCTAGATTATATATTGTTTATAATGCTTACCTCCAGAAGGAGTATTGCCTCTAAAATATTTTTGGTACTGTGTCACTCAAATAAACTACCTTCATTTTTGGTAACACTGAGGGGCATATTTATACTCTGTCTGCGCCGAATATGCGCCAAATATTTTGACGCACATTCAGTGCAAACCTTGCCCCATATTTAAACTTTGACTCCCGAGCCCGCGGATGTCAAAATCCCGCCGTGTGCGTAATTTTTTGGATGCGGCAACCCACCTTGCATTAATCATATGCAAGGTAGGCGTTCCCGTCCAAAAAATGACTTAAACGCCGTGCGTCGTATTTATGCTTTTGGGCAAAAATGCCATGCGGCCGGGAGGAGGAGCCAGAAAATGACACACAGACCGATTTGCGTCAAAAATTAACGCCTGGGTCAGGGCAGGCATTAAAATGGGTCAAACACACCTGTATTTAATCAGAACACACAGAAGCAACAGCAGAGCAGCAGAGCAGCAAAAGGTAGACATGGAGGTGCTTCTCATCCAGCGTGCACGCAGACGCAGAGCCCAGCAACAACAACAGCAGCTACCACAACACCAGCAGGGACCCCAAAGGCAGCACAAGGCAGGAGAGGATATTCCGCACCAGAACAACCCTTCATGGCCTCAGGGAACATGACATCATTCAGAGATGCAGGTTGAACTGGCAGGCCATTCAGCAGCTGCTGCACAACATTGAGCTACAGTTGACACCCACCTTGCTGACACCCGCACCATCCCAACAGAAACCAAGCTGCTTGCCGTACTTCACATGCTGGCAAGTGGCTCTTTTCAAACAACTGGTGCCCTGGTTGCTGGAATATCACAGCCATCATTCTCTGCCTTTTTGCCCAAAGTACTCGATGCCATCATTGGACTCACACCCCGCCACTACTGCTTCCCTAACACACTGCAGAATCAGCAGGAAACAAAACAGGGGTTTTACCTCATTAGTGGCTTCCCACATGTCCTTTGTGCAATCGGCTGCACACATGTACGTCTTGTGCCACCTGCTGCAACTAAACACCTCTACCGAAACAGGAAGCACACACATTCCATCAATGTGCAGGCCATTGTCGATCAGCAAGGATTGATCACCAACATTGTGGCAAAATATCTTGGGAGTGTCCATGACTCATTCATCTTCCGTCACAGCCCCATCAATCAACACTTCCAGGATGGATGGTATGGCAATGGACTACTTGTTGGTAAGTTCAGAAACCTACTTATATACACACTGCACAGCAACCCTCTAGGACACACAACACATACACCACAACAGCAACATGTCGACAGGACACACTGAGGTGGTGACATCACTAGCCATGTTTCATAGGTCACCATTGAACCTGTCATACATCTGAAATTAGTGTACAGTCTAATGTTAAGACGTCAATGATCACATAGTTTGGAGTGGTTTGCCTAATTGTCACCTTGCAAAAAGTAAGCGTCTTAATGATGTTTAAATTAATCCATTGCATAAGTCTAAAGGTATGGGATGTCCAGGGTACATTGATGTGAACGTGTTAACAACACTGTCAAATTGAACCTGTGTATGGAACTATAATCTCACTCCCAGTGAAGACACAGGCACACCTGTGTCCCAAGTCACAATGCTAGGGAGTGCACACTGTACTGACAATTGGTCAGCAGCCAAACACTCGTTCAGCCAAGGAAACAACACAATGCAGATGGTACATCCTACAAGCCTAGGATGCTACACAATAACACAAAAGAGTCACAGACAACACAAGACACCTACTGCCATGCAAGGTGATATAAATGGGGCAAGCTACATCCGCATGATCCCATTCATTTTCTCTTTCAGCTGATCAGGGGTATGAGATCCAGCCATGGATAATGACACCATTTGGCAACCCAAGCACTGCAGCAGAGCGTGCCTACAATGACGCACATAGGACGACATGCAGCATAGTTGAGAGGACCTTCGGCATCCTCAAGTCGAGATTCAGGTGCCTCGACATCACTGGTGGTAGCCTCCTATATTCCCCTGAAATGGTCTGTAAGATCATTCTAACATGTGCCATCCTGCACAACATTTGCATAAGATGGAACATTCCCCTCTTGGAACCAGAGCCACACATGCCTGAAGAGAAGGATGGTGGCCTGCAACATGAGAGGGAACAACAAAACACGGCTGCTGGAGTGCGTAGGCGCCAACATATCGTGAACAATTTCTTTTAAAAATAATCACCATCACCACTGTATTAACTAATGTAAATAAACACCGATAATAATCACCATAGCATGGTCTGGCTAATCATTTTTGCTCACCTTTATCTCTAACTATCAGAATAAGAGTGTAGCCTCATGGAGCATTGCTGATATACCGATCAGGACACAGAAAATCTCAGAGCAATTGTGATGCAACAGTCACATACACAAACACTGTGTAAATGACATGTATCCTGTACATTTCACCTTTGAAGGCCAATAGCAGAGGACCACACCTATTTCACACATACATGTTGGAAACATGGTCATCGCAGCATATGGCACACAACTAAGACACCATCACTCAATAAGGGGAAAACAAGCCTCATGCATGAGGCAGTTGATGGGCTATTGCATTGGTAACTGGAATGTATGACCAGACCCTTGACAGCAGTAAGTCCAACTGCATCCAATCTTTGCAAGGACTATCTGTGACTAGAGTTCCAAATAAGCAGAACATAGACAGCACAAGTGCCACCCATATGACAAGCATTGCGCACATGACATTCCATGTACATGTCAGCCCATTTCCTAACTCCTGAAACACCCATGCTCCTGGTTACAAACCCACCTGTCTGAAGAGGTCCCTGGAATAGTAATATGTGTACCCCGATATTCCCTCCTCTACACACACAGACAAACAATATTAATCCATTGTGCTACACCCTTTCCTATGGTAAACCATTGTCATAGTACATCTGACTGCATGGACGTCAGGTCAATTAATACACTGGCTTGTAGTTACTAAGACCTGTTAGCACCTGTAGATTGCTTCCCATGTGAAAGGTACTGTTGGCCATTTGAATTCAAATCTCACATACAGGACTTGTGAGAAACAGATGCAGCACACACCTGTGATCACCTCCATGCACACCACCCATCTGAACATGCACTGCCCCTGCCTGGAACAGCATAGTTGTTGCCATTTTGTCAAATACACCGTTATGCATTGCTAGTAATTAAGCTGTGTAACACAGCCCTTGGGTTCATGTGTCACCTTCAAAAACACAGGACATACACAGTTTTCCATGTCAACTGTCTTGTTCTTCCTCCGACCAGTCTTAGTCAGACCACTGATTATGTAACTTGTGAAATAGCTGGATCCTGATTGACCCTGCATCCTGTCAGCCTGACTGGCACCTGTCTGTGCGTTCCCCTAAATATTCCATGTGGCTACATATGTACCACACTTACTTTACCAAACCTCTCATTCCTCAGAGGGTATTTTGTCATGTGCTTCATCAATGCATAGCCAAATACATTGTATAGCAACATCTGCCTTTTAATTGTACCATGTTTGTTAAATTGTCTTTGAATACCAAAATCATGGCCCATCCCTTGTCTGGGTCTCATGTATGCATGAACGACAAAGTGTGACAGTGTACCAGGGCAGTATGCAGGGATTGGGAACGGTGCCTACAGCAGAACCAGCTGCCTCTGATAATGTCCATGAAAAGTCCACACAGGTTAGGACCCTGACAGTTCACATGCTGAATCACATTGCTCACAACATATTGATGGGCCGTGCGTGGTGAATAGCTGCGAGAATAATCAGCACAGAGGCTATGATGTTCCCAGATGCAGTGGGAATTTAAGAGGCCAACCTGTGTACAAATGTTGTAATGACACCTGCCGGAACATGACACCTGAGACATTATCTCACTCAGCACACCAAGGTTGCCCTGTTGACAGTCTCATAACACGTATTCAGTGACAGGGTGGGACCATCCCCATGTAGGTTCTCATGTCCTCATTGACTTTACTCACAGTGATCTCCGAAGGATACTCAGTAGATACAGGAATAGCTGCCACTGACTCACGATGAGACTTGGACGTAACTGTGACAACATACACCCCTAAAAATATACAGGATCAACATTGGACCACACACATGAACCAGACACCTCTGTGCAATTGATCACTGGAAAGATGTGGACACGTGCTGCCTCATCTGCTGGTCCACCACAGCCACTGGAGAGTTGTGGCTCAGTTATATGACCTCAACTGTGGCGTCATATTACATTTGTGGTTCACCTTTCGCTGTCTGGGCCAATTACATGGTACCCACTTTGTCTATGCATGTGCCTGACTCACTGTGGGATTCACCAACAAGTGCCTAGGAAGCAGTTACCAAAAATCTAGGACATGGGATGGGCAATTTGTGGGCCATTGACATGAACAAGCGTCTGCCATCTA
Organism: Pleurodeles waltl; assembly: GCF_031143425.1. Lineage (NCBI taxonomy): Eukaryota > Metazoa > Chordata > Amphibia > Caudata > Salamandridae > Pleurodeles > Pleurodeles waltl. The sequence continues at coordinate 1,227,803,093 of NC_090440.1, read as the reverse complement.
TCTGGTTCATGCTTTTTCATTTGTGGTGTCTACGTTACCCAAAATCTTGGAAGTGCACACAACGGATGTTGCTACATGTATGACTAACACATGTCCTCTCTCATTTCCACAATGACTTGCATCTAAGGTTGGGACACATTGACTTCACATTCATACAAGCATATTTGCAATAATGCATCTTGTGATGCACACACACTGGGTCGACTAATACATTAGTAGCCACTGCACACACATTGAGCCATAGGCATTGAGGTATTGTACTCATGTGTGTCACCTTGCTATCCTCTCCTGATGCCAAACTTGCCCAAATTGTGCAATACATATATGTAGGCCACACATATGACCATCTAGTGCGTCAGCCAAGTGTCAAAATCCTGTTAAGGAAGTAGCAGGTCATGGTCCGCTGCAGTATGATGTCTCACATGTGAACATACACCATCAACACCAAAGTGGGTGCAATCAGCCTATTTCAGTTGTATCCCAAATGTAACATAACATTAAAATGGAAAAAAATCCCCAAAACCAGTTCATGCCCTGAAATTTAGACGTTTTTATCGTTATGCGTCATTTTTTTTCAGGCATACAGATTGTGCGTCATATTTTTCGACGTACAGGAGTGAAAATTAGGCCGCATCCAAATAATTGTAAAGACTATTTACTATTATTTGGATGGTACCAAATTTTCACTCCTGTGCATCGAAAAATATGACACACAATCTGTATGCTTGAAAAAATATGACGCATAACGATAAAAATGGCGGCCATTTTATGCAGGAAGTGATGTAATAGGATATCCTGTTTACAGATTATGTACAGTGGGTGTACTTTCACTTTCACTTTGCAGTCTGTGAATCTTCTAGGCTGTGTGGCTGTGTTCAGAGTGTTGTCCAGTGAATTTGTGCTTTTGTGTCCTGTGTGCTACCTTACTTATTACTTTGTGAAATAAATATTTTTGTTGTATACTGTCTGAGTGGGTTTTGTTTACAATTGTCTGGTATTGTATTGTATTTGTTTTTTGTGGGAGTCTGTTGTGGGTAGTGCAAGTTTGGGGATAGTTGGGCTCTTTTAGTTGTTAAGTTTACTTATTTTTTGTACTTCTAGTTTCTCCCTTTTCTCCATTCTTCTTCTTTATCCCCTATTCCCCTTTTCAGTGCTGAGATTTTGGGTAGCCCACGTCTTGGCAGGATGGGTGAGGAGGAGCCTGGGGGGTTTATATGGCTGGTGTGCCATTTCCTCCCACTCATAACCGAGGCAGGGGGCAGGGTGATACAGGGGTATCACACTGAGGCGCAACAAATCTGGTGGGGAAAGGTGCTGCATCACTTGCAGCGCATGTATGGGAGCCAGAGGAATGACCACCAGCTGAAGCACCACTGGGCTGACATCATCACCAGGGAGCAAGATCTGCTGGACCACCTGGGAATAGTGATTGGTGGCACTGTTGGTGAGTACAAATCATGTAAATCTGCACAAAAAAAAGCTCTGTAGTGACATCAGATAATTTGTACAATATCTGCCGGCTAAGTTGCTGACTGTGTGGAATGCTGTGGAAACATATAGGGTCATTGATGGACTATGTGAAGGACCACAGTTGCTAACTGTCAGGAAGCACGTGCTCTGCAAACTTAGTGAATACTTTTGCTTAATTGAATTTGGTGCCGCCTTTGTGTCAGACAGCAACACAAAATAGGTCCAAATCATGTCTAAATAGGTCACATTTGCCAGTGAAGTATAGATTCACTAAAATATTGGCAACCTTTGTTGATGCAATAGCTAGACTGACTTTAGAAACACTACATGATGCCGAAAATGAGTGCTGGCTTCACGTCAATTAATGATAGCAATGTGGCCCAGACATATGTCTCATGTGTGTCTGGTGAGTGTGTAAGGAAAGCGCTTTTGGAAGTTCTATGAATGTTAGGGATTATTGTGGTCCTTCATCTTTTTGGATACTTGTCAGATCTGGATTTGAAAACATCGGGAAAAGGTGTAGGGTGCCCTCAGCTAACATCTTACACTGGTATTTGGAGTTTGTTGTGCCACATTCCAATTAGGGATGGCAGTCCAAAGGTATGTACATAGGTTCATAGCTCTATGTTTGGTGCAAATCACCATTGCTGGGCCACATTAAATGAAGAAACTGTAACAACATGAGGGCTTACAAAAGTCCCTGCCCCTCTGTACATTGTACCTATGTGTCATAAATGTGTCATGGCCAAATAGGCTTTTTGACTGGTAATGCAGTCCTCAAGTAACCAGGCTTTGGATGTCTCTCCTGGATGCACATGATGAGACGATTACACTCCATTATTATTTCTGCTCACTAATGAAGGAGCATGTTTGCCACCACATGATAGTTAGGGCCACTGCATGTGTGCAGATATGTGTGTAATTGTCACAGGAGACCCATGCTATGTACATGTTAGCCGTGCTATATCAGATGCAGTATCATCGTGTCTGAATGGCTTTAATTACTTATGTCATCTTACACATTGTTTTTGTCTTTGGAATTGTTGGTCAGTGCACAGATTTTGAGCACATTTCTTCCTTCCATGCCTTACAGGTGGACTGGCACCCTACACTGTGGGAGAGGTGGCCTCATTTGAAGACCCCGACCACTCGAGTAAGTGTTGATATGTCTGTTATGTGTTGTGTTTGCTGGTGATGTGCGATAGACTCCTGTGTGTTGAACACATAGCAAGGTATGAAGCGCTGGCCAATCTTTTGTCTTGTTCCATGAGTGGGATTTCAGTTTCCCACCATTTTTGAGTTGGCCAATGTTATCCTATTGTATTATCTAGGGATTGTAGGTCATTCCTGTAGGCCCCGCAATGAGAACTGGGGTGAGTCATGTGGATAACACTTGTATCAACAAGAGTCGCACTGGAACTCATCTCAGATTTAGTCTGCCTGTCAGACCCACATTCTCCCAGATTGAGACTGCAAATCGCTTTCCAACAGACTTCTGCTTCCCTATTCGCCAAAGTACTTATTAAAATGTAGGTTGAACTTCCTAGCAGCATGTAGCTCCACATGTAGTGCTACAAGTATGTGGCGCTTGAGTGCAATGGCCTAGGTGTGCATGCAAATAATGATCATGGGTGTTCTTGCAACTCTGTGTCTGTTGTAAGTCATGCCTTACTGGAAGTATATGATGTGGACAAAGGTCTGCATTTCCTTACATGTGTGAAGCTAGGATTGGTCAAGGGTTTGCTGTCTCCTATTTTTTGATAGACCTTACCTGTGGTGTGTGTGTGTAAAGCCAAACACATGTCCAGCTTTCTATAGACTCCTGGGTGTCCATGTTGTTTGGAATTGTTCATTGTTTCTCTACCCCCACACCCTCAAACATAGGCATGGGTTTGTGAATAGGGTACCTAGGACTGATGCTACCAGTATGTTACGCAGACATGTGAATAAGTGAATGTTTGGTCGGAACCTAGTATACACACTCAGGTATGCGCGTTTTGGAGGCGGCAGGAGGTGGCAGCCAATTGTGTTAGGGCAGGAGCCCTTTAAACTTTCCTCGGCGCTCCCGCTGCACGGGACGCGCGTTTTGGAGGCGGCAGGAGGCGGCAGCCAATTGTGTTAGGGCAGGAGCCCTTTAAACTTTCCTCGGCGCTCCCGCTGCACGGGACGCACATTTTGGAGGCGGCAGGAGGCGGCAGCCAATTGTGTTAGGGCAGGAGCCCTTTAAACTTTCCTCGGCGCTCCCGCTGCACGGGACGCGCGCGGGCGGCGCCCGGGTAAAGCCCGGGCCAAGGGCGGGCCCGTCCTGCGCCCGTCATCGTCCGAAAGAGGCTGGGCTGGGCCACCCCTCTTTTGCTTATAGTAAGGAGTGACTGCCCAAATCCTTTTCATTTACCTGATACATATTTGTGTGTCTCTATTTTGCTGCTAGTGGACTTTTAATAGCCTATCTAGTTTCATCTTGTGTGTTGCCCCGCTGTTGCATTGTTTTCAAGCACTGTGAATATGGGCAGGAAAAAAGGAGCCCTATCTGGGCCTCAAGGGGGGGTTGGGGGGGCGGCAGCAGCAGACAGGGCTATGGTGCCACCACTTTAGACTCCTTTCTTGCAAGAGCGGTTGGGGTTGTGACAAAAGAAATTGATTTGGCAGAGAGGAGGTTATCCATGGAATTGGAAGATTGGCACCAGGCCCCAACAGAAAACGGCCCCCGTGAGGCCGTGGCTGTGGAGGTGGACTTTCTGGGGGTAGGGCAAGGTGCTGGCATGGCTGATAATGAGCCTGTTCAGGCTGAGCCAACTGAGTCAACAGAGGATTTGGGGTCCCTTGGCCCCTCCAGAAGAAGTAAAAGACTTCTTTTGTCTTCGCTCCCGGCCTGTCCTGTGGAAAATTGTAGCCCTCCCCCGAGGAAAAGAAAAGCCTTAAAAAAACTGGTACCAAAGACAAAAACACCTCTCCTGGAGCTCCCTAAGGGTGGGAGCACTGATTTTTCACCTTGCCAGCATTATGGGCACGACACAACTAATATTTTGATTAAATTTCGGGAGATTATTCAGGAGCTTTTGTCTCCCGTGGTGGCAAAATTGTCTGCCATAGAAAAAACAGTATCCCTGATTTGTGCGCAAGGAGGTCATGGAAGCCAGGGTGTTGGTAGAAGTGGGGCCTTGACGAGGCATTCCTGTGCCAGTAAGGAGTTGCCCGTCCCAGAGGTAGCTGCAGGACTCTTGGGGTCCATGGAAAAATCATCCCCCCTTTTGGTGAAATCGGTAAATAATGAGGGACAGGGACCCTGTGCTGAAATTGCTTTGACTGAACCAACACCTTCATTGAGGCCAGCGAGGCCAGTCTATATGTCTAGCTGTAATAGACAGTCAGACACGGACTCTGTGGCAGCTGGGGGGGGTGGCCAATTGCTGTCTGCAAATGACAATTTGAACCAGCTAACGGCCAGGCCTTCCCCGGCCTGCTTGGATCTCCCCCCTGCATGTGCCCCGTATGTGGTAGTGATGTTGAATGTGCCTGCTCTTGTTGATGGGGCAACTGAGTCTACAAACCAAATCATAAATAAGGTTGGTCACTGGCTGAGTAAAAATTGTGACTTTTCATGTAAGGACTTTAAGGATATCCTGTTTGCCAGAAGAATTGGGTGGGTTGGCCCTAAAACAAGACTGGGAAGGGCGACTGTATTATTATAAATGTTAGATATCCTGCCATGACTAGAAGGCTTCTCTCTAGCCATCGCTCTCCTGCCCCTAGTGCAGGTGCTATAGGGATGGTTCCCCTGGCCTATTTTTATGATCATATGCGAGAATGTACTGGAGTCTCCTCTGGATCTGGTAGGAATCCCCCCCTGGGTCAATTCAGCTTGCAGGCACACAGCAGAAAAACTAACAGCAACCTATCCCTGGAAGGGGTGGATTGACAATGCGCTAAGGCACTGGCTATACAAGAAGAGGTACCCCCACAGTGTAATCTTATCTCATGGAATATTGCTGGCTATGACACTAAGCTATCTGATCAAGCATGGGTTGGGTGTGTGGCTAACTATGATGTTATCATGCTTCAGGAAACTTGGTCGACGGGACTGGCTGCATGGGATGGGTATGACAGATATGCAATTCCAGCCGTACAGTCTCTTGGTGGTCGCTCGAAAGGTGGCCTGGTTACTCTAATCCGCCTCTCTAAGATAATGGGTGCTTTTCAAATTAACTGTAACCATCAAGGTATATTGCTGGTATGGGTACTCTTTTCCAATCATTTTAATGTATTATTGGTCAACTTTTATAATGCTGTGTGGGATATGGGGTGCCAAATTGGGGCCCTGTTCTCCATTCTTAAGATAATGCAATTTAGAATGGAGAAGGTGGGATTGGAATTTCGTGCCATCATCTCTGGGGACTTTAATGCCAAGTTGGGCCGGTCCAATACTGTGTTTAATCCCTTCATCCGTGACTGCGAGGTCTTTTCAGCGCTGGGTCCGCAGGACTCCAGAGGCAGAGATCTATTAAAGGAACTCGGGGAGATGGGCCTCTTGAATTTCTATGACATCGAAGCAGTAGGCACTCACCAACTTCCAACCTATGTCGGGAGAGGGTCTGGATCCACCACTGACTACATTTTTGTGTCCCCTCCTATGAGAGACTTGGTGATGGGAGGTAAAGTGTTAGGCGAATGCTTTAGTGATCATAATCCCCTTATATTGTCCTTTAAACTCCCGGGGGCGGGTCGCCTACTGGGACGAGGCAGGCATGTAACGGTGGTGACAATGGACCAGGGTAGGCGTCTTGGGTGGAAGCAAGTAGACCACCAAAAAGTTCTGGGAAGGGTGGTGGGGAATAACCTACATCTATTTATGGAAATACTCCTGACAGAAGCGCCAAATCCCATGACTGTTATGGATGCGATAACAGTAGTATATGCAGCAGTCAGAGACTGTCTTTTTGTAGTAGGCAACCACCTTAATAAACATAAATGTGGCTGGTACGACAAAGCCTGCTATGATGCGAGGGCAAATCTAAAGATGGCTACCAAGACCCACCCTAGAGATTGGGTTCTCGTAAAAGAAGCGAGAACAAGGTATAAAAGGACCCTGAAGGAAAGCAAGCTAAAATATAAAGATAAAGCTTGGGAAGAGTTAGAGCGCGCTACAGCTTTGAAAGACCCCGGCCTGTTTTGGAAGGTGGTGAATAGAGGCTCCCTTGAAACAGAAACCTCCGAGGGCCTTGGTTGTAATATAGCCCCGGAGGCCTGGGTAACTCATTTCTGTAATATATTTGAGGGTACCCCCCTAAGTAATACACAGGAGAGTGAGTATGATGTGGCTCCTAACCTAGCAATCAGATTCTCACTACAGGAGGTTATTGATGCGATACAGAGTTGTGCGCACAATAAAGCTCCAGGCCCGGACTCGATCCCAATGGATTTGTATAAAGCTAACCCTCAGTTATGGGCACCCATTCTCCTAAATGTTCTCAATGCAGCCGTAACTGTGGGCATCCCTGTCTCTTGGAGATTGGCATGCATAGTCCCAGTGTTTAAAAAGGGTGATCGTAATGATCCTAAGTCCTATCGCCCTATTTCACTGCTGGATGCCTCTGTGAAGGTTCTGGGGCGGATCTTCCTAGGGCGTCTAGAGGCCTGGATGATAGGAAATGATATTTTAAGTCGGGAACAGTATGGCTTCAGGGAAGGTCTTGGTACGCAAGAACAGTGTCTCAATTTACTGATGATAATCAACAAATACACACAGGCCAGAAAAGGTACCCTTTATCTTGCTTTTATGGATCTCAGCTGTGCCTGTGACAAAGTGAACCGGTCTTTATTATGGGAGAGGCTAATTCAGTTAGGGTTGGACCCTATTATTGTAGAGCTTCTCCGGTATCTCCATTCAGGGACAGTGGCAAATGTAAGGGTGGGCCCAAATGGGGAACGTTCGGAGGCATTCAAGCTTTCAAGGGGTGTGCGCCAGGTATGTGTCTTGGCCCCTACCTTGTTCCTTCAATATACTAATGGACTTACAGATTTTCTGATGGAACACTGCAGGGATGTCCCGAAGGTGAAGTGTATTGATATCCCTGTGCTGACGTATGCGGATGACGCGGTCCTTATGGCCCGCACGATGAATGGTCTCCGAGAATTAGTTAGAGCTTATGTCATCTTTATGTCAGCACTGGGGATGGAGGTCAATTTTAAGAAGTCGCACTTTATGGTCTGTGGTAAACCTATGAGCAGGGTTGGGGAGCTAAGGGTGGGGGTTCAAGTTATTAGTAGAGTCCAAGAGTTCCCATACTTAGGGGTCATCTTTGATGAGAAAGGTTCTTGGAAACCCTGTATTGCCTGAAGGATTGTGCTTTTTCATGCAACAGTTGGCGCAAACCTTTGACTTTGCGGCTAGGGTAGGTAGCAAACCGATCAAACCCCTGCTTGAAATCTTTAGGCAGAAATGCCTACCTGTCCTTCTGTATGGTTCAGCACTTTGGGGGTTTAGGGATACCCGAGCCCTTATGGTGGAAGAAAATCGTTTCTGTAGAAGGCTTCTGGGTGTTGGTCAAAATATTCCTGGATTTTGCCTCCACCTGGAACTGGACCTTGAGTATGTACAGGACACTACCCAGTTGGCTCCCCTTTTGTTATGGATTTCAGTTTGGAGTAACGAACAGGCCTCTCTTAATAGGGATATCCTAAGGGATTGCTTGGCCTGCGACCATGTAAAACATATCCCCTGGTTATCGCACATAAGGAAGATGGCTTATGACCTGGGGCGGCCTGAATTGCTTGATTGTCCCGAAGACCTAACTAGCTATGATAAAAAATGGGTTAAGGATAACTATCAGAGAATCCAGGTGACTAAGAGGGAGGGGGAGGCTCTAAGGAAAAAATCGATCAGGGAATTTACGATGCTAAAGATGTTGGTGGGTCCTGAGCAATATCTTTTAGAAATCAAGGATGTGAGGGAAAGGTCTCTCATAACACGATTTCGCCTGGGGATCATTAGAAGCAATTTGTGCTTCCCCCTAGGTCAGTATGGGGAGAAGTGTATTAGACCCTGTCCCTGTGATGGGGTATCACATCAGACTTTGATCCATTTTACACTGTTCTGTGTCTTCTATGCTCCATTTAGAACTCGATTTTTACTACCGCTCCTTAGGCCCAAGGGTTTTGTGCAATACCGTCCCGCCTTCATGTTGCTGCAAATGGCCTCAGATGTACTGGTATGGAAGGGCCTGGGCTCATTCCTGAAGGGGGCTACTACTTGGCGCAAAAATGTAGAATTCTTAGAATGATTTCATTTATCTTTTTCAGCTTTTATGAATGAGGTTTTAATTTTCTTCTGTTTTTTATTTCTGTCTCTCTCTCTATATATATATATATATATGTATTTATATGTACATGTTTTTTATGATGGGTGTTTTTATCATACATGGTTTTTATTGGTATTTTTACAATGTTTTGGTGATTATCTGTTGTAATGGATGAATTCTTTTCATACCGAATAAAGCTTCTTCTTCTTCACTCAGGTATGGCACATGAGTACTACACTAGCAAGTCCAATTACAACTTGCAGATTTAGCTGACAATTGGCAGAACTCAGATGCCAAATTAATGCCAGTTGTTACCCATCTTGTAGGGTTTGGATGTGCTATGTGTGATATGACCTTTGTAGGCTGCCCTGCCATGTACTTCCTCAGGGACATTCAATGATCTGTATGATGATATGAGTTGTTACAAGTACAGTAGATGTACTGTCCCATTTACTTCTTGTGCCATTTCACACAATGCAGTTCCTAATGTAAATTGTTTGCCTTTGTCTTCACAGCTGCGAACATGACACCCATCCAGGTCTGTGAGTTCCAGAGGTGGGCTATGAGGTACCAGAATATCCTGCTGGTAGAGTCGGGGTTCAGACGGATGGCCAGAAGATACCGGAACGAACAGGCCTCCGGAGCATGGAGGGCTTTCCCACAGGGTGGCCTTACTTTGCCCACCACAGCCATCACCAGCACAACCACCACTTCCACCCAGGTGGCACCACCCACAGCTGGGACTGTTGTCCCAACGTCTGCATTTGGTCCAGGCCCCAGCAGTGGAACACCTTCAGGGCAGCCCACAGGCATTGACTCTACACGCCCACACACATCCTCAGCCGGTACCCAGACTGCCCCAGCTGCTACAGTTGACCCTGCAGCTTTTCAGGCAATGGAAAGAAAAATGGACAGTGTGCTATGGAAAATCAGTCACCTGCAGCGGGGTGTTCGACAGGTGAACAGGCGTGTGCGGACCATAAAGCGGACCCTCCGGAGGGCCAACCTCTAGACTTTTAATATGGACATGATTCCCTCCCCTCCCTGCTCTTTCCTTGTTCTTATACTTTGTGGGCTTAGGGGCCTTAGTCTTAGGTTAGTATAGGCTGTTAGTTTAGTTAGTGTTAGTGGGTGGGGGGTCCTGATTCTTTCTCTTTTTACTTTTTGAGTGTGTGGGTGGTTGGGTGGGGGGCTATGTTGGGGTTCTTGTGTGTTTACAAAAAAAAAAAATTAAATATAAAAAAATACAAAAAATATATATATTTGTTTAGGATAGTATAGTATGTGTTTAGGTTAGTATCTGTTGTCCTCCATGTGTCCCGTCTCATAAGGGGGGTTGATGTTTAGAACGTTTCGTTACATGTGATAAGTACGTTTAGATTAGGTTAGTTAGGGATAGTTGTGGGTAGTGAGTAGTTAGAGTAGATTAGGGTAAGTAAGACTTTTCCCAGAGTTTCCTCTTCTGTTATTACCATTTTATAAATATATAGTGAATCCTTTACAGTATGTGTTAAATGCTTGTTGATCAGGGCCTTGGCATAAGTATACATTAATTTTGTTCTATTACATTTGTGTCCTATGCTACAAACAAATCCCAACTGAGCTGTAAGATTGGCAGCTACCCCAGAGCTACCTTACAAAGAGTCCACCATTCATTGCAACCACCAATCACAGTTAATATGGATCCCAAAGTGTTTTTGTCAATAAGTATGTTTTCAAAGTCACAAACAGTGCTTCCAGATGTGGTATTGGGGGAACTGTTTTAGGTGTGACAGCAGTGTGATGTTCAAGGACACCCTTATAAGGTGAGTGATCGTAAGCACTCTTGTAGTATCTTCTTCATGACTCACAGACATCATTTGTGACAATGTTCAGCATGATTACTTATTTGGATGTAAACTCAGACACCTTCATTCATGCAGTTTTTGGAGTGTTTGCTTAGATTTGTGGGTACTGTTATATGTGTTAGTATTGCATGGTGACTACATTTTTCTGCCACTATTTGATGACTTAGATATCCCTTGAGGAAGTGTTATTCTGTCCAACACAGCATGATGGTGTATGGTTTCTCACTTCATCAGATATTACCCTCAGGAAGGGCAGAGTATGATGCAATCCTGACCAGTGTGCAAATTTCTCTGACTACATAATTTCAGGACAGTTGTATTGTCAAGCTATGTAATTTGACAGCAGTCACATTTCAGTTATCTACTGCACAGTTGATGTGTCACATTACACAGAGAAAAAGTTGTTGTGTAAGTGCTGTAGTGCTATATGTACATTGTCCATGATTGTGAGTCCATTATAGTGACATCTTCCATTGTGATCCTACACAAGTGGTAAAGGAAAATGCTTTTGACATGCTGGGGTGATGTGCCAGAAAGTACAGAGGGACAGGATTTGCCAATGAGTAAGTGAGAGACAATCACTGGGCAGGATGACAAGATTAACAGTGGTTTGCCGAACAGTTATTGAGTACAGTTGTTGTAAGATTGGCATGTTACAAAGCGCTGGACCTTGGTAATAGTTGGCCATGTGGCAAGGACTAGTGCTTCCGGGTACTTTTCTGTGTGAAGGTGATCGGTTCCATGTCTTCTTCTTCTGATGTGTGTGTTGCCTCCTCTATCCTTGGTGGTGGTGGTTGTAAAGGGGCAACACACACCTCAGTGTTAGAAGACGTGGAGTCAGACATCCCGGTCACTGCTACCTGTGAAGGTCTTAAGGGCAGTACTGCTGCAAGGAGGATCTGCTGATTCTTAAGAATAGCAGGCACATCACGATGGTAGGCAGCCAGGTCGGCCCTGAGGGTGTCATGATTGCATTCATGCATGCAGTGGAAGGTTTGGGGTGCGAGGTGTTGTGGCAACTCCCTTACTGCAGTGGTGAATTTCTTGACAGTTTCTTGTAGTCCTTGCAGGATGGATGTTAGGGCTTGCATAGCTGCTGCCTGATCTACAGAAGACATCATGCACAAACGCACCCCCTCTAGGCTGGCTGCCAAAGTTTGCATCCCCACCCGCACCTCATTGGCCAGCTCCCACTGTACTCCAACTACAGTTCTCTCAAAGCTGGTGCCTGTGTCGTATGAGTCCTCAGCTGTATTGGAGCTGGCAGGTCTTACAATTGGGGTGGTGGGTGGATCCTCTGCGATGGCTGCTTGTTCTCTGCTCCTCCTTGTGACTGAAGGTGGGGTCTGGAGGGTTCCAAAGACATCTTGGATGGTCTGCTGGGGAATGTTTGTCAGCTCGTCATCCATGTCATCAGGGTATTCAGGGACAGGCATATTGGCAGGAGATCCATCGTCCTCTGAAATGAAATGGGGTACAATTAGTGTGTGTGTGTTGTGGCATTTGTGATGTGACATGCCTGCCTTGTGATGATTTCACATTGTGATCTTGTTTCCTGTTCATTGCTCCAGTCTTTCAGATGGGCATTCTCCCAGGCCTATGGCCCACCTGCATGTCACATGTATTGTATTAAGTTATTGGACTTGTCAGCATCATCTCCTCTAGTGTTGTTTTAGGCCAAATAATGAATTGCCACCTTCTTGTCCTACTCAAGCCTCCGTCTGCATCCGTTCTCATGGTTAGACCTTTCACTGGCTGTGGGTGCTCTGATGGCACTGGCACCACACTTAACAATCTGGACCCGCCCCAGTCTCTGATCTTTCACATCCACGTATATGTAGTTGACATGTAGCGTATCCTATGCACAGCATTGTTATGGCACGATATGGATGTTGGCATTGGTAATGTGTACAGCTTATGTTGGGGAATGTGTGGAGATTGGATTGCCCTGATAGTCGTAGCAGTGTCCTATTTCCTCCTCTGACTGTGCAGGTGTATGTCAGTGACCAGTTACATGTGTCCTCCACCTCAATGCTGTTGTCTGATAGGTATGACATTTGGGATGTTGCATTGTGACCCAGGCACAGGATGGACCCTGACATATGCAGCATGGGTTTGACCTTAGTGCTGTGTAGCTCCTAATGTGAATGACATTTGCTGATGTTTGCGACAACTATGGGCATTCACATTTGACAGGAATGGAGCCTTTGTCTTGTTTCAGGGGACTGTTGAAGTTGTCATCCTCAACCCTCTAATTTAGGTGAGTATGATCCATGGGGATGTTACTGCCATTGGCTACTTGAGCTGCACACAGAGCGGAGGTGGTAGTGGCAACTGTTGTCACTGTTACATTCCAGTTGTTGGTATGACTAGAGGTTGTTAATTGGGCCCTAGTTATTGTAGGGGGTATAGTGGCTGACGTGTGCCAAGATGTCAGTTTCACGTTGTGCCCTTCCCTCCTGGCGTGGCTTTACCTTTGCTCCATCGTTGGCATGGCAGCATGCCCCCATAGGACTGTTGTTGGTGTAGTGTTATGGTGTGCCCCAGCTTCTCTCTGTGCAGGCCATGCCCCCATGCCATACCCCTTTACCCATGCCACTCCATGTATGTGATGACTTCCATGCATTTTGTGGTCCGTATCCTCCCCCTGCTTACAGTTGACATTAGTGCATTATAATTCCCCATGCGACTTACCGTGGATGTGTGTTGTCTCCTGGTAGTCTGTGCTGTCCTGTCCTTGAATCCCTGTGACGATCTCCTCAGGGATGACGGCTGAGACCATCTCCTCCATGTGGTCCAGGGCCTCCTGGTGTGCTGGACTCCCACCTCCAGTCTGCAGTGCTGCCTTCCTGTTCCTGGCCATTTTTTCCTTGTTCCTGTGCTTGCAGTCATGCCAGCATTTCTTGCACTCAATGACTGTTCTGCGTACTTCTGCACACTGTTAATCTTGTCAACAATTTGTTGCCATATTGCCTCTCTCCTACTGATTCGCAACTTTAAGGTGACAAACAGTTGGTGCTGGTGTTCCGTCACCTCTTTAACCAGAATTTCCTGTTCCTCAGCACTGAAACGACACTTTCTTTTCTTCTTAAAAGTGTCCTGATTCTTGTGTGGGTCCTCCTGACTGGTTCCCGGTCTGTTGCCATCTTCCTGGGGTCTGTACAGGCATCTGGGATCCATTTTGGCTCTCCTCTGCTGAAATGGCTGTGTTCGCGGGGCATTTTGACGCTATTGCGTCAAAAAACGCTGCATATCTGGTTTGCTGTGTCGTAAATCGACCCACAGTCATTTCCGCCGAGTTACCGTTTTTTGCTTTACGACTTGACGCTGCGTGTGCGTCAAAATAAAATGACTTACACCTGTGGTTTGCGCCGCCGTGTGTCAAAGTATAAATTTGACGTCCGCACGGCACACCGAAATGGCGTTAGCCGGCAGTAATATTTTTGACGCAAAACTGCGCCGGCGCAGTTTTGCGTCAAAAAGTATAAATATGGACCTGAGTATTGTCTTTACTTGTGTATAAATACTGTGTAACTATAAGTGGTATTGCATGAGCTTTGCATGTCTCCTAGTTCAGCCTAACCTGCTCTGCTATAGCTACCTCTGTCAGACTAAGCTGCTAGAACACTACTACATTTCACTAATAAGGGATAACTGGACCTGGTGTAAGGTGTAAGTACCAAAGGTACCCACTACTAAACAGGCCAGCCTCCTACACTGGACCCTCCCTAAATAGTTTATGGTATTTAGGTGCCCAGGGCATTGGGGTTCCAGGAGATCCTCATTGGATGCAGCATTTCTTTTGCCACCCATAAGGAATTCAGACAATCCTTTTTTCAAGACTGCCACTGCAGCCTCAGTGAAATAGAGCCAACACTATGTCACAACAATTTTCACTGCACTTAAGTCACTTATAAGTCATTTATATGTCTAACCTTCATTTATTGAAGGCTAAGTGCAAAGTTACTAAGTGTGAGGGCACCCCCAGCTGTCCATGGCCAATTCCCCAGACTTCGTGAGCGCGGAGATACCATTACACGCGTACACTACATGTATGTCAATACATATATGTAGCTTCACAATGGTAACTCAGAGTATGGCGATTTGAGGTGTCTAAAATCATGGAATTGTCCCCCCATTCCAAATCTGGTATTGGGGGGCCAATCCCATGCATCCTGAGGGCTCCACCATGGACCCCTAGTACTGCCAAACCAGCTCTTAGAGGTTTCCACTGCAGCCCCAGCTGTTGCCACCTCAGAGATAGGTTTTTGCCCTTCTGGGGACTGAGCAGCTTAGTCACAGGAAGTCAGAACAATGCATTTCCTTTGGGAGGAGGGTGTTACACCCTCTCCCTTTGTAAATAAGTGTTACAGACTTGGAAGGGGTAGCCTCCCAGAGCCTCTGGAAGTGCTTTGAAGGGCACACATGGTGCCCTTCTTGGATGAGCCAGTCTACACTGGTTCAGGGACCCCCAGTGCCTGCTCTGGTGTGAAACTGGACAAAGGAAAGGGGAGTGAACACTCCTCTGTCCATCACCACCCCAGGGGTGGTGTCCAGAGCTCCTCCAATGAGTCCCTGGTGTTAGCCATCTTGGATTGGAAGGTGTGGGGGCACTCTGGAGACCTTTGAGTAGCAAGTGCCAGCAGGTGACGTCAGAGGCCCCTCCTGATAGGAACATACCTGGGTAGGTAGCCAATCCCCCTCTGAGGGCTATTTAGGGTCTCTCCTCTGGGTGTTTCCTCAGATTCAGCTTGCAAGACTCCGCCAGGAATCCTCTGCATCCTCTGCTTCAGCTTCTGACCGCTGGATCAACCGCAGACTGCTCCAGGAACCGCTGTAACTGCAACAAAGTATCCAGGACGACTCCTGTGACCTGCAACTTCAGCTCCAGCCAGCATTTGCACAGTTTCCAAGGTGTGCACCTCTGAGGACTGCATGTCTTCATCCTGCACCAGAAGAACTGAAGGAATCTCCTGTGGAGTGATGGAGTCACTTTCCTGCTTCTGCAGGCACCCTTCTGCGATGACGACCAGTACTCTGGGACTCCTCTCCTGATGACGACCTTGCTCCCTGGAACACAGGCGGAGGACCGACGCGACCCAGAATGTCGTAAGGTCCAGCTGTCCAAATTTGGTGGAGGTAAGAGCTTGCCTCCCCGTGCTGCTACAGTACCCCTGTGCACCATGTCATCTCCAACTCCTTAGGCTTCTCTGCTTTTCTTCCAAGAAGCCTGTGTGCACAGTGTAGCCCAGGTCTCAAGGACGCCATACTGTGACGCACAACTCGCTGAGTGGTTCTCCGGCAGTGCGGGACCTTCCTTTGTTGTGCTGCGGCGACTACACTTTGAATCTTCTTTGTTCCTGTGTCCTGGGACTCCCAAGGGTGCTGCCTGGTCATCTGTGGGTTCTTTGATGTGCTGGGTGCCCCCTCTGTCTCCTCAGTCTCAGATGAGAACCCCAGGGCCCTCCTGGGTCCAGGCAGCTCCAGTTTGACACAAACCACAGACTTGCGTGAACCAAGGCTTGTTGGCGAAATCCAGCCCTGCAAACTGCCTGCATCCAACAACTTGACTTTGGATATCTCCTGCACCATGCAGGAACCCGCAGCCATCTTCTTTGGTGCTCTTCTGTTCTCTTCTTCTTACCGTAAATCACCTTTTGCTCCATCTTCTAGGTTGGCAGGGGCTTCTGTCCTTCCTGGAATCTTCTGTGACTGCTGAACTTGGTCTCCTCTCTTCACAGGTCTTCAGGTCCAGGAATCCGCAAGTTGTTGATCGCAGTCTTGCTTGGTTCTTGCAAAATCTCTTATCATAACTTGTAGTATGTCCTGAGGTAACTTGCAGTACTTTACTCCTACTTTCCTGGGCTCTGGGGTGGGGTACATTACTTACCTTTGGTGTTTTCTTACACTCCCACCGCCCCTCCACACACTACACTTGCCTAGGGGGAATTTGTGATTCGCATTCCACTTTATTAGTATATGGTTTGTGTTGCCCCTAGGCCCTTTGCAATCTATTGTATTTTCTACTGTTTGCACTATTCTATGACTGTTTACTTACATGATTTTGGTTACTAGTGTATATATTGTGTATAAGGGAGGGAGTATTGCCTCTAAGATATTTTGGCCTTGTGTCACTGAAATAAAGTACCTTTATTTTTGGTAACACTGAGTATTGTCTTTTGTTGTGTATAACTACTTTGTAACTATAGTGGTATTCCAGGAGCTTTGCATGTCTCCTAGTTCAGCCTAAGCTGCTCTGCTACAGCTACCTCTAGACAGCCTAAGTTGCTAGAACACTGCCTACATTTCACTAATAAGGGATAACTGGACCTGGTATAAGGTGTGAGTACCTTAGGTACCCACTACAAACCAGGCCAGCATCCTACAACTTGGGACACGTAGTAGGTGGTGGCAAGTTGCAGCCCCGCCAGGCCAAGATTGAAACAATCATGACTTGGCAACACCCTAAAACCCAAACTGAAGCGAGAGCCTTCCTAGGCCTCACTGGTTACTATTGTAGATTTGTTAAGGGATATGGCACCATTGTGGCCCCCTTAACTGAGCTGGTTTCTAAAAAGCAGCCCAGTTTGGTGATATGGGAGAGGCTTGTCAGAAAAACTTTGATTCTCTCAAGGAAGCCACCAGGCCTCCTGATTACTCCAAGGAATTCATAGTGCAGACAGATGCTTCAGAGCCTGGCATAGGGGCAGTCTTCGCACAGCTAAATGGGGAGGGCCTGGATCAACCGGTAGCCTTCATTAACAGGAGGTTACTTCCACGGGAACAGAAATGGAGGGCCATTGCAAGGAAAGCATTTACTGTGGTCTGGGTACTGAAGAAGCTGAGACCATACCTGTTTGGGACTCACTTCTGGGTTCAGACAGACCACAGGTCCCTCACAAGGCTCATGCAGATGAGGGGTGAAAATCCTAAACTCTTGAGGTGGTCCATCTCCCTATAGGGAATGGACTTAACAGTACATCACCCGTGAACTGACCACACCAATGTTGATGGTCTCTTCAGATTCTTCCGCCTTAGTGATGAGAACTCCCAAGGGGTTGGGTAGCTCTCCTCACTTTCAGATGGGCGGGGACACATGTTAGACCAGACAGCCTTAGGGTGGTCATCCCTCAAATTTTTGCCCGCCTCCCTCAATTTTTCTGACCCTGTTTTTGCTGGTTTTAGGACTCTACACACTTTACCACTGCTGACCAGTGCTAAAGTGCATGTGCTCTGTTCCCTAAACATGGTAACATTGTTTCCTACCCAAATGGCATATTTAATTTACCTGTAAGTCCCTGGTAAAGTGCGCTACATGTGCCCAGGCCCTGTAAGTTAAATGCTGCTAGTGGCCTGCATCACTGATTGTGCCACCCAGGTAAGGAGCCCCATAACCATGTCTCTGGCCCGTCATTGCAAGGCTTGTGTGTGCAGTTTCAATGTCACTTCAACTTGGCATTTAAAACTTCTTGCCATGCCTTAAACTCCCCTTTTTCTATATACAAGTCACCCCTAAAGTAGGCCCTAGGTAACCCATAGGGCAGGTTGCTATGTAAGTAAAAGGCAGGACATGTACCTATCTGTTTTACTTGTCCTGGTAGTGAAAAACTCAAACAATTGTTTTCCACTACTATGAGGCCTGCTCCTCTCACAGACTAGCATTAGAACTGCTCTCACATACTTTTAAGTGGTAGACTCTGATCTGGAAGGAGTAGCCCTGTCAAGGTTGGCATTGCAGACGGTAATAGAAAATCCTGCTTACTGGTGAAGTTGGAATAATAGTACTATCTTAGAAATGCCACTTTTAGAAAGTGGGTGTTTCTCTGCATTTACTGCCCTCTTTGCCTTAAAGCCCAGCCTCCAGTGCACGTCTGGCCAGTGCTGGTTGACAACTCCCTTTGTGCAGTCCAACCAAACAACCATAAACACAGGACACTCAGTCACATCTGCATTCATATGCATATTGAATGGGTCTCCCTGGGCAGGAAGGGTTTAGGGGATCTCTCTTACACTTCGAAGGCCAGTGGCTTGCCCTCACACAAAGGACTGATAAACCCCCACAGGGTTCGTGGCAGGCAGGACTGGGCTGAAAGGGGAACATGTGCACATCAAAACCACTCTTTGAAGGTTTCCCTACTTCAAAGGCATTTTGGGGTATATAATCTGGGTCTCTGACCCCACCAAATCAGACACTTCTGAACCTACACCTGGACTCTGTCAGAGAGACTGCCTGGTTGCCAAAGGACTCATCTGGACTGCTGTGCTGAAGGAGAGCTTTCCTGCTTGTTGCCCTGCTGCCTGGTACTCCTGACTCTTCTGAAAGGACTCTGCCTTCCTCCTAAAGTACTCTCCAAGGGCTTGGATTGAGATTGCCTCCTGTTTCTGAAGTCCCAGGGCCAACAAAGACTTCATCTCTTCAAGAAATCCTCATGCATTGGAAAATCGACCTAAAGTCTGCAGAAATTGACAAAACACCTGCATCGCAGCTGGAAAATCGCCGTATCGCTGACTGGAATGATTCAGCACCGGCTTCCCAACTGCAAATTCAATGCAGCGTCTACATCAGAATGAAAAATTTGCTGCATTATCTACCAGATCGACGCACTACCAGCACATTAAGTATTTTCAACGCATTGTCCATGGGCATCAAACTATTCCTGCACCGCTGTGGGGAACCAAGATTGCGCTCCTGAAAAATGACGCATCACCTTGCAGCGTGGAAAGAAACAAAGCATCATCGGTGACACTCTGCCAATTTTGTTGCAACACCCTATTTTTCCACGCATCTTCTCCTCTGTGGTCTCCGTGTGTCGTATTTTTGATGCACTCCAAGTACTGTGTGTTATAAGGATACAAAAACTGTTTCGTAAGACCTGAGAATGTTTGAAACCTTTAAAAAGTGATATTTGAACTTGTGCTTATTGGATTTTGTGTTGTTTTTACCTTATTTTATTCATATAAATATTATCTATTTTTCTCAACCTGTGTGGTGTATTTTTGTGGTGTTTTCACTGTGTTAACGTATGAGTTATTGCACAAATACTTTACACATTGCCTTCTAAGTTAAGCCTGACTTCTCACTGTCAAGCTACCAGAGGGTGGGCACAGGATAATTTGGATTGTGTTGTGACTTACCCTGACTAGAATTGTGGTCACTACTTTGACAGAAAACACACCTCTGCCAACTAGAGACCCAATTTCTAACACCAAGACTAAACCTTCTTTTTGAATACTTGTAAGTGACCCTAAGCTAAGCCCCAAATGCTCAAAGGGGACAGTACATTGTATTTAAAAGGTAGGATATGTGTGTTTAAGTTTCACATGCCCTAGAAGTGAAACACTCCAAAACTTGTTTTTCACTGTTGTAAGTCCTATATCTCACCCATGCTTCATTGCGGTTGGCCTGAACTTGTGGCTTCCCATGGGCTAGAGCGACTAGATGACAGTGAGCAGTGCTTTTATTTGCTGCTTTTGACAAAAAATCTAAAATTGAACATCACCGGTTCTACTAATTGGATTATGTTTCATTCTGTTATCCTTATGTTTTTTTAAAAATTTACTCTATTTTGCAAAATTGACTTGGGATTTTTCTCGTGCTGTTTTTCCACTTTAGTATCGTTTGTGTGCTGCATAAATACTTTACACTTTGCCTCTAAGTTAAGCCTGACTGCTTTGTGCCAAGCTACCAGAGGATTAAGCACAGGCTAATTTAGTGAGTGGTTCCCCTGGATTGTGATTTTTACCTGAGTGGGGCTTCCACCCCTAAAAACAATAATCCAATTTGTGACATTGAGTCTGTAGGGGAATTATTACGAAAGCCAGGGAGAGCGAGAAGATTTATTCTACCAGCTGACAAAAGAAGTGGCTGTTAGAAATGATTGAATCAGTTCTTCACGTGTCTTTCCAGATCAGAGATTGATGTTTATATGATACCATTCATAGTGACTGCATGCTAATAAAGAACAATCCAAAATTTTGGACGTCAAGGGACTTCGTCAAATGTCAGGTGGTTAGGATTCGGACAAAGCTGTCATTTTGTCCTCACAAACTCCCAGATCCAGTAAAGGGACACTTCTTCAAGGAGGTAGCTCTGAGTTGAGGTTCTGGGTATGTAGTAGATAACTCAGTGCTGTGACCATTTTCAGAAGCTCCTCTCGCACCTTAGACGCATGAGCACATTGACAAGTCAAGGGGTGGCAGTTTCCATGGTATTTTCAACGTGACAAATGAGGGTTGTCAGAGTGTCCCAAGTGATTGTGTTACAGAAAAGTAATTAATCTCCATAGCTGAAGGGACTTATACTGGCATCTGTTTTGTTTAGCATCTGTATGGGTCCAACTTTCAGTTGGCTCAGCTACTTCAACTCTCATGGTTGTGAAGCAATAGTTAGCTTCATTAGCTGACCTACACTGGTGGATGACTACTACATTTTAGAGCTCATCCATTCCGATTTCACTGCTCTTATCTAACTTCACAGCCAAAGAACAGCTCTTCATAAAAATTTAGTTAAAACGAAAACAATATTTGATGATGAGACTCCAGTGGCCCTAATACAAAAAGGGATCTGGAGATGTAACGACATTGGCAATCCCTTCTGTGGGACACTTTGGTATTATGGAAGGTTCCGCAGGTACTTGTCTGGTCCATCCTAGAACATATCTTGTGCCGGCAAGATCACTCAGGAGCATTGCTTCCTTTACATTGTAGTTGACCCTGTGCAAATAAGGGAACACTTTTTCTTTGCACTTGCGCCGAATACAGAACCTGGTGCATAAGCAAATAAACTATAAGGAACCATACTGTCTATGGGCCATATCGATTTATCTCCCTGTTTTGTGCTCCTTGAGTGGGTCCCTTGGGAGGGGGACAGTGTGGTCCCAAAAACACCTCAGTCATTCACGTGGAGGCGGGGACAGTAACTCAATGTGGGGG
The DNA here is from genome assembly GCF_031143425.1 of Pleurodeles waltl. Classification (NCBI taxonomy): domain Eukaryota; kingdom Metazoa; phylum Chordata; class Amphibia; order Caudata; family Salamandridae; genus Pleurodeles; species Pleurodeles waltl. The sequence goes on along the minus strand of NC_090440.1, from coordinate 1,227,781,546 downwards.
AATGCCTTTCTCCCTCTTTAAACAGAGGCCTATGTGCCTCTAGTGAAAGACAGCACGGCACTCAAGTGCTAACAAATAATAAGTCTTCTTTGTTTCCGTGACTCATTTACTAACAAAGGTGTCCACAGGTAAAAAAGAAGAAAATGTAACAACTGTTTGTTTTTTTCTCACCTCGAAGAACTGTCCCTTTTTTCTTTCGGTACACCAGGAAAATCATTGGTTAACTTTCATGCAACTAAATGTAGTTATCACAGAATACGCTGAAGTGCTCCTACCAAACTTTTTTGATTCAGCTTTTATTTGCCTGCGAACTGTCACAAAAGGAGGCTTTTGTAGTGACAGCTGCTGCGTAGAGTGAGCTCTCCGACTCCATAATAACAAGCAGGAGGGTGTGGGTGCGGCACCTTTTAGGTCACAGTCTGCCAGACAGTGCAGCTGTCTGGTTTGCTAAAGACAGCTTAAGGACTTTCAGAAAGTTGACCTATGAATGCATTCTGCTCCTTGATTACTATGAGCTTTGTGGTTTGTAATGCAAACTTTCTGGCTTTCCATTTGCTGGCTTTATTTCTTTTAGTCTCTCCAGTTTCAGTTAATCTCTCCCATTGCCTAAACTCCCACAAACTCCCTTTCTGTAAATAGGTCTTTAAATATTGTTCTTATTTCATCACACCTGCTGTACATTCAAATACCCAGGTCAAATGTCAGGTGCTGTCTTCCAGGGAACTTGTTCAATTTTCTTTCTCTGACTTCAAAGTGAGAAGATTGATGGGACAATCTTGCTGGATACTGGGGGTAGGAAAGAGTTTTTTTCTAGCACACCCTAATGTTTAAGTAGACTGTGTAAGTATTTCAGACTATATCAGAATTATGAACTCACAAATAAAGTAAATTTTTGGTATTTCTGAAGTGTGTTGGAAACGCATACTTTGATCAAAACAAATCTTTGAACAAGGCAATGCAATTTCCACATATTGTCGTCTGAGCACTGCATAGTTTTGTTAGTAAAACTGTATGTCTGTGCAAATATAATGGTCATTTCAACTGAAAATGTTTTGTCTGTAATGGCAGTGTGCTACCTCACCATGAATACTCCACTCATCAAGACTCCACTCTACTCTGCCCCACTCCACACCACTGCACCACTTCACTCTACAGCGCTTCACACTACACCTCTCTATTCTACTCTGTACCACTCTACTCTATGCCAATGCACTCTTCGCCACTCTACTCTACACCACTGCACTCTGCACCACTCACGTCTAGGCCACACCATTCTACTCTGCACAATTCCACTCTGTGTCACTGTACACTACTGCACACTGACACTGTACTCTGCACTGCTCCACTCTATGCCACTGCACCCTGTGCCACTACCACTGCACTCTATGCTACTTGACTCTACTCTGTTCCACTGCCCTCTGCATCACTCAACTCTATGCCACTCCACTATTCACCACTCTGCTCTCTGCCACTGCACTCTATGCCACTTTATACTACTCAGCACCACTGTACTCTACACCACTATACTCTTTGCCACTCCACTCTGTGCCACTTCACTCTGTGCCACTCCACTCTGCACCACTCCACTCTACTATGCACCACTCTAATTGTACGTCACTGCATTGTATGACACTGCATTGTACGCAACTGAATTCAATGCCACTGCACTATACCCCACTATACTGTACAACACTCTAACCAATTCACTCTATATTAGTCAACTCTACTATAAGCCACTTCAGTGTATGACACTCTATGAAACTCCACAATATGCCACTCTATTACTCAACACTCACTCTCTGTCACTCCACTCTACAACACTCTTCGCCATTCCACTCTACAACACTCCACGCCGCTCTCTTCTATGCCACTAACTTTTAGCCATGCTGAACAACAGCCACGAAACATGGCTAAAACACATTGGCACAGCCAGTAGCTCTTGCATAGGTGAGACCTATTGACTTTGCCAATGCTTGGTTATAGATGAGATGCAGAGCCCTAGGAATTCTGGGATTTGAAGTCCCTTCCACTTGAAGTTTGCATTGAGCTCTATAACAGTAGGGGTTGTAAAAATGTTATTTGCATGCACATACTTGTTTAATGGTGTAGAAAGGTGACAGAAGGTTCAGTGAAATATTACATATAATGCTCTGCCCTCAGGCAAGCCTCAAACTTGCGTCAGTGCATTAGTTGAAGGTGAAGGGGATGTTTGCAGTAGCCTCTCCATCTTTCCAAATGCAGACAGCACCCTCTTGCACTGTAAAGGGAGACACCACTGCTGGTGGGTGCAGTGAGTGACTGTACAGCTCTGCAAGAGGAGTCTTGGGGTGTATGGAACCCATTTTCCCCAATTCAGAGAGCTGCTCTCCGGGGGCCCACTGACTATGTGCTACCTCTTTGTGGGGTAAGGTCATTGGGCGTACTGACAGCCTCTTTGCATCTGTGTCTATGGCCATGACACGGCACATGTGTAGAGACAAAATGTTTCCCTCAATTGTGTGGTGCCATAGCCTCATGCAAATGAGGGGACACCATCTTAAGATAGCATTGACACTGTATGTGAGCTGGAGCTATCTATGTTACAGAAGGGGCCGCACAAGCCTTTGCCGCCCCTTCTGTGTTATTACAGTGCCCTTGGTGCATTAAAAGAAACGGGTGCACATGACCCTAGAGTTCCTGAATACTATATGTAATATGGTTACTGGTGGTTTATGACAGAACATATTTTAAACCCATTCCTTATGGTGGTTCAGTGATTTAGATCTTCCAACATTTACTCTCCAATCTAGAATATTCAAATTGCCTCACAAGTGAATTTACTGGGAATGCTTATAACGCTGTTGGTGTCACATTCAATCTGAAGACCTTAATTGATGTTGTTAATGAAAGACTACCATAATTAGGTCCTGATTCGAGTGGGCTGGATAATTCCAGACCATGCACAACCTCTGATTGCACAGGAATTGGAATTATAGATTGTGTGGAGTTTATCACACCTGGTAATTAGTAGTAGTGTGCATCCCTGTTATTTTTCAAAGGTACATATCAGGACATTAAATCTGACAGTATGCACTAAGGCAAAATGCTAGATAAATACCGGCACATGTTAATTTAGCTGGTGAAAGTTTTAAGATCCACGTTATGATCATTTTGAAGGGCTAGATTCAAAGAAGGCAATTGTTAATGCACCTGATGAATATAAAATCCAGGAGAAGCCCAAGTAAGCTTGTTTTCAATAAAATTCACAAGTACATCCATTGACTGACAGCTTTAAGAGGCTCGTCGTCCAGGACCCAATGTTGACTTCAGTTTACTCTTAAGGACTACCATTTCAGATTTGCCTATAATATAGATTTTTTTCTTTCCAATAATTGCTTAGGCTGTCTACTTTCCATTGCAGACCAACCTTCACCAATCATAACAAGCTAGCGTTCTAAGTTGAGTAAAACATTTACATATGTTTGCTTAACGTTTTGAGGAAAAACTCAGTAGTCTTGATAGAGGCTAGAGGATCAACCAAAGCAGTGAACATAACAGGTGTGCAAGCATGCAGCACTGTTTAGAACAATGACGTGGTTTAATTTTCACTGGGAAAGCTCTTCCATATTCCATCGTTCTCGTCATCTAAATGAAGCAATTTTAGGAAATACAGACAGCCTTTCAGAATTCCCACTTTTGAAAAATTAGACCCTAGGATGGCATGGTCCACAAAGTTCAATATTGTCCTGAAGCATGCATATATAGCACATTTTTGACGGATTTCTTGGAAAAAAACACACTTGATGTCAATGTCTGGTGAATTGTGCTCATCTACGATTGACATCTGGGGTAGATTTATAAAAATATCACACAGCAGGGCAAGACACCTTGTGGAGCTGTATTATGTGACAGTGAGAGGGCACGAATGCTCTATATTTAACATTATGTGGCACATTCCTGTCCACTCCTTGTGCTGGCGCACCATGTACTGCCTAGCGCCAACTCGGGCTCTCTTGTACCATGGTGCAAGGGTGCCTGCATTGTGGGATTGTTTTTGTGCAGGAAGACATACCTTCCTGCACAAAAACACTCCTTTGTGGCTTTTTTCTCTCTCTATGTATGTTGCAAAAAACATGGAAAAGTAAAGATATTTCTTCTTGTTACACCTCACCTGGGAAGGCGTAGCATTTTCATTCATTCTCAGGCCTACCACTCATTGTAAATCTGAAAATACATTGAAATCCATGGGTGGATCAGTGTTAACAGCCATGCTCCAAACATGAAAGGCCCCCATAAGCAGAGTAGGGCAAGGCAGTGACTTGCGCCGGCTTGCGTTACTCCAGATTTACTAAGCAATGCAAGGCAAAGATAGGTGGGCTTGCAAGGCTTGATAAAGCTCATTTGATATTTTGTGTTGTCCTGTGTCCCTTGCTGGCATGAGGATCAAGCAAAACCTTTGATAAATATGCTCCCTAGTTTGTTCTTTTTTTCCTTGAGCCTAAGCTTACAAAAGGTGTTAGAGGAGGCAAGCAAATGTTTTTGACTGCAATCCAGTAAATTATTTAATCTATATAGGTCACTGTGATTACCCTTGTTGTAAAGAGTTGTTATTGTACTGCTCACTCACAAGGACCTGCTGGGCCTAAATACATATTTAGCAGTGCGAGGAGTATTACAACACAGCCTATGGGAATCTTTTAGGGCCAGATGTAGCAAAAATCTGGATTGCGACTCGCAAATTGCGAGTCAGACCTACTCGCAATTTGCGAGTCGCAATCCAGAATGTAGGATAGTGTCGCTGACAAAGGCCCACCTCATTAATATTAATGAGGTGGGTCGCAATTTGCGACCCCCTTGCAAGTGGCGGCACTCACAGGGATGGTGGCCTGCTGGAGACAGCAGACCACCATGTCTGTGACTGCTTTTAATTAAAGCAGTTTTTTTTTTTTGTAATGCAGCCCGTTTTCCTTAAAGGAAAACGAGATGCATTACAAAACTAAAAAATGAAATGTTTTCGTTTCATATTTTCAGAGCAGGCAGTGTTCCATTGGATCACTGCCTGCTCTGAAAAAATGTTTTTCATGCCATTCACAAAGGGGAAGGGGTTCCATGGGGACCCCTTCCCTTTTGCGAATTGGTTACCACCAGTGTGACAATGGTGGCAACTGCGATTGCTTTGCAACTGCGTTCGCGGTCACTAAACAATACAGCATCATGCTGCGACTTGCAATTAGGAAGGGGAACACCCCTTCCTAATTGCGACTCGCAGTCCCGTTTTGCGAGTCGGTAACCAGGTTACCGACTCGCAAAACGGGGATTGGGCATCGCGATGTGCTTTTTGTACGTCGCAAACAGAAAAATTAGCTGTTTGCGACGTGCAAAAAGGTTTGTACATCTGGCCCTAAATCAGTACACATCGGGCCTGGTGGTATAACTTTATTTTACTGATTTAATTGAATTGTGCACGTTGTTGCCTACATTCCTTGTTTAAGTTTTAGCTGAACCTTTGTAAGTAATACCTAGTTCGACATTGACAACAAATATTTTTCATCATTCCAAATTATGGCCCTCATTACAACCCTGGCGGTCGGTGTTAAAGCGGCGGTAATACCGTCAACAGGCTGGCGGAAAAACAAATGGAATCACGACCGTGCCGGAAACCGCCAACATAGACAGCCACTTTAACACTCAGACCGCCACGGCGGTACAAACAAACAGCGCGGTGGTCACCGCCAACAGACAGATGGAAGACAATGTACTTCCCACACTATTATGAGAGGCCAATCTGCCACCTTTTCCGGGGCAGAACCAACGCGAACAAAAACATGGGGGAAACAGGACTTGGAAGGGAAAACACTCACCACTCCACACCCCACGAGGAACCAGGACGCCATGGAGCCAGAACTCCAAATGCTCCCTGCAATGGTATTCCTGCTCCTCTATCAGGAGCACCAAAGACGACGGCGACGACCACGGTGAGTACTACACCTACATTACAGGGGAGGGGGGGAGGGAAAAGAGAGTGACACATACACGCAAAAACCCCAGCCCCACCCTCACCCACAACATCATACACACAAATACATGCTGCAACATTACATTTACACCCCCTCACCACCCCTGGAAGAACGCAAGGACAAAAGGAAATGAGTTGAATGATTGTAATCATGAAAAAAACAGTAGTCAAAACTCGAAATACAGTATATAAAAGTATGTACACCAACTACACAAGTCCGGATAGTGCACCAATTATTGTCCGTGGACCACTGGGCCCAAAATGCATGGACGAGGCCCACACTCGATACCAGACAGAGAGAACACTGCAGGGGCATCAGATCAAAATGAAACAGGCACCTCAGGGGGAAGGGAGGGGGGGGGCTCCTCAGCCGGATGAGTGCACAACGTCACTGCTCCACGAGGGGGCTCCATGCCCACTGCTGTATTCTGGGGAGAGCAAAGCCACAGTCTCTCAAGTCTTTCCAGTGGGTGGTTTGCCCACTGCTGTATCCTGGGGAGTGCAAAGCCACAGTCTCTCAAGTCTTTCCAGTGGGTGGTTTGCCCACTACTGTATCCTGGGGAGTGCAAAGCCACAGTCTCTCAAGTCTTTCCAGTGGGTGGTTTGCCCACTGCTGTATCCTGGGGAGTGCAAAGCCACAGTCTCTCAGGTGGATGTCTTTCCCCACTGGTTCTGGAGGGGCTTTGTGCCCAGAGTGCTTCATCCTGCCAAGGACTAAGGTAGTGGATGTGATAATCCACTGGTTCTGGAGGGGGATTTGTGCCCAGAGTGCTTCATCCTGCCAAGGACTGAGTTAGTGGATGTGATACTCCACTGGTTCTGGAGGGGGCTTTTTGCCCAGAGTGCATCATCCTGCCAAGGACAGAGGTAGTGGATGTGATACTCCACTGGTTCTGGAGGGGGCTTTGTGCCCAGAGTGCTTCATCCTGCCAAGGACTGAGGTAGTGGATGTGATACTCCACTGGTTCTGGAGGGGGATTTGTGCCAAGAGTGCATCATCCTACCAAGGACAGAGGTAGTGGATGTGATACTCCACTGAAGGTGGTGCAACATGGAAGCTGCCCAGGCTCCTGGAACTGACCACCAGGCTCGGACGACTGACCACTGGGGATGGCAGCCATGTATAAGGTGGCAGACTCTGTGGCAGAGGTGCTTGTGGTGGACTCTGTGGCATCGGTGCTGGCGGCGGACTCTGTGGCGGCGGTGCTAGTGGCGGGCTCTGTGGCGGCGGTGCTGATGATGGGCTCTGGGACGGCAGTGCTGGTGGCGGACCCAGTGGCAGCTGTGCTGGTGGCAGGCTCAGTGACTGTGGTGCTGGTGGCAGGCTCAGTGACTGCAGTGCTGGTGGCAGTGCATGTGGCAGTCTTGTCTGCCGTACAGGTTGGCATCGACGTGGACAGAAGGTGTGACACTGGTCCCATTGTTGGTGCCACCCTGCCCTCTCCTGACCTGCCCTTGATTTTCTGGCCCTTTCCCATCTTGGAAGGTGGCGCAGCTGTCTTGCCTCTATCCCCTTTTGTTTTCCCTGAGCCCTTGGTGGCAGGTGTTTTCGCCTTCTCCCTCTGGGATGTGGGCAACTTTTTTACTTTTGCAGGTGGCGGAATGTCCTTGCCCTCGCTCTGTGGCACACTGGCAGCCCTGATGCTTGGCACACTCCAAAAGCCCGCAGTTGCTGGCACCACTGTGCCTGGTGATGTGGGGGCTGAGGTGCTGGGTTGGGACCTGGAAAGCCTGGCCCTAGGGGACGGACGGGGGGGGATGTGTAGGGAAGGGGTCAATATTAGTTAGGAAAAGTTTTTTTGACACACTGGGACGGGTAGATGGAGCGGGTTTGGGAGTGGAGGAAGAGGTAGTGGTTGTAGGAGGTGTACGTTTGCTGAATTTGGGTAAAGGTGCATGGGCTGGAGGCTGTTGTGAGGTGGATGGCTGTTGGGTGGGTGTTTGGCTGCGTATGTGTACTTTGAGAAGAGAGCTCACAGAAACACTGGTAGAGGACACAGGGGATGTGTGAATGGTGGTGGGGGTGGTGAGTGCACGTGAGCGGTGTGTGGTGATGGGCGTGCTGGTGATGGAGGTAGTGGCTGAAGATGTAGTGCATGCAGGTGTGAGTGGAGACGAGACAGGGAGGGAGGAGGGAGAAGTGGAGGAGGGGGGCACAGTGGAGGCAGTGGATGTTTGTATATGTGCATGGGTATGATGCTTGTGTGAGTGCCTGTGGGATGTGTGGTGCTTATGTTTGCCAGAGCCACACTTGTGTGTTGAGGTGTGTGCATGCTGGTCTGATGGTGTGCTTGGGATAGGCTGAGGTACAGAGGATTGGGTCTGGGTGGAGGAAGGGGGGAGGCTGGACACAGGGACAATGGCTGACATCAGTGCTGAGACCAGAGCCTGAAATGCTCCCTGTTGGGCTGCCTGGCCAGAATGAATGCCCTCCAGGTATGCATTTGTTTGTTGCAAATGCCTCTCGACACCCTGGATGGCATTCACAATGGTAGATTGCCCAACAGTGAGGGAGCTCAGGAGGTCAATAGCCTCCTCACTGAGGGCAGCAGGGCTGACTGGGGCAGGGCCTGAGGTGCCTGGGGCGAAGGAGATGCCCACCCTCCTGGGTGAGTGGCCACGGAACACAGGCTGAGGGGCTGCTGGGAGGGCGGTGGTGGTAGGGGGGTGGCGGCTGTACCTGTTGATGCGGGGGGCACTGAGGGGCCCGCTACCGCAAGGGAGCTCCCATCAGAGGAGGAGTTGCTGTCGATGATGTCACCTCCTGTCCCTGCCATGGAGCTCCCCTCGCGCTCTGTCCCACTGGTGGCTTCAGACTCTGTTGTCTCGCCCTTCAGGGCCAAGTGGGATGCAGCTCCCTCCTGCTCCGGTGCCACTGCTCCTCCTCCTGATGATGCTACTGCACACAAGAACAGGGAGACCACAAAAAGGGGGGGAAAAACAAAAGAAAGACATGTTCAGTGCATGCAATACCACTACCGTTGTCGGACACTACAGACACAGCAGCCCTCTGCACTATGCCATGCACTTATAGTTCCTAGATTATTCACAGGGCCATGGGGTACAAGGCCTATGCCCGATTGCTGCACACATGGAAGTCACAGGAGCCTGACTAGGTGTAGATGGCTCTTACCACTGGTGGGGTTGGGGTGCCACATAGCCTGCCTCACAAAGGGTCCTGCCTACAAAGCTTGCCCTGGCCTAGGGTAACCCAATGCCCACCTCCCCCACCCAGACACCTCGTAATGCGCGCAGAGTCAGATGGATGTGACGGTACTCACCCCGTTGTGGCTGCTGTGGTGCCCTCAAGCGCCCATCCAACTCCGGATACGCCACCGCCAGGACTCGGAACATCAGGGGGGTCATGGTGCGAAGGGCACCCCTCCCACGTTGGGAGGCCATCCCCAGCTGGGCCTCCGCCGTCTTCTTGCTCCAGCTGCAAATGTCCTCCCATCTTTTCCGGCAGTGGGTGCTCCATCTGTGGTGGACCCCCAGGGTCCGGACGTCCTTGGCGATTGCACGCCAAATATCCTTCTTCTGGTGGGCGCTGACCTAGAGGAAAAGTACAGGGGAAAGGAAAAGCTTTAACCATCCCGACCGTCACAGTCATTAGCCCACATTCCCACCCTTGCCCTGATGCACATACACTCTTCGTCCTCTCATGCAGGCCTCAGCCCCCGTATCTTCCATCCCCACCACTCCAAACAGGCATTGCCCATGCAGCATGCTCACAGTGTACTCATCTGTTTGTCTGGAGGACCGTAGAGTAGCGTGTACTGGGGGAGGACCCCATCCACTAACTTCTCCAACTCCTCTGAAGTGAATGCAGGGGCCCTTTCCCCAGACACATGAGCCATCGTCACTTCCAGACTGAGGTCACAGCAGCACTTGCAGTGTAGGTCCTCTTCTGTCGAAGGTCAGGTATCAAGTGAGTGAACAGACAGAAAATGGCAATCACATCCACGGTGGTGTGTACCGTCACCGCCGGCGTACATCGTCTTTGGCTCCTGGGACCCATAGGGTCCGTTGTTAACCAATGCAGGATTGCGCTGCGGTCTTTGACCGCCTACCGCGATGGTGTAGAACGCCAGCGCAGTTACCTCATATCCCCTTGTCCCACCTTACAGGTCAGGAATCCGCCATTTCAGGGGGCCACATGACATTACTAATAACTGTGTCACGCCTATCTAGGCCTTGCATTAACACAGTAACAGGCACATTGCGGATTTACAAATGTTTGCTAATGACATTTAGTAATACCTCAGTGTTGGCTGACTCGCTGTTCTCGTCCATAGGGCACGTCCGCTGGGGCCGGTGAGGAGATGGCGGAATCCTCTGGTGTACAGACCGCTGGTGGACCTGTCGACAATGGAAGAGAGACACGTAATAGTCACCTACAGACTTGATCGTGCAACAATCCATGAATTGTGTGCCCAGTTGGAGCCAGACCTGATGTCAGCAATCCGCCATCCCACAGGGATCCTCCCCTCTAGTGCAGGTCCTGTCAGTTCTCCATTTCCTGGCAAGTGGGTCTTTTCAAACTACAGTGGCCATTGCATCAGGGATGTCCCAGCCTATGTTCTCAAACGTGTTGTCCAGAGTGTTGTCTGTCCTGCTGAAACACATGCGCAGCTACATCGTTTTCCCTCAGGTGGAGGATTTGCCTACAGTGAAAGGTGACTTCTATGCACTGGGACATATCCCCAAGATCATAGGTGCCATTGGTGGGACACATGTGGCTTTGGTATCCCCCCTGCAGGAGTGAACAGGTGTACAGAAACCGGAAGAGCTACCATTCAATGAATATGCAGATGGTGTGTTTGGCCAACCAGTACATCTCCCATGTGAATGCCAAGTTTCCTGGGTCAGTGCATGACGCTTACATTCTGAGGAATAGCAGTATCCCTTATGTGATGGGGCAACTCCAGAGGCACTGTGTGTGGCTAATAGGTGAGGACAAGGACCCTATACCCTGTAAATAGTTGTCTGGGTCTGGGGTTGTCCCTAAGGGTTAGTGTGTGTCTAACAGTTGTCCCTCAACATTTGCAGGTGACTCTGGTTACCCCAACCTGTCATGGCTACTGATCCCAGTGAGGAATCCCAGGACAAGGGCAGAGGAACGCTACAATGAGGCACATGGGCGGACTAGGAGAGTGATTGAAAGGACCTTCGGCCTCCTGAAGGCCAGGTTCCGGTGCCTCCATATGACAGGTGGTTCTCTCTACTACTCACCAAAGAAGGTGTGCCAGATCGTCGTGGCTTGCTGTATGCTGCACAACCTGGCTTTGCGATGACAGATGCCTTTTTTGCAGGAGGATGGTCCAGAAGGAGGTCTTGTGGCAGCTGTGGAGCAGAAGAAGAGGATATCGACAACATAAACAAAGTTATCCAGCAATACTTCCAGTGAGACACAGGTAAGAAGATGCCACTGCCTCACACATCTCATACAATTGTTAGACCTATCATATGTCTGTCACTTTCACCCAGTGTATGGACCCTGACTTGTCACTTTGCCTTTCCATTTCACAAATGTGGGTCCCACTGTGTGACCTCTGCTATATTACCTCATGGACTAGAGCTGTGTTATATCGGTATGTTGACAATACAGTCGACATTGCTATTTTCCATAGTTATTGCAAATACACATTTGTGAAAGCACAGACTGACTCCAGATTGTTTTGTGATTCAAGGGTGTTTATTTCAGTGCAAATTAGTGGAGGGGGTTGTAACATGGGCAGGGGTCATGGTGGAGGATTGTCCATGGCAGAGTCCAGTCTATTTGTTTCACAGATGCATTGTCCAAAGGGGCATGGGAACTGGAGCTAGGGCAGTTGATAGATGGACAGGGTGACGAAGTGGGACAGAAGGATGATATTCAGGGGGGTCTCATTTCCCGGCAGGGGTCTTGGCATTGTTCACTGACTTTGTCCTGGACCTCAGGGACTGTTTTCAGGGTGGTTCTCTATCTGCGGGGGTGGGGTGCTGGTGTCATGGTCCTGTGGCGGTGCCTCCTGTCCACTAGCACCGGCAGAGGTGGTGGGCTGTTCATCATCCAGGCTAGTGTCAGGGGCCCCTTGTTGTGCCACAGTGTCCCTCCTGGTGTTGACAAGGTCCTTCAGCACCCCTACAATGGTGACCAGGGTGGTGTTGATGGACTTGAGTTCCTCCCTGAACCCCAGGTAGTGTTCCTCCTGCAGCCGCTGGGTCTCCTGAAACTTGGCCAGTACCGTTGCCATCATCTCCTGGGATGATGGTACGCTCCCATGATGTTGGAGAGGGCCTCGTGGAGAGTGGGTTCGCTGGGCCTGTCCCCCCCTGTCGCACAGCAGTCCTCCCAGTTCCCCTGTTTTCCTGTGCCTCTGTCCCCTGAACCGTGTGCCCACTGCCCCCAGGTCCCTGATTTTCTTGGGGTGGTGGGCTTGCCTGAGTTCCCTGTAGTGGTGGACACACTGCTGCTTCACGTGTCCTGGGGAAAGAGGGATGGTCCTGCTGGGTGGGTGCTGTGCTGGTGTTTCCTGAGGGGGGAGGCTCTGTAGTGGCATGTGCCAGTGTCAGGTGAATCGACTGTCCCGAGGTCCCAGATGGGCCGGGCTGGTCATCTTGATCCAGTTGGACAGAACTGCTGTCATCACTGTGGGCCTCTTCTGTGGGGGGAGTGGACACGTCTGGAACCTCCTGTCCGGTGACGTTGGGTAGGGGTCCTGCAGGGGTGTAAAGGCATGATTATTGCATCTGTGTGTGCCATTGTGTGCAATGGGTGGGTGACCCTGTCCTCCAGTGCTTGCATTCTAGTCTAGGGCCTTGTGTGATACTTGGTTTGGGGTCTGTGTGGGTATCTTTAATGGACATGCTTTGGTGATGGTGTCCCTGCTTTGGTGTTGCATGCAGGGCTTGGTGTTGGGATGGGTGGGTTGTGATAGTGGGACATATGTGAGGTGTTGGAGTGATGGCGGTGAGGGTGGGGTATGTGATAGCATGCAGGTAGGGTGGGGGATGTAATAGTTAAGATTTGACTTACCAGAGTCCATTCCTCTTGCTACTCCTGCAAGGCCCTCATGATGCAATATAGCCAAGACTTGCTCCTCCCATGTTGTTAGTTGTGGGGGAGGAGGTGAGGGTCTGACGCCAGTCCTCTGTACTGCAATCTGGTGTCTTGAGACCACGGAATGCACCTTCCCTCGTAGGTCGTTCCACCTCTTCCTGATGTCATCCGTAGTTCTTGGATGCTGTCCCACTGCGTTGACCTGTCTACGATTCTGCGCCATAGCTCCATCTTCATAGCTATGGAGGCGTGCTGCACCTGTGATCTGAATAGCTGTGGCTCTACCCGGACGATTTCCTCCACCATGACCCTGAGCTCCTCCTCAGAGAACCTGGGGTGTCTTTGAGGTGCCATGATGTGGTGTGGGTGATGTGTGGGGTGGTGTTGCTTGTGATGAGTGAGGGGATGTGTTTGTGTGTGTTGTCTGAGGTGCATGGATGTTGTGTGAGTGATGGTGTTGTGTGCCTGTGGATGCTAGTGTTGTCTCTGGTGGTGTCTCTCTCTGGGCTTCTTTCTCAATTTTGGTCGTAAGGGTTTGTGGGTGTGTGTATTATATTGGATTGGGTGTGTCAGGCGTGTGTATTTTGAATTGTCCAATGTGGTTGTGTTTTGTAAATGTGTGTGTATTTTGAGCACAGCGGTGTGTACCGCCAATGGTTTACCGCGGTTGAAAGACCGCTGCGTGGATTCGTGGGTCATGATAGTGTGGGCGTATTCCTGTTGGTCTGACGGTGTCGGTTTTGATATTGCCAGTTTATCACTGACCTTTGGTGTGGCGAACTTATGTGGGTGTCCAGATTTTGGCAGATTCCGGGCTGTGGGTCGTAATAGCTGTAGCGGTATTCTGCCACTGCAGCGGTATGTTGGCGGTCTTCTGCATGGCGGTAAGCGGGATTTACCACTAGGGTTGTAATGATGGCCTATATCTCGTAATTCTGAAATATTCATAAACCATGTGTTTTGTAGAATTTCATTAGTGTATTTATTTTGTCTTCTTGACTCTACTTTATGTTTACCGCTTCCTCTTTAAAATCTAATTTTTAAAGTCAGGGGAGGAACATATCTCAGTGTCCGATTCCAGAGTAGACCCAATGAAAGTACAAACCAGTCCTGAATGCTTGTGCTGTGAGCAGAATGGAAAAAGCCACCAGTGTTTCAGGAATCTGGGAAGAAACACTGGATCGGAACAGACTGTCCTTCATGTTACATCTGGTTCATGGAACAGAATCACACTGATTGGATGCTTAAAGGAGTGCTAGACATGAACCGACTGGAAGAGAGAGGACAGGTGATAAGTATGTGATTACAGCTGGTTAACCAACGATGAATAACAAGGTGTAGGAGGCTGGTCTGACTTATAGTGGGTACCTAATGGTACTTGCACCTTGTGTCAGGGCCAATTATCCCTTATTAGTAGATTAGTAGTGTTCTACCAGCTTAGGCTGATAGAGGTAGCTATAGCAAAGCAGCTTAGGCTGAACTAGGAGACATGCAAAGCTCCTACTATACCACTTATATCATATAGCACTATATCATACGAATCAGAATACTCAGAGTTACTAAAAATAAAGGTACTTTATTTTAGTGACAATGTGTCAGAAATATCTCAGAGGATATACTCCCTTAGGAAGTAAGTAAAATACACAAAATATACACACAAACCAAAATCAGGTAAGTAAACAGTTAGAAAAGTAGTGCAAACACTGTAGAACACAATAGGATGCAATAGGCCTAGGGGCAACACAAACCATATACTCCAAAAGTGGAATGCGAACTACGAATGGACCCCAGGCCTAGTGTAGTGTGTAGAGGGTCGCTGGGAGTGTACGAAAACACTAAGGGTGTCCAAGATACCCCACGCCAAGACCCTGAAAAGTAGGACTAAAGTTACCCTACTTCCCCAGAAACACACTAAAGTGGTGATAGGAGATTCTGCAAAGACAACAACTGACTGCAAAGCACTGAAGACGGATCCTGGACCTGAGGAAATGTAAAGGAAGGGGACCAAGTCCAAGAGTCATGAAAGTGCCCAGGGGGAGCAGGAGCCCATTAAACCCCGGATGAAGGTGCAAAATGGCTGCCTCCGGGTGGAAGAAGCTGAAGATTCTGCAACAACGGAAGATGCCAGGAACTTTTTCTTTGCACAGAAAATGTCCCACGGCGTGCTGGAGGATGCAGAGTTGTTTCCACGCAGAAAGACCACAAACAAGCCTTGCTAGCTTCAAAGGTCGTGGTTGAAGAAAATGGGTGCTGCTCATGCCCAGGAAGGACCAGGAGGTTGCCCCTTGGAGGAGGAGACAGAGGGGGTGCTCAGCAGCACAGAGAGCCCATGCAGAAGCAGGCAGCACCCGCAAAAGCACTTGAACAGGCATTCAAGAAATCTGAACAAGGTGGTCATCTCAACACTACAAAGTCGGTGGTCAACTCAGCGAGTTGAGCAATGCAGGACGGAGTGCTGGGGACCTGGGCTATGCTGTGCATGAAAAATGTCTTGCAAAAGTGCACAGAAGCCCTAGCAGCTGCAGTTCACGCAGTGCACAGGATTACTGTCTGGCATGAGGAGGCAAGGACTTACCTCCACCACATTTGACAGAAGGACCTCTGGACTGTCGGGGTCACTTGGATCCAGCTCCTGTGTTCCAGGGACCACGCTCGTCGAGATGAGAGGGGACCCAGAGGAGAAGTTTGGTGACTGCGTTAGCAGAGGGAAGATTCCGTCGGCCCACAGAAGATTTCTTCTTGGCTTCCAGTGCAGGGTTAAGGTAGAGAGCCCTCAGAGCATGCACCACCTGGAAACAGTAGAGAAAGATGGCAGATTAGGTGCTACAATGTTGCTAGTAGTCGTCTTGCTACTTTGTTGCGTTTTTGCAGGCGTCCTGGAGCAGTCAGCGGTCGATCCTTGGCAGAAGTTGAAGAGAGAGATGAAGAGGAACTCTGGTGAGCTCTTGCATTCGTTATCTGAAGAAAAACCCATAGGAGAGACCCTAAATAGCCCTCAGAGGAGGATTGGCCACCTAACCAGTTAAGCACCTATCAGGAGGGCTCTCTGACGTCACCTGCTGGCACTGGCCACTCAGAGGCCTCCATTGTGCCCTCACTCCTCTGCATTCAAGATGGCAGCGGTCTGGGACACACTGGAGGAGCTCTGGGCACAACCCCTGGGGTGGTGATGGACAGGGGAGTGGTCACTCCCCTTTCCTCTGTCTAGTTTTGCGCCAGAGCAGGATCCCTGAACTGGTGTAGACTGGCTTATGGAAGGAGGGCACCATCTGTGCCCTTCAAAGCATTTCCAAAGGCTGGGGGAGGCTACTCCTCTCTAGCCCTTAACACCTATTTCCAAAGGGAGAGGGTGTAAGACCCTCTCTCAGAGGAAATCCTTTGTTCTGCCTTCCTGGGAACAGGCTGCCCAGACCCCAGGAGGGCGGAACCTGTCTGAGGGTTGGCAGCAGCGATAGCTGCAGTGAAAACCCCAAAGTGCTAGTTTGGCAGGACGCAGGGTCCATGCTGGAGCCCGGGATGCATGGGATTGGCACCCCAATGCCAGATTTGGCATGGGGACAGTTCCATGATCTTAGACATGTTACATGGCTATATTCGGAGTTACCATTGTGAAGCTACACTAGGTGAGGGTTAGACATATAGGTGACTTATAAGTTACTTAAGTGCAGTGTAAAATGGCTGTGAAATAACGTGGACAAATTGTCTGAGCTCCCTATGAGTGGCAAAAGAAATGCTGCAGCCCATAGGGATTTCCTGGAACCCCAATACCCTGGGTTCCTGGGTACCATATACTAGGGAATT
Organism: Pleurodeles waltl; assembly: GCF_031143425.1. Lineage (NCBI taxonomy): Eukaryota > Metazoa > Chordata > Amphibia > Caudata > Salamandridae > Pleurodeles > Pleurodeles waltl. The sequence continues at coordinate 1,227,764,708 of NC_090440.1, read as the reverse complement.
ATAAGGGTGTTCCAGTGTGCCAATCAGAATTGGTGAAAATGGTCACTAGCCTGCAGTGACAATTTTAGAAGCAGAGAGAGCATAAGCACTGAGGTTCTGGTTAGCAGAGCCTCAGTGACACAGTTAGGCACCACACAGGGAACACATTTAGGCCACAAACTATGAGCACTGGGGTCCTGGCTAGCAGGATCCCAGTGAGACAGGCAAAAACAAACTGACACACAAGTAAAAATGGGGGTAACATGCCAGGCAAGATGGTACTTTCCTACAAAACGTAACAGAGCTTACATGTTCCAGATGTGGATGGTGCTGTGAAATGCCAGAGATTTTGCAGAAGCTTGAAGGACACAGCTGGAAGTTCACCAGCAAGACTCTATAGCGGAACAAGAAAAAGAGACAGTGACAGTACTACAACAGGACAAGCAAGGAATGGGCTAACTAGGCAACTGAGGGAACAGAGAAGAAGGAAAGTAACAAATTAGTGAGTGACCCTATCCAGGTACAAACTGAATTGAGGTTGGAAAGCCAATTCAACTTTTAGACTTGACAGCCTTAGTGTTGTCTTCCCCCAAACATTTGCCTGTTTGCCTCACATTTTGCTGATTTCTTTTTGTTGTCCTTAGGGCTCTGAGCACTTTACCTCTGCTGACCAGTGCTAAAGTGCATGCGCTCTCTCCCTTAAACACGGTTTGATTGGTACAGCCACCACTGGTATATTTAATTTACTTATATATCCCTAGTAAAGTGCACTATGTTTGCCCAGGGCCTGTAAATTACATGCCACTAGTGGTAGGTACTGCAGCTCACTTGTGCCAACCATTCAAGTAGTCCTTAAACGTGGCTCATGCCTGTCATTGCACAGCCTGTGTGTGCATTTATATGTCGACTTGGCACTTAAACCTCTTGCCAAGTGTTAAACTCCCCTTTTATAACATGTAAGTCACCCCTAAGGTAGGCCTAGGTGCTATGTAATTAAAAGGCAGGGCATATACTTTTAAGTTGTATATGTGCTGGTAGTGAAAGACTTCCAAATTTGTTTTTCAATACTGCGAGGCCTACGCTTCTTAGGGATTCCTTATTACATTTAATAAGGTATGGGCCAGAAGTATCAAAAAAACGATTTGCGTTTCTTAAATAGCGAATTTTAAGAAATCGCTATTTAAGAAATGCAAAATGGTATGTATGTTTTTTGCGATTCGGTATTAGCGATTCCTTAGAATTTGCAAATGCTTTTACTGAATCGCAAATAGAGAATCCGACCCCATTTGCACTTTTGGGCCTGTTGTGAATGTTTTTGTATTTCCCAAATTGCAAATTCCAGTTAGGAGTTCGCAAATTAGGAAATGAAAATCCCAGATTCCTTGGGGCTTAGGACCCCCTCTGCTGCACCCCAAAAATGTTTTTATGGACATGTGAAGCACACACATACCTTAGGGGTATGTGTGTGCTACATGTCAATTTAAAAAATGCATTTGTAATGCATTTTTAAAATTTGCACATGGTTACCACCAAAATTTAATTTGTGTTAATTGCATTTCATAAATGCCCAATTCGCATTTAGGAAATGCTTGATACAATTTTGCAATTCTCTAAATGGGGTCGCAATTTTAAGGAATTGCTATTTTAGCGATTCCTTAAAATTGCACTGCGAATACATTTCATACTTTGCAAAAGGCATTTTTGCAATTCGCACTGTTTGCGAATGCCAAAAAGCTTGATACATCTGGCCTTATAATTCCTAATTGAGATTGAGTTGATATGTCATGTTTAGTACCTATGGAAATGTAATAATAAACCCTCTTTAAGGGTAATGTCTGATTTATTTTTACAATTTTGAAAATGTAACTTTTAGAAAGTTGGCATTTTTCTGCTCCTAGCTCTGTGTGCTTGCAGCATGTTTCCAATACACGTCTGAGCTAGGTAACATCTTGACTTTGTGCATTTCCTCTAGACAGCCGCACACAAAGGAAGCTTAGGTGTGACTGATGGGCCATCAACATCCTGATGAGTTATCCTAGGCAGGATGGGAGAGAGTAGCTGACATTTACACCCGAATAGGCAGTGCTCTGCTTCAAACAAATGGCTGCATAACTCATTACAATGAGTCTGAAGCCAGGGCAGGAAGAAAGGACCTCTCTGCACTTCAAATATGCTTCTTTGAAGTCACCCTCACTTCAGTGGCACAACTGAGTATAAGTCGTGGACCTCTGACCCTACCAACTCAGTACACTCCTGGACCTGTGACAAAGTCTGCCAGAAAGAAGGACTGCTGTGCTGCTACAAGGACTGCCACTCCGACTGCTTCTCTGGAAGAACTGCTTTTCTGTTGTGGTGTCCTGCTGCCTCCTACCCTATGGCCTGCTGAGGAAGTACTGGACCCATCTCACTTGGAACCAGAGTGACCCTAAGGGCTTTCTGGCTTCCCTTAAGTTTTTTGAAGTCTCACGGGCACAAAAGACCTCCAATTCACCTACCTCAGCACTTGGACTCTGTTAGTCTACCCTGCCAAGTAGTGCCATCCCAGTCCAGGACCCTTGGAAGTGGAGCTAAGGTGTTCTGCCCTCTATGGTCCTCATCGGAACCACAGGGAAGTAGGGCAAAGTCCCCAAGGGCTTGCCGCACAGCAGCCTGCATCACTGGAATCAACGCTGAGCAACACAACCCCAGCAAGGCCTCATTGTGCAGCTGCCAGATCATTGGAATTGATGATGGGTGTCGCTAAGTGATGCAAAGCCATGCTGTGCTGCAACCAGTCCATTGAACTTAAGCACAGCAACGCCCAGCCCTGAAAAGTCTCACCACACAGCTCACGGGATTGATGCAAAGTGATGCCAAGCCCCACAAAGCCTCACTGCACAGCTCCCTGGGACCGATGCAAAGAGACAGCCCCGCAAAGCTTCGCAACACAGCTTGTCTGAACCAACGAAAGACGATGCAAAGCCTCACAAAGCAACGTCATGCAGATTGTGCAATAGGATTAAAGAGACTGTGTTCACCCGACCCAAATGGGTCCCTGTAGCCGGTTGGTGCCCATTATCTTTGGCCTGAACTAGTAACTTTGTCCGGGTGTGGCATGACCAGATAACCACAGTTGGGGCTTTGTGCTTCTATGTGCTATTTTCACCTAAATCTTTAAAACTGCATTTCTCTGAATCTACTTATTGCATTTTTTCATTTTGGTCTTGTTTTATTTGCAAAATTAAGCTCTATTTTTCTAACCTGCTGTAGATTATTTTTTGTGTGGTGTTTTAACTGTCTTACTGTTTGAAGTGTTGCATAAATACTTTACACATTCCTTCTTAAGTTAAGCCTGACTTCTCTGTGTCAAGTTACCAGAGGACAAGCACAGGTTATTTTAGAGTTTGTAACTGACTTACGCTGACTAGGATTATGGTAACTGCTTGGGCAGGGTGTATATCTCTGCTAACCAGAAACCCAGTTACTAACAGCAAGTAAATGATTCATGAGGTTAAAATTAGATCCCAGTTGTATTCTTAAATAAAGATCTTCCACTCTGCAACCAAAAATTACACCAGATTCAGGAAGATAGTACGGTAACGTCTAGACTGCCAGTAGCAGTCTACTCTCCCAGCCACTCTAAATATCCACTAGCTTGCTTTCCAGCACCTCCAGCTCCTGTGTGCCTGACTCTTTAAATGAATCATGACAATACCCTCCTACCCTGAAAGAACGCCCCACTGAAAAACAAAATAGAGCCACTGTTTCAAGGGATTCTGTCTGTGAAACCTCCTCACCAGTTGAGAAGCATGAACAAAATCCTTTGCTTCCCGTGACCTATCTGATAAGTCTGTTCTCTTCCAGAAACTAGATATAGGAAGAAGGGCCCACATGCACAAAGTCCAGAAATTGTGATTCCCTATTTGCAGAAAATAGCGAGTCGCAAATAGGGAATTGCAATTATTGATGTATGTAGGTCTGGCACAGTGAAATTGAGTCTCACAAAGCATGCAAGTCACAGTTATAGGAGTTGCATTCTGCGATTTCCAATTTTGAGAATGCATTTGCAAATTGCTGGACACAACACCCCTACCTCAACCAAAATGGCAAGCAGGAAGGAGAGAAGGAGATGTGGCATTAAGAGAAAATATAAATTCATTGAGAAGGAGATCAAAATCCTCACGGATGAATGTTGCACCCACTACGACTTGTTGCTTGTTAAGTTCTCCATAACCATCTCTGAGGCCCAAAAAAGTAAATTTACACTGACACGCAGGCAAAAAACCATTAATGTTGAGGTCTCTCATCTATCTGTGAAGGAAATATGCAAGAGGTGGTATGACCTCAGGTCCAGGACCAAGGAGAAGGTTGCCAGGTGCTTTGTAGAGAGCTGTGTAACAGGGGTTGGGCACTCCACAGTATCTCCACCTACAGCCATAGGTACAATCGTGGAAGACACCATTGAGTACAAGGGAGTTGCTGGATTCAGACCCTTAGACACCTCAACTCCTGAACCTAACCCAAGTAAGTGCTGCATGTACATTGTACTGTCAAGGCAAATGGGTCATCCACAGAGACAAGTTAAGTTAACACACCAATGCTTCATAAGACATGTAGTACCCTACACACAATGAACATAATCAAAGTTTATTCTAACTGAAACACAAACATATGAGTAGTAGGCACACAAACAGTTAAACCAGAACTTAACTAGATTATTTTCTGCAACACAGGTGTATCCAAACAGAACACTGATGGGACAGAGTCAGAGGCAGGTGAGGCAACTCACATGGATGAGGAGGACAACACCAATCAATTCACATCACATGCCATCCCCACTAGTGTTGACATTTCACACCAGTCTGCATCTCCAGAGAATGATGACGGTCATCCACAGTCAGGCTATGACTCCCATAGTGAGATCACTCCATCCACGTATAGTGGGACATCATCAGCAATGTCGCAGGGAACGACCTGTGCCACAAACACTTCTGTCAATCCCACAGGCATCCAAGGACACACAGGTGCATGGAGGGCTGAAAAAGTAAATATTGCAAATTCAATGCCTGCAACACAAAATGAAGTTAACAACAAAATGTTGCCAGACAAATGGCAGAGAACCAACGCCACTTGGACCAGAAAATGGACAGCATGGCAGCTGCGCTCAAAAAGCTGTGTCTACGACTCTCCAACACTGACTCTGATCAGGCAACCAGGGATAAGCATGGTGCAGCCAGGATGGACAATCGGGCAACTGGCACATGCTACAGCAGCCCGGTGCATGAGACTGTTAATGTACAGGTTGAGATGTGCCCCTTTAGTGGCGATGTAACAAGGGGTCTGCAACAGATAACATTTGTTATCGATGCAAAACAGATAGGCCGCATTGAAGGGGTCACAGGCAGAGAAGGGCCTGATAGCGAGGACATATCTAGCATCAACAGTGTCTACACCTCAGATGCCAGCGCTCAGAGACACAGCAGCGAGGTAGCCCACCTGGCCTTAGGGGCAACAACATTGAGCTGTTTATGCAGTTTTGTATGTCAGACCTGCGTTCACTCCAATCTGGTTAATTAACCCGCAGAGTTTTATTTTCATTTCCTAATGAGGGTTTAGTTTGACTATAGACTACGTACGTGACAATAAATGTATGTTGGTCTACATGCATCAACAGTGTTTCACATACACCATGCATTATCATTGACAATGTACCTCCCAAAGTATTGTGTGGCAATGTGATCCCTGTACCTTTCCCCATCCACTGCTTGGCTCCCATCTCTTAGCTGCTGTACTGGTGACTCTGGATTTTCATCCTCTGACACCTCAATGTGTATGCCTTTCCAGGGGGCAATATTGTGGAGGATGGCACATTTTGCTGCTATCATGCAAGCTATTTCCGGTGCATATTGTAATGCACGCCCACTCTAGTGCAAGCACCTGAAATGGGATTTCAGTACTCCAAATGTCCGCTCAAAGATAATCCTGGTGCTAGGATGTGCATTGTTGTAGTGGGTGCTAATTTCTGGAGGTGGGAGAAAGGTATGATGTTAGGATCCATGGCTATAGGGCAAACACAGTCACCTGCAACACAGACATAGTTGTGATGCTATATGACATAATGAATAGTTGACCGCAAACATATATCTCTCACTAACTTTGTCTTCTGTACTGAAAAGATATCCCTCATCAAATTTCCCTTTTTCCAGCTGTCTGTTTATTCCGCTGTCTAAACTTGTAGGAGTCATGGGAGTTTTCTGGATGTTGCCAGTGGCATAACATAACCCCCACAGTCCCTGCAGTATGGGGGAGAGCTCCTGAGCTCCAGAGGCCCCCGTCAGCAAGAGCGGTAGGTGGTGGTCCCGCACCACTATCTACTTTGCAGGGGCACTCCCTCAAGTTCTTTTATGCCGCTGGATGTTGCAACAGAATATAAGTTATGAAACTGTGGACATTACGTACCACTTGAATTTAGAGGGAATGTATACTTTTCCTGTTTCTGAAAATATATTCCAGATGAAATGGGGGATATATGGGCACGTGTCTCACCTATACACCCTATGATATGGGGAAAATCAGGTATCCTATAAATGTTTCTGGTACCATGCGTTTCCTGGGCGTCCCTGCATAGGTTTATGTGTTGGTGAATGTAGATCAGTATGGCATCTGGGAATGCATGGAAGAACCATGAAAGCACACTTTGGGGGTCATTCTGAGACCGCCGGGGCCAGGGTCGGCGGGAGCACCGCCGACAGGCCGGCGGTGCCCCGCAGGGCATTCTGACCGCGGCGGTTCGGCCGCGGTCAGAAGAGGCAAACCGGCGGTCTCCCGCCGGTTTACCGCTGCCCTTAGAATCCCCCATGGCGGCGCAGCTTGCTGCGCCGCCATGGGGGATTCTGACACCCCCTACCGCCATCCTGTTCCTGGCGGTTCGCCTGCCAGGAACAGGATGGCGGTAGGGGGTGCCGCGGGGCCCCTGGGGGCCCCTGCCGTGCCCATGCCAATGGCATGGGCACGGCAGGGGCCCCCGTAAGAGGGCCCCGAAAAGTATTTCAGTGTCTGCTAAGCAGACACTGAAATACGCGACGGGTGCAACTGCACCCGTCGCACCCCTGCAACTACGCTGGCTCAATTCTGAGCCGGCGTCCTCGTTGCTGGGGCATTTCCTCTGGGCCGGCGGGCGCTCTTTTGGAGAGCGCCCGCCGGCCCAGAGGAAATGTCTGAATGGCCGCCGCGGTCTTTTGACCGCGGTGCGGTCATTCAGCGGCGGTACCCTGGCGGACGGCATCCGCTGTCCGCCAGGGTCAGAATGAGGCCCTTTGTCACAGCCCTCGTGCTACAGCAATCACACACTGGTAACTGCCAGAGGCTAATAGGTATAATTAGCACAATGCCTGTATATGAGTAGGGACCGCCTTACTGCACAGGCTCCTGCTTTCAAGGTGTGGTTGTAAGAGTGACATAATCTCCAGTATGACAGTAGTAATTAGTCTGTCTCTCATATACTACTTCCCCAGTTTGTTGAAAGAGGGCAAGGTAACTTACTGTGCTTCCCTATATCAAGAGCCCAGAAATATGGGCCAGGATATATATCTCAGTGGGAAGGAAGTATTGACTGAATCACTGATTTTTGAACTTTCACAGAGATCAGAAACAAGCCAATATATTGAGATGTGAAGTTAATGAGTAGATAACCAAACATTGCCCCTTTTATGATAACCTGGTGTCTTTCTACAGTCCCTGTCAGCAAAATACCTGTAGGCTGCCTTTGCTTGTTGGTGAGATGCTTTCTGTATGTTACTGTGTCTCTGTACTAGAATGGTTACAGAGCGAACTATGGAACAGGACATCTCCTTGGGAAACATCTGCAGATGTTAACTTTAGCAACAGAAGGGGACAACAAATCTTCCCAAAGACAACTGTTGTATGCAAATTCAGCTAATGCAATCAATTGGTACCAGGCACTATGGCATTCCATGGGAAAACTTTGAATTTATTTTCCAATTACTGATTCAACTACTAAGTCTGTCTATCAGTTTGTGGAAGGTGACTGGTACAATTGAAGAGCATGGTACTGACTCATTGATTATTCCAGGCAACAAGAGACCTTTGACACGTGCTCCTCTGTATGTGTTGATGAGCTCAGGAAGACTACGGAGGTGGAACATTTTAACAATTAAAATCCAAGGCAGTTTCATTTCCGTGTTGAGTCATTTCACGGGAATAAAATGTCTTATCTTCATAAAATAGTCTATGACCCCCTAACACAGGGGTAATGCTCAGATAGGCAAGTAGATTGACAATAAAGTTCATAGAGATCATATTGCATGGATGAAAGTGGGAGAGCATTTGGAAGAGGTTGCAAGACTCTAGTCACTGGTATATGTGATCTTTTAAACTGAGCACAGATTGTACATTTTCTAGCATATTCTTTGATTGCAAACTCCATTCCAGGCAAAAAGAAATATCTTGGAATTCGTTCGCCATCTTTCAATGACCAGGATAACGTGGTACTAGCAAATTATGACACCATTTTAAACCTTTGACTGTACTGTCTTACATGGAAGGAACAACACATCATCTCAATACAGAATTATGCTTTCTGTGGTTCTTGTTTTCTATACTGCTGCAGCACAGACACTTCCTTATAGGCTTGCCTGATGATTTTGAAAATGCATCTTAAGGGTAACGAGGAAAGGGAAAGAGTAGGGAATGCATCATCTTAAGTTTCTGGATCAGAACCTTTCTGTGGAGAGAGTCTGGGTCAGCTGTTCCAGGTCAATTGCTAGGTCTGCAGGTTGTAACATAGTCAAAATGGTTAAAAACTGAGTCAACCTGGAGGGTTTGGCACATTTTATCCTAGTTAGGTAAGTAAGTGCATTTATCGTAGTTAGGTACAGTACATTTTCATGATCTCTCCACACAATAATCCAGTTACAAGACCCCTCCAGATGATGTCTCTAATGAGTAAATGTGAATGCTTGAATTAATCTGGCAATCACTCGGGCTGCATACCAATTCATATTTTTCCATCAACTATGCCACTTTAGTTTGGACTTAGTAATATGCAAATCATCCTTGACCCTGCTCTAATGGGATCCGCTCAGCTCGAACTGCAAGACCAGATCCTCGCTGAACCAGAACACAAGCAAACTAGGACCTGTTTTGCCATTATTATGGGCTCATCAGCCAGGTATAGCTTGAATCCAGCTGCATAGTGAGCAGAGGGCCAACGTCTGGGTTCACCCGTCACACTTAGGGCATAAAAAAAAAGTGATGGATGGAATACTTGAAATAATCTCAGTCACTGGCAATTGCTCAGGGCTGCGCCCCAATCTGTCATTTTTTAGCCACCATGCCACTTCAGCTTCGACCAGTCCTGTGTTGATTTTGCTCCAGTTCAGGAAAGATCTGGCTTGGCAGTTCGGGCTTGACGGTTCACATTGGAGTCAGAACTTATTTGCATATGGTTGGATACAAACAGAAGTGGCATGGTGTGCAAAATAACAATGGACTGAGATGCAGCCCCAAATAATTACCAGTTGTGAGAAAGTAGCCTCTTTCTAGCCTTGTTACCCCCACTTTTGGCCTGTTTGTGAGTATATGTCAGGTGTTTTCACTGTCTCACTGGGATCCTGCTAGCCAGCACCCAGTGCTCATAGTGAAAACCCTATGTTTCCAGAATGTTTGTTATGTGTCACTGGGACCCTGCTAGCCAGGACCCCAGTGCTCATAAGTTTGTGGCCTATATGTATGTGTTCCCTGTGTGATGCCTAACTGTCTCACTGAGACTCTGCTAACCAGAACCTCAGTGGTTATGCTCTCTCATTTCTTTCCAAATTGTCACTAACAGGCTAGTGACCAATTTCACCAATTTACATTGGCATACTGGAACACCCTTATAATTCCCTAGCATATGGTACTGAGGTACCCAGGGTATTGGGGTTCCAGGAGATCCCTATGGGCTGCAGCATTTCTTTTGCCACCCATAGGGAGCTCTGGCAATTCTTACACAGGCCTGCCACTGCAGCCTGAGTGAAATAACATCCACGTTATTTCACAGCCATTTACCACTGCACTTAAGTAACTTATAAGTCCCCTATATGTCTAACCTTTACCTGGTAAAGGTTGGGTGCTAAGTTACTTAGTGTGTGGGCACCCTGGCACTAGCCAAGGTGCCCCCACATTGTTCAGGGCAAATTCCCCGGACTTTGTGAGTGCGGGGACACCATTACACGCGTGCACTATACATATGTCACAACATATGTATAGCGTCACAATGGTAACTCCGAGCATGGCCATGTAACATGTCTAAGATCATGGAATTGTCACCCCAATGCCATTCTGCCATTGGGGAGACAATTCCATGATCCCCCGAGTCTCTAGCACAGACCCGGGTACTGCCAAACTACCTTTCCCGGGGTTTCACTGCAGCTGCTGCTGCTGCCAACCCCTCAGACAGGTTTCTGCCCTCCTGGGGTCCAGCCAGGCTTGGCCCAGGAAGGCAGAACAAAGGACTTCCTCAGAGAGAGGGTGTTACACCTTCTCCCTTTGGAAAAAGATGTCAGGGCTGGGGAGGAGTAGCCTCCCCCAGCCTCTGGAAATGCTTTCATGGGCAGAGATGGTGCCCATTTCTGAATAAGCCAGTCTACACTGGTTCAGGGATCCCCCAGCCCTGCTCTGGTGCGAAACTGGACAAAGGAAAGGGGAGTGACCACTCCCCTGACCTGCACCTCCCCTGGGAGGTGCCCAGAGCTCCTCTAGTGTGCTCCAGACCTCTGCCATCTTGGAAACAGAGGTACTGCTGGCACACTGGACTGCTCTGAGTGGCCCGTGCCAGCAGGTGATGTCAGGGACTCCTTCTGATAGGCTCTTACCTGTGTTGCTAGCCTATCCTCCTTCCTAAGAAGCCAAACCTCCTTTTCTGGCTATCTAGGGTCTCTGCTTTGGGGAATTCTTTAGATAACGAATGCAAGAGCTCATCAGAGTTCCTCTGCATCTCTCTCTTCACCTTCTGCCAAGGAATCGACCGCTGACTGCTCTGGAAGCCTGCAAAACTGCAACAAAGTAGCAAAGACGACTACTGCGACCTTGTAACGCTGATCCGGCCGCCTTCTCAACTGTTTTTCTGGTGGTGCATGCTGTGGGGGTGGTCTGCCTCCTATCTGCACTAGAAGCTCCGAAGAAATCTCCCGTGGGTCGACGGAATCTTCCCCCTGCAACCGCAGGCACCAAAAGACTGCTTCACTGGTCCTCTGGGTCCCCTCTCAGCACAACGAGCGTGGTCCCTGGAACTCAGCAACTCTGTCCAAGTGACTCCCACAGTCCAGTGACTCTTCAGTCCAAGTTTGGTGGAGGTAAGTCCTTGCCTCCGAACGCTAGACTGCATTGCTGGGTACCGCATGATTTGCAGCTGCTCCGGCTCCTGTGCACTCTTCCAGGATTTCCTTTGTGCACAGCCAAGCCTGGGTCCCCGACACTCTAACCTGCAGTGCACGACCTCCTGAGTTGTCCTCCGGCGTAGTGGGACCTTCTTTTGTGACTTCGGGTGAGCTCCGGTTCACTCTGCTTTGTAGTGCCTGTTCCAGCACTTCTGCGGGTGCTGCTTGCTTCTGAATGGGCTCTTTGTCTTGCTGGACGCCCCCTCTGTCTCCTCACGCAATTGGCGACATCCTGGTCCCTCCTGGGCCACAGCAGCATCCAAAAACCCTAACTGTGACCCTTGCAGCTAGCAAGGCTTGTTTGCGGTCTTTCTGCACGGAAACACCTCTGCAAGCTTCTTCACGACGTGGGACATCCATTCTCCAATGGGGAGGTTCCTAGTCCTCTTCGTTCCTGCAGAATCCACAGCTTCTACCATCCAGTGGCAGCTTCTTTGCACCCACAGCTGGCATTTCCTGGGCATCTGCCCACTCCCGACTTGATCGTGACTTTTGGACTTGGTCCCCTTGTTCCACAGGTACTCTCATCCGGAAATCCATTGTTGTTGCATTGCTGGTGTTGGTCTTCCTTGCAGAATTCCCCTTTCACGACTTCTGTGCTCTCTGGGGAACTTAGGTGCACTTTGCACCCACTTTTCAGGGTCTTGGGGTGGGCTATTTTTCTAACCCTCACTGTTTTCTTACAGTCCCAGCAACCCTCTACAAGCTCACATAGGTCTGGGGTCCATTCGTGATTCGCATTCCACTTCTAGAGTATATGGTTTGTGTTGCCCCTATACCTATGTGCTCTCATTGAAATCTAGTGTGACTGCACATTGCTTGCATTGCTTTCTATTGCTATTACTGCATACTTTTGGTATTGTGTACATATATCTTGTGTATATTTGCTATCCTCATACTGAGGGTACTCACTGAGATACTTTTGGCATATTGTCATAAAAATAAAGTACCTTTATTTTTAGTATATCTCTGTATTGTGTTTTCTTATGATATTGTGCATATGACACCAGTGGTATAGTAGGAGCTTTACACGCCTCCTAGTTCAGCCTAAGCTGCTCTGCTAAGCTACCCTTTTCTATCAGCCTAAGCTGCTAGACACCTCTTCTACACTAATAAGGAATAACTGGACCTGGTGCAGAGTGTAAGTACCCTTTGGTACCACTACAAACCAGGCCAGCCTCCTACATTGGAAGCAGCGATGAGATAAGTACTTGCAACTACTTACCACTTTGTCATTTGTACTTGTAATAAGAGAAAAATATACAAAACAAGTTCAGTGTATGTACACCTAACCAAAAAGTTTTGCTTTTCTCTATCTATATTTTCACTCTATTGCTAAGTGCTGAAAAGTACCTCTAAAACTTTCAAAACCTTCTTAAAAGTTTAAAACGTTTTTTTTCCTGTTCCTTAAAAAGTTCTGAAACTTTTTCTTTCTTTTTCTGTCCCTTAAACCTTTTCTATCATGTCTGGTACAGGTCAAATTCTGGATCTGACCAGAACTGCTTATGACCACCTTAGCTGGAAAGGAGCAAGGAGTCTCTGCATTGAAAGAGGTTTAGGGGTAGGGAAGATTCCCTCAAGAGAATTGTTAGTTAATATGCTCATTGAACAAGATAAGACCATAGTTGGCATATCTGGTGAGAAATTAGCTGATGGTTCACTCTCTGATTCTGGGGTAGCCCCAGTAAAAGGATTAGAAGGGAACCTTCCCAACCTGCCCCTTAGCAGGCCACCTAGCAGGGCTGGGACTGATGTCAGTTCTCATCACAGTGTAGAGGTTACTCCTTTAGGCCAGGTTGTTAGAGTGCCATCTGTAAGGGACAAGTCTCCCTCTCTTCATTCACACCATTCTTCTGTGGCAAGGCATGCCCAACCCACCCACCCTGAAGACAGAGTGTTAGAAAGGGAACTCAATAGATTGAGAGTGTAAGAGTCCAGACTGAAGCTCAAGAAGCAACAGCTGGATCTAGACAGGGAAGCATTTGACTTAGAAAAAGAAAGACAGAGGTTGGGGTTTAGACCCTATGGTGGCAGCAGCAGTATTACAGATAGTAATCCTGTAAAAGAGCATGATTCTAGGAATCTGCACAAGATAGTTCCTCCTTATAAGGAGGGGGATGACATTAACAAGTGGTTTGCTGCACTTGAGAGGGCCTGTGTTGTACAGGGGGTCCCTCAAAGGCAGTGGGCTGCTATCCTATGGCTATCTTTCAGTGGAAAGGGTAGGGATAGGCTCCTTACTGTGAAGGAAAGTGATGCCAATAATTTTACAGTTCTTAAGAATGCACTCCTAGATGGTTATGGCTTAACCACTGATCAGTACAGGATCAAGTTCAGAGAAACCAAAAAGGAGTCTTCACAAGACTGGGTAGACTTTGTTGACCATTCAGTGAAGGCCTTGGAGGGGTGGTTACATGGCAGTAAAGTTTCTGACTATGAAAGCCTGTATAACTTAATCCTGAGAGAGCATATTCTTAATAATTGTGTGTCTGATTTGTTTCACCAGTACCTAGTGGACTCAGATCTGACCTCTCCCCAAGAATTGGGAAAGAGGGCAGACAAATGGGTCAGAACAAGAGTGAACAGAAAAGTTCATACAGGTGGTGACAAGGATGGCAAGAAGAAAGATGGTGAGAAATCTCAGGATAAGCATGGGGATAAGAGTAAAACCAAAGATCCTTCTTCAAATCCTAAACACTCTTCAGGGGGTGGGGATAAAACAAATTCTTCCTCTTCTTCACAACCTGCACACATTAAAAAGCCTTGGTGCTTTGTGTGTAAAAACAGAGGCCATAGGCCACGGGATAAGTCCTGTCCAGGTAAACCCCCTGAGCCTACCACCACTGATACATCAAGCTCTAGTGCCCCTAGCAGTAGTGGTAATAGTGGTGGGACTGCTGGCAACAGTCAAACTAAGGGTGTAGTTGGGTTCACTTATGGGTCCATCATAGAAACTGGGGTAGTCAGTCCCAAGACAGTTTCTGTCACATCTAGTGGCATTGGCCTTGCCACACTGGCTGCTTCTCCCCTTACAAAGGATAAGTACAGGCAGACAGTTTCAATAAATGGTGTTGAGGCCCAGGCCTACAGGGACACAGGTGCCTGTATCACTTTGGTGACGGAAAACCTAGTGGCTCCTGAATAACACTTCATTGGACAACAGTAGTAGATTAGTGATGTTCATAACGCCACTAAGTTTCTTCCCTTAGCTATAGTTCAGCTTATTTGGGGTGGAGTTACTGGCCCTAAGCAGGTGGTAGTATCACCTAGCTTACCTGTAGACTATCTCTTAGGTAATGACCTAGAGGCCTCAGGTTGGGCTGATGTAGAGTTTTATACCCATGAAGCCATGCTGGGTATCCCTGAGGAATTGTTCCCTCTCATTTCTACTGAAATTAAAAAGCAAAGGAGAGAAGGCCTGAAAACTCAGGATCCCTCTCCAACAACAGGTAAAAAGGGTATCACTGTATCCCCTAAACACCCTGCCATTCAGGATACCATTCCTGTGGTGGGAGAAACCTCTCCTGGGGTGGCACCTGTTCCAAGGGAACCATCAGCTGGCATAGCTGTACTCCCTGTGGTGGAAGTACCTCTCTGTGGGATAACTCATATTGGTGAGAAAAAGAGCACCATTTTAGTTAACATGGAGCATCCCTCCAACCCTCCCAGAGAAACTTTAGTGCAGAAACCCTGCACTGCCTCACAACACTTAGGACAGCATCCCTGCCCTAGTGTGGAGCTCATAGGACCGCATCCCTGCCCTGCTCCAAATCAAGAGAAACAGCATCTCTGTTCTCTCTTCCAGCCATATGGACAAAGTTTTTGTCCAGCTATGGCTTCACTAAGACAGCATCCCTGTCTGGCATTCTCATCACTACAAATAGGTTCAGTGGACAATTCCCACTGCTCTAAACTAAAACTTACTGATAGAAACTCTGAAAATATATCTTCACATTGTTGCTTAGCTAAAAAACTTCAAACAGGGTGGTTTACATCCCCACAGGGAAGTAACCATATAGTTGATGATAAAGGGAGTAACCAGTCTATTGCAGAGCTACTCTCTACTTATCACCACTTAGACAATAAAGTCTCAACTGGCCAAGGTTAGCCTTATTGTCCTTCGTTTGGGGGGGAGGGGGTTGTGTGAGAAAGTAGCCTCTTTCTAGCCTTGTTACCCCCACTTTTGGCCTGTTTGTGAATATATGTAAGGTGTTTTCACTGTCTCACTGAGATCCTGCTAGCCAGCACCCAGTGCTCATAGTGAAAACCCTATGGGCCATATTTATACTTTTTGACGCAAAGCTGCGCCGTTGCAGTTTTGCGTCAAAAAGTTACCGCCGGCTAACGCCATTTCGATGCGCCGTGCGGGTGTCAAATTTATACTTTGACGCACGGCCGCGCAACCAACAGGTGGGAGTCATTATTTCATGACGCACACAGCGGCGTCAAGTCGTAAAGGAAACCAACGTTAACGCAACGCAAATGACTGTGGGTCGATTTACGACAGCGCAACCCGAAAAGCGCCTTTTTTTGGACGCAATTGCGTCAAATTCACCCACGAACACTGCCCTTTCAGCAGAGGAGAGCCAAAATGGATCCCAGATGCCACAGCTGACCCCAGGAAGATGACAGCAGACCAGGAACCAGCCAGGATGATCCATACAGGAACCAGGACATTTATAGAAAAAAAAGAAAGTGTCGCTTCAGTGCAGAGTAGCAGGAAATCCTGGTTAAAGAGGTGACGGAACACCAGCACCAACTGTTCATCACCTCTAAGTTACCAATCAGCTGGAGAGAGGCCATATGGCAAAAAATTGTGGACAAGATCAACAGTGTGGCTGAAGAACGCAGAACAGTCACCGAGTGTAAGAAACGCTGGCATGACTGCAAACGTAGGACAAAGAAAAAAATGGCCAGGAACAGGAAGGCAGCACTGCAGACTGGAGGGGGGAGTCCAGCACACCAGGAGGCCCTGGACCACATGGAGGAGATGGTCGCAGCCGTCATCCCTGAGGAGATCGTCACAGGGATTCAAGGACAGGACAGCGCAGACTACCACGAGACAACGCACATGCAGGGTAAGTCACATGGGGAATTATAAAGCAATAATGATAACTGCAACCGGGGGGGGGGGAATACCTACTACACAATGCATGTAAGTCAGCATATATATGAAGTGGCATGGGTAAAGGGGCACGGCAAGGGGGCATGGCCAGCACAGACAGAAGCTGGGGCACGACAAAATACAGCACCAACAACAGTCCCATGGGGGCATCCTGTCATGACAACAATTGAGCTAAGGGAAAGCAGCGACAGGTGGGAAGGCCACTATGTCAAACATACATCCAGGCACTCGTCAGTCAAAATGTATCCTACATCAACTAGGTCCCTATCAGTAATCCAAAATCCAAAACAACAACTGCAATGTAACTGCAACAACAGTTGACAATAACACCTCTGATCTCTGTGCAGCTATAGTAGCAAATGGCAGGAACCTCCCCATGGAACATACATACCTAAATTAGGGGGTGAGGAGGACATCTGCAACTAGTTCTAGAAATAAGACAAAGGCACCAGTACACTCAAATGCCAATGCCCATAGTAGACACATACATCAGCCAAAGTAAACAGCAATAGGAGCCACACAGCACTAAGGACACACACATGCTGCATACGTCAGGGTCCCTCACGTGCCTGGCTAACAAGGCAACATCACTAATGTCATACTGCTCAGACAACAACATTGAGAAGGGGACACATGCAACTGGTCACTGAAACACACCTACATAGTCTGCGAACCAAATAGGACATTGATACGATAAACAGGGCAATCCAATTAAACACACATTACCCAACATCATATAGAAACATCAACAATGTTTACATCCATATCACATCCTAACATTGCCATGCATAGGATATGCCACATAACAATAACATTTAAGTCAATGTGAATACAAAGTTTTTGGGGCAGGTCCTGAGAGGCAAGTGTGCTGCCAGGGCAATCACAACACCCACAGCCAGTGAAAGTGTAGTGTGGTAAGTTTTACGTATCCTTTGCACATTAGCTTCAGGCTTTAGGCCTTTGTGCACTTTGCCCTGAATGTATTTATTCATTTGCTGTCAGCGTAGAGCCTCTGTGCACTTTGCACTAAATGCTTCTTAATAGGGCTTTATACTGTTATTTTTCAAATAGCCATTTCTACGGTGTTGTTTCTTATACATTTCACACTGTTTTGCCTACTTCAGCACTGGAGCTCTCCATGACATATTCACTCTGTGCTTCAGTCAAGGATACAGTCTGGTACATTGTCGATAGACATGGTAGGAATTTTGATTTGGCATTCCTGCGTAGGGACATTTTGTGATCACGATGACATGTTATTTATAAAATCACTTCCTTGTCCCAATACACGCAAGAGGGAGTTTCCAAACAGAGAACCACAACTAGACGCTGCCTGCCTTGTTGCAGATGCTGAACCAGATCACAGGCCTTTGCTCAGGTATGAGGGCTGATGTCTCCCCAGTGATTCGGAAAGGCAAGCTAGAAGCTTAACATGCTGTGCTCTAAATAGAACAAGCAGAGGGAGAGTACAAACTGTTAGGCACCATGATAGCTTTGTTCTAATGTTTTACTCTCCTGGTGACTATTTCAATTCTACCATGTCGTATTGTTTGGGTTATTGCGGCTCACGCCTTATTATCTAAAATTCAGTTGTTTTATGAAATCATCATATAAAACAAATACTGTCTTTGTCATTTGTATATGAGATCATACTGGAAATTAGAGAGTTGGTTTGGATCTGAGTGACCACGACTTCCCTGAGAAGTTCCAAAGATGTCATGCGCTTGGCTGCCTAATCATTTCTTTGCCGTGGGAGACATGAGGTACTGCTAGTTAGCCAGAGCACAAAAAAGAAATTAGGGTGACAGAGTTCTTTACAAGTGGGTCAGACTCAGTCCCCCACACCGTTAGCTATCCTGCTGCCTAGAAATCCAGTAGTCTCATTTAGGATAATGAGAGCCCACGCGACAAAATGTCTCTCCATACGAATAGATATACACAGAGGGTCGAGTAGGACAAAAAGATGGCTATTCCCTAATTGGTACAAAGCAACACTTAAGGCGATTAGGCATACAAGTCTGATAACTCTATATCATACATGTGACTCACAGGTGGGCCCTCGGCCTATAACAATGCCCATATGAAGGACAGCAGATACCAATACCAAACCAGAGCACAAAGTAAAGTCATCAAAAGGTTTGCATGTTACGGCAAAATTGTCCCTACACAGACACACTAATTGTACCCTGTTTCATTGCAGAGGAACATGGATCTCCTGCCGATATGCCTGTCCCTGATTTCCCTGATGACATGGATGACGAGCCCATAAACATTTCCCAGGAGACCATCCAAAAGGTCCTTGAAACCCTCCAGACCCCACCTTCAGTCACAAGGAGGAGCAGAGAACAAGCAGCCATCACAGAAGACCCACCCACCACCCCAATTGTAAGACCTGCCAGCTCCAACACAGCTGAGGACTCTGACGACACTGGCACCAGCTTTGAAAGAACTGTAGTTGGTGTACAGCCTGAGCTGGCCAAGGAGGTGCGGGTGGGGATGCAAAACATGGCAGCCAGCCTTGAGGGGGTGCGTTCGTGCATGATGTCATTTGCAGATCAGGCAGCTGCAATGCAAGCCCTAACATCTCTCTTGCAGGAACTTGCAAAAACACAGAAGGAAATCAGCCCAGCTGTCATCCAGTTGACACAACACCTACAACTGCAATCCAGTCAACGTGTGCACGAATGCAACATTGAACCCCTCAGGGCCGACCTGGCTGCCTACCATCGTGATGTGGCTGCTATTCTCAAAAACCAGCAGGCCCTCCTTGCAGCAGTACTGCCCTTAAGAACTTCACAGGGAGCAGCCCCCGGGATGTCTGACTCCACGTCTTCTAACACTGAGGTGTGTGTTGCCCCTTCACAACCAACAACAACAAGGACAAACCATGCAACACACACATCAGAAGAAGAAGACATGGAACAGATCACATTCTCACAGAAGAGTACCCGGAAGCACTAGTCCCTGCACCATGGCCTACTTTGACCAAGGTCTCACGTTTTGCCAAATGCCAGTCTCACTACAACTACACTCAATGACTGTTCTGCTATCCACTGTATGACTTGTCACCATTGCCAGTGAATGTCTCTCTCCTACCATTTGCCAAATCCTGTCCCTCTGCACTGTCTGTGACATCACCCCAGCATGTCAGGAGCATCATCCACACCCCTTCTGTAGGATCACCATGTAAGAATGCACCAGAACGGACTTAGCAAGCATGGACAATGGCCATTTTTCACTACAGCACCTATCAATAAATAGCACTTGCACACCTCATATGTCTCTGTGTTATTTGACACATCAACTGTGCAGTAGATAACTCTAAAGTGCCTGTGTGGCTACCATGTAGCTTGTCAATACAACTGTCCTGACATCATGTAGTCTGATACATATGTGCAGTGGCCAGGATTGCATCATGGCCTTACCATCCTGAGGAGATTAACTGATGAAGGGACAAACCACACACAATCATGCTGTGTTGGACAGAATAATGCTCCATCTACAGCAATTCAAGTCAACTAATGGTGGCTGATAAATGTAGGCACCATGCAATACTAAAACATGAAATTATGAAGCGAAATCTAAGCAAACAAAAAAAGAAAACACTGCATCAATCACCCTTTCTGAGTATACTTCCATGAAGGAAAGTCATGCTGAATTATTACACACATGTTCTAGGTCAGCAATGAAGGCAACAAGACAAGGGTGTTAACAACACCTCATATGCAAAGATCTCCCTGAACATCACACTGCAGTCCGACCTATTCAATTACCCACAATAACAAGTCTGGAAGCACACTTTGTGATGTAGAATACCTACTCATCAACACAAATCCTTGCTGATCGATGTAAACTACCAATGGTGGGTCTCCCAAATGGTGGATACTTACCAAGTTAGCACACGGGTAGCTGGCATGTTAAACCTCCATTTTCTGTGGTGGGTACCATAGGACACTAATGTCATAGAAAAACATTCACCTACACTGATGTCAAGGCCATGATAAAGTAGCACTTAATGCATCATGCTAAGGGTTAACTATATGTTTATTCCTATTTATTCACACAAGAGGCAACTAAGGCAAAAGTCATACCTACACTAATCTAACCTGACTACTACTAACCCACAACTGTCCCTAACTAACCTAAGCTAAACTTACTCTACACATATAACGAAACGATCTAAACATCAACCCCCCACCCACCATTATGAGACAGGACACATGCAGGACTACACATTCTAACCTACACACATACTATACTATCCTAAACAATCATATATTTTTTTGGTGATTTTATATATATATATATATATATATATATATATATATATATATATATATATATATATATATATATATATATATATATATATATATTTTTTTTTTTTTTTAACAAAAATGAATCCCAACATTGACCCCCACCCACCCAAAAAAGAAAATTAGAAAGAATAAGGACCCCCCACCCTCCTCCCTAACACTAACTAAGCTAACAACCTACACTAACCTAACACTAATCCCCAAAACCCAACTATCAGTACAAAATAGGAAAGAGGAGAGAGGAGAGGGGTAAAAGTAAAACATGGCAAAAGTCCTAGAGGTTGGCCCTCCGTAGGGTCCACCTGATGGAGCGAACCCTTTTCTTTATATATGCCACATCCTGGCTTAGCTTGTCCACCTTGGAAAAAACTTTGTCCACTTTACGGCTTAATGCCAGGAATGCGGCTGGGTCTACAGGGGGGGCTGCTGCAGTCTGTGTGCTGGCCGAGGTGGACGGTGTGGCAGTAGTTGGATGCCCACTGGACTGTCCGGGGTGTTGAAAATGGCTGGGTCCAGGTCTTGCTGACGGGGCAGGGTCAACTGTCCCCGCCATTGCTGGGGCCACTTGGGGAGACCTGGTGGATGTGGTGGTGGTGGCTGTTGAGGGCAATGTAGGGCCACCCTGTGGTGAGGCCCACCATGCCCCGGAGGCCCGATCTGCTTGGTATTTGCGGGCCATCCTCCTGTACCCCGACTGCACCTGCAGGATGTGCCGGTATCGCATGGCACGCCTTTCAAAGTGGTGTCTCTCTGCGGCACTCATGTTTGCAGCTGTGAAGAGAAATTGCAACTATTTACCATAGGAAATGCATTGGGTGGAATTGCACAATGGGTCATTTGCACATTACTTGAACTGTATTTGTTACAGCAATTGTCACAACATAGTTCATTGAAAGTCTCAGAGGAAGTACATGTGAAGCCTGCATACAAAAGGCCATCTCACACCTAGCATATCCATGTCTCTACATGATGGGTGACATCAGCCTAAACTTCTCATCCAAATAATGGCTAATGCAGCTGACATTATGGCTGAACCTATTCCGCAAACTGACTTCACTACATATGTCACTCTATGTGATAACTATCACAACCCTCACTCAATGCCATTTGTAAATTGTTGTTTGCAAATATTGAACCCATGTGCCCTAACCGAATGTGTACACTAGGTTCAAAACAAAGTTGCAAAAGGTCACAAGTATGTGTAACATACTGATTGCTACAGTCCTAGGTACCCTATTTCCAATCACATGGCAGTCTTTGAGGGTGGGGTGGGAAGAACAACCAACAATCCCAGATTCAATGCACACCCAGGAGTGTATAGTAAGCTCAACAAGTATTTGCCTCCACACACAACACCAATGAAGGGATAGCAACACTTTGGAGTCAGCCAAACATTGTCCTATCCAAGGTCCACACATGTCGAAATGCACTGACTCAGGCCAACATCACATACTACCAGTGAGGCATATTTTACCACACACACACAGGAGCAAGAACACCCTTGATCATGAGTCGAATGAACACCTAGGCCATTGCACTCTAGTCCCACACACTTCTAGTTCAACTTGTGGAAGTACATGGCCCCGGAAGATCCAACCTACAGTGCACTCAGTCCATCCTCAACTCGGAAGCTGCATATTTAATACAAGCCTTTTGCAGAAGCTATCTGGGAGAATGTCAGTCTGATATGCAGACTCAGTCCAAGCCAAGTCCCAGAGCAACTCTTACATTAACCAGTGTATTCCACATGACTCATCCCACTCCCCATAGCGGGCCGACTGGAATGACCTACAGCCCCTAAATCTGAGAGATGGCTAAGCATTGGTCTACAGACACTGAAGTGATATTTGAAATCCCACTAATGCAACAATACCAATGAACGGGCAGCGCATCAAACCTTAAATTCTGTTGAACACACAGTAGTCCATCATGCATCACTAGCAAACAATAAAAATAGCACTCAGGCCACACTCACTGTAGGTGTCGGGGTCCTCAAAATGAGCCACCTCTCCCACGGTATACGGTGCAGGTCCACCTGTAAAGCATGGAAGGAAGAATATACTCAGACTCCGTGCACTGACAAACAATTGCAGTTACAATGGCACTGTGTGAATATGACATGCGTAATGATACACTTTCACACATGCTCATACTGCATGGAAGAATTCTTAATCAACATTTACATTGGATGAGTCTCTTGCTACAATTACACACCCTACTACACACATGCAGTGGCCAGGACAGTCATGTGGTGTCAAAGATACACCTCCATTAGTATGCCCCAACAATATCGGGTTGCATTCATCTCTTCATGTGCATCCCAGAGAGACATCCAAAAGCTGTTTACTTGAGGACTGCATGACCCCTCAAACTCAAACAGGCTAGGTGGTCATTTTCAACACACACCAACCAGACACACATGTGACATATGTGTGGACAACATAGCTAACTCCATGTGACGTGAAGGCACCACTCATTTATAGCATCATATTGGGTTTACAAATTTCTGTCTAGCTATGGCGTCTACATATGTAGGTATGATGTTTCAACATCACTTTCTCACTGGCAATTATGACCTGTAGAGTTCAAATCGAGGCATTAACGTGTTGCTTGTCTGACACAAAGGCAACACTACATTACATACAGCTACAGGCATCCGGTATGTGTTGTAAACAGGAGCCATCTGACTGCTAGCATTGGTCTTCCTACACATTGTGCAACAAATACACAATAGGTTTCCCTAGCATTACACACAGTCAGCTACTTATCTAGCAGATTCGGTAACATTCATTACATGTCCCCACACAGCTTTCAATTATTCACATGTAATTGATTTGTACTCACCAACATGGCCACCAATCCTGATTCCCAGGTGGTCCAGCAGATCCTGCTCCCTGGATATCAGATCAGCCCAGCGGTGCTTGAGTTGATGCTCATTCCTCATGCTACCGTACACTCGGACCAAGTGATGGCACACCTTCCCCCACCGGACTTTACATGCCTCTGTGTGATACCCCTGTATCACACGCCCCCCAGCCTCCAGCATGAGTGGGAGGAAATGGCAAACAAGCCAAATGAATCCCCCCAATTCCTCCTCACCCATCCTGGCAAGCCGTGGCCTACCTGACATCTTTACTATTAGAAAGGGTAAAGAAGTAGAAAAAAAAGTAAAAGGGGGAAATGGGGAAAGGTAGAGTAGTGAATGAAAAAGGAAACTTAAGAAAAATAGCCCAACTAACCCCAAATTTAAACTACCCACAACAGACTCCCACAGACAAAAAAAAGAAACACTGGATTTGACAAAAGTATACAAAACAGACTAAGACAATATTAGACAACAAGACTATGATCACAAAAGCACAATATACAAGGTACACAGGACACAAAAGCAGTAAAACACAGGACAACACTTTTCACACAGCCACACAGTCTAGAAGAATCTGAGACTGCAAAGTGAAAGTAAATTTACAGTACAGATTATGTAAACAGGATATCCTATTACATCACTTCCTGCATAAAATGGCCGCCGTTTTTATTTTTCCGTTATGCGTCATATTTTCACGCATACAGATTGTGCGTCATATTTTTTGAGGCATAACAGTGCACATAATGCAGAGTCAAAACTAATTTCTTCATTGTTCCCTTACATTTGTGTGAGGCTGACTTTACAGTTCTACAGTAGAAATGTAATTTGCTGGCAAATATGAGAACCAAATATGAAAATTATTTTTGACTCTGCATTCTGTGCACTCCTGTACATCAAAAAAATATGACGCCCATGCTGTATGCGTGGAAGTATGACGCATCATAGAAAATATGATGGACATGTAATGCAGTATATTAATCTATTATTTTTAATAGGATTTTTTTGACTCCGCATTCTGTGCACTCCTGTACGTCAAATAATATGACGCCCATGCTGTATGCGTGGAAATATGACGCATCATAGAAAATATGATGGACATGTAATGCAGCATATTAATCTATTATTTTTAATAGGATTTTTTTTGACTCCGCATTCTGTGCACTCCTGTACGTGAAAAAAATATGACGCCCATGCTGTATGCGTGGAAATATGACGCATCATAGAAAATATGATGGACATGTAATGCAGTATATTAATCTATTATTTTTAATAGGATTTTTTTTTACTCTGCATTCTGTGCACTCCTGTACGTCAAAAAATTATGACGCCCATGCTGTATGCGTGGAAATATGACGCATCATAGAAAATATGATGGACATGTAATGCAGTATATTAATCTATTATTTTTAATAGGATTTCTTTTGACTCTGCATTCTGTGCACTCCTGTGCGTCAAAAAAATATGACGCCCATGCTGTATGCGTGGAAATATGACGCATCATAGAAAATATGATGGACATGTAATGCAGTATATTAATCTATTATTTTTAATAGGATTTTTTTTGACTCTGCATTCTGTGCACTCCTGTACGTCAAAAAAATATGACGCCCATGCTGTATGCGTGGAACTATGACGCATCATAGAAAATAGGATGGACATGTAATGCAGTATATTAATCTATTATTTTTAATAGGATTTTTTTTTACTCTGCATTCTGTGCACTCCTGTACGTCAAAAAAATATTACGCCCATGCTGTATGTGTGGAAATATGACGCATTTTGACAAAAATTTCTTCATTTTTTCAAGTTGTGAAAGGAACTTTGTCATGAGCAAATGGTGCAATGTGATACACATTTGTGGTTAGCTATGACACATGTCCCTTATTGGATGTATAGAAGGCATTCACACTGTAATATTAATGATTGCTCAAAATGGTTATTAACCATTTTTGTACACATATTTTGGGTAATTGCTGATGGCTATTTTGAAATGATGAATGGGATACCAGGATGTATTCCTTCTCAAAAATGTGCCCACATTTATCACGGTAATGCATTTATCTATAGTCCAAACAGGTAGTGCAATTGTCACTTACACTTTTTATGGGGCTAACCATG
The DNA here is from genome assembly GCF_031143425.1 of Pleurodeles waltl. Taxonomy (NCBI): domain Eukaryota; kingdom Metazoa; phylum Chordata; class Amphibia; order Caudata; family Salamandridae; genus Pleurodeles; species Pleurodeles waltl. The sequence continues at coordinate 1,227,738,887 of NC_090440.1, read as the reverse complement.
TCCTAATAATGATTTGGTGTATCTTATATGTGTTTCACTTTTGACATGTAGGCCACACATGCACCTTATGAATGTGTTTACTTCACATGTACATAATTATTGTATATTTGGGGGGCGGTAGAGGTGGACTTAGGCCCCCAGCACCCGAGGGTTTGCCCTTCCAGATTAGCTAATTTATCCATGGCTTTCATTTATTCTGTTATGCTAAACCTGCAGCAGCAGGCTCATGGAAGGCCATAGGGTATGAATCACTGTTAGCCATTCAATAATCCCATTAGCCCATTTGACGTTTGCCCTATTGATTATTAGGAGCAATCTGACATACCATTTGCACCAAAAAAGTTTGCGAAATCTCGGCGTGCCTCATGTGCTGATGACAAATAGGTTGTTAATGTATGTGGCCCTTTATGCATTACCTGGTTTAGTGGCATGTTACATTCTTCCTGCTAGGTTCAAACTGGGACACTACTGTGATCGGCTGCTTGCAAATAATTGGTTGATTGGATGACATATGTTTATATGTGTGGGCGAATGTAGATCCACTATGAACTGTCTGGGTGTATGTTGTCACTGTAACTTCAAGGTCTCCTCATGAGTTAGTGGCAGCTAATCTTGGTCCAATTGGGCATTGTTTGTAGCAAAAATAGAGAGAAGCCATTGAGGACATGGTCACGTACACATGGATGGTCCCACCCTGTCACTGAACACGTGTAATGAGCTACATTTTTGTGCTGAGTGAGAGAATGTCTCAGGTGTCTGGATCCGGCATGTGTCATTGCCACATTTGTACTCCTGTTGGCCTCTGTGGATGGTAATGTATCATGAAACATCCTAGCCTCTGTGCAGACATTTGTGGTGTATATTTTTTGTGTGATGAGTGTTATGTCATTATTGCTCAATGAGACGACATTCTTCTTCAGCAAATTCAAACTAAAAGTGGGCAGAAATGAATAGGCCAAAGCATGATGTGGTGTTTGTTATCTGTGTTTATTTACAATTGTGCAATAAGTATTGATATAAGAAATTATGAAAATAAATTATTTACAAGCTGTTGGCGCCTACGCACTCCAGCTGCCGTGTTTGGTTGTTCCCCCTCCTGTTGCAGGCCAGCATCCTCCTCTTCGTCGTCTTCAGGCATGTCTGGGTCTGGTTCAAGGAGGGGAATGTTCCTTTTTACACATATATTGTGCAATATGGCACAAGTGAGTATGATCCTACAGACCATCTCTGGGGAATATAGTAGGCTACCGCCAGTGATGTCAAGGCAGCGGAACCTTGACTTTAGGATCCCAAAGGTCCGCTCAACAATGCTGCGTGTCCTCTTATGGGCGTCGTTGTATGCCCGCTCTGCAGCAGTAGTCGGGTTCCCAAATGGTGTCATTAGCCAAGGCTGGATGCCATACCCCTGATCAGCTGAAAGAGAAACACAGAATGGGATCAATTAGATGTAAGAGGCACTCTTGTACAGACCTTTGATGGCAGTAGTTGTCTTCTGTTGTCTGTGACTCTTTTGTGTACTAATGTGACAACCTATACTTGTAGGAGAAAACTTTTGCATTGAGTTTTTCCCTTGGCTGAGCAAGTGTTTGTTAGCTAACCGTTTGGCAGCAGTGTGTATTTGGATTTTCTGTACTGTGTGCCCTCCCTAGCATTGTGACTTGTGATACACGTGTCCGTGTGTCTTCACTGGGGGTGAGATGATAGTTCCATGCAGAGTTAAAACATGAAAGTGTAGTTAACACGTTCATATGAAAGTACCCTGGACATCCCATACCTGAAGACTTATGCAATGTATTAATGTACAGGTTATTGTGACACTTACAATTTGCAAGGTGACATTTAGACAACCACACTCATTAATGTCTTCACATTAAGCTGTAGAGTAAATTCCAGTGTGTGACAGGTTAAATGGTGACTTCAGAAACATGGCTAGTGATGTGAGGATCTCAGTGTGTTCCTGGCTTGGTGTTGCTATTGTGGTGTATGTGTTGTTTGTCCTAGAGGGTTGCTGTGCAGTGTGTGTATTAGTTGGATTTTTGTACTTACCAACAAGTAGTCCATTGCCATACCGTCCATCCTGGAAGTGTTGGTTGATGGTGCTGTGACGGAAGATGAATGCGTCATGTACACTCCCAGGATATTTAGCCACAATGTTGCTAATCAATCCTTGGTGATCGACTATGGCCTGCACGTTGATTGAATGTGTGTGCTTCCTGTTGCGGTAGAGGTGTTCTGTTGCAGCAGGTGGCACAAGGCATACGTGTGTGCAGTCGATTGCACCAAGGACGTGTGGGAAGCCACTAATGGCGTAGAACTCCTGTTTTGTTTCCTGCTGCTTCTGCAGTGTGTTAGGGAAGCAGATGTGGAGGGGTGTCAGGCGAATGATGGCATCCAGTACTTTTGGCAGGAATGCGGAGAATGATGGTTGTGATATTCCACCAACCAGGGCGCCAGTTGTCTGAAACGAGCCACTTGCCAGCAGGTGAAGTACGGCAAGCAGCTTTGTTTCTGTTGGTATGGTGTGGGGTGTCACCAAAGTGGGGGCCAACTGCTGTTCAATATTTCTCAGCAGCTGCTGAATGGCCTGCCAGTTCAACCGGTACCTCTGTATGATGTCGTGTTCCCTGAGGCCATGCAGGGTTGTTCTTGGGCGGAATATCCTCTCCTGCCTTCTGCACTGCCTTTGGGGCCCCTGCTGTTGTTGTTGTAGCTGCTGTTGTTGCTGCAGGGCTCTGCGTCTACGTGCACGCTGAAGAAAAATCACCTCCATGTCTCCCTGTTGCTGCTCTGCTGCTCTGCTGCTCTGCTGTTTGTTCTGTGTGTTCTGATTAAATACAGGTGTGTTTGCCCCATTTTAACGCCTGCCCTGACCCAGGCGTTAAATTTTGACGCACATCGGGCTTTGCGTCATTTTTTTGCTCCTCCTCCCGGCGAGAGTCATTTTTACCCGGAAGCATAAATACGGCGCATGGCTGTGTGCGTCGTTTTTTGGACAGGAACGCCTACCCTGCATATCATTAACGCAGGGCGGGTTGCCGCATCCAGAAAATGACGCACATTGCGGATTTTTGTCGTCCGTGGGCTCAGACGTCAGGGTTTAAATTTGGGGAAACGTTTGCGCTGATTGTGCGTCAAAATTTTTGACGCATATTCGGCGCAAACGGAGTATAAATATACCCCTATGTTTCCAGAATGTTTGTTATGTGTCACTGGGACCCTGCTAGCCAGGACCCCAGTGCTCATAAGTTTGTGGCCTATATGTATGTGTTCCCTGTGTGATGCCTAACTGTCTCACTGAGGCTCTGTAAACCAGAACCTCAGTGGTTATGCTCTCTCATTTCTTTCCAAATTGTCACTAACAGGCTAGTGACCAATTTCACCAATTTACATTGGCATACTGGAACACCCTTATAATTCCCTAGTATATGGTACTGAGGTACCCAGGGTATTGAGGTTCCAGGAGATCCCTATGGGCTGCAGCATTTCTTTTGCCACCCATAGGGAGCTCTGACAATTCTTACACAGGCCTGCCATTGCAGCCTGAGTCAAATAACGTCCACGTTATTTCACAGCCATTTACCACTGCACTTAAGTAACTTATAAGTCACCTATATGTCTAACCTTTACCTGGTAAAGGTTGGGTGCTAAGTTACTTAGTGTGTGGGCAACCTAGCACTAGCCAAGGTGCTCCCACATTGTTCAGGGCAAATTCCCCAGGCTTTGTGAGTGCGGGGACACCATTACACGCGTACACTATACATATGTCACAACATATGTATAGCGTCACAATGGTAACTCTGAACATGGCCATGTAACATGTCTAAGATCATGGAATTGTCACCCCAATGCCATTCTGGCATTGGGGAGACAATTCCATGATCCCCTGAGTCTCTAGCACAGACCCGGGTACTGCCAAACTACCTTTCCCGGGGTTTCACTGCAGCTGCTGCTGCTGCCAACCCCTCAGACAGGTTTCTGCCCTCCTGGGGTCCAGCCAGGCTTGGCCCAGGAAGGCAGAACAAAGGACTTCCTCAGAGAGAGGGTGTTACACCCTCTCCCTTTGGAAAAAGGTGTCAGGGCTGGGGAGGAGTAGCCTCCCCCAGCCTCTTGAAATGCTTTCATGGGCACAGATGGTGCCCATTTCTGCATAAGCCAGTCTACACCAGTTCAGGGATCCCCCAGCCCTGCTCTGGCGCGAAACTGGACAAAGGAAAGGGGAGTGACCACTCCCCTGCACCTCCCCTGGGAGATGCCCAGAGCTCCTCCAGTGTGCTCCAGACCTCTGCCATCTTGGAAACAGAGGTGCTGCTGGCACACTGGACTGCTCTGAGTGGCCAGTGCCAACAGGTGACGTCAGAGAATCCTTCTGATAGGCTCTTACCTGTGTTGCTAGCCTATCCTCCTTCCTAAGTAGGCAAACCTCCTTTTCTGGCTATTTAGAGTCTCTGCTTTGGGGAATTCTTTAGATAACGAATGCAAGAGCTCATCAGAGTTCCTCTTCATCTCTCTCTTCACCTTCTGCCAAGGAATCGACCGCTGACTGCTCTGGAAGCCTGCAAAACTGCAACAAAGTAGCAAAGATGACTACTGCGACCTTGTAACGCTGATCCGGCTGCCTTCTCGACTGTTTTCCTGGTGGTGCATGCTGTGGGGGTAGTCTGCCTCCTCTCTGCACTAGAAGCTCCGAAGAAATCTCCCGTGGGTCGACGGAATCTTCCCCCTGCAACTGCAGGCACCAAAAGACTGCATGGCCGGTCGTCTGGGTCCCCTCTCAGCACGACGAGCGTGGTCCCTGGAACGCAGCAACTCTGTCCAAGTGACTCCCACAGTCCAGTGACTCTTCAGTCCAAGTTTGGTGGAGGTAAGTCCTTGCCTCCCCACGCTAGACTGCATTGCTGGGTACCGCGTGATTTGCAGCTGCTCCGGCTCCTGTGCACTCTTCCAGGATTTCCTTTGTGCACAGCCAAGCCTGGGTCCCCGACACTCTAACCTACAGTGCACGACCTCCTGAGTTGTCCTCCGGCATCGTGGGACCTTCTTTTGTGACTTCGGGTGAGCTCCGGTTCTCTCTTCTTTGTAGTGCCTGTTCTGGCACTTCTGCGGGTGCTGCTTGCTTCTGAGTGGGCTCTTTGTCTTGCTGGACGCCCCCTCTGTCTCCTCACGCAATTGGCGACATCCTGGTCCCTCCTGGGCCACAGCAGCATCCAAAAACCCTAACCGCGACCCTAGCAGCTAGCAAGGCTTGTTTGTGGAAGTTCCTAGTCCTCTTCGTTCTTTCAGAATCCACAGCTTCTACCATCCGGTGGCAGCTTCTTTGCACCCACAGCTGGCATTTCCTGGGCATCTTCCCACTCCGACTTGATCGTGACTTTTGGACTTGGTCCCCTTGTTCCACAGGTACTCTCGTCCGGAAATCCATCGTTGTTGCATTGCTGGTGTTGGTCTTCCTTGCAAAATTCCCCTATCACGACTTCTGTGCTCTCTGGGGAACTTAGGTGCACTTTGCACCCACTTTTCAGGGTCTTGGGGTGGGCTATTTTTCTAACCCTCACTGTTTTCTTACAGTCCCAGCGACCCTCTACAAGCTCACAAAGGTTTGGGGTGCATTCGTGATTCGCATTCTACTTCTAGAGGATATGGTTTGTGTTGCCCCTATACCTATGTGCTCTCATTGCAATCTATTGTGACTGTACATTGCTTGCATTGCTTTCTATTGCTATTACTGCATAATTTTGGTATTGTGTACATATATCTTGTGTATATTTGCTAGCCTCATACTGAGGGTACTCACTGAGATGCTTTTGGCATATTGTCATAAAAATAAAGTACCTTTATTTTTAGTATATCTGTGTATTGTGTTTTCCTATGATATTGTGCATATGACACCAGTGGTATAGTAGGAGCTTTACACGCCTCCTAGTTCAGCCTAAGCTGCTCTGCTAAGCTACCCTTTTCTATCAGCCTAAGCTGCTAGACACCTCTTCTACACTAATAAGGGATAACTGGACCTGGTGCAGAGTGTAAGTACCCCTTGGTACCAATACAAACCAGGCCAGCCTCCTACACCAGTGGCTGAGATTAATTCAAGCATTCCATCGCTTTTTGTATTTTTTTCATGGATAGGCATTTCCTGTTGTACATGGTATAATTCTTCTCAGTGCCCATCAACATTCTGAAATAGTATGCAACTGAATAGAGTTCATTGGTTTCTGGATCTCTTTGTGACAGTACCGTCCCTATGGTCAAGGAGTAGTCATCCATCCCTACCACAACGGGAAGAAGGCATTGGCATTAATATGTCATAAGAGAGGGGCAGATCTAAAGGTCACCTTAGTTGATTGTTTCTATTCTTCTCAGCTTTAAAATTACACACCCTTTTTGTCATTTGTACAGGGGGCAAGATGATAGTTGAAAAACTCTACATGAACTGTCAATAGAAGGTGGAAAATTAATGAATCTCTGAACTTTCTTCACATTTTGTATATAGGACCATACTATAACTGTTTTAACTTTGATAGGATTCATACCAATACCCTGCTCAGATATTTTATAACCTGACAATGTGATGGTAGGTTCCTTAAAAAGGCCCTATTCCAGTTTCGCATTCAGAGAAAATGAGAAAGATAAGTCCCTCCAATCCACATAGCTTTAATCGGTGTACCTGTACTGTAAAAGTCTGTAGGTGGTCGGGTGTGACTGCAGCTGCAGCTTACATGCTTGATTTTGTAAGATATACCTTTATATAGATCAAAGTCTCAATTGAATAGACAACAATGTACACTTAAGACAATTACAGAAAATGTACACTGCGCAATCATAGAATAATATGCAAAGCAAAACCATAAAAAGGTTACCCATACAAATTAATCCAAATTAATCCACATTAGTCAGTAAAGTTAATAATTAAAAAAGAAAAGAAAAAAGTGGGCAAGGGCTATATTATAGACTAAAATATCAACACATTATTAATACATACCCGAAAATGCATTATTTAAAAGTTAAAGGTGAAAAAAATAAAATGAAGAACTGAATATTGTGTAGAAAAGAATTATCTAGAATTTTCCAAAATTGTTGGCATAAGGGTGATGTTTTATAACATGGATATAGAAATATCAAAACACTTCTTAGAAAATATAATCCATGACTCCAATTATGTACTTAAAGTAAGTTTGTATTTTTTCCATTTTGAAGAAATAGACTTAGTAGGAAGTGGACTGAGAAAATTATAAAGTTTTGTTAGAGCAGGTAAAAGCAGTGAAGCAAGAATAAAACATTACATATAAACAATGTAAATGACATATCTTCCAAAACTGGCAACATTTTAATAATAACTTCCCAAATCTTTTTTTCCAAAATGCATATACAACTGATCAATAAAACAACATTTGACATAGAGAACCATTATGGATTTTCAGTGCCAACATATGCATGACTAAAAAACATTCAAATAGAAACCAAATATTAGATTGAGCTAGAGCAACTTGAAGTTGTAACCTAATCAATTTTTTTGCTTGTTGCTCAACCTAGAGATTAAGGGATACATCTTTATTCCAAGTAGAAAACAATACTAAGGCCCTCATTACAACCCTGGCGGTAAATCCCGCTTTCCGCCGTGCAGAAGACCACCAACATACCGTTGCAGCAACGGACCTCTGCTACAGGTATTACGACTCACAGCTCGGAATCTGCCAAAATACAGACACCCACACAAGTCCGCCACACCAAAGGTCAGTGATAAACTGGCAATACCAAAACCTACACCATTACGCGAACAGGAATACGCCCACACTATCACAACACTATCACGACCCGCGGTATTCCATTGGCAGTACACACCGCCGTGCTCAAAATACACTCACATTTACAAAACACAATCACATTGGACAATTCAAAATACACACACCTGATACACATGCACACACCACACCCACACACCCAATCCAATATAAAACACACACCCACATTACCCACAAACCCTTACAACCAAAATTCAGAAAGTAGGCCAGAGAGAGAGAGACTACCTAACACAACACCAGCATCCCCAGACACACAACACCATCACTCATATAACATCCAGGCACCTCAAAGAACAAACACCAACACATCCCCTCACACATCACAACAGACACCACCTCACACATCATCCACACCACATCATGGCACCTCAAAGACACCCCAGGTTCTCTGAGGAGGAGCTCAGGGTCATGGTGGAGGAAATCGTCCGGGTAGAGCCACAGCCATTCGGATCACAGGTGCAGCAGACATCCATTGCAAGGAGGATGGAGCTATGGCACAGAATTGTTGACAGGGTTAAGGCAGTGGGACAGCATGCAAGAACACGGGATGACATCAGGAAGAGGTGGAACGACCTACGGGGGAAGGTACGTTCCGTGGTATCCATACACCAGATTGCTGTACAGAGGACTGGCAGGTGACACTCACCTCCTCCCCCACAACTAACAACATGGGAGGCGATCATGCATCCTGAGGGCCTTGCAGGAGTAGCAGGAGGATTGGACTCTGGTAAGGCAAATCTTTACTACTTTATCCCCCCACCCCACCTGCATGCCATCACATACTCCCACCCTCACCCTCACACCCATCACCCCAACAACCCACAGATACCCCACTAACACAACCCACACATACCAAAATCAAGCCCTGCATGTAACACCAATGCATGGACACCCATCACCAAAGCATGTCCAGTAGAGAGACTCACTTATGCCCCAAAATCACCAATCACACAAAGGCCACAGCAATAATGCAAGCACAGGAGTAGAGGGTCAATCCCCCATTGCACAAGATGGCACACACAGATACAATAACTATGCATTTACACCCCAGCTGGACCCCTACCCAACGTCACCGGACAGGAGGTGCCAGACATATTTAGTCCCCCCACAGAAGAGGCCCACAGTGACAACAGTTGCTCTGCACGCCTGGATCAAGATGACCAGCCCGGCCCATCAGGGACCTCGGGACAGTCGGTTCCCCTGACACAGTCACAAACCACCACTGAACCTCCCCCCTCAGGAAACACCACCACAGCACCCACCCAGCAGGCCCATCCCTCTGTCCCCAGGACACGTCAATCAGCAGTGTGTCTACCACTACATGGAACCCAGGCAACCCCACTAACACAGAACGATCAGGGACCTTGGGGCAGTGGGCACACGGTTAAGGGGACAGAGGCACAGGATAACAGGGAAGTTGGGAGGACTGCTGTGCAACAGGGGGAGGACAGGCCCAGGGAACCCACTCTCCACGATGCACTCTCCAACATCATGGGAGCTTACCACCATTCCCATGAGACCATGGGCACGGTACTGGCCAAGTTTCAGGAGACCCAGCGGCTGCAGGAGGAACACTACCTGGGGATCAGGGAGGACTTGAAGTCCATCAACACCACCCTGGTCACCATTGCAGGGGTGCTGGCAGACCTTCTCATGACCAGGAGGGACACAGTGGCACACCAACGGGCCCCCGACAGTAGTCTGGACCCCTCCACCTCCTCCAGCACTAGTGGACAGGAGGCACTGCCACAGGAACAACAGGCCACCACCACCCCACCCCCTTCAGATGGAGAACCACCCCGCAAACGGTCCCTGAGATCCAGGAACAATACAGAGAACTTTGCCAAGACCCCCACCAGGAAATAAGACCCCCCTGAATGTCACCCTTCTGTCCCACTTTGTCACCCTGTCCACCTTAAACTGCCATTGCTCCACTTCCTATGCCCCATTGGACAATGCACCTGAGAAACAAATAGACTGGAGTCTGCCATGGCCATTCCTCCACCATCACCCCAGCCAATTTCACACACCCCGCCACTTATGTGCACAGAAATAAACACACTTCAATCACAAAACAATCTAGAGTCTGTCTGTGCTTTCACAAATTTGTAATTGCAAAACCTCTGGAATATAGCAATGTCAATGTACTTGTTCACATACCAATATAACACAGCTGGAGGGCACAAAGTGGAACCCAGATCTGTGAAATGGAAAGGCAAAGTAACAAGTCAGGGTCCATACACTGAGTGAAAATGACAGACTTATGCTAGCTCCAACAATAGTATGAGATGTGGGAAGCAGTTACATCTTCCTACCTGTGTCTCACTGGAAGTATTGCATGATTATGTTGTTTTGGTTGTCGACATCTTCTTCTTCTGCCTCCTCTTCTTCACTGTCCACAGGCTCCAGAGCTGCCACAAGACCACCATCTGGCCTACCCTCCTGCAGAAAAGGCACTTGGTGTCGCAAAACCAGGTTGTGCAGCATACAGCAGGCCACGATTACCTGGTACACTTCGGTGAATAGTATAGGGAGCCACCTGTCAGATGGAGGCACCGGAATCTGGCCTTCAGGAGGCTGAAGCTGCGTTCTATAATCCTCCTAGTTCGCCGATGTGCCTCATTGTAGCGTTCCTCTGCCCTTGTCCTGGGATTCCTCACTGGGATCAGTAGCCATGACAGGTTGGGGTAACCAGAGTCACCTGCAAATGTCGAGGGTCAACTGTTAGACACACACTAATCCTTAGGGACAACCCCATACCCAGACACCTATGTCAACTGTGTTCGGACCTTGGCCTCACCTATTAGCCACACACGGTGCCTCAGGAGTTGCCCCATCACATAGGGGATGCTGCTATTCCCCAAAATGTAAGCGTTATGCACTGAGCCAGGATACTTGGCATTCACATGGGAGATGTACTGGTCTGCCAAACACACCATCTGCACGTTCATCGAATGGTAGCTTTTCCGGTTTCTGTACACCTGTTCATTCCTGCGGGGGTGACAAATGCCCCATGTGTACCATCAATGGCCAATGATGTTGGGGATATGTCTCAGGGCATAGAAGTCACCTTTCACTGTGGGCAAATCCTCCACTTGAGGGAAAACGATGCGCATGTGTTTCAGCAGGGCAGATAACACTCTGGATAACACGTTAGAGAACATTGGCTGGGACATCCCTGATGCCATGGCCACTGTTGTTTGAAAAGACCCACTTGCCAGGAAATGGAGTACAGACAGAACCTGCACTAGAGCGGGGATTCCTGTGGGATGGCGGATAGCTGAAATCAAGTCTGGCTCCAACTGGGCACACAGTTCCAGGATTGTTGCAAGTTAAGTCTGTATGTGATTATGATGTGTCTCTCTTCCATTGTTGACAGGTCCACCAGGGGTCTGTACACCGGTGGATGCCGCCATCTCATCACCTGCCCCAGCAGACGTCCTCTATGGAGGACAACAGCGAGCAGAGGGTCATCCAGCACTGAGGTATCACAATGTGTTATTTGCTGAAATGTTGGTAAATCGCAATGTGCCAGTATCTGTCTGTATTCCCGGCCTAGATAGTTGTGATGCAGTTTTTATCCATCCCATGTGACCCCCTGAAATGGCGGCTGCCTGACCTGTAAGGTGGGACAAGGGGAAATGAGGTATCTGCACTGGCGTTGTACACCGTCGCGGTGGGTGGTCGAAGACCGCAGCACAATTCAGCATTGGTTAACATTGGGCCCTATGGGTCCCAGGAGCCAATGACGATGTACGCCCGTGGTGACGGTACGTACCGCCGCGGACGTGACCACCATTTTCTTACTGTTCACTCACTTGATACCTGACCTTCAACAGGAGAGGACATACACTGCAAGTGCTGCTGTGACCTGTGTCTGGAAGCGACAATGGCTACATTGTCTGGAGAAAGGGCCCCTGCCTTCACTTCGGAACAGTTGGAGAAACTGGTGGATGGGGTCCTCCCCCAGTACATGCAACTGTACGGTCCTCCAGACAAACAGGTGAGTACATTGTGAGCATGGTGCATGCATGAGTGAGATGAAATGTACAGGCTAGAAACATCCATTGTTCCTTCACTTTTCCTCTAGGTCAACGCCCACCAGAAGAAGGGCATTTGGTGTGCCATCGCCAAGGACGTCCGGACCCTGGGGGTCTACCATAGACGGAGCACCCACTGCCGTAAAAGATGGGAGGACCTGCGCTGCTGGAGCAAGAAGACGGCGGAGGCCCAGCTGGGGATGGCCTCCCATAGTGGAAGGGGTGCCCGTTGCACCATGACCCCCCTGATGTACCAGATCCTGGCAGTGGTCTATCCGGAATTGGATGGGTGCTTGAGAGCATCACAGCAGCCACAAGGGGGTGAGTATACTGTCATTCAGCTGACTCTGCATGCATTACGAGGTGACTGGGTGGGGGAGGTGGGCTGTGGGTTACCCTAGGCCAGGCCGAACTTGGTATGCAAGATCCCTTGTTAGGCAGGCTCTGTGGCACCCCAACCCCACTAGTGGTAATAGCAGCAATTGTGCTTAGGCCTCATCCCCCATGGGCATGTGAATTTGCTAGGAACTGTTAGTGCATGGCTTAGTGCAGAAGGCTGCTCCCTGTGTGTTGTGTCTGCAGACAGTAGTGGTGTTGCATGCACTGAACATGTTTTTCTTCTGTCTTCCCCCCATTTTTGTTTTGTCTCCCTGCTCTTGTGTGCAATAGCATCATCTGGCAGAGGAGCAGTGGCACCGGAGCAAGAGGGAGCTGCAACCCACTTGGCCATGGAGGGTGAAGCAACGGAGTCTGAAGCCACCAGTAGGACGGAGGGCGAGGGGAGCTCCATGACGGGGACAGGAGCATACACCAGTGACAGCGACTCCTCCTTTGATGGGAGCTCCCTTGCGGTGGCGGGCACCTCTGTGCCCACTGCATTAACAGATATAGCCACCACCCCCCTACCAGCACTGCCCTCCCAGCAGCCCCTTAGCGTGTGTCCCGTGACCGCTCACCCAGGAGGGTGGGCATCTCCTTCGCCCCAGGCACCTCAGCCCCTGCTCCAATCAGCCCTGCTGCCCTCAGTGAGGAGGCTATTGACCTCCTGAGATCCCTCACTGTTGGGCAATCTACCATTTTGAATGCCATCCAGGGTGTTTTAGAGGCATTTGCAACAAACAAATACATACCTGGAGGGCATTCATTCTGGGCAGGCGGCCCAACAGAGAGCATTTCAGGCTCTGGCCTCAGCACTGATGGCAGCCATTGTCCCTGTGTCTAGCCTCCCCCTCCAACCTCCTCCACCCAGAACCAATCCCCTGTACCTCAGCCTATCCCAAGCACACCATCAGACCAACATGCACACTCATCAACACACAAGAGTGGACATGGCAAACATAAGCACCACACATCCTACAAGCACTCACACAAGCACCATACCCATGCAGACACAACAACATCCGCTGCCTCCACTGTGTCCCCCTCCTCCATGTCCTCCTTCTCCCTCCCTGTCTCGTCTCCACTCACACCTGTATGCACTCCATCACCAGCACACCCATCACAACACACCGCTCAAGTGCACTCACCACCCCCACTACCATGCACACATCCTCAGTGTCCTCTCCCAGTTTGTATGTGAGCCCGCCTCCCAAAGTACACAAACGCAGGCACACACCCACCCAACAGCCATCCACCTCACAACAGCCTCCGGCCCATGCACCTTCACCCAAATTCAGCAAACCTACACCTCCTGCAACCACTACCTTTTCCTCCACTCCCAAACCCCCTCCATCTTCCCCTCCCAGTGTGTCAAAAAAACTTTTCCTGGCAAACTTTGACCTCTTCCCTTCACTTCCCACCCATCCTTCCCCTAGGGCCAGGCTTTCCAGGTCATAATCCCCAGGCACAGTGGTGACAGCAACTGAGGGGTCATCAAGTGCGCCATCCATCAGGGCTGCCAGTGTGCCACATAGCGAGGGCAAGGACATTCTGCCACCTACCAAGGTGAAGAAGGTGCCCATATCCTGGAGGGAGAAGCTGCACCTACCAGCCACCAAGGGCTCTGCCAAAACAAAGGGGGACAGTGGCAAGACACCTGCAGCACCATCAAAGATGGGGAAGGGACAAAAGCAGAAGAGCAGATCAGGACAGGGCACAGTGGCACCGACTGAGGGACTAGTGTCACCCCTTCTGTCCACGACGACACCAACCTGTACGGCGGTGAACACCGCAACCTGCCCCGCCACCTGCACCGCCACCAGCACCACCACCTGCACCGCCACCTCTACAGCCACCAGCACCACCACCGGCCCGTCTGCAGCCTCAGCAACAGTTCCCAGCATCTTCCATAGTGGGCAGCCGTCTGAGGCTGCAGGAGACGTCCAGCTGTGTCCCTCAGCAGGTGCTGACACATGCACCACCACCAGCACTGCCACCACAGACACCGCCGCAAGCACTGCCACCAGCCCTGCGACGTGCTCGGACGATGACATGGCTACCATCCCCAGTGGTCAGCCGTCTGAGGCTGGAGGAGACTTAGTGGACCCTGCCCAGCTTCCATGAGGCATGACTTCCATCACTGTTTGCACCTGCATGTGGAAGGTGAAGCTGCAGCACTGTGGGGTATGTCTCTGCCTCCATGGCGTATCATGCTACCTGTTCCTAGGCAATCTCGTGGCACACACCCAGGTGAGGGAATGGGACTGCCCACACTGCATGTGGAGCACTATGGGCACAATGCCCCCTCCAGAACCAGTGGGGAATCACATCCACTACCTCAGTCCTTGGCAGGATGAAGCACTCTGGGCACAAGGCCCCCTCCGGAACCAGTGGAGAATCACATCCACTACCTCAGTCCTTGGTAGGATGAAGCACTCTGGGCACAATGCCCCCTCCAGAACCAGTGGAGACTGTTATCCACTTGAGAGACTGTGGCTTTGCACTCCCCAGGATACATAAGTGGGCAACCAACCCACTGGAAAGGCTTGAGAGACTGTGGCTTTGTACTCCCCAGGTTACAGCAGTGGGCAAACCACCCACTAGAAAGACTTGAGAGACTTTGGCTTTGCACTCCCCAGGATAAAGCAGTGGGCAAACCACCCACTGGAAAAAGACTTAAGAGACTGTGGCTTTGCACTCCCCAGGATAAAGCAGTGGGCAAACCACCCACTGGAAAGACTTGAGAGACTGTGGCTTTGCACTCCCCACTATACAGCAATGGGCATGGAGACCACTTGTGCAGCAGTGGCGTTGTGCGTTCATCCGGCTGAGGTGCCCCCCTTCCCTTTCCCTGACGTGCCTGTTTATTTTCGATCTGATGCCCCTGCAGTGTTCTCTCCG
This sequence comes from Pleurodeles waltl, assembly GCF_031143425.1. Classification (NCBI taxonomy): domain Eukaryota; kingdom Metazoa; phylum Chordata; class Amphibia; order Caudata; family Salamandridae; genus Pleurodeles; species Pleurodeles waltl. The sequence goes on along the minus strand of NC_090440.1, from coordinate 1,227,723,772 downwards.
TTTCGAGTCAGGTATCTTGTGTGGGCTTCGCCCATGCATTTTGGGACCACTGGTCCACGAACAATGATTGGTACACTATCCGGACTTGTGTAGTTGGTGTACATATTTGCATATACTGAATTTTGAAATCAGAGTTTTCATGATTACAATTGTTACAATTATTTAATTTTGTCCTTGCGTTCTTCCAGGGGGTGTGGTGGTGTATATATAATGTTGCTGCATGTATTTGTGTGTATGGTGTTGTGGGTGAGGGTGGGGGTATTACGTCTTGCGTGTGTGTGTCACTTTCTTCCCCCCCTCCCCTGTGTTGTAGGTGCAGTTCTCACCGTGGTCATTGACAGCGTCTGTCCTGCTCCTGATTGAGCAGGAGGAGGACCAGCATGGGCAGGACGTGTAGTTAGGGCTCTATGGCGTCTTGGTTCCTCATTGGGTGTCGAGAGGTGAGTAGTTTCCTTTCTGTGTACTGGTTCCGCCTCGGAAAAGTGGCGGATAGGCCTGTTGTTATACGGTGGGTGGTACTTTGTCCTCCGCCTGTCTGTTGGTGGTTACCACCGCAATGTTTGTTTCTACCGCCGTGGCGGTTGGAGTGTTAAAGTAGCTGTCTATCTTGGCGGTTTCTGCCATGGTCGTGATTCCATTTGTTTTTTTCCGCCGGCCTATTGGCGGTATTACCGCTGCTTTACCACCGTCCGCCAGGGTTGTAATGAGGGCCTTTGTATTTTGAGTAAAAGAAGAGCCTTAATTTGTTTTTTATATAAATCTATGAGGAAAAATGGTCAGTCTTCCGAGAAACATTGTTAAACAAGATGGACTCAGGCACTTTAGCAATTAGTAAAATATTAAGAAAAGCTTTTAAAATAACATCACACCAAAAAGTGTTTTGTGTTTGTAAAATTCTGAAGATGGTAGATTATATTTCCTTGACAAATATCATGCAAAAAGAAAATTCCTGCATAAATCCACGATTTTCAAAAAGAGATGTTATATCTTAACCTGAATTGAGGTTCATACCGAAGCAAGATTTTCTTCAATATTTTTTGGGCCTGATTCAGAGTTTGGTGGATGGGTTACTCTGTCACAAATGTGATGGATATCCGATCCGCCATATTACGATTCCCATACGATATAATGGGATCGTAATACAGCGGACAGGATATCGATTTGTGATGGAGTAACCCCCTCCTCCCTACTCTAAATCAGGCCCTTAGTATTCTTAATGGTCCAAAGCATTGTGGAGGACATGGTTTGTTTCTTATTAGAAATAGATTGTAGTGTTTGTAAAGGAAAAGCAAAATAATATATTTTTCTATTTCAGGACATTTGGGTAATGTGTCTGGGTGAGTATCATTGAATCACATAGCACCAGCACTACTTAGTAATGAATAATGGTAGTTGCAAAAATATGGTAGACCTAACCCTCTGTTAAGTCTTGAGTTTTTGAGTTTGTCAAATACATTTTCAGTTTTTTTTTTTATTATAAATATTGAAAATAATTGCACAAGTTAAAAAACACAATGAGGATCTGCAGAGGAAGCATTGAAAGTAAATATAACATCCAAGGCACGTAAGAAAAAGAGGAGACCAATTTTCAAATTTGTCCTACATTTTCTGTAAAATGATTTCACAATTACAGTTAACAGTTTCTTTATAGTTTTGGAAAAAGAGATGCCTAAGTATTTATTTGAATTTTGATGAAAAAAATCAAAATTATGTATGCATTTCACCTGCAGAATAATAAATATTTAAGGGGAAAACCAGATTTATTACTGTTAGAAATTAGGTTTCTAGTTGGCTAGAGTATGCACCTCAGCCAGGCAGAACCTACCCACGCTAGTCAGGGCAAGGATGTTGCACCTCCAAGATAACCCCAGCTCACTCCCTTGGTAGCTTGGCACGAGCAGTCAGGCCTTACTCGGAGGCAATGTGACGCAAAATGTACACCACAAAGTAAACACAACACTGAGCTATGTAAAAATAAACTGTATTGAACAAAACATAATTAGACCAACATTACACATAAGTAATACCCTGCTACCTTAGCAGTTGACAGAATGTTACACAAGTTACTAATACTCTGCAAGAATACACAGTTGTCACATTAGAACACGTAAGTACTCAGGATTCTGCAACATAAGCAGTAGTCAGGAATTACAGCAAGAATTCTATGCACTTGTCATGAATAACTCCTAAATACACATAAAAGTAACTTTAGAAAAACATCTCACAAGTCATAAAAATACATATCAGCAAATCATGCCCATAAGAGGAACATTAGCACGTATACGTAATGGCAGGAAAAGCAGGTAAAACATACGAATTCTCCAAGGTCCATACTTGGCTCACTGAGCCACTATATTCCTTGAAAGTACCTTATTTCCTAGTGAAGAGGCACTCCCTGTGCCTGGAAAGAGGAGTATGTGGGGCCCCCAACAATTCTGCGTGCTCATGGTTGCCACGCGGTACTCCTGGGGGGAGATGGGCGGTCGGCGCCCTCTCCTGGTAGAAAACAGGCCCCTCTGTGGGCCCGCGGTTTTGATGGGGGCATGCCTCAGCCTCCTCACACCCAGTCCTCTGGGTGGGGGCCAGGCGAGGCCCAACAACAATTAGGGGCAAGGGGCAAGGGACCTCCGTCGAGTTCTCCCTTCGAGGTTTGTCACCAATGCCCGTTTTTAATTTCTTAAAGTGACAAGAAACGTCCTGCTCCTACTGCAGAGTCCTGTGATGCGGCTCCCTGGAAGCTCGGACCCCTCCTGGGACCCGAGAAGGCACTCGCCCGCACCCGACGTGGTGCGTGAGTGTCCTGAGCTGTTCCTGTGCTGCCGCAGTGACTCTGCGGGAATTGGGGGCAGCTGGTGCCCCGGGGGCGCACCCAAGATCGGACCGTGCCCCGGGGTGCCGACAGGAGCACATTTGCTCCTCGGTTCTTCTTCTTATGCCCGGGGGGCACTGAAAACAGCACAAGCCTCGTGCTTAATGATAATTCAGCGCCCGGGCTGCGGTGGTGATCCTCGGGCCTCAAAGAGCGCTTTTCAAAAGCCCTACATCCAAATCTGCAGCCCGGGCTGCGGCGGTGAGTTTCTTCAGGCAGAAAAGCACTCTTGCAGAAAAGCGCTTTGAGGTCCCAAAGGAGCGCTCTAGAAGCGCTACCCAATCGCAGCAGTACCCTTGAGGTGCAGAAGTTTTACAGAGGTCAGGGGCCACAGCACCCTGCCTCTGGAGACTACAAATAAAGGAGGGGGGCGCAGAACTGGAGAACCCAGCAGCAGGTCATCACAGAAAGGGGGTGAGAGCACAGCAGCAGCAGTCCAAGGTGGTCCTGCTGAGTCCTTCCAACGGCGTCCTGTCTAGCTCCAGGTAAGGTTCCTGGAGTCAAAAGTGATGTCAAATGATGTCTAAATTGTGGGGAAAATTCCCCTGTACTTATACTAAGTTTTCAGAGTGTTTTCCAATTAGGAGGAGAGGAGGTTCCAACCAGTTACAACTGGTTCTGGAAGTGCCCTCTCTCTCCTCCAGCACAGGCTCCAAACATCAGTGGGGGGTAAACGACCCCATGACACAGCCTTTACAAATGTAGGTGTGCCCCGCCTCTCCCTTCTCTCAGCCCAGGAAGGCTTTACAATATGTAGATGCACCTCTGTGACACCTCCACCCTCCCTGTGTTTAGGCTGTCTGAAAAGTATGCACGTAGCCCCAGCTGTCAGTCTGCCCAGAAGTGGATTGGAGGCAAGCTGCAAAACACCAAAGTCCTAAGCACAGATAAATGCGCACTTTCTAGAAGTGGCATTTCTGTGATAGTAATAAAAAAATAAACCTACACCAGAAAGCAGCATTTCTCATCACTATCACAACCATACCAAACATGCCTACGCTACCCCTCATAAATCAGACAATATCCCTTACACATAAGGCAGGGCATTTCCAATGCAATCCTATGAGAGGGCAGCACTCACAGCGGTGAGACACCAAGTTAAGCTGTTTGTCACTACCAGGACAGGCCACGCAACATGGCACATGTCCTGCCTTTGACATACATGGAATCCTGCTCAAAGAAAGGGCTAACTAGGGCGTACCTTAGGGGTGACTTACAAGTAGTAAAAGGGGAGTTCTGGGCCTGGCAAGTAAATTTAAATGCCAGGTCCCTGTGGCAGAAAACTGCATGCACAGGCCCTGCGCTAGCAGGCCTGAGATAGGTTTGACAGGCTACTTCAGTGGGTGGCGCAAGCAGTGCTTCAGGCCCACTAGTAGCATTTAATTTACAGGCCCTGGGTATAGGGATACCACTCTACAAGGGACTTATAGGTAGGTTAAATATGCCAATTAGGTATAAGCCAATCATACCAATTTTGTAAGGGAGAGCACGTGCACTTTAGCACTCTTTAGCAGTGAAAAAGTGCTCAGAGTCAAAACGTCAGCCAACAATGGTCAGAAAATAAGGAGGCAAAAAGAAAAATGTCTGAGGAATGACCCTGTAAAAGAGCCAGGTCCAACAATGACTATTTAATGGAGATCCAGATAGCGTAGAATACATATTTATAATATCTAAAATATAAGGTAAAGTTGACATTGGAACTTCAATACATTATAAGACATCTTCACCATATACCAAAGTTCTTTAATTAACATTTACCACTGTGATGCTTTTATTTACTTCCTATTTGCACCAGAGGAGCATGTAAGTACCTCATGTCCACTTTTTTTCCACTGTACTTCACCATATTTTCCCTCCTCACAGGCTAGATTGTGTTCATGTGTGCCAGAATGTAAAGTCAAGGCAATGGAGGTGGAGTAGGTGTGGCATCAATGGGAGAGTCAGTGTGCATGTAACTGTTTTCAGTGCCAGATGTTGAGTCCTTAGATTTTGGTGTGTGTGTCTGTTTTGAGTGTACAAATCTAGGTGAGGTGACATTACAGCCATCCCCATATATCACTTGACACATGGATGTTGTCAATGTGAGACCACCTGTATACGCATGACAGCATGAGCTGTGTGCGCATATTGTATGTGTCAAGTGTGTGAAAGGTGAGCTATAGGGTATGTGGCCACTGAGATTTCAAACTACATCTCGCCTTACTAAACTGTTATTCTGAAGGCAGATCCTGACTCACTCTGCCCTTCAAGTTGCCACATACACACCACATGTCAAATTGTAGTTGGCTACATGATGTACTGTCCTGCATGGAAGTGATGGAAATTGAGATTCATGTAGGTTCTGTCTGCTCAGCCTGAAGAGACTAGGGCTGCCAAATGTATCTCCCAGTATGGGTCAAAGTCTAGGCTGGTGTTGAGTCATTTTGACTGTGCAATTGTGACGCTGTGCCCACTCCCTGGATCCCAGTTTATCCCATTACAGGAGTCAATCCATGCTCTGTGATAAAATGCAGCTTTTTGGGGTTCTTTCCCTGATGAGTATGTACATTCTTTTAGTAGGGAGCCAATGATCCGTGAATAATGTGCACCTGGCATCACTGTCAATGTGTGTCTCTGACCCCTGGCAGATCCCTTACTCCCACAGCCCTGTTGACATCATCACACGTCAGAACTGTTCTGTACAGGCTTAACGCATAAATGATAGTCTCATAGTGGAGACAGTGTGATGAATCCTGGGAACCCATGATATGTGACCCGTTTGTTTGGTCACATAGCAGAAAATGGAAAATGCATGCCCTTGTTTGTTGGATGCCATCTCTGTAGGATGGACACATATGTCCAGCATCTTCTGTGGCACAGGCACATGATACAGAACCCCACCCCTGAGGAGGCATGAGTATGCATTAGTCAGTCTACATGTCCACACATGGACAGGTTAGACATCTTCTATACCCACCATGCCATTCCCTTCATTGTTACCCATATGTAATGTTTGAGTTTGTACTCTGGCAGTAGCCTGTAGGAACTGTACGCAGGGAATCATTCTCACAGAGTGTGTGTTTTGATACATTCATGCCTAAGGAGTGTACCATTCAGAAGCCACAGAGATGAGATGTGTCCCATAGTTCCTCAGCTCTCAGTCAGATTGCTAGAGCATGTCCCACAATATATCAGTTGCTCTACCTATTCAGTGGAGGGCCTGAGCAGGGTGGTGGGTTGGACTGCAGATTGGGAAGTGTTTGTAGTCATGTCTCTGTACTCAGTGGCTGGTATGTGGCACAGTTGGGCCGTTTGGGCAAAAAACAAATGTTCATAGCTTTGTGTACGGACATGTATGTATCTCAGCCATTTTGGATGGGACTTGTGGACATAATTTCTTGCCCTGCCTTTTGCATCCATGCAGGTCAACGCCCATCAGAAGAAAGGGATTTGGAGAGCCATTGCCAAGAAGGTGCAGACCCTGGGGGTCCACAGCCGGTGGAGTGCCAGCTGCAGAAAGAGGTGGGAATACCTGAAACTCTGGGCCTGGAAGATCGCGGAGGCCCAGATGGGGCTGTCCTCTCAACATGGGTGCGGTGCCCGTTGAACCATGACCCTCCCCTAATGGCCCGCATTCTGAGGGTGGCCTACCCAGAGCTGGATAGGTGTTTGAGGACAGCACAGCAGCCACAGGGGGGTGAGTATACAGCTATTTGCTGCCTGTCCCATTGTCAGGTGATTGAGTAGGGTACTGACTGCTCTGACTGACAATTGAGAATGAACCATGTGTCATAGAGTAGATGGGAGATTGTTTGTGTGGACGTCTCCTTTTCCGGAAGCATATCTGCTTCTGTTACACCTGCTGCCCTCAGTGAGGAGGCTACGGATCTCCTGAGAACGATCTCTGTGGGTCAGACTGACATTGTGAATGCCATTCAGAGGTTTGCAACTCAACTGCAACATACAAATGCATTACTGGAAGGCATTCAAGGTGCAATGTGTGGCAGTCACTCAGCCCCATCTTCGGTCCCCCCTCTACCTCCCTCGTCCCAATACAAATCCCCCCTTCACCTACCTACCCAAAGAACACAAACATATCCTCATACATCCACCTGAACAGACAAGTGTAGCACACATACACGCACAAGCACCACAAGACACACCGGCACACACACAAACAACATCGACCCACAGACAGAGCAACATTCACAACTTCCCCTGACACTCCCACAAACCCCAGCATCACACACACAACATCAAGCATAGCTACAGACACCACAGAAACAGTCACTGACACAGCCACCACACCCATCCTAACTACGGACACCAACTCAAGAGACCCTCAGACATCCACCACGTGCACCACATCTGCAGACACCACAATGACAGACACACCCACATCCACCACATCCCAATACCTGCAGTTACCACCCCAACAGACAACGGCATCCCTCAGCGTCCACCACCCTAAGTCCCAGATACTTAAATGCCCTCACTCACCCAACAGACACCCCCACACACAAGCATACGTCCCATGAGCATGGACCCAAGACATCCACACCTACACAGCCTACAACCACTCCCACAGTCTCCAAATCCCGATCCCCTTCTGATGACCGTCCATGTGTTTACAATAAATGTTTTTTGTTTGACCTTAACCTTTGCCCTTTCCCCCATCTCAGTCCCAGAAGGACCCCACCCAGCTCCCAGTCCGTCCCTTCCACCTCTAAGGCCTCCCCTGCCCTCCCTGCAAGTAGCCATTCCTCTTCCTCCCCGAAGAAGACTACCCCTACACAGCCTAATCACCCCCCTCCCAAATCCGATCCCCTTGGAAAATCCCTGAGGTGCCTGCCCCCATGATGCCCCTTCCTGTGGAGGTTACATGGCAGTCAGGAGTCAAATTTGGGCACAACAGTGTGCCATTCATGGCATTTTCCAGGTGCTGACCAATGGCCTTTGGACAATCATAGTTGTTCAGTTAATAAACCCAACAGTTGTTTTGTCTTGGATACACCTGTGTCCTGCAATTCCTTTCCTAACTTTTTGTTCTCCCTGAGTGACATTGATTGTGTGCCTGCAGTTGTGTGTGTTTGAGCCTGCTTGCTGCTTCAGTTGCTGTTGTTAGCAATATGGGAGTTTGTGTGCAGTGATGTTGTCCCTCAGAAGGGTATATGTTGACTCTATGGATATGTGTGTTTAAATGGAATGGTGGTGTCATGGCATTTTGCACTGTTTGGTATGGCAAGTATTTGTGATGTCCAATGTGGACATATATGGTGTTAGACTTGTCAAACTGATCTGGCTTATGTAAACATTTGATGTGTACAAAAGCAAAGAGGGAGAAGGAGGTTGGGTGGCTGGGTCTGTCCTCCTTATAGCCTATGCGACATTACAAAAAAGGACCATCCAAACGAATAAACACAGGGTGAACAAGGAAAAAGGGATTTTCCATTATAGAAAAACCCTCACCCACCAGGGTTGCCCCTTGGTTGCATGCTTCATCATTGGATTTCCTCCCGTTCCGCTGCAGAGTGGGACATGCTACAACCGACGGGTTATGTGGGAGCACTGATGTAGTCTCAACAATGTGAATCACCTGAGGGATAGGAGTAGAGGGGTCTTGGGTGGGTTAAAAATACCTGCTTCCAAGTGGTTCTCTATATTTGAAGCATGCCATTGTCCTTCTATTGTGCTGTGGTGTGTGTAATATGTGTGTCCATTGCAGGGCTGTTCACTGGTGGTGTTTGTGTTCCGTGCCACATCGATGGATATGTGTGCTGTATATGTGGACAGTCCCTGGCCAGTGTGGAGTGTGAAAGTGTGAGCTGTGTTTGCATATGTACTGTAGGTGCGTTGTTTTTGCTGAGTGTGACAATGTTGTGTAGCCTTCAGTGTCCCTGTTCCTGAGCAGTGTTGCAGTGTGTATTTGTGTAGTGTTGCAGTGCAGTGTGTGCGCTGGCCAAAGTGTGCGCATTGTGTGTGTACGTGTCTGTGTTGATGTATGTCAGTGAATGTGTGTTGTATGTGATGTGTGCCTGCTGCCCCTGGCGTACCCCCCATGATGTGTTTGTGGCCCTATAGGCTTTTTTTTTAAGGTTAATGATACAGGTAGGTGTGTGTACTTACGGTTGATGGTATCCACGTCAATGTTGATTTCATTGTCTTTTGACAGGCAGCAGCAGCATGCTGTTTGTGAATGGCTTCATGGCGGCCCAGATGTGTAAAGGTGACTGGAGATGAGTGTCTCCCTTTATACTGACTGTTTCTGCCAGATTGTACATGGTGGTTGGACTGCCACGGTCACATTGACTGTGTGCAATTTCTTAATAGGTCCGGTGTAAACACTGTCTCCGCCAGCCTGTATGTGATTCCTCTGCACCATGGTGGTCTGTGATGCCTGTTTGTACGAACGCCAATCTCGTAATATGGCAGTCTGCTCTGCCAAACCATTGGCTGTCGGACCACCAACATGGAGGTCACGGGGCCTCCAAACTTGGAATATGGATCTACATGAATTTATGGCATTATAAACCACTTCCAATGAAACTGGATGATCTAAGAATAATTTACCCAGTGATGAGATGTGTGGTCAAATGTTTACCAGACCTACTGGCACTATAATAAAGCTTATCCTTTTCATTAGATAATTGTATGCTGACCCTTTTATTAAATAAAGTGCTACATTCATAACATAGTTATTGAGCATAAACGTGTATTTATTATTATTAGAAGATGCACGTTCCCAAAAGCGTCCTGCAACAGCCGACTACTACCGACTACACGGTTGGTGCTCGGCTCCGGGTGCAGGCTCCGTGAACATAATACAATATCCTTTCCATTCAATTCTGTGAAAGAAGCGCTGGCACTCCAGACTTGCTTCCATTGCAAACGCTTTATTTGCACACCAATTGTACAAACTGAAAACTCATAAGGTTAAGGGCAATGCATTTTGACCAAATCGCCCTTCTTCCTAGCCCACCTTCTAAATCTGAAAAAACAAGCTCCACCACCCGTGACATTCTATCCTGTCAATCAATAAACATAGAAAAAATCCTTACTATGAAATATTTCACTCATATATATAAATCAAATTCCTAATACCATTCTAAACATTCCATATCATCACTCTATTATTTAATTATTCCCATCTTGTGCACGTTTATGTATTCTTAATTTATCCTTAATCATTTATCATCTCCCTTTTCTACCGATCGTCTCCTATGAGTTACATTGAATTTTCACTCCTTTCCAATCCTTTATAATCACTTAGAGCCACCCCTGCAAAATACTTTTCTCCCCAAAAAATGTTCATCAAGCAACCAAATAATAATTACAGATAAGCAAAATTAATCAATGTTATACATTGAATAATAGGATGGTGTAGACTACATCTCTGAGCACCCGGTAGGCGAACCATGCCTCTTTCCCTCAGAAAATTCCTCATATACCTCATCCCACAAGTACATATAGGGGGTCATTCCAAATTTGGCGGGCGGCGGAGGCCGCCCGCCAAAGTTCCCTCGTTGAAAGACCGCTCCGCGGTCAAAAGACCACGGGGGTCATTTCGATTTTCCCGCTGGGCCGGCGGACGACCGCCAAAAGGGCGCCCGCCGGCCCAGCGGGAAAGACCCTGCAACAAGGAAGCCGGCGGAGTTGCAGGGGTGCGACGGGTGCAGTGGCACCCGTCGCGATTTTCACTGTCTGCAAAGCAGACAGTGAAAATCTTTATGGGGCCCTGTTAGGGGGCCCCTGCACTGCCCATGCCAGTGGCATGGGCAGTGCAGGGGCCCCCAGGGGCCCCACGACACCCGTTCCCGCCATCCTGTTTCTGGCGGTGAAAACCGCCAGAAACAGGCTGCCGGGAAGGGAGTCGGAATCCGGTCAGAATGGCCCTGGAAGCACCGCCAGCCTGTTGGCGGTGCTTCCGTGGTCCCCGGCCTTGGTAGTCATGGACCGCCAGGGTCGGAATGACCCCCATAGATATTCGTCCTGGTTTAACCCCTAAAGGGGCTCTACTGTTAAGTCTAATTATATACTCCGATTCCATCTTCCTTAGGATTCGTTCCCTGTCTCCTCCTCTTGGGGACAGCACGACCCTGTCAATTCCAAAAAATAACATATTGTCAACTTTCCCTCATGTACTTCCCAACAGTGTCACGTTACAGGATAATTGGCATCATTCTTTTTAATAGCCCGCCAGTGTTCCAATATACGTTTTTTCACTGGAAGATAGTGCTACCCACATACCATAAATTACATGGACATTTTATAATGTAGATGGTAAAATCCGAGTTACATTTTATGAATTTATCAATCTTTTTTTCTTCCCCTGTGGGTAAAGTGTAGATCTTAAGATTCTTACTGTATTTACATGCCTGACAAGTAGCACATTTATAAAAACCTATTTGTTTAATAAATCCTGTCTTTCTTCATTACATAGCTGTGTACTAGTATATCACGTAAAGATCTACTCTTTCTGTATGTGATCTTTGGATAAGGACTCATCATCGGGCCTATAATTCTATCTGTCTTAATAAGATGACAGTATTGTTTCAAAATATCCCTAACTTCGTTGAAATTCGCATTAAAAGTAGTTATACATCTCACCACACTCTGACCCTTCTCTTGTCTCCTTGGAGTCAAAAGGCTGTCCTGTTTGATATTTGCTACTTTTCTACAAGCTTCCTTAATAACTTTACTGGGATAGTCTCTAGCTCTAAACCTAGCAATCATGTTACTTTGTTCTTTCTCAACATTTTGTACTGCAGTTCCTTTTTGCCTGAAACAATTCTCCAAAGGGTATGCTCTGTTTCAATTTGGAGGGGTGATCACTCTTCGCATGCAAGATACTATTGCCCGCCGTACTCTTTCTATACAAACTTGTTATCACCTCTTCTCCCTCTATGGAAACCAGAACATGTAAAACTCCATAGCCTGTCTATCCCATTTATATGTAAATTTCAAATTGAATCAATTTCTCTGCAACCTATTCAAAAAGTCTAACAGGATATTCTCAGGCCCATCCCAAATGATAAAGATGTCATCAATAAATCTTGTCCAAAAGATCAAATGTTTCATCCATTTCTCATTCTCCTCTGTCATCACATGCTGAGTTTCCCACCAACCCATAAAAAGACATGCAAAACTCGAAGCAAAGCAACTTCCCATTGCTGTCCCTGTAACCTGCCTGAACCAATTATCCTCATATAGAAAATAGTTATTTTCCAAGCAGAATTTTAACATTTTCAATAACATTCTAGTATTGTTTATACATCCTCAGTGGCTTATCCCTGAAAAAATACACTCAATTGCTCTGATTCCTAATTCATGCTTAATGCTCGTATACAGAGACACCACATCAACAGTTACCATAATATAGCATTGCTTCCAAGAAATATCCTGGATTTTCGTAATAAAATCCATGCTATCCCTGCAATAAGATGCTAGGCTTAAAACATAAGGACATAGGAAATACTCCAAATAAATAGATGTATTTTCTAGAAGACTCTCTCTTGCCGATACTATTGGTCTCCCAGGCGGATTATCCTTATCTTTATGAATCTTGGGTAACATATAAAAACATGGTGCAACTGGTTTCTTAACCGTCAAAAATTGAAATTCATCCCTACTCAACAAACCCTGATCATACCATTCTAGTAGTAGGGAATGATAAGACTTGATATAGGCCTTATATGCCTTTACAGTTGAAATCTCATAACAATGTGACAATTCCAATTGTTTCCTTGCCTCGTGCTTATACTTGTTCATCTCCCATAGCACCCCACTGCCCCCTTTATCAGCTGATTTAATAACAAAGGATGTTGCATTCCTTAATGTATTAAGAGCTTTCCTTTGCCCTTCTGTCAAATTACTGGCCCAACTTTTCGTGCTCTTCTTCCATAGTTGAAATAAATCAAATCCTACTGCCTCATGAAAGGCATCAATATTATCATGTGGAGGGGTTGGATTACATTTAGATTTCGGCTTAAAACCACTCCCACTTGGGCTGTCAATATCCAATCCCAGATCACTCAAAAAATCTCTTTCTGTTTCCCACATCCTTTCCCCTATTTCCAATTATTTTAAAGCAGCTAAACCCTCAAGATCGCCTATACACAATTCCTTCAATGAGATTGCTTCATCCCCCTCATCCTTATTTGCTCCTAGCACCCTAGATTTCTCTTTCTGTTGTGTAAAAATCTTCAACAATTTCAATTTTTGGACAAACTGAAAGACATCTATTTGTGTTCTTACATAATCAAAGTCAGCACCAGGACAAAATAACAAGCCCAATTCCAATAAAGAACGCTCTTCCCGAGTTAAAACATGGGAGGAAATGTTCACCACTGTAAGTTTGTTCTCACTTACTATTTCCTCTTCCGAGTCTGTCGCAAATACCTCCCTTGTTGTCCAAAATAGTCTTCCAGTCACCCACCCTCTCCTGTTCCTTTTCCATTGCCGTTTCCTCTTCCTCTTGGGGGTTTTCTTTGGGGTTGTCTGAACTTGATCCCATTAATGCTGATTCCTGTTGCTGGAGAGACTCATTATGTTTAAATTCCTTCCTTGCCAAATCAAATCTCTTTCCAAATGTCAGGACTCTACCCATAGCATAGTCCATCTTATCTCTCAAAAACGTTCGCTTTTTTCCTAATTTTATTTCCTTCTCATATTTGGCAAGTCTCGTCTCCATCTCTTTTATAAAACTGTTCACCTCCTCTTTCTCTAAGCTATTCTCCAACATCACTTTCAGCTCCTTAATTTCCTCAGTTCAATCGCTGCATTTTGACTAGAGTTCCAACATACCCTTGCCAGTGGATGCCATCAATACGGACCATTCCTCCAGTAATTTCAGATGTGGATTCACATATGTGGGAGTTATTAAGATCCTCAAACCACAAGGAATTCATCCTACTTCAATGTAATTATTCAAAGATATGAACTCCCAACTTCTATTATTCTCCTTTTTAGATAATTTCTCCAACTGCCACAATTGTTGCTTCAAACTTTTCTTGCCATCAATTCCAACATTCCCCTTCTGCCCATCAAAAATCAGTACTTGCTCATTCTCATCAAATAAATTGCGTGCTGCCTCCATCCTCATTTTAATGGCATCATCCATCTCCATAATATTATGCCTCTAGACAGATCTTCTCAATAATCCAAATCATCAACGTATTAGTCCATTCTACTCATCATAATCATTACTTGAATCCATATGTTGCGTGGGAAAATATCCATACACTCACCCGCAATCAATCAATGCCCCCAATTTTAAAGAAAATCCAAAAATCGGGGTGCCCTGCAATATTTGGCCCCCGTGGCATGGACAGTGCGGTTTGTCTCTGAAACGGCCTTCCGGGCTACCAGAAATTCGCCTTTTACACAATAACAAATTCAAAACCACAAATCATGAATCATGTGGGTTAAATTCACCAAATCTAGTTTATTCACCAGCCATTCCAAATCATTTATCTGCTTATTTCCATGACATTAATAGGGCAAACAGCGACTCCATTTTGCTGCACTAACCGGGCTCACTCAAAGTTAAACAAAACAGCTTGTACAGTCGGTTCGTGATATTTCATTTAGTCGCTTGTGCGAAGTCCCCCGTCCTCCTAGCACGGAGGACGGAACCACTGCCCCCGGTTACTCCGAGGTGTTTCCCAACCAGAGGCCCAATTCTAACAATTATCCTCACCTCATGCAGTCTGAGGCCATGAGTCCGGGGGCGGCGGGAGTCAGAAAAGGTGCACGTTCCCAAAATCGTCCTTCAACAGCTGACTTCTTCCGCCTCGATTTTTGGATTTTCTTTCAAATTGGGGGCATTGATTGATTAAGGGTGAGTGTATGGATATTTTCGCATTCAACTAACAATTTCAAGTAATGATTATGATGAGAAGATTGGACTAATACGTTGATGATTTTGATTATTGTGAAGATCTGACTAGAGACATAGGCCCACATTACAACATTGGCGGTAAATCCCCCTTACCGCCGTGCAGAAGACCTCCAACACACCACCACGACAGCGGAATTCTGCCACAGCTATTACGACCCACAGCTTAGAATCTGCCAAAATCTAGACACCCACACAAGTCCACCACACCAAAGGTCAGTGATAAACTGGCGATAACAAAACCTCCACCGTCACGCCAACAGAAATACGCCCACACTATCACGACCCACGAATCCACATGGCGGTCTTTCATCCGCGGTATTCCATTGGTGGTACACACCGCTGTGCTCAAAATACACACACATTTACAAAACACTACCACATTGGACAAATCGAAATACACACACCTGATACACATACACACACCAGTCCCACACACCCAATACAATATAAAACACACACCCACATTACCCACAAACCCTTACAACCAAAAATTTGGAAGAAGCAGAGAGACAGAAAAGCAAAGACCACACCAGCAGACAGAGGCACACAACACCATTACTCATACATATCCACGCACAAAACACCACACACCCCTAAACATCACCCCACACATCACAACACATCACTTGGCTATACTGCATCCTGAGGGCCTCGCAGGAGTAGCTGGAGGAATGGATTCTGGTACGTCAAATCTTCAACTACCATATACCCCACCCTACCTGCATGCTATCACATACCCCCACCCTCACCCTCACCCCCATCACTCCAACTCCTCACATATGTCCCACTATCACAAACCACACATCCCAACACCAAGCACTGCATGCAACAACAGAGCATGGACACCCATCACCAATGCATGTCCACCACACATACCCACATAGATCCCCAAACCAAATATCACACAATGTCCTACACAAGAATGTAAGCACTGGGGTACAGGGTCACCCACCCATTGAACACCATGGCACACATAGATGCAATAATCATGCCTTTACACCCCTGCAGGACCCCTACCCAACGTCACCGGACAGGAGGTTCCAGACATGTCCACTCCCCCCACAGAAGACGCCCTCAGTGATGACAGCAGCTCTGTCCAACTGGATCTAGATGACCAGCCCAGCCCATCTGGGACCTCAGGACAGTCGGTTCCCCTGACACAGACAGAGGCCACTACAGAGCCTCCCCCTCAGGAAACACCAGCACAGCACCCACCCAGCGGGCCCATACCTCTGTCTCCAGGACACGTCAAGCAGCAGTGTGTCCACCACTACAGGGAACCCAGGCAAACCCACCATCCCCAGAACAGCAGGGACTTGGGGGCAGTGGCAGTGGGCACACGGTTCAGGGTACAGAAGCCCAGGAAAACTGGGGAAGTGGGAGGTCTGCTGTGTGACAGGGGGAGGACAGGCCCAGGGAACCCACTCTCCACGAGGCCCTCTCCAACATCATTGGAGCGTACCATCATTCCCAGGAGACGATGGCAACGGTACTGGCCAAATTTCAGGAGACCCAGTGGATGCAGGAGGAACAGTATTTGGGGTTCAGGGAGGAACTCAAATCCATCAATACCACCCTGGGCACCATTGTAGGGGTGCTGAAGGACCTTGTGAACACCAGGAGGGACACTGTGGCACAACAAGGGGCCCCTGACACTAGCCTGGACGTTGAACTGCCCACCACCTCCGCTGGCGCTAGTGGACAGGAGGCACCGCCACAGGACCACAACACCAGCACCCCACCCCGTGCATATGGAGAACCACCCCACAAGCGGTCCCTGAGATCCAGGACAAAGACAGAGAACAATGCCAAGACCCCCGCCAAGAAATGAGACCACCCTGATTATCATCCTTCTGTCCCACTTTGTCCATCCTGAAACTGCCCTAGCTCCACTTCCTATGCCCCCTTGGACAATGCACCTGAGAGACAAATAGACTGGACTCTGCCATGGACATTCCTCCACCATCACCCCTGACCACTTTAATACCACCTCCACCATTTTGCACTTAAATAAACACCCTTGAATCACAAAACAATCTGGAGTCAGTCTGTGCTTTCACAAATGTGTATTTGCAATAACTATGGAAAATACCAATGTCCATTCAATTTGTCAACATACCTATGTCACACAGCTCTAGTCCATGAGGTAACATATCAGAGGTCACACAGTGGGACCCACATCTGTGAAATGGAAAGGCAAAGTGACAAGTCAGGGCCCATACACTGGGTGAAAATGACAGACAGATGATAGGCCTTATATTTTTATTAGATGTAGGAGGCGGTGATATCTTCTTACCTGTGTCTCTCTGGAAGTATTGCTGGATCACAGTGTTTCTGTTGTCTATGTCCTCCTCTTCTGCCTCCTCTTCTTCACTGTCCACAGGCTCCACAGCTGCCACAAGACCCCCTTCTGGACCATACTCCTGCAGAAAAGGCACCTGTCGTCGCAAAGCCAAGTTGTGCAGCATACAGCAGGCCACGATGATCTGGCACACCTTCTTTGGTGAGTAGTAGAGGGAACCACCTGTCATATGGAGGCACTGGAACCTGGCCTTCAGGAGGCCAAAGGTCCTCTCTATGACTCTCCTAGTTCGCCCATGTGCCTCATTGTAGCGTTCCTCTGCCCTTGTCCTGGGATTTCTCACTGGCGTCAGTAGCCATGACAGGTTGGGGTAACCAGAGTCACCTGCAAATGTCAAGGGACAACTGTTAGACACACACTAACCTTTAGGGAGAACCCCAGAAAACTATTCACTCGGTATAGGGTCCTTGTCCTCACCTATTAGCCACACACGGTGCCTCTGGAGTTGCCCCATCACATAAGGGATGCTGCTATTCCTCAGAATGTAAGCGTCATGCACTGAGCCAGGAAACTTGGCGTTCACATGGGAGATGTACTGGTCTGCCAAACACACCTTCTGCACAATCATAGAATGGTAGCTCTTCCAGTTTCTGTACACCTGTTCACTCCTGCGTGGGGGGACCAAGGCCAAATGTGTCCCATCAATGGCACCTATGATGTTGGGGATATGTCCCAGGGCATAGAAGTCACCTTTCACTGTAGTCAAATCCTCCACCTGAGGGAACACGATGTAGCTGCGCATGTGTTTCAGCAGGGCAGACAACACTCTGGACAACACGTTTGAGAACATTGGCTGAGACATCCCTGATGCTATGGCCACTGTAGTTTGAAAAGACCCACTTGCCAGGAAATGGAGTATTGACAGGACCTGCACTAGAGGGGGGATTCCTGTGGGATGGCGGACAGCTGACATCAGGTCTGGCTCCAACTGGGCACACAGTTCATGGATTGTGGCACGATCAAGTCTGTAGGTGACTATTACATATCTCTCTTCCATTATCGACAGGTCCGCCAGCAGTCTGTACGCCGGAGGATGCCGCCATCTCATCACCTGCCCCAGCGGACGTGCCCTATGGACGAGAACAGCGAGCACAGAGTCAGCCAACACTGAGGTAGGAAAAATCAAATTTTATTGCACACATTTGTTAATGCACTATGTGCCTGTCTCTGTGTTTATGGAAGGCCTAGATATGTCTGACGCATTTATAATTAATGCTATGTGGCCCCCTGAAATGGCGGCTGCCTGACCTGTAATGTGGGACAAGGGGATATGAGGTAACTAGGCTGGCGTTGTACACCGTTGCGGTAGGCGGTCGAAGACCGCGGCGCAATCCTGCCTTGGTTAACATTGGACCCTATGGGTCCCAGGAGCCAATGACGATGTACGCCAGCAGTTACGGTACGCACCGCCGCAGACATGACCGCCATTTTCTCTCTGTTCAATCACTTGATACCTGATGTTTGACAGGAGAGGACCTACACTGCAAGTGCTGCTGTGACCTCAGTCTGGAAGCGACAATGGCTCATGTGTCTGGGGAAAGGGCCCCTGCCTTCACATCGGAAGAGTGGGACAAACTAGTGGATGGGGTCCTCCCCCAGTACACGCTACTCTACGGTCCTCCAGACAAACAAGTGAGTACACTGTGAGCATGCTGTATGGGCAATGCCTGTTTGGAGTGGTGTGGATGGAAGATACGGGTGTGGGGGGGAAAGAGGCCTGCATGATCGGACGGTGAGTGTATGTGCGTCTGGGCAAGGGTGGGAACGTGGGCCAATGACTGTGACGGTCCGTGGACGGTTACAGTTTTTCCTTTTGCCCTGTACTATTCCTCTAGGTCAGCGCCCACCAGAAGAAGGATATTTGGCATGCCATCGCCAAGGACGTCCGGACCCTGGGGGTCCACCACAGACGGAGCACCCACTGCCGGAAAAGATGGGAGGACATTCGCCGCTGGAGCAAGAAGACGGCAGAGGCCCAGCTGGGGATGGCCTCCCAAGTGGGAGGGGTGCCCGTCACAACAGGACCCCCCTGATGTTCTGGATCCTGGCGGTGGCATATCTGGAGTTGGATGGGCGCTTGAGGCCATCACAGCAGTCACAAGGGGGTGAGTACCGTCACATCCACATCCATCTGACTCTGTGCGCATTGGAGGTGTCTGGGTGGGGGAGCTGGGCAGTGGGTTCCCCTAGACTAGGGCGAGCTTTGTAGGCAAGGACCCTTTGTGAGGCAGGCTAAGTGGCACCCCAAGCCCACCAGTGGTAAGAGCCATCAACACCTAGTCAGGCTCCTGTGACTTCAAGGTGTGCAGCAATCGAGCATAAGCCATGTAACCCATGTACCTGTGATTAATTAGGGAACTCTAAGTGCATGGCGTAGTGCAGAGGGCTGCTGTGTCTGTAGTGTCCGCCAATGGTAGTGGTATTGCATGCACTGAACATGTCTTCACAGATGCAATAATCATGCCTTTACACCCCTGCAGGACCACTACCCAACGTCACCAGACAGGAGGGTCCAGACATGTCCACTCCACCCACAGAAGAGGCCCACGGTGATGACAGCACCTCTGTCCACCTGGATCTAGATGACCAGCCCAGACCATCGTGGGCCTCGGGACAGTCGGTTCTCCTCACACAGGCACAGGCCACCACAGACCTCTCCCCCTCTGGAAACACCAGCACAGCACCCACCCAGCGGGCCCATACCTCTGTCCCCAGGACACGTCAATCAGCAGTGTGTCCACCACTACAGGTGGATAACCCACCACCCCAACAACAACAGGGACCTGGGGGCAGTGGCAGCGGGCACACGGTCCAGGGGACGGAGGCCCAGGATCACAGGGGAACTGGGAGGGCTGCTGTGCGACAGGGGGCAGACAGGCCAAGGGAACCCACTCTCCACGAGGCCCTCTCCTCAATAATGGGAGCACACCACCACTCCCAGGAGACGATGGCACCCCTCCTGGCCAAGTTTCAGGAGACCCAGCGGTTGCAGGAGGAAAAGTATTTGGGGTTCACGGAGGAACTCAGAACCATCAGCTCCGCCCTGGGCACCATCGTAGGGGTGCTGAAGGAAGTACTCAACACCAGGAGGGACACTGTGGCACTACAAGGGGCCCCTGACACTAGCATGGATGATGAACTGCCCACCACCTCCGCCGCCGCTAGTGGACAGGAGGCCCCGCCACAGGACTACCACACCAGCACCCCACCCCCTGCAGACGGAGAATCACCCCGAAAATGGTCCCTGAGATCCAGGAACAAGACAGAGCACAATGCCAAGACCCCCGCCAAGAAATGAGACCACCCTGATTGTCATCCTTCTCTCCCACTTTGTCCATCCTTAAACTGCCCTAGCTCCACTTCCTATGCCCATATGGGCAATGCACCTGTGAGACTAATAGACTGGACTCTGCCATGGACACTCCTCCGCCATCACCCCTCCTCATTTAACTTACCCCTCCAATATTTTGTATTGAAATAAACACACCTAAAGCATCAAAAGATCTGGTGTCTGTCTGTGCTTTTGAAATAGTGTATTAGCAATTACAGTAACAAAATGTTCATGAAATAGTAATGTCAACATACCTATGTCACACAGCTCTAGTCCATGAGGAATCTAAGCAGATGACACATGTTGTGACCCACACCTGTGAAACCGTAAGGGAAAGTGACAACTCAGTGACTATCCACTGGGTGAAATCGACAGACAGGCTAGAGATAGAAGTGTAAAAGTACATGTAGTAGGCAGGAATGTATTCTCACCTGTGTTTCACTGGAAATATTGCTGGATGACTGAGTCCCTGTTCTGCATGTCTTCTTTCACTGCTTCCTCCTCATCACTGTCCACAAGCTCCACAGCTGCCACAACACCGCCATCTGGACCATCCTCCTGCAGAAAAGGCACCTGTCATCGCAAAGCCAAGTTGTGAAGCATACAGCAGGCCATGATGATCTGTCACACCATCTTTGGTGAGTAGAATAGGGATCCACCTGTCATATGCAGACACCTGAACCTGGCCTTCAGGAGCCCGAAGGTCCGCTCGATCACCCTCCTAGTTCGCCCATGTGCCTCATTGTAGCGTTCCTCTGCCCTTGTCCTGGGATTCCTCACGGGGGTCAGTAGCCATGACAGATTGGGGTAACCAGAGTCACCTAATAGACGCACAAGGTGCCTCTGGAGTTGACCCATCACATAAGGGATGCTGCTATTCCGCAGGATGTAGGCGTCATGCACTGAGCCAGGGAACATGGCATTCATATGGGAGATGTACTGGTCTGCCAAACATACCATCTGTACATTCATGGAATGATAACTCTTCCGGTTCCTGTACACCTGTTCACTCCTGTGGGGGAGGACCAAAGCCACATGGGTCCCATCAATGGCACCTATGATGTTGGGGATATGTCCAAGGGCAGAGAAGTCACCTTTCACTGTAGGCAAATCATTCACCTGAGGAAAAACGATGTAGCTCCTCATGGCCACAGTTGTCTGAAAAGACCCACTAGCAAGGAAATGGAGCACTGATAGCACCTGCACTTGAGGGGGGATTCCTGTGGGATGGCGGATTGCTGACATCAGGTCAGGCTCCAACTGTGTACACAGTTCCTGGATTGTGGCACGGTCAAACCTGTAGGTGATAATCAAATTTCTTTCCTCCATTGTCGACAGGTCCACCAGCGGTCGGTACACCGGAGGATTCCGCCATCTCCACACATGTCCCAGCGGACGTGCCTATGAAGAACAACAGCGAGCACAGAGTCAAACAACTCAGAGGTATGTACCCACAGTCTACACAGAACACCATTCATTCACAAAATGTGGCCTGTATGTGTGTTGAGACTAGGCCTAGGTATGTGTGACGCAGTTGGTAATTAGTCCATGTGGGCCCCTGAAATGGCGGCTGTCTGACCTGTAAAGTGGGACAATGGGATGTGAGGTAACTGCGCTGCCGTTGTACACCGTCGCAGTAGGCAGTCGGAGACCGCGGCACAATTCTGCATTGGTTAACATTGGGCCCTATGGGTCCCAGGAGCCAATGACGATGTACGCCGGCAGTGATGGTACGCACCGCCGCAGACGTGACCGCCATTTTCTATCTGTTGAATCACTCGATACCTGATCTTCGACAGGAGAGGACCTACACTGCAAGTGCTGCTGTGACCTCAGTCTGGAAGAGACAATGGCTTGTGCGTCTGGGGAAAGGGCCCCTGCCTTCACTGCGGAGGAGTTGGAGAAGCTCGTCGATGGGTTCCTCCCCCAGTACACGCTACTCTACGGTCTTCCAGACCAACAGGTAAGTACGCAGGGAGCATGTTGTATGGGCTATGCCTGTGTGGAGAGGGCTGGATGTAAGAAGGAAGGGGGCAGAGTGCTGCGTGCATGAAAGACGGTGGGTGCATGTGCCATATGGCAAGTGTAGGGATGGGGGCCACTCACTTTGACACCGCAGTTGGTAATGACTTCTCTTCTTACCCTGTACATTTCATGTAGGTCAGCGCCCACCAGAAGAAGGATATTTGGCGTGCCATCGGCAAGGACGTCCGGACCCTGGGGGTCCACCACAGACGGAGCACCCACTGCCGTAAAAGATGGGAGGACATTCGCCGCTGGAGCAAGAAGTCGGCGGAGGCTCAGCTGGGGATGGCCTTCCAACGTGGGAGGGGTGCCTGTCGAACCATGACCCCCCTGATGTTCAAGATCCTGGTGGTGGCCTACCCGGAGTTGGATGGGCGCTTGAGGGCATCACAGCAGACACAAGGGGGCGAGTACACTCTCATTCAGCTGACTTTGTGCGCAGTGGAGGTGTCTGGGTGGGGGAGGAGGGCTGTCGGTTTTCCTAGGCCAGGGCAACTTCCGTAGCCTAGGCCCCTCCGTAAGGCATGGTCCTGTGGCCCCCCCACCTCTGTAGAGTGCCAAGTACAGCTATTCATGCCCCTGTGTCATCTATGTGTGCAGATGTCGTCCATAGCCTTGTAGGCCATTTCCCAGGAATTGCACTGTAGAGCCCAACAGTGCGACGTAGTTCTGTGTCTGTTGTGTCCGTCAACGGTAGCGGTAATCCATGCACTCAACATTTCTTTATTCTGTCCCCCCCCCCCTTTTTGTGGTCTCCCTGTTCTTGTGTGCATTAGCATCATCAGGCGGAGGAGCAGTGGCACCGGAGCACGAGGGAGCTGCATCCCACATGGCCATGGAGGGCCACACTACGGACCCAGTGGGACGGAGGGTGAGGGGAGCACTACGGCGGGGACAGGAGCTGAAACCAGCGACACGGACTCGTCCTCCGATGGGAGATCCACCCCCCTACCAGCACCACCCTCCCAGCAGCCCCTCAGCCTTCGCCCCGTGCCCGCTCACCCAGGAGGGTGGGCATCACCTTCGACCCAGGCACCTCAGCCCCTGCCCCTGTCACCCCTGTTGCCCTCAGTGAGGAGGCCATTGACCGCCTCAGGTCACTCACTGTTGAGCAGTCTACCATTTTGAATGCCATCCAGGGTGTAGAAAGGCAGTTGCAACAAACCAATGCATTCCTGGAGGGCATTCATTCTGGGCAGGCTGCCCTTCACCAATCCTTTCAAACTCTGGCCTCAGCACTGATCGCAGCCATTGTCCCTGTGTCTAGCCTCCCCCCTCCAACTTCCTCCACCCAGACCCAATCCCCTGTACCTCTGCCTATCCCAAGCACACCATCAGACCAGCCTGCACACACCTCACCACACAAGGGAAGCTCAGGCAAACATAAGCACCACAAATCCCATAGGCACTCACGCAAGCATCACACACATACAGACACACCAACATCCACTGCCTCCACTGTGTCCCCCTCCTCGTCGTCTCCCTCCTCCCTCCCAGTCTCATCTACACTCACACCTGCATGCACTACCTCTACAGCCACTACGTCCTGCACCAGCACACCCACCAGCACACCCACCAGCACACCCCGCTCACGTGCAGTCACCACCCCCACTACCATTCACACGTCCCCTGTGTCCTCTCCCAGTGTGTCTGTGACACCCCCTCCCAAGATACACAAACGCAGGCACACACCCACCCAACAGCCATCCACCTCACGACAGCCTCCAGCGCATGCACCTGCACCCAAAGCCACAAAACGTACACCTCCTACAACCACCACCTCTTCCTCCACTCCCAAACCCCCTCCAGCTACCCGTCCCAGTGTGTCCAAACAAATATTCCTGTCCACCCTTAACCTATTTCCCACCCCCACCCCCCTGTCCAACTCATAGTTCCCGAACTAGCACCTCAGCCACACCATCTCCAGGACCAGTGGTGCCTGTTGTCACAGGTATGTGGAGTGCACCGGCCACCAGGATACCCAGTGTGGCACGGAGCCACAGCACAGCCAGTCCCCCCCGTGAAGCACCAGAAGTTGGCCAGTGCCTGGCGGGAGAGGGGGAAGACTCCAGCCACCCAAGCCGCTCCAAGGGGTCCAGGTGGGAGTGTGGACTCAGCTGTGACTCCTCCCAAGGTGGTGAAGGGCCACAAGAAACCCGGCAAGTCTGGGAAGAGCAGCACGGCGGAGAAGACCGCCATCATCCCCGCTGCCCAGGAGGGCACCGCCAGCCCCATCGTCGCTGCCCAGGAGGGCCCCACCAGCCCCATCCTCGCTTCCCAGGAGGCCACCACCACAGCCCCATCGTCGCTGCCCAGGAGGGCCCCGCCAGCCCCATTGTTGCTGCCCAGGAGGTCCCCGCCAGCCACAGCCCAGCTGCCCAGGAGGACCCCGCCAGCCCAGCCTAGCTGCCCAGGAGGGCCCCGACCAGCCACAGCCCAGCTGACCAATGAAGGACCGCCAGCCCCAGCTCAGCTGGGCAATGAAGGACCGCCAACTCAAGCACCACTGAACAGGGCAAGCACCGCTGAACAGGGCAAGAACTGCCAACTCAAGCACCGCTGAACAGGGCAAGAACCGCCAACTCAAGCACCGCTGAACAGGGCAAGCACCGCTGAACAGGGCAAGAACCACCAACTCAAGCACCGCTGAACAGGGCAAGCACCTCTGAACAGGGCAAGAACCGCCAACTCAAGCACCGCTGAACAGGGCAAGGATCGCCAACTCAAGCACCGCTAGCCCATGAGCGGCAGGGGCACTGACGCAACTGGGACCGTCATGGGGTGAGAGATGCACTCTGGGCACCAGTCCCCCTCCAGAACCAGTGGAGAAAGACATCCACTATGTCTGTCCTTCCCAGGATGAAGCACTCTGGGCACCAAGCCCCCTCAGAACCAGTGGAGAAAGACATCCACTACGTCTGTCCTTCCCAGGATGAAGCACTCTGGGCACCAAGCCCCCTCCAGAACCAGTGGAGAAAGACATCCACTACGTCTGTCCTTCCCAGGATGAAGCACTCTGGGCACCAGTCCCCCTCCAGAACCAGTGGAGAATGTTATCCACTTGAGAGACTGTGGCTTTGCACTCCCCAGGATTGAACAGTGGGCAAGCCACCCACTGTAGAGACTTGAGAGACTGTGGCTTTGCACTCCCCAGGATTGAACAGTGGGCAACACACCCACCGTAGAGACTTGAGAGACTGTGGCTTTGCACTCCCCAGGATTGAACAGTGGGCAAGCCACCCACTGCAGAGACTTGAGAGACTGTGGCTTTGCACTCCCCAGGATACATCAATGGGCATGGAGGCCCCTCGTGGATCTGGCGTCGTGCACTCATCCGGCTGAGGTGCCCCCCCTTCCCCCTGTGGTGCCTGTTGTATTTCTATCTGATGCCCCTGCAGTGTTCTCTCATTTTGGGCCCAGTGGTCCACAGACTATGAATGGTGCAATACCCGGACTACTAATCTTGGTGTATATTTTGTTCATAGTGTATATATGTATATTTTTGCTTACTGAATTTTGATATATTACAATGGTTACACTCATTTCCTTTTGTCTTTGCATTGTTCCGGGGGGGTAATGGGGTGTAACTATAATGTATAGATATGCATTAGTGCGTGTGTTGTAGTGGGTGAGGGTGTGGGTTGGGGTGTTGTGTGTGTGTGTCCCTGTTTTTTTCCCTCCCCTGTGTCGTAGGTGCAGTACTCACCGCGATCTTCGTCGCCGGCGTTGGTGCTCCTGGTACAGGAGTAGGAAGACTATCGCAGGGAGAATTTGGAGTTCCGGGTCCATGGCGTCCAGATTCCTTGTGTAGTGTGTAGAGGTGAGCGTTTTCCCTTCGAAATTCCTGTTTCCGCCGTGTTTTTATCCACGGTGTATCCGCCCCGGAAAAGGTGGCGGACTGGCCTGTCATAATAGTGTGGGGGGTACATTGTCTTCTGCCTGTCTGTTGGCGTGACCGCTGTGCTGTTTGTTTGTACCGCCATGGCGGTCGTAGTGTTAAAGTGGCTGTCTTTGTTGGCGGTTTCCGCCACGGTCGTAATTCCCAAAAAAATTCCACCGGCCTGTTGCCGGTCTTACCGCTGCTTTAACACCGTCCGCCAGGGTTGTAATGACCACCTATGTCATTTATCTTCCTCAAATCTTGAACAATCCGAACCTTCCCACAAGGCTTTCTCAGCCGCATTATAGGTCAGTTACACGGACTACTCAACACCTCTTTCAGGACTCCCTGTTTCACAATATCTGCAATGATTTGCGCAACCTTTATAAGGACATCTTGTGCCATATGATACTGTGGTATCTGAGGGAACACAGCATTCGTCTTCACATTGACTTTGACGAGCTCTACTCCTTTTATCAACCCTACTTCTTTCCCTGTCAAGTCCCACACCTTTTCTTGAACTGTTCCCTGTAAGTCCACCAGGAGATCAGCCACGGTGAACATCGGAAAGAAGTTAATCAGAGGATATTCGTCATCTGTTGTCTCCGTTTCAGGCTCTGAACCCTGTTTCTCCCCTTCATCATCACTGTTTGTTTGTACCTCAATTCCCTCATTGGAATAGGTGATTGAACACCTCGTCTTGCACAATAAGTCCCTTCCCAGTAAGGACACAGGACTTGAATCGCAAACCACAAATCTGTGCAATCCTTGGAAAGTACCAAGCTTTCCTAGGTGGTTGGTTTGCTACACCCACTACCTTAACTGTCCGTCCCGAAAGGGGCAGTTTCGGAACCTCTGCACTTCTGACTATAGAGCGTGTAGCTCCTGTGTCAACCAAGATGAAACCTTGTGACCCATTACCTTCCCCTGGACATAGGGTCCTCTCTGATCTACCTCTAAGGACGCTGCCAGCCTTCACTCCTCAGTGTCTGAACTCTCATCCGACCATTCATCCTTTATTCCATTCTCACCACGCAATGGGTACTGTTGCACTGTGTGATTTTGACTCACTCTTTGACCTGTTGCTGTTCCATTGGGGCTAAAGGCACTTGCATTTGCTGTCTAGGTACCATAGGAACCTGCTGTTGCGCTTGTTCTAAATGTATTGGCCGTATACGTGGCATCTGCACCTGCTGCATAGATTGAAAACCCTGCATTTGATTCACATTATTCTGAAAATTTGGATTTGGACCTCTCAATCTTGGCCTTCTCGTATTTTGAAATGAACTGACATCATTGCTTTGTTGAGTAACACCATCCTACACCATCATTGGGCACTCCCGCTTCCAATGTCCAACGAACCCGCAAGCATGACAAGGTAACATTTTCTTCATTCTCTGTGCATCATTTTGAACTACTATGGTGTTCAACTCTGGACTACGGTTCACAAAACCTCCTCGACCTCTACAACTCACTTGCGCCTGAAACATCCCGTTTCCCTGCGGCTGCTGCACCATCTGCTGTAGAAAACCTCCCTGCATCTCTGTCTGCGCTGCCTGGATTTGCATCACCACTGCTTTCTCCTTCAACTTTCTCTGCTTCAACTCAATCTCGTCACTGCAGTACTTTGCATACTGCAACACCTCGTCAATTGGCTTTGCCTGCCAGCAGATCAGATGATTCTTAATCATCTGGCCAATCTCAGGTCTCAACCCTTCCACGAACCTGAACACTAGGTGATTCATGTCCTTCGCCTTAATGACCTCTGTACCGCTGTAATGCTTAAACGCCTTCAACAACCTTTCATAATAAGCATGTATTGACTCCTTGACTTCCTGAGCCGTTCGATCAATCCTTTGCCAATCAATATTCTTCAGCGAAACTCTAGTTTTCAGAAACTCAATCACCTTATAATAATACTTCATCACATCAGGAGACGGCGCCCCTGTGTTTCTGTCCCTTGCCGGTTCCTCGGTCGGCCAATCTACACTCCTTTTGCACTCAATCCACAAATCGTCTGGAACTCTGATCTCAAAGAGAGTATTCAGATCTTCCCAGAGGCACTTTGTGAGTTTCACAAACCTGTCCGTCTGCTGGTACCACTCTATTGGTTTCTCCCTCAGCCTGGGGAAATCATTTGTGAATGACAGAATATCCCCTTTAGTCCAAGGTACATGGACGAGAACCCCTCCGGCAATCTCTCTCATTGGTAACATCTTTACCGTGCCTGTATCCGGTAATGTTTTAGCTGGCTGTTCTATGCAATCACTCTTCCTCTTGTCTCTTTTCTTTGCCCATCTGCCTTCCCACTTCTCTAAGGCTCCCCAAACTTGTGCACTTTGCAGTATCTCCTTGAGGTGCACTTTCATCCCAGTAGACCTCATGTGTTCAAAATCCTTTGGCTCAAAATCTAACCTGAAACTCCTTTTCATATGTTTGGTATTTTCTAAAACTACACAATTCTTATCTGCCAAATTTGGCAACCTTTGGTGTACCCTGCTCACTTCTTTGGTCATCTTTGGACACAAGTACCTCAGTTCTGCTTCTGTGTAGGACTCTAGCCTGTTCACACCCATGCTTCCTTCAACAAGTTTATTGGCTTCCATACCCAACCTCATATGGTTCAAGTACTCCTCTCCTTCCGCTCTCCCTGCTGCTACAGGAGTAGTCTGTGGAGTATTAAGCTTGTCTAACCAATTGGTCAGCTGTTGGACCTTGCAACAAGATATTCCCAGCCTGCACTAAGGGTGTCTGTGGTACGTTCGCACTTAAGATCTGCGGAGTTAACAGTCTTGAACCTGTCTGTCTCATGGCTTCTGGAGGAGCCCCAATCGGACTGAAATCTAACAGGGACCTAGGTCCTTCAAATGTCGGTTCCATTGGAGTCGTTCCTTGGGAGCTTCCTACTAACCCTCCTCTTGTCATACCTTGGGTCATTACCCCTTAATCGCATACACTAGGCTTTGCCTGTGCATACAATGGCACTGGTAGACCGACTGTAATAGGCAAAGATGTGGCATCTGGTGTCTGTCTGTTTCCCAAAACCTGTGAAGGACTAACTTCCATATTCTGGCTCTTCACTGGTGTTATGTCTGATTGCGGTCCTGCGACTGAAGTATATCTCAGAATCATTTGCGGCTGTACCTGGGGCAGTAAAGGTGGAGCTGGCTCAGTCTGAATCAATTTTGGTCTCCCATATACTTGCTCTGTCGGCACCATCAGATTAGTGGCAGTCTCTAAAATGGGTACATCAGGGTAAAGCTTCTGAACCTGCGGCGGTTGCAACTGAGGTTGCATAACCTGGGCAGTGGACACACCAAAACTTCTCTGTACCGGGGCTTGTGTCGAGACAGGACTAACCTGTGTCAGATTTATTGTCACTTTCTCTTGTATCAGACCTGCAGGACATGCACTGGTACTCGGTCGATTTTCGTCTGCCGCGTATGGCGGTGGTCGATCATTAAGTAACTGATTAAGGAATTCATCATCATCTGAGTCATCTACCTCTGACCAGGGCTTCCTAACCTCTTTGTCTTGGGAAGGACTTTTGTCTGTCTTACAGGTAGCTTTCCTCCCTTTGTCTTCACCCTCTTGAGCTATCGCTGGAAACAGTCTAACTCTATCTATTGTCTCTCTCCTCCAAACTCTCTGTGCACTATCCCACATAGCCTCTGCTCGTGTCTTTTCTGCTTTCCTCATTCTCCTCTCAAACTTCTGTTGCTGTTGCCGTATTGCCATTAGTTCCCAAATTGCCAACGTCTCAAACTGTGCTGGTCTCGGAGGCGGCTTCAGATCATTCAGCACCCTCTGCAAATTTTCTAAAACCCTCAAATTGAACGTTCCGTTTTCAGGAAACGCTAAGCACCCCTCTTTCTCCGTGGCTTTGCACCATTGCTTTAACCAAAGACTTGGCGTGACACCCTTTTCCTCCATTACAAAGTAAGCCGGTGTACCCTCTGGCGGTGTAACCTCCCCTACACTCGCGATAATATATACGTCTCCCCTCAAAGCGCTCTTTAAAGCCTTGAAAAATGTAATCTTTACGTCTTTTATTTTGTTCACAATCAAATCAGGAAGTGACTTTAATTCCCATAACTCTCTTTGCCTACCTTCTCAACCAATTGCCTCTCATGTACAGCTACCAATCCATGCACGACCCTTCTCACTAACCACCCTATCCCAGCGTGGCTCCAATGACGTCACACTCACACACACTGCGGCTGACAAAGTCTTGCGGCTTGTCTTCCCACTCTCGATTCACACAAACTAATGCAATATATTGCGAGCACCAACCAAATGAACTCAAATTTTCCGGTTTACTACAGGAAAGGGTAACACAATTGCTTCAGAACTTTACAGAGATTTCGCTTAGCCTCAGCCGCTACTCTCTTCTTCTCAGATCCCGCACTCCCAAGCAAAATTTGACCCGCAAATTCTACTCACGACTTGTCAGTGGATTATTGTTCCAGTGCACTTTAGAACTCACCAAATCTCCATTGAAGTCATTCACTCACCTTGACTCATACCCGACTCGTCGACTTCACCATCGACCTATTAAACCACCCAAATTACAACATAAACCAAGTGTCTCATACTCGGGAGTCTTAGACCATACAGGGTCCGTACATCATCAACACCACGTGGACAATTTTTTAGCACAAAGCGCCACACTCACATGAAGTTCGCCGACTTCCCTACTCTCACACTGCGGAGTACGCCCACTCCTACTAAAACATAATCATCTGGCCTAAAATCCTCACAAACATCACAATTCACCTGCGATATGCATAAGCTGTGCAAGCGCAAAACCCTACTTCTTTCTCACTGTAATTAGAGCGCCAAGAACATACTCAAACTCCCTTCAGCAAGCTCCAAGATTCCGGGAAAGTCATTTGGGGCTTAGGGACACATCATCCCTCCAATTTGCATAATTGAAAAATACAAATCCACGAAACCCAATTTATTTGGTACACTTTGCCTGCTACCAAACCCTAAGGACCTCAAAGGATCAACCCCATCAATCTCTAACTCTGTAAAACCGTGAGCTTTCGTACTGGGGCACCAAAGGGCCAAACCATTACCTCTGCTACCAAAAACTGTTAGCGCGTCAGAACCTAGATAAGTAAACTCACCAGGAGACGCGTTTAGGCCGACAAACCTTTGGATCACGTTTGGAGACTTCCCAGTACGTAATATTTTCTTGTCATCGCCAATTATTAGATCAATAATCAATTCAATAACAACAATCACTAGTCAATAAACATTTGATAAAATCAATAGTTGAACACACCATTGATTCCTCAGTCCCAAATAACCACACCAGTTCAGTCAAAGTTAAGATACATAGGGCCAGATGTATCATAACGGCCCTTTGCGAGTCGGAAATAGTGATCTTTAAGAAATCGCTATTTCTGGCTCGCAAAGTGCCATGTATCACATTTGCGATTCAGTAATAGCGATTTCATAAAAATCGCAAATGCTATTACCGAATCGCAAATTGCAATACCGCCCCCATTCGCAGCTAGAGGCCTGGTGGCCCATAGCTTCAAATTTTTTGCATTTCCAAAATTGTGATTTCTGAACCAAATTTTGGAAATGCAAAAGCCCAGGGTGCTGGGGACCTAAGGCCCCCTCTGCTGCACCCCAAAAATGTTTTGGGGTACATGTAAGGTGCACACATGCCAAAAGGGCATGTGTGCTTTACATATTCAATTTAAAAATGCATTTTAAATGCATTTTTACATTTTGCACCAGGTTACCACCTGGTTTCATTTCATGGTATTTTGCATGTGCAGAATGCCATTCTGCGAAAAATCACAATTTGCGATTTTTTGTAGCATTGCCTTGCGATGTGGATATTGCGAATCGCAAATTGCGACTCGCAAAACCAGGTCGCAACGCAAGAAATCGCAATTTCAGCGATTTCTTATTTGTGGTCTGCGAATGCCTTTCATGCATCGCAGACCACTTTTTTGCACTCGCAAACGGCCGAATTTTGCAATTCGCACCGTTTGCGAGTGCAAAAATATTTCATACACCTGGCCCTTATTTCCCTATTGGTTACAATCCAGTATCATATCTGTTAGTCTCATTAGCAATAAACCCACGCCAAAACAATCCAATCAATAATCAAAGTGCTATTTTACTCAACACATCTACTAATTTCATTTAGCATGTAGGCACATCATTATGCGAATCAACTTAGCAGAGTCTCATTAGTACATGAATCAACAAGGCAAGAACTCAGTCATTTGTCTATTTGCACAAAATATTAGTGAACGCCTTCATGGGCTTCATGCAAAACATTTAGTGAACACGAATTTAGAAAACATCTAAACTAGGGCTTCTATCAAAATAGCAGTTGGTACCTAGAAAGAAAAGGCAAACAGACAATTACAATTTGCATCAGATAGTTACCAATCCAACAGATCAGCAAACAGCGTCAGTCTTCATCCTCAGGACATCAGTCGATTCACAATCAGCACATATAGAACGGGCAGAGTCTCATTATAGCATAAATCCAGAACGGATTACTTCCCACAGATAGAGACGAAGATAACATCAGGCAAAGAATGGGGTGGAGGATGGTTTTAAAGTACACAGAATAAATTCAGGAAAATGCTAGAGCAATAGGAATGACAAATGGAGATGGCGAAATGGAGTGAATTGGAGTGAAGTGAGTTGGTTTCTTCTTGGGTCACGCCGTTAAATCAAAACTGTCTAACTATTCCCTAATTCCTCATTGGATGAAGTTTGGTGCATTATTATCTCTACCCAATAATTCTGAAAGTACCCTACTAGAACTTTCCACAATTTGTAGTTCCCATGTCGCGGATTGGTCCAAGTTATTGACGTCTTCAACAGTTGGAATGTCAGGTAGAAAATGTTACACTTTGAGCTCCAGTCAGTGTCTTCATTGTCTTCTCCTAGTACAGTTAACCTTGCACCTGCTACAAATTACACTGTTGCATCTAGCAAGAACGTTGCCTTGAGCAAGCCGCTTCTCATGAGAAAGAATTTACTACAGCTACACACACATAACTCCTGGAAAAACACAGCTTCGTGTCCTTCAGGAAACAGCACATTACACAATAGAAAATACAATTCAATATGAGCCCAGGCAGCTAGGCCCAAACCATCGCTAAGCTAAGGCCCTCTGATTTAATAAAGCAAACTCTTAACACACAACTCTAACTATGACACACTAATACAAATTCAGACATTATTGCATATAAAATTTCAGAATTAATAATCTTTTCATTAGTCTTTGTATACATTGGTAGCCACTCCCCGTGGGCACATTTCAACGTGTGCATTATTTTCTACATTAACATATTTTCTATGCAGTTTAATCACACAATATATTGCAAGCTTTTCATATTAATATTGATAAAAAAAAACACACTCCAACAACTTCATTCATTTGTAGCACCAGACGGCACATTTAGTCACCGTTAGCTATTCAACCTCATAGCACGCCTTCATAAATTATGCTTACTTCTCTTTAGAATAGAGGCTCTACACTTGTGATAGTAAATGTGTGTACACAGACACATATCAAATAGCAAGTTTCAATATATGACATTGATTAATGCAGCAACTAGACCAATAATATCCATTCAACTAGGAAGAGAAGAACATTTTAAGATCTGCAAATAGATGGAAATTGAAACCATGCCAGACTTCAATGGCAGAAGGTACATTCTTTTCCTAGTCAACCTCAGAAGGCTGCTTTTCAGCTTTTCACTGGGAGCAGATATGTCCCACTGCAAAGAAACATTCACCAAGCCTTGCCCTTACAATGTTGAGTAACACAAGGAGAAGATGTCCAAGTCTAGCTGGTGTCCTTCCCCAACCAGAAGGGGCATGCTTTGAAAATATACACATTTCTCCTGAAGTCCTGTCTGCTAAACGTTTGTTATTCTTTATCCAACGTACCATAGGCTAAACGAGAGAATCCTCTAGGTGTATAGCACGGACTGTCTAGAAACGTACCCAGACTGAGCAGTCTCTTCCACCTGGCTACAGAAAGAAGTTGCTCGGTGCTCACACACTGACTAGCTCAATCTGATGCCGATGTGGACTACAGTTCCTGATCACTACTACACCCTGCACCACCCTGTGTGTGCTGCAGCAGACAGCTCTTATCACCGCAGGGTATGCTGCACAGTGCATGCAAGGAAGGGACGGAGCTCTGGAGTGAGGGATCACATGCCCTTATTCAGCACAAAGTGGAAATCATTCATACACAGGGCTTTTCTGTAACTCCACCACTAATTTTACTGACCGAGGTCATTTGGAAAGAGTATGGCACTTTATTTCAGTAAAGGCAGGTAATGCTTAGTTTATTTTTTATTTGGGAGTGGGGGGAAGGGTAAAACATACAAACTATTCATACATACAGACAACTAGCTGGTGGGCTTCAAATCTGAAAAAAAAATAGTAAGATCGTGCTGTATAAAACGCAGCGCAGTCGCACTGTGTAGGAAATAAAAAAGAGAAAGTAATTGTGAAACCACGATGAAAACTCAGAGCTTCGTATGTTTTCAGTAGTTTACCGGTGAGCTCGAGGAGGGCTGAACACCGGAAAAGGCATGACGTATGCATGCCTTTCACTAATGAAATCAAGCAAATTTTTAAAGGCAAGCCCACAAACCAATTAACGTGACAGGTGTAACATGGGCATGGTTCAAAGCCCATAGAGAGATCACAACAGGGACAGAGTGCTTGCGCACTCGACCTTAAAAAGTCAGGACCTCAACTCAGTTCCACAGGCCTTCTGAGTTGCGTCCTGTCAGAGAAAGAACTGTATTGAGAAGGAATCTAATGGCGGATGCCAAATCAAACACCAGACGGCGAAACCAAACTTTGTTTATGGAAAACAATTTCATGAGTTTCCCCTGTCATCTGTATACCGCTCATCAGAAATGTTAATTTTATGCACCCATCTTAGAGCGCTTGCACTTGTGTGTCCGTAAGTTATAGTTTTACGATGTATGCAGGCTACCCATAACCTATACAAGCATATATTTCCGTATCCATAGAGAAGTGAAACATCATTACTCATAAAGCATTTTACACTACAAATTAAAAGCTTTAGCGGATGTAATTCATTCAGTGGCGTAACAAAACCTGACCCCCTGCAAAGTACATGGAGGTGCCCTCCTCCAAACTCAGCCAGAAGCTCTGAGGCCAGAATACTGAGCTGAGGGGGGCCCTGGAGTTGCACATATCCAACACTGTGTTTCTGCTCCCTCTTGGCAGCATGCATAAATCTCTTCGAAATGCACTTCACCATGAGCCCTCACATATGATACATCTACCCTAAGAAATTCTCATTTAGGCTGGGGACCTGCTAGGGACATGTTGCTTGGTATCATGGAGCGGCAGGTCTGCTTCTGATTTGATGGGCTCTGGAACAGAGCAGTGGATCCAGGGCAGCTACAAGGCATCAGGTATTTATGCAGTCATAGAAAGTGGAGTCTTCCCAACAAACTTTGTAATACATCTACCCTTTACTGGTACCAAACTGATGGCCCATTAGAGGACTGCATATTTAAGTCTTCTAAATACCAAAACACAGTGTATCCATTAGGGGCACATTTTCTTGGAGATGTTAGTAAGCCAGGTATTTGTGGATAAATTACTGTTATCTTAAGTTTCAAGATGCCCCTTTCATAGAATGGCCTGTTGTTGGAAGCCTCCAGAAACGATAGACTGCAGTCTCTTATTAATCTCTGTAAGACAGGACCATATTCGGAATATACAGTGGTGAGATCATCCAACAGGATATTGTGTA
Organism: Pleurodeles waltl; assembly: GCF_031143425.1. Taxonomy (NCBI): domain Eukaryota; kingdom Metazoa; phylum Chordata; class Amphibia; order Caudata; family Salamandridae; genus Pleurodeles; species Pleurodeles waltl. The sequence continues at coordinate 1,227,687,628 of NC_090440.1, read as the reverse complement.
AAAACGTTCCAATTGTTACTGTCTGAAGAAGGTTTCTGGTCTCTCCTTTTACTGGTACATAAGTTGAGAGAGAATTTCCCTCCATTAGAGAACCCAGCAGCACTAAACAAGTTATGTTTCTTGTGGTCTTTCCAGTTGGCGATACTTCAGTCTGTCATTCTGATGATTCATTACTGTCACTCTCCTGCATCTATTCATCCAGAGGACACTCATTTGTTTATCCTGCTCCTGGCATGAACTGAACTCGGCTTCTCTCCTCTTGATGCAGGATTGGAGAAAACACACGCTCTTCTGCTGGTTCTGGATAATCCCAGCCAGGAGTGACCCTTTCTAGTTGCCACGGTACCGCTTGACAGAGAACGCCTAAGCAGACCGTGCCCTCCAGAAAGAGTCCCAGAGGAAAAACCCCAAGAAATGGGGAAAAACCTCAAAACAGGAAAACCTGAAAAAGAAGAAAAAAATGGACTTCAAAAACAGGAAAAAGGCAAACATCTCCAAAAGCATAAACAGGAACGATGAACAGGAGCAAAGAGCACCACCAAAAGGAAGTGTTTGCAACGCAAGTTAGAGCAAGACTGAGTGACTTAAATATTGGAAAAGAGGAAGTGACTTCGCAGGAAATGAAACAAACATCTTGAATTGGGAAAAGCCCATAGAAAAGTATAGGGAAAGGGATGTAGTATATAGGAAAAGGGCATGCTGGGAAATGGAAACAGGAAGAAGACAACATGGAGACCAACAGGAACCCAGAGGAAAATGAAGAACACAGAAACCAAGAAAAAAGGAAAAAAGAGACAAGAAAGAGACCACCACCAACAGAAGAAAAGAGAATCTCTTAAAATAGGTAAGGGCGACGTGACCAGGAGCGCAAACTATGCTTCCTGGAACGCGTCGCCAAAGCGGGGAAAAAACGCAGAGGGCGGTGCTCCGAAAATCGGAAGCGCGATCCGACCGCGGTCGAAGAAAGAGACGCCACGGTGAGGCGCACCGTCATAGCTCCTACATTTCATAGTTGGAGCCCTTCAGTTTACAGCATTTTCATTGCAATCTGTATCTTGGGTGTTTGCTGAGGTATTACCCTCATTGGTTATTATTGTGCATAACATGTAAGTGCTGTTTTAAAAAAAAACAGAGTATGTTGTGGCTATTTTCCAAACTGATTAAAAATGAAAGTTTCTTCCAGAACATGTAGGCAGACATTTTTGGGTTTCATCTATCCTCACTTATTTTGAAGACCAGAATACCTAAACGGAACCAGATGTGTGAGCATAAATACTTATTAATAACTATTCTGTGGACTTGTTTTAACCATAAGCAGTTGGCTACACCTTTCCCACCTTCCAGCATTTCAGGATATCAGGGAGAATGTTGCCTGTTCAGTAGACTTTTGTATATGCCTGGAGAGTTATCTTTGGACCCACCTCTTGATTTTGTGCAGATAACAGGTCAATCAGAAGGCTTTGGCCAATTCTGGAGTAGCACTCTTTAAAAGATTTGCAGTCTTTGGTGGAGACTCATCTTTCCTCCAAAGGGAGGGATTTATAGTTATCCACAGTGCCCTCCTAACCTTTGCCCAAGTCTTTTAGGGTCATGCCTTGGTGTCCCATAATGAAAATGAAGTAACAAGTTCAGGGCCTGGAGGATTTATCTCACTGTGTCGGGGCATGGACAGAAATTATTCGCCTCTGTCTGTCTCTGAATCATATTTTCTGGGGAGAAGGTATTGGCAGTCAGGTCGAATCAGTCATGAGTTCCATGCCTCAGATTATTGCTTACTCCATACCTTCTCTTTGGCTAGATAACTCTTTGTCAAAGGCAGCACTGTTAAAACAAATCTGTGTCTAAGACTACTGCTCCCTTGCTCAGGTAGTTTATCTTAGAAAAACTTAATCTGCAAGTTTAACAGTGGATGTACTTTAAATTTCAAGTTTAAAGGCATCCTTGTCAGCCCTTCTCACATTGATCTGAGTTTTAGTAAACGCACAACTAGTGGAACAAAGGGTAATTGGGTGATCATATTTTAATTGCAAAGATGGTGGTTTCCCCCAGCTATGGCAGATCATATTTGTACCTCCATGGTTTTTCTGTTAGTTCAATCTTTGTTTTGCCGGTCTCTCCAATCAATACCACCTCTGAAGAGAATATGGTGGTCATTCTGACCTCGGCTGTAAAAGGCACTTTCCGCCGGTCAGAAGACCGCCAGAACACCGCCGCAGTAAACCGCCACGGTCATTCTGACCCGCAACTGGCAAACCGCCAAAAACCCGACATCCACAAAAGTCCGCCACACCAATGGCCAGCGAAAAACTGGCGATGACCAAACCTCCACCGTCACGCCAACAGAAATACGCCCATGCCATTACGACCCACAAATCCCCGCAGCGGTCTTTCAACCGCGGTATTCCATTGGCGGTACACACCGCCGCGCTCAAAATACACACACCTTTACAAAACACAGCCACATTGGACTATTTAAAACACACACACCTGAGACACATATACACACCACTCCCACACACCCAATACAATATAAAACACACACCCACATCACTCACAAACCCTTACGACCAAAAAATCCGACAGAAGGCCAGAGAGAGACAGCACAGAATAGAGAACACCATCACACAGAGGCAAATCACACCATCACCCACACAATATCCACGCACAAAACACCACACACCACCACACTCACCACACTCTACAACACATACACCACCCCACACCTCATCCACACCACCCTATGGCACCCCAAAGACACCCCCGGTTTTCAGACGCTGAACTCTGGGTCACGGTGGAGGAAATAGTTCGGGTAGAGCCCCAGCTCTTCGGGACACAGGTGCAGCACACCACCATTGCCAGGAAGATGGAGCTATGGCAAAGGATAGTGGACAGGGTCAACACTGTGGGACAGCATCCACGAAATCGGGACGACATCAGGAAGCGGTGGAACGACCTACGGGGGAAGGTGCGTTCCATGGTATCAAGGCACAACATCGCGGTGCAGAAGACTGGCGGCGGACCCCCACCTACTCCCCCAGAATTCACAGCATGGGAGGAGCAAGTCTTGAACATCCTGCATCCTGAGGGCCTCGCAGGAGTAGCTGGAGGAATGGACTCTGGTAAGGCAAATCTTCACTACTTCATTCCCCCCACCCCACCTGCATGCCAAATCATTCCCCCATCCTCACCCCCACCCCCATCACACCAACTGCTTGCAAATGGCTCACCATTACAACCCACCCATCCCAACACCTAGCCCTGCATGCGTCCACAAAGCATGGACACCCATCACCAAAGCATGCCCACTGCACATACACATCTCCCCCACAAGCCACCGTCACAACAGCCCCCACAAGGGAATTCCAGCACTGGGGTACACGGGCACCCACCCATTGCACACTATGGCACACACAGAAGCAATAACCATACTCGTATACCCCTGCAGGACCCGAACGCCACCACACCGCCCAGGAGGGTCCAGAAATGTCCATTCCACCCCCAGAAGAGGCCCACAGTGATGACAGCAGCTCTGTCTCCCTGGACCAAGATGACCAGCCCGGCCCATCGGGGACCTCAGGACAGTCGGTTCCCCTCACACAGCCACAGGCCACAGCAGACCTAACCCCCTCTGGGAACACCAGCACAGCTCCCACCCAGCGGGCCCATGCCTCTGTCTCCAGGACACGTCAATCAGCGGTGTGTCCACCACTACAGGGCACCCAGGTTGACCCACCACCCCAACAACAGCAGGGACCTAGGGGCAGTGGTAGTGGGCACACGGTCCAGGGGACCGAGGCCCAGTGAAACAGGGGAACTGGGAGGGCTGCTGTGCGACAGGGGGGGGACAGGCCCAGGGAACCCACTCTCCACGAGGCCCTCTCCTCCATTATGGGAGCCTACCACCACTCCCAGGAGACGATGGCTACGGTACTGGCCAGGTTCCAGGAGATCCAGGTACTGCAGGAGGAACATCTAATGGGGTTCAGGGAAGAACTCCGAACCATTAGTTCCGCAATGGGGACCATCATCATGGCACTTAACCAGATTGTCACCACATTGCGGGACCATGTGGCACCACAAAGGGCCCCTGTCACTAGCATGGACCAAGAACAGGCAACCACCTCCGCCGGCGCTAGTGGACAGGAGGCCCCCACACAACAACAGGCCACCAGAACCCACCTCCTGCAGAAGAAGAACCACCCCGCAAGCGGGGCCTGAGATCTCGTAAGAAGACAGAGTAGGATGCCAAGACCCCCGGCAGCAAAGGATACCCCCTGATGTCATCCCACTGTCCCACATTGTCACCCTGTCCAAGCTTAAACTGCCCCTGCTCCATCCTTCCACAGGCATATGGACAATGCACCTGTGAGACTGAAAATCTGCACTCTGCCATGGACATTCCTCCACCATCACCCATCACCGATTTTCAACCATGTCCCTAAATTTAGCACTTAAATAAAATCACTTATTGCACAAAAATAATCAGGAGTCTGCCTGTATTTTGAACAAATGTATTAGACATAACGTTGACAAAATGTTCATTTACATTGTGATGACAACATACCACTGTCACACAGCTGTAGTCCATGGGGAAACAAAGCAGAGGTCACACAGTGGGGCCCACATCTCTGAAAACGGAAGGGAAAGTCACAACTCAGTTAACATACACTGGGGGGAAACTCAGACAGTAGAGAGGCAGGAGACTGTAAGTAATTGTAAAATGGCGGTGTTGATTCTTACCTGTGTGTTATTGAAAATACTGTTGTATCACTGTGTCCCTGTTGTCTGTGTCGTCCCCGTCGTCTTCCTCCTCTTCACTCTCCACAGGCTCCACAGCTGCCACAACACCACCATCTGGACCATCCTCCTGCAGGAAAGGCACCTGGCGTCGCAAAGCCAGGTTGTGAAGCATACAGCAGGCCACGATGATATGGCACACCTTCTTTGGTGAGTTCATTAGGGACCCACCTGTCATATGCAGGCACCTAAACCTGGCCTTCAGGAGGCCGAAGGTCTGCTCGATCACCCTCCTAGTACGCCCATGGGCCTCATTGTACCATTCCTCTGCCCTGGTCCGGGGATTCCTCACTGGGGTCAGTAGCCAGGACAGGTTGGGGTAACCAGAGTCACCAATTAGCCACACACGGTGCCTCTGTAGTTGTTCCATCACATAAGGGATGCTGCTATTTCGCATGATGTAGGCATCATGCACTGACCCAGGGAACTTGGCATTTACATGGGAGATGTACTGGTCAGCCAAACAGACCACCTGGACATTCATCGAATGATAACTTTTTCTGTTCCTGTACACCTGTTCACTTCCTCTGGGGGGAACCAAAGCCACATGGGTCCCATCAATGGCACCAATGATGTTGGGAATATGTCCAAGGGCATAGAAATCACCCTTCACTGTAGCCAATTCGCCCACCTCAGGGAAAACAATGTAGCTCCGCATGTATTTCATCAGGGCTGACAACACTCTGGACAACACCTTGGAAAACATAGGCTGGGACATCCCTGATGAAATGGCCACTGTTGTTTGAAATGACCCACTTGCCAAAAAATGGAGTACTGACAGAACCTGCACTAGAGGGGGAATCCTTGTGGGTTGGCGGATGGGTGACATCAGGTCTGGCTCCAGCTGGGCACACAGTTCCTGTATAGTGGCTCTGTCAAGTCTGTATGTCAGTATGACATGTCTTTCTTCCATTGTCGACAGGTCCACCAGCGGTCTGTACACGGGAAGATTCCTCCATCTCCTCGCAAGTCCCAGGGGACGGTGCCTAGGAAGGACAACATGGAGCACAGAGTCAATCAACCCACAGGTACGTTCCCACAGCTTGCACAGTACACGAATCTCGATGCATTGAATGGCTTGTATGAGTGGCGATGCAAGGCCTAGGCCTGTGTGACGCAGTAGAATTTAACCCATGTCGGCCCTTGAAATGGCGGCTGCCTGACCTGTGAAGTGTGACAGTGGGATGTGAGGTCAATGCGCTGGCGTGGCACACCGTGGCGGTAGGAGGTCGAAGACCGCGGTGCAAATCCGCATTGGTTAACATTGAACCCTATGGGTTTCAGGAGCCACTTTCTATCTGCTTAATCACTCGAGACCTGATCATCCACAGGAGAGGACCTATACTGCAAGTGCTGCTGTGACCTCGGTCTGGAAGAGACAATGGCTGCTGCGACTGGGGAAAGGGCCCCTGCCTTCACTTCCGAAGAATTGGAGACACTCGTGGATGGGGTCCTCCCCCAGTATGTGCTACTCTACGGTCATCCAGACCAACAGGTAAGTACACTGGGACCATGCGTTACGGCCAATGCGTGGGTTGAGTGGGGTGAATGAACGATGGTGGGGAGGGGAGCGAATGAGGCATGCATCAACCGACAGATGAGAGCATGTGCCATATGGCAAGGTTGGGGAGGGGGGGCCACTCACATCGAGCATGCAGAAAATTATGATATTTTATTTCCTCTCCCTGTACATGTCACATAGGTCAGCGCCCATCAGAAAGTCGACATTTGGCGTGCCATCGCCAAGGACGTCCGGACCCTGGGGGTCCACAACAGACGGGGCACCCACTGCCGCAAGAGGTGGGAGGACATCCGCCACAGGAGCAGAAAGACCACGGAGGCTCTGCTGACGATGGCCTCCCAACGTAGGAGGGGTGCCACTCGTCAATTGACCCCCCTGATGTCTCGGATCCTGGCGGTGGCCTACCCAGATTTGGATGGGCGCGTGAGGACATCACAGCAGACACAAGGGGGTGAGTACCAGCACATTCTGCTATCTTAGTGCGCAGTGGAGGTGTCTGGGTGGGGGAGGAGGGCTGTGGGTATCCCTAGGCCAGGGCGATTTCTGTAGGCTAGTCCCACCTGTAAGGCATGGCCCTGTGGCCCCATCCCCCACCTCTGTAGGGTGCCAAGTACAGCTATCAATGGCCCTGTGTCACCTATGTGTGCAGTTGTCGTCCATTGGCTTGTAGGCCAAGTCTCACTGATTGAGTAGTGTACCCGAAGTGCGTGGCGTAGTGCAGGGGGCTTCTGTGTCTGTCCTCTCCGTCAACTGTGTTGCCAATGCATGCACTCAACATGTCTTTATGTTCCCCCCCCCCTTTTTTTTGCTGCTCTTCCTGTTCATGTGTGCATTAGCATCATCAGGCGGAGGAGAAGTGACATTGGAGCACGAGGGAGCTGCATCTCACATGGCCCCGGAGGGCCATGCAACGGACTCTGATTTCACCAGTGAGACGGAGGGCGAGGGGGGCTCCACAACGGGGACCCGTGCAGACATCAGCGACACAGACACGTCCTCGGAAGGGAGCTCCCTTGTGGTGGCGGCAACATCCGTGCCCACCGCAACAACAGGTACAGCCGCCACCCAGCGCACCAGCACCGCCCTGCCAGCAGCCCCTCAGCATTCACCCGTGCCCGCTCGCACACCAAGGCGGGCATCTCCTTCGCCACAGGCACCTCAGGCCCTGCCCCAGTTACCCCTGCTGCCCTCAGTGAGGAGGTCATTGACCTCCTCTGGACGCTCATTGTTGGTCAGTCTACCCTTTTGAATGCCATCCAGGGGGTAGAAAGGGAGGTGCACCGGAGCAATGCATACCTGGAGGGCATTCATTCGGGTCAGGCTGCCCATCAGCGATCGTTCAACGCTCTGGCCTCAGCACTGACTGCAGCCATTGTCCCTGTCTCCTGCCTCCCTCCTCCAACTCCCTCCACCCAGTCCCACTCCCCTGTTCCTCTGCCTATCCCAGACACACCTACAGACCAGCCTACACACACCTCAACACCCAAGGGCAGCTCATCCAGACATAAGCACCACACATCACACAAGCATTCACACAAGCAACAGCCACATGCAGACATACCAACAGCCACTGCCTCCTCTGTGTCCCCCTCCTCCTCGTCTCCCTCCTCCCTCCCTGTGACGTCTCCACTCACACTTGCATGCACAACATCATCAGCCACTACGTCCATCACCAGCACACCCACCAGAACACTCCGCACACGTGCAGTCACCACCCCCACTGCCATTTACATGTCCCCTGTGTCCTCTCCCACTGTGTCTGTCACCCCCTCTTCCAAACCACACAAACGCAGGCAGCCACCCACCCAACAGCCATCCACCTCACGACAGCCTCCAGCACAAGCACCTGCACCCAAAGACAGCACACTTGACTCCTACAACCACATCCTCTTCCTCCACTCCCATACCCACTGCCCCTACCCTTCCCATTGCTCCTAAAAAGTTTTTCCTCTCCAAAATTAACCTCTTTCCATCACCTGACCCACCCCCTCCATCTCGTAAGAGTCCAATCAGCACCTCAGCCACCACAACCCCTGGACCTACAAGGACCATCGTCCAGGGATATTGGAGTCCACCACCTTCAAGGGCAGGTACATCGGCCAGCAGTAAAGGGACAGCCAGCCAACCCCTGGGAAGAAATCCAAAAAAGGGAAGGCCCGGCGCGAGAGGACAGAGACGGCAGCCTCCACAGGACCTACCCTTGCACAGTCAGGAAGTGGGGTGCCACCTAGCACACCTACAAAGGGAGGCAAGGGCCACAGAGACTCACGGAAGGATGGCAAGGGCAGCACGGCCGACAAGTCTGGCAGCAGGCGAGCTGCCCAGGAGGGGCCAACCAGCCCCATTCCGGGTTTGAAGGAGAACACCCACGGGCACGGGACACCAGCACAGGAGGGCCCCGCAAGCGAGAAGTCGGATGGCGAGTGAACACCATATATTTGCCGGATCTGGTGCCCTGGAGATAAAGTCAAGCACCGCTGAACAGGGCCCTTCAAGACAAGCACCGCTGAACAGGGCCCTTCAAGACAAGCACCGCTGAACAGGGCTCTTCAAGACAAGCACCGCTGAACGGGGCCCTTCAAGACAAGCACCGCTGAACAGGGCACCGCCATCTCTGCACGGCTCCGCTGGGCCCTTCATCTCAAGCACCGCTCCGCTGGGCCCTGCCGTCTCTGCACCGCTCCGCTGGGCCCTTCCTCTCAAGCACTGCTCCGCTGGGCCCTTCCTCTCAAGCACCGCTCCGCTGAGCCCCGCCGTCTCTGCACCGCTCCGCTGGGCCCTTCATCTCAAGCACCGCTCCGCTGGGCACCGCCGTCTCTGCACCGCTCCGCTGGGCCCTTCCTCTCAAGCACCGCTCCGCTGGGCCCTTTCTCTCAAGCACCGCTCCGCTGGGCCCTTCATCTCAAGCACCGCTCCGCTGGGCACCGCCGTCTCTGCACCGCTCCGCTGGGCCCTTCCTCTCAAGCACTGCTCCGCTGGGCCCTTCCTCTCAAGCACCGCTCCGCTGGGCCCTGCCTTCACTGCACCGCTCCGCTGGGCCCTTCATCTCAAGCACCGCTCCGCTGGGCACCGCCGTCTCTGCACCGCTCCGCTGGGCCCTTCCTCTCAAGCACCACTCCGCTGGGCCCTTCATCTCAAGCACCGCTCCGCTGGGCCCCGCCGTCTCTGCACCGCTCCGCTGGGCCCTTCCTCTCAAGCACCGCTCCGCTGGGCCCTTCATCTCAAGCACCGCTCCGCTGGGCACCGCCGTCTCTGCACCGCTCCGCTGGGCCCTTCCTCTCAAGCACCGCTCCGCTGGGCCCTTCCTCTCATGCACCGCTCCGCTGGGCACCACCGTCTCTGCACTGCTCCGCTGGGCCCTTCCTCTCAAGCACTGCTCCGCTGGGCCCTTCATCGCAAGCACCGCTCCGCTGGGCACCGCCGTCTCTGCACCGCTCCGCTGGGCCCTTCATCGCAAGCACCGCTGACCCATTGGCAGTAGGGGCAGGCCCGGATCTGTGTCGAGCAGGGCTGCACGATACACTCTGGCCACCAAGACTCCTCCAGTACCAGTGGAGTCTGTAATCCACTTGAATGACTGTGGCTTTGCACTCCCCAGGATATGACAGTGGGCAACCCACCCACTGTAGAGACTTGAGAGACTGTGGCTTTGCACTCCCCAGGATATAACAGTGGGCAAGCCACCCACTGTAGAGACTTGAGAGACTGTGGCTTTGCACTCCCCAGGATGGCCCAGTGGGTAAGCCACCCACTGTAGAGACTTGAGAGACTGTGGCTTTGCACTCCCCAGGATATGACAGTGGGCAAGCCACCCACTGTAGAGACTTGAGAGACTGTGGCTTTGCACTCCCCAGGATATGACAGTGGGCAGCCCACCCACTGTAGGGACTTTAGAGACTGTGGCTTTGCACTCCCCCGGATGGCACAGTGGCCATGGAGGCCCCTAGTGGATCTGGCGTCGTGGACTCATGTGGCTGAGGTGCCCCCCTTCCCTTCCCCCTGAGGTGCCTGTAGTTTTGCTATCTGATGCCCCTGCAGTGTTCTCTCCAATGGAATCGGGTCTCCTGTGTGGGCTTTGCCCATGTGTTGAGGACCATTGGCCCACGTACAATGACTGTAAACCTATTTTGCCAGGACAATTTACATATGTGTATATAGTTATGAGATGTTCTAATTATTTTTTTCTTCGCCTTACAATATATTTGAATTTCATGATCATATTATTTTGTCTTTGCATTCTTCCGGGGGGTTTGGGGGGTGTCACTCTGAGTTGTTGCTCTGCATTGATTGGGTGTGTTGCGTATGTGTGTGCCCGTAATCTTTTCTCCTCCCCCCTCTCCTGTGCAGTACTCACCGTTGTCTTCTGCGCCGGCATTCGTGCTCCTGGTAGAGGAGCAGGTAGACAATAGCTGGTAGGATGTGTAGTTCTGGTTCCATGCTGTCCAGATTCCTCGTGGAGTGTGTAGAGGTGAGCGTTTTCATGTTCGTAGTCTGTTTCCGCCGTGTTTTTATCGCCGGGGTACCCGCCCCGGAAAAGGTGGCGGATTGGTGAGTTGTGATAGGGTGGGCGGTACATTGTCTGCCGCCTGTCTGTTGGCGGTGACCGCCGCGCTGTTTGTTTGTCCCACCGTGGCGGTCGGAGTGTTAAAGTGGCGGGCTGTGTTGGCGGTTTCCGCCAGGGTCAGAATTCCATTTTTTTTACCGCCTGCCTGTTGGCGGGTTGGCCGCCGCTTTAGAACCGACCGCCAGGGTTGGAATGACCCCCTATATTAGTGGATTGGAATTTAAAAGGATCCTCCTCTAAACGACTGACTCTTCTAAGGCAATCACCAGCTGCAAGAAAGATCTGCTCTTCAGATGGAAGCCAAGGTCTGTGCTTGATGAATTTATAGAGTGCTATATTACTAGACTTGTGATACCAAACCTGCTGCATTTGTAGGTGCTTGTTTTTTGTGTTGTTTATGTTGCATCTAACTAAGAATCATTCAACCCTCCTCCAATGTCTTTCCCAAAGCTACATTTAGTGTACCCCCAGAATATTGATCCCTACAAAAAGATTGTATCCCGAATGTTGACTACCCTTTCATCTTGAAGGTGAAAAGGTATCAACGAATATATATTTACTACTCCTAGGACCACATCTGCATATCTTAAAGATATTTATATCCTCATGGTACGTAGATATGGAAATAAGAATAGTCAGTCTCTATTTACATATATGCATACCTGAATGACATCATGGTGATTTATGTTCTGGAGTAAACATATTTTGTAGGAAGATATTTTTGTTGACATTCTGACATACAGCCACATACGTGACAGAGCCTTTTCTCTGTGGCCACTGCTGATGTTGAATAATGTTGCAGCTCTGTAAAAAACAAAAGTTGGTTGCTGGACGAGCTGCAGTAGAAAGTAAAACAAACTTAGCATAAACACATCTTTTCTTTTGTTTTTAATTTTTCATATTTTCTATTTTCAAAATAAAGCCCTTTGCCATTCAACTTGGAAGCTTTTTTCCAACACTAAAATGTTTGCATTATTATGAAATGAACACATAGCAATAGTATGAAAATGATGTTCTTTTAGGTTTAGAGTGATTAGGGGTAATATAGGATTGAATTTTAAAATGGCTACTGCTGACTACTATCTTGCTTTGTAGCATCTGAATGTTTTATTTCTAGGTGGAGCTGAACTTCTAATATACAAATGTGATATTCCATTTTTCTTCCTTCTCATATGAACAAATGTTTTCTTTTCTTTGTGATAATCATAGAATGTTTTAATGAATAGCACATTCAAGAAACACTTCTAGAGTACAGGCTGGTTCCTGTACCGCATCCTATTACAGACAGTGTAGGTTTCAAAAATGTTAACAGAAGCTTCTAATGTGAGGAGTCCTGAAGACCTAACAAGCATATAATGATAGCATCTTAGACGGCCTCATGAGAACCATGTGTAGGTATATAAAATGTTAGAATTGTGTATAGTACAGATAAGAGGTCAGTTATTTGATGCTGCTTAGAGCAGATCAAATACAATTTTAAGAGAATGTTATTTTTTCAATTAATTCACATGAACATGACTAAGAACTGTGTTTAAATGTAAGGCAAGGGGCATGGAGACTTATGCAACCACAGAAAACGTACAATTTCTAAAGGTTACTGATTTTGTTAGCGCTTTGTCTTTGTGCAAATTCAGGAACAACAAAGTACTATCGGATGGATTAAGATTTGCAACTAAGTGTGGTCAACAATTTAGTACATTCAATAAATGTGAAACACATTTGGGTCCACAAGAAAGATAGGGAATATTTAAGTCTCAAACCATGAAGATGTATTAAAGGTTAAAGGTTTACAGAAAGCAAAATCGCATTGATATTAATTAGTAATCAAAATAAAAGTGCATCAAATAATATGAAGTTCAAATCTAAATCCAAGTCTCATAGATCAGAGAACAAAACTGCATGGGGCTGCCTCAAAAAGAAAGGACAAAGGAAAGTCAGTTCTCTAACTGAGAGAGTACTATAAATCTCTGTCAGGTTTCTCATTTTCATGTAAATTCATTGAATAATAAACCTTCTCCTAAAATGGTACTTTGGTAACATGAGCATTCATCCACAAAGGTTTGCCAGGTAAGCATTCATGAGATGTGAATTTTATCAAGACTACATAGTCCCCCAAAAGACAGAGGAGTGGCACAGTCTTGTACATAACGCAGTTTAGTGAAGGCTTTGCATAGGTGTCCTGACTAAATTTACTGCGTCAAGACAGGATATTGACTGAATAATTTTGACACTGCACTGTTGGAAGAGCATACACAAATATTTATATTAGTAATTGCAATAGGTAAAAGGCTATTGCCACTATGCAACTGGTAAAGGAGGCTGTAAACAGTTACATCAATGAAGCAGTGACACACATATGTATATTATGTTAAGATAGCCAGGAAGCTGCCACTCATGTCACCTTGCTCTTCTTCTTTATTGGGAAACAATGTACATAGAACAGACATTTAAAAAAAAAGTATCTATAAAGAGCAGCAAGTGTTGAAAGCAATGATCCATCAAGAAATACAAGGTATGCTCTTTTACAAAATACTATCACATTTAAAATGTTACAGAGTTTTACTTATCACAGTTAATCTGCCTTAACATTTAACCGGGGTAGTTAACTGGAGTCAACATACAAACGAGTGAGAAATAAGTTGTTTGAAGTTCCCGAAAGTTGCAACTTTATTTATCATACGCCTGGAGAAAGTCTCCCTCTACTCACAACAATGACTGAATATTGTGGTCTTTCCCCTAGAATTCAAGATCCCATTTCACTGAATATACTAAAACTTCATCAAGAAAATCAATACATACCCTCATAAAGAATATTAAACATTTTCAGTTATGTTTAAACAAAATAATATTGAATACAGTTTACTAAACACAGGCTATTCCTAGGCATAACACTAACACAATATTAAGCAGTAACGTCTATCACAATTTTCAGGTGTTTCAATGTATTGGGGAAGCAGTCAACCCTTAAAATTCCCATAGATTTTGAACAATTTAAGCAAACTTTGACAAAGCCAATTGGTTTGACTACTGTATGGGGCATGCACAACTACAGACACACATCATCCACAAACACATTTCTTTACCTGACACATACATGCAAATGTGGAGATAGAGCAACTTACCAGTAGGCACCCAAGACCCCACAGGCTGCCACACCTGCTAGAGTGGCCTGAGAGGGTGTTCTTTCAATGGACTTTGAGGTGTATTTGAAAATAAAGGGAGCTAATCACTAACCAATATCACATTCAACTCGTGTAGCTCATTCATCCTCACACAAAGGACCCAAAGCCATTATCTTAGTTAGAAGATTTATTAATCAAATTTGTTAAGTCAATCAATATGCATGTTGGTAAACTATAGTTAATGATACAGAATCATAGATAGCAAGCTGAGACATCACAATACATTCTGTCTATATAAGGCATAGAACAGAATAATCACTATCACAAAAATTCAAAGACTGAGAATCAGGAAATACTGTTCCGTAGAGGAACTGAAATATTCTGTTCTAAACATCAGTGGTCTAAGGTTCTAAGAAGCAGTCTAATCTAAAAATTAGGATTACTGGGGCAAAAAGTTTCAGAAATGCAGGAAGATGTCAGCAACCGAGTGGTTAGCATAAAGATTCACACTTTGGGGAAAAAACTAAGTGTGATCTGTTCCCTCCTAAAGAAAAATGAATCTGCTCTCCTCAAAGGATAAAAAGAATATGCTTAACTTCTATCAGTGAACATTCATTAAAGAAACAGAAGCTTAAGAAACGCTCATGTCTCCGTCCACGTCACCAGTTACCAATCAAATCACTCATCCTAGCTCCAATTGTAACATCTTCCAGGTTTGTCATCCCACAGTAGTCCAGACAGATAGGGCAACCTTCAGTGTTTGGTACAAATGAATAAAGGTCTTCATGGGCTTGTTAGGGCCGTTCAATTCTTGCCAAGATTCCTTTCTCAGGCATCACAATTGACAAACTAACATTAAAGCAATACTCCTTTCTGTGAAACAAGCTCATGTAGTTTCACCTACAGAGAAAAATTACGAAGCAAGCAAAATACACTTCGGTGCTCAGCCATGACTTAAGGCATCATTTTAGTTGTTAGCTTAACTCAAATACAGTTAATAAGTTAATACATGTGCACTTTTAACTTTCGATAACATGCACATCTACTGACTACATACACTCAAAATATACATGTAGGACATGAATGATGATTACTTATTGACATTTCAATCAAATTGTATTGATTTCAATCATGACCTAATATTAAAACAGTTAACATCTGATGCATATGTGTACATGCTAATGACATTAGTGCACACAGTAAATATGTCAAATATAAGTATCTAATTGCACATGGATGATGTGTAAAGTGTGGAGCCTAAATTGCAATGCTCCAATCCCACCTCTAATGGTAATCTTAGCCATCACAATTAACATACTGTATAGATGAATCTTTTCAGGTGAGAGCAAGTCGAAACCTTGTAGTCTTCTGTGACCTTCGTCTAACATTTTCCAACTGTTTCATGTCATCATGAAATCTACACTGACTCTCCTTAAATTCCACTTCACTTCTAGTAGTAGTAAAATACTTTATTTGATTGTTTATCAGCAACCATGAAAGCACATAAAAGCAAATAGAATGTCAACAACACTTATTTGACTTAAAATCCGAAAATGGCTTACATCAATTAGTGGTGATAAAAACACGGGGACATATTCTCATATATTTCGTTAAAAAAGCCTAAAGACATTACAGAAACTGTTACTAAAACGTCTACGAAATTGTCTAAAAGCCCTTTCTCGCCTTCAATACTGTGCATAAATAAACTGCAAGACAATTACAAATTTTGATTGATGGAAGAGTTTGTAGGTACAGAAAAGCCGGGCGCCACTGACGTATTTGTAGAGGTTTTAAAAATTGTATTAAAAATTACTTTCTCTGGTCAATGTACAATTCACAAAATAAAACTGTATGTATTGTACTTTGTATCGTGACTGAATCGCAAGGACAGTTCTTCAGTACAGGACTCCAATCATTAATTACAGGAAAACTAACTAATCAATGGAATGTCTCTAGTCCTAAGCGAGTGAGAACACAGCGATGCCTAGGATTCAAAACATACTGTAGATATGGTTCCATACCGTCCGTCAACTGCATCATTTGATTCCTCATGATGCTTGCTTTTTGTGCTTCTATAGCCCACCTTAAATCGGCCAGATGGGTAAGACATTCCATTTTAAGTTCTTTCCTAGTCAATGTTTCCATTATTTCTAGTGTAAAATAATAGTCCGGATGACCCAAGTCCATTAAAAAATTCTTAATGTACTCCAGCCAAGGAATTTGCAATGAATAATTTAAAGTTTGACAATCTTTTATAATCGCCCTGTTCAATCTGCATATTCTGAAGACCAGACTTTGTGCCATGACAATACTGGTTGCATCCTTATTAAGTCTGCAATATGCATAATCCCCAGTTCTGAATGACACACAAATGATGAAGTGGATTTGGAAACATTTTAAAGTGACTTTGAAAAAATCATTTTCTGCAAATCTGCAACACATTGCATTTTTTATATCCCCATATGCCTGCCCCATACATTGCAACAGAAACGGTGATCCTCCCTACTCTTTTAGAATTTTTTTTTATGGCATGATGGTTTTAATAAATTGTAGTTTACTAGAGCTAATACATTGGGACCAAGTGCCTTTATTATCAAGCAGGATTCCTAGGTACAAGAATGTTTGTGTGACATCTATTTTATCACCCTTTATTGTAATGGGGCGGTTTTTAGTAGTCTTAGTACCTCATTTCATCACATATGCTTTGGAGCGATTGACTCTAAGGCCTATTTCTTCCATGTAATTAACAAAAGTT
The DNA here is from genome assembly GCF_031143425.1 of Pleurodeles waltl. Classification (NCBI taxonomy): domain Eukaryota; kingdom Metazoa; phylum Chordata; class Amphibia; order Caudata; family Salamandridae; genus Pleurodeles; species Pleurodeles waltl. Next base: position 1,227,670,868 of record NC_090440.1, on the reverse strand, counting down.
TCCACAAGATGCAGCAAAGCTAATGGAGCTTGTGCCATAAGAACAGCATTGTCAGCATACATAATAGCTGGTATCGGTCGGTAACCAATTTGTGGTAAATCTTTACATTCAGTAACTAACACTGACTCAAGTTTATTTATATATATAATGAAAAAAGGAAAGGCGCTAATACGCAGCCTTGTTGTACCCCTTGATTTATATGAAATGGACTGGTGCACTCCCCGTGCACCCCAAACTGTACCTTTGCTCTGCTTCCGGGGTATAACTCCCTTATGAAGTGGGCTATTGTTTCATCTAGCCCCAGTTGCAACAAGGTAAACCATTACTGTGGATCACACAATCGAATGTCAGATCTACGAAGACCATGTATAGGTTTCCTTTCCTGATCTTAGTGTATTTGCCAATCAGGATACGTGAATTTAGAGCCTGTTCCACCGTTCCTATCCCTGGATGGAAACCATAGTGCAAGTCTGTTAGGATATTATTCATTTCAGCCCACTCCTGTAATCTGCTCAAGAAGATACGACCAGCTAACTTTGCAAGAGTATCAAGCCGCAAGATTGGTCTATAACAAGCAGGATTATGGTGATCGCCTTTTTTAAATATTGGTACTATAATGGACTCTGCCCAGGTTGAGATAAAACCTGTGGAACAACATGCTCTAAGAACCTGTGTCAATAGAGGGCCCCAAAGAGCAGTAGTGACTTATATATGTCCACTAGGACGCCGTCTGGGCTAGTGCTTTCCCACCCTTACTAGCGTTAATGGCTTCGATAACCTCATTTATACTAAACGGTGGACCAATAGTCAGCAATTTACCTCTATGGGCATTTATATCTAGAGTCACCTTTTTTGAGCAGTATATTTTGGAAAAATAAGCAATACATTCCTCTTCAGTAATAGCTATTTCAATATTCAGGGATTCTCTTTCTCCCAGCAACGGGATATTTACTACCCTCCAAAATATAACATTGTTACTTTGAAGGTTTGCTTCATACAGGGTATTCCAAGCCTCTTCTTTTATACGTTTTTCCAGTTTTTTTCCGGCCTTCTTATGCTCATGTCTAAGCATGGAAATCTCTCTCTTACTTCCTTTTGGATTATGTAGGGTCTTTTTGAGAATTTTATAAGCCAGTGTACATTCAGAGTCAAACCAGCCTTTTTTTTCTGGGGTCCTGACTTTTTCACGTTAACACTGAGTGACTTTTTAATCCCATGTGTGATTACAGTAAAAACTCTAATAACTTCTTGTGGGTTTATGTTTCAGTAAGGCAAATCACAAGGTCTTCAGTGTGGTCACTAATCAGCTGCTTCATAAAGCCTATTGCTTCAATCTGAGACCATTGTAAAGAATACCCATTTCTTGAGCCCAATTCTATTTTACTAAGATTGACCACGATTCCCAGATGATGCATTTTATCTGAAGGCAAAGCAAGATGTATACTATGGGGGTAGTGATCGCTCAGTGCAATATTATAAGTCTGGTAATTAGATATGCTATGAGAGAAATTGTTAGATGTTAGAATAAAATCTATTGTATTTGTGGATCTGCCGTTAAAGGTGGGTTTTGCAATTTACTACCATGTATTCCATTTGAAAGTGATAAATCAAACTTAAACATAGTGTCATTTAGTATACTACCATAATGATTGTGGCTAAAATGAGGTTGGTCCTCATTTCCCCCTACATATAGGCGACAATCTTTCTCAGCCAATTGTGTGCATGAGTGTGTTAAACTCACCTGCCCACACAACGTCTCTTTCCTAGTGGAGTTACACACTAGTCCCAGGTCATCCTGTAATTGTCTAATTATATTTGAGATTTTACCCAAAGGGGCATTATTGTAAAAATGTACACTGACTAACTGTAATAAATTTTGTAATTTGCATAGAATCAGCTGATAAAAATCATTTGAAGTTAGGGTAATCACCTTTATCAGATCAAGCCTATTTGAAATGTAAGTTCAAAGCCCTCCTTTTGACGTGCCATGTACGGAAGGGATCACCTCTTTTCCTAATCAATCCTCTTGCATGTTTCTTTCCTCACCTTGCCTTTAAGATCTTGTATCCTGTAAAGACCACAAACAAACATATCACACAGATGGCAATCATGATGAGAGGTCTCAAGATGATTCCTACTATTCCACTTCCCAAACTTCCAAACCACTTACCAATCTAAGCAAATCCATTTATTTGCATGCACCTGTAGCTTCCAACTATATCAAATCCCTCTTCAAGCCAGTAATGTTCTGAATGTATTTCTCTAAATCCTTACTATTGTCTGAGATGTAAGTAAAGCATTGATGAACCATAGATCTTATCACTACCATCTCAGTATCTACAGCCAATAAGGAACTCTCTTAGTTCTAGGCTTCATTTCCCCTAAAGGATCACTAAAATGTTCCACATCATACATTTGTGGGAATACTACACCTAAATAACATGTACCATACCATCCCTTGGGCAATTTGAAATAGGCATTCTTCCCACAACTAAAGTATACTCCGGTAATCACAGGATCCATCTAAACATTATTCTCCCTTTTCTCTAACCTCAAAGGTGTGTTCCCATTCACTCTTTCCCTCAAATAATGGGCCCAAATCGCTTTTGTCAATTTGTATACACAACTTTCCCTTATGCTGCCTATCATGAGCTAATGCTGGTTGGGTTCCCTTCACTTGATGTTCAATTTCTTCTCTATTCCACTTGCGCCATCTCTTAAGGTGGTTATCTGTATCAGACTTAGGGCTTGATTTAGAGTTTGATGGATGGGGTTACTCTATCACAAACTTGATGGATATCCTATCCATTATATTATGATCCCATTGTATCCTATGGGAATCGTAATACGGCAGACGGATATCTGTCTCGATTGTGATGGAGTAACCTGTCTGCCAAACTCTAAATCAGGCCCTTAGACTCTGTATCCCTCCTTCTGTCTTCCACTAGATTAAACAAATTATTTTTTACGTCTGTCATTTCACATGTTAACTTATGTCTTTGTGCATATACAGTATCTAGTGTTGTGATAGGTACAACATATTTACCTGCTATTTCTGCGCTTTTAAAATAAGGATTTTTATTGAAATGTTTGAATAAAGGAAACTCCAGAAAAACTAGATCATAATCCAGGAAGTAATATTGGAAGCTAACCTGTCCATAAAATATACTCAATAAAAGACTACAGGAAACTCCATAGGTCAAAGGAATGTGATGATATGTGATGCCCTCTGAAACTGAAGCAGGTAATTGCACACAAATGTGGCAATCCCTTCCATTCATAGTATGAACTTACTCATAAAGCAATTTCAAATATAAAATTGCTGAATAATCTCTTCTAAAATATCTTTCTAAAATCATCTACGTGTAATGTCTTATCTTCTAATCTGTATAAGCCACTATCTATAGGTCTCAATGTTTGTGGATGAACACTAGACCGAAGCTCATTTACTATAAAAAGTATTGGTGAAAACAATCCGACTGATAAAACATTTAATACTATGAGAGAAACAAACAACACTGCACCTAATAGGTACTTGTATGTATTTGTTTTGCAAGTTTCCATACCTCCTCTAAAATCCGACTGGAAGGTGGAATGCAGCAACAGCAGAGTCTTCTCTATCAAAGTTCCACCAGTGCAAAGTGTCAAAACAAAGTCTGAGTGCTAGACAAATAACCTATTTACAAGGTCTTTGTGAGTCTTCCTTAGCCCTACTCTGTGTTCTTTTAAATGAAACCCTTACACTCTTTCTGCTATGCCTCCGGTGTGGGTACTCCTTTTATTTCTTCTATTAAGCAAAGTCTCTTTTCTTTTTCAAAATAAAGTCCAGTTCAGTTCAAATGATCCGGAATTTCTAAATTCAAATCGTTCAACAGAAGTGCAATATGGAACTCAGATCAGAGGGGCTCAATTGAAGTTCCACTTTCAACTCTATGATCATTTGTTACCTCTTCACTGTCACCTTAAACAAATTATGTCCACTCAGGGAGCGAGTACCTTCAAGAGAGATCTCCAACTCTTTTCAATCTTCTGGGTGCAGGTTCTCTCTCACCGTTGTTCAGTCCTCTGTATCCTCTGGGACACTATCTAAGCCTCGTTCAACCAGAAACGCTATCCTCTCTCTTACCTGCCTTTGTGGCCAACTTTCTTGAATTACATCAGGGTCTGAGTCTGGTTCTGGTAGCGATTCAGCCCATGACTCTTAAACTGTCAGTGTGTCTTCAACTGTCGGTGCGTCTTGAACCCCCTGAGGCTGAGGATGTGCTATTACAGACTGCTGCCAAGTTTCAGTACTTTTTGCACCCTCTTCTTATTGTCTGTCAGTTGTGGGTTGCACTGCAGGGAAATGTTCTGTCACATCATTAAGAGAACTTTCTGCTCTTTAAGTGTGAGCAGCATGAATCCAGTTCGGAATCAGACCACACTTCACATCACTGTTCATCACCAAGATGACCTGGAAAGGGCCTTGCCACCTAGGCTCTAGACATGTCTTTTCAAACATGTTTCTTAACCAGGACCCAGTCACCGGAGCTGAGGTCATGGCACTGCTCCAGACACAGAGAGGTGGCAACTTCTTCTACCTTGAGAGACACAGAACGGACCAGGTAAGCTAGTCCTTTGCAATAGTCAAAATACATATCATCAGTAATATTCACAAGCACATTTGCAGGCACTGCATGCAGTTCTATTGCCCGCCTCATCAATATTTCATGGGGTGACAGTTTTTTTTTCTGTCAGGAATGCTGTGAAGACTCATCAGTGCAAGAGGCAAAGCATCAGGGGCCAGATGTAGCAAAGGATTTTACCCATTCTGTGTCTATGGGAAAATGTGTTCGTACATATGGCCCCAGGTCACTTCAGAATTGTGGATGCAACCCAGATCTGTGACATGGGGTGAATGTAGACTTTTGGATCGTTTTTGCTTTTGTCACCCTCAGTGGGAAGGGTATGCCTGGACGTGGGTCCTGTGCTCACTGTGCCACTGGATTCAAGCTAGCCTGGCTGATGAGAGGTGATGCCCTGAAATCGGTCCAAGAATGCTTGTTTCCAGTCTAGGGAGGACCTGACCTGGCAGTTTGGGCTGAACTGTTCCTATGGGGAGCAGAATCAAGACTGCTTTGCATATGACTGGGTCTAAACTGGGGCGTTGTGGTGAGGAAAGAAAAACAATAGATGGAACCTAGATCTGTGACTGTGGGTGCATGTTTGATTTGCTCAGCCTTCTGTTCATCATCTGTTCTTTCTGCTTTTGTCACCCTAAGTGGTAAGGGTATGCCCAGACATGGATCCTGTGCTAACTGTGTCATTGATTCAAGCTACCCTGACTGATGTGGGATGAGACCCCGTAACCGGTCCCAAGATGCTTGTTTCCAATTCAGGAGGACCAGGCTTGGCAGTTTGGGCTGAACTGTTCCCATGGGGAGAATAATCAGGATAGATTTGCATATGGCTTTGTCCAAACTGGGGTGGTGAACAAAAAAGAGATGGATTAAACCCAGATCTGTGACTGGAGGTGAGTGTCCAGTTTGTTCATCATTCCGCCATCATCTGTTCTTTTTGCTTTTGTCAGCCTAAGTGGAAGGGTATGCCCAGATGAGAGCCCTGTACTCACTGTGCCACTGAATTCAATCTAGCCTAGCTGATGAGGGGTGATACCCCAAAAATGGTACCAGGATGCTTGTTTCCAATCCCAGGAGGACCTGGCCTGCAGTACTGGCTGGACTGATCCCATGGGGAGCAGGGTCAAGACTGATTTGTATGGGGTGGTGTGGTGAGTAAAAAACAATAGATTAAATCCAAATCTGTCACTAAGGGTGAATGTTTGATTTGTTCAGCATTCCGCACATCATCTGTTCTTGATGCATGCACTTTAGCCAGTCTTGCTTTCACCTTACCAATGACCTGCTCGACGATGACAACAATCTTCTGGCCGGTATTTGCAATGGAATCTCTGTTCCACTTGCAGTGCTGCACACAACATTTTCAGGACCTAATTGTTGGAATGAATCCCTTGGTCTAACTCCAGAGAAGTCGGACACCCTTACCTTGGTGTGAGTTCCTTTAACAACAATTTAGCTACAGTGGGGCTACCATTTCTCCTGGTCAGGTGGGCTTTTACCCAATGTGAAAAAATCACTAAGGCTTATCTCAGCCCGCTGCACACAGGCATTTCAGTGAAATCAAGCTGCATTCTGTTAAAGGGGTCTGCTGACCTTCTCATGTGACTCAGTGTCACTGGAGTTCTATTTCCTACAATAATGTGCTGACACACAGCACATCTGTGACACTACTCTTCAGCCACTAGTCAAAACGAGGGATAGAACCAATGCTCTTTAAACTACGTCATCAATGCGTCCCTTCAGATATGGGCCTGTCGATGAAAATGTCTTGCTATGGGTGACGACATGCTATCAAGCAACACTGGTCTACCCTCCATACAAATCCAAATGTCATCATCACTTCCTCCCACAATATCTTCACTTCATCCCAAGTATCAGTCTTTGACAGCAAAAGGTTATAATTGACACAGGAGACAGTCCACCTGTAAAGAATAAAATTTACATGGTGTCAGACAAAGTGATGTCCAGCATTAAGGATGAAGTTTCCAAGATGCTGGCTCTTGGGGTGATAGAGAAGTCCAGCAGTCCCTGGTCCAGCCCAGTGGTGTTGGTTCCCAAGGCTGCTGTCCACGGTGCCACGCCAGAACTTAGGTTCTGTGTGGACTACCGGGGACGCAACTCTGTCATGAAGACAGTTGCTCACCATATCCCCAGAGCTGATGAGCTTGTCGACAGGTTTGGCGCTACCAAGTTTCTTAGTAACTCTGACCTAACGTCTGGGTACTGGCAGATCGCCTTGACTAAAGGGGCTCAAGAGAGATCCGCTTTCTCTACTCCTGAGGGCCGTTACAAGTTCAGAGTAATGCCCTTTGGATTGAAAAATGCCCCTGCTACCTTCCAACAGTTGGTTAACGGGGTCCTAGCTGGCAAGGATGCCTTCTGCGCAGCCTACCTAGACGACATTGCCGTCTATAGTTCCAGCTGGGAGGAACACCTGCTCCACCTCAAGAAGGTGCTTCAGACCCAGCAGCAGGGAGGCCTGACCATCAAGGCCAGTAAGTGCCAGATTGTGCAGGGTTCAGTGATGTACTTGGGACACCTAGTAGGTGGTGGCAAGGTGCAGCTCCTCCAGGCCAAGATTGAAACTATCAAGGCCCGGCAACTACCTAGAACCCAAACTGAGGTGAGGGCCTCCTTGGGCCTCACTGCGTAGATTTGTCAAGGGCTATGGAACCATTGTGTCACCCTTGACAGAACTCACATCCAAAAAGCAGCCTAGGTTGGTGAATTGGACAGAGGCTTGTCAGAAAGCCTTTGACTCCCTGACGGAAGCCATGTGCATGGCCCCTGGGCTCAAGGCACCTGACGACTCCCAGGAATTTATTGTGCAGACAGACACTTCAGACCATGGCATAGGGGAAGTTCTAGCACACCTAAATGAGGAGGGCCTAGACCAAGCAGTACTCTTTATTAGTAGGAGACTATTACCAAGGAAACAGAGGTGGAGTGATATTGAGAGAGAAGCATTTGCTGGGGTCTGGGCACTGAAGAAGCTGAGAACATACCTGTTTGGGACTCACTTCTGGGTTCAGACAGACCACAGGCCCCTCAGATGGCTCATGCTGATGAGGGGCAAAAATCCTAAACTCTTGAGGTTGTCCATTTCCCTACTTTACTGTGGAGCATCGCCCAGGGATTGACCACGCCAACGCTAATGGTCTCGCCACATACTTCTGCCTTAGCGAAAAGAGATCCCAGGAAGTTGGGTAGCTCTCCCCACTTTCAGCTGGGGGGACACATGTTAGACCTGAAAGCTTTAGGGGGTCACCCCTAACTTTTTGCCTGCCTCCCTCTACTTTTTGGACACTGTTTTTGATGGTTTTAGGACTCTGCAGACTTTACCCCTGCTAACCAGTGCGAAAGTGCATATGCTCTCTCCCTTAAAACATGTGACATTCATTCATACCCAATTGGCTTATTTAATATTCTTGTAAGACCCCAGTAAAGTGCAACACATGTGCCCAGGGTCTGTATTTGAAATGCTACTAGTGGGCCTGCAGCACTGATTGTACCACCCACATACGTAGCCTCTTAACCATGCCTCAGGCCTGCTACTGCAAGGCCTGTGTGTGCAGTTTCACTGCCACTTCAACTTGGCATTTAAATGTACTTGCCAAGCCATGAACCCCCACTTTTTCTAAACATAAGTTACCCCTAAGGTAGGTCCTAGGTAACCCCTGAGCAGGGTGCTATGTAGATAAAAGGCAGGACATATACCTGTGCAGTTTATATGTCCTCGTAGGGTAAAACTCCTAAATTTGTTTTTACACTGCTGTGAGGCCTGCTCCTTTCATAGGCTAACATTAGGCCTACCCTCATATACTGTTTGAGTGGTAGATTCTGATCTGAAAGGAGTAAAAAGGTCAAATTTAGTATGGCCAGAATGGTAATACAATATCATGCTGACTGATGAAGTTGGATTTAATATTACTATTTTAGAAATACCACTTTTAGAAAGTGAGCATTTCTCTGCACTTAAATCCTTCTGTGCCTTACAATCCACGTCTGGCTAGGTTACTTGACAGCTTCCTTGTGCATTTCGCTCAGACAACCCCAAACACAGGATGCTCAGTCACACCTGCATACATCTGCATACTGAATGGGTCTTCCTGGGCTGGGAGGGTGGAGGGCCTGACACTTACATTTGAAAGGACAGTGGCCTGCCCTCACACAATGGACTGCATACTGGGACCCTGGCAGACAGGATGGAACTGAAAAGAAGGGACCTGGCGCACTTCTAAGCCACGCTTTGAAGTCTCCCCCACTTCAAAGGCACATTTGGGTATTTAAACAGGGCCTCTGACCCTACCACTTCAGACACTTCTGGACAAGATACCACTGGTGAAGAAACTCTGAACCAGACCCTGCAACCTGCCAAGAGGAACTGCCTGGCTGCCCAAAGGACTCACCTGACTGCTTTTCTGCAAAGGACCGCTGCCCTGCTGTTGCCCTGCTGCCTTGCTGCCCTCTGGCTCTGCTGAGAAGTGCTCTCCAAGGGCTTGGATAGAGCTTGCCTCCTGTTCCTTGAAGTGTCAGGACCAAAAAGACTTCCTCCTGCAAAGAACTCCTTGTACATTGAAAATTCAATGCACAGCCTGCATCGTGTTGAGAAAATCACTGCACGCCAAACCAGAACGACGCAGCCCAGCTCCCCGAGAGGAGATTGACGCAGCGCCAGCGTTGTGACCGGAGCTTCGACGCACGGGTCACTGGATCGACACATAGCCAAGTGGGACCGACGCAGCCCGACTTCCTGCAAGAAGAATCTACGCAGCACCTGCCGTGCGACTGAAATTTCCCTGCAATCACCCACCAGATCGACGCAGCTCCTGTGACTTCATCCTTCATACCCAGGATTTCTCTGCATCGTCCCAGAGGCGTCTGAAAACCCTGCAACCTGAAGAGGATTCCCTGTGTGGAAAATTATCGATGCACCATCTGTGTGCGCCCAGAGAAACTGATGCACTCTTCCACCTTTTCCAAGCATTTCATCCTCTGCAGTCCCTTGCACACAATTGGAACGCAAACCAGGTACTTTGGCCCGTATTTATACTTTTTTTAGCGCCGCATTTGCGCCGCTTTGTTACGCAAAACCGCGCAAACCTACAAAATACAATGGCATTTTGCAAGTTTGCGCCGTTTTGCGTCAAAAAACGACGCAAATGCGGCGCAAAAAAAGTATAAATACGGGCCTTTGTGCTTACAAAAGGCCCTTGTTGCTTTTGAAGAACTAAAGACTCCTTTTCATAATTTCATAAGTGATATTTCAACGTGTACTTATTGAACTTTGATCGTTTTGACCTGAATTTAACCAGATAAATATTTCATATTTTTCTAAACACTGTGTGGTGTATTTTTGTGGTGTTATCCGGTGTTATTGCATGAGTTATTGCACGACTACTTTACACATTGCCTTCTAAGTTAAGCCTGACTGCTCAGTGCCAAGCTACCAGAGTGTGGGCACAGGATAATTTGGTTTGTGTGTGATTTACCCTGACTAGAGTGAGGGTCCTTGCTTGGACAGGGGGGGGGGGGGAGGGGGGGTAACTTGACTGCCAACCAAAGACCCCATTTCTAAGAACCAAGATATTATGACAGAAGTGCAAGCCAGTTTTCAGTCCTGTATAGGCAATATTGATCAGGTCCTTCTCCTTTATATGATTTCATAAAAATTCACAATAGTCAGGAAGTCTTTTGACTCAGTCGATAGGGGCAGATTTTGGAGGTCACTATTAGATTTAAGGGCTGAAGTTGCCCTGGTTAAAGCCATAGTGGACCTGCACTCAGGCAATATGGCTAGAGTGAGATATGGTCTGGGTGCGTATTGTACAGATCTTTTCTGGGTCAAAAATGGTGCCCGACAAGGCTGCGTGTTGGCACCACTACTCTCGTCTTTTCCTCAATGATGTGGCTGACTTTCTTTTAGAAATACAATTAGAAAGTCCCAACATAGCTGTTAGGATTCCCAATAGTGCTATTCGCAGATGACACAGTGCTTATGGTGCAGACAGAAAATGCAACCCGCAGGCTACTCAGTCGATTCACAAAATTCTGCAAGGAAAAATCATTGACCGTCAACTGTAACAAGATGATGAGTATGGTTCTGCGGCCATCCCCCAGCCTTCGCAGAAAACCAATGATTAACGGTGCACCTATTGAATCTGTCAAGCATTATGATTATTTGGGTATACGGTTTACGGATAATCTACACTGGGGTAGCCATGTATGGAAGGCAGTTATATTCCCGAAACAAGCAGCTGGAGCCATATTGAAGTTCAGGCACAAGGCAGTTGCTAGAAGCCTAAGTACTATCTTGCAAGTATATGCCCAAAAGGCAGTTGCCGTAGCGCTCTACGGGGCGGGGCTTTGGGAGCATGTGAATACCAGTGCATTACAAGTGGCCCGGAACAGCTTTTTAAGATCACTACTGAGGTTACGACCAGGAACCCCCCTGAAGGCACTTTTCCCAGAGTTTGGCCTTGTACCAATATCAGAAATAGTATCCTTAAGGCTGGTGCTCTACTGGGTAAAGTTAGTATGGAACCCTAAGGCAGTAGTATACTTGAGAACCCTAGAAGAAGCTACCTTGAGTGGCGGCCCTGAGTGGTATTTGTGGGCGGCTCATGGGAAGAAGGTTCTGGGAGTGCTCTAGCCGAAAGCTTTATGGGTGGAACTCGGTAGAGTGAGGCAGGATACCGCGGACCATTTCAAGGTCCGGTACCGTGAATTTAACCAGAAGGGGGCATACCAGGAACTTAGGCCTGAATCAATCACAAGCTATTATTTAAAAAATGCCTATGGTCCTACTCCTATTGGCTACCTAGATCTGATATACCCTGAACTGAAGCAATCCCTGTATATAAAATATAGGCTGGGCATACTACTGACAAGGGACTATCTAGCTTGCAGCCGCAGGCTAACGACTGGGCTGGAGTATTGCAACTTTAGCCCCAGAGAGATTGATAATATAGCCCACTTTATTCTGTTTTGTAACAAATTTGAATTGGCTTGGCGGTGGTGGTTCCAGCCCCTTTTTGAGTCCTATGGGGTAAATTGCGCTAAGGCCACACTAGCACTATGTACTAGGCCTGGCGACATCTGTGCATACAACTCTGTAGTGTCTTATATATGGGCTGAATGGCCCCACTTGAGGGAACTATTAACTAAGCTTTGCCTGACCGAACTGTAAGAACACCTTAAGTTCTAGCCCTTCTCCCCCATGTCGGGCGATTGTGCACGTTGGAATTAGCCACCACCACTGCCCTTTTAGTGTGTGGATCTTGGAGGCTCTGCAGTACTAGGGTACTAGTTGTGATGCCAATTGCCCCATGACCAAGCACTTTCCTTTGTATTCCTCTCTTAAAGCACTTTTTGCACAATTGGGGCCTGTACTAGTATTTGGAAACTAATCAGTTGTTCTGGTGTCTTGATGACTGTATTGTATGTGCATTTCAGTAGGCAGGCCCCTATTGATGAATTAGTTAAGTGTTTAACTACTGTGTGTGGAGCTGAATTGCTGTTTGTCATCTATTTATATATGGCCTTATGCTTTTATACTTGTTAATTGCTTTTATTGTATCATTGTTTTTATATATATTGTTTCAATACATTGTAAGGCTTAACAAATAATAAAAAATACATTTTGTGTAGTGTTTGTCTTTGTCACACCTTTCCCCAAATCACCTTTCCCATACATTCATCGAGCCCCTAATCCTCTTCCCCTGAGCTATGTGATTTATCGATGTGTGACTTAATTTTATACCATGAATGAATCACATATGTGCTGGAGCAGATGTGTTGAAAGCGACACCAACTCACTGCATGACCTTCTATTACCTGAGCAATATTTCACACCGGCACCATCAACATCATCATTCATGCCTTGTGTTGTGTTGTGTGTTCCATAAACACTTAACCTTGCCCAGCACTTCTTGACTCTGAGCCCACTACTCCCAACTCCATGATTTAATTTCCTAAATTTAGTGTTTAAATGCTAGCTCCCCACCATTGCTCAGAAGAAGCAAGATATTGCTAGTTTTTATTATTATATCTGACTATGTTGTGTGTCAAATACTGCTATTGTGGTAGTCTTTGCTCAGTCTTCCTAAAGGTATGATATAACATGACCCACTAGCTTTCTGTTTTCTTTCAATCTAGTTGACAGTGATGGATAACCCTTAGATTAATCCTGCAGTTGGAGTTTGCATAGGTGGAAGTGGAACCTTCTGTCTTCCCTGTTAGCACGCTAGTCTGCTCATACTACTATCACCCCTTTAAAGAATAAGGATGCAATCTTGGGAAATACCCTGCATTAAGAAGACAAAATAAACATTTGAGGCATAAGTCAAGTCAAATAAAAAAAATTTTTTTTATTTTTAACAAATACAAAAATCCACCCTTTCCACCCACAACAGGTGCACCCCTCTGCCCAAACAAATAGCCCGTCCCTAAAAAGTCCAATGAAAAGTCCAATGTGAAACCCAGTCCAACACATCAGATTAAAAAACAGTGATTTCATTTTTTTCTTTTAAAGGCTTTTCTAGTAACTAAACAGACGTTTTTAGTGGAGAAATAAAAAAGAATTACCTCTCATTTATGTGTATGGCATTATGCATTATGAACTACATGTTGCTTTTCAAATCAATGGAGGCACGCTAGCCAGGGCTTCGATTACTTTGCTAATGTTTGCAGCTGGGGCAGCTGTAGTTGACAACTATCTATCTTTAATTCCAATGGTCCTGAAATCTCCTAAATGCTTTTCACGTGGTTTCTACCCATGTCTCCAAAGAGGCAGATGAATGAATAAGATATGTCAAAAATATCATGTATCAATGCAGATATATTATCCTGTCTACCATAAGTAGGCGGTGGGGAAAACCATCACTGCACTACAGGGAAAGGAACGGGCTATTTAGATTGTATTTGGCACGTTCATCACAGAGTATCCCTTACGCCAAACTTGAAATCAAATTGGACACTTACTAGTCCCACTTTACTCACTGGACTCGCCCGCCACCATTAATTCTTTCAAACAAATTAATTCGCTGGGCTATAAGGAAAGGAAACTTGACTTACTCTACTGCAGAGTAATGCGGAAGGATTAGGCAGGTAGGTAGAACTTTCGCTATAGAATAAAGGAGTGTCACTGATCATCGATTCTTCATGTACCTAAGCTTTGGCTCATTCAGTCGCTCTATAGACGAAAGTCTAAAGAGAAAAATCTGAACAGGGGTAAAATAAATCTCTTATGGGAAACTATTAAATATATTTTGGAAACACTTTACATGGCCATCAAAATGTGGTACTTGACAAGAATGGATTTTTCAATATGTTTGGTGGGCTGGGGCAGAAGAACTTAGGAAATAATAAACAAGCACAGTGAAGTACTAAGAGGTGACTGATCGGGTGTAGGGAAACACATGTTTTGTGTTTGGTTTTCAATGCAGTGAAAACTTTGTAAATGCTGTATTAACTAAAGCAGACACACATTGCCATCCAACACTGCATGTACAATTGACCCATAATGAATTTCTCCAATTATGAGTGGTGAAATCAAATGCCATGGGCAGAGGGGGGTTGATGATTGATGATGGATGGGATACATATCTGCCTTGTTTAACAAATACAGTGAGTCAAGGGATTAGAACACAATAACAATACCCCCCACTTTGAACCATTGCTTTGATACCCATAAAACACAAAGTTAACAAAGTAGGTGAGCAGCATGCCCCTCTCCAAAAGAGCTCCTTTGTTTATTCATCCAAGCACTTATTCAATCATCCATTCATTCTTTCTACTATATTCACCCATAGCCACCATGATTTAAGCTCTACTTTCTCTCATCTAGTTTTTCACCTATTCAAAATCCATTATCCATCCCTTCAGTATCCACTATCCACCCTTTCTTTCACTCATCCTTTAACCCATCCATCCATTTACCCACTCCTCACCCATGCATTCTTTCACTCACCAACACACGCATTCTTTCCTTTCATTCATTTCACCCGTCTTTTCTTCCAACCTTCTGTTCTTTCCGGTTTCCATCAAGCCATCAGTTTTAGAGTACATTATGTGTGCTTTCGCTGAGTTGCAGATAGAAGAGACCATAAGTAACCCAACCATCACTATAGCTTGCAATGTGGAGAATTCACAATCATGAAGATGCCCTTGTAGCTAGTGAGTAATAGTAATTGTCAGTAAGCAAGCAATGTGAGTTACAATCTCCCATCCCTGCTTCTGTTTCCCCCCCTGCTCCATCTGTTCCTGCAGCAGAACTTGAGCAGGCTCCACTGGTGGTCAGTGTGGCTAGAAAAAAACATTATAAAGTTTTTAGATGCCAGGTACAACTCCCCTTAATTTTTTTTTATAAAAAAATGCAAACACAATACATCGCTACATTTCGGTTAGCACTACAGTTTCTTTTATCAAAAATATAACTCTGGGTATTTTGTTGGTTTATAATGTTAGAAAACCCAGGTAGTCAAGCAAACCAAATACTTTGCGTAATGGAGGGGCAGAGCTACAGCCTATGATGACGATGACTCGGAATCATTGAAGCGCAATAAAGGGGTGGAAAAAAATAGTAAATGAAAGACAGAAAAAAAGATAATGCAGGGATAACAGGAATTAAATAAAAATTGGATATGGAAGTTGAAAAAGAAGAGACGGCATTTAAAAAAAAGTAAACCCAGCAAAAATAAAAGTAGTATATTAGTGGGCAGAGGCTAAAGTTAGGGAAATAATTATAATAATAAATAATATGACTTTCTGTGATGAGCAGAGCCCTCAGCATTGGTGCTGGTGGCCAGCACCTCCCCAACTCCTGGCAAACCCACCTCTGGGGTGCCCCCCTTCTTGCACTTGGGTGCTGATGTAAGAAATAAAGAAGATAAAAAAAAGATTAATGGTAAAGTTAATCTCCACAAAATTATTATAACAGGCAAATGCAGTAACGTTGTACTTATCTGAATCAGATTACCTATGGCACTAGTATGATTGACTATTGTTGAGTTGGCTATACTTCTAAAATCCCTATTCAAAATTTCCTTAACAAAAACTACATTTGTAACTAATGTACTGCAGTGAATGAACGTTGATTCTATTCTAATTTGTCATCCCCCTTGATGAACCAACTCGTCCCCCTTTTTTGCTATGCATAGATGCATACTAGTACTACACATCACTGTAAAATTGCTTAGGACTGGATGAACTACATAAAGAAAGTCACACAGTTCAGGAAACAGGGGCACAGGGCAACAGGGACACTGGGAGGACCGCTGTGCACCAGGGGGAGGACAGGCCCAGGGAACTGACTCTCTAGGAGGTACTTACCAATGTCCTGGGTGCCTACCACCAATCCCAGGACACAATGGGCCAGATCCTGAACAACATGCAGGAGAACAAGCGGCTGCAGGAGGAACACCATCCGGAGATCAGGGAGGACTTGCAGGCCTTCAACATCACCCTGATCTCCATAGCAGGGGTGCTGGCAGACATGGCCAACATCATGAGGGAATGGACTTCAGGAGGCCGAAGGTCATGCACAGACCCAAGATACTTGGCAGTGACGTCGGAGATGTACTGGTCCGCCAGGCAAACCATTTGCACATTCATTGTGTGGAAACTTACGATTCCTGAACAACTGTTCATTCTGGCGGGGGGACTAACGTAATATGTGTAATGTCGATCGCATCAATTATATTGGAGAAATGGACCCTTGCATAGAATCTTGCCTTTACAGTGGCCAAATCTTCCACCTGGTGGAAAGCAATGTAGCTTCAAATGTGTTTCACCAGGCCAGACAAGACCCTTGCCAGCACAATAGGAAAAATTGTCTGTGACATTCTAGCTGCCAAGCCCAGTGTCACTTGGAAAGAACCAGTTGCCAGGAAATGGAGCACCGATAGCACTTGCGCAAGAGGGGGGATCCCAGTGGGATAAGGGATAGCTGATATCAGGTCAGGCTCCAATTGGGCACACAGCTCTGTGAGTGTGGCCCTGTCCAGTCTATAAGTCAGTATAATGTGCCTGTCCTCCAGTGTAGCCAAGGCCACAAGGGGTCTGTACACAGGGGTTCGTCTTCTCCTCCCATTCATCCGCAGCAGTAAGTATCTAAGGGACACAATAGTGAGTAGGCTCTCACAATTTGAACAATGGAAACATAACCTCAGTGTACATGTTGCATTTATGTGATGGGACAGTGGGAATGACAAGGTATGTGCAAATCTAGGCAGTGACGCAGTAAAGGTTAATCTGATGGTTGTCCATCACCATGATATGGCGACCGCCGGTCCTGTATGTAGGGACAGGTGGAAGTGAGGTAACTTCGCCGACATTGAGCGTCGTGGCGGAAGGCGGTCTTGCACTGCCGTGCAATTCCTCATTGGATAATATGGGGCTCTATGGAGTACAGTGGCCAATAGGGATCTGCGCTGGAAGTGATGGTGTACACCGCTGAGGACGTGACCGCCATTTTCTATCTGATTCCTCAGTTGTTTCCTGACCTTCAACAGGAGAACACCTACACTGCATGTGCTGATGTAACCTGTGTCTGGAACCTACCATGGCCCGTGTGACCGTGGAAAGGGCTCCTGCCTTCACTTCGGAGGAGTTGGAGCGATTGGTGAATAGGGTCCTGCCCCGGTACAGACTACTGTATGGGCCTCCAGAACAACAGGTGAGTACACATTGGGCACGATGCATGTGGGAAGGATGCATGGAGATGTGTGTGCAAGCATCGTATCATAGGGGTGATGTCATGTGGTGGTGTACATGGTGTGCGCCAGCCGATGTGTGTGCCATTGGTGAAGGAAACGGGATTGGTGGGCCATATCTGTGACAGGCTGGATTGTATGTGTAATGGTGTCCTCCCGTCGGTATCACCTCTGCAGGTCAGCGCCCATCAAAAGAAAGGATTATTGCGTGCCATCGCCAAGGATGTGTGGACCCTGTGGGTCTATGGCATGTGGAGCACCCACTATTGGAAAAGGTGGGAGGACCTGAGACGCTGGGCACAGAAGACCGCGAAGGCCCAGCTGGCCCAGCTGAGAAAGGGGTGCCTGTCGGAACCTGACCCCCCTTGATGGCCCACATACTGGCCGTGGCCTACCCAGAGCTGGATGGGTGCTTGAGGGCATCACAGTAGCCACAAGGGGGTGAGTACAGTGGGCATTACTACAATAATTTGTAGGTGGCATGGGATCTGGGTGGTGGGTGTCAGTTAGTGGGTGCCCCTTAATGCCAAGCCAGACATTGCAGGGTGATCCAGCTCCAAGGTAATGGTTGAAAGGGAAAACAAGGTAACCTAGCTAGGTTTCATTCCATGTCAGACAGGGCTTAGTGGGTCCCAGAAGGTGTGCAGTTGGCAGGGTTTGGCCCTCATCTTGCTGTGGCATCTTGCCAAATCAATAGCAGTGCAATGCATAGTGCTCAATCCTGATCCCTTTGTGTGACGGTGCTGTGCATGCCAACAGTGGTGTTGTTGCAGTGACTGACCCAGTGTTTTTTTTCTCTCTCTCCCCTTTATCGTCTGTTATCCTGTTCATGTGTGCATTAGAATAATCTGTCGGAAGAGCAGGGGCACCAGTGGCAGAGGGAGCTGCATCCCACAGGTCCCAGGAGACAGACTCCACCAACGCCAAGGGAACCAGTGGGACAGAGGGCGAGGGGAGCACCACGGCGGAGATAGGAGGTGACAACACAGACTCAGATACCTCCTCTGATGGAAGCTCCCCGGTGGTTGCAAACACCTATGTGACCACCCCAGCTGCAGGTACATCTGCCACCCCCTGTACCAGTACAGCCCTCCCAGTAGCCCCTCAGCGAGTTGCTCGTGCCCGCTCACCCAGGAGGTGGGTATCTCCTTTGCCCCAGGCACCTCAGGCCCTGCCCCAGTGAGCCCTGCTGCCATGAGTGAGGAGGCTATTGACGTCCTGAGACCAATCTCTGTAGGGCAGTCAACCATTGTGAATGCCATCCAGGGGCTGGCATCCCAGATGCAGCAATGCAATGCATTCCTGGATGGCATCCATGGTGGAGTGGTGGCCAAACAGAGATCGATTCAGGCTCTGGCCTCCTCACTGATGGCAGCCATTCTCCCTGTCCCTACCACCCCCCTCCAACTAACACTTCCCAGTTCCAGTCTCCTCAACCCCAACCCATCCCATGCACACATACAGACAAGCATGCACACAAGACAACACACAAGAGTAGCACAGTCAAACACAGGCACCATACTTCAACACACAAGCACTCATGCAAACACCAGACAGTTGCAGACACAACCACATCCATTGCCTCCACTGTCTCCCCCTCCTCCTCCTCCTCCTCCTCCCTCACAGTCACGTACATACTCACACGTGCATGCACTGCTTCATCATCCACCACCAGCATCACCATCCCAAGCAGCACACACACCTCACTAGCAGACAACTCCACACCATCCATGCAAGCGTCCCCTGTGCCCTCTCCAACCCTGTCTGTCCCCCCTCCTCCTAAAGGTCACAAACGCAAGCACTCAGACACCCAACAGCTATCCACCTTGCATCAGCACACTCCCCAAGCACCTGAACCCAAGTCCAGCACATGCACTCCTTCAACAACCACTCCCTCGACCTCCACTTGCATCCCTCCTCCCGGCCCACTGTCCCCAAAAAGCTTTTCCTTGCCCAACTTGACCTCTTCTCTCCCTCTCTCCCCATCCTGCACGTAAGAGCAGGGTCCAAACGACACAGCCCAGCACCTCAGCTAAACAGTCCACGCGGACAGTGGAGGTACCTCCTAGTCATGGAAGCAAGACAGTGATGGTTCCCACTCCACTAGTCTGGAAGGGCAAGGATCCCACAGCCACTGCCATGAAGGGGAAGAAGCCCTTGACTCCTGTCATGAAAGGGAAGGAGTCCGTACCTCCTGCCATAAAGGGGAAGGAGGCCACACCTCCTGCCATGAAGGGAAACGAGGCCGCACCTCCTGCCATGAAGGGGAAGAATTCCTTGTCTCCTGCCATGAAGGGAAAGAAGCCCTTGACTCCTGCCATGAAGGGGAAGAAGTCCTCAACGTCTGCCATGAAGGGGAAGAACCCCTCCATGAAAGCAGAGGCTGGCAGGATGACACTACTACCACCAGTGGTCACGGAACCCTCACCTCCATTGGAGGCAGTGCAGCCCACTCCTCCTGCAGATGCTGCACCTTCACCCACTAAGACAGTGCAGCCTCACCTCCAGCAGAGGCTGCCCAGGAAGCACCTTCACCTGCTGAAGCAGTGCAGCCCTCACCTCCAGCAGAGGCTGGCAGGATGACACCACGACCAGCACCAGTGGTCACAGAGCCCTCACCTCCAGCTGAGGCAGTGCAGCCCACTCCTCCTGCAGACGCTGCACCTTCACCCGCTGAGACAGCGCAGCCCTCACCTCCAGCAGAGGCTGCCCAGGAGGTACCTTCATCAACTGACATAGTGCAGCCCTCACCTCCAGCAGAGGGCATGTAAGCTACCCTCCTGGGACTGCTGTACAAGGAGCCCCCTCCAGAACCAGTGAGTGAGTCACCCACCTGAGAGACTGTGGCCTTGCACTCCCCAGCACAGAGAAATGGGCATGGAGCCCCCTCCAGAACCAGTGGGAAGGTCACCCACCTAAGAGACTGTGGCCTTGCACTCCCCAGCACAGAGAAATGGGCATGGAGCCTTCACCAGAACCAGTGGCAAACTCACCCACCTGAGAGACTATGGCCTTGCACTCCCTAGCACAGAGAAATGGGCATGGAGCCCCCTCCCAAACCAGTGGGCAAGTCACCCACCTGGGAGACTGTGGCCTGGGAAAATTCCCGAATTCGGCTGAGGTGCCCCCCACCCCTCATGCCCCTGAGGTGCCTGCCCACTTCCAAAATTATGCCCCTGCAGTGTTCTGTGCAGTTGCTATCAGGAGACAAGTTGGGCCTTGGATTGTACCCTGTGGCCATGTGGGCCCTTTGTGGACAATTGTACATATCAGGTTCATGTTGTGGCTTTTCCCTTGCTAATACATCTTCCATACTTCCGAAATCTAGTCCTTGTTTTATTGTGCAGTGTGTCATGTGCAATTGGTTTACATCTGAAGCTGGTTGTATGTATGGTGTGTGTGTGTCTTGTGTGTGTTGTGTGTGTGTGTGTCACTCTCCTTTTCTTCCCTCCCTTGTGTGCTAGGCAGCTGTACTCACTGTCGTCGGCTTCGTTGACGTTGGTGCTCCAGGTGGAGCATGGGAAGCCTTGAGGCTCTGGTTCCATGGCAGCAGCAGCATCCTCTGTGTACTTGTTGGTGAGTCTTTCATTTTCTGGGTTCTGTTTCTGCCAGGCTTTTGATAGCGTAGGCAATGCCCCGGAAAATCTTGAAGGTTTCCTGTGCCATAATATGGTGGGTGATACTTTGTCTTCCGCCTGGCTGTGGATGGCGACCGCTGTCGTGCGTGGTGTTAATGCCCTGGTGGATGGTGTGGTACATTGGCTGTCTATGGGAGTTCTCACCGCCGTGGTCATAATTTGGCAGTAATTACCGCCGGCCTGTTGGCGGTATTTCCGCCACTTTATCACTTACCGCCAATGTCATAATGAGGGCCAAAATCTTTATAATGTTTAGCAGATTGTGTACTATTATTGCATATTATTATTAAGATCATTTTCTTTGAAAATGGCCCTTTCTGCAAGGTTTTGCCTTTCTCCTCCTATTTTCACTGGATTTGTTTTTTATGGCCTTAGGACTCTGCACACTTTACTACTCCACTTACTAATCTTTTCATCAGAAAATCTATCAAGACCTTGCTTTTTCCTATTCAGCCCTTCTTTTTCCCATTGTCTAATGAGGCAGCCATAGCCCGTTTGCTGCTGAGGTTTAGCGCTGGGAAGTCCCGTTTTGGGGCACCTATGCACTTTACAAATCATTTAATTTAACATAACATAACTACTGCTAACCATTGCCAAAGTGTTTGTGCTCTCTGCTCTAAACATGGTAGTATTGACTTAACCCCAGTTGGCATATTTAATTTACTTATAAGTCTCTAGGAAATTGCAATAGATGTGCCCAGGGTCCGTAAATTAAATTCCACTTGTGTGCCTGTAGCACTGATTGTGCCACCCATTTAAGTAGCCACTTCACCATGAGTGTGCAGTTGTACACTGTCATGTCGACCTGGCATAATAAAGCTTTTGCCAGACCAAAACTTTCCTGTTTAATAAATATAAGTCACACCTATAGTAAGCACTGGACAACCCAGAGGAAAGAGTGCAATGAATAGGAAAGGCGGACATGTACATATAGGTTTTACATGTCCTGGTAGTGAAACACTCCCAAAGTCTTTTCTCTACTAGAAGGCCTACCTCTCCCGTAGGATAACATTGGGGTTATCTTATTACAGTTTGTAAGTGTAATTCCCAATTGTGAAGAGATGGACTTTTCAAGTTTGGTGCCTCTAAAATCACAATCCAAAATTCAATCTTATGGTGAAGTATGATTTTAAATTGTATTTCTAAAAATGCCACCTTTCGAAAGTTGGCATGTTCTTACTTTTTTCATTTTGTGCCTGCATCTGATCACAAGTCTGACGTGGATTACAACTGGACTTCCCCTTAGACAGCCACCTACAATGGGAGCTTAGGCGTTACTTGATAGGCCACCCTGACAGGATCGGAGGGCGGAGCCTCACTTATACCTGAATAGGCTGTGTCCTGTCCTCACACAAAGGGCTGCACATTTCCCTGTAGTGTCTCTGGAAGGGAGGACCTCTGTTCACCTCAAAGGAGGTCTTTGAAGTTTCCCCCACTTCAAAGGCACTACTGGGTATAAATACTGGACCACAGACACCACCTCTTTAGTACACTTCTGGACGTGTGAATACTCTGCCAGGAAGGACTGCTGTGCTGCTGAAGGGCTGCCACTCTGCTGGGCTGCTGTTCTACTGGACTACTGCCTTGTGTGCTGCCCTGCTTCCTGATGCCTGCCCTTCCCCTGCCTGAACTCAGAGTGACTCCAAGGGCTAGCTGGTTGGCCTCCTGTCTTGAAGTATCTGGGACGTAATAGGTTTCGATCCCCCTGCTTCAGCACATGAACCCTGCCATGTGTGATTCTACCCTGCCACATGGTGCAACCCCTGTCCTGGATCTTTGGAAGCGGATCTAAGGTGCATTCTCAATGGAACTGAAGCATCCTCTGTTGAGCGACACACACCCCCAAGCAGAACTGATGTATCTCCTTGGCTGAGCAGCACATCTTCGAGTACAACCAATGCATTGTTGCTGTTGCGTGACCCGTCGCAACAGACTTGCGTCACTGAAGCAACTTGTATCTCAATCTGATGCATTTCCCTCAAAACCGCCACTGCATAATGATTTCCTGGTGCATACTCCTCACATTTCCCATCGACAGCAGCCTTGACGACGACACTGAAACTTCTCATCACAGCTTAACCTCTCATCAGAACCGACGCATTGCCTCGACTTCACAAGACATCCTCAACATTGACCTTGGCATTGCAAGCCCCATCACCAGGATGCTTGTCGTTGATATAACAGGACTTCGCACCACAGCCTCAGTGCATCTTGGAAGTGATACACCGCCTCGGCTGCACAGTGCATCTTTGACTGGGATCCACACAACTCTCCAGAACCAGGATTCAAGATACTTTGGTTCAGCGGGCCTAAGTGGGTCCCTATAGCCGGCCTGCACTCCATTGCAGTTGGACTGAACTTTTGACTTTTTTCTGGTCCGGGGCTACCAGATGTTCCCATTAGCGCTCTTTGCTTGTTAGTTCTATTTTTTGCTTAAACCTTTGAAATGCAATATCTCCAGTTTAACTTATTGGATTTTGTCTTTTTGGCCTTGTTTTGTTTATTAAATGCAGATCTATTTTTCTAGCCTGGTGTGGAATATTTGTGTGTGGTGTTTTGACTGCTTAACTGTTTCAAGTGTTGCACAAATACTTTACACATTGCCACTACTTTAAGCCTGACCGCTCTGTGCCAAGCTAGCAGAGGATGAGCACAGGTTAATTTAGGGTTTGCGTGTGCCTTACGCTGACAAGGATTGTGGTTGCTGCTTGGCCAGGGCTTACACCCCAATCAACCAAAGACCCAATTCCTAATGCATTTAGTATAAAAAGCTACACTAAATTTACATCCAATCAATTAAGGTTAAAAAAAAAAAAACATATAAAATTCTATATAAATTACATTTCAGTTACACTATAGTTTAGAACCTTCAAACATAGAGAGCAGTTCTACTTGATCCTCAGTCCATGAAGCTGCATAATCAATTTCTGATAGTGTTCTACTGTAGCACCCTGTTGAAAAAGCAGAGATTGTCTCAACCAAACAAAATACCTAAAGTGATGGTACTAAATAGTTCTGATTGACTGCATTCTATGTTCAATGCTGGGCACATAAAAAAGCATGTGGTGGCCGCTTTTCTTTGTGTTGGATGTGATTTGTGAAATGGGTGATAATAGCGTTTTCACAAATGCTGCCAAGTTATAAGTAGTTAATTGCCCTTCTTCAAATTTTACATTCTGACTTGAGCTATAAGCTTATAATTGTGGGTGGGAGTTATTATTGGTTAACACCCACCACCTCAAGAGAATACTGGGAGAAATATCTAATGAGACTTTGAATGATACGGATTGGGAAGCTAAGTGGTATTGGTGTTTCTTGCCCTGTCATAGGACAACTACCTTCCATGAACTTCTAGATTAGAGTGGGGTGTACAGAGACAAGTCAACAAATAACTTTAGTCAGTGCACCTGTCCTAATGTGAAAATGTATATTACTTTGTAGAGGTTGATGACTCAGGATAGAATCTTATTGGGGCAGTCCGCATGTGATGTTGAATGAAAGCAAACCTTAATGGAACTCTCTCTACTTGTCCAGTGTCACATTCCCTTTCACAAAATGACAATGGTGCACTCTCCCTCTCATCCATGGACGTTATGGGAGCATGTAGTAAAGTATCCTCTTTTTTACCATGGTTACCCCCATTTTCCGCCTGATGTCAGTGTGCTTGACTGTGTTCACTGGGATCCTGCTAATCAAGACCCCAATGATTATGCTCTCGCGCCTTTAAATTTGGTTGTTGCATACTGGTAACCCAGTATTTCACCCACAATTGGCATACTGGTGTCCCCTTATAAGTCCCTAGTATATGGTGCCTAGGTACACAGGGCATTGGGGTTCCAGAGGAACCCTATGGGCTGCAGCATTTCTTTAGCCACCCATAGACCCATAGGGAGACCATTCAAACGCTTCTGCAGGAGTGCCATTGCAGCCTGCGTGAAAAGATTAATGTACCCTTTCACTGCCATTTACACTGCACCAGGGCGCTTATAAATCACCCATATAGCAGGTCCTCCAACCCTGAGGGTGGGGCGCAAAGTACCTGTGTGTGAGGGTACCCCTGCACTACCAGAGGTGCCCCCATGACCTCCAGGACCATTTTCCCAGACTTCGTGAGTGCGGGGATGCCATTTTACGCGTGTACTGGACATAGGTCACTACCTATGTACAGCTACATAACGGTAACTCTGAACATAGGATTGTTTGGCATCAAACATGTTGGAATCATACCCCAAGGCTTTTGCGAGCATTGGTTGTATGATTCCATGCACTCTGGGGGCTCCTTAGAGGACCCCCAGTATTGCCATTACAGCCTTATAAGGTTTTCCAGGCAGCCCCATCTGCTGCCACCTCACAGACAGGTTTCTGCCCTCCTATTGCTTGGAAACCTTGAGCCCAGGAAGGCAGAACAAAGGATTTCCTTTGGGAGAGGGGTGTTGCACCTTTGGAAATAGGTGTCACAGGCTTGGGAGGGGTAGCTTACCCAAGCCACTGGAAATATTTTGAAGGGCACATTTGGTGCCCTTCTTGCGTAATCCAGTCTACGCCGGTTCAGGGAACCCCAGTCTCTGCTCTGGCGTGAAGCTGGACAAAGGAAAGAGGAGTGACCACTCCCCTGTCCATCATGACCCCAGGGGTGGTGCTCAGAGCTCCTTCAGAGGGTCCTTAGGTTTTGCCATCTTAGATTACAAGTTGGCAGGGAAATCTGGGAGCATCTGAGTGGCCAGTGCCAGTAGGTAATGTCAGAGCCTTCCCCTGATAGGTGCTTACCTGTTTAGGTGACCAATCCCCCTTTCAGGGCTACTTAGGGTCTCTCCTTTGGGTATTTCTTCAGATTCAGATTGCAAGACTCCAGCAGGAACCCTCTGCATTCTCCTCTTCAACTTCTCACCGAAGAAACTGCATCTGGACCCTCCAGGAACTCTACAAACTGCAACAAAGAAGAAAGACACCTTCTGCCACATTGTGTCTTCAATTCCTGTCAGCAACTGCGACTGTTTCCGGGTTGTGCATCCTCTGAGGACAGCCAATCTTCAGCCTGCACCAGAAGAGTGAAGGAATCTCCCTTGGGGTGAATGAGTCACTCCCCTGCTTCAGCAGGCATCTACTGCAATGATGACTAGCTGTGTGGATCCCCTCTCATGCTGATCTGTGTGGATCCTGCATCATGGGTGGTGGACTGAAGTGGTCCTGATGGTCCTGATGTCATACTGACCAACACTGGTGGAGGTAAGAACTTGCCTACCCAAGCAAGACAGTACCCCCCTTACACAGTGTGTTTTGCAGTTGCCAAGGCTTGTTTGCATCCTTCCACAAAGTTCTTCAGACATCTTGCAGCTCTGGCCCACAGCACTCTATTCTGCAATGCACATCTTCCTGAGTGGTTCTCCAGCAGCCTGGGAGCCTTTGTTGTAGTGCTGTGTGGGTCTCTTCTTGTACCTCCTTTGTCCCCATGCTGTGGGACTCCTGTGCATGCTGCCTGGTCTTCTGTGGGCTCTCTGAGTTGCTGAGAACCCCCTCCGGCTCCCCCTCCTGGGTAGAGTCCACCAGGTCCCTCCTGGTCCTGGGCAGCACCGTTTTCTGCTAACTGCAAGCTCTGCGTGTGCCAAGGCTTGTTGGCGGACTCCAGCGACGCAAACCAGACTGCAATCTGGCGTGGGACATCACTTGCACCAACCAGGAACCTGACTCCGTCTTCTTGGGTGCAATATTGACTGTTCTTCTCCACCAGTGGTTCTTCTTTTGCACCCTCATCCGGGTTAGAGGTTGCTCCTGTTCTCCCTGGACTCTTCTGTGCTTCTTGGACTTGGCCCTCTTTCTCCACAGGTCCTCAGGTCCAGGTATCCACTGTTGGTGTCCTGCAGTATCTTCTGGTTCTGCATAATCTTCTTTCTCATTTTAAGTGTGTTCTGGGAAAGTTACTGTGTTTTACTCCTGCTTTCCTGGGCACTGGGGTGGGTTCTAGTACTTACCTTTGGGGTTTTCCAGTACTCCCAGCGCCCCGCTGCACACTATGCTTGCCTAGGTGAGAAACCAACATTCGCATTCCACTTTCTTAGTATATGGTTTGTGTTCCATCTAGGTCCATTTCTAACCATTGGGATTTTCATTAATTGCACTGTTTTCTAACTGTTTTTATGCCTATTTCTGCATACTAGTGTATATAATTTGTGTATTACTTATAGAGTATAGTCTCTATGGTATTTTTGGTATTTGTGTCACCAAAATAAAATACCTTAATTTTTGTAACACTGTTGTGGGGGTGATTCTAACCCTGGCGGTCGGTGTTAAAGCGGCGGCCAACCCGCCAACAGGCTGGCGGTAAAAAAAATGGGATTCTGAGCCTGGCGGGAACCGCCAACACAGACAGCCACCTTAACACTCCGACCGCCACGGCGGTACAAACAAACAGCGCGGCGGTCACCGCCAACAGACAGACGGCAGACAATGTACCGCCCACACTATTACAACTCACCAATACGCCACCTTTTCCGGGGCGGGAGCACCGCCGATAAAAACACAGCGGAAACAGACTACGGACGGGAAAACGCTCACCACTACGCACTCCACGAGGAAGGAGGACAGCATGGAACCCGAATTAAACATCCTACCTGCTCTCGTCTACCTTCTCATCTACCACGAGTACGAAGTCCGGCGCAGACGACAACGGTGAGTACTGCACCTACGACACACGGGAGGGGGAGGACGAAAGGTTACGGGCACACACATATGCGACCCCCCCCACCCCCAACTATGTACTCACCAATGCAGAGCACCAAGTCACAGTGACACCACCCAAACCCCCCTGAAAAATGCTAGGACATAATCATATTTGGAATAAATATTTATGTACCAAAAAGCTCCAGAAAATTATCGTACAACCATGAAAGATATTCACAACAAAACTAATGACATACACATCAGTGTATAACTGAAGTACCAAGTCCTGCACATCCTACGAATTCAGCATGTCCGTGGGCCAAAGTCTTGAGAAATAAGGGCAAAGCCCACACAGGAGACCTGAGTCCTTTGGAGAGAACACTGCAGGGGCATCAGATGTAAAAACTACAGGCACCTCAGGGGGAAGGGAAGGGGGGGGCACCACAGCCACATGAGTCCACGACGCCAGATCCACGAGGAGCCACCATGCCCACTGGACCATCCTGGGGAGTGCAAAGCCACAGTCTCTCAATGTCTCTACAGTGGGTGGGCTGCCCACTGGACCATCCTGGGGAGTACAAAGTCACAGTCTCTCAATGTCTCTACAGTGGGTGGGCTGCCCACTGGACCATCCTGGGGAGTGCAAAGCCACAGTCCATCAGGTGATTGACAGTCTCCACTGGTCAAGGAGGAGGCATGGTGGGCACAGTGAACCATAAACGGTGCTTGAGACGGCGGTGCCCAGCGGAGCGGTGCTTGAGACGGCGGTGCCCAGCGGAGCAGTGCTTGAGAGGAAGGGCCCAGCGGAGCGGTGCTTGAGAGGAAGGGCCCAGCGGAGCGGTGCTTGAGAGGAAGGGCCCAGCGGAGCGGTGCTTGAGAGGAAGGGCCCAGCGGAGCGGTGCTTGAGACGGCGGTGCCCAGCGGAGCGGTGCTTGAGAGGAAGGGCCCAGCGGAGCGGTGCTTGAGACGCCGGTGCCCAGCGGAGCGGTGCTTGAGACGGCGGTGCCCAGCGGAGCGGTGCTTGAGAGGAAGGGCCCAGCGGAGCGGTGCTTGAGAGGAAGGGCCCAGCGGAGCGGTGCTTGAGAGGAAGGGCCCAGCGGAGCGGTGCTTGAGAGGAAGGGCCCAGCGGAGCGGTGCTTGAGACGGCGGTGCCCAGCGGAGCGGTGCTTGAGAGGAAGGGCCCAACGGAGCGGTGCTTGAGACGGCGGTGCCCAGCGGAGCGGTGCTTGAGACGGCGGTGCCCAGCGGAGCGGTGCTTGAGAGGAAGGGCCCAGCGGAGCGGTGCTTCAGAGGAAGGGCCCAGCGGAGCGGTGCTTGAGACGCCGGTGCCCAGCGGAGCGGTGCTTGAGAGGAAGGGCCCAGCGGAGCGGTGCTTGAGAGGAAGGGCCCAGCGGAGCGGTGCTTGAGATGCCGGTGCCCAGCGGAGCGGTGCTTGAGAGGAAGGGCCCAGCGGAGCGGTGCTTGAGAGGAAGGGCCCAGCGGAGCGGTGCTTGAGAGGAAGGGCCCAGCGGAGCGGTGCTTGAGACGGCGGTGCCCAGCGGAGCGGTGCTTGAGAGGAAGGGCCCAGCGGAGCGGTGCTTGAGACGGCGGTGCCCAGCGGAGCGGTGCTTGAGACAGCGGGCCCTGTTCAGCTGTGCTCTTCTGCACCGCGGGCCCTGTTCAGCGGTGCTCTTCTCCACGGCGGGGCCCTGTTCAGCGGTGCTCTTCTGCACCGCGGGGCCCTGTTCAGCGGTGCCTATCTCCACGGCGGGCCCTGTTCAGCGGTGCTCTTCTGCACCGCGGGCCCTGTTCAGCGGTGCTCTTCTGCACCGCGGGCCCTGTTCAGCGGTGCTCTTCTCCACGGCGGGGCCCTGTTCAGCGGTGCTCTTCTGCACCGCGGGCCCTGTTCAGCGGTGCTCTTCTCCACGGCGGGGCCCTGTTCAGCGGTGCCTATCTCCACGGCGGGCCCTGTTCAGCGGTGCTCTTCTGCACCGCGGGCCCTGTTCAGCGGTGCTCTTCTGCACCGCGGGCCCTGTTCAGCGGTGCTCTTCTCCACGGCGGGGCCCTGTTCAACGGTGCTCTTCTGCACCGCGGGCCCTGTTCAGCGGTGCTCTTCTCCACGGCGGGGCCCTGTTCAGCGGTGCTCTTCTCCACGGCGGGGCCCTGTTCAGCGGTGCCTATCTCCACGGCGGGCCCTGTTCAGCGGTGCTCTTCTGCACCGTGGGCCCTGTTCAGCGGTGCTCATCCAGCAGGTCAAGGGAGCCAGACCTGGCCTGGACTCCCTGCTCAGTCGCCCTCGGACCGTGACGTTTCTGGACCCTTCGGGGACGGACTCCTGGCCTCCTTAGTGTCCTCCTTCCCAGCTGGGATGTGGCATGTGGGGTCCACCTTCTCCGCGCTCCTGCTGCCCTTCCGCTCCTTTGATGGGGCTCTCGGGCCCTTGCCTCCCCTAGATGGTGTGGGTGGTGAAGTGGCCGCACATTGCTCCTTGGGGGCAGCCCTGTTGGTCCTCGCACGGCGGCCCTTGTTTTTGCGGGTCCTCTTGCCGGGGGGGGGCTGGACGTGTCCTTGCTGCTGATCGATGTGTCACTGCTGGCAAAGGGTGGGCTCCAGAACCCAGGCACAACAGTGACACCCGAAGCTGGGCTGGTGGTGGCTGCGGTGCTCTTGGGACTCTTTGAAGATGGATGGGGGAGCTCATCGGGGGGAAAGAGGTTAAGGTTAGCCAGGAAAAGTTTTTTAGGGCCAAGGTAAAGGGTAGGAGAAGTGGAGATGGAAGTGGAGGTAGAGGAGATGGTTGTAGGAGAGTCAGGTGTGCTGTCATTGGGTGAAGGTGCTGGTGCTGTAGGCTGTCGTGAGGTGGATGGCTGTTGGGTGGGTGTCTGCCTCCGTTTGTGTGTCTTGGAAGAGGGGGTGACAGACACAGTGGGAGAGGACACAAGGGACGTGTAAATGGCAGTGGGGTTGGTGACTGCACGAGTGTGGACTGTCCTGGAGGGTGAGGTGGTGATGGAAGCACTGGCTGATGTTGGGGTGCATGCAGGTGTGAGTGTAGACGTCACAGGGAGGGAGGAGGGAGACGAGGAGGAGGGGGACACAGGGGTGGCAGTGGCTGTTGGCATGTCTGCATCTGGGTGTTGCTTGGGTGAGTGTTTGTGGGATCTGTGGTGCTTGTGTTTGGATGAGCTGCTCTTGGGTGTTGAGGTGTGTGCAGGCTGGTCTAATGGTGTGGATGGGATAGGCTGAGGAACAGGAGACAGAGAAAGGCTGGAGGCAGTAAGAAGAGGGAGGCTGGAAACAGGGACAATGGCTGCCGTCAGTGCTGAGGCCAGAGCAGTGAACGCTCGTTGATGGGCAGCCTGACCCGAATGAATGCCCTCCAGGTACGCATTGCTCTGTTGCACCTCCCTTTGCACACCCTGGATGGCATTCAAAAGGGTCGTCTGCCCAACAATGAGCGTCCTTACCAGGTCAATGAGCTCCGCACTGAGGGCAGCAGGGGCAACAGGGGCAGGGGCTGAGGTGCCTGGGGCGAAGGAGACGCGCGCCTTCCTGGGCGAACCGGCACGGAGCGAAGACTGAGGGGCTGCTGGGAGGGCGGGGCTGGTGCGCTGGGTGGCGGCTGTACCTGTAGAGGCGGGGGGCACGGATGTTGCCGCCACCCCTAGGGAGCTCCCATCCGAGGACGTGTCGCTTTCGCTGCTCTCACCAGCGGTCCCCGTCGTGGTGCTCCCCTCGCCCTCCGGATCACTGGTGCCCTCGGTGTCTGTTCCTGGGCCCACCGGGGCCTTGTGTCCTGCAGCTCCCTCGTGCTCCGATGCCAAATCTCCTCCGCCTGATGATGCTAATGCACACATGCACAAGAAGATGAAGAGAAAGGGTGGGGGGAGAAAAAAGAAGACCAGGTTGAGTGCATGCAATGTCAACACCGTTGGCGGAGAGGACAGACACAGGTGCCTAATGCACTAAGCCGCGCATTCGGGGTACACTACTCAGTACTACTGACTAAGACAACAGGCCAAGAGACGTCAAACGCGCACATGGGAGATGCTGGACCTTCAATGGCTGTACTTGTCACCCTACCGAGGTGGGGGCCGGGGGCACAGGGCCATGCCTAAGGGAGAGGACTACACTACAGAAAGCGCCCTGGCCTAATGTCACCCACAGCCCTCCTCCCCCACCCAGACGCCTCCACTGCACAGAAAGATAGGAGAATGTGCTGATACTCACCCCCTTGTGTCTGCTGTGATGTCTTAAAGCGCCCATCCAATTCAGGGTAGGCCACCGCCAGGATCCGGGACTTCAGGGGGGTCATGGTGCGACTGGCACCCCTCCTAGGTTGGGAGGCCATCCCCAGCAGTGTTTCTGCGGTCTTCCTTGTTCCGCGGCGGATGTCCTCCCACCTCTTGCGGCAGTGGGTGCCCCGTCTGTTGTGGACCCCCAAGTTCCGGACTTCCTTGGCGATGGCACGCCAAATCTCGATCTTCTGATGGGCGCTGACCTATTTGACATGTACAGGGTGGAAAGGAGGAAATCATCAATGACCTGCATGTTAGATGTAATTGGCCCCCCCCACCCACTTTGCCATATGGCACATGCTCTCATCTGTCGGGCGTTGCACTCCTCATTCGCCCCCCACCCCACAAACTTACATCCACCCCAATCCACACAGGCATAGCCCATTCCATGTGCACCCGGTGTACTCACTTGTTGGTCTGGAGGACCGTAGAGTAGCGCATACTGGGGGAGGACCCCATCCACGAGCTTCTCCAACTCTTCAGACGTGAAGGCAGGGGCCCTTTTCCCCAGTCGCAGCAGCCATTGTATCTTCCAGACCGAGGTCACAGCAGCACTTGCAGTATAGGTCCTCTCCTGTGGATGATCAGGTCTCGAGTGATTAAGCAGATAGAAAATGGCGGTCACGCCCGCGGCGGAGCGTACCGCGGCGGTGCGTACCGCGACCGCCGGCACACTTCGTAATTGGCTCCTGAAACCCATAGGCTTCAATGTTAACCAATGCGGCTTTGCGCCGCAGTCTTCGACCGCCTACCGCCACGGTGTGCCCCGCCAGCGCATTGACCTCACATCCCATTGTCCCACTTCACAGGTCAGGCAGCCGCCATTTCAAGGGCCTACATGGCTTAATTTTGACTGCGACACACAGGCCTAGGCCTTGCATTGCCACACATACACGCCTTTCAACCCATTGCCATTCTTTAACTGTGCAAGCTGTCTGTACGTACCTGTGGTTTGGCTGACTCTGTGCTCCATGTTGTCCTTCCTAGGCACCGTCCGCTGGGACTTGCGATGAGAAGGAGGAATCCTCGCGTGTACCGACCGCTGGTGGACCTGTCGACAATGGAAGAACGCCATATAATACTTCGATACAGACTTGACCGTGCCACTATCCATGAACTGTGTGCCCAGCTGGAGCCAGCCCTGATGTCCCCCATCCGCCAACCCACAGTGATTCCCCCTCTGGTGCAGGTTTTGTCAGTCCTCCATTTTTTGGCCAGTGGGTCATTCCAGACCACAGTGGCCATGTCATCTGGAATGTCTCAGCCTATGTTTTCTAAGATTTTGAGCAGAGTGTTGTCTGCCCTGATGAAACTCATGCGGAGCTACATCATTTTCCCCGAGGAGGGTGACTTGCCTACAGTGAAGGGTGATTTCTATGCCCTTGGACATATCCCCAACATCATTGGTGCCCTTGATGGGACCCATGTGGCTTTGGTACCCCCAAAAGACGATGAGCAGGTGTACCGAAACAGAAAAAATTATCATTCGATGAATGTCCAGGTGGTCTGTTTGGCTGACCAGTACATCTCCCATGTAAATGACAAGTTCCCAGGGTCAGTGCATGACGCGTATGTGATGCGAAATAGCAGCATCCCCTATGTGATGGAGCAGCTACAGAGACAACGTGTGTGGCTAATAGGTGACTCTGGTTACCCCAACCTGCCGTGGCTACTGACCCCAGTGAGGAATCCCCGGACAAGGGCAGAGGAACGCTACAATGAGGCCCATGGGCGTACTAGGAGGGTGATTGAGCGAACCTTTGGCCTCCTGAAGGCCAGGTTTAGGTGCCTGCATATGACAGGTGGATCCCTAATGTACTCACCAAAGAAGGTGTGCCATATCATCGTGGCGTGCTGTATGCTTCACAACCTGGCTTTGCGACGCCAGGTGCCTTTCCTGCAGGAGGATGGTCCAGATGGTGGTGTTGTAGAAGCCGTGGAGCCTGTGGAGAGTGAAGAGGAGGAAGACTCAGAGGACGACACAGACAATAGGGACAGAGTGATACAACAGTATTTCCAGTAACACCCAGGTAAGAATCACCCACGCCATTTCCCAATTGCTTCTAGCCTCCTGCATCTGTACTTTCTGTAGTTCCCACCAGATATTTTTGGGTAATTTTTGATTTTCCCTTCCCTTCTCAGTGCTGTATGACGCAGTGCCTGACTTCTGCTTGGTTTGCCCATGAACTACAGCGTATTGACATTGGTATGTTGTCATCACTAATTGACAGAACAGATATTGAACAGTAATATGTAATACATTTGCTAATAATACAGCATGACTCCAAACTGATTTGTGTGCAATATGTGATTTATTTACAGGGCTAGATATTGGTACATGTGATTATAAGGGTGATGGGTGGGGGTGGAGTAATGTCCATGGCAGAGTCCAGTTCTCAGTCTCACAGGTGCATTGTCCTTTTGCCTGTGGAAGGATGGAGCAGAGGCAGTTCATGGTTGGACAGGGTGGCAATGTGGGACAGTGGGAAGAGTTCAGGGGGTATGTCCTGCTGGCGGGGGTCTTGACATCCTACTCTGTCTTTTTTTTGGATCTCAGGCTCCTCTTACGGGGTGGTTGTTCTTCAGCAGGAGGTGGGGTTCTGGTGGCCTGCCGTGGTGTTGGGGCCTCCTGTCCACTAGCGCCGGCGGAGGTGGTAGGCTGTTCCTGGTCCGGGCTAGTGACAGGGGCCCTGTGTGGTGCCACATGGTCCCGCAACGCGTCTTCTATCCTGTTGAGGGCCAGGACGATGGTCCCCATTGCGGTCCCGATGATTCTCAGCTCCTCCCTGAACCCCATGTAGCGTTCCTCCTGCTGTGCCTGGATCTCCGTGAATCTGACCAGTACCGTCGCCATCGTCTCTTGGGAGTGGTGGTAGGCCCCCATGATGGTGGTGAGGGCCTCTTGGAGAGTGGGTTCCCTGGGCCTCTCCTCCCCCCCCTGTCGCACAGCAGCCCTCCGAGCTGCCCGGTTTCCCCCGGCCTCTGTCCCCTGGACGGTGTGCCCGCTACCACTGCCCCCAGGTCCCTGTTGTTGTTGGGGTGTTGGGTTAGCCTGGGTGCCCTGTAGTGGCAGACACACCGCTGATTGAGCTGTCCTAGAGACAGAGGCATGGGCCCGCTGGGTGGGAGCTGTGCTGGTGTTGGCAGAGGGGGTCGGGTCTGGTGTGGCCTGTGGCTGCCTGAGGGGAACCGACTGCCCAGAGGTCCCCGATGGTCCGGGCTGGTCATCAGGTTCACTGTCGACAGAGCTGCTATCCTCAGTGTGGGCCTGTTCCGGTGGTGGGATGGACACTTCTGGACCCTCCTGGCTGGTGTGTTGTCGTTCGGGTCCTGCATGGGGTAAGAGAGTTTGGTTATTGTTTCTGTGTGTGCAATAGCGTGCGTGTTATGGGTGCCCTTGTCCCCCAGTGCAGGCATTCCCTTGAGGGAGGTGTTGTGAGGGTAGTTAGTGGGGGGGGGGTTAGTGCAGTGGTCATGCTTAGGTGATGGGTGCCCATGATTTGTGTTGGCATGCAGGAGTTGGTGTTGGGATGGGTGGGTTGTGCTGGTGAGACATTGTCAGGGAGGATGTGTGCTGGGGGGTTGGGGGTGAGGGTGGGGGTGTGGGTTGGCATGCTGGTGGGGTGGGGGGGATATAGTAGTTGAGATGGGACTTACCAGAGTCCATTCCTCCGGCTACTCCAGCGAGGCCCTGAGGATGCAGGATGGTCAAGACCTCTTGCTCCCACGATGTAAATTCGGGAGGGGTGGGTGGGGGTCCGCCGCCAGTCTTCTGGACCGCGATGTTGTGCCTGGAGACCATCGATCGGACCTTCCCCCGTAGGTCGTTCCATCTTTTGCGGATGTCCTCCCTATTCCTGGGATGCTGTCCCACCGCGTTGACCCTGTCCACGATCCGCTGCCATAGCTCCGCCTTCCTGGCTATACTGGTGTGCTGCACCTGCGAGCCGAAGAGCTGGGGTTCCACTCTTAGGATTTCCTCCACCATGACCCGGAGTTCTTGGTCCGAAAAGCGTGGGTGCCTTTGGGGTTCCATGGGGTGGTGTGGGTGAGGTGTGGGGTGGTGTATGTGATGAGGAGTATGTTGGTGAGTGGTGCTTTGTGCTACTATGTGGTGTGTGTGATGGTGTAGTGTGCCTCAGTGTGTCTTGCTATGGATTGTCTGCTGTGTCTCTCTCTCCTTCTCTCAGTAATTATGGTCGCAGGGGTTTGTGGGTGATGTGGGTGTGTGTTTTATAGTTGGTTGATTGTGTGGGAGTGGTGTGTGTATGTGTATCAGGTGTGTGTATTTCAAATTGTCCAATGTGGTTGTGTTTTGGTGATGTGTGTGTATTCTGACCGCGGCGGTGTGTAGCGCCAATGGAATACCGCGTTTGAATGACCGCCGTGTGGATTCGTGGGTCGTAATGGCATGGGCGTATTTCTGTTGGCGTGACGGTGGAGGTTTGGTCATCTCCAGTTTATCGCTGCCCGCAGATGTGGCGGGCTGCAGTGGAGGACGGATTTTTGGAGGTTTGGCCGTTGTGGGTCAGAATGACCGTGGCGGTTGACCGCGGCGGTGTTATGGCGGTCTTATGACCGGCGGTAAGGGCATTTTACCGCCGAGGTCAGAATGACCCCCTGTGTGTTTTGTTCATGTGCGTGAGTACTGTGTGACTACAGTGGTTTTGTATGAGCTTTGCATGTCTCCTAGATAAGCCTTGGCTGCTTAGCTACAGCTACCTCAAGAAAGCCTGGCTTCTAGACACTGCCTACATTTCACTAATAAGGGATAACTGGACATGATATAAGGTGTAAGTACCATAGGTACCCACTACAAACCAGGCCAGAATCCTACAGAGGAATGAGCTATGAACATATTCACTGATTAGATGAATTGGGGTGACATTAAAAAGTGTATACTTGTGTCCCAAAAGCCCCATAGTTTCTGTCATACATGTTTCAAAGTAACAAAAGGGGCAATATACTTTGTGCACCCTGGGGCAATACTGAACAGTCATGTATAACTACTGCTATCTTCAGAAAGCGTTCCCTCATCAGCATGGGGCTGTGGAACCATGCAATCAGGGATCGCTTTGCCTTTGCACCAAAGCCTTATAATGTATGCAAGTGCAGCGGTAAAAAGGCTCTTAGAACAGTTGTTGTGCGGTTGAGACCGGTTCCAAGAGAAAATATAATTTATCGCTTACGTGTGTTACAATTTATGCACTTCTTCGCTGGTGATGTACCCGGGGCATACAAGGCCCACCTGTTTTTATCATGATTTTAAAAGATATATTAGGCATTCACAGGCATTTAAAAATGCCTCTGCTAGCAATTTCAGAATGTTTGTGTATTTTTCTTGCTCAAAACACAACACTGAAACCTACTTCCTTCCCCCGGTGTTTTTCCACTAGTGGCTCCTTAAAAGCACGAACTCGCGTGAGAGAGCGATTATGCTATTTTGCATGGGTGAACACTTTGCATTCTGGAGACAGACATTTACAAAAGAGATATACTGCATGTCAACATAAGACATTTTCTATCATTTTTAAAGATGTTTAGAACCTTCAGGCATCTGGTTGAAACGTCGGCAATTGCTATTTCTCTGTAAATATCAAAGCTATAAAATTTAGGGGTGGTGGAGCAATGTTTTTTGTTTATTTTATGTTTTATTTTATATCTCTTACCATATGTTTAGTCATTGAATTACGCTCGACTAGGATGATGCATTACTATATTGTCACATAATACCGTGAAAGGGAGCGTGCCGGTACCTTCCGGCAGTCACTCTCTAGTACAACTATTCTTTAGTATGTTTATGTCTGTTTGCCAATGGTCCCACTAACGTTAGTTTATCATCTACCAAACTCCAGGAAAGAGCGAGAGAACAGCATGTTCCTACGAGCATTTGCTTCTCCACCGTGCATTTATTGTTATGCATGATAAAAATTTAAGTCTAGCTGCATGCACTTGTTACTTGGGTTGCCTCTGACTAGAAAGTACCATGCTGCCGATTTTTAAAAGTTATTTTAACATATACACATGGTCATTTAGACCCAGGAGATTATAACACATTTCTGTTATATTTCACATAGCTTATCTTGGCGGTAAATAATAAAGAAGAACACGAGAAGATACTTTGCACCAGGTATCAGGTGCAGCCCCCCACCTTTGGCACCTCATGAAGAGTGCCGGTCGGGCTGAACAAAGGTCAGCCTGACAGACACCCTTTGTGTTCAGGTCAGGCAGCCAGAAGCAGACATGCGCGATTTGCGCAGACTACTGGCTGCCTGAGCTGAACTTTGCTGGGCTGAAGAGGTCATAGCTCCTGTGGGCGTGACCTCCTCGGCCCAGCAAAGGTGCCTCGAGGCCCTCCCCCGAGTGACGAGGGAAAGGGAAGCGTCACCTATTGACTTCGACCTGGGAACTTCAGGTTTAAGCCCTGAATCACCCAGGGCAAGTGTCAATCAGTGACACCTCGTCACAGAGTGGGGTGGGTTCAGCAGTCTCACTGACCCTGATCAGCCAGTGTCAGCCAGTGAGGGAAGGCAGCAGTCCCAACCCTCCTGGGACCTCCGAGGCTGAAGGTAAGTGTGTGTGTGTGTGTGTGTGTGTGTGTGTGTGTGTGTGTGTGTGTGTGTGAGATCTTTTTAAATGAATGTTTGGTGCGTGCATGTATGTTTAAATGTTGATGAGTGTTGTTAATGGATGTGCGTGTGTGCGTGTCTCCTCCATAAAACTACCGGCCGCCACTGCAAGGTATTAACCCTTCCACATTAAGCTGGTGTTAACTGTCTGTGGCAGAACTGGGAACAGTGCAATTTGCACCCAGCTCATAGTGGGAGGAAGCACATTCTAAAATGGCCACGCATTGCTATCATTACCTCCTCAGCGCTATTTCTCGTGCCAATGCTTACACATATGAGGTGTTTCACCTCTGCTCAGACCCACGTGCCCTGGCCCAACCAATCAAAAGATTTTTGCGCAAGCCACATCCCCACACCTCCCCTCCAATTACCCTTTCCTATTTCTGGGTATAAAAGGGTCACGGAACCCAGAAGACATCCTGTTGTTTTTCTTTTGCTTCACCCAGTGCTTCCTATCCAGTCAAAAGGTGAGCCCTAGCAGGCTGGGCCTCCTGGGTTGGCTGTGTACTTTTCCTATGCCTCCCTGTTTGGGTGCTGTGCACTGTCCCTAGGGTTGGGATTTGTTTCTCACTGGTGCTGTGTTGGCCGGGCCTTCATGGGATGAGCTGTATCTATTTTTGTGCTTTTGGGACTCTTACCTGGGTGTTCCCGGGGCTACGCATGTCTTCCTTGTCAAGGACTTGGGGGCAGTGTTTCTTTGCTTTCCACCACCCACTTTCTTCTGAGTGCGCGGTGGTTCGATCGCATTCTCCGTGTAACAGGGTTATTTGTGTGCATGTTTTTGCTGTGGGACCTCGACCCAGCCGTCTCCTTCCCGCAGAGTTGTCTGGCACCCTCTGGTGCCCGTGTGATCATCCTGTTCTCGTCAGCATGCCCGGGCGGGCTCTTCCTCACAGCAAGCTTCCCTCCCATGGGGTGTGAAGGTCTCCCCCGTACAGCAGATGCAGGCAATTGCATGCTGTTTCTAGCATTTTTGCTGGTTGGACGAGGGTCTCGTTGTCCGAAGAGTGACAGCTGGCTCCCTCATGTAGTGGGAGGTCGTTACTGCACCCTCCGTGTTGTTTTACACTGTAATGCATTTTCTATGAAGAATCTATGGGTTGGGCATCATTTCCACTCTACTTCACCGTTTACAGGAGTTGATCGTTGCATGATTACATTATGTACTGTTTCCTTATATTTTCTTTCTTGGATTTTCCATGTTTTGGTTTAGGCTTTGTTGTGGCCTAGTATGGGGACCTACTTCTCTTTATTTTTTGTCTGGCTGCATCTTCCAGGCAGTTCATCATGGAACACAGGAAGCATGCAGCTAAGCACCATTATTGCTCCAGTGCCTCTCAGGATGGGAATAAACACCACTGGTCTTCTGATTCTCTTCCAGGCTTATCCCAGAGTATGGGTCCTTCAGATGAGCAATTCCAGGTGTTGCGATCCTCCCTCTCTCAGGCGGTTTCGGAGTCCAAGGAATTGGGTGGCTCTCACTATTCTTCCTCTTCTCCTACTTCATCTGTCTCTTCTTTGATGGTGTCTTCG
The DNA here is from genome assembly GCF_031143425.1 of Pleurodeles waltl. Lineage (NCBI taxonomy): Eukaryota > Metazoa > Chordata > Amphibia > Caudata > Salamandridae > Pleurodeles > Pleurodeles waltl. The sequence goes on along the minus strand of NC_090440.1, from coordinate 1,227,630,802 downwards.
CCCTTTTCTTCCTTTTCGTGGCCTTCTCCTGAGTATGAGGAGGACATTGTATCTCCAGGGGCTGAGGCTGTGCCCAGGTCCAATTTCCTTCAGAAATCGGATCTGTTATCATTGTACAGGTATCTTGGGGAAAACCTCAGTATCCCTTTTGGAGGATGATGTTTCTGGTCCAAGCTCAGGGCTTTTTCAGCAGTTTCATTCCTGTCCTCTGACTTGTTTGGTTGTTAACAGAGAGGTGTTGGATCTTCTCCTTCGTGACTGGCAGGATCCTGAAAGAGCTGATCTCCCTAAGTTTTTGTTATGCTTTTATCCACTGGCGTGATCTTGAGTTCCCTTTCTCCCTGAAGATTGATCCCCTGCTATCTCACCTGGCTGACCGTCCTTCTATTATGTCAGAAGATGTCCCTCCTGACTGATTTTGTTGATTGTCGGGTGGAGGCTCTTTAAAGAAATGTTTTTCTGGTTTAAACCTTGCCCTTTGGGGTGCTATTTATTCTGTTTATGCCTCCCAGTCCCTGGTTAAGGATTTCCATTCTTTGATGGAGGTGATACAGGAAGGGGTTGAATGCTCCTTTCTTTTTTCTTCCATTGAGACTCAGGCTAAATTCCTGGTGGATGTTTCCTGTGACTTATTAAAAGCCTCTGTGTCTACCATGGCTTCTTCAGTTTCAGCCCAGCGCCATATCTATCTCTGTTATTGGATTGTGGTCTCTGCTAAATTGCCGGGGCTGTTACATATGCCTTTTACTGGCAGCTTCCTGTTTGGTGAGGATCTAGAACAGATGCTCCACAAAGCCTTTAAGAATCAGAAGCATGCCCAGGTTTTCCGTTCTCGCCCCAGGACTACCCCCTCTAAGAAGGTTCTTCCTAGAAAGCACACAAGGGGTTACTTTGGGCCATATCAGTCCAGGCCTCAGAAGTTTGCCTCCTTTCCTGCTTGTCCTCTTTCTAAGCCTCAGCCTGCTCCTAAAGACAGGAAGTGTTCCTAACTATTACACCCTGGCAGGTCATCTGGCCTTTTGTCTTCCCAACTGGCAAAAGCATGTGTCAGACACCTGGGTTCTACAGGTCATTTCAGACAGTTACTTCCTCGACTTTGTTTCCCGGCCTCCCCCTACAAGCATCATAGACTCTTTGGCCCCATGCTCCGATCCTCCTGTGCGGTCTCCAGAGATGGTGGACCTTGTCAACAAAAGGGAAATACCTCCACTTTTGTGTAGGGGGGTGTCCACTGGCAGTTCCTGGTCCTCACCTCCAGTCTGGCTACCTCTCCCAGGGTATTCACCAAGGTGCTGGCCCCTCTGGTGGCTTATCTTCATGGGTTAGGGGTGATGATTCATCCATACCTGGATTATTGGCTACCCCATCATCCTGTGCTGTCCATCCTTCAATCTCACAAGGTGCTGGTGTGCGGGACTCTGGAGGTCTTTGGTCTGCTTATCAACTAGGTGAAATCTCATCTGTCTCCCACACAGGATCTGCAGTTCATCGGGCATGTTTCCAGACAGACTCATACAATGGGGGGGGTGAAAAGGATATATGGCGCTCTATAACCCACAAACTAGAAAAGGCCCAATCTCATGACGCTAATGCTGATAAAGAGCTACACCCCACCAAATGCCCTACGTGATAACCAAAGTTATCAGTAACAATAAATCAAAATCAGCCTGCGTTGTAAATTAAATTAAACTTAAATAGTACAGTTAGTCATGAAATAAACATCTGCATATGAACATTAAAGAACAATAATGTATTCTTGTTATCCAATAAATTAAAATTAATCAAAACTGATTTGCATTTAAATACAATGTAACACAAAAATGAAGAGCGTCACACTCTTATACAATATTACAATTACAGTATATCCAGAGATCCTCAAAGGTTCTTCATCACTTGTGCAGTTAAATCCATAGTTAAATATTCAATTAATTAAACCGTCCATGAGCCAAATTAATTAAGCCGTCCATAAGCCAAGTCAACACGTGTTTCGTCTTGGGAGTACCCTTTGACTTCTTCAGGACTTCCTAAACGGCATTACATAAAATATACACAAATTAGTCTTCAAAGTAACAATTGTTAGTTGTTCTTGCAAATACCCTACTCTCCATGTGAAAACCGTGAACATGTCTAACTAAATATTGCAACCCAGTATTAAGTAAATGTGTCCAACTGGTCACCTAAGATTGCTATGGTTAATAGTGATAACGAAATAAATATAACTCCACTCGGTATTAAAATATAGACCTTTGTGCTTTAACTTACATGATAGTGTTATAAATAACTACAGTATGTTCTATCTGTTTATGTAATGATTACCCAACCAACCATGCTGTCAAGTGATTGTTAATATAGTGATATCTCACGGCATACCTTAAACGATGAATTATTGCCCTTTTATTTTTTCATATCCGTCAAAGTTTTCAACTAATTACGGGTCTAAAACGGTCAAAAAGACTCAATATCAGCCGTAGAAAACATTATGATGATTAAATATATTAGGGCGTGTAGACCACTTCCATATCTTACCTTAACTCGACATTCGAAGACGCTAGGTTAATATTTTAATTAGAAGTATAACGCTCCATCGCGAGTGCGCTTGGAGCAGAAGAAACTCGCCCTGTCTCTTGTCGACAATGAAATAGATTGGGACAAGGACATAGAAAGCAGACTAATCGAGTAATTAAAATCGAAGAAGGACTCCCGTACGAGCGTTTTCATGTTTTATCTATAACCTGATCTATAGAAACAGTACAGGTCAGTTCACAAATAAAAGAAACTCCTAATTTGAACATTATGACTGTGAATTAAATTTGATCACAAAAAGCGGGATCCTGAAGGTTATTTTAAATCTGTGGGCCACTATGTATGAAAAATATGTTTAAAAAAAGCGGGTATATAAAAGAAACAAATCCCATGTAATGGTAGAAATCTAATGGAGAGTGGCCAATTAAAGTTTACCTGTAGTACTAATAAACCATGACCTCCTTATGTTGAAATGCAAAAAAAAATTCTCATTTGGGCACATATGTAACTGTTATCATACATGTTATTGCTCCACTAGGTATTAGCAATCTATGTTATCCCTCACCCAGAAAGTATTCCAATTCATAATCTGAATTCAGACCTAATTCCACTGCCCCTAATCGCATTATCCACATTGACTCTTTTCTCCGTAGAGCCAATTCTCTATTCCCACCTCGTGGGTTCTGTACACATAGATCAAAACTGAAAAAATCTAAATTCCTTATGGATACCTTGTTGTTCACATGTTTTCATGTAAAGGGCAATGGGATATCGTTCATCTTCCTGTTTTATCGCTCCCCAATGTTTGGAAATTCTCACTTTCAGGGGACGAATACTACTGCCCACATAAAACTTGCCACACTTACAGGATAACATATATATTGTGAATTTAGTATTGCAATTCAAATATGACCTGATAATGTACTCTTTGCCATTAACATCCTGGAATGTCTTTTTCACTTGCCAGGCCCATTTGCACATGGCACCTCATCCACATTTATAAAAACCTGAGTTATGAGAATATAACCAATTAGGTTTAGTAGTATCAGACAAATAACTAGGACTGAGAATATTACTCAGTTTGCAACCTTTTCTATAGGCTACCTCTGGCTTGTTACCAATACATTTATGAAGAGTTCGATCGTGCATGAGTACAGCCCAGTGTCTCTTCATGATCCTCAATAGTGTATGTGAATTCTAGGTATAATCAAGAATTATCCTAACTTTCTCAGAGCTCTTACTTTTATTCTCATCACCCTTGGGACAGTGATGCAATAAAGTTTTAGGTCTAAATATTTTAGAAGCCTTATGTAGTGATTTTGTAATGACATCTTCTGAATAACCTCTATTAATAAGTCTAACTCCCATGTCCATAATGCACTGTTGAAAGTCACTATTCAAACTGCAATTACGTCTAGCTCATACCATCTCTCCAAAGGGGATGGCTTCTATTTGATGTTTCAGATGTGCGCTTTTCGCATGTAATATAGTATTACTAGACGTAGGTTTGCAATATAACCTACTTTCAATCTTGCACTTGCTGCACCAACTTATGGTGAAAAACTTTCAAAACTCTATTCAAATTTGTTCTAATGACTGCATTTACCATGATGCCTTGGGGTCACAAATGCTGGAATGGAAGACAGGGTGCTCCCCATTTTGACTGTTGTAATTAAGGCTCCCGTGAGCCTCTGAGCTGACGAGCTCGGGTGAAGCACCTGTGCGCCTTCTTGAGTGGTACTTAAACCTGTGAATACTTTCAAGGTGACATTTCAAGCAACCCCGCCAGCCACACGTTGCTCTTCGCTGATGACGGCCAAATAGCCAGAAACACGTGTCCGAAGATACAGCACTCGCCGCACCAACTTATGGTGAAAAACTTTCAAAACTCTATTCAAATTCGTGCTAATGACTGCATTTACTATGATGCCTTGGGGTCACAAATGCTGGAATGGAAGACAGGGTGCTCCCCATTTTGACTGTTGTAATTAAGGCTCCCGTGAGCCTCTGAGCTGACGAGCTCGGGTGAAGCACCTGTGTGCCTTCTTGAGTGGTACTTAAACCTGTGAATACTTTCAAGGCGACATTTCAAGCAACCCCGCCAGCTACACGTTGCTCTTCGCTGCTGACAGCCAAATAGCCAGAAACACGTGTCCGAAGATACGGCACTCCCCGCACCAACTTATGGTGAAAAACTTTCAAAACTCTATTCAAATTCATGCTAATGACTGCATTTACCATGATGCCTTGGGGTCACAAATGCTGGAATGGAAGACAGGGTGCTCCCCATTTTGACTGTTGTAATTAAGGCTCCCGTGAGCCTCTGAGCTGACGAGCTCGGGTGAAGCACCTGTGCGCCTTCTTGAGTGGTACTTAAACCTGTGAATACTTTCAAGGCGACATTCCAAGCAACCCCGCCAGCTACACGTTGCTCTTTGCTGATGACGGACAAATAGCCAGAAACACGTGTCCGAAGATACGGCATTTGCCGCACCAACTTATGGTGAAAAACTTTCAAAACTCTATTCAAATTCGTGCTAATGACTGCATTTACCATGATGCCTTGGGGTCACAAATGCTGGAATGGAAGACAGGGTGCTCCCCATTTTGACTGTTGTACTTTCAATCTTATCCTTCTCTACAAACAATTCTACATCAAGAAAATCTATGTTAGTTTTACTGTATTTGTATGTGAATCTAATGTTAAAATCGTTCTGATTGAGGTAGTCACAAAATCTCATTAATTTATCTACTTCACCTGTCCATAACATAAAGCAGTCGTCAATGTATTGTCTCCAATAAAGAATATCCGACTGCCATTCCACTGCTTCTGAGCCCCATATCCATTTTTCTTCGAACCATCCCATGAAGAGGTTCGCATATGAGGGAGAAAATCTCGACCCCATTGCTACCCCCCGTTTTTGTTTATACCATTCTTTCTCAAAAAGAAAGTAATTATGATTGAAAATGAGATCAATCATTTGTATAAGCATACATGTATGTGCCATTAAATTTACTGACCTTCTATTAAGTATATGCTCAACTGCTCTTATACCAGATTCATGCTGTATACTAGTGTATAATGCCACCACATCCAAAGTCACCATAATCATGCCTGGCTCCCACTGAATATCTGATAATATGCTGAGTATATGTTTTGTGTCCTTGATATAAGAGGGCAGATTATAAACAAAGGGTTGCAAAAATATGTCCACAAATTCAGACAACTTCTCAGTTGGACCCCTGATACCTGAGACGATTGGCCTTCCTGGTGGAAAGTCAATTTTTTTGTGTATCTTCGGTAACGTATATAAACAAGGATATCTTGGGTGATTTACCCACAAGTCCAAATATCTATCTAATAGCTTTTCATCTCGCCAGTTTTTCAACAGTCTATTTATCATACCAGTAAGCCATGTCATGGGATTATACGATAGTTTCTCATAACATTCAGTATCCCTTAGCTCTGTATAAACCTCTTTTTCATAATCAGCACAATTCATCACCACTGTATTTCCCCCTTTATCAGCTCTTCTGATAATCAAGTCCTCATCAGATTTCAGCATTTTTAATGTCAAATGCTCACAATAATTTAAATTAGATTTCATAAAGATCCTCTTTTTGGTTTCTTCCTGATTCAAATCTTGCCACACCAATTTGAAAAAGATATCAATATTATTGTCCAATACTTATCTTGGTGTCCAAGTAGATTTCCGTTTAAGTCCACTTGTTACATGTACATCCGATGTGATATCCAGATCCTGCAATACCATGGAGATTGTTGTTGGAAGCTCTTCATAATCCGTAATTGACAATAGCATCGCGGTATCATGTACATCCTGTATTGTCGTTTCACTCAAAGTCGGTACACTTTTGGGTATATCTACTGCTGGTGTCAGTATGTCATCAAAATGTCTCTTCAATGTAAGTTTCCTGATATATTTGTACAGATCTATCTTGGACTTACAAATATCTCCCCTAGCTGTTGGACAGAAACGTAATCCTTTATTTAATAATTGCAACATATCTGGTGAAAGTTCTTTCTTAGATAGATTAACAACATTATTGGCTAAGTCCCACTGAAGATCTATATCTTTCTGTCTTGGTATCTCGTTTTCATACCCAGGTATGGTTTGCCTCCCTTTGCCTCTGTTTCCTCTTATTGACCTCCTCCTCGACCTCTCTTTTGGCTCTGTTCCCAATTGCCCTGTTTGATCCTTTTTAGTTTTTGTAAAAAAGCACACCCCAGTGTGTCTGACCTTACTGATTGCATATCTGCTCCCTCTATATCACTGGTACTTGCTTCCACACTGCTTCTTGAGGTGGTTGCTGATTCTAAGGAGCTTGCAGAATCTGATGTTGTTACCACATGCTTAACTAAATGGTCATATTTCTGTGAAAAGGTAAATATTCTCCTGTTGCGATAGTCTAACTCGTCCGTCTTCATTTTTCTTGCCTTTCTTAGTTTGATCTCATCTTGAAATTTCATGATTATTTCGTTCAGAATTAAATAATTCTCATCTGTTGCCTCTTTTAAGTTCATTTCCTGGATTTCCTTCTGCAGTCCCTCAATCTCTAATTGAAACCGTCTCACTTTTCTTTCTGAGTTCTCGACTAAAATGTTCATAAGTTTAATTGAATTTGATTTCAATTCCTCTTCCTATTGCTTAAGTAGATCTGAATCCAGATCATCATATGTCGGAAAAATGTGTGACTGTAACCCTCTAGGAATTCTATCTAACTTCAAGTACTGCTTGAGTGTGACTGCATCCCACCATCTTGACATTTCATTTTTCTTGAGTTTCTCAAGACGTATAAATTCATCTCTAAGACCCTCCTTAGTCTTTCGGGTTCCGCTACCTATCGCTTGATATGCTGTATGTCCACTATCAAGATTTTTAAATAATTTTTCTGCTATTTTCTCCCTATCCATCCTTAATGGATATCGTAACTTAATTTAACAATTATGTGTGAACAACATGGGTAAGTGGCTGCCTACTCCTGAAACAAACTAATAGAATGGGGGGGTGAAAAGGATATATGGCGCTCTATAACCCACAAACTAGAAAAGGCCCAATCTCATGACGCTAATGCTGATAAAGAGCTACACCCCCACAAATGCCCTACGTGATAACCGAAGTTATCAGTAACAATAAATCAAAATCAGCCTGTGTTGTAAATTAAATCAAACTTAAATAGTACAGTTAGTCATGAAATAAACATCTGCACATGAACATTAAAGAACAATAATGTATTCTTGTTATCCAATAAATTCAAATTAATCAAAACTGATTTGCATTTAAATACAATGTAACACAAAAACCAAGAGCGTCACACTCTTATACAATATTACAATTATATCCAGAGATCCTCAAAGGTTCTTCAACACTTGTGCAGTTAAATCCACAGTTAAATATTCAATTAATTAAACCGTCCATGAGTCAAATTAATTAAGCCGTCCATAAGCCAAGTCAACACGTGTTTCGTCTTAGGAGTACCCTTTGACTTCTTCAGGACTTCCTAAACGGCGTTACATAAAATATACACAAATTAGCCTTCAAAGTAACAATTGTTAGTTGTTCTTGCAAATACCCTACTCTCCATGTGAAAACCGTGAACATGTCTAACTAAATATTGCAACCCAGTATTAAGTAAATGTGCCCAACTGGTCACCAAAGATTGCTATGGTTAATAGTGTTTAACTGTTTCCAGACAGCTGTGGGTTTTGTCAGCTTTCCCCTGGACCGAGTGTAGCGGCTATGCAATCTCATCCTGACTCTGAGGACAAGGTATGGTGCCTGCTCGAGAGTGGCTCTGTCTTCAGGGTCACATAGGAGGTTGCTTTTGCTATTCCCTTGTTTGTCTCATGCTGCATTCTGTCTCCCTGGTTGTTTTATTTTATTTTTTGTAATTTTATTTTTCTTTCAGGCCTTCTGTGTCTTTTTTGTCCTTTGGGCCCAACTGCACTTGGGTCCTGTGGTTCGTCATCTGCTGTCGCATTGGGTGCCTTGTCTGCATCCACTGGACTATCTGGTCCCTTTCTCCCAGTGCATCTGGCACTTACTGCAGTGGTGGCTCAATCGCTGTCATTTGGCATGGGGCTTTCCTTTGGCACTACCTCCTCCCAATTTGGTTATCACGGATGCCAGCCTACTCGGTTGGTGGGCGACTCTGGGCACTCTTTCCGTTCAGGGAGCAGGCTCTCATCCAATTGGAGAGAATTGAAGGCGATCTTGCTGGCTCTGCTTCATTTTTCTCCCTTTCTTCAGAACCAGGTGGTGTTGGTGAGGACGGACAACACAGTGGCCATGCTCTATGTCAACAGGCAGTCTGGGACGCGGTCTCTGGCCCTGGCCTCTCTTGCTGTTTAGGTGGGGTTTTGTGTAGAGTCTCACCTTCTCTCCCTTTCAGCCACTTGTATTCAGGGGAAGGACAATGTTCAGACAGACAGCCTCTGTCACATTTTTCTTGTTCCCTAGGATTCAGTCTGGACCCAGATATTTTCGCCCAGCTTTGCCACCGGTTCTGTACTCCTCAGGTCGACCTGTTTGCATCCAGGGCCAATTCCCTCCTTCCCCAGTTTTTGTCCAGATTCTCAGAACAGGGTTATTGGGGGATCTATGATTTGTCCACCCTTGACCCCAGGTGCTTCTGTATGCCTTTCCTACCGTCCTTCTTCTTCCTTGGCTCCAGGCCAGGATTCAGAGAGAATCAGTTTTCCTCATTCTGGTGGTGCCATTTTGGCCTGGTATGAGTTGGTTTCCCCTGTGCGTCTGCTAGTGGCTGCACCAGAGTGGGTTCTCCCAGTCCGTCCTTATCCTCTTCGGACACCTATTCTCCCCCGTCCACTTTTGCCTGGATATGTCTGAAGGTTTGGCTCTTGGAAGGAGGGGTTTAATGTCCCAGGGTCTTTCTGCTCCTGTGGCTGTTTCCATTCAGAACTCTAGGAAATATTCTACCAGGAAGGCTTACTCCCACCACTGGTCTTCCTTTGTCCAGTGGTGTAGGGGTTATTCTTTAGATCCATCTTTTTGTCCTGCCTTTTCGTCTTTCCATTCCTTCAAGATGGTTACCAGAAGGGTTTGGCCATTTCTCCCTTAAGGGTCAATGGGCTGTCATTCGGGCTATTTGCTCACCTTTTTGTTTGCCTGGGATCCTTCCTTTGGGTTCACGTCTCCTTAAGAGATTTTCATTGCTGAAGCCTCATGTTTGTCCTGTCTTTCCTCCTTAGGACTTACCTCTGGTTCTCAGGGCTCTTCAATCGCCTCAGTTTGAGCCTTTGGACAAACTGGATTTGAAGTTCTTTTCACTGAAGACTTTTTTCTGGTAGCCATCACTTCGGTCCGGAGACAGAGGGAGCTGGGATCTTAGTCAATCTGGCCTCCCTATTTACAGCTGTTTTCTGACTGGCTGATTCTTAGATTATGTCCGACATTCCTTTCCAAAGTTGTCTCCTTATTTCACTGTCACCAGGAGATAATGTTGCCTTCTTTTTTTTTTTGCAGATCCTGCAATGCCTGAGGATGTTGCCTTGCACAGCTTGGATACACTGCAAGCTGTATCCATCTAGTTCTCTCGCACCAGGGACGTTCGTCAATGTGAAGCCCTCTTTGTGAACTTTGGTGTGCTTCGTCATGGCCTGAAAGCTTCTATGCCCACTTTGAGTCACTGGATTCCCTCTTTGATTTCCTTGGCTTATGCCTCTCGGAATGTCTCCCTACCAGATGGTGTGCAAGATCATTCTACTCGGGGCATGGCAGCTTCCTGGGGGGAGGCTCAGAGGGTTTCTTTGTTAGACATTTGTCAAGCTGCTACTTGGGCTACTCCATCTACCTTTGTTTCCCATTACAGGCTGGATTTTTGAGAATCCTTATCATTTGGGTCTACAGTTTTGGTTTCAGTGACTCATTGACCATCTTGATCTCCTGTTTGCTGCCTTCTTGTACAATAACGTTTGTTTTTGCAGTATCAGTAGTTGGCGGCATCTGTTTTTGGGGACCAGGTTGTTCTGTGTTAGCTTTGGTTAATCCTCCTATGTGTAAGTATTGGGATGAGAAATAGGGTTGAGGAGGTAATGATTTCATTACTTACCGTTAATCCTCATTAGTCTGAATACCCTGTTTTTCATACCAATATTTACGTCCCCCCCGCACCCTTCCTTCCCAGATCACAACCTGTTCCCTTGGCTTTTTGGGCTCTGAGATATACAGGATGTTCTCTGGGCTCCGTGACACTTTATACCAAGATATGGAAGAGTGATTGGAGGGGAAGGTGGGAGGGGGGCATGGCTTGCGCAAAAATCCTTTGATTAATTACGGCTAGGGCACGTGGGTCTGAGCAGAGGTGGAACACCTCATATGTGTAAATATTGGGACGAGAAGAGAAACAGGGTATTCGGAGTAATGAGGATTACCGGTAAGTAATGTAATAATTAATGCAAAAGGTACAAAGGCACTGGGGGACAGGGATATGAGGACTCCACTGCAATCCCAAAATGGGGCAAAGAAGCTTATTTTACTTGCATGCATTGTGCCTAAAGTTACTGCTGCACTGCCAATGCAGATAGGACACAATGCTATTTATTACCAAATTACATCTACTTATGGGTCTTAGTCATTCTATGAATGTGAGGTTTGGACACATTCATCCTCTGAGCCCTCTCTGCAAGAGTAAGCTTAGAGTTTATACTTTGGATTCTTACATATGAGCACATAGCAATAAGGCTTTTTTTTTTTTTTTAAAGAATGTAATTCTCCATTTTTTAGGTCAAGCCTGCAAGAGCGTATGTGCTTGTGTGCACTCGCTTATGAGAAACATTGTTTACAATAAAAGACTTGGAGACCACCCATAGCTGAACATTTGTTGGTTTCACTGCCACCCTTCTTTGCTGCCTCCTAATTTGCCAGCACCTGCCAAGCCTCACTTCCGTTCCTTTCTACAGCGCAAGATCCAAGCACAGACTGAATCAACTTAATTAGTACTTGTCCGTTGCCCCTGATGTGATTCAGGTACTATTTTTAATTCCTCCAGCCCATTATGTTTTGGGCCTTTCATTCCATTCGGTTGTTCCTGCTCCCATCCTCCTCCCCCGTGTCTTCCTAATCCCGCTGCGCTTTGTGTGTACCGTATGCTGCGTAACCCTGTGTGCTCATCACTCATGTGTGCTATAAACAGTCAAAGCTATTGGCTCTGGCAATGCTTGCTTCAAGAAAGGTTGCCGGAGTAGAGTGTGCTACATGATTTATTGCTTAAACAGCATTTAACTTGTTTTATTTCAGTTTCCAAATTGCTTTTTGTCTCGTTCTCTTTCCGATGTGTGGACAGGGGCTGTACTCATTCTGTTTAATGTGTTGACGATGTGCCATGCAATGGAGAGAGTCATAAAATATTAGGAGAGTGGATTTGAATCTCGTGCAGAGTTGATCTGAGAGGTCTGGGTAAAGCTGATGGTTCCAAGAGAAGTGCAGTTGAGGGTTTAAAGTTGACTCGTAGATTAAACATACTTTCCATTACTTGTAGGTTAATGGATTCCTTTATTAAAAAGCACTGGCAAAGCCAATAGGTCTCCCCAATGCAAGGTCTCTTAGCTTTGCCAGTCTGTTTTTAGCCATGTTGCATAGTAGAGCAGTCACTGTGCTACATGGTTGTAAGCGAAGAAAATAAAAGAGCTATGATATAGTCAATACTAGCCACATGATAGTGTTTTTTTTTTTAACTTTCAGACATGTTGTACAGCAGCTGCTGTGCAACATGTCTCTATGTTAAGAAAAATGCAGTGACATGGAGCTTTACTACTGTTGCTCGATTTACAATTTACCTTAAAAAACAAAAGGCAAGAGGCGTCTGGCAAAATAGGAATCGTTTTGTTTAATTAAGCATAATGGCCGAGAGAGCAGTTACAGAACCGGGGTCTGAGGACTGCCTCTAATGGTACATAAAACTGAAGCAAGTTTTATACATTTCTCTGTGTGTAATAAAACTATAAATATGCAAACATTTGTCACGGAGTAATAGATACAATTCTAGATAGCAAATGCAGGTGGGCCTTGCTCTGGGGAGGACACAATGTGGGCCAGCGAGTACATGTCCAGATGTTCGGCCTGAGGGGTGCGTGATCACTGCGTGTGCTGTGTCCTGATTGGGTAAGTCTACCTAACTACATGTGGCATTTAATTTTACGGTGTCTTGGGAATGCATGCATCCCTCTGGCCACATGTCCTGTATTAGGGCCAATCTCCAGGAACCATTGTAGTGTTGCTGCCTGTCTGTGGGATCTGATCTAAGTTCTCCTGTTTTTGTGTTTGACTACTGGCTAAGTGTTACCCCACTTGTGACTGGTCAGTCATTAGCCTTCAGCCCTGGGTCCCAGAGCTTGCCTGACCACATACCTACATGCTGGGGTTGACGGAGAGGTCACAACAGAAAAATGTAACAGAGGTGATGCAACTGCTTTTGTGTATAAAAATGTATCATTCATGTATACAAATCTCTTGTTGTGTGCATCGTCATTGATCAATCCAGTATCAACAATATGTCATAGTGCCTTTTTTAAATAACTCTAAGATATGTTACACAGCAGCTGCTGTACAACATGGCTGAAAGTTAAAAAAAACACTATAATGCAGCCAGCATTGACTTTGTTATAGCTGTTTTATTTTCTTTACTTTCTGCCATGTTGCACAGCAGCAGAGGATAAAAAAAACCTTTACAAAGTCAATAGATCTCCCATAGGTGATATCTATTGGCTTTGCCAATGCTTGTCTACTATGGTGAAATCAGTGTCATACGCACAAGAGAAGCCAACCCCATGCCTGTCCTTAGCACCAGGCATTAGTTTAGTGGTGGTTCCATTTACTGCAACATGTAGTTATTAACTTTGACATAGAGGGTTTCCACTTGTGTCAGTTTGTGTACTTTCACTGCGTGTTTCTTTCCCATTCAGAAGGGCTATCTGTCCCACGTATTCTACCACAGATAGAGTAGCAGGAGATGCTTGTTTTGCTGTTTGGGGACTCAGAGTCCCAGGAGACCTTGCTTGCCAAGAGGAGAGCCTCCAATATGCAGAGTTGGAGAGACTAGTGGATGAGGTCTTACCCAAGTACCGAATGCTGTATGGGCCTGCAGACCAACAGGTGAGCACACTGTGAGCACGATGCATGGGGCATGAATGCATGGAGTGCTGTGCGTGAGGGCCTCGTGTAAGTGGGGGGTGGTTGAGGGGTCCTGGGCAGCGTGCTGGATGTATGCTGGGCAATGTCTGTGTGTAAGGGAATGGGAGGGCTATGGTGGGCCATGAGTGTAGCAGGCCGGACGGTATGACATACCTTTTTCTATGTTTATTTGTCTGCAGGTCAGTGCCCATCAGGACAAGCATTTGCAATGCAACGGGTCTCGCATTTGCTCATGTTAGAGCTAATAGCGTTGTAAACTAACCGGACTTTTCACTCATAATGAAACCCATCGTCAAAAGTGCATTTATGTACGTAACCGGAAACAGTGCAATTAACTGTGTAACAGGGTCAATAAGCAAAGCGCTCGACTTCTGCCCAGCAAGATGGCTCTGCGAAAATACAGAAAAAGTAGTCCACGAACCGGACGGAAAACAGCAAGCCTTGTATGTTTTCTGTACTTGGTCAATGCGCTCGAGGAGGGCTAACCCCCGGTAAAGGCATGACGTATGTGTGCCTTCCACTAATGAAATCAAGCAGATTCTAACAGGCAAGCCCACGAACCAATGAAAGACACTGACGTGATGTGGACGAGGCTCTGAGCCCTTTTTAATTCCTAAAGCGTCTCGTTTAGCGAAACGCACGCGCAAGCTTTTGTCTCTCAATCTCTTATTTCAATGTAAATATAACTATATTAGCCTTTGTCTTTACATTGGTCTGCCTGCTGTTTCCGGCAGCCTGCCTGTCTTTGTGACTATCTCTGTCTATAGTGAAACCTATCACTATGTTGATTCGCTCTGCCTCTGTCCAGTTACCTTTATATCCAAATACAGTACCACAAAAGTGACAGGTGCTAATTGTTCTCCAATACATACAAAGATCTGAATTGCTCAGCAGCTTGAAGCTTCATAGTTTGCCACCCATAAAATCAGTCAAACAAGGTGATCAGCAAAGTGTCCACAGTCGGTACTACTTATGACTAAAAAATGCACAAGGAGACATGAGGCTGAACATAGGATAGCCAGTCTAAAAGCGTTTTCTCATCATATTAAAAAAAAATTGCTTGTGATGAAAAAATAACTTCGAACCCTCATGGATCACTGCTGGACAGTATGAGAAAAGAGGAGCGGTGTAAGCCTAGCAGAAAGAGCTTGACAATCACTATGTATTTATATGTTAGTGTTCTTGGGTGCATGGGTTCATGGGTTAGTGCTCACGGGTGCGCTCACATCTGCATTAGTAGATTGGTCTCTAGATGGCACTCAAAGAAGTATATCCTCCAGCTTAGTGTTCTGCTTACACTATGAGTGCAAAAATGTCATCCATGAGTGAATAATCATATCATCAACAAGTCACAATTGCATCTTTCATGACAAGGTGCAATGTCATCTACATGTGTTCTTACAAATTCCATGTCTCCATGGTCATGCTAAGAGGTGATTGTCCTGACAACAGGTGGTGACCTAGAATATGCTAGTGTACAGGGCAGTACAATGACTATGGATGTGAGTGCTCGAAAGAGAGCTTAAGTATGTATAGACCATCACCAGAAACAAGGATATAACTTTTCTAGCTTGCACCTCACTCCGCATCAGCATGCAAGACTTACAGTAGTTCATGTTGTGTCTCCTTTCGCAAAGACATTCAGCTAAAATACTATCTGTTTGCACTAAGCATTAAAGCCAGTCACTCCCCTTCCGTGGGATGACCTGGTGTGCTATTTCATTTGAAAGGATTTGAAAGCTAAAATACTCTTCTTGAAGGATGTGATTGCTTATGTCCCCTGCCAGCGGAACTGAATGTTTTCGAAGGGATCAACACAAACGTCATGTTTTCCTCACAGAAACCTCTGGGCAGAGGTTGCAAAAATAGAGAAAATGTAGTCCACTAACCGGACGGAAAACAGTGAGCCTTGCATGTTTTCTGTACTTGGTCGATGCGCTCGAGGAGGGGTAACCACCAGAAAAGGCATGACGTATGCGTGCCTTCCACTAATGAAATCAAGCAGATTCTAACAGGCAAGCCCACAGACCAATTAAAGACACTGACGTGACGTGGACAGGGCTCTGAGCCCTTTTTAATTCCTAAAGCATCTCGCTTAGCGAAACGCATGTGCAAGTGCATGAGACGCAAGCTCGACCCTAAAAAAGGTATATGTGTGCCATTGCCAAGGACGTGCAGACCCTGGGGGTCTACGGCAGGCGGAGCACCCACTGTCCCAAATGGTGGGAGGACCTGAGACGCTGGGCAAGGAAGATGGTGGAGACCTAGCTGGGGATAGCCTCCCAACGAGGAAGGGGTGTCCGTCGAACCCTGACCCCTCTGATGTTCCGCATACTGGCAGTGGCCTATCCAGAGCTGGATGGGCGCTTTAGGGCATCACAGCAGCCACAAGGGGGTGAGTACAGTTCCCAATAAACTACTTGCGCATGGTGGGGTGGTCTTTGGGTGGGGGATGTATGTTTGTTGGTGCCCCTAGGCCAGGCTGGACATTGCAGGGTAGGTTCCATGTTGGGCAGGGGCTGATGAACACCACCTCCAAACAAGCTAGTGGGCATCCACTACTGTGCAGGGCTCTGTGGGTCTCAGTTATGCTACAACTGACGTTAGGTATTACTGTCCATGGCCTGGTGACTAGCATTGTGACGGTTAGTGCATTGCCTAGTTTGTAGGGCTGTCCCCTGTGAGTTGTGTACGCCAACGGTGGTGTTGTTGCTGACATTGACCAAGTATATCCTCTGTCTCTTCCCCCCCTTTCTGTTTTGTCATCCTGTCCTTCTGTGCATTAGCATCATCTGGCGGAGGAGCAGAGGCACTGGCGATGGAGGGAGCTGCATCCCACAGGGCCCAGGAAGCTGAATCCACTGGCGGTGAGAGCACCAGTGGGACAGAGGGCGAGGGGAGCACCACGGCGGAGACAGTAGGGGACCGTTCTGAAATGTATACCCCCTCTGATGGAAGCTCCCTAGTGGTGGCGGACAGCTCTGTGCCCACCCCAACTACAGGTACATCCGCCACCCCCGTACCAGCACCACCCTCCCAGCAGCCCTTCAGCGAGTATCCCGTGCCCGCTCACCCAGGAGGGTGGGCATCTCCTTCGCCCCAGGCACCTGAGACCCTGCTCCCTGAGTGAGAAGGCTATTGACCTCCTGAGATCCATCTCTGTTGATCAGTTAACCATAGTGAATGCCATCCAGGGCCTGGCATGGCATTTGCAACAAACAAATGCATTCCGGGAAGAGATTCACTCTGGCATGGCGGCCCAACAGAGATTATTCCAGACTCTGGCTTCCTACCTGATGGTAGCCATTGTTCCTGTCTCTAGCCTCCCCCTCCAACTTCCTCTTCCCAGTCCCATGGCCCTGAACCACAACCTATCCCAAGCACACATTCAGACCAGCTCCCTGAGTGAGAAGGCTATTGACCTCCTGAGATCCATCTCTGTTGATCAGTTAACCATAGTGAATGCCATCCAGGGCCTGGCATGGCATTTGCAACATACAAATGCATTCCGGGAAGAGATTCACTCTGGCATGGCGGCCCAACAGAGATCATTCCAGACTCTGGCTTCCTACCTGATGGTAGCCATTGTTCCTGTCTCTAGCCTCCCCCTCCAACTTCCTCTTCCCAGTCCCATGGCCCTGAACCACAACCTATCCCAAGCACACATTCAGACCAGCTTGCACCCAAGACAACGCACAGGACCGGTTCTGGCAAAAACAAGCACCACACACCATCCCACAGGCACTCACACAAACACCATCCAGATGCTGACATAACAACATCCACTGCCTCCACTGTGTTTCCTTCCTTCTCGTCGTCTACCTCCCTTCCAGTAGCGTCTCCACTCACACCTGCATGCACTACATCCACACCCACTTCGTCCATCACCATCACACTTTTCACTATACACCCCTCACTGGCAGTCACCATCCCCACATCCATGCACACGTCCCCTGTGTCCTCTCCCACTGTGTCTGTGCCCCCTTCTCCCGTAGTACACAAACGCAAGCACTCAGACACCCAACGGCCATCCACCTCACAACAGCATCCAGCCCATGCACCTGCACCCAAACACAGCAGACGGATACCTTCTACAACCACTCCCTCTTCCTCCACTCCCAAACCTTCACCCTCTTCCCGCCCCGGTGTCCCCAAGAAGCTTTTCCTCTCTGCCATTGACCTCTTCCCTACCCCTCCCCCTCCATCCTTCACGTTGTGCCAGGGTGGGCAGAATCCAGGCCAGCAGCTCAGCCCCCCAGTCCGCGGCCACTGTAGTTTCGGCAGCTACTGCAGGTGTGGGAGGCTCCAAGGAGACACCCATCAGCACTGGCAGTGTGCCTGCACCGGCTGCCAAAGGGAAAGGCAAGGAATTACCACCAGCTGCCAAGGGCAAGAAGGCACCACCAGCTTACAAGGGGAAGGCACCCCATCAGCACTGGCAGTGTGCCTGCAACGGCTGCCAAAGGGAAGGGCAAGGAATTACCACCAGACGGCAAGGAGGCACCACCACACAGCAAGGGCAAGGAGGCATCACCAGACGGCAAGGGCAATGGCAAGGAGGCACCACCACACAGCACAGGACAGGAGGCCTCGTGCTGTGACAGAATCTGAGCGCTCAAAACCAACCATGGCGGTTCAGCCATCTGAGGCTTCAGGGGAAGGGCTGGAGCCTCCCCCCACCACTGGCAGTACTGACACCAGCACCACTGCCGGCACCGCTACCTGCACCACCATCAGCACCGCCACTTGCACCACCAGCAGCACCGCCACCAGCACCACTGCCAGCAGCAGCAGCCCCAGTGGGCAGCCGTCCAAGGCTGCAGGGGAAGGGCTGGAACCTCCCCCCACCACTGGCAGCACCGACACCTGCACCGCCATCAGCACCGCTACATGCACCGCCACCAGCACCACTGCCAGGAGCAGCAGTCCCAGTGGGCAGCCGACTGAGGCTGCAGGGGGAGGGCTGGAGCCTCCCCCCACCACTACCAGCACCACCACCTGTACCGCCATCAGCACCACCACTTGCACTGCCCCCAGCCCCACTGCCAGCAGCAGAAGCCCCCGTGGGCAGCCGTCCGAGGCTGCAGGGGAAGGGTTGGAGCCTCCACCCACCACTGGCAGCACCAACACCAGCACTGCCACCACTGTGCAGCCGTCACCGCCGGCGGATGGACTGTACTCCTGCCTTCATGGAGTGTTATGCATCCTGCCCACTGCAAATCTTGTGGGGTATGACACCCAGATGAGAGGCTGTGACCTTGCACTCCCAAAGATCTGCATCACAGGGCACAAGTCCCCCTCCAGAACCAGTGGAAGAAGGCATCCACTCACCGCATCTTTGCCAGGATGAAGCACACTGGGCACAAGGCCCCCTCCAGAACCAGTGGAAGAAGGCATCCACTCACCGCATACTTGCCAGGATGAAGCACACTGGTCACAAGGCTCCCTCCAGAACCAGTGGAAGAAGGCATCCACTCACCCCCTTCTTGCCAGGATGAAGCACACTGGGCACAAGGCCCCCTTCAGAACCAGTGGAAGAAGGCATCCACTCACCGCATCCTTGCCAAGATGAAGCACACTGGGCACAAGGCCCACTCCAGAACCAGTGGAGAAGGCATCCACTAGAGAGACTATGACTTTGCACTCCCCAGGACCAAGCAGTGGGCAAACCACCCACTAGAGAGACTGTGGCCTGCACTCCCCAGGACCAGGCAGTGGGTAAACCACCCACTTGAAAGACTGTGGCCTTGCACTTCCCAGGAGCAAGCAGTGGGCAAACCACCCACTAGAGAGATTGTGGCCTTGCACTCCCCAGGACCAAGCAGTGGGCAAACTACCCACTTGAGAGACTGTGGCTTTGCACTCCCCAGGACCAGGCATTGGGCAAACCACCGACTTGAGAGACTGTGGCCTTGCACTCCCAAGGAGCAAGCAGTGGGCAAACCACCCACTTGGAGACTGTGGCTTTGCACTCCCCAGGACCAAGCTGTGGGCAAACCACCCACTTGAGAGACTGTGGCTTTACACTCCCCAGGACCAAGAAGTGGGCATGTAGCTCCCTCCAGGACAAGTGGCATTGCACCATCTTCCGGCTGAGATACCCCCCCATTCCCCATCCCCCTCAGGTGCCTGTGTATTTTTGACCTGATGCCCCAATGGTGTACTCTCCGTGTTGATTAAGGAGTTCGATGGGGCCTTGGCCTATGTGATGTGGCCCTGTGGTCCACAGACATTATGGACTGAGCAGTGTCCCTCCATTTGTATATCTGTAAATACTGTTTTGAATTTTGAGTATGTTTTCCTGGATTATCTTATTACACTCACTTTAATCACTTCCTTTTGTCCTTGCATTATTCTTGAGGGGTAGGGGGTGAATATGTAATGTTACTGCATCTGTTTGTGTGTTTGTTGTTGGGGGTGGGGGTGTTGCGTGTTGCATGTGTGTGTTACTCTCTTTTCTCCCCCCCGGCCCTGTGTGCTAGACGGCAGTACTAACCGTGGTCATCATCACCGGCGTTGGTATTCCTGGTGTAGGAGGAGGTAGACCACCATGAGGAAGATATGCAGTTCGGGCTCCATGGCATCGTGGTTCTTCCCTGAGTGTCCAGAGGTGGGTCCTTTGACTTCTGTGTTCTGTTTCCGCCGTGCTTTTGTTGTTGTTGCTACCGCCTCAGAAAAGGTGGCAGATTGTTGTCTCATAAAACAGTGGGCGGAACCTTGTTTTCCGCTTGGCTGTTGGCAGTTACGGCCGCGGTGCTTGTTGCTACCGCTGTGGCGGTCGGTGTGTTAAAGTGGCTGTCTGTGCGGGCGGTTTCCGCCGTGGTCAAAATTCCATTTTTTTTACCACCTGCTTGTTGGCTATATTATCGCTCCTTTATCACCGAACACCAGGGTTGTAATGAGGACCTATTTTACTACAGGAGGGAACAACCATAATTTGCAATCAGGAAAGCTATCTTTGGCACTTCACGATTTTAGGGCTCTTTGGTCACATTCTAAAAGTCATTTTTTATGACCACCATTCCTCCCCAAAGGCTTCTTTCATCCGAATTCATATGAACTTTGTGCCTCTCAAGAATATCATGGAAAATCAATGTATGTGACTAAAGTCCCAAAATTACCACACAGTTCCAGTGAAAGTAGAGTTTCCTTAAGAAACAAAGGGCTTGATTTAGGACAAACGGGAGGGGTATCCGATTCACTGTATTACAAACCCATTATATCCTTTGGGGATCGTAATACGGTGATGCGAAATCCATCTTGTTTGTGATGGAGTATTCCCTCTGCTGACCTGTAACTCAGGCCTAAAGTTGCCCACTGGATATGTAATGTTCAAAATTGTTATTCAATAGTTCTCTCTGGCATTGTCCATGTAAAACTCCATGCAGCAGATGGGGGCCAGTGGAATTGTATTAAAATTAATTGCTACTGAGCTTAAAGGTTGATTATGTTTGATCACTGTACCTCCCGTCACCAGAGTTCTGACATTCAGTACAAGCTGGAACTCCCAAGCAATCGTCAAGGGAGACCAAAGCATATACCGGTAAGAATCATGAAGCTATAATGGGTGTGTGTGTGGCCTGATCGTTGACCAAGATGGTCGCTCGGTCTTGAAGCTCCAGGGGAATCGGTGTCCATCGGCACATTATGCAGACACCATTTGCCCCCTAAGCCCCTTGATCACCCTGGAATACTGCCTGACGCGCCTGAGACCTGCAATGCCCGGTTTGCCTGTGATAAATGACCGGAGTACGTTGCAGCTCATAATGCCAGCCACGGCGGCCTGACGTGGTCCTCATAGACCCCACGGCGACAGGGGCTATGGGTGACCCTGAGGACGAAGCCACGGCTTGCTCTGAAGGAGGCGATGACTGGCATGGGGTCTGCTCTGGGTGGCGGACTTGGTGGCAGTGCTCCCAAGTTCTGCCTTGGGGCACATATTGCCCTCCTGCCGCTCTGCTCCTTACTCCCAGTGGATTCTCTGCGGGCCATCTGTTTAAGCCTGTGGCCTACCCTGCAGGGCGCTTGGGCCTTCACATAACCCTGAGGACAGAGACGGTCCACAGGCATCCCTGCTGCCTCTTCAGTGCCTGCAGTCCCCGACTTGGGACCTTGATGGTGGCTGAACCTGGGCGGTGTGAGGCCTGAGCGGCTTTTGCTTCCTGCCTTGGCTCGTGACTAGCACATATGGCCTGGCCTGTGTGATAATGCTGCGGGCCGGGAGCCTCTAGACCTGCTGCCATTGATACTTGCTGCACAATTGGATAAATCAACACCTCAACCCCTGCCAGCACTTCATTGTCTCACCCGCCTTCACCTGGATGAGCCTCCGATTATCCCAGCTCTCTGGTGAGTCCTCTGATCACTGCCCCCACAGGATCCAGCCACCTTAATTTGAACTGTCCCACTCCTCAACTCAACTCAAATATTTGCATTGCTTAGTGGTATAACCTCTGGCTGACTGCTACAAAATGCTAAATTTGAACACGTAGCTTTGAATATATTACTTTTTACTTACTTGAATTCCTCATAAGGCCTAACTGCAGCTAGATTTACGTTGTGTCTGTGCCATTTATAACTTCACCATATCCTGCTCTATAGGAGGCTGATCCTGCGACCTGGTCAAAAATATTTATTGTTGACATCACTGACTTGTTCACCACCACACACCTTTGGGCCACTTGCTATTGTGTCATCCTTCCACAACTGACTATGGACCCAACCCAGGGGCTATATAATGGGATACCACAGCTCTAGAAGAAGCACGTTCATGGTGCAACAATGTTCCCATTACAAGTGTTGGAGACCACCAACACCGGACGCATGCAGTTACACTGAACAGCTACTAGTGGACTTGTTTGGAAGGGAATCTTTTACAGGCACTTTTGTGGTGGAGTCGGTGCACAGGACACCTGGTCAGCACCCCATTCCGTGCGGCCCCACCGCAACCAATAATCAATAGATTACTTAATTTCTGGGACCGAGACACCTTGTTGTGACTAGCTCATGAGAAGGGGCTCCTTCAATACCACGGTTTAGCTATTTCTGTTTTCCCGGATTTAATAAAGATAGTCCAGGAGGCACGTCGCAAGTATGTCGAGGTTAAGACGATACTCCAGAAATGTGTCCTCCGCTATGCTGTGTTATAGCCAGTGCTGCTAGGAATAGAAATGGATGGCAAGTACTATATTTTCACCAATCCCACCGAGGTTGTGCTCTTCTGCAAACAACATAAGCAGGGAATGCCTTTTCGGTCCCGGTAGCTGTCCGCTGGTTCCACCCCCTCTTCACCGCTGGCTTCACAGGATCCACATTCACCTTAAACTTTCGCTCTGTGCTTTCACCCTTATGGAGGCTGTAACTGACACCCAAACTAACCTGGGGCTTCAATATACGATTGGGAACTATCCTACTAAACATGTCTACAAACACTCACGCTATTATATCGCTGCTTTGCGATTGGGCGCCCCCCTTGGAGCGTTGCTGCAACCAGAGGTGTGCACCAACATGTTTGCTTGTTTGGTTTCAAATTGTTCTTTGGCATTCACCGGATGTTAAATTTACAGGTGTGGGTGTTGAAATGGGCTACTTTTGGTTTGTACAATTTCAGAAGCTGTTACTTTTTTAGCTATATGACTTTTCAGGCAGTTCAATTGATCTCTCCATTACACACAGACCACTATAACTACACTGCCCTAGCCTGCATGTCATGGAGCATTAGTGGCCTTAATAATGCTAGGGAAGGAAAGCAGGTTCTATCCTACCTTAACAGACAAGAGATAGAGCTGGCATTTCTCCAGGAGACTCACCGCGTACTGAACATTCTTACGCCACACAGTGGAGCCCCAACTGTTACTTTGCAATTTATAGCACATACTCACGAAGAGTGAGCATATTGATTCATCATAGTATCCCCTTTGTATGCTGCACAATTGATTCTGACCCTGAAGGGAGGTATTTGTTGGTACACGGCAACCTGGCAGGTACTACAGACCTACTCGCCAATGTCTGTTGCCCCGACACTGATTCCCTGAAATTCTCTTCCAATCTCCAGACTTGCATAGACCGCGTTGATGCAGAACATATCCTCTTTGGCAGGGATTTTAATATCTCCTTTGATCCTAGCCAGGACTCCACTGGCTCTGCTGGGGTTGCCAAACCCAGATCTTTGCAAACACAGATCTCATGACCACTTTCCAACTGTCCAATGCATAGTGCACCCGGCACCCACACACATAAGACTTTACCTTTTATTCGGCACCAATGTCTGTAGATTATGGGTATTTCTTCCTGACTGTACTCCTGTGGTTCACCACAAACCCTATCTGACCACTCCTCTGTAGTAGCTCAACTATATGTCTTCTGCTCCAGCCCACCCTTCAGGACCTGGTATTCCCCATTCAATGCTCTGCATGATGAGGTATTTCTCACTGAACTCCGGAATGCCATAGTTGAATATTTTGCTTCGAATGCTAGCTCTGTTCAATGGCATTCAAAGCTATGGGAAGCATTTAAAACATACATGAGGGAAATATGTATTGCCAAACACTCAGGAGTCCTTTGCAGCATTAGGTCTGACCTTACTAAGATTGAGAAACAACTTAAAGACCTTGATAGCTAGGCTCGCCACTACACAAATCAGAAGTCCCTACAGACATGTTCTGTCCTTCTACAGGAATTTCACAATATAGCAACCCGTGAAGTAGCCTATCTTAGTAAATATGCAAGAGCCCGGCGGCTTGGAGAGGGAAAGAGACCGGGGCGCACCCTCCTCCGTCTCTTGCGACCCAACTATCAGGCATTGTTGGACCTGGCCCTTGTGGCAGGCTTACCCCCTGACTTTTTGCCTAATTCCTCCTATTTTTTCTGACCTCTAGCTCGTGCCTCTAGGACTCTGAGCACTGTATCACTGCTGATCAGTGCTAAAGTGCAGGTGCTCTCCCATCTAAAGTTGGTATAATTGGCTTGCACCTAATTGGCATATTTAATTTACCTTTCAGTCCCTTGTACAGTGGTATCTCTATACCCAGGGCCTGTAAATTAAATGCTACCAGTGGGCCTGCAGCGCTACTTGCGCCACCCACTGAAGTAGCTTTTCAAACCTGTCTCAGGCTTGCTAGTGCAGGGACTATGTGCACAGTTTTCTGCCACAGGGACCTGGCATCTAAATTTACTTTCCAGGAACAGAACTCCCCTTTTACTACATATAAGTCACCCCTAAGGTAGACCCTAGCTAGCCGTATGGGGAGGGTGCTATGTATGTAGGAGGCAGGACATGTGCCATGTTGCGTGGCCTGTCCTGGTAGTGGCATACAGCCTAACTTGGTGTTTCACTGCTGTAAGTGCTGCCTGTTCATAGGATTGAATTAGAAATGCCCTGCCTTATGTGTAAGGGGTATTGTCTGATTTATGAGGGGTAGTGTAGGCATGTTTGGTATGGTTTTAATGGAGATAAGAAATGCTGCTTACTGGTGTAGGTGTATTTTTTATCACTTCTAGAAAGTGAGCATTTCTCTGTGCTCATGACTCTGGTGTTTTGCGGCATGACTCCAATCCACGTCTGGGCAGAGTGACAGTTGGGCTTTGTGCATACTTTTCAGACAGCCTGTACAAAGGGAGGGAGGAGGTGTCACTGAGGTGCATCTACATATTGTAAAGCCTTCCTGGGCTAAGAGAAGGGAGAGGCAGGGCACACCTGCATTTGTAAAGGCTGTGCCCTGGCCTCACACAATAAGGTTGTTTGCCCTCAACTGATGTTTGGAGCCTGTGCTGGAGGAGAGGGGGGGGGGCACTCCCAGAACCAGTTGTAACTGGATGGAACATCCTCTCCCCTTCCATTGTAAAACACTGTAAAAACAGAGTATTAGTACAGGGGAGTTTTCCCCACAATGGGGAGACATTTTGGAAATGGACACAGAATGCTGGAAGAACTCACCAGGAAGCGCCATGGACTGCTGCTGCTGTGCTGACCTGTGACCTGCTTGGTCACTGTGAGGAACTGCCACTTGCTTGCATCTTCTTTGTGATGGCCTGTTGCTGGGCCCCTTCACATGTGGGCCTTTCCCCTGGATATTGGCCCCTAGGAGCAGGGTGCTTTGGCCCCTGGCCCCTGCAACCACATCAAGCATGAGGAGTGCTTCATTTTTACCCTATAGCGCCCCGAAGGCGCTTTGCTAATGGTGTGCTGTGCACCAGGGAGGAGTGATCTGCTTTACATACATTGAAGCGCCTTGAGAGTGCTTCTTGTCGTGCTGTGAGCACGCTTTAGGAAGCGATTGTGCCGTAGGAAAATCACTGCAATGACCTGGGCTGTTTTTACTGAGCACCGGAGTCACGCTGTTCCCCATGTCCCCGGTGCACCACTAAAAGAATGCAAAGGAGCGAGCGCGCTCCTACCGTGCCCCCGGGGCGAAGTGCACTCTGAGTAGTGCTCCCGGGGCAGAAGCAGGCACCTACTTTGGTGCCTGCCTTCAGCTGCAGTTCGGGCGGGCCTCAGCGTGCACCAGAAGCTGGACGGGGGAAAGGAAGTCTGATCGGAGGCTCCCCCGCCCCATCAAGCCCCTTTTTGTCATTTCTGATGGGAAGGGGAAAGGAAGGCTCGCGGGAGGCTCCCTCTGTCCAACGAAACCCTTGGTCTGTCATCAGAGACCGTGGGCGGGGCGGAAGCCTCGTCAGAGGCCCCCTGCGCCACAGGTCTCCTTGGGGGCCCCTGTGAAAGTTGGGCGAGGCCCCCTACCGGCAGCCCCACTGATTAGTTCTTGGCTTTGGGCCCTCCTGGTTAGAGGGCCAGTTGAGGCCCGGGGGGGCCCGAGAGATCACGAGCCCCAGAAGGGCCCATTACAAATCAGAGGGGGTGCGTGGCTCCCCCCTCCTGCCCTAATTGTTGTACAGAACTTTGCCCCCCCCTCCTGAGGGCCTGTTGAGGCCTGGGGGGCCCCCAGCAATCATGGGCCCCAGGAAAGGCCCGTCATAAATACAGAGAGGGTGCGTGCCGCCTCCCTCAACCTCAGAACTCCTGGGAGGCCCCTGTTTGGTGCAGAGGAGCACCGGGGACCCCATTTTTCGTTCTACTGGCACTGGAGGTGCCCTAATCGAAAACAGGTACTACTAAGAAACAATATATACAACATAAGTTCTTTTTAGAGACTTTAGTGATTTATATGGTGCGTACCTGTGTTATGATGTTTCATATGTGAATTTCAAATGTTCCTTTTATGGGCATAACATGCTAATATGTTTTTCTGACTTGCCATATGTTTTATAAGGTTCCTAATATGGGCGTTTATGATATTCTTATGACAAGTGCTTTGGTGTAGTAACGTGTTTTCTGACTACTGCTTATGTTGCAGAATACTAAGTAACCTATGTGTTATATGTGACTACTGCTATTTCTGCAGAGTAACTAATGTGTAACGTTCTGACAACTGCTAAGGCAGCAGGATATTACTGATATGTGATGTTTGGTCTAATAATTGCGTTGTGTACAATACAGAATATTTTCATATAACTTGGTGTTGTGTTTCCTTTGTGGTGGGGATAGTGCGTTACGTGTGTTGTGTGTGTTGTGCAAACGCTTTACACATTGCCTCTGGGATAAGCCTGACTGCTCGTGCCAAGCTACTAAGGGAGTGAGAAGGGGTTATCTTGGATGTGTAACTCCCTTGACCTGACTAGAGTGGGTGGGTTCTGCCTGGCTTAAGTGCATACCCTAGCCAACCAGAAACCCCATTTCTGACAGGCATCATATATCACTAGTTTGCGTCGCGATGCTGGCACTGTTGTAACTGACAATATCACTATAATATCTGAGTTACAGCATATTATTGCCATCTATATACTTTCAGTGTTACCACGTCTACTACAGATCTCGCAGACTATCTTTCTGACATTTCCAGGGTGTGGCTGGACAGGGGCCAACAACATTTCCTGGCTTCTTCTATTACATGTGAGATCTCTCAGGCCATTGACAGGCTGAGTGGATCAAAGGTCCCAGGCCTAGACATCTTCAAGGGTGGCTTTTATAAGACCTACAAGGATCTTCTGACCTCCCATTTATTAGAGGAAGAGCTGATTCCCTACAACTGGGATCCCTTCCTCTCATCCTCAGAGAGGCAGTTATTACTTTGTGACTGAAACCAGGTAAATCCTTGCAATTTTGCTCATCCTATAGGCCACTGTCCTTGTTAAACCATGACAATAAGATATTAGCTATATCTACAGCTACATTAAAGATCTACATGGCCCTGCTAGCGGACATCATAAGAAACCACAGACTCAACATTATCTCCTACACCGATGACACTCAGCTGATCCTCCCCCTCACCGATGAACCTACAGTCGCGAAGACCAACTTCCACATCGGGATGAAGGCAGCCACCGCCTGGTAAAAAGACAGCTGCCTTAAGCTCAACTCCGACAAGACAGAAGTCCTCATTTTGGGCACCACCCCCTCCACCTGGAATGACTCCTGGTGGCCCGCAACACTCGGACCCCCTTCACCAACCATCCATGCATGTAACCTCAGCATCCTCCTCGACTTCTTGCTCTCTATGAACCACCAAGTCAATGCCAGCTCATACTCCTGCTTCCACATGCGCCACCTGCTCCTAAAGATCTTCACGTGGATCCCCATTGAATCCAGAAGAACAGTCACCCAGGCTCTCGTCAGCAGCAAGCTCAACTACACCAACAAACTCAGTGCAGGTACCCCCCTGAAGCTCCAAAAGAACATGCAAAGAACCCAGAATGCCGCCGCTAGGCTTATCCTGGACATCCCTCACCACAGTAACATTTTCGAGCACCTAAGAGACTTTTACTGGGTCCCAATCAACAAAAGAATCACTTTCAAGCTCCTCACACATGCCTACAAAGCCCTCCATAACATCGAACCTGCATACCTTAACCACTACCTTGCCTTCTACACACCCACCAGACAACTCCATTCCGCTCATCTGGCCCTGACCACCATCCCACGGATCCGCAAGACCACTGCAGGAGGAAGATCCTTCCACCTCTCTTCGAAGACCTGGAACTCTCTTCCTCTTCATTTCAGGCAATCTCTCTCTCTGCCTTAATTCAGGAAGGACCTCAAAACCTGGCTCTTCAGGCAAACCAGCCAACTAACGCTTTGACTGAGCTGCATTACCCCACCCCCCACAGCCTTCAGATCTGTGGGTGATACAAAAACCCTAATTGATTGATCACTAAATGCCTTGCCCTCCTAATGGACAAAATTATCTTTCCTAAACATTCCCAGAGTGTTCCCTATCATTCAACCGCAATTAACCTCCGTACTATATTTACAGTTATCAATCAAATATCCCCAGGTCTCCCGGGGGTAGCCGCACTTTTAGATGCCTAAAAGACATTCCATTCTCTCAAATGGTCCTTCCTACATGCCACCATAGTGAAACTAGGAATCCCTAAAGGATTCACAGACTTAATCACGTTGATTTACACTACTCCCATTGACCGCCTTCATAAAGACAGCACACTATCAGAGCGCTTTCCTTTAACACGGGGCACTAGTCAGGGCTGCTGTCTTTTTCCTCTTCTCCTCATCATTGCTATGGATCCTCTTCGGATCGTGGATTAAGATTCCTCCGTGGGCCACTGCTAGCTTCTCTCTATGCTGATGGTATTCTTTTACTCATTCTCGATCCCGCTGTTTACCTTTTTCCACTGATAAGAGAGGTGGTACATTTTGGCACATTCTCAATACTGGCCATGAATTGGAACAAATTAGAGCTTTTCCCCTTGACCAATACAGCTATTCATGCTCCCGTGACGGTCCCCTATATAGGTGCATAGAGCCACCCAAATATTTGGGCTTTGATCTCCACAGAGATAGCACCGAAATAGTCAGACTAAATTATGGCCCAGTGATTGTTAAAGTCTCATCATAGATAGACTGCTGGATTAAACTTCCCTCTCAACAGCTGGGTGATTAGCTATTATCAAAATGGTACTTCTCTAACGCTTTTTATATTTGTTCCTAAAAATCCCTAAAGCCTTATATAATACCTTTTTTGATACTCTACGCAGTGTACTCACTAAGCCCATATTGGCTGGGCGCCGCCTCGTATACGCTGGGAAACACTGACATTGCCCTGTAACTGTGGCAGCTTTGCAGTGCCTGACTTGCATCTCTATGACAAAGGTGCATTTAGCTTATTTTTGATTCCTCCCTGATGCTCAACTTCAATACCACAAATCTGAGCACACACAGGCCATCTCCTTTTCCCTCCCCACAATACTGCCTCAGGGACTCCCCAGAAACCTGATTGAAATCCAGATACTTCCCACTACATGGTGGGCATGGACCAAGCTGCTCTGTTACTTAGGGCATTACTTATAATACTCTCCACATATTCCCCTGACAGGAAATCCATGGCTCCCGCTCACCCAGGAACACATGGATAGATTCACCATACATCATTTACATAGCGCACTATGTACAATCTTGCTGGTATATCCAGAAGAACTGAAATAATTCCCTCTTCTCTCATTGATCATTACAACCCTCGATAACGCTCACGTAATTTCCTGGCTGTATTGTGATTTCCTACAGTTTAAACCTACTGGGATGGAGAAATTGAGGGCCTATCCTATCTCTGACAAAGTATGGTATTATTGCTGTGCACAAACCAAACTCATTTGTAATAACCACCGCCATAAACTTTTACACTACAAATATTTGCACAGTGCTTACACGACACTGCATGTGCTGGGTGAAACTAGATCCCACCCAGCCACACTACAGTCCTAAATGCTCCACCAAACAAGCTGACTTTGCTCACCTATCCTGGACCTGCACTTCAATCTGTGTGTTCTGGGATAATATCCATGACAACCTGACACAAATGACAGAGCAAACACTTACCCGGGATCCACTACTGGCGCTACTCGGTTATGTTAAACCCTTGCCATTGAATATAAGATGCTTTACTGCACTTGTGTTGCTACTAGCTAAACATCAGATTGCCCTTCACTGGGGCAGCAGAACTCTCCCCACTCAAGCAGATTGGCTCCAAGATATGTCATACTGCAACACCAATAGCAAACTTGGGCGCTCATTACAACCCTGGCGGTCGGTGTTAAAGCAGCGGTAATACCGCCAACAGGCCGGCGGTAAAAAAAAGAGATCACGACCATGGCGGAAACTGCCAACATAGATAGCCATATTAACACTCCGACCGCCATGGCGGTAAAAACAAACACCGCAGTGGTAAATATCAACAGCCAGGCGGAAGACAAGGTTCCACCCACTGTATTACAAGAGGTCTATCCTCCACCTTTTCAGGGGTGGTACCAACGCCATCAAAAGCACAGCGGAAACTGTCTGTGGAACGGAAACCACTCATCCTTTCAACACCCAACGAGGAACCAGGACGCCATGGAGCCCGAGTTTCATGTCCTGCCCATGTTGGTTTACCTCCTCTTGTATCAAGAGCAGAAAAGACGTCGGCGACGACCACGGTGAGTACTGCACCTAGCACACAGGGGAGGGGGGAAAAGAGAGTGACACACACACGCAGCACGCAACGCCCCCACCGTCACCCACAACACCATACACACAAATACATGCAGCAACATTACATATACACCGCGTCACCCCCTGGAAGAACGCAAGGACAAAATGAAATGATTGTAACGAGTGTAATCCTTGAAAAATCAGAGAGGCCAAATTAAAATATCAGTATATACAAATATGTACACCAACTACACAAGTCCGGATAGTAATGAAATCATTGTCCGTGGACCAGTGGTCCCAAAATGCATGGGTGAAGCCCGCAAATGATACCTGACTCAAAACAGAGAGAACACTGCTGGGGCATCAGAATGAAAATAAACAGGCACCTCAGGGAGAGGGGGGCACTTCAGCTGGGTGAACGGATGACGCCACTGCTCCACGAGGGGGCTCCATGCCCACTGATTGGTCCTGGGGAGTGCAAAGCCACAGTCTCGTAAGTCTCTCCAGTGGGTGGTTTGCCCACTGCTTTATCCTGGGGAGTGGAAAGCCACAGTCTCTCAAGTCTCTCCAGTGGGTGGTTTGCCCACTGCTTTATCCTGGGGAGTCAAAGCCACAGTCTCTCAAGTGGATGTCATTCTCCACTGGTTCTGGAGGGGGCATTGTGCCCAGAGTGCTTCATCCTGCCAAGGACTGGGGGAGTGGACGCTTTTCTCCACTGGTTCTGGAGGGGGCATTGTGCCCAGAGTGCTTCATCTTGCCAAGGACTGGGGGAGTGGATGTGATTCTCCACTGGTTCTGGAAGGGGCATTGTGCCCAGAGCGCTTCATCCTGCCAAGGACTGGGGGAGTGGACGCTTTTCTCCACTGGTTCTGGAGGGGGCATTGTGCCCAGAGTGCTTTATCCTGCCAAGGACTGGGGGAGTGGATGTGATTCTCCACTGGTTCTGGAGGGGGCATTGTGCCCAGAGTGCTTCATCCTACCAAGGTCTGGGGGAGTGGATGTGATTCTCCACTGGTTCTGGAGGAGGCATTGTGCCCAGAGTGCTTCATCCTTCCAAGGACTGGGGGAGTGGATGCTTTTCTCCACTGGTTCTGGAACGGGCATTGTGCCCAGACTGCTTCATCACGCCAAGGACGGGGGAAGTGGATGTGATTCTCCACTGGTTCTGGAGGGGGCATTGTGCCCAGAGTGCTTCATCCAGCCAAGGACTGGGGGAGTGGACGCTTTTCTCCACTGGTTCTGGAGGGGGCATTGTGCCCAGAGTGCTTTATCCTGCCAAGGAATGGGGGAGTGGATGTGATTCTCCACTGGTTCTGGAGGGGGCATTGTGCCCAGAGTGCTTCATCCTACCAAGGTCTGGGGGAGTGGATGTGATTCTCCACTGGTTCTGGAGGAGGCATTGTGCCCAGAGTGCTTCATCCTGCCAAGGACTGGGGGAGTGGACGCTTTTCTCCACTGGTTCTGGAGGGGGCATTGTGCCCAGAGTGCTTTATCCTGCCAAGGACTGGGGGAGTGGATGTGATTCTCCACTGGTTCTGGAGGGGGCATTGTGCCCAGAGTGCTTCATCCTACCAAGGTCTGGGGGAGTGGATGTGATTCTCCACTGGTTCTGGAGGAGGCATTGTGCCCAGAGTGCTTCATCCTTCCAAGGACTGGGGGAGTGGATGCTTTTCTCCACTGGTTCTGGAACGGGCATTGTGCCCAGACTGCTTCATCATGCCAAGGACGGGGGAAGTGGATGTGATTCTCCACTGGTTCTGGAGGGGGCATTGTGCCCAGAGTGCTTCATCCTGCCAAGGACTGGGGGAGCGGATGCTTTTCTCCACTGGTTCTGGAGTGGGCATTGTGCCCAGAGTGCTTCATTCTGCCAAGGACTGGGAAAGCGGATGCTTTTCTCCACTGGTTCTGGAGTGGGCATTGTGCCCAGAGTGCTTCATCTTGCCAAGGACTGGGGGAGTGGATGTGATTCTCCACTGGTTCTGGAAGGGGCATTGTGCCCAGAATGCTTCATCCTGCCAAGGACTGGGGGAATGGATGCTTTTCTCCACTGGTTCTGGAGGAGGCATTGTGCCCAGAGTGCTTCATCCTGCCAAGGACTGGGGGAGTGGATGTGATTCTCCACTGGTTCTGAAGGGGGCAGTGTACCCAGAGTGCTTCATCCTGCCATGGACTGGGGGAGTGGATGTGATTCTCCACTGGTTCTGGAAGGGGCATTGT
The DNA here is from genome assembly GCF_031143425.1 of Pleurodeles waltl. NCBI lineage: Eukaryota > Metazoa > Chordata > Amphibia > Caudata > Salamandridae > Pleurodeles > Pleurodeles waltl. The sequence continues at coordinate 1,227,597,418 of NC_090440.1, read as the reverse complement.
GCCCAGAGTGCTTCATCCTGCCAAGGACTGGGGGAGTGGAAGCTTTTCTCCACTGGTTCTGGAGGGGGCATAGTGCCCAGAGTGCTTCATCCTGCCAAGGACTGGGGGAGTTGATGTGATTCTCCACTGGTTCTGGAGGGGGCAGTGTACCCAGAGTGCTTCACATGCAGTGTGGCAGGTCCCATTCCCTCATCTGGGTGTGTGTGCCACGAGATTGCCTGGGAACAGGTAGCATGATACTCCATGGAGGAGGAGACACACTCCACCCTGCTGCAACTTCGCCTGCCACCTGCAGGTACAAACAGTGCTGGGTGTTGTGCCTCATGTACGTTGTGCCGGGTCCAGGAGGTCTCCTGCAGCCTCGGACGGCTGCCCACTGAGGATGATTGCCATGTCAGCAGTGGTGGCACTGTCTGAGCACGTGGCGGGGCTGGTGGCGGTGTTTGCAGCAGTGTCTGTGGTGGAGATGCTGGCGGTGGTGAATGTGTCAGCACCTGTGGAGGGACACAGCAGGACGTCTCCTGCAGCCTCGAACGGCTGCCCACTGTGGATGATGCTGGGGACTGTTGCTGAGTCAGCAGACGTGCAGGTGGAGGTGCAGGTACTGGTGTCCACCGCCGTACAGGTTGATTTTCTGGTTGCCAGAAGGGGTATCTCTAGTCCCTCAGACAGAGGCTCCGTGCCCTGTCCTGACATCCTCTTCGCCTTGTGTCCCTTTCCCACTTTTGATGTTGCTGCTGCTCCCTTGGCACTGTCCCCTTTTGGCTTGGAGGAGCCCTTGCCGAGTGGTTGGTGCGGCTTCTCCCTCCGGCATGTGGGCACCTTCTTCACCTTGGCAGGTGGCGGAATGGGCTGATCATTGGCCTTGCTAGGTGACACACAGGCAGCCCTGATGGGTGCCACACGCCATGTGACCGGACATGCTGAGACCACAGTGCTGGAGGATTTGGTGGCTGATGTGCTGGGCTGGGACCTGATCAGCCTGGCCCTAGGGGAAGGACAGGGGGGAGGTGTAGGGAAGAGGTCAATGTTAGCCAGGAAGAGTTTCTTAGACACACTGGGACAAGAAGATGGAGGGTGTTTGGGAGTGGAGGAAGAGGTAGTGGATGTAGGAGGTGTACGTCTGCTGAATTTGGGTGAAGGTGCATGGGCCAGAGGCTGTTGTGAGGTGGATGGCTTGTGGGTGGGTGTGTGCCTGCGTTTGTGTAGTTTGGGAGGAGGGCTCACAGACACACTGGGAAAGGACACAGGGGATGTGTGAATGGTAGAGGGGTGGTGATTGCACATGAGGGGTGTGTGGTGATGGGCGTGCTGGTGATGAAGATGTAGTGCATGCAGGTGTGAGTGGAGACGAGACAGGGAGGGAGGAGGAGGACATGGAGGAGGGGGACACAGTGGAGGCAGTGGATGTTGGTATGTGTGCATGGGTATGATGCTTGTATGAGTACCTGTTGGATGTGTGGTGCTTATGTTTGCCATGTCCACTCTTGTGTGTTGATAAGCGTGCATGCTGGTCTGATGGTGCGCTTGGGATAGGCAAAGGTACAGGGGATTGGGTCTGGGTAGAGGAAGTTGGAGGCTGGACACAGGGACAATGGCTGCCATCAGTGCTGAGGCCAGAGCCTGAAATGCTCTCTGTTGGGCCGCCACACCAGAATGAATGCCCTCCAGGTATGCATTTGTTTGCTGCAAATGCCTCTCAACACCGTGGATGGCATTCAAAATGGTTGATTGCCCAACAGTGAGGGATCTCAGGAGGTCACTAGCCTCCTCACTGAGGGCAGCAGGACTGACTGGGGCAGGGCCTGAGGTGCCTAGGGGGAAGGAGATGCCCACCTCCTAGGTGACCGGGCACAGGAAACTCGATGAGGGGCATTTTGTGCACAGCTTGAACCCATGGGAGCCTGACTAGGTGTAGAGGGTAAATATTACCTTTGGGGTTGGAGTGGGACTGAGCCTGCAAATCAATGGATCTACGTTTGCGCATCTGCCCTGGCCTAGGGGAACCCACAGCCCACCTCCCCCACCCTGACACCTTGTCAAGTGCGTAGAGTCAGCTGAATGAGAGTGTACTCACCCCCTTGTTGCTGCAGTGATGCCCTCAATCGCCCATCCAACTCAGGATATGCCACCGCCAGGATCCAGTACATCAGGGGGTTCATGGTGAGACGGGCATCCCTTCCACATTGGGAGGCCATCCCCAGCTGGGCCTCAGCCGTCTTCTTGCTCCAGCGGTGCAGGTCCTCCCATCTTTTCCGGCAATGGGTGCTCCATCTATGGTAGACCCCCAGGGTCCGCAATCCCTTGGCGATGGCACGCCAAATAGCCTTCTTCTGGTGGGCGCTGACTTAGAGGAATAGTGAAGTTAAAAAGGATGTTACTCTCCCGTACAGTTCTTCTCACAGATTGGCCACAAACCTCCCACCCTGTCCCAGAAAAACATACACTCACCATCGTCACATGCTGGCCTGTCCCCCCCGTGTCTTCCATCCACAACACTCCATATAATCACGTCCCATCCACCATGCACACGGTTCACTCACCTGTTTGTCTGGAGGACCGTAGAGTTGCGTGTACTGGGGGAGGACCCCATCCACCAGTTCTTCCAACTCCTCCGCAGTGAAGGCAGGGGCCCTTTCCCCAGACACTGTAGCCATTATCACTTACAGACTTGATCGTGCAACAATTCAGGAACTGTATGCCCATTTGGAGCCAGACCTGATTTCAGCTATTCGCCATCCCACAGGAATCCCCCCTCTAGTGCAGGTCCTGTCAGTGCTCCATTTCCTGGCAAGTGGGTCCTTTCAAACAACAGTGGCCATGGCATCACGGATGTCACAGCCAATGTTCTCTAACTTGTTGTCCTGCTGAAACACATGCGCAGCTACATCGTTTTCCCTCAGGTGGAGGATCTACCTACAGTGAAAGGTGACTTTTATGCCCTGAAACATATCCCCAATATCATTGGTGCCATTGATAGTACACATGTGGCGTTTGTCCCCCCCGCAGGAATGAACAGGTGTACAGAAACTGGAAAAGCTACCATTCAATGAATGTGCAGATGGTGTGTTTGGCAGACCAGTACATCTCCCATGTGAATGCCAAGTATCCAGGCTCTGTGCATGACGCTTACATTTTAAGGAATAGCAGCATCCCCACACAGTTTAAATAGGTGTCTGGGAGATTCCCTCATGTTTGGAGGATGTCTAACAGTTGTCCCTCGATATCTGCAGGTGACTCAGGTTACCCCAACCTGTCATGGCTACTGACCCCAGTGAGGAATCCCAGGACAAGGGCAGAGGAATGCTACATTGAGGCACATGGGCGAACTAGGAGGATAATAGAGCGCACCATCGACCTCCTGAAGGCCAGATTCCAGTGCCTCCATCTGACAGGTGGATCCCTATACTACTCACCGAAGAAGGTGTGCTAGATCATCGTGGCATGCTGTATGTTGCACAACCTGGCTTTGAGACGCCAGACGCCTTTTCTGCAGGAGGATGGGCCTGATGCTGGTCTTGTGGCAGCAGTGGAGCCTGTGGACAGTGAAGAAGAGGAGGCAGAAGAAGATATAGACAACCAAAACAACATCATCATGCAATACTTCCAGTGAGACACAGCTAAGAAGTTGAGACTGTTTTCCACATCTCATACTATTGTAGGACCTAGCATAAATCTGCCTTTTTACCTCTGTGTATGGACCCTGACATGTCACTTTGCCTTTCCATTTCACAGATCTGGGTCCCACTTTGTGTCCTCTGCTATGTTTACTGCTGGCCAACAACTGTGTAACATTGGTATGTGAATATTTACATTGACATAGCTATATTTCTGAAAGGTTGCTACTACACATTTGTGAAAGTACAGACTGACTCCAGATTGATTTGTGATTCAAGGGTGTTTATTTCTGTGCTAATAAGTGGAGGGGGGTGTGCAATGGGCTGGGGTGATGGTGGAGGAAGGTCCATGGTAGAGTTCAGTCTCTTGGTCTCACAGGTTCATTGTCCATGGCTGCATAGAAAGGGGAGCAATGGCAGTTTAAAGTGGACAGGGTGACAAAGTGGGACAGAAGGGTGACAATCAGGAGGGCCTTATTTCCTGGTGGGGGTCTTGGCACTGTTCTCTGTCTTGTTCCTGGATCTCAGGGACCGTTTGTGAGGTGGTTCTCCTTCCGCAGGGGGTGTGGTGCTGGTGGCCTGTTGGTCATGTGGCGGTGCCTCCTGTCCACTAGCGCCGGTGGAGGTGGAGGGCTGTTCATCGTCCAGGCTAGTGTCAGGGGTCCGTTTGTGTGCCACTGTGTCCCTCATGGTGTTGGCCAGGTCTGCCAGCACCCCTGCAATGGTGACCAGGGTGGTGTTAATGGACTTCAAGCCCTCCCTGATCCCAAGGTAATGTTCCTCCTGCAGCCACTGGGTCACCTGAAACTTGGCCAATACCGTGCCCATGGTCTCCTGGGAATGGTATTATGCTCCCATGATGTTGGAGAGTGCCTCGTAGAGAGTGGGTTCCCTGGGCTGTCCTCCCCCTGTCACACAGCAGTCCTCCCAGCTTCCCTGTTGTCCTCTGCCTCTGTCCTCTGAACCATGTGCCCACTGCCACTGACCCCAGGTCCCTGATTGTTTTGGGTTGGTGGGTTTGCCTGGGGTCCCTGTAGTGGTGGACACACTGCTGATTGACGCATCCTGGGGACAGTGGCATGGGTCCGCTGGGTGGGTGCTCTGGTGGTGTTTCCTAAGGGGGGAGGGTCTGTGGGGGCTGGTGACAGTGGCAGGGGAACCGACTGTCCAGAGGTCCCTGATGGGCCGGGCTGGCCATCTTGATCCAGGTGTATAGAGCTGCTGTCATCACTGTGGGCCTCTCCTGTGGGGGGACTGGATATGTCTGGCAACTCCTTCTCCGGTGACGTTGGGTATGGGTCCTGTTGGGGTATAAGTGCATAGTTTTAGTGTCTGTGTGTGCCATCTTGTGCATTGGGCGAGTTACCCTCTACTCCTGTGCTTGCATTATTGTGTTTGCCCTTGTGTGATTATTGTTTTGGGGTCTGGGGGGGTATCTGTACTGGACATGTTTTGGTGATGGGGCTCTATGCATAGGTGTTGCATGCAGGGCCTTGGTATTGGGATGGCTGGGTTGTGATAGTGGGGCATACATGAGGTGTTGGAGTGAGGGGGGTGAGGGTGAGGGTGGGAGTATGTGATGGCATGCAGGTGGGGTGGGGGATATGGTAAATAAGATATGGCTTAGCAGAGTCCAGTCCTCCTGCTACTCCTGGCAGGCCCTCAGGAAGCAGTATTGCCAAGAGTTGCTCCTCCTTTGTTGTTAGTTGTGGGGGAGGAGGTGGGGGTCCACCGCCAGTCCTCTGTACAGCAATCTGGTGTCTGGATACCACTGAACGCACCTTCCCCTGTAGGTCATTCCACCTCTTCTTGATGTCATCCCGTGTTCTTGGATGCTGTCCCACTGCGTTGACTATTCCCCACCATAGCTCCATCTTCCTAGCAATGGAGGTGTGCTGCACCTGTGATGCAAATAGCTGTGGCTTTACCCGGATGATTTCCTCCACCATGACCCTGAGCTCCTCAGAAAACCTGGGGTGTCTTTGAGGTGCCACAATGTGGTGTGGATGATGTGTGAGGTGCTGTTTGTTGTGCTGTGTGATGTGTTGTGTTGGGGTGTGTTTCAACAACAACACCTGTCCAAATTGTGGCTGTTTTCTACACCAACACAACACAAACTGATGACATTGTCTACTATGAGCCTCCACGCGAAGTGTATCCATCCACCGGTAATGCACCTGCTCCTACAATTGCAGAGACTGCTTCTGGTTACTTCATCGATATTGATGACTTTTCTTCAGACTCATTCACTCCTGCGATTTAAAATGTTTCAAAGACATGTAAGCTGTATCTATGGCTTAAAAATAACTATTTAATTCAACCATTAAACTATTTATGGTTCTGCTTTACATTTTTTGCATTGTTCCTATGAATTGGTTTTGTGTCTGTTTTCTTTTTGCGTCTAAATGGTCATTACCTTCCTGAACGCTCCTCTGTTGAGCCTGTAGATGAAGTCTTAACTCCATATCATTCCTCACACAAGGCCCAAAGAGACTTGTCCCTTGTGAACATTTCAGCTGTACGGATTCCTGATGGGATTGTGTGGGACAACGTTCCATATGATATATACGAGGCCTACTGAGGTCATTCAAATTCCATATGCCTTCAAAATGTCTATGACCGATGTATTTATACCAGGTGTTGTATCTGATGATTGGGATGTCCAGACAGTTGATTCTATGTTAACTGAAATAAAGGACTGCTCAGTATTTGAAAGTGATGATGTATACACAAATACGAAGAATTATGTGGAAATGTTCTGCTATAATAACTGGGGACATTACTACCATCACCGTGCTACTAGACATAGACCAGTATTTAACTACACACTGTGGGAGCACTGTTCAACACCATCTGTGGGGAGTCCAAAACATTATTCAGATAAATTTACTTAGTTTTCTGGGCAAGACACAAAACATCCAGAGTCATTATACTTCAAATTACCTCCTTCACAAATTAGGAAAATGTTGCTAACTGATACAAAACTGGTTCATTCAGATTCCCTGCTTTCCCATCTTGCAGTTGAAGGTTAGGAATACTGGAGGAACACTATTGATTTAAAGAGTGTATGGGGAACACAGGATTGGCAAATACAGGGTAGGGAAGCTTTATTCAGAGCTTGCCTGATTCCTGTGCAAATTATCTTTTTAAATGATACCATTCAACAGACATCGTGTCTGGGGTTAGCGAAAATAAAAGATGAATATGCCCAGTATTCCCACTCTGGCAAAATTTAGTAACTGGCAATCCTTCCTGAATGTCACCGACGAAGAACTAGATGCAAAGGTTCAGGCTGGTACCTATAACTTCACTCTCCAGTCCCGGCGGGTGGTTACTACGGCCAATGCTCACAAATGGGAATCAGGCGCGTTTTGTGAATTCCTCTAGGGGGTTTCAAGGTTAGCCGGCCAGACCCTCGATTTGTCTTGGGTCAACACATTGGTATAGTTACAACATACCGTGTAGGTAAACTGTGCCAACAGTTGGTAGAGACTAACGCGTTAACGAACATCTTAGCACCTGCAGGACTTCTTGTTAGGTCCTAAAAAGCCACACACTAAAATATTCATCTATGCCATATATAATGATAGCTGGAAGCTTTCTCAGATAGAAGCTGCTGCGCATTTAAGGCAAATCTACAAGGAAAACTTAGAAATGGCTTTAGCTGTTGTCAACAACGGCATGAACACTCTGTCCAACAGGATTTATTCCCTGACAAACATAGTATCGTCTGTAACAGACATCATTCAGACAGACATGTCCCTTTTGAATCATGGGCAAAATCAGCTGCGTTCCATCATGCAGTTAGGTTAAACGTTACAGACTTTGAAAAATGGCAGAGTTCCTTGGAACACATTAATTGTTCACTGCTTTTAATTTATCCAAGGGACAACAGACGATGGCGAAAAGGGAAGCAAGTTACACCTTGTTTCACATAGAGAAGTTAAGGAAGTTGCCTTTCACAGTTGCAGAGACTTCTTCAACAGTATGGCTCCTACATGGCATTATAAATCTGCCTATTTCCACTTTTTGTTTTTCAAAATGCCTGAAACATCTTGCTGTGGGCAGGTACGAGTGGCTAGGCGATAGCTATATTAAAGAAGAGTGGGAGTTGCCCTTTGAATACAAATGTCTGAATGGTGAAACAGAGATCTTTCTCAGCAGAAGCGAATGCGAGACTACTGTTAGTCATACAATGATCTGCAAGCAGGTTTCCCTTCACGGCCTTTGCAATGCGGATTTCAGAAATTTGGCCTGTTTTCTGAAGGATACTCCGGTCCCTTTGCTTTGACCAGCATTTCATGTACTTTCAAATGGAAGTTATGTGGTGTTGAGTGACCCAAGCTGTTGTAGGATGCGACCAGGAATTGCCTACAGTCTTTAAGTTCGTTACATGTTGTGGACAAGTTTTATTCGCCCCAACACGAGAAAGAAAAGTATCAGCAATGTGGCCTCACATTGATACTGCTAATGTAAATTATGACAAGCTGAGCAGACTTAAGGTGCTACTGTTCCAAAAATAAGTTGTGTTGACATCAGCTAGGGAGACGTATGCTCTCCAGATAGCGAGATCATCAGCCAGGATACAATCCCTATTAAATACTAACTTCCCCAAACACTTTGAAGAGCTGGTATCCATAATTTTCATAACTTCGAGTGCTATGGGGATTGTCCATTTCTTTAAGGCTGTTGGGTCTGGATTTGTGTCCATCTTCCAGACTGTCTTCTGAGTCATTCTATCGGCCAGCCATTCGCTCTTTTCAAGTGTGTTTGGCGACTTTCCTATAATATTGGCATTAATAGTTGGTGTACTACTGCTACTACTTCTGATTCGCAGTGGTTGTGTCTTTCCAGCTACACGAAGCAATGGAGCCACTGCCACCAGCTCAGCTGTGCGGTGAACGCATGGTTCAGGTCTTTAATGCTCCATTGCTGGAAGAATTGGATCGTAATTGGTCATTGTCATTCCGACCAGTCCTATGGTGTGTGCAGCCAGTCTTTTGCTGCATGCAGTGCCTCTTCGAACATTTACCTAAAGTGTGTCTTGCTGTTACGCTAGTGCCTCCTGTGAACCAAGCACTGCTGATGTCCCCTTTAAGGGTTCATTCACGGTCGTGCTCCTTAAGACTAAGGCTGATTTGTGAGGCCACTTATGAGCCGCCTTTAGTGAACGATCTGGCTCTTTTTGGCACTGTGGAGAGTGCCACTCCTGCAGGTGGACCTGCACAAGAGACTGCTACACACTACTGCTCCGTGGCTCAGTCTGCCTATCCTGTCATCGATTTAACTTCTGACAATGTGGCCTCTTTCCTGAGGTCCTTTCCATTCAATGGTTTCGAAGATGCTCTTCAAAATCATAACCACTGTTAAATCGATTTGATGATTGGCTTCTCTTACCAAATTCAAAGTTTGCATTTATTGCCCTTACTTTGGGCTGCTGTGCTTGTTATGGTTGACATTATGGCCCTCATTATGACATTGGCGTAAATCCCACTTACCGCCATGCTGACTGCCGGCAACATGCCGCCGCCGCGGATATCCGTTCACCAAATTATGACACGCACATACAAAACAATACCACATTAGACAATTCAAACTACACACACCTGACACACATACACACACCACACCCACACACTCACGCCACTATAAAACACACACCCACAGTACCCACAACCCCTTATGACTGCAAACCATTGGTACGAGACAGAAACCACGACCACAGACAAAACCAGAGCCACACAGTACCTACACCTGTACACCACCCACGCACCCTACATCACACACCACAACACATCACCCTACACACCCTCACCTACCCAACTCACACAACAACCATGGCACCACAGACACCCCAGATTCTCAGAGGAGGAGCTAAAGGTCATAGTGGAGGAAATCATCGGGGTAGAACCTCAGCTATTTGGAGCACAGGTGCAGCAGAGATCCATTGCTAGGAAGATGGAGCTATGGTGGAGGATCGTGGACAGGGTCAAAGCCGTGGGACAGCACCCCAGAACAAGGGATAACATCAGGAAGAGGTAGAACGACCTATGGGAGAAGGTACATTCCATATCAGCAAGGCACCAGCTCACTATCCAGAGGACTGGCGGTGGACCCCCATCTCCTCCCCCACAACCAACAACATGGGAGGAGCAAGTCCTGGCAATCATGCATCCTGAGGGCCTGGCCGGAGTAGGAGAAGGACTGGACTCTGGTAAGTCAACTCTTTACTACTACTACTACCCCCTACCTGCATGCCATCACATACCCCCACCGTCACCCTCACTCCCATCACTCCACTACCTTCCACACACCCCACCATCACATCCCACTCATTCCAATGCCAAGCCCTGCATGCACCACAAATGCATGGACATCACTCACAGCCCTTCATGGACACCTATCACCAAAGCGTGCACACTTGAGAGATTCAGCTAGCCCACCACATACCAACTTACACAAGTTCAAGCTGACAAAGCAAATACAACCAAATAGGGCAACCCACTGATGCACAATATGTCACACACAGAAACAATAACACAGCATTTACATCCCCACAGGTGTCCCAGCCAATGTCAGCGGAGAAGAGGTGCCAGCATCATCCAGTCCCCCAACTGAAGAAGCCCACAGTCATGACAGCAACTTTGATCTCCTGGATCTGGATTACCAACCTGGCCTATCAGGGACCTCTGGACAGTTCGATACCCAGGCCCAGTCACACACCACCACACAGCCTCCCAGTCTGGAAACACCACCACAGCACCCACCCAAAGTACTCATGCCTCTGTCTCCAGGACACGTCAATCAGCAGTGTGTCCACCTCTACAGGGACCCCAGGGCACACCTCATACCCAAGACAATCAGGGACCTGGCGTCAGTGGAGGTGTGTACACGGTTCATGGGACAGAGGCACAGGACAACAGGGAAACTGGGAGGACTGCTGTGCGCCGGGGAGGACAGGCCCATGGAACAGACTCTCCAGGAGGCACTCACCGAGATCCTGGGAGCCTACCAACATTCCCAGGACACGATGAGCCAGATCCTGGACAATGTGCAGGAGAACAGGCAGCTGCAGGAGGGACAGTACCAGGGGATCAGGGAGGACGTACAGGCCATCAACAAAACCCTGGTCTCCATTGCACGGATGCTGGCAGACATAGCCAACATTATGAAGGAGGCAGTCTCACAACAAGGGCCCCTGCCACTATCCAGACATCTGAACTGCCTTCCACCTCCGCTGCCGCTAGTGGACAGGAGGCCCCACCACAGTACCAACAGGCTACCAGCACCCCTCCCCCTGCAGAAGGTGAACCGCCCCACAAACGTTCCCTGCGATCCAGGCAGAAGCCAAAGACTATTGCCAAGACCCCCATCAGGAAATGAGACTCTCTTGATTGTCACCCTTGTGTCCCACTCTGTCACCCTGTCCACCTTGAACTGCATTGCTCCCCTTCCTATGTCCCCTTGGACAATGCACCTGTGCTACTAATAGACTGGGACGATACCCTGGACTTTCCTCCATCATCCGCCCATCCCAATGCACTTGCCCCTCTTCTTCTTAGCACCTCAATAAACACCCTTTGAAAAAATACAATTATGGAGTATGTTACATTTTTAAAGTATGTATTAGTTTAACCAGGTTCAAACATTGCAATTCAACTGTACAGTAATTGTTCACATAGGAACGACCTGTAGTTTCCTGCAGTGATCACACCAGGAGCGATAGTGGAGCACCAACATCGGCAAAATGAATTGCCAAAGGGTACAATAAGTGGGCATAGAAGTGTGAAATAACACCATGCCAGTGCCAAAGATAATCTAAATAATGACAATGATATGTGAAGTATCATTGTCTTACCTGTGTGTCATTGGAAGTATTGTCATATCACTGCTGTTCTGTTGTCCTCATCCTCATCCTCTGCCTTCTCATCCTCACTGTCCACAGGGTCCACTGCTGCAACACGTCTCAAAAAAAGGTTGTGCAACATGCAGCACGCCATGATTATCTGTCAGACCTTCTTGGATGAGTAGCACAGGGATCCCCCTGTAAGATGGAGGCACCTGAACCTGGCCTTCAGGAGGCCAAAGGTTCTTTTGATTATCCTTCTTGCTCGCCCATGTGCCTCATTGTAATGTTCTTCTGCCATTGTCCTGGCATTCCTCACAGTGGTCAGTAGCGATGATAGGTTAGGGTAACCTGAGTCCCCTGCAATATTGAGGGTCAACATTTAACCACACTCTATCCCATATGGGCCACACCATACCCATACACCAACATCTACTGAGTGGGAACCAGGGCTTACCTTTGAGCCACTCCCGATGCCTAAGTAGCTGAGCCATCACATTTGGGATGCTGCTATTCCTCAGGATAAAGGCATCATGCACTGACCCAGGATACTTAGCATTAACATAGGAGATGTACTGGTCCACCAAGCACACCATCTGTACATTCATGGAGTAGAAACCTGCAAGCATAATCTGAAGAGAACCCACAGGAGAGACCCTACATAGCCCTGAGAGGGGGATTGGCCATCTTATCAGCTAAAGACCTATCAAGAGGGGTCTCTCATGTCACCTGCTGGCACTGGCCACTCAGAGCCCTCCAGAGTGCCCCACACCTTGCAAAGCAAGATGGCTGAAGTCTGGGGCACACTTGAGGAGCTCTGGGCACCACCCCTAGGCTGGTGATGGACAGGGGAGTGGTCGCTCCCCTTTCCTTTGTCCAGTTTCATGCCATAGCAGGGGAGAAGGGGTCCCTGAACTGGTGTAGACTGGTTTATGCATGGAGAGCACCATCTGTGCCCTTCAAAGCATTTCCAGAGGCTGGGGAAGGCTAACCCTCCCCAGCCTGTAACACCTATTTCCAAAGGGAGAGGGTGTAATACCCTCCTCTCAGAGGGAATGCTTTGTTCTGCCTTCCTGGGACTGGGCTGCCCAGACCCCAGGAGGGCAGAACCCTATCTGTGAGGTGGCAGCAGCTGTAGCTGCAGTGCAAGCCTCAGAGAGCTGGTTTGGCAGTACTGGGGGTCCACGGTGGAGCTCCTAGGATGCATGGAATTCTCTCCCCAGTACCAGATTTGGAATGGGGGGACAATTCCATGATCTTAGACATGTTACATGGCCATATTCAGAGTTACCATTGTGAAGCTACACAGAGGTATTGACCTATATGTAGTGCACGCATGTAATGGCGTCTCCGTACTCACAAAGGCCAGGGAAAAGGCCCTGAACTATGTTGGGGCACCTTTGCTAGTGCAAGGGTGCCCCCACACTTAGTAACTTTGCACCTAACCTTTAGCAAGTGAAGGTTAGACATATAGGTGACTTGTAAGTTACTTAAATGCAGTGAAAATGGCTGTGAAATAGGGTGTGCACTATTTCACGCAGGGTGCAGTGGTAGTCTTGTGTAAGGGTCTGAGCTCCGTATGGGTGGCAAAAGAAATGCTGCAGCCCATATGGATTTCCTGGAAACCCAATGCCCTGTGTACCTAGGTACCATATACTAGGGACTTATAAGGGGGGTCCAGTATGCCAAGTGAAAATTATAAATGAAGTCACTGGCCTACAGTGACATATTTAAAAGCAGAGAGAGCCTAAGCACTGAGGTTCTGATTAGCAGAGCCTCAGTAACACAGTTGGGCACTACACAGGCATACACGTTAGGCCATAAATTATCAGCACTGGGGTCCTGACCAGCAGGATCCCAGTGAGACAGGCAAATATGTACTGAAATACATGTGAAAAATGGGGGTAACATGCCAGGAAAGATGGTACTTTCCTACACAACCACCCCCAAACGAGGGACAATAAGGCTAACCTTGCCCAGATGAGTCCTCATTGTCTAGGTGGAAATATATGGAGAGCCCATCTGCATTGGAGTGGGTACTCCTATGTCTATGTTCCACTGTATAGTTCATTCCCCGTAGGGAAATGGACTACCTCGACAATTTAGGGTTTTCACCTCTCATTTGTTTAAGCCATAATAGAGGTTAATGGTCTGTCTGAACAATAAAGTGAGTCCCAAACATGTAGGGTCTCAGCTTTTTCAGTGCCCAGACCACAGCAAAGGCCTCCCTCTATGTGGCAGACCGACACTTTTCTCTAGGGGTCAACCTCCTGCTAATAAAAGGAACAGGTTGATCCTGGCCCTCTGAGTTAAGTTGTGATAGTACAGTCCCTACCCCTAATTCAGAAGCATCTGTTTGGACAATGAATTTTTGGGAGTAGTTTGGGCTCTTTAAGACAGGTGCAGAGCACATTGCCTGCTTAAGCTCCTCAAAAGCTTTTTGACAGCTAGCTGTCCACAATACCGTTTTAGGCATTTTCTTGCAGGTGAGGTCATTAAGAGGTGCTGCAATGGAGCCATAGTTCTTAATGATCCTCCTCTAATACCCAGTGAGACCTAAGAAGGCTCTGACCTGGGTCTGAGTTGTAGGGGGAGCCCAGTCCATAATGATTTGAATCTTCCCTTGAAGTGGTGCAATCTGTTCCCCACCTACCAGGTGGCCCAGATAAACCACTTTCCCCTGCCCTATCCGCCACTTTGAAGCGTTGATAGTTAGGGATTTCTTTTGCAGGGCCTCCAAAACATTCTAGAGGTGGACCAGGTGATCATCCCAGGTGGAGCAAAATACAGCAGTATCATCAAAATATGCTGCACTAAAAGCTTCCAAACCTTGGAGGACTGTATTCACCAGTCTCTGAGAAGTGGCAGGTGCATTTTTCAAACCAAAGGGCATCACTGTGAAGTGATAGTGCCCTCCTATGGTAGAAAATGCAGTTTTTGCTTTAGCATCTTCTGACATCTTGATCTGCTGATACCCTGCAGTCAAGTCAAAAGTGCTTAGATACTTGCCAGATGCCAGTGTATCTATGAGCTCTTCTGCCCCGGGTATAGGGTGAGCATCTGTTTTGGTTACTGTATTGAGACCCCTATAGTCCACACAAAACCACATTTCTCTCTTTCCTTCTTTGTTATGAGGTTTGGGGACAAGCACCACTGGGCTAGCCCAAGGGCTATCAGAAGGCTCAATAACTCCAAGATCTAACATTTTTTGAACTTCAGCTTTTATGCAATCTCTGACATGGTCAGGTTGCCTGTAAATTTTACTTTTGACAAGTAAACTGTCTCCAGTGTCACTTGTATGATCACACCACGTAGTTGTACCAAGTGTGAGTGAGAAGAGTTCAGAAAACTGATCAAGGAGATTTTTACATTCTTCCTTCTGCTCAGCAGTAAGGTGGTCTGCCAGAACCACTCCCTCCACTAAACCATCAGTTTCAGTGGTGGAGAAGAGATCACAGAGAGGGTCACTCTCTTCTTCCTGGCCCTCATCTGTAGCCATGAGCAGGGTTAGGTCAGCCCTGTCAAAGTAAGGATTTCAGCGATTGACATGAAGCACCCTAAGGGGATCTCTGGTAGTGCCCAGGTCTACCAGATAGGTGACCTCACCTTTTTTCGCTACAATTAAATGGGGTCCACTCCATTTGTCCTGGAGTGCTCTTGGGGCCACAGGCTCCAATACCCACACCTTCTGTCCTAGGTGGTACTCAGTCAGGACAGCCTTCTGGTCAAACCATTGCTTTTGGAGCTCTTGGCTGACTTAAAGGTTTTTGCTCGCCTTTTCCATGTACTCAGCCATTCTACTTCTCAGGCCAAGTACATAGTCCACTATGGTGGTCATTACAACCCTGGCGGACGGTGTTAAAGCGGCGGTAAGACCGCTAACAGGCCGGCGGTAAAAATTTCGCAATTACCACTGTGGCGGAAACTGCCAACAAAGACAGCCACTTTAACACTCCGACCGCCACAGTGGTACAAACAAACAGCGCGGCGTTCACCGCCAACAGACAGGCGGGAGACAGCGTACTGCCCACACTATTATGACAGGCCAATCTGCCACCTTTTCCGGGGCAGATTCACCGCAGATAAAAACACGGCGGAAACAAGAATTTTGAAGGGAAAACGCTCACCTCTACACACTCCACGAGGAACGAGGACACCATGGAACCGGAACTCCAAATTCTCCTTGCAATAGTCTTCCTGCTCCTCTACCAGGAGAATGAATGCCGGCGGCGAAGACCACGGTGAGTACAGCACCTACGCCACAGGGGAGGGGGGAGGGAAAAAACAGGGACACTCAACACGCAACACCCCCACCCTCACCCACCACAACACACACACTAATGCATATCAATACATCGCATTTACACTCCCCAAACCCCCCTGGAAGAATGCAAAGACCAAAGAAAATGAGTGTAACCATCGGAATATATTAAAAACCAGTAGGCAGAAATATATATATATATACAAAATGTACAAAATAAATACCAGGCATAGTAGTCCAGGTACTGCACAAAGAAAGTCCGTGGAACACTGGGACCACACGGTATGGGCGAGGCCCACACGAGATCCCCGACCATGATGGAGAGAACACTGCAGGGGCATCAGAGAGCAAGAAAACAGGCATGTTAGGGGGAGGGAAAAGGGGGGCACCTCAGCTGGTTCAGTGCACCACGCCAAATCCACGAGGGGGCCACATGCCCACTGTTCAATCCTGGGGAGTGCAAAGCCACAGTCTCACAAGTCTTTACAGTGGGTGGGTTGCCCACTGTTCAGTCCTGGGGAGTGCAAAGCCACAGACTCACAAGTCTCTACAGTGGGTAGATTGCCCACTGTTCAATCCTGGGGAGTGAAAAGCCACAGTCTCACAAGTCTCTACAGTGGGTGGGTTGCCCACTGTTCAATCCTGGGGAGTGAAAAGCCACAGTCTCACAAGTCTCTACAGTGGGTGGTTTGCCTACCGTTCAATCCTGGGGAGTGCAAAGCCACAGTCTCTTAAGACTCTACAGTGGGTGGGTTGCCCACTGTTCAATCCTGGGGAGTGCAAAGCCACAGTCTCTCAATTCTCTACAGTGGGTGGTCTGCCCACTGTTCAATCCTGGGGAGTGGGGACTGGTGCCCAGAGTGCTTCATCCTGTTAAGGACAGAGGTAGCGGATGGACCTCTCCACTGGTTCTGGAGGGGGACTGGTGCCCAGAGTGCTTCATCCTCCACCTTTTCCGGGGCAGATTCACTGCGGATAAAAACATGGAGGAAACAGGAATTTCGAAGGGAAAACGCTCACCTCTACACACTCCACGAGGAACGAGGACACCATGGAACCGGAACTCCAAATTCTCCCTGCAATAGTCTTCCTGCTCCTCTACCAGGAGCATGAACACCGGCGGCAAAGACCACGGTGAGTACAGCACCCACGACACATGGGAGGGGGGGAGGGAAAAAACAGGGACACTCAACACGCAACACCCCCACCCTCACCCACCACAACACACACACTAATGCATATCAATACATTGCAGTTACACTCCCCAAACCCCCCTGGAAGAATGCAAAGACCAAAGAAAATGAGTGTAACCATCGGAATATATTAAAAACAAGTAGGCAGAAATATATATATATATATATACACAATGTACAAAATAAATACCAGGCATAGTAGTCCAGGTACTGCACAAAGAAAGTCCGTGGAACACTGGGACCACACGGTATGGGCGAGGCCCACACGAGATCCCCGACCATGATGGAGAGAACACTGCAGGGGCATCAGAGAGCAAGAAAACAGGCATGTTAGGGGGAGGGAAAAGGGGGGCACCTCAGCTGGTTCAGTGCACCACGCCAAATCCACAAGGGGGCCACATGCCCACTGTTCAATCCTGGGGAGTGCAAAGCCACAGTCTCACAAGTCTTTACAGTGGGTGGGTTTCCCACTGTTCAATCGTGGGGAGTGCAAAGCCACAGCCTCACAAGTCTCTACAGTGGGTGGATTGCCCACTGTTCAATCCTGGGGAGTGAAAAGCCACAGTCTCACAAGTCTCTACAGTGGGTGGGTTGCCCACTGTTCAATCCTGGGGAGTGAAAAGCCACAGTCTCACAAGTCTCTACAGTGGGTGGTTTGCCCACTGTTCAATCCTGGGGAGTGCAAAGCCACAGTCTCTCAAGACTCTACAGTGGGTGGGTTGCCCACTGTTCAATCCTGGGGAGTGCAAAGCCACAGTCTCTGAATTCTCTACAGTGGGTGGTCTGCCCACTGTTCAATCCTGGGGAGTGGGGACTGGTGCCCACAGTGCTTCATCCTGTTAAGGACAGAGGTAGTGGATGGATCTCTCCACTGGTTCTGGAGGGGGACTGGGGCCCATAGTGCTTCATCCTCCACCTTTTCCGGGGCAGATTCACTGCGGATAAAAACATGGCGGAAGCAGGAATTTCGAAGGGAAAACGCTCACCTCTACACACTCCACGAGGAACGAGGACACCATGGAACCGGAACTCCAAATTCTCCCTGCAATAGTCTTCCTGCTCCTCTACCAGGAGCATGAACGCCGGCGGCGAAGACCACGGTGAGTACAGCACCTACGACACAGGGGAGGGGGGAGGGAAAAAACAGGGACACGCAACACGCAACACCCCCACCCACCACAACACACACACACTAATGCATATCAATACATCGCAGTTACACCCCCCAAACCCCCCTGGAAGAATGCAAAGACCAAAGAAAATGAGTGTAACCATCGGAATATATTAAAAACAAGTAGGCAGAAATATATATATATATATATACACAATGTACAAAATAAATACCAGGCATAGTAGTCCAGGTACTGCACAAAGAAAGTCCGTGGAACACTGGGACCACACGGTATGGGCGAGGCCCACACGAGATCCCCGACCATGATGGAGAGAACACTGCAGGGGCATCAGAGAGCAAGAAAACAGGCATGTTAGGGGGAGGGAAAAGGGGGGCACCTCAGCTGGTTCAGTGCACCACGCCAAATCCACAAGGGGGCCACATGCCCACTGTTCAATCCTGGGGAGTGCAAAGCCACAGTCTCACAAGTCTTTACAGTGGGTGGGTTTCCCACTGTTCAATCGTGGGGAGTGCAAAGCCACAGCCTCACAAGTCTCGACAGTGGGTGGATTGCCCACTGTTCAATCCTGGGGAGTGAAAAGCCACAGTCTCACAAGTCTCTACAGTGGGTGGGTTGCCCACTGTTCAATCCTGGGGAGTGAAAAGCCACAGTCTCACAAGTCTCTACAGTGGGTGGTTTGCCCACTGTTCAATCCTGGGGAGTGCAAAGCCACAGTCTCTCAAGACTCTACAGTGGGTGGGTTGCCCACTGTTCAATCCTGGGGAGTGCAAAGCCACAGTCTCTGAATTCTCTACAGTGGGTGGTCTGCCCACTGTTCAATCCTGGGGAGTGGGGACTGGTGCCCACAGTGCTTCATCCTGTTAAGGACAGAGGTAGTGGATGGATCTCTCCACTGGTTCTGGAGGGGGACTGGGGCCCAGAGTGCTTCATCCTCCACCTTTTCCGGGGCAGATTCACTGCGGATAAAAACATGGCGGAAGCAGGAATTTCGAAGGGAAAACGCTCACCTCTACACACTCCACGAGGAACGAGGACACCATGGAACCGGAACTCCAAATTCTCCCTGCAATAGTCTTCCTGCTCCTCTACCAGGAGCATGAACGCCGGCGGCGAAGACCACGGTGAGTACAGCACCTACGACACAGGGGAGGGGGGAGGGAAAAAACAGGGACACGCAACACGCAACACCCCCACCCAACACAACACACACACACTAATGCATATCAATACATCGCAGTTACACCCCCCAAACCCCCCTGGAAGAATGCAAAGACCAAAGAAAATGAGTGTAACCATCGGAATATATTAAAAACAAGTAGGCAGAAATATATATATACACAATGTACAAAATAAATACCAGGCATAGTAGTCCAGGTACTGCACAAAGAAAGTCCGTGGAACACTGGGACCACACGGTATGGGCGAGGCCCACACAAGATCCCCGACCATGATGGAGAGAACACTACAGGGGCATCAGAGAGCAAGAAAACAGGCATCGTGGGGGTAGGGAAAGGGGGGGCACCTCAGCCGGTTCAGTGCACCACGCCAAATCCACGAGGGGGCCACATGCCCACTGTTCAATCCTGGGGAGTGCAAAGCCACAGTCTCACAAGTCTTTTCAGTGGGTGGGTTGCCCACTGTTCATTCCTGGGGAGTGCAAAGCCACAGTCTCACAAGTCTCTGCAGTGGGTGGTTTGCCCACTGTTCAATCCTGGGTAGTGCAAAGCCACAGTCTCTCAAGACTCTACAGTGGGTGGGTTGCCAACTGTTCAATCCTGGGGAGTGCAAAGCCACAGTCTCTCAATTCTCTACAGTGGGTGGTCTGCCCACTGTCCAATCCTGGGGAGTGGGGACTGGTGCCCAGAGTGCTTCATCCTGTTAAGGACAGAGGTAGTGGATGGATCTGTCCACTGGTTCTGGACGGGGACTGGTGCCCAGTGTGCTTCATCCTGTTAAGGACAGAGGTAGTGGATGGATCTCTCCACTGGTTCTGGAGGGGGACTCGTGCCCAGAGTGCATCATTCACCCCGTGACGGACTCAGTTGCGTCAGTGCCCCTGCCGCTCATGGGCTAGCAGTTCTTCAGATGTCAGTGCCCTGTTCAGCGGTGCTTCAGATGGTGGTGCCCTGTTCAGCGGTGCTTCAGATGGCGGTGCCCTGTTCAGCGGTGCTACAGATGGCGGTGCCCTGTTCAGCGGTGCTTCAGATGTCAGTGCCCTGTTCAGCGGTGCTTCAGATGGTGGTGCCCTGTTCAACAGTGCTTCAGATGGCAGTGCCCTGTTCAGCGGTGCTTCAGATGGTGGTGCCCTGTTCAGCGGTGCTACAGATGGCAGTGCCCTGTTCAGCGGTGCTTCAGATAGTGGTGCCTTGTTCAGCGGTGCTTCAGATGGCGGTCTACATTGCAGGGTCTCAGCTGCTGGCGGTCCTTCATGGCCCAACAGGCCTTTTGCTGGCAGTCCTTCATGGCCCAGCTGGGCTGGTGCTGGCGGTGGCCTCATGGGCAGCGCGGATGATGGCGGTCTTCTCCGCCGTGCTGCTCTTCCCAGACTTGCCGGGTTTCTTGTGGCCCTTCCCCACCTTGGAAGGTGTCACAGCTGACTCCATACTCCCAACGGGACCCCTGGGAGCAGCTTTGGTGGCTGGAGTCTTCCCCCTCTCCCGCCGAGCACTGGCCAACTTCTGATGCTTCACAGGTGGGGGACTGTCTTTGCTGTGGCTCCGTGCCACACTGGCTCCACATTCTGGTGACTACAGG
Organism: Pleurodeles waltl; assembly: GCF_031143425.1. Lineage (NCBI taxonomy): Eukaryota > Metazoa > Chordata > Amphibia > Caudata > Salamandridae > Pleurodeles > Pleurodeles waltl. Next base: position 1,227,576,614 of record NC_090440.1, on the reverse strand, counting down.
CACCACTGGTCCTGGAGATGTTGTGGCTGAGGTGCTACTTCGGGACCTATGAGATGGACTGGGTGGGGGAGGTGTGGGAAAGAAGACAAGGGTGGACAGGAAAGGTTTTTGGGACACACTGGGATGGGTAGCTGGAGGGGGTTTGGGAGTGGAGGAAGAGGTGGTGGCTGTAGGAGGTGTACGTTTGGTGACTTTGGGTGAAGGTGCATGCGCTGGAGGCTGTCGTGAGGTGGATGGCTGTTGGGTGGGTGTGTGCCTGCGTTTGTGTATCTTGGGAGGGGGCGTTACAGACACACTGGGAGAGGACACAGGGGACGTGTGAATGGTAGTGGGGGTGGTGACTGCACGTGAGCGGGGTGTGCTGGTGGGTGTGCTGGAGAGGGACGTAGGGGCTGTAGATTTAGTGCAGGCAGGTGTGAGTGTAGATGAGACTGGGAGGGAGGAGGGAGACGAGGAGGAGGGGACCCAGTGGAGGCATTGAATGTTGGTGTGTCTGCATGTGTGTGATGCTTGCGTGACTGCCTGTGGGATGTGTGGTGCTTATGTTTGCCTGAGCTTCCCTTGTGTATTGACGTGTGTGCAGGCTGGTCTGTAGGTGTGCTTGGGATAGGCAGAGGTACAGGGGATTGGGTTGGGGTAGAGGAAGTTGGAGAGGGGAGGCTAGAGACAGGGACAATGGCTGCCATCAGTGCTGAGGCCAGAGTCTGAAAAGCTGGGTGAAGGGCCGCCTGACCAGACTGAATGCCCTCCAGGAATGCATTGGTTTGTTGCAACTGCCTCTCTACACCCTGGATGGCATTCAAAATGGTAGACTGCCCAACAGTGAGGGACCTGAGGAGGTCAATGGCCTCCTCACTGAGGGCAGCAGGGGTGAGTGGGGCAGGGCCTGAGGTGCCTGGGGCAAAGGTGATGCCCACCCTCCTGGGTGAGCGGGCACGGGGCAAAGGCTGAGGGGCTGCTGGGAGGGCGGTGCTGGTTCGGGGGGTGGCGGCTGTACCTGTAGATGCGGGGGCACAGATGTTGCTGCCACCACAAGGGAGCTCTCAACAGAGGATGAGTCTGTGTCGCTGGTCTCAGCTCCTGTCCCCGCCGTGGAGCTCCCCTTGCCCTCCGTCCCACTGGTGAATTCTGACTCCGTAGTGTCACCCTCCAGGGCCATGTGGGATGCAGCTCCCTCGTGCTCCGGTGCCACTGCTCCTCCGCCAGATGATGCTAATGTACACAAGAACGGGGAGAACACAAAAAGGGGGGGGGGGACAGAAGAAAGACATGTTGAGTGCATGCATTACCGCTACCGTTGGCGGACACGACAGACACAGAAGCCCCATGCACTACGCCGCGCTCTTGGGCTCCACTGTTCAATTCCTGGGAAATGGCCTACAAGGCTATGAATGACATCTGCACACATAGATGACACAGGGGCATGAATAGCTGTACTTGGCACTCTACAGAGGTGGGGTGGGGTGCCACATGGCCTGCCTTACAGAGGGGCCTTGCCTACGGAACTCGCCCTGGCCTAGGGAAACCCACAGCCCACATCCCCCACCCAGACACATCGTAATGCGTGCAAAGTCAGCTGAATGAGAGTGTACTCACCCCCTTGTGTCTGCTGTGATGCCCTCAAGCGCCCATCCAACTCCGGGTAGGCCACGGCCAGGATCCTGAACATCAGGGGGGTCAGGGTGCGACGGGCACCCCTCCCACGTTGGGAGGCCATCCCCAGCTGAGCCTCCACCGTCTTCTTGCTCCAGCGGCGAATGTCCTCCCATCTTTTATGGCAGTGGGTGCTCTGTCTGTGGTAGACCCCCAGGGTCTGGGCGTCCTTGGCGATGGCACGCCAAATATTCTTCTTCTGGTGGGCACTGACCTACATAAAATGTACAGGGGAAAAAGAGAAGTTATTACCAACTGCACCGTCAAACTGATTGGCCCCCATCCCTACCCTTGCCATGTGGCACATGCATTCACAGTCTTTCATGCACGCAGCACTCTGCCCCCTTCCTTCTTACATCCAGCCCTCTCCACACAGGCATAGCCCATACAACATGCTCCCTGTATACTTACCTGTTTGTCTGGAGGACCATAGAGTAGCTTGTACTGGGGGAGGACCCCATCAATGAGTTTCTCCAACTCCTCCGATGTGAAGGAAGGGCCCCTTTCCTCAGACACTCGAGCCATTGTCTCTTCCAGACTGAGGTCACAGCAGCACAGTGTAGGTCCTCTCCTGTCGAAGATCAGGTATCGAGTGATTGAACAGATAGAAAATGGCGGTCACGTCCGCGGTGGTGCGTACCGTCACTGCCGGCGTACATCGTCATTGGCTTCTGGGACCTATAGGGTCCAATATTAACCAATGCAGCATTGCGCCGCGGTCTTCGACCGCCTACCGCGACGGTGTACAGCGCCAGCGCAGTTACCTCACATCCCATTGTCCCACTTTAGAGGTCAGGCAGCCGCCATTTCAGGGGCCCACATGGCTTCATTTTCAACTGCGTCACACAGACCTAGGCCTAGACTCAACACACATACATGCCACCTGTTGTGTATGAATGGTGTTCTGTGTAAACTGTTGGTACGTACCTCTGAGTTGTTTGACTCTGGCTCGCTGTTGTCCTTCATAGGCACCGTCCGCTGGGACATGTGAGGAGATGGCGGCATCCTCTGGTGTACCGACCTTTGATTATCACATACAGGCTTGACCGTGCCACAATCCAGGAACTGTGTACCCAGTTGGAGACAGACCTGATGTCAGCAATCCGCCATCCCACAGGAATCCCCCCTCAAGTGCAGGTGCTGTCAGTGCTCCATTTCCTTGCAAGTGGCTCATTTCAAACAACTGTGGCCATGGCATCAGGGATGTCCCAGTCTATGTTTTCCAACATATTGTCCAGAGTTTTGTCTGCCCTTCTGAAACACATGCGGAGCTACATCGTTTTCCCTCAGGTGGAGGATTTGCCTACAGTGAAAGGTGACTTCTATGCCCTGGGACATATCCCCAACATCATATGTGCCATTGATGGGACACATGTGGCTTTGGTCCCCCCCCACAGGAGTGAACAGGTGTACAGAAACCGGAAGAGTTATCATTCCATGAATGTACAGATGGTATGTTTGGCTGACCCGTACATCGCCCATGTGAATGCCATGTTCCCTGGCTCAGTGCATGACGCCTACATCCTGCGGAAAAGTAGCATCCCTTATGTGATGGGGCAGCTCCAGAGGCACCGTGTGTGGCTATTAGGTGAGCACCTGGAAGCAACTCATTGGGAATGGTTGTCTGGGTCTGGGCATACCCGTACAGGTTAGTGTGTGTCTGACAGTTGTCCCTCGCCATTTGCAGGTGACTCTGGTTACCCCAACCTGTCATGGCTACTGACCCCAGTGAGGAATCCCAGGACAAGGGCAGAGGAACGCTACAATGAGGCCCATGGGCGAACTAGGAGGGTGATCGAGCGGACCTTCGGGCTCCTGGAGGCAAGATTCAGGTGCCTCCATATGACAGGTGGATCCCTATTCTACTCACCAAAGAAGGTGTGCCAGATCATCGTGGCCTGCTGTATGCTTCACAACTTGGCTTTGCAATGACAGGTGCCTTTTCTGCAGGAGGATGGTCCAGATGGCGGTGTTGTGGCAGCTGTGGAGCCTGTGGACAGTGAAGACGAGGAAGCAGAGGAAGAAGACATGCACAACAGGTACTCAGTGATCCTGCAATATTTCCAGTGAGACACAGGTAAGAATACAAACCTGCCTACTATATGTACTTTAACACTACTACCTCTCTACTGTCTGTCATTTTCACCTGGTGTCTGGTCACTGAGTTGTCACTTTCCCTTACGATTTCAGAGATGTGGGTCCCACTGTGTGACATCTGCTTAGATTCCTCATGGACTAGAGCTGTGTGACATAGGTATATTGACATTACTATTTAAAAAGCATTTTGTCACAGTAATTGCTAATACACTATTTCAAAATCACAGACAGACTCCAGATCGTTTTGTGCTTTAGGTGTGTTTATTTAATTGCTCAATATTGGAGGGGGTAGTTAAATGGTGAGGGGTGATGGCGGAGGAATGTCCATGGCAGAGTCCAGTCTATTAGTCTCACAGGTGCATTGCCCATATGGGCATAGGAAGTGGAGCTGGGGCAGTTTAAGTATGGACAGGGTGACAAAGTGGGACAGTAGGATGACAATCAGGGTGGTCTCATTTCTTGGCGGGGGTCTTGGCATCGTGCTCTGTCTTTGTCCTGGATCTCAGGGACCGTTTGCGGGGTGGTTCTCCCTCTGCAGGGGGTGGGATGCTGGTGTGGTGGTCCTGTGGCGGGGCGTCCTGCCCACTAGCGCCGGCGGAGGTGGTGGGCAGTTCATCGTCCATGCTAGTGTCAGGGGCCCCTTGTGGTGCCACAGTGTGCCTCCTGGTGTTCACAAGTTCCTTCAGCACCCCTACGATGGTGCCCATGGTGGAGCTGATGGTTCTGAGTTCCTCCCTGAAGCCCATATACTGTTCCTCCTGCAGGCACTGGGTCTCCTGAAACTTGGCCAGTACTGTTTCCATCATCTCCTGGGAGTGGCGGTAGGCTCCCATGATGGAGGAGATGGCCTCGTGGAGAGTGGGTTCCCTTGGCTTGTCCCACAGCAGCCCTTCCAGTTCCCCTGTGTTTCTGGGCCTCCGTCCCCTGGACCATGTGCCCACTGCCACTGCCCCCAGGTCCTTGTTCTTGTTGGGGTGGTGGGTTATCCTGGGTTCCCTGTAGTGGTGGACACACAGCTGATTGACGTGTCCTGGGGACGTAGGCGACGGTCCAGAGGACCCCGATGGTCCGGGCTGGTCATCTAGATCCAGTTGGACAGAGGTGCTGTCATCACTGTGGGCCTCTTCTGTTGGGGGTGTGGACATATGTGGACCCTCCTGTCCGGTGACGTTGGGTAGGGGTCCTGCAGGGGTATAAAAGGATGGTTATTACATCTGTGTGTGTAATGGTGTGCAATGGGTGGGTGACCGTGTACCCCAGTGCTAGCATTCCTGTGTGGGATCTTGTGTGATGATGGTTTAGGGGGGTGTATGGGTATGTGCAGTGGGCATGCTTTGGCGATGGATGTCCATGCTTTGGTGTTGCATGCAGGGCTTGGTGTTGGGATGGGTGGTTTGTGATGTTGGGACATATGTGAGGAGTTGGGGTGCTCGGGATGAGGGTGGGGGTATGTGTAGGCATGCAGGTAGGGTTGGGGTTGTAATAGTTAAGATTTGACTTACCAGAGTCCATTTCTCCACCTACTCCAGCGAGGCCCTCAGGATGCAGAATCGCCAAGACCTGCTCCTCCCATGTGGTTAGTTCTGGGGGAGGAGGTGGGGGTCCGCCACCATTCTGCTGAACTGCCAGGTGGTGTCTTGAGACCACAGAACGCACCTTCCCCTGTAGGTCGTTCCACCTCTTCCTGATATCCTCCCGATTTCTTGGGTGCTGTATCACTGCGTTGACCCTGTCAACTATTCTTCGCCATAGCTCCATCTTCCTTGCAATGGAGGTGTGCTGCACCTGTGCTCCGAATAGCTGTGGCTCTACCCGGACGATTTCCTCCACCATGACCCTGAGCTCCTCCTTCGAGAACCTGGGGTGTCTTTGCCTTGCCATGGGGTGGTGTAGGTGATGTGTGGGGTGGAGTGTGTGTTGATAAGTGTGGTGATATGTAGTGGTGTGTTGTGTGAGGTGCGTGGAAGTTGTGTGGGTGATGGTGTTGTGTGCCTGTGGATGCTAGTTTGTTGATGGTGGTGTCTCTCTCTGGCCTTCTCTCGGTGATTCTGGTCGTGAGGGTTTGTGGGTGATGTGGGTGTGTGTTTTATATTGTAATGGGTGTGTGGGAGTGGTGTGTGTATGTGTATCAGGTGTGTGTATTTGGAATTGTCCAATGTGGTGGTGTTTTGTAAATGTGTGTGTATTTTGAGCGCAGCGGTGTGTACCGCCAATGGAATACCACGGTTGAAAGACCACTGCGTGGATTCTTGTGTCGTGATAGTTTGGGCGTATTTCTGTTGGCGTGACGGTGTCAGTTTTGTTTTCGCCAGTTTATCACTGACCTTTGGTGTGGCGGACTTGTGTGGGTGTCTGAATTTTGGCAGATTCCGAAATGTGGGTCATAATAGCTGTGGCGGAATTCCGCGGCTGCGGCGGTGTGTTGGCGGTCTTTTGCACGGTGGTAAGCAGCTTTAACCGCCAATGTTGTAATGACCACCTATGTCTTGTTTCAGAGGCTTTAAAGGTTGTTCGCAACCCTCCTTAACAAGAGGAAGGGGACCCCTAAAAGGGTGACCAAAGAGGAGTTCAAAGGGCCTGTAGCCCATTCCTTTTTGGGGTACCTCCCTGTAGGCGAAAAGGAGGCATGGCAAGAGGATATCCCATCTTCCTTCTGAGTTTTTCAGAGAGTCCCATAATCATACCTTTGAGAGTTTTATTAAACCTCTCAACCAGTCCATTTGTCTGTGGATGATGAGGGGTGGTGAACTTGTAGGTAACATCACACTCCTTCCACATTGCTTTTAGGTATGCAGACCTGAAGTTACTACCTCTGTCTGACACCACTTCCTTAGGGAAGCCCACCCTGGAAAAGGGGAGCCTTTGCCCTCAGGAGCTGTAGTGGTCCTTAAGGGGATAGCTTCTGGGTACATTGTGGCATGGTACCCAGGAGAAACCTATTGCCAGAAGCTGTTGAAGGGTCAAGGGGGGCAACAATATCAACCCCTACGCTCCCAAAGGGCACCTCAAATGCTGGTAGTGGCATTAAGGGTGACTTTGGTGTGCCACCAGTCTTGCCACTGGCTTGGCAGGTGACAGAGGAGCGACACAACTCATTTGTGTCTTCTGACATATGGGGCCAGTGAAAATGTGGAACAAGCCTGCCCCATGGTTTACTCTGGCCTAAATGCCCAGCTAAAGGGAGGTCATGAGCCAGAGTTAGCAGGAATTCCCTGTATTGAAGGGGGATGCCCAGTCTCCTGGTGGCACCAGTTTTAAGGTCCCTTGCTTCAGTATAAAGGAGATTATTCTCCCAGTAAACTCTGTGTGTGTCGGTGACATCTCCATTTTGCTGTTTGACAGCTTGCTGTCTGAGGCCCTCCAATGTGGGACAGGTTTGTTGTGCCACACTCAGCTCTTCCCTGGCAGGCCCCCCTGCACCCAAAAGCTCAGCTGTATCAGCTTCCAGCTCCTTTGGTGTAGGTTCTACACAGGGAGAGAATTCCTCTTCCTCAAAAGGGGATTCATCTGTGGAGGGAGGGATAGTGGACAAGGGTTTGCCCTTCCTACCCCTAGTGTTTGGGAGCACTTGCTCCATTGGACCCAAGTTTCCCTGTCCTCTTTGCTTCTTGGCCTGAGCCCTGATAAGAGCAAAGATGTGCCCTGGAATGCCCAGCATTGCTGCATGGGCCTCCAAACCCACTTCAGCCCAAGCTGAAGTCTCCAAAGTCTCCAACTGGTGACCAAGCTGGTGTTGCTCAGGGGCAACCAGTTTGTCCATCACCATGGTGACACTGGCACCTGTGTCCCTATAGGCCTCAACCTGAACACCATTAATAAGGGGTAGCTGCTTGTACTTATCCATATAAAGGGGACAAGCAACTAAAGTGGCTAGGTCAATGCCACCATCAGAGACTAAAACAGCCTCAGTGATCTCCCTAACTAGACCAACCCCAACAACATTACCAATGGTGAGCCCAGCTACACCCTTAGATTGGCTATTTGTAGTGTTCTTCCCACTACCACTGCTATTACTAGGGGCACTGATGGTTGAAGTTGGGGTTGTGGTGGTGGGAGGTTTGGTGTTTCTTTTTGGACAATGACTGTCAGTTGCCCAATGGCCTTTGGCTTTACACATATAACACCAAGGTTTCTTATCTTTGTGAGAAGAGGATTTGGACCCACCACCCCCAGATTTTTGTGGGCCTGATGAAGACTCTGATTATTTTTTATCTTTGTCCCCACCCTTGTCATGTGACTTACCATCCTTCTTCTTGCCATCTTTGTCACCCCCTGTATGAGCTTTTCTGCTCACCCTTGTTCTGACCCATTTGTCTGCCTTCTTTCCCAATTCTTGGGGAGAGGTCAGATCTTAGTCCACAAGATACTGATGTAACAAGTGAGACACACACTTATTCAAGATATGCTCTCTCAGAGGCTTTCATAATCAGTCGCCTTACTGCCATGTACCAACCTTCTAGGGCCTTCACAGAACAGTCCACAAAGTCTGCCCAGTCCTGTGATGACTCCTTTCTGGTCTCTCAGAACTTAAGTCTATACTGTTCAGTGGTTAAGCCCAGGCCATCTAAGAGTGCATTTTTTAGGAACCTGTAATTATCTGCATCATCCTCTCTGACAATAAGAAGTCTGTCTTTTCGCAGAGAAGGATAACCAAAGGATAGCAGCCCACTGTACATGAGGGACCCTCTGAACTTTACAGGCTCTCTTAAGTGCAGCAAACCACCTGTTGATGTCATCACAATCCTAGTAAGGAGGGACAACTTTGTGCAGATTCCTAGAATCAAATGAAGGTTCCCTAACATTTGTACCCAAAAACTGCTGCTGCCACTATGGGAAACTAACCCTAAACCGTGCCTCTTTTTCCTCCACATCCAGGCATTCCCTGTCTAAGGCCAACTGCTGCTGCATTAGCTTCAATCTGGCCTCCTTTAACCTCAGCTTTCTAAGTTCCCTATCTAGGGACTGGTCTTCAGGGTTAGAATTATGTGAAGACTCTGAAACAGAGGTAACATGAGAGTGTGCAGAGGCAGACCTATCTCTAACAGGGGCCACTCTAGTGACCTGACCTCTAGGGGTGAAGGGAGCCCTACTTGTGTGTGAACCCTTCCCACTACCAGTTATACTACTGGGCTTATTGACAGATAGGTCTTTGGGAGGACCCACCCCAGGTTTGACATCTTTCTCCTCTGAGCCTTACTGGTTGGAGTCATCCTCTACCTCGTCCCCTGTCTGATGTGGACCAGTGCTGAGTCCCAGGTCTTCTTGGAGGAGATGATTTAAGAGGGACTCCTTATTGGGGTTCTTCCCAATACCTAAGCTTCTTTCAATGCAGAGACCCATCAAACTTTTAAGTTTTAGATTCTCATAGGTAGTCTTGACAGCTCTAGGGGTAGCTTCTACCAAAGACATATTGAAAGAAAAAATAAGTTTAGAAAAGTGAATAAAAAGTTAATAAGATAACATAGCTAACTTTTTAGAGAAAAGAAGAAAACTTTTCAGACCGTTGCAAAAACATTAGCAAAATTTAAAGAACTTTTAAGAAAGTTAGAAAATTGTTTCTAGGTATATATTATATATTCTCTAAGTATTGGAGCAAGCTTTTCTTGTGAAAAGCACAGGTAACAAAGTGGTAAAGCAATTGCAAGTACTTATACCACCACTGCACCACCAACGTAGGAGGCTGGCCTGGTTTGTAGTGAGTACCTTGGGTACTTACACCTTATACCAGGTCCAGTTATCCCTAATTAGTGAAATGTAGTAGTGTTCTAGCAGCTTAGGCTAATAGAGCTAGCTATAGCAGTGCAGCTTAGGCTGAACTAGGGGACATGCAACACTCCTGTAAATACCACTTATAGTTACACAGTACTTATACACAAGTAAAGACAATACTAAGTGTTACCAAAAATTTATTTTTTTGGGTGACACAGTACCAAAAATATCTTAGAGACAATACTCCTTCTGGAGGTAAGTATTATACACAATATATACACTAGACACCAAAATTAGACAAGTAACTAGTGATAGAACAATGCAAACAGCAGGAAATCCTATAGAATGCAGAGGGAGAAAATAGGTCTAGGGGCAACACAAACCATATACTAAGAAAGTGGAATGTGAATCACAAATTTCCCCCTAGACAAGTGTAGTGTGTGCAGAATCGCTGGGAGAGTAAGAATACAGTAAAGGTAAGTAAATTACCCCACCCCAGAGCCCAGAAAAGCAGGAGTAAAGTACTGCAAGTTTCCTTAGGACACACTACACCTCTTTTGGGGATTTTGTAGCAGCCAACCAGGTTTGCAAAGAACAACTGCTGGATTATTGGACCTGAAGACCTGCAAAGGAAGGGGACCAAGTCCAGAAGTTGAAAGATGTTCCAGGAAGGACAGGAGCCCCTGCCAACCCAGAAGAGGGTGCAAAAGAAGAGTCCCAGTTAGTCAAAGACTGTAGGAATGCACCCTAGGAAGATGCCAGCGGGTTCCTGCATGATGCAAAAGATGTCCCACTGCGTGAATATTGTTGCAAATTAGTTTTTGTGTTGAAAGTCACCAAAAAACCTTGGCTATCACAAAAGTGCATTTTGTGTCAAAATGGCGCTGGATGGACCCAGGAGGGACCTGGGGGCCTCAACTCTGTGTGAGGAGGAAGAGGGGGCACTCAGCACTGTAGAGATCCCTCAGGATTCAGCCAGCACCCCGAGGAGTCACAGGATCCGGGTTCAAAGGAGGTGAAAAACACGGTTGATGCAGCACAACAAAAGAAGGTCCCACGCTGCTGGAGAACAACTCAGCGAGTTGAGCGTCGCAGGGTGGAGTGCTGGGGGCCTGGGCCAGACTGTGAATGAAGGAATTTTGCAAAGAGTGCACAGAGGCCTCAAAAGGCGAGGAAGATGAAGTACAAAGGGGTACCATCGCTCTCACGGGAAGGCAAGGGCTTACCTCCTCCAAATTGCGTCAGCAGGACCTCAGGACAGTCTATGTCAATGATGTCCACCCTCTGTGTCCTTAGGAGCACACTCGTCGCTGTGAGAGGAGTCCCAGGGTACCGATTGCCACATTGGAAGGTGCCTGCTTGGAGCAGGGGAGTGAATCCGTCACTCCACGGGAGATTTCCTCGGTCCTTCTAGTGCATGAAGAAGACAGGGAGTCCCCAGAGCATGCGCACTGTGGAAACTGTTGCAGTTGCTGACTTGGAACTGAGGTTGCTGAAAAAAAGTGTCTCTTGTAGACACATTGTTGCAGTTACAGCATTTCTTGGAGCAGGCTGCTGTTGATCCGAGGTCAGAAGAGTCTGAAGTTGTTGCAGTGGATTCCTGAAGGAAACTTGCAAACAGAATCTGAAGAGAATCCACAGGAGAGACCCTAAATAGCCATGAGAGGGGGATTGGCTACCTTATCAGCTAAGGACCTATCAGGAGGGTTCGGTGATGTCACCTGCTGGCACTGGCTACTCATAGCCCTCCAGAGTGCCCCCACACCTTGCAAAGCCAGATGGCTGAAGTCTGGGACACACTGGAGAAGCTCTTGGCACCACCCCTAGGGTGGTGATGGACAGTGGAGTGGTCACTACCCTTTCCTTTGTCCAGTTTTATGCCAGAGCAGGGGAGAAGGAGTCCCTGAAGTGGTGTAGACTGGTTTAAGCAAGGAGGGCACCATCTGTGCCCTACAAAGCATTTCCAGGGGCGGGGAAGGCTACCCCTCCCCAGCCTGTAACACCTATTTCCAAAGGGAGAGGGTGTAACACCTGCTTTGTTCTGCCTTCCTGGGACTGGGCTGCCTAAACCCGTTCAATCACCAATGATTAAGATAATCATTGTAGGACTGGATGCAGTAGTATGAGTCACAGACAATCAAAGTCAGTATTCCAGGTTGTGTGTGTTCTAGCGCTAAAATACGGGCTTTAAGTTCAGCCAGCTGAGCTGTGCAGTCCCCTAAGGTATACGTGTGAGGGTGGAAGACTCCATCCTTCATCCCTCCAGTCATAGCTGCGCAAGCAGCTGAATATTGATGTTTGTTCCCTACAGTTTATTGTGCTGAACCATTAGTGTAAATGACAGCACGGTATCTGTCAAGTGGCAAGTTATCTAGAGGAGCAGGTACTCCTGTTCATGTTGGAGAAATTCTTCTGTCTGAAGTTTTGGATCAAAGATGTAATCATCATCGTTGGCAGTCAGGGAGGTTGCCCATTGAATCCAGCATGGATGTAATGCTTTAGTGTTTGGAACGCTTGCTTTGGTGACGGCCTCTAAGGGTGGCACGGGGATAATGACAATAAGGTGTTTCCCCTGGGTAAGTGGCACCTCCTTAATGACAGCCATCTGGACTGCAGTTAGAATTTTTTCTGTGGGCACAAAACGCTGTTCCGCATTGGAGTATAAATCTGATTTATATGCTATGGGCACAGTGTCGCCTTCGTTAAAGGTGACATAAGTGAACCCAATGGCACCAGCAATTATTCTGATGACCAAATTTGTTTTGTTATCACGTGTGTGCAAGTGTTTTACTTCTAGCATGTCCCGTTGCAATTCCCTAGGGATGCATGTGTGTTAAACTGTCCAGTGTCTTCTTGAAAAATCAGGGCGTATTAAGCCATAAAATGTCTTTATAAGTTGTGCATAGTCGGGAATATAAGTTCTGCCAAAGTTAAAGAAACCAAGTAAAGACTGTAGTTTCCTGATTGTATTTGCTGGTTGGAATTGAGCAAATGTTTCTAGAAAATGCGGGCCAGTCTCCTACCCTAGTTTGATAGCTCGTATCCCAGGAACAATATGCTGAGAAAGACTATTTTAGTTTTTCTAAAATTAAGGCCTGTATCTATACTTTTTTTAGCGCCGCATTTGCGCCGCTTTTTGATGCAAAACGGCGCAAACCTACAAAATACAATGGTATTTTGCAAGATTGCGCCGTTTTTGCATCAAAAAACGACGCAAATGCGGCGCTAAAAAAGTCTAAATACGGGCCTAAATGTGTAGCCAAGCATTGCGAATCCTTAAACCATCCGATCGACTCTGGCAAGATGAATGTTGAGGTCGTCATCTGTGAGATAAATATTATCTACGTAAGACAACGCCTCGGGATCAATATCATGCAATATTGATGTTACATGGGCTGAAAACAGCCCTCGGCTGTTCTTGTAGCCTTTGGGAAACAACAGAAGCATTTTTGTGAGCCAAATGAGAATGTACTCAGGTCCTCACTTTTGTGTGCTAAGTTCTGGCAGGAAAAAAGTTGGAAATATCCAATGTTGTTTTGTATTGTTTGCGCACTATATCATTAATTAGTGCTGTGCTATGTGAATTTTATACTGCGTGTGTTTGTGTATGACTGTTCAAGTGTTGGTAATCCAAGACTATTCTGTATGAATGGTCGGGTTTTGCAATGGGGAATAATGGGTTATTCATTGCAGAGACACAGGGCTCAATTATACCCTGGTACTCGAGCTGAGTGAGGATCTCCCTCACTGGAGCTTTTGCTTCATGTTTAACAGGATATTGTGGCTGAGGCTGGGGTGTAGACCTGACAGTTATTACCCGACAAGATGAGTCCTTGTCCCAACCTACATGATTGCGGTACAAAGCAAGTGCCTGCATTAAAGCCCATTTGATAGCGTAGGCTTGTTTTACCGCTTCTGTAACAAGATCAGAGAAAGAAGGCAAAATTACATCTTCCCCATGTGGGAGCTTACAGACGTGCTTGGGTGGCTAGTCCCTTTCGGCCAGTAGGATATCACAACTAAGTTCATCCCAGAATATCACACTGGTGTTGCGCTCCACATCTCTCTCAATTTGAATATTTTAATCATAAACCCTGTCGGGTGGAAGAATGCGGCCCTCTGCAGTCTCAACTGCAATACAATTGCTAGTTGCTGTTGCATCCAGATGATCCTTCAGACTCTGGCGACATGCCGTGACCTCTGCTCCACTGTCTAACAGTGTTACTGCCCACATCGTGTTCTTCGGCAACGTTCTCAAGTGTACTGACATTTTTAATTGACAGTGCTGCCACCTTTTTCTTTTTAAATTGTGGCTTTTGTTGTGGGGGCTTATCTTCTTTTTTTGTCTGAAGACTGTGGTGAGTCTTTGTTCTGTTTCACGTATTTAGGATGTCGATCAGGATGGCCCCCTCCCTCACTACGTCTCTCCGGTCCGTCCTGAGAGGAAAAAGAGAGACGTGAATCAGTATGTCAGGAGCTTTTATATTATCTCTATTTCTGAAATTATAACTCCCGTCGGAATTCTCCAGGTGTGGAGAATCTGCTCTCTGATTTTGTCTATCATTAAATTGTGTTATTTTTATATCCCAGCACTTCCTCGGACCCTCCTGTGTTTATTTAGTACCTTCCTTAGGGGTGGTACTCTGTATTTCAAGATTCTTCGGCTTGGCTCCCAAACTATCCCATCCTATATTAGTATAGGTGTCAGAAATAATTTAGGGTAGCTGTTTCTTCTGGTCCAAGTGTGGAATCACTCAGAGGCGCTGGTGTATAGCCACTGCTACTGTTTCCCCTTAATGTTACTGAGTATGATTGAGGAGACTGCGTCGAAGGCCCATGGCGTAGTTTGACTTTTGCTCTAGGCAAGACTGCTGGTTTAAGGATGACAGTACTTATGTTTGTAGGTAACTATGCATGTCCTACAATGTCACAACTGTCGTCCCAACCCTCCCGTCTCACAAGCAGCACCTCACCTAAAACCTAAACAGTAAAAGGTGATTTGTGGCAGCCTTTATGCATGGACTCAAGCATGTGACATCAAAGGAAGTGCTGTGGTTAAATGGAGATTACCCCTTTCTCTCATGAACAACATGTCTCAATTAAACACAGGCAATTAAGGAGATGCAGTAAAGTTTTCAACAGGTTTTTATTAACAAAACTGCAATCAACGATAAGTTGCATGGGCTGCAACGATTAGGATAATGAACATTTCAAAAAACAGAATTATGAAGAAGAGAGTCATTAATACAAAGACCCCCACCATCTTGCAATAACATAGAATGCCATGAGATATGGAATATGTCTTAATACCCTAGCATGATGAACCTAATCTAAAGAGAGCTGGGTGTGATAAACCTAATCTGCCAATGGCAAGTCCATGAGAAGAGCTCCCAACCCTCGTTACCTTGGAATGAGGCCTCCAGCTCAGACTCCGTAGGGACACGAAGACTGGGTCAGCGTCAAGACAACTTGCAGCATCAATAGCAGTGATGGGATCGGGTCAGAATCCGTTTGACTATCTGTCTAAGTGGGGAGCATTTATACATATCTGCTCAGACCCCTGACGTAGGTATGTTTCCAAATAATAAATAACAAGACATGCTTGGGCCGCAATTCATGTAAACAGTTCCCACGAAGGCATGAAGAGGGAAAGTACCTAATGTGAATACCTACAGTGTGTTTATCTTTGTCGCTTGATATTGACGCCTCAGCACAGTGGCACTGATAACGTGAAACTAAGACATTGGCCTAACTAGACACAATGCAGCCATCTTGGATACATATTAAATAATTGTGCTAAAACAAAGCAAGCTAAGTAGGGTAAAAGTCACTAGGTGACAGGGCACAGGTCAGCAAGCCAAAAGGCTAAGCCAACTCCTGTCTCCCATTAAAACAGGATAGGATTTACTACAGCACTGGGTTGACATCACCCCGCCCTTTTTGTGAACAAGGTGGATAAGGACCCCACATTCTGTAATCGAGTCACATATTGTACTAACTAGTGTGGTGTTGCAACTCTTTTGTCACTCACATAATACTATTGCATCTCAACTAACATAGACCCTCATTATGATGACGTCAGGATACCCCGCCGTCAACCGTGTTGATGGTCGACGGAAGACCACCACTGCGGCGAAGCCCCTGCCGACCCTATAAGGATGTTCCCGCTGGGCTGGCGGACGGAAACAGTGTTTTCACCCACCGGCCCAGGGGGAAACAGGGCCTTTACATTGACAGAGCCGGCACCAATGTGGCAGTGCGGTGGGTGCAGCAGCACCCGTGGCGCATTTCACTGCCGATAATTCAGGCAGTGAAATGCACAACGGGGCTGTGCAAGATGGCCCCTGCACTGTCCATGTCAAGTGCATGGGTGGTACAGGGTCTCCAGGGGGGCCCAAGTCACCCATACTGGCAGCCTTTCCCTGGCAGTGCAAACTGCCAGGAAAAGGCTGGCGGATTGGGACTCATAATCTGGAGGGCAGCGCTGCTTGCAACGCTGCCCTGTCTGATCTGAAACTCTGCCTTCGCCAGGCTGCCTGGGGCGGGAGCCTGGCGGTGAAAGTGTTTTCATCGTGGCGTTGTCACCATGGTCATAATAGGGCGGGCGGACTGCCACTACCGCAGCAGTCGGCCCCCCCCACTGTGATCATAATAGGGCAGGTGGACTGTCATTACCATGGCAGTCCACCCGCCACCGTGAGTCTGGCGGTCCATGGACCACCAGATTCATACTGAGGGCCCTAGTTATTGGGAGTAAAATGATTACAAAATATGACCTGAATTAAGCAGGACTTCATGGGGATCTATGAGAACTCTATACATCCGAATTTTGATTTAGAATGTAGTAGGAATTAAATCAAAGCTAACCAAAGATGACTGTGAGCTATTCATTGATAACCACCATTAATGAATTTTCGGAAATTATACCGATTGTTAGGAAGGGGATTAGAAGGATAACCTTCGGTTATCGCCCCATAAGCATTATTGCTAATATCTAAAATGTTCACACCAAATACATTCTTACAAGACTCTAGGAGTGGATTTCTGAAAATAGGGTGATTACTCATTATCAAGATGGTTTTAAAGCAAACACCAGAAAGTTAGATCAGGGGTTACGCTTTGTAATCATAAAACAGACAACGGTAACTATATACTGAGGCATCCTGTTTATCTTGTTCATAGACATGGGGGCAGCATTTGACCTAGTCCGAGGAGGAAACTGTGGGAGATATTACTTAAAGAGAGGGTTAAACAGCTTTATACAGATAACTTTGCCACGATCAGGTGGGAGACAAATGGTAAAACCACAGAGGATATCTCAATCAGAAGGGGGGTTTGCCATAGCTGTCTTCCAGTCTCCTTTTGTTTTTTTTATCAATTGATTTATCATATCTAATGGAATTTGAAAACCGTTCACCAAAAATGGCTGGATGGAAGGTCATTAGCAAGAGGCATGGATTGGAAATAAACAGAATCAAAACTAAAAATATGATATTTGATTCCCAGAAAAGAAAAAAAAAAGGACCTTTACAGCTGACAGTGGTAACCCTAGAAATTTCACAGGGTGTACAGACCTGAGGTATTTCAGAAACTAAAGGTGGTGAATGTCTTGGTGAAACTCTGGAAAATGCATTAGGGGACACACTCTGTGTGTGTCTGGGATATATCTTTGCTAAGAGTCTGAATCCATAGTGCTCTCATTCTGGGTTCCTGACACGGTTCCCTACCTAGAGAGAGCTACAGACTCCTCCCTTTCTCCCAGTATCTCAAACTGGTACATACTGAAATTAGCAAAGACCTCTCTTTCCCAACTCCTGGGAATTCTCCACCCTCTGTCCCTGCATAAATCTGTCATCTGATCTATGGACACGGTATTGTGGTCAATTCCCAAACCTGTGTTCTCCATTGCCTAAGTGTGTTGACTTTGTGTGTAGAAGAAAAAAACTGGACTTGTTGCAGCACTGATGCAAATTGAAATGGCAAATACCACCTCTTTTTGCTCCTAAACGTCAGGCTGACTGCTGCTTGTCACCAATTGTCAGTACCCCGTTCATGGGGCCACAGGGCACACATGAGCTACAGGACCCAACCGAGGTGGCTGAGGCCTTTTTCCCCTGATGTTCCGGGACCTACCCTACTATGGATCCTGCTCAGCTAGGTCAAGCTACCCCTTCTGTACCTGACTCTCAATTGAGTAGGGTTGCTCAATCAGTCAAGGCTCCCTCAAGGGAAGCTCAAATATAGATCGGTGAACACATCCCATAACTCAAAGTGCAACCAGCACATGCAATAAATGAAGGTCCAGTCAAATACTTACTTTTGTATAAAAATAAGTATTTTAATTCTAATTCTACACATGCAAAGGTAAACAACATTCAATAAGCCATAACATCATCTTAAGGTAAGGACCCTAGTAGTTGTCAGGCCACTCCTTGTATTCCCAACTCTCATGTAATGGGTGTGCTGTTATTCTCTGTTCACATGTGACTGCATCCAGGGAATGTAAAAGATTAGGCCATACACAAGAGTCCTCCCCTTTTGGACTCTGTTCACAAGGTGTAGTCACTTAGAATCAATGGGGTTGCAGAACTAAAGGCAGTATAACCCCCAGGACCTCAAATGCCCAGTTCTCAGCTTCCCCGCTCTGGCACAGCAAAGCCTGTCTGTGGTGCAGCGAGGTCCTAAACCAGATCAGCAAAGTTGGGCTGCATGTGGTCACACGCGCAGCTCCTAGTGGTTGCTGGGTCAGTTTCTCCTGAGCCACGCTTACCAGCAGTCCTGACGATCAGAGTTGCTCCAGCTCCAGCATACATGTGTAAGTCTTTATTTCCTTACTTGGGGATGGAGGGGAGTCTTCTTGCTTCAGCGGGGCTCTGACGGCATCCTTATTATCCTCAGACCTCCTCAGGTGTAATCCCCGCATACAGGTACATACTATCTCGGTTGCAGTAGCAGTTTCCCAGGTCAACGACCTGGACCTCCAGACTCTGCATTGTGAGTGGCCCTTCCTGGCGTGTGCGGTCACTTCATCAGACTCCACCAGTCCGGTCACACTGGCCTCAAGTTGGCTTCCTCTGCTGCCCTTCCGGGTATTGGGGTTCTAGGAAACCATAGAGCACATGAGCAGCAGCTCAATCGGTGCAGGAGTCGGATTCTCCTACTGCTCTGCAATTTAGTTCAAGGCAGCCCCTCCATCGGGTTCTAGGAAACCATAGAGCACATGAGCAGCAGCTCAATCGGTGCTGGAGCGGGATTCTCCCACTGATCTAGGTTACAGGGCAAGTGATCTTGGTGTCAGTAGGTGATGTCCCTCACCCAGTAGGGAGAATAGCAGACTTGGCCCCTAGTCCTGGTCACAGGCTGAAGTCTTGCAGAGCTTCCCCTTGTCATGCAACAGAGCTGGTTGCTTTGCAGATTACAAGGTTTGGTGTCGCAAACGCTTCTACTTATAGTCCTTTTCCAGACACAAATATAATTTAATGTCTGAGTCTTTGAATTTTATGTTGGGGTTCTACTTTTTTGAAATGGACATCTTTTCCCTTTCTTCTTCCTTCTGAAGGATATCTGTCACAGCAGGCAAGACTCCAAAGCTGATTAACCCACAACCAGATTTATGAGAGTAACTAGAGTTCACTGCTGAATGTCAGCCACAATGATATGTGCATCAAATGTTTAATCCTGGGCCCTCAGACCTTCTCTTTATGATCTCCTTATTCCCCCCACCTTCTTACTGAGATGTGTCTAAGCCCTTGCCTTGGGGTCTTTCACTGAATCAAAGAGCCCTTTGAAATACATAGGGAGAGAGTGGTGCTCCTCTCATTCAGTGCTTGTCCCTCCCAGTTTACAGGAATGCAGCAATACACAAATCTGTCTGGGGAGATTCCTCTGCCTCTCATGTTTTCAACAGGCAGTCCTGCGCTTCCCAAAATGGAACTCAAGGTCCTCCTTGTAATGTACCAGTGCAGGCATTTCTGCACTCAGTGTACATTCATGGCACACTCAACTGCATAGTACTGTTATCCTCATGTACCATGCTACCAGAAGCATACTCACATGCAGCACACACACTCAGTCTGTGCACTCTGTTCAGTACTGCTGTCTCATTGTGTGTTATTTTAAAAGCACACCCTGCCAGCATATACATATTTACTATGTGTGCACTGTACCACACTTTACTCTCTGTATAGTGTATCTCTGTACACAGCACAAATCTTCATCACACACACACTTCCACATGTAGACCAGGGGGAGTTAAACCCATAGCAATGGAACTTATAAAATGTTGAGTGAGCCTGTAGGTCTCACTCCAATGACACGTATAAATGGCCCTTTTCACTACAACTGATGATTACACGGTTTTGCTACTACCCCATGCTTGTTTAGCTCCTTGTAAAGGCAGTAGCCTTCCACTACTATGAAGGTATCACTTTGGGCACCCCTCCTGGGTCAACAAGACTGCAATTCATGACACTGGCGTATCATTTGGTGCACATGAATGATCCATTTTTGCCTATGGCCACAAATTAGCATTAGGCATCCAGATAACAACACAGTTGGGCACTCAGGGGAAAGGTACATGTCTCTCACCATGCAGAAGACTTTTCCATCCCAACAGATCCCCCTCCCAGATCAGAGCACCCCGAACCAAATTGTAACCTGGCGAGGTTTGGTGGTCAAATCTGTCAGCATTCCCGTGGCTGGATCTGTGCTCCACAACAAAGTGTAATCAGTGTAAAGAAGTAGACCATTTCAGCAATTTAGGATTCTTTCCCTTTGTAGCTATCAACCAGTTCAGTGGCTTGCGATCTGTTTGCAACACAAACTTAGTGGCAAACAAATAAGAGCAAAATATACGTAAGGCCCACACCATGGTAAAGCACTCCTTCTCAATAGCTGCCCAGTTTTGCTCCCTAGGTATCCAGTTGAGCTTACACTGCTCCAACTCCCTTCTAAGAGGCTTCTGTATGTACAATGAAAGGCTACCTGTAGTCAGGTGCTTTTAGTACAGATGCAGTGCATAGCGGCTTCTTCAGGTTTTCAAATGTCTTTTGACACTCTGCAGTCCATATTACCTTCCTGGACTCCTTCCTCGAGTTCAAAGTAGTTAATGGGGCAACTATATTTCCATAGTCGCTGCAAAGTTTCTGTAATACTTGATGAGGCCCAAAAAGGCCCTCACTTCAGTCTCCCACTCCATCAAAGATTGAATTGTGGTATCCTATGGGCAAATCTTCCCATTTCCCACCTCATGCCCAGGATAGACTACAGAGGACTGCCACACCTGACACTTAGTTTCCTTGATGGTCAGTTTAGCTTCCTGTACCATAGCCAACACCGGTTGCAGGTATCTCAGGAGGTGTTCTCATTAATTGCTGAATACCCAAATGTCATCTAAATAGGCCACACAGAATTTTTCCAAGCCAGAGAGAAAATTATTCACCAGGTGCTGAAAAGTGACAGGAGCATTTTCCAACACAAAGTGCATTACCTTAAACTGATATAGCCCCCCGGCATAGAAAATTCAGTCTTCTCCTTTGCATTTGGTGCCAATGTGATCTGCCAATAACCATTGGTAGATCAAAGGTGCTCACGTATTTAGCCACGCCTAACCAATACTCAAGCTCATCAACACTGGGGATTGGGTGGGCATCAGTTTTCATTACTTCATTGATGGCTTAGTGGTCTACACAGAACTGCAAGTCAGTAGACCCTTGTTTTGGTACTAGAACCATAGGGCTAGACCAAGGACTACAAGATCCCTTTATGACCCCCAGGTCCAACAGGTTGGTAACCTCTGCCTTAATGCATCCCTGAGCACAGTCAGACATTTTGTACATCCTGCCTTTTACTGGCACTGTTACATGTGTCCATGTCATGCACACAGTCAGATATTAACCCTGGAGTCAGCGAGAAGAGTTTTGCGAACCTTTCCTACAACTCTCTACACTCTCTCTGCTGCTCAGATGTTAACTCAGGGTCTAACTGCACCCCAGTCACAGTCTCATCCTTTATGTCACTATGCAACAAGTCAAAACGAGGCTCACTGTCTTCCTCCAGTTCATCTGCCATAGCCATGACATCCACTGTGTAGTCTGTGCAGAGGTAAGGCTTCAACCTGTTCACATGGACCACTCTCTTGGGTTCCCCTGTGACACATTTGTCCACCAAGTAGTTTACCTCAGACACTTTTTGAACGACCTAATTTGGCCCACACCATTTGCCCTCCAAAACCCTGGAACAAATAGGCTTCAGCATCAACACCTCCTGACCTTCTTGATACCCATACAGTGTAGCTTTCTGGTTGTAACGTTCCCTCATCAGTGCTTGGCTTGCCTGAAGGTTTTCTTTTGCCTGACTCATGTTTTACGCCATCAGATTCCTGAGGCCACTCATGCAGTCTTCCACATCCTTATGTGTGGTCTCTGAGGTTCCTTACCACTGTTTTTTTAACTAAGGCCAGTGGACCTTTCACTGGGTGTCCATACAATAGTTGAAAGGAACTGAACCATACTTCTTTCTGCGGAATCTTACAGTAGGCAAACAAAAGGTGTGGTAGGAGAAGATCCCACTTCCTCCTGAGGTTCTCCGGTAGAATTCCCATCATGCCCTTCAGTGTTTTAATAAACTGTTCCACCAAATCGATGGTTTATGCGTAGTATGCGATGGAGAAGTGATATATCACAGCAGCTTTCTCCCACATCACTTTCATGTCACAAATTACTGTCTTTGGAAATCCGACCCTAGAAAAAATCCCTAGGGGAGCTTCTGCTGCCACATTTGCAGTCATGCTTCTCAGAGGTACATCTTCATGGTGCCTGGTGGCATGAACCACCACAACCAAGATATACTTGTTGCCTGACTTTGAAGGGGCTCAAATGGAACACCTTCGACTGGTAAAGGCAGTAATGGTGCCTCAGTCTTCCCTTCTGTCTTACCACTCAACTGGCAAGCTGGACAGGTTCTACAGAACTGCTCTGTGTCTCTTTGTATCCCTGGCCAGTAGAACAGAGGATCTAATCTTTCCTGGATTTTTCTAATATCTATAGGGCACATTTATGAGTTTCTCACGCAGTGCAGCACAGCAAGTTACCTTGCTGCGCTGCACTGCATGACAGCGAAGGGGCAGGAGGGCAATGTATTTGAGTCAATATGGTGCATTCCTCCCTTTCCCCTATGCTGGTGCCCTTTTGGCAGCCTAGCACCAATGCAGGCACCCATGCACCATGGACCACACATATAAAGAGGTAAGAACAAGGAGAAATAAATATATTTTTCCTTGTTGTGCTTCACCTGGGAGTTGTAGATTTGTGGCGCATTCCCAAATCTACCACTTCTGGTAAATCTGGAAATGCATCAAAATCCATGGATACAGCATGGAAACACCCACACAACACCCATGAGAACAGGAGGTTCCTGTGCATTAGGGAACCACTAGCCTTTTGCTAGTACCTAGCTGAGAATTTACTGGTTCACTATAAAGTAGATCATCCTCCCAGCCAACATAGTGTTTCCTGACCACCACTTTGCTGACCTGTTCCTGGGCTTCTTCCTGAAGTCCCTCAAGCATAAGGCCCTCTCCTTGTGCTTTGCAGGAATTTTCCCAGGGTAGGCCCTCAAACAGCTAACAAACTTTGAAACTCTTGAAGCGACCCAGACTCTAGCACATGGTCCGCTTTGGGAGTTTCTTCCTCCTCTACCTTTGGAGCAGAAGTGACGGTCTCCAAGATCACTGCCTTCTCAGAGTCTCCCTTTCCTGCAGACTACCTCGTCCTGATCCCCACAAGTCAGAGATGATCCCAGACTCACTCTGAGACTTTGATGCAGCCTGGTCCCTGGTCAATCCAGCTGAAATTTTCTAGGCTTCTGTTCATGGCACGAAGCCAGCAGCAATCAGATTATTGCTTAAGAGACGTCCAGCTCCTTGCTTTTCACTTACATTGACATTAACCACGGCCACCTTGCCACTGAGCTAAATCTTATCCGTGGCAAGTCAATACTCCATGCCCTCTCCACTGGCAACCAATCCTGTGTCCTTCGTTCCAAGGAGTATTCCCTCAGGCTCAAGGTATTTCCTCTAAACCATAGTGCAAAAGGGTTTTGTATCTCTCAAGGCAGGTACCTTTCTCTCATTGATGCTAACTTTCCGCACAAATCCCAATGTGTTAGGATAGATGTGATTTAGGAAATTGTCATACTGCATTTTGTATTTTTATGAGCTGCTGATATATAGTCATTTGTATGATGTTTTTATGTGAACCTTTATGGTTATGATTGACAAAAGCAAAGTTTTTCTAATCTAATCGAGTAGCAGCTTCACTCCTTTTTTGCAAGAGGACCAATGGAAGGAGGATTTGTAATAAAATGGTTGTTCAGTGAACTACTGCTAATAGTGGTCATCTCTATACCCTTTGACTGACCTTGTCAGAATGCCCAATGGTTCTTTACTGTGCCTTACCCAGTTCCCAGCAAAATGCAAAGCTGACTAAGAAGGATACTTTCTTGCCTTGCCGGATCACATCCTGGAGACTGTGGTCCACATTTACGGGGAATTGGCACAGGGCAGCTCTGCAAGTCTTCTTGCTGGCCTGCCCTATGTCAATGTGAAAGGGCAGGGATATACCATATTTTGGAAATACAATGCAAAGTGTCCTATAACCCTGCACTGGCACACAATTGGCTGCCAAGCCCCAAAGCAGGCACCCTTGCACCATAGTGCAAGGGTGCCTGCATTGCATGCATGATTGTTTTTGTGCAGGAAAAGACACCTTCCTACACAAAAACAATCCAGAGAGTCATTTTTCACTTTCTGTATGCTGCAGGATGGAAATGAAAATAATTCTCCTTGTTATGCCTGCTGTACCCCAGGTTTACATGGTTATGTAAATCTGGGACAGTCTCAAAAATTATGGGCATTGCATGGGAAAACTCACTGCAATGCCCATAGAACGCCTTTCTGGCACAGAGTTAGAAAACGCAGCCTCTTGCACTGCATTGTCTTACTCCATATCTATGAGGCCTTGCAAAGACACTCAAAGTGGCTTTGCGTGGCCTCATAGATATGGTTGAGAGGACTGAGCTGCCAGAGCATCAGAAAAAATTACCCTCCGGTGGCACAAGCCTCTCATACATATGCCCCTATGCATGCCTACACTTTGACTTAAAAGGGTTCGGAGTTCTGAGTACCCTACAACTGAGTTAGATCTGCACAACTCTACAAACGGAAATTTACCTCTTGTTTCTGACAGAGCCCAACAGTGTTGAACTCTACCTAGCTAACTGGATTGTGGCAATTATCTGGGCTCCCTGGACAAGTGAAAAAGTTTATGCATGCAGCTACATTTCTTGTGCGTATAATACTGCTTTGCTAACCAGCTAATTTAAAGCAAACTTTTGAAATGCTGTAATATCCAAATATATATGCAGGCAGTTAGAAGCATATTACTCCTTCCAAAAAGGGACCCAGATAATGACATCTATTTTGAGCATAGTTTTTCCGTGTTTTTCATGCAATTTATTCCAACAAAATCTTTGTTCCAGCAAAAGACATAAAAGCCAAATCCTACAGGGGCTTCTTCATTTGCAATCACCCTTCAGAGCTCTCTGCTTTTCAGCAAATTACTTGCATCTGCTTTTCCATTTTCCTCACTTTGAGAAGTCCTTGGATTCTCTATATTTTCTTCGTTGTTTTTCGTTCCTAACCTAACTTTATTGTAATTTAGTATTTTTACTTTTAATGTTTCTGCTTGAATATTCTACAAACATTTGTAACTTTGTTTAATTTATGCTCATCTACCACTCTCTTAAGTGATGCCTTATTGCGTGATACCAACCTATGATAGCGGACAATAAAACAATGGCATTTGCAGCACACTAACTTGGAGGAAACTTGGATTTTCACTAAATCCACTCAGAGGGGGTTTGTCTCGAAATGAGGCTGAAACACACATTCATTAACATTACAGTGACAATGAAGCAGATTGTGTCCCATATTAATGACAGAAATTATTAGACTGCAAAACCATAAAGGTTTATTTACAAGGTTTATTAACAGATTAGTATATTTACAATCTTCAGTCAAATCATTTAGGCATAAATGGATATCCACCTGGCTATAGCATACGTGATTACAATCCAAACAATTCAATTAGTAATGCAGATCTTCCATTATGAAAGGCAACATGTGCATATTAAAAGAAGGTCTCCTTTTCGTGAAGGAAACTTCCTAATTCTAATCTAAGGCTGTAGCAGAATTTCAGAAGCAGTTGGTGTCAGCAAATATAGAATCCAAAGAGGAGCCAGAAAAAGGTTACAATTAGGATGAGAACAAATATACTTGCTTAGGAAAGTATCTCTGTGGGCAGAAAAATGAGGAGCATTGGTCTCAGGAGATGGGGAAGGATGTCCACCTACAAAAGTGGACATGCGCAAGTGATCTAATTAACTAACAGGCTTTAAAAAGTTACAACATAACATTCTACTCAAAATAGACAATCCTCTGGTTTCCCACCAGGAGATGAGCAATCAAAGCCCAGTGTTCTCTCTATACTTGGTGTCAGTCTCCTTCTCACGAATTATACAATGCCAACCTTTGCTCCCACCATGACCTCATGATATCACACAAAGGAGTAGTCACCTGAGTTTTCTCATCTCCCGAATCTGTTGAAGTTTCAGTCTAACCCAACTAATTGCTACACTACCACCTTCAAAATGTAAGCTAGCAAAGAATAATATTTCAAATGAGCACCCGTGACTCTGGTATCTGAAACAGAAAAGTATCATGCACAGCAGGCAGGAACACACTTACTTCATGATAGAGTGAAGCACCGAGGCCCATTCATGTCAACATTAAATATAGAAGAAGTAGAATACTCTTTATTCAATCAAATAACTATAGATCATAGAAGAATCACACTACAATACAATACATAAGAAACAAGTGATATATACAGATAAAAAATCTTCCATAAAAAACCTACATAAAAACCCATTAAACACAGAACACATCATCTTATTATCAAAAAGCGAAAACAGCAACATCTTACGCCAGGCCACGGCGCCTTTTAGAAAATGACCAACAGAACTATATACATTGTGATCATTCAGCTGCTGAAGGAAGAGCAAGGCTGCCTCACAATTAGTAAAATGATTTTGTCATAACATTGGTACCCTGTACAGTTTTTTAAAAGGCTCATAAAAGTAAAAAAAAAAACACAGAGTGCAACAGTGTTTGTGGGGAGTGTTCATCATACGGTGTAGGAGGCTGGCCTGGTTTGTAATGGGTACCCAAGGTACTTACACCTCATACCAGCTCCAGTTATCCCTTATTAGTGAAATGTAGACAGTGTCTAAAAGCCAGGCTCTCTAGGGGTAGTGTGGATGACCAGACAATGCCTAGGTAGGAGAAATGCAAAGCTCATGCAATACCATTGTAGTCACACAGTACTCACATACATGAAAGAAAATACTCAGTGTTACAAAAATAACGGTACTTTATTTTGGTGACACAAATGCCAAAAATACCACAGAGACTATACTCCCTAAGGAGGTAAGTAATACACACATTATATACACTAGTATGCAGAAATAGCTGTAAAAACAGTTAGAAAACAGTGCAATTAATGAAAATCACAATAGTTAGAAATGGGCCAAGGGAGAACACCAACCATATACTAAGATAGTAGAATGCAAAATTCAGTTTCCCACCTAGGCAAGTGTAATGTGTAGAGGGGCAGTGGGAGTATTAGAAAACACCAAAGGTAAGTAATAGAACCTACCCAGAGCCCAGGAAAGCAGGAGTAAGTCACAGTAACTTTCCTAGAACAAACAAGAACACGAGAATGAGGATATTGCAAGAACCAGAAGAGACTGCAAGACACGAACGATGGATTTCTGGACCTGAGACCTTTGGAACAAGGGGATCAAGTCCAAGAAGCACTGAAGAGTCCAGGGAGAACAGGAGCCCCTGCTAACCTGGATGAAGGTGCAAAAAAGAACCACTGGTGAAGAAGAACAGTCAGTACTGCACCCAAGAAGATGGATGTGGGTTCCTGGTTGGTGCAGACAATGTCCCATGCCGGATGGATGATTGCAGTCTGGTTTGCGTCGCTGGCTTCCGCCAACAAGCCTTGGCACACGCAAAGCTTGCAGTTAGCGGAAAATAGTGCTGGAACCTGTTAGACTATACCCAGGAGGTGGAGACAGAGGGGACTCTCAGCGCCTCAGAGAGTCCTCAGAAGACAAGGCAGCATGCACAGGAGTCCCACAGTACGGGGACAAAGATGGTGCAAAAACAGGCCCATGCAGCACTACACAAAGGGATCCCATGCCGCAGGAGAACCACGCAGGAGGCTGTGCATTGCAGAAAGGAGTGCCTGGGACTGGAGCTGCACAGTGCATGAAGAACTTCATGGAAGGATGCCAACAAGCCTTTGCAACTGCAACACACAATGCACTAGAGTTCTGTCTTGCAGGGGAAGGAAAGCTCTTACCTCCACCACAGTTGGACAGTTGGATGTCAGGACCGTCGAGACCACTTCAGTCTACCACATGTGTTGATGGATCCATGCACTTCATCAGGATAGGGGACCCAAGCCACTGGTTGTCGCTGCAGAGGGGTGCCTGCTGAAGCAGGGAAGTGACTCCTTCACTTCAAGGAAGATTCCTTCATTCTTCTGGTGTAGGCTGAACACTGGCTGTCCTCTGAGGGTGCACAACCGGGAAACAGTTGCAGATGCTGGCAGGATCTTAAGATACAATGTTGCAGAAGTCATCTTTGCTTCTTTGTTGCAGTTGTAGAGTTCCTGGAGGGTCCAGCTGTAGTTTCTTGGCTACGAAGGTGATGTAAAGGATGCAGACGATACCTGCTGGAGTCTTGCAATCCGAATCTGAAGAACCACCCAAGAAGGAGACACTAAATAGCCCTGAAAGGGGGATTCGTCAGCTACCCAGGTAAGAACCTATCTAGGGAGGTCTCTGACATCACCTGCTGGCACTTGCCACTGAGATGCTCCCAGGTTTCCCTGCCACCTTGTAATCCAAGATGGCAAAATCCAGGGATCCTTTGGAGGAACTCTGAGCATCACCCCTGGGGTGGTGATTAACTGGGGAGTGGTCACTCCCCTTTCTTTTGTCCTGTTTTACACCAGAGAAGGGACTGGTGGGGTCCCTGAACCAATGTAGACTATATTGTGCAAGGAGAGGGTGTAACATCCCTCTCCCAAAGGAAATCCTTTGTTCTGCCTTCCTGAGCTTGAGCTGCTCAAGTAGCTGGGGCTGCCTGGAAAACCTCAAAAGGCTGTAATGGCAGTACTGGGGATCCTCTAAGGAGCCCGATAGGGCATGGAATCATACAACCAATGCTTGCAAAAGCCTTGGGGTATGATTCCAACATGTTTGATACCAAACATGGCATATTCGGAGTTACCATTGTGAAGCTATACATAGGTAGTGACCTATGTCCAGTGCACGCATAAAATGTCGTTCCCGCACTCACGAAGTCTGAGAAAATGGTCCTGCAGGTCGTAGGGGCACCTTTGCTAGTGCAGGGGTGACCTCACACACAGGTACTCTGCACCCAGCCTTCAGGATTGGAAGGCCTGACAGATGGGTGTCTTATAAGTGACCTGGTGCAGTGTAAATGGCAGTGAAAGGGTGCATGCACCATTTCACACAGCCTGCAATGGCTTTCCTGTAGAAGCCTTTGCATGGGCTCCCTATTGGTGGCAAAAGAAATGCTGCAGCCCAGAAGGATCTCCTGGAGCCCCAATGCCCTGGGTACCTAGGTACCATATAATAGGGACTTATAAGGGATGACCAGTATGACAATTTTTGGGTGAAATACTGTGTTACCAGTATGCAGTGACAACATTTAGAGGAGAGAGAGCATAATCACTGGGGTATTGGTTAGCAGGATCCCAGTGAACACAGTCAAACACACTGACATTAGGCAGAAATTGGGGGTGACATACCAAAAAGAGGGTACTTCCCTACACAGGGGCAAATACAGACATCACCAGAGAAAAACTGCCCTTGAGGAAAGGACTGCATCCAACGAAGAGACCCCAACCTAAAGAGGGTTAGTAACATTTGCTTATACACATTAGGAACATAGAACAGGTAAGGTGCCAGTCCGGTGACATTTAGGCCATACCGTACTCCCTGACTGTCAACTTCATTACTTCATTAGTCTCTTGGGCTGCCCATCTGTGCTTGAGAAAGCAATTTCAAACCCATTAATTATACTTTTTGGATATTGTGGGTGCCAATATGAACTTGGCAGCAATCATCGCTGACCGCCGTGCTGACAGTGAACAAAAGACCGCCAGTGGCGTTGAACTGCATGCGCCGTATAATAATGATGCCAAAGAGACAAACCTCCAGAAACCTTGCAACCTCCACCCACCGCCAGGGCCAACGACGGCACGGAAAGGCAGTACACCTCACCCCGCCAATGCCATGCAGACAAATCCCCACCCATCAAATAAAGATGCACAAATCAGCTCGGCATACAATGAATTTTGTATGACCATTGGCGGTACGAACCGCCACGGCCAGCAATGGGATCCGCCAACAACAAATGCACACATTGGCAACTTTGAAAAGCACACACCTGGCACACATCCACAGCACTTCAAAACACACACATACACACCCCACAATCCTTTGCAATGCCCATAGCACAACAGATATTGACACCAAAACATGCATACACTGAACTAGCCACCACACAAGTCACACACACAAAAACACCACCAAAACTCATACATTGCACACCCACCATCACAAGCCACACACCCAACCACAGCTACAACACACCACCCACAACACACACCATGGCACCCCCTAAGTGCCCCCGCTTCACAGACAGGAAGTTAAGGACCATGGTGGACGAAATACTCAGGGTTGAGCCACACCTATTCGGGGCACAGGTGCAGCAGACACCCTTGGCCAGGAAGATGGAACTATGGCAGAGGATAGTAAACAAGTTCAATGCTGTGGGAAACCATCCACGCACAAGGGATGACATCAGGAAGAGATGGAACTACCTGCGTGGGAAGGTGCGTTCCATGGCATCCAGGCACAACATCACCGCACAGAAGACTGGTGTGGTCCCCCGCCTCCTCCCCCCGAATACACCCACTGGGAGGAGAAGGTACTTGCTATCCTGCACCCGGAGGGCCTCATTGGAGGACTGGACTTGGGTAAGTCAACTACAATACCTTAACAGTCACCACACCTATAATGCATGTATCACCCCTCCCTCTCACTACCACCATGCCCCCATCCCCTACCCAGCCAACTACACCCACACACTCATATCCATGTCACCTGCATGCCCAAAATCCCTCATACAAATCATCATCCAGACCCCTGTGCACAGTCACCAGCCCATGCATGTAATGTCAGGAGCACTACAACACCCACAACGTACCACCCCCCTCAATAAATGCATCAAAATGAACACGAAGGGACCATGCATGCCACTACATGGGATTTCAACCACCGATTACTGCTGATCAGTGCTGCAATTGACATGAAAGTGCAGGACACCCACATATTCTATTCTCTCACAAACAGGCACCACCACCCATGCCACCCGGACGGAGACGTCAAGGAGTGCCAGTAGGTGTAGTAATTTAGCTGTGATTTTTGGGTCCTGTGTCAGAATGGCGGGCACTGTGGGACATCTGATAACAGCCTACATTTCATATCTATCCTGCTAAACTGACCAGTGGCAATTACAGAATTACAGATGAGGTTAAGTACCTCTGTTTCACACCAATGTGTTCTACTGGTACTGCCAGCTGATGCTAATGCCAGAGAACTGTTTCATAGCCATTCCTGCTGTATGTAGTGGGTGAAGCATACATGTGTTCAACATTTGTGACATACTCAGGAAATTGCTCATAGGGGATGAGACGTTCATCATGTAGGTACCATGTGCATTGATTTGTGCCCCCATATTCATGCACTCTTGTGCTGACACTCTGTGACTAAAGATGCTGCATACATTACAATTCCTAAGCGTAGTAGATTTGTCACAACACACAAAGACATGCTGGTTATGTAGGTGGTGTTTAATCACAAGGGTCGTAGTGCAATATTTACAATGTCCAGGCCTATGATCCCATTCGTGGAATCCATCCAATTGTGACACAACACAAGTCCAGTGTTGAGGTACATTTCATGGGACATGCTTGTATAAAGTGTCTTCAGGGCATGGGAACACAGAGACAATTGCAGTCTATAGCAGAAAGGTCAACAGTGTGTCGGTGAAGAGTGCATATCTGCAATAGTGCTAACGCTGGCACTATGTCAAGCACAGGACAAAGGAAAACACTGCCCATGTGGCATGGGCTGGTGCTACCGGGAACTACTCTGATGTGTGTAGTGTCTCCTCTGCCTTTGAAGGTGGTAGTGAGGAGATAGAGGGGGCCACACACACTTCAGTGGTTGGAGATGTTGACTCCCAATTCCTGTCAGCTGCCATCTGTGGAACTACATATGGAATCAGTGCAGCAAGGAGGAGTTGGTGATTTTTTTAGCATAGCTACAACATCCCTGTGGTAGGCAGCCATGTCTGCCCTGAGGGAAACCATTTCCCGGTGCATGGAGTCCATCTTGTCCTCAAGCACGCTGATGCCAGTTTGGGAGGGCAGTTGTTGTGGCCTCTCCCTCATGGCAGCCGCTATGTCCCTCAGACACTCCTGGACTCCATGCATTGGGGAGTGTATGCATCAGTTGGCTGCAGTCTGTTCAGTAGCCGTAACCATGCACATGTGCATCCCTTCCAGGCTGGCTGCCATAGTATGCATCCCCACCCATACCTCCATGGCCATCTCCCGCTGGACTCCTACCACTGCCCTCTCAAAGCTAGTCCCTGGGTCCTCAGAGTCCTCAGCTGTATCAGTGCTGGCAGGTCGTACTATTGGGGTGCTAAGTGGGGCCTGTGGGGTGTCCGCTACATCAGTACTCCTCCTTGCGACTGGAGGTGGTGTCTGGTGGTTTACAAGGACTTCTTGGAGGGTCTCTTGGCTGATGGTTGCCAGCAGGTCATCCAGGTTATCAGGGAGAGGACAGGCATATCCGCAGGAGAGCAATCATCCTCTTCAATCAGATGGTGTAAAATCAATCTGTCTGTGTTGTGGCAGTTGATATGTCACGTCACTGACTTGATATTTGAGGCTCATTGTCATCTTAGGGCCGGATTTATTGAAAAGTGGTGCAGCGTGGTGCTGCGCAAAAATTGGCAGTGCTGCATCACTTTAGAAACACAGGGATGTGCGCATGTAAGTGAATACGGTTCACCCCTGGTTGTCCCCCGTGCTAGCCCAAAATTCAGCTGCCAGTGCCAACGCAGGCATCCTTGCACCAACGTGCAAGGATGTACGGGTTGGGGGTGTGATTGTTTATGTGCAAGAAGGTGTCCCTTCCTGCACATTAACAATCACTAATGGCATTTTGTCACTTCTCAGTGAGCTTCTCATGTAGCATGTCTAAGATCATTGTCCTCCCATGCCAAATATGGTATTGGGGAGCCGATCCGATGTATCCCCGGGGGCTCCAGCATGGACCCCGGGTACTGCCAAACCAGCTCTCTGGGGTTTTCACTGCAGCTACCGCTGCTGCCAACCAACAGACAGGCTTCTGCCCTCCTGGGGTCTGGGCAGCCCAGTCCCAGGAAGGCAGAACAAAGGATTTCCTCTTAGGGGAGAGGGTGTTACACCCTCTCCCTTTGGAAATAGGTGTTAAGGGCTGGGGAGGAGTAGCCTCCCCCAGCCTCTGGAAATACTTTGAAGGGCACAGATGGTGCCCTCCTTGCATAAGGTAAGCCAGTCTACACCGGTTCAGGGATCTCCCAGCCCCTGCTCTGGTGCGAAACTGGACAAAGGAAAGGGAAGTGACCACTCCCATGTCCATCACCACCCCAGGGGATGTGCCAAGATC
This sequence comes from Pleurodeles waltl, assembly GCF_031143425.1. Classification (NCBI taxonomy): domain Eukaryota; kingdom Metazoa; phylum Chordata; class Amphibia; order Caudata; family Salamandridae; genus Pleurodeles; species Pleurodeles waltl. The sequence continues at coordinate 1,227,543,209 of NC_090440.1, read as the reverse complement.
TCCTCTAGTGTGTCCCAGACCACTGCCATCTTGAAGGCAGAGGTGTTAGGGCACAATGGAGGCCTCTGAGTGGCCAGTGCCAGCAGATGATGTGAGAGACCCCTCCTGATAGGTGCTTACCTGACTAGGTGGCCAATCCTCCTCTGAGGGCTATTTAGAGTCTCTCCTGTGGGCTTCTCTGCAGATAACGAATGCAAGAGCTCACCAGAGTTCCTCTGCATCTCCCTCTTCGACTTCTGCTAAGGATCGACTGCTGACTGCTCCAGGACACCTGCAGAAGTGCAACAAAATAGCAAGAAAACTACCAGCGACATTGTAGCGTCTAATCCTTCCGGCTTTCTCGACTGCAGCTGCTAGGGCTTCTGTGCACATTTGCAAGGAATCCTTTGTGCACACCACAGCCTAGGTCCCCAGCACTTCATCCTGCATTGCTCAACTCGCTGAGTTGACCACTGGCTTCGTGGGACCCTCCTTTGTAGTGTTGAGATGACCACCGTGCTCGGTTTTCTTGAACCTGTGTTCAAGTACTTCTGTGGGTGCTCCATGATTCTGCATGGGCTTTCTGTATTGCTGAGCACCCCCTCTGTCTCCTCCTCCAAGGGGCAACCTCCTGGTCCTTCCTGTGATCAGGCAGCGCCCATTTTTTTTAACTGTGACCTTTGCAGATAGCAAGGCTTGTTTGCAGTTTTTTTGCATGGAAGCAACCTCCAGCACACCGTGGGACATCTTCTGTGCAAAGGAGAAGTTCCTGGCATGTTCTGTTATTGCAGAATCGTCAGCTTTTTCCACCCAGAGGCAACCATTTTGCACCTTCATCCGGGGTTTAGTGGGCTCCTGCCCCCCTTGGACACTTATGTAACTCTTGGACTTGGTCCCCTTCCTTTGCAGGTCCTCAGGTCCAGGAATCTGTCTTCAGTGCTTTGCAGTCAGTTGTGGTCTTTGCAGAATCTCCTATCACAACTGTTTCTGGAGAAGTAGGGTCACTTTACTCCTACTTTTCAGGGTCTTGGGGGGGGGTATCTTGGACACCCTTTGTGTTTTCTAACACTGCCAGCTACCCTCTACACACTACACTAGGCCTGGGGTCCCTAAGTGGTTCGCATTCCACTTTCTTAGTATATGGTTTGTGTTGCCCCTAGGCCTATTGCATCCTATTGTATTCTACAGTGTTTGCACTACTTTTCTAACTGTTTACTTACCTGATTTTGGTTTGTGTGTATATTTTGTGTATTTCACTTACCTCCTAAGGGAGGAAATCCCCTGAGATATTTTTGACACATTGTCACTGAAATAAAGTACCTTTATTTTTAGTAACTCTGAGTATTGTGATTCTTGTGATATAGTGCTATATGATATAAGTGGTATTGTAGGAGCTTTGCATGTCTCCTAGTTCAGCCTGACATGCTCTGCTATAGCTACCTCTATCAGCCTAAGCTGCTAGAACACTACTAATCTATTAATAAGGGATAACTGGACCTGGCACAAGGTGGAAGTACCATCAGGTCCCCACTATAAGCCAGGCCAGCCTCCTACACTAGGTACCATATACTAGGGACTTATAAGGGGGGTTCAGTGTGCCAATTGAAAGTGGTAAATTAAGTCACTAGCCTATAGTGACAAATTTAAAAGCAGAGAGAGCATCAGCACTGAGGTTCTGATTAGGAGAGCCTCAGTGACACAGTCAATCACTATACACAACACACACATTAGGCCATAAACTATGAGCACTGGGGTCCTGACCAGTAGGATCCCAGTGAGACAGGCTAAACATACTGACATACAAGTAAAAATGGGTGTAACAGTGCAAGAAAGATGGTACTTTCCTACACAACCCCACCCAAACGAAGGACAATAAGGCTAACCTTGCTCAGATGAGTCTTCATTGTCTAAGTGGAAGTATCTGGAGAGTCTATCTGCATTGGAGTGGGCACTCCCAGGTCTATGTTCCACTGTAAAGTCCATACCCAGTAGGGAAATGGACCACCTCAACAATTTAGGGTTTTTCACCTTTCATTTGTTTAAGCCATAATAGAAGTTTGTGGTTTGTTTGAACAATGAAGTGAGTCCCAAACAAGTAGGGTCTCAGCTTCTTCAAGGCCCACACCATAGCAAAGGCCTCCCTCTCTATGGCAGACCAACACTTTTCTCTAGGGGTCAACCTCCTGCTGATAAAAGCAACAGGTTGATCCTGGCCTTCTGGGTTTAGTTGTGATAGTACAGCCCCAACCCCTAATTCAGAAGCATCTGTTTGGACAATGAATTGTTTGGAGTAGTTTGGGCTCTTCAAGACAGGTGCCGAGCATACTGCCTGCTTAAGCTCCTCAAAAGCTTTCTGACAGCTAGCTGTCCACAATACCTTTTTAGGCATTTTCTTAGTGGTGGGGTCATAAAGAGGGGCAACAATGGAGCCATAATTCATATTGAACCTCCTGTAATACCCAGTGAGACCTAAGAAGGCTCTGACCTGGATCTGTGTGGTAGGAGGAGCCCAGTCCATAATGGTCTGAATCTTCCCCTGAGGTGGTTCAATCTGTTCTCCACCTACCAGGTAGCCCAGACAAATCACTTTCCCCTGCCCTATCTGCCACTTTGAAGCCTTGATAGTTAGGCCTGCCTTTTGCAGGGCCTCCAAAACTTTCCAGAGGTGGACCACATGGTCATGCCAGGTGGAGCTAAATACAGCAATATCATCTAAGTATGCTGCACTTAAAGCTTCCAGACCTTGGAGGACTGTATTCACTAGCCTCTGAAAAGTAGCAGGTGCATTTTTCAAACTAAATGGCATAACAGTGAATTGATAACCCCCCCCATGGTATAAAATGCAGTTTTTGCATCCTCTGACAATTTGATCTTCCAATACCCTGCAGTCAAATCAAAGGTGCTTAGATACTTGGCGGATGCCAGTGTATCTATTAGCTCATCTGCCCTGGGTATAGGGTGAGCATCAGTTTTGGTTACTGTATTAAAACCCCTATAGTCCACATAAAAAGGCATTTCTCTCTTTTCTTCTTTGCTATGCGGTTTGGGGACAAGCACCACTGGGCTGGCCCAGGGGCTATCAGAAGCCTCAATAACTCCTAGATCTAACATTTTCTGGACCTCAGTTTTTATGCAATTTCTGACATGGTCAGGCTGCCTGTAAATTCAACTTTTGACCGGTAAACTGTCTCCAGTATCAGTTGCATGTTCACGCCAGGTAGTTGTACCAGGTATGAAAGGTGAGAGGTCAGAAAACTGACCTAGGAGATTTTTGCAGTCTTCCTTCTGCTCAGCAGTAAGGCAGTCTACCAGAACCACTCCTTCCACTAAGCCATCAGCTTCAGAGTTGGAGAAGAGGTTAGGGAGACTGTCACTCTCTTCCTCCTGCCCCTAATCTGTGGCCATGAGCAGGGTTAAGTCAGCCCTGTCGTAGTAAGGTTTCAGGCGATTGGCATGAAGCACCCTGAGGGGGCTTCCCGCAGTATCTACGTCCACCAGATAGGTGACCTCACCTTTCTTTTACACAATGAGATGGGGTCCACTCCATTTGTCCTGGAGTGCTCTTGGGGCCACAGGCTCCAATACCCACACCTTCTGTCCTGGTTGGTACTCTGTCAGGACAGCCTTCTGGTCATACCATTGCTTTTTGGAACTCCTGGCTTGCCCAAAGGTTTTTATTGTCCTTTTTCATGTACTCAGCCATTCTAGATCTTAGGCCAAGTACATAGTTCACAATGTTTTGCTTTGGAGGTTTTAAAGGTTGTTCCCAACCCTCCTTATCAAGAGCAAGGGGATCCCTAACAAGGTGACCAAATAGGAGTTCAAAGGGGCTGTAGCCCACTCCTTTTTGGGGTACCTCCCTGTAGGCGAAAAGGAGGCATGGCAAGAGGATATCCCATCTCCTTCTGAGTTTTTCAGAGAGTCCCATGATTATGCCTCTGAGAGTTTTATTAAACCTCTCAACCAATCCATTTGTTTGTGTATGATAAGGAGTGGCGAACGTGTAGGTAACACCACACTCCTTCCACAGTGCCTTGAGGTATGCAGACATGAAGTTACTACCGCTGTCTGATACAACTTCCTTAGAGAAACCCACCCTGGAAAAGATTCCCAGGAGGGCTTTTGTCACTGCAGGTGCTGTAGTGGTCCTTAAGGGATAGCTTCTGGGTATCTGGTGGCATGGTCCACCACCACAAGGATGAATCTGCCAGAAGCTGTTGGAGGGTCAAGGGGGCCAACAATGTCAACCCCTACCGTTTCAAAGGGCACCCTAACCACTAGCAGTGGGATTGAGGGGGCCTTTGTGGTGCCACCATGAGGGGGTCCTTGTGGTGCCACCAGTCTTGTCACTGGTTTGGGGGGGACACAGGAGTGACAAAACTCCTTTGTGTCTTCTGATATATGAGGCCAGTGAAAATGTGGAACAAGTCTTTCCCATGTTTTGCTCTGGCGTAAATGCCCAGCCAAGGGAATGTCATAAGCTAGAGTTAGGAAGAATTCCCTGATCTGGAGGGGGATGACCAGTCTCCTGGTGGCAACAGGTTTAGGGTCCCGTGGTTCAGTTTAGAGGAGATTATTCTCCCAGTAAACTCTGTGGCTGTCTTTGACATCGCCATTCTGCTGTTTGACAGCTTTCTGTCTGAGACCCCTTTCTAGTGTAGGACAGGTTTGCTGTGCCACACCCAGCTCTTTCCTGGCAGGCCCCCCTGCATCCAAACGCTCAGCTATATCAGCTTCCAGCTCCTCTGGTGTAGGTTCTGAACAGGGAGAGGATTCCTCTTCCTCAAAAGGGGAATTATCTGTAGAGGGTGGGATAGTAGACAAGGGTTTGCCATTCTTACCCCAAGTTTTTGAGAGCACTTGGTCCATTATTCCAGGATCCAAGTTTCTCTGTCCTTTTTGCTTCTTGGCCTGAGCCCTGGTAAGAGCAAAGATATGCCCAGGAAGGCCCAGCATTGCTGCATGGACCTCCAACTCCACTTCAGCCCAAGCTGAAGTCTAAAAAGCATTGCCTAGCAGACATTCTACAGGTAAGTCAGTGGCTACCACAACTTTCTTTGGACCAGTAATTCCCCCCCATTTGAGATTCACAACACCCATGGGGTGGCTAACAGTGTTGCTATAGGTGTCTGCCACTTGGTACTGATGACCCAGTAGGTGCTGCTCAGGGGCAACCAATTTCTCCATCACCAATGTGACACTGGCACCTGTGTTCCTGTAGGCCTCAGCCTGAACACCATTAATCAGGGGTATTTGCTTGTACTTATCCATATTAAGGAGACAAGCAACTAAGGTGGCAAGGTCAATGCCACCATCAGAGACTAAATAAGCCTCAGTGATCTCCCTAACTAGTCCAACCCCAACTCCATTACCAATGGTGGGCCCAGCTACACCCTTTGATTGGCTATTAGAAGTGTTCTTCCCACCACCACTGCTATTACTATGGACACTAGTGAAAGCAGTAGGGGTTGTGGTGGTGGGAGATTTGGTGTTTCTTTTTGGACAATGAGGATCAGTTGCCCAATGACCTTTTGCTTTACATATATAATACTATAGCTTTTTATTATTGTGAGAAGAGGATTTGTGCCCACCACCCCCAGGGAATTTTTGTGGACCTGATAAAGACTCAGAAGATTTTTTATCTTGGTCCCCACCCCTGTCATGATACTTGCCATCCTTCTTCTTGCTGTCTTTGTCACCCCCTGTATAAACGTTTCCGTTCACCCTTGTTCTGACCCATTTGTCTGCCTTCTTTCCCAGTTCTTAGGGAAAGGTCAGATCTGAGTCCACAAGATACTGATGCAACAAATCAGACACACAATTATTCCATATATGCTCTCTCAGAATTAAGTTATACAGGCTTTAATAGTCAGTCACCTTACTGCCATTTTAACAACTTTCTAGGGACTTCCCTGAACAGCCTACAAAATCTGTCCAATTTTGTGATGACTCCTTTCTGGGCTCTCTGAACTTTATCCTGTATTGTTCAGTGGTTAAGCCCAGGCCAACTTAGAGTGCACTTTGAAGAATTTGGTAGTTATCTGCATCATCCTCTCTGATAATAAGGAGTCTGTCTCTCTCCTTGCCAGAGAAAGATAGCCACAGGATAGCAGCCCACTGAACTTGAGGGACCCTCTGAACTTTACAGGCCCTCTCAAGTGCAGCAAACCGCTTGTATATGTCGTCGCCATCCTTGTAAGGAGGGACAACTTTATGCAGATTTTTGGAATCAAATGAGGGTTCCCTAACATTAGAATTCCTGAAACTGCTGCTGCCACCATAGGGAACTTACCCCAAACCCTGCATTTCCTTTTCCACAGCGATGGATTCCCTGTCTAAGGCCAACTGTTGCTGCATTAGCCTCAGTTTGGCCTCCTCTAACCTCAGCTTTGTGAGTTCCCTATCTAGGGACTGGTCCTAAGGGTTAGAACTGTGGGATACTTCTTAGACACATGTAATGTTGGAATTTGCAGAGGCTGATCTGTCTCTAACTTGAGCCACCCTAGTGACCTGGCCTGTAGGTGTGCAGTGAGCCCTATTAGTGTGTGAACCCTTCCCACTCCCAGTTGTACTAAGGGGCCTATTAACAGACAGATCAGTGGAAGGACCCTCCCCGGGATTATCAGTGTGCTCCTCTGAGCCTGCCTGGTAAGGATCTTCCTCTACTCCCCCCTCTGTGTGATCCTGACCAGTGCTAAGTCCATGGTCATCCTTCAGGAGAAGAGTTAAGAGGAACTCCTTATTGGGGTTCTTCCCAATCCCTAAACTTCTTTCAATACAGAGACCCCTTTAGATTTTCATAGGTAGTTTTTACAACTCTAGGGGTAGCTTCTACAGAAGACATATTGATAGAGAAAAAGTTTAGGAAAGTGAGTAAAAGGTAAGTAGACTAACAGAGCTAACATTTTAGAGAAAAGAAGAAAACTTTGAGAAACTTTGTAAAACTTTTGCAAAGTTTAAAGAACTTTTTAGAAAGTTAGAAATTACTTCTAGGCTTATATTATGTGTAGCTCTAAGTATTGGAGCAACCTTTTCTTGTGAAAAGCACTAGTAACAAAGTGATAAAGCAATTGTAAGTACGTATCCCACTGCTGCACCACCAATGTAGGAGACTGGCCTGGTTTTTAGTGGGTACCTTGGGTACTTACACCTTAAACCAGGTCCAGTTATCCCTTAATAGTGAAATGTATTAGTGTTGTAGCAGCTTAGGCTGATAGAGGTAGCTATAACAGAGTTGCTTAGGCTGAACTAGGAGACATGCAAAGCTCCTGCAATACCACTTATCGTTACACAGTACTTCAACACAGGTAAAGACAATAATAATTGTTACCAAAAATAACGGTAGTTTGTTTGGGCGAAACAAGGCCAAAAATTTCTTAGAGGCAATACTCCTACTGGAGGTAAGTATTATACACAATATATACACTAGACACCAAAATAAGGTAAGTAATTAGACATAGCATAGTGCAAACAATAGGAAATGCTATAGAATGCAATGTGAGAAAATGGGTCTGGGGCAACACAAACCATATACTAAGAAAGTGGAATGCGAATCACAAATTCCCCCCTAGACAAGTGTATTGTGTAGAGAATCGCTGGGAGAGTAAGAATACAGCAAAGGTAAGTAAAATACCCCAGCCCAGAAAAGCAGGAGTAAAGTACTGCAAGTTTCCTTAGGACACACTACAAGTTGTGATTAGAGTTATTGCAAGAACCAAGCAAGACTGCAAACAACAAATGGTGGATTCCTGGACCTGAAGACCTGCAAAGGAAGGAGACCAAGTCCAGAAGTCAGAAGAAGTTCCAGGGAGGACAGGAGCCCCTGGCAACCTAGAAGAGGGTGCAAAAGAAGAATCCCCCGTTGGACGAAGACTGCAGAAATGCACCCAAGGATGATGTCAGTGGGTTCCTGCATGATGCACTGGATGTCTAGCGAAGAGAAGTTGGATGCAGGTGAGTTTTGGCGCTGGATTCCTCCAACAAGCCTTGGTTCCGGCAAAGTCGCGTTTTGTGTCAAAGTGGCGCTATCTGGACCCAGGAGGGACCTGGGGGCCTCATCTCTGTGTAGGGAGGAAGAGGGGCTCTGAGCACTTTAGAGAGCCATCAGAACACCAGATAGCACCCACGGGAGTCCCAGGAGACGGGGACAAAGGAGGTGCAAAATGCAGTTGGTGCAGCACTACAAAGGAAGGTCCCACACAGCCGGAGAACAACTCAGCGAGTTGAGCGTCGCAGGATAGAGTGCTAAGGACTTGGGCCAGGCTGTGCACAAAAGAGTTTTGCAAATAGTGCACAGAGGCCTCAGGACGTGAAAAAGAGGTGTTGTGCACAGAGGTACTGTCATTCTCGGGGAAGGCAAGATCTTACCGCCTCTAAATTGAGACAGCATGACCTCAGGACATACTGTGTCAATGGGATCCACCCTCTTTGTTCCAAGGAGCACGCTTGTCGACTTAGAAGGTGCCTGTGTGAGCAGAGAAGTGACTCTGTCACTCCACAGGAGATTTCTTTGGTCCTTCCGGTGCAAGATAAAGACAGGGAATCCCCAGAGCTTGCACACCGTGAAAGTGTTGCAGTTGCTGGCTGAAGCTGAAGTTGCAGAGGAAAAGTAGTCCTTCTAGATACTTTGTTGCTTTACAGCGGTTCTTGGAGCAGTCTGTGGTTGATCCGATGTCAGAGGATGAAGTAGTAGTTGCAGAGGATTCCTGCTGGAAACTTGCAAGTAGAATCTGCAGGAAACCCACAGGAGAGACCCTAAATAGTGCTTAGAGGGGGATTTGCTACCTTATCAGGTATGGACCGATCAGGAGGGGTCTCTACGTCACCTGCAGGCACTGGCCACTCAGAGGCCTCTAGAGTGTCTCCAAACGATGCTTAGCAAGATGGCTGAAGTCTGGGACACACTGGAGGAGCTCTGGGCACCACACGAGGGGTGGTGATGGACAAGGGAGTGGTCACTCCCCTTTCCTTTGTCCAGTTTCACGCCAGAGCAGGTGTAGACTGGCTTATGCAAGGAGGGCACCACCTGTGCCCTTCAAAGAATTTCCAGAGGCTGGGGGAGACTACCTCTCCACAGCCTGTAACTCCTATTTCCAAAGGGAGAGGGTGTAATACCCTGCTCCCAAAGGAAATGCTTTGTTCTGCCTGGCTGGGACTGAACGGTCTGTGAGGTGGCAGCAGCTGTAGCTGCATTGCACGCCTCAGAGAGCTGGTTTGGCAGTACTGGGGTTCCCTAGTGGAGCCCCCAGGATGCATGGGATTGGCTCTCCAATACCAGATTAGGAAAGCGGTGACAATTCCATGATCTTAGACACCTTACATAGCCATATTCGGAGTTACCATTGTGAAGCTACATATAGGTATTAACCTATATGTAGTGCACACGTGTAATGGCGTCCTCGCACTCACAAAGTCCCGGGAATTGGCCCTGAACCTTTGCTAGTGCAAGGGTGGCCTCACACTTAGTAACTTTGCACCTAACCTTCAGCAAGTGAAGGTTAGACATATAGATGACTTATAAGTTACTTAAGTGCAGTGAAAATGGCTGTGAAATAGTGTGTGCACTATTTCACGCAGGCTGCAATGGCAGGGCTGTGTAAGGGTTTGTCTGAGCTTCCTTTGGGTGGCAAAAGAAATGCTGCAGCCCATAAGGATCTCCTGTAACCCCAAAGCCCTGGGTACCTAGGTACCATGTACTAGGGACTTATATGGGTGGGTCCAGTGTGCCAATTAAAAGTGGTAAATGAAGTCACTAGCCTATAGTGACAAATTTAAAAGCAGAGGGAGCATAAGCACTGAGGTTCTGATTAGCAGAGCCTCTGTGACAAGGTCAAACACTATACACAACACACACATTAGGCCATAACCTATGAGCACTGGGGTCCTGACCAGCAAGATCCCAGTGAGACAGACACAAACAAACTGACATATAGGTGAAAATGGGGGTAACATGCCAAGAAAGATGGTACTTTCCTACACTTGTGTGCTGTGAGATGCAGCACACATGCATTTAGGCAATTAGGCAAGGTGTTACTGCAAGGGACACCATTATGACGTAACCCCAGGAATGATATTGACTGACTACCTGGTCTCTGAGGTCTTGGTCATGTTGGTGGTGTTGATATGACTATATGCAAGGGATGTTGTGATTTCACAACCAGTGGTACAGTGATTATACATGCCATCCATCCCATGTGCTGCATATGTACATGTAGGTATTTAGGCCAGGTGTTCAACGTCTGTCCCGGTTGTGTATGTTTCATGGCGCATGACACTACCAAGGCATAGGTACATGTGTAGCTTACGTTGGCATGGTGCAACTTGCTTAGTGTGCATTGTGTCCCTCTGTGCTCCTTTGACATGCATTGTGTGAGTCCGATGTGCCTCCCCTTTCTTGCACTTAACATTTTAGCATACATTTCCCCCATGCAACTTACCCTTCATTGGTGTTGTTTCCTGGTAGTCTGCGCTGTCCTGTCTTGCCATTCCTGTGATGATTTCCTCTGGGATGGCCTCTACAATCATCTCCTCCATTTCGTCCAAGTCCTCTTGTGTGCTGGACTCCCACCTCCAGTTTGTAGTGCTGCCTTCCTGTTCCTTGCCATTTTTTCCTTTGTCCTTCGCTTGCAGTCATGCCAGCGTTTCTTGCACTCAGTTACAGTTCTCTTGACCTCTGCCACACTGTTTATCTTATCCACTGTCTCCTGCCGAATAGCCTCTCTCCTTCCAATTGGCAATTTGAAGGAGATGAAGAGTTGATATTGATGCTCCGTCACCTCTCTCACCAGTATTTCATGCTCCTCTGTGCTGAAACAACACTTTCTCTTTTTCTTCTCCCTCCCCTGGGTCTTGTCTCTTTCATCCTGACTGGTTCCTGGTTGAACGGGGTCTCCCTGGGGTCTCTCCTGGCTTCCTGGGTCCATTTTGCATCTCATTTACACTGCTTTCTCCGTTTGGGTTTGTATATGACGCTATTGCGGGCAAACATGGTGCATTTCTGTTTTGAGACATGTTTACATGTCGTAAACTGGATTAGAGTCCTTTTTCCTCCGTTAACGTCATTTTGCCTTACAACAAGGTGCAATGGTTAACTTTGGGAAAAATGACTCTAACCAATTTTTATCACCACCCAGCGTCATTTTACAAATATGACACCGGGGTGGCGTTAAAAAATGGCGCTAGGTCACCGCTAACCTTTATGATGCAAACTCCGCAGTTTTGCATAAAAAAGTAAAAATCAGGGTCTAAATCTGTTAATAATGTGTGGCACTTAGCACTGTTTGCCCTGAGGAGCATTTTCTTTTGTGTCGCTGGAGAGTTGCATGGAGTGGTCTTTTTGGATGGAGCTGTGAAAACCTTTTTCTCCTGTGACCTACTGCAGTATTGATGCCTTGTATAGCCTCTGTCAGCTGCTTTATATTGTCCAGTGTGTGATGTGCATAGATGCATATTTCCCATATTCTTTGCTGCATTCCATCTGCATTAGAAGAACTGTCCCCAAGTCATCACCGAAATTCTGTGCCCAGGGTGTTTTTACAAGGATGGGCATCTCATCCCCCTTCTCCACGCATTCTTTCTGTAACTGGGTGCTATGGCTGCTGACTTTTCCAGCAGTGTGAACTACTTCTTCTTTTATTTCTTTCAGTGACAGGGCATCCGTCACTTTCTTGAGCTCCGTTCTTTGTACTTCCTCCTTTACCAGGCACTGCGCCAAGGCACGACAAGCTACCTTCTCAACTGATGACAGGTGAGAGGCTTGGGTCCCTGTCACTGAGTGCTCCGGATGTACCAGAGTGTCCTTCTTTACTGGGGAAACTGTTTTATTTATTTTCCTTTCCTTCCCATTAGTATATCTTCCACAAGCTGGTCCTCTCCGTCATCCCCTTGTGCATCTCGTTCCTGTGATTGTGCACCTACCACAGGAAGAGACATGAATGTCCCCACTACCTCAACTGTTTGTTCTCTCCATCCTTTCATTTTCTCTTTCCCTTTTTTCTCTGAATAAAATCCTTTTCCAGTTCCAATAATTCCTTATGCACGTTTTCCTTCACATCGCTAGTCTTACGCACGTCACGCAGCACTGTGTCACACATACAGAACACATCCCATTCCAGAGGCCTAATTTTCTCCCCTTGAAGAATCAAAATTGGTCGCAATTAGGACAACGTATTCATATTGTAGGTGCCAGTCTTAGGTAACTGCATGTCTGGCCTCTTAGCTGTCAACCTATGCCACTTGTCGAGGAACAGAAATGTCTGTAATCGCTGTCTAACAGTGACCAGGTGCACCATGGAATCCCTAGGTGGTGAAGGCTGACTGGTATCCAGATCGTGGGGAAACGAAAGGGTGTCGACAGGCTGTCTCTGCCGCTCATTCCTAATAGAACATGAGGAAGAAGACAGTGGATACTTCAAGCAGTCAGACACTCACCTGCAGCAGCATATGTTATTAGTGAAGCAGAGAGTGCACTTCAAATTTTCCACATTGCACTTGATAATACTTCACCATAAGCATTCTGAAGTTGGAAGTAGGAAGAGGCCAAAGGTGCTGTTTTACCAGCGTCCTTACGCAGCCAGAAGGTGAGATGACAGAAAAAGAAAGGAGCGAAGATCAGTACTTCCACACCCTTGCGTTACCACCTGCAGAGGCGGGGTGCGGCTGTATGGAATTGAAGCCCACCTAATCCAAGGCGGAGATCATACAGGTGAAACGGCAGGTGGCGAACCCTTCACGCACTTGCAATCATACAAGTACAATACAAAAAGCGGGGAACTGTCCCTTAACTATGCCAGTGCTCTCTACCCTTTGCACTGGGTGTACCTAGCATCCCGTGGCCTAAATAGTAACCATAGTATAAGCACAGGGATAAAGGTGGTCATTACAACCCTGGCGGACGGTGTTAAAGCTGCGGAAATACCGCAAACAGGCCGGCGGACAAAAAAAGGGAATTATGACCCTGGTGGAAACCGCCAACTAAGACAGCCATTTTAACACATCGCCCGCCACGGCGGTACAGACAAGCAGCACGTCGGTTACCGCCAACAGACAGGCGGGAGACAATGTACCACCCACAGTATTACAACCCGCCAATCCGCCACCTTTTCCAGGGCGGATTCACCGTGGATAAAAACACGGCGGAAACAGCTTTTGCTATGGGAAATCGCTCACCTGAACACATCCCACGAGGAACGAGGACTCCATGGACCCGGAATTACAAATACTCCCTGCCCTTGTGTTTCTGCTCCTCTACGAACAACAGCTACGTAGGCGCAGAAGACACCGGTGAGTATTGCACCTACGACACGGGGAGGGGGGAGGCAAAAGTTAGGGGGACACCCACCAAACACCCCCACTCCCACCCTCGCATATTACAACATACACACCAATGCATTCACAAAAATCACAGTAACAACCCACAATCCCCCCGGAAGAATGAAAAGACAATGCGAAATTCGGTCAAACATTATAATGTGCCAATATACATGTCATACAAAAATATACAGATGTATATTTGAAAATCACTCATAATTATATACAATACGAGAAGTAGTGCAGATATGTACACAACAATGTCCGTGCACCAACAGTCCAAAAATGCATGGGCGAGGCCCACAAACGACACCTGACCAGAATCGGAGAGAACACTGCCGGGGCATCAGATAGAAATACTACAGGCACCTCAGGGGGAAGGGAAGGGGGGGCACCTCAGCCAGATGAATGCGAAGCCAGATCCACGACGGGGCTCCATGCCCATTGATGTATCCTGGGGAGTGCAAAGCCACAGTCTCTCAAGTCTCTACACTGGGTGGGTTGCCCACTGTGCCATCCTGTGGAGTGCAAAGCCACAGTCTCCCAAGTCTCTACAGTGGGTGGGTTGCCCACTGCCATATCCTGGGGAGTGCAAAGCCACAGTCTCACAAGTCTCTACAGTGGGTGGGTTGCCCACCGTTCAATCCTGGGTAGTGCAAAGCCACAGTCTCTCAAGTCTCTACAGTGGGTGGTTTGCCCACTGTGCCATCCTGGGGAGTGCAAAGCCACAGTCTCTCTGGTCTCTACAGTGGGTGGGTTGCCCACTGTGCATCCTGGGGAGTACAAAGCCACAGTCTCTCAAGTAGATGCAGTTCTCTACTGGTACTGGGTGGGACTGGTGCCCATACTGGATGAGTCTCCCCGTGAAAGTTCATGTCCTGTCACTGTCCCAGCTGCACATGGGATAAGGATACCTGATGTGGCGGCCTTTTCATTCCTATACGGTGCTTGCCCTGTTCAGCGCTCTTTACCATGGCGGTCTTTGCCCTGTTCAGCGGTGCTTTGCCATGGCGGTCTTTGCCCTGTTCAGCGGTGCTTTGACATGGCGGTTCTGGACTGTTCAGCGGTGATTTGCCATGGCGGTCTTTTCTCTGTTCAGCGGTGCTTTGCCATGGCGGTCTTTGCCCTGTTTAGCGGTCTTCACCATGGCGGTCTTTGCCCTGTTCAGCGGTGCTTTGCCATGGCGGTCTTTGCCCTGTCCAGCGGTGCTTTGACATGGCGGTTCTGGACTGTTCAGCGGTGCTTTGCCATGGCGGTCTTTGCCCTGTTCAGCGGTGCTTTGCCATGGCGGTCTTTGCCCTGTTCAGCGGTCTTCACCATGGCGGTCTTTGCCCTGTTCAGCGGTGTTTTGACCTGGCGGTTCTGGACTGTTCAGCGGTGCTTTGCCATGGCGGTCTTTGCCCTTTTCAGCGGTGCTTTGCCATGGCGGTCTTTGCCCTGTTCAGCGGTCTTCACCATGGCGGTCTTTGCCCTGTTCAGCGGTGCTTTGACATGGCGGTTCTGGACTGTTCAGCGGCCTTCACCATGGCGGTCTTTGCCCTGTTCAGCAGTGCTTTGCCATGGCGGTCTTTGCCCTGTTCAGTGGTGCTTTGACATGGCAGTTCTGGACTGTTCAGCGGTGCTTCGCCATGGCGGTCTTTGCCCTGTTCAGCGGTGCTTTGACATGGCGGTTCTGATACCGACATTGGTGTGTGGCATGACGATCTCTACACTGGGCATTGGTGTGTGGCATGACGTTCCATCATTGCCCAGCGGGGCTGTGGCAGCCGGGGCCCTCCTGGGCACTGACTCCGGCGGTGGTCTCCTGACCAGTGACGATACTTGAGCCCTCCTGGGCTGTGACTCCGGCGGTGGTCTCCTGACCAGTGACGATACTTGAGCCCTCCTGGGCTGTGACTCCGGCGGTGGTCTCTGGACCAGTGACCATACTTGGGCCCTCCTGGGCTGTGACTCTGGCAGTGGTCTCTGGACCAGTGACGATACTTGGGCCCTCCTGGGCTGTGACTCCGGCGGTGGTCTCTGGACCAGTGACAATACTTGAGCCCTCCTGGGCTGTGACTCTGGCGGTGGTCTCCTGACCAGTGACGATACTTGAGCCCTCCTGGGCTGTGACTCTGGCGGTGGTCTCTGGACCAGTGACCATACTTGGGCCCTCCTGGGCTGTGACTCTGGCAGTGGTCTCTGGACCAGTGACCATACTTGGGCCCTCCTGGGCTGTGACTCCGGCGGTGTTCTCTGGACCAGTGACGACGGTGCTGGCGGTTGTGTCTGGACCGGCGGAAATGATGGCTCACTTCTCCGCCGTGACACTCACAACAGGCTGGCAAGACTTCCTCTGGACCTTCCCCACCTTTGGTGGAGTCACAGCTGACTCACCAATCCCCTTCGAACCCATGTCAGTTGTTGTCCCACCAGGAGTCTTAACACGGTCCCGTCGTCCACTCTCCAATTTTAGAGCCTTTACAGGGGGTGGGCTGCCAGTGCCTTGACTCTGCGTCCTACTGCCTGCCCTAGTGGCCGGTGCACTCCACAATCCCTGAACACGCACCACTAGTATTGGAGGCTTTTTGGCTGAGGCGCTACGACAGGACTGATGAATTGGAGGGGGGGCAAAAAGGTCAATTTTACAGAGGGACAGTTTCTGACGAACACTGGGATGGGTAGCTGGAAGGGGTCTGGGAGTGGAGGAAGAGGAGGTGGTTGTCGAGGTGTTACTTTAGCTGTTTTGGGTGCAGGTGCAGGTACAGGAGGCTGTCGTGAGATGGATGGATGTTGGGTGAGTTATTGCCGGCGTTTGTGTACTTTGGGAGGGGGCGTCACAGACACACTGGGAGAGGACACAGGGGGCGTGTAAATGCAGTGGAGGTGGTGAATGCAGGTGAGTGGCTTGTGGTGCTGGGTGTCCTGGTGCGATTCCTGGAGCCTCTAGATGTGGTGCATGCAGGTGTGTGTGTAGACGAGACTGGGAGGGAGGAGGGAGAAGAGGAGGAGGGGGACACAGTGGAGACAGTGGATGTTGCTGTGTCTGTATGGGTGTAATGCTTGTGTGAGTGCCTGTGGGATGTGTGGTGCCTATGTTTGCCTGAGCTACTTTTGGGTGTTGACTTATGTGCATGCTGGTCTGTAGGTGTGCTTGGGATGGGCTGGGGTACAGGGGATTGGGTCTGGGTGGAGGAAGTTGGAGGGGGGAGGCTCGACACAGGGACAATGGCTGCCATCAGTGCTGAGGCCAGAGATTGCAGGGTTCGCTGAAGGACAGCCTGACCAGAATGAATGCCCTCCAGGAATGCATTACCGTATTGCAACGCTCGTTCTACACCCTGGATGGCATTCACAATGGTAGACTGCCCAACAGTGAGTGACCTGAGGAGGTCAATGGCCTCCTCACTGAGGGCAGCAGGGGTGACTGGGGCAGGGCCTGAGGTGCCTGGGGCGAAGGTGATGCCCACCCTCCTGGGTGAGCAGGCACGGGGCGAACACTGAGGGGCTGCTGGGAGGGCGGTGCTGGTAGGGGAGGTGGCGGCTGTACCTGTAGAAGTGGGGCGCACAGATGGTGCCGCCACCGCAGGGGAGCTCCCATCGGCAGATGAGTCAGTGTCGCTGGTTGGTGATCCGGTGGCCGACGTGAAGCTCCCCTCGCCCTCCGTCCCACTGGTGCATTCAGAGTCCGTGGTGTGGCCCTCCATGGCCATGTGGGATGCAGCTCCCTCGTGCTCCGGTGCCACTGTACCTCCGCCTGTTGATGCTGATGTACAAAAGGACAGGGAGAGCAGGGAAAGGGGGGGAGACAGAAGAAAGAAAGTTTTAGTGCATGGCATTCCGCTACCGTTGGCGGACAAGACAGATGCAGCAGCCCCCTGCATTACGCCGTGCTCCTGCACTCTGCACACGCAATTTCTGGGTTATGGCCTACATGGCAATGGAGGAGATCTGCGCACATGGATGCCACAGGGGCAACTATACCTCGACTTGGCACTCTGCTGAGGTGGGGTTGAGTGCCACATGACCTACATTACAGAGGGGCCTCGCCTACCTAACTCGCCCTGGCCTAGGGACACCCACAGCCCACCTCCCCCACCCAGACACCTCCACTGCACGCAAAGTCTGCAGAATGAGGTAGTACTCACCCCCTTGTGTCTGCTGTGATGCCCTCAAGCGCCCATCCAACTCCAGGTAGGCCATCGCCAGGATCCGGAACATCAGGGAGGTCATGGTGCGACGGGCACCCCTCCCATGTTGGGAGGCCATCCCCAGCTGAGCCTCCGCCGTCTTCTTGCTGCAGCGGCGAATGTCCTCCCATCTCTTCCGGCAGTGGGTGCCCCGTCTCTGGTGGGCCCCCAGGGTCCGGACCTCCTTGGCGATGGCACGCCAGATGTCCCTCTTCTGGTGGGCGCTGACCTACATGACATGCACAAGGGAAGAGGAACAGCCATTACCAACTGCACCGTCGTTGTGAGTGGCCCCCTCCCTACTTTGGCCATGTGGCCCATTCATTCCCATGCATTAATGTTCTTAGAACTCTGCCCCTTCCCTCTTCCACCCAGGCCTAGCCCATACAACGTGCTCCCTGTGTACTAACCTGTTGGTCTGGAGGACCGTAGAGTAGCGTGTACTGGGGGAGGACCCCATCCACAAGTTTATCCAACTCCTGTGCAGTGAAGGCAGGGGCCCTTTCCCCAGACGCACCAGCCATCGTCGCTTCCAAACCGAGGTCACAGCAGCACTAGCAGTGTAGGTCCTCTCCTGTCGAAGGTCAGGTATCTAGTGATTGAACAGATAGAAAATGGCAGTGATGTCCGCGGCGCATCATCACCGCCGGCGCACCTGTTCATTGGCTCCTGGGACCCATAGGGTCCAATGTTAACCAATACAGCATTGCGCCGCGGTTTACTACCGCCTACCGTGACGGTGTGCAACGCCAGCGCAGTTACCACACAATCCCATTGTCCCAGTTTAGAGGTCAGGCAGCCGCCATTTCAGGGGCCCACATGGCTTAATTTACTACTGCGTCACACACAGCTAGGCCTACGCTCAACACACATACAGGAAGGGTTTTGTGTCTGGTGTAGTCTTGTGTGTAACTGTGGGTACATACCTGGAGGAATAGTGACTGGTTCTTCGCTGTTGTCCTTCGTAGGCACCGTCAGCTGGCACATATGAGAAGATGGCGGAATCCTCCGGTGTACCGACCGCTGGTGGATCTGTTGACAATGGAAGAAAGACATGTCATCGTCACCTACCGGTTTGACCGTGCCACTATCCAGGAACTATGTACCCAGTTGGAGAAAGACCTGATGTCACCCATCCGCCATCCGACTGGAATCCCCCCTGACGTGCAGGTGCTGTCAGTGCTCCATTTCCTTGCAAGTGGGTCATTTCAGACAACTGTGGCCATGGCATCAGGGATGTCCCAACCTATGTTTTCCACCGTGTTGTTCAGAGTGTTGTCTGCCCTGCTGAAACACGTAAGGAGATACATCATTTTCCCTCAGGTGGAGGATTTGCTTACAGTGAAAGTTGACTTCTATGCCTTTGGACATATCCCCAACGTCATAGGTGCCATTGATGGGACCCATGTAGCTCTGGTCCCCCCCCCACAGGAGTGAACAGGTGTACAGGAACAGGAAGAGTTATCATTCCATGAATGTCCAGATGGTCTGTTTGGCAGACCAGTACATCTCGCAGGTAAATGCTATGTTCCCTGGCTCTGTGCATGACGCCTACATCCTGCGGAATAGCAGCATCCCTGATATGATGGGTCAACTCCAGAGGCACCGTGTATGGCTATTGGGGGACTCTGGTTACCCCAACCTTTCCTGGCTATTGACCCCAGTGAGGAATCCCAGGACCAGGGCAGAGGAACGGTACAATGATGCCCATGGGCGGAGTAGGAGGGTGATCGAACGCACCTTCGGCCTCCTGAAGGCCAGGTTCAGGTGCCTCCATATGACAGGTGGATCCCTATTCTACTCACCGAAGAAGGTGTGCGACATCATCATCGCCTGCTCCATGCTCCATAATTTGGCTTTGCGACACCAGGTGCCTTTTCTGCAGGAGGATGATCCAGATGACGGTGTTGTAGCAGCTGTGGAGTCTGTGGAACCTGTGGACAGTGATGAGGATGAAGCTGAGGAAGAAGAAAACGACAACAGGGAGTCAGTCATACAGCAATATTTCCAGTGACACACAGGTGAGAACATTTTCTGGTTTAACATTACATTAACTTTCACACATCTACCTCTATCCTGTTTGTCAATTTCAATCACTATTTGTTAACTGAGTTGTACCCTTCCATTACGGTTTCACAGGTGTGGTAACCTACGTGTCAACTGCTTGCATCGTTCAAGGGCTTGTGAGGTGTGACATAGGTATGTTAGCCTTACAATGGTACAGCCATTATGACACTGTCATTGATAATACAAAGTACAAAATCATAGACTGACTCCAGATTGTTTTGTGTTTCAAGGGTGTTTATTTAAGTGCTCAAAAAATGAAGGGGGGTTGTAAAATGGTGATGGGGGATGGTGGAGGAGTGTCCATGGCAGAGTCCAGTCTATTAGTCTCACAGGTGCACTGCCCATCTGGGCATAGGAAGTGGAGCTGGGGCAGTTCGAATATGGACAGGGTAACAAAGTGGGACAGTGGGAGGACAATCAGGGTGGTCTTATTTCCTGGCGGGGGTCTTGCCATCTTGCTCTGTCCTGTTCCTGGATCTCAGGGACTGCTTGAGTGGTGCTTGTCCGTCTGCAGGGGGTGGGGTGCTGGTGTGGTGGTCCTGTGGCGGGGCGTCCTGTCCACTAGCACCGGCGGAGGTGGTGGGCAGTTCATCGTCCTGGCTAGTGTCAGGAGCCCCTTGGAGTGCCACGGTGTCCCTCAAGGTCTGCTGTATGTCCTTCAGCACCCCTACAATGGTGCCCAGGGCGGAGCCAATGGTCCTGAGCTCCTCCCTGAACCCCAAATACTGCTCCTCCTGCAGGCGCAGGGCCTCCTGCAACTTGTCCAGGACCGTCGCCATCGTCTCCTGGGAGTGGTGGTAGGCTCCCATGATGGAGGAGAGGGCCTCATGGAGAGTTGGTTCCCTTGGTCTGTCCTCCCTCTGTCGCACAGCAGCCCTCCTAGTTCCCCTATGTTCCTGTGCCTCCGTCCCCTGGACCGTGTGCCCACTACCACTGCCCCCAGGTCCCTGTTGTTGTTGGGGTGGTGGGTTGCCCTGGGTGCCCTGTAGTGGTGGACACACCGCTGATTGACCTGTCCTGGGAAGGGAGGTTTGGGCCAGCTGGGTGGGTGCTGTGCTGGTGTTACCAGAGGGTGGAAAGTCGGTGTTGGGCTGTGCCTGTGCAAGGGGAACCGACTGTCCTGAGGCCCACGATGGTACGGGCTGGTCATCAAGATCCAGTAGGGCAGAGCTGCTGTTGTTCACTGTGGGCCTCTTCTTAGGGTGGACTGGTGTTGTCTGGACCCTCTGGTGTGGTGATGGTCCTTCGGATTCCTGCAGGGGCATAAGAGCATGATTATTGCATGTGTGTGTGTAATGGTGTGCAATGGGTGGGTGTGCATGAACCCCAGTGCAAGCATTCCTGTGTGGGGCCTTGTGTGATGATGGTTGGGGGGGTGTTCTGGGTATGTGCAGCGAGCATGCTTTGGTGAGTGGTGACCATGCTTAGTTGTGTCATGCAGGGCTTGGTGGTGGGATGGGTGGTTTGTGTTATGGGTATATTAGTGAGGATTTGGAGTGATAGGGGAGGGGGTGAGGGTGGGGTGTGTGATAGCATGCAGGTAGGGTGGGGGATATGATAGTTAAGATTTGACTTACCAGTGTCCCATCCTCCACTGACTCCTCCGAGGCCCTTATGATGCAAGATGGTCAAGACTTGCTCCGCCAATGTTGTTAGTTGTGGGGGAGGAGGTGGGGGTCCGCCGCCAGTCCGCTGCACCGCGATGTTGTGCCTGGAGACCGTGGAACGCATCTTCCCCCGTAGGTCGTTCCACCTCTTCCTGATGTCCTCCCTATTTCTTGGGTGCTGTCCCACGGCGTTGACCCTGTCCACTATTCTGCACCATAACTCCATCTTCCTGGCTATTGATGTGTGCTGTACCTGTGAGCCAAATAGCTGTGGCTCTACCCAGACGATTTCCTCCACCATGACCCTGAGCTCCTCCTCGGAGAAGCAGGGGTGTCTTTGGCATGCCATGGGGTGGTGTGGGTGAGGTGTGGGGTGGTGTATGTGGTGATGAGTGTGGTGAGTGTAGTGGTGTGTGGTGTTTTGTGCGTGGATGTTGTGTGGGTGATGGTGTTTTGTGCCTCTGTGTGATGGGGTTGTCAATTGCTGTGCTGTCTTTCTGGCCTTCTTTCAGAATTTATGGTCGTAGGGGTTTGTGGGTGATGTGGGTGTGTGTTTTATATTGTGTTGGGTGTGTGGGAGTGGTGTGTGTATGTGTATCAGGTGTGTGTATTTCGAATTGTCCAATGTGGCGGTGTTTTGAAAATGTGTGTGTATTTTGAGCGCGGCGGTATGTACCGCCAATGGAATACCGCGGTTGTAAGACCGCCGTGTGGATTCGTGGGTCGTAATAGCATGGGCGTGTTTCTGTTGGCGTGGAGGTGGAGGATTTGTTTCCGCATGTTTATCCCTGACCTTTGGTGTGGCGGTGTTGTGTGGGTGTCTGAATTTCGGCAGATTCCGAGATGTGTGTCATAATAGCTGTGGCGGTCTACCACGGCTGCGGCGGTGTATTTGTGGTCTTCTGCACGGCTGTAAGCAACTTTTACCGCCAATGTTGCAATGACCCCCAAAGTAGTTGGTGCATATGATGGCAATATGAAGAAATGTATCAATTTTGGAGGGCTTGTTGTTAGGCGACATTGCAATCTGCGGGTATGTCAAAATAACAATAATGGGGGATGACAATGTCCTGGTAATGATAGCAGCCTAGTACCGTCAATTTCCTTATTATGTCGTTATACTCCAAAAGTCAACAGTAGGGTCCTTACCAGAAACAGACAAACATATTATCTAGAGGCATACAGTTTCAGCAGTCATTCATTGTCATATACAATTTAGTATTGCAGGCACTCCACTGGTAAACACAATCCACCAGTAATTTAAAAAAAAACGAAGTATATATACAACACACAATAATCCAAGATCCTAGGATAAACATTTTCACCCTACCACCCTACATTTCGTTACCGGGGCCCGTATGGGTCCTCAGGAACGAACCAGAGGTCCCCCTCCTTGGGACGAGTACATCTGGAAGACCAGGGCTGAAAGGACCCGGTCTGAGGTGGTGGCAGGTAAAGTAGCAGAACACCACCTGTCTCTTAAACTGGGGCAGAGCACTCCCACCCCTGGACAGATGTACCTCCCTAGCCCCTCCGGCTGGGGACACTTTCATCACAGCCCCTCCAGCTGAGACCTTGTATTCCCTCCTGCCCCACTGTGGAGGACACAACCGTCGCAGCCCCTCTGGCTGAGACCCCGGACACCATCACACGTTGCCCACTAAGACTGCTTTCCCAGCCCCACTGACTGCAATAATCACCAAGAGCACCACTAGTACATAACACAAAAACAAAGGAATACCTATTATACCGTGATGAAAGGGTAGAGGAAATTGTATGTGAAGAGGGAGAGCAGCAAATTAACACAAAACCCCATAATTTGACGTGTGGCAGACGGCCACCAACAGAAAATCAGGAGCAGCCACCGAAGCAGGGGTGGCGCTGCGGGCATGCCACCGAAGGCTGAGGGGAAAGAAAACCCAAAAGAAGATGCCACGCAGAGGGAAGGAGATAGTGACAATCAGAACAAAAACCAAATCCATGTAATTTTCTGTAACCTGTTGTCTCTCCACTCCCCCCTTAACTAAATACACATAGGACAAACAAGAGGTGACCAGGAGTTGACAGATACTCACCACAGTGTTGGCTCCCCCTTCCAAGGAGGGCCACCTCAAGCACAACAGTAGGGAAGACGCACAGCAGCCAGGGCCCCCCACTAAACAGCTTTGAGCCAGGCAGGGGAGACTATCAATCCAAGCAGCACCACATTCTGCACCAAGATGTGGAAGCCTTCTTTAGCTCAGGAACAAAACCAGAGGCCAGCCAGTCTTCAGGGTATAAAGAAAGACAATTTGAATACGTGCATGGAAACTGGTGGCTTGAGAGGCCAAGTCCAAGCAGTTCAAATTAAGTAAGTCATACACGATCCTATATTTCTACAAACCAAAAGGTGTATTCATGCATCCCATTCATTCTTAACATTAGCATGTGATCATTTCTTGGACATTTCTCAGACATTTCACAAAGCATTACTGTAAAGCTTTTATATCATACAAAATAAAGTAAGGTGTGGTACAGTAGAGGAAGTTACAGAATATAGTTTATGTGTTTCATATTGCAAGATGGATCTTTCCATCTAACGGAGACAACACATACACAGGATAATACATTTCTTCATATATATTGCTCCAGCTAGCGTGTTATTTCATGAAGGCTTTCTTGATAGCAAGCCTTGCATCATTATGTGTTTCGAGCAAACAGAAAAGAACAGAAAACTGAGTTCAGCTAAGTTATAAGTTGTTCAACAAACAGGCCCTGTTTTGATCGCCGGCCCAAAATGGAACCAAGCTAAAATGCAATTCCACAATCTGACCCTTAGATACTAGAAAAATGATCAACTCAGGCTTCAGGGGTAATATGTGACATAACAACGTTTGAGGAATTACCTTTAGCAAGATCTGCCCGAAACACCCTCCAAGAGGCATGGGTATCCTTCTTCTGGCAGGCAACCACTAATGATTCCCACTGCTCTTCCTTGACTTTGTCCCTCCGCTTCTTCAAGGCCCGGGTATATGCCTTTCTAGAGGCAGATACAACATCCTAATCTCTAGGAGTTTTCCTGAGAGCCTTGCGCAGGGAGGCATTTGCTATCCTGCGTGATTTGTCAAACCATGAGCAATCAGTTATGTGACCTTTCTTTATAGGTCTACTCATCAAATCCCTAATACAAGACAAAAGCTCAGCAAGCCTCATAAATCAATCAATCAATCAATCATATTTATACAGCGCGCTACTCACCCGTGAGGGTCTGAAGGCGCTGGGGGGGGGGTCACTGCTGCTCAAAGAGCCAGGTCTTGAGCTGCTTCCGGAAGGCGAGGTGGTCCTGGGTGGTTCTGAGGTGGGCAGGGAGGGAATTCCACGTCTTGGCTGCCAGGTAGGAGAAGGATTTCCCACCTGCAGTGGTTCGGCAGATGTGAGGGATGGCGGCGAGAGCGAGGCTGGTGGAACGAAGTTGACGGGTGGGCGTGTAGAAGATGAGGCGACGGTTGAGGTATTCGGGGCCCTTGTTGTGGAGGGCTTTGTGTGCGTGGATGAGGAGCTTGAAGGTGATCCTTTTGTTGACGGCTAGCCAGTGCAGGTGTCTCAGGTGGGCGGAGATGTGGCTGTGGCGGGGTACGTCGAGGATGAGGCGTGCAGAGGCGTTTTGTATTCGCTGAAGACGTTTCTGAAGTTTTGCGGTGATTCCTGCGTATAGGGTGTTTCCGTAGTCTAGGCGGCTTGTGACGAGGGCGTGGGTCACAGTTTTTCTGGTGTCGGCGGGGATCCAGCGGAAGATCTTTCGGAGCATGCGGAGTGTGAGGAAGCAAGAAGACGAGACGGCGTTGACTTGCTTGGTCATGGTGAGAAGGGTGTCCAGGATGAATCCGAGGTTGCGTGCGTGGTCTGAGGGGGTCGGTGCGGTGCCCAGGGCCGTGGGCCACCAGGAATCGTCCCAGGCGGATGGGGAGTTTCCGAGGATGAGGACTTCCGTTTTGTCTGAGTTCAGCTTCAGGCGGCTGAGTTTCATCCATTCTGCGACGTCTTTCATTCCATCCTGCAGGTTGGTTTTGGCGGTGGCTGGGTCTTTGGTGAGGGAGAGTATCAACTGGATAAAGAGTTAGCAGCATCACCACTATCCGCTTGACACAATGTTATCAAATTGGGACAGTCGTTTTGCACCTTATCCATTAAAAGCGCTAGATTTGCAGAACACCAGACCACCCTCCTGCCATTGTCCTTAGTCCGTATTGTTTGATTGGAACCAACTTCTCTCATTCCAGCCTGTGAAGGAGCTTTAAAAAATACAGGGCCTGAACTTTGGAGGAGGTGTTAATCCGTCCCAAAAGTGACGGTAAAGTGACAGATATACCACCAGCCGTATTACGAGTCCATTATATCCTATGGAACTCGTAATACGGCTGGTGGTATATCCGTCACATTTGGGACGGATTAACACCTCCTCCAAAGTTGTAATCAGGCCCAAAGTCAGGGGATTATGGTCACTATAGACAGATGGTATCACTTCAGACCCGTAAATCAAAGCTAAGAGGTTCAGAGAAACAAACACATACTCCATGGTTGAGCTACACCCCCACCCAATCAAGGTTGGAGACACCATGTAGTCCGAGCTAATAGCAGGTCTGGCCAAATCATGTGAGCGAAGGAAGGCATATAAATGCCGCCCCTTTGGGTTCAAATCCTCCTAATCCACATCACAACTGTGAGGGTCAAAAGGGGAGTCTACTTGTAGAGATATATCTCCCAATTTGGCATTAAACTCCCCTGCCAGCAGTAAATTGAATAACCCATCTTTTGCCTGGGTTCTAATAATCAGGGAGCTAATGACTGTAGAAAAGATCTCGAAAAGTAGAATTATTATTAGATGTAAAATCGTTATCATAATAATTCACCATAAAAAATACTTAGCTTGCCACCCCAGCTATCCTCAAACACCTGAACCTCCCATATCTATTGCTACTGGGAGAATTTTACACCCAGTATTAACCTTGAACCAAGCCATCAAACCCCCTTTAGCACGACCTGAAGGTGAGGGAATGGCAAAATTGCTGAAGCTGGTGTACCCATCAAGAACAAATTCTGATACAGCCCAAGTTTCTTGCATAAAAGCAAAATCAAAAATTAATATGAACTACCCCATCCCTCAACCTCTAGTTCTTAGACCAAGCAAACTACCTTCCATCTAAGAAACTTTAAATATGGTATCTTCTAGCAAAAGGTGGCAATCCAGATGACAAAATTATCACAGCACCAGGTTAATTTGCAGAGGAACTAGTCTCAGGCTCCGTCAGGATAACAATATTGCTTCCAGCCCATCTTTACTAAGTGGGAAAGAAATAGGGTGAAGACGGTTCCCTGTACCTGGTGCAGAAGCATTTTGAGCTATTTGGTTTGCAGTAGTATCAGCAGCATCAGCAGGGGCTAGATATTTATAGTTTTTAAAAAACGGTAATATTTTGATCTGCTTAAATCTCACCATGCCAGCTCTGGCGGGGGCAAGCACTTCCCTAGCAACACTAGGATCACGAAAATTGACAATCACATAGTTGACAAAAATTGCCTCCTCAATGGTCCTATACCTCCTACCCGTTGTACAAACAAAATCTCTTTATAAAGATCCCACTTACAGCATACATTTGTATTTAACCAAAAAATAACTTTGTTTTTAAGAGCTGAGGTAGTTTCATTGATGTTCCATTGATAGACCTAACCTGACATGAGGTGTCTTCAACTGTTATAGATCACTGCCAAGTATATTCCACAATAAACACTGGTTAATAGATTAAGCCCTGATAGTCTGTCAGTCTGTCTGCTCCATCATCATGTTACATCTTCCTTTTGTGGTTTGTAGTAGGCTTGGGAGGATGTATTAAGCTGCGGTGATGCCAGACATATCTCATTTGTGTGTGTTAGCACGCCTATGTGCAACACTATTGTTTTCCCTATTCTGCCCAACACCTTTAGTCAGTCAATCTGTCAGGATTCCTGCCATAAGATATGCAGATGCAACATACACTCAGGGAAGCACAGACATAGGCTGGATCACCCATTCTATAGTACATGTGCCAGCCAGTTTACAGATTTACTGGATTATTAAAAAAGAAATAGGTGGTCATTATGACCTTGGCGGTCAGGTTACCGCCATGCTGGCGATGGTAGTAGTACCAGCACCAGGCTGGCATTTATGACTGCCAAATAATGACCATGACGGGGAACCCTCCACCAGACAGCCAATATACCACACCAGCACGGTACGAGCACTGAACACAGCGGTACCGACCTACAGGCAGGAGAAAGACAAGGATCTGCCCACCATATTATGACATAGCACACTGCCAGGATTTCCGGGGCGGTAGCAATGGCACCAAAAGCCTGGCAGAAACACATCAAATAAAAGGAGACACTCACCTCCAGGACACACAAGAGTCAGTCGCCGCCATGGAGCCCGAACTACAAGTCTTCCAGATGCTGCACCATGCTATGGCCATCCTGGAGCATCAATGCCGACGAAGACAGCAATGATGACGGTGAGTACAGTTGCCTAGCACACATGGGAGGGAGGGGGGAGAGTGACACACAAACCTGTTTTGGGGGAGAGGAGTGTTCTTGATGTGGGGAGCTGGCGTCGCACTCATGTGCCCCTTAGTGGCAGCTGGAGACTTTGGGGGCTGAGCAGTGTCATACTGGGTGCTCGAGGTACTGGTCTGTGGGGTGGGACCTTCCTCTTACTGCCAGGAGGGGGGAGGGAAGGGAAGAGGTCAAGGAAAAGCTTCTTAGGGCCAATGGGGTGGGGTGTGGGAAGAGGGATGGGAGTGGAGGTTAAGGGAGTGGTTGTAGGAGGAGGATGTGTGTTGGACGTGGGTGCAGGTGCATGGACAGTGTGCATGTGTGAGGTGGAAGGCTGTTGGGGATCTGAGTGCGAGTGTTTGTGTGCCTGTGGAGGGGGGTCAGACAGGGTGGAGGAGGACAAACATGACGTGTGGATGAATGTTGTGGTATCTGCAAGTGAGGTGGGTGTGCTGCATGAGGTGGTGATGGTGGTGATGGTGACTGCGAATGTGGTGTGTGGGCTGCATGTGTGCAGGTCTGCTGTTGTGGTGACTGTGGGCAAGACAGTGCAGGTGGCAGGTTCAGGGACTGTTGATGCAGTGCATGCAGGTGTGAGTAAGGATGTGACTATGAGGGAGGAAAATGAGGGGGAGACAGTGGAGGCCTTGGATGATGTTGTCTGTGCATCTGTCTGTTGGCAGCGTGAGTGCTTGTGGACTGAAGTGTGCTGACTGTGTTTGTCTATGTGAGTCTTGTGTGTTGTTTTGGGTGCATGCTTGTCAGAATGTATGAGTTGGAAGGGTTAGGGGTGAGGAGACTGGGACTGGGAAGTGGTAGTTGGAGGGGGGACGGATGAAACAGGACACTGGCTGCCATCAGTGAAGAGGCCAGAGCCTGAAACGATCACTGTAGGGCCGCCAATCCACCGTGAATGCCCTCGAGGACGGCATTGCATTGCTGCATCTGGGATGCCAGCCCCTGGATGGCATTCACTATGGTTGACTGCTCTACAGAGATGGATCTCAGGAGGTCAATAGCCTTCTCACTGAGGGCAGTAGGGCTGACTGCGGCAGGGCCTGAGGTGCCTGGAGTGAAGGAAATGCCCACCCTGTCCCCAGCTTGGCCTCCTTGGTCTTCCGGGCCCAGCATCTCAGGTCCTCCCACTGTTTCCTGCAGTGGGTGCTCCGCCTGCTATAGACCCCCAGGGTCTGCACTCCTCGGCGATAGCACACCACAACCCCTTCTTCTGATGGGTGCTGACCTCCAGAATTAGCACAAATAAAGGGACAACTTTAACCAGATAATCCAGCCTGTCAAACATATGGCCTACAAAATGCATTATCCCCTCATCAGGCAAACACATGACCCATTCCCCTGCCTTAGCACTGCCAACAGCCATATCCCCTCACTGCCAGCACACACACACAGCTCCATGCAGCCTTATCACATGCAATGTACCCATGAGGTACTCACCTGTCGGTCTGGAGGCCCTTACAAGTGCGCATACAGGGGTAGGACCCCATCCACAAGCCTCTCCAATGCCTCCAATGTGAAGGCTGTGGCCCTTTCCCCTCTTGCACAAGCCATGGCAGGTTCCAGACAGAGGTCACAGTAGCACACGCAGTGGAGATGTCTTCATGTGGAAAGTCAGGAATCAAGTGAAGTGGTAGAAAGAAAATGGTGGTCACGTCCGTTGCGTTGAACACCGTCACCACCAGTGTTGATCATCATTGGTTACCATACTCCATGGAGGGCAATGTTAGCCAATAAGGAATTGTACGGCGGTGCAGACCCCCTTCCGTCATGGCACGAATGCTTGCAGAGTTAGGTCGCTTCCACTGGTCCATAAATACAGGACAGGCGGGTGCCATTTTCTAATGCTGGTACACATGTACAGATTGATAAGTGAGTCATTGTAATCACATTTTCTCACCTATACAATTCCAGTGTCCAACATACAAGCATGCTCTGTGTACACTGCTGTAGTGTGTTCATGGTCCCTGTAGTCACTCCCTTCTTACTTTTGGGTCCCTTAAGTACCAACCACTGCAGAGGAATAGGAGGAGGAGGCAAACACCTGTGTACAGACCCCTTGGAGGACAGGCCCATCACACTCACCTATCATCTGGACAGGGCCACAATCACAGAACTGTGTGCACAATTGGAGCCTGATCTGCTACCTGCTATCCGTAGCACCACAGTAATACCCCCTCTTGTGCAGGTACTCTCAGTGCTCCAATTCCTGGCAAATGGCTCTTTCCAGGTGACAGTGGGCTTGGCTGCAGGAATGTCATAGCCAATGTTTTCTATTGTGCTTGCAAGGGTATTGGCAGCCTTGGTCAAACACATGTGCAGCTACATCTCATTCCCCCAGGTAGATGATATACCCACTGTGAAGGCTGGATTATATGCAATGGGACATATACCACATGTACTTGGGGCCATTGATGGGACCCAAATTGCCTTAGCCCCCCCCCCAGGGCCAATGAACAAGTGTGCCGGAATTGGAAGAGTTTCCTCTCACTCAATGTCCAAATGGTGTGCCTTGCTGACCAATACTTTTCCCACGTCACTGCCAATTATCCTGGGTCATTGCATGATGCCTTAGTCCTGAGGAATAGCAGCATCCCACAGCTGATGGCACCACTACAGAGGCACAGAGTATGGCTAATAGGTGAGCCTGAGTCTCCACCCAATGTATGTAAGTGTATGCCTTCAGGAGTCATAGCCCAGGCCATTGTGCAGGGTTAATGTGTGTCCCTTACTTCTTGCAGGTGATTCCGGCTACCCAAACCTGTCCTGGCTCCTGACCCCCGTCAGGAATCCGAGAACAGGGGATGAAAATAGGTACTATGATGCTTATGGGCATACCAGGAGGATTGTCAAAAGGACCTTCAGTCTCCTGAAGGCTAGGTTCAGATGCCTCCATCTGACAGGTGGATCCCTGTGCCACTCCCCTGAGAAGGTCTGCATAATTGTTGTTGTGTGCTGTATGTTGCACAATTTGGCCCTCAGACGGCATGTGCCGTATCTGCAGGAGGAGGGGGGTGACAATGCACCTGTGGCAGCAGTGGACACTGAGGACAGTGAGGAGGAGGAATAAGAGGAGGATGTGGACAACAGGTCACATATGATCCTGCAGTACTTCCAATGACACTCAGGTAAGACTGTTGAACTAAACATGTGTACATTTTAGTGTTGTGCTGTGTGACTGTAGCATAATGCAAGTCATTACCTTTGCATCCCAACTAACTGTCACCGATGCCTTCCCTTATTACAGATGTTGCTTTGGTTACAACAGTGTACTGCTGTGATGTGTACAGACTGCTGAGACACATTTGTAGGATGCGTCAACATGTTACTTGATAGTTACAAAGGATCATGCAGTTCAGTATCATTCTATATATTGTACATTACCTGTAGATAAAGCACTATTACTCAAGTTGTGTCCAAGGGTGTTTATTGAAAATTGGTATACAATGTGAAGTGCAATGGAGTGGGGTGATGGTTGGGAATAGTCCAGTGTAGTGGGCCAGTCTGTTTGTAGCACAGGTCCGGTGTCCAAGGGGAAATCGGAAGGGGAGCACTGGCAGTTCAAAATGGAAAGGTGTCACAGTGGAACACAAGGGGGACATTGAGGAGGGCCTCATTTCCTGGGGGTGGTCTTTGTCTTGGCAAGTGTCTCTGGTGTCCATCTGGTTCACAGGTATGGTTTGCGGGGTGATTCATCTTCTGCAGGGGGAGGGGTGCTGGTGGCCTGTGGGTCCTGTGGCAGGGCCTCCTGTCCACTAGCTGCAGCAGATTGGGAGGGCAGGTTGGTAAACTGGCCAGTGGAAGGGGCCTGCTGATGTACTGTTAAGCCCCTCATGATGTTGGCCTAGTCACCCAGCAATGAAGACCAGGGTGATGTTAGGGCCTGCAATTCTTGCTTGATTTCCTGGTGGTGTTCCCCCTGAAGTCGCTGTTTCTCCTGCATTATGTTTATCACCTGACCCATCTTGCCTGGGATTGTTGATATGCCCCCAGGACATTAGTGAGTGTCTCCCAGGCAGTCAGTTCCCTCCGCCTGTCCTCCCTCTGGCACACAGCTGTCCTCCACCTGTCCCTGGCCCCTCTGCATGGGTCCCCCAAATGGTGTGCCCACACCACTGACCCTTGGACCCTCATTGTCTTGCCTGTGAGGTGTGGACTTGGGTCCCTGTACAGGTGGGCACACTGCTGATTGAGGTCTGGAGATGTTGGGTGGCTGCTTTGGTGCTGGATTCTGAAAGGGAGGCTCTGTAGTGGACTAGATGTGGGATGGGGTAGCCGACTGACCAGTGGTCCCTGATGAGCCAGGGAGTTCATCCAGATCCAGAGCTCCAGAGTTGCTGCATCACTGGGGGCATCTTCTAGTGGGGGACTGGGTGGCCGTGGTACCTCCTCGCTGCTGAGATTGGCTGGGGCACCTGTTGGGATGTAAGTGGTGTATTATGCTGTGACATATTCTGCATCCCTAGTTTCCCCTTTATTATTGCTGTTGCTTTGTGTCAGAAGATTACCCATTAAATCAAACTTCCACAGGAGCTGATGCCTTTTACCCAACTCCCTCCAACAGATGCGTGCTCAGACTTTAACGGATTATCTGAACCCTGCATCTGCTAGGGGGAAATGGGATTGGGAATAGAAGAAAAGAGACCACCTCCAGATCCAGTTCCAGTCTGTGTTTCCCACTTGAAGATAGGATATTCAGTGTGTGTCTCTGAAAAACTGCACCTTTCTTCTTATTGGGATTTCTTTAAAGGAAGGACCTGCAGTCGGGTGATAAGAGCATAGATAAGTACATTCCTACTGTGCATTCAACTGTTCAGCCATTCACATTCAAACAATTCTATCATTCTCCTAACCTGGATCTTTTGAAACTAGCCTCTCTCTAGCAGAACAATGTTAACGTAATATCTTCTTTTCTCCATGATCAGAGGTTTCCAAGGTTCTCTGGAGAACAGTTCAAAAGTTCACATAAATACAAACTACTAATTTATTTTACAGGAAACGAAAACTCCTTCTTAAGGTTCATTTTTCTCAATTACAGTCTCCAGGAATTAGTATGAGCACTGAGGTTAGCCAGACAAGTCTGCAAAGAAAAGAGTTCTTGAATATATATGTACATATATTGGCAAGTCTGGAAATCATACAAAAGGATTCCTCATTGCAGTAGCTTGAAGTTCTGTTTAGCCAAAAGGGATTCTCCTTAGAAAGCCGATAGCCAGTTGTTGGAAGAAGAAACAAATTCAGCTTCTTCAAAAGGGAAAAAGTAGCTGGTGTGCACACCGTAACAAGAAAAATAATTATTACTCAAAACTGGAAGAATTCTCTATGAAACGAAGCGCCTCAAGGACACTGCTCATTCTCCTCAGGATGAAAGTTGAAGAGCAGGGCTCCCAGAGAGAAACAGCTGGAGGGAAGCTTCAGCATGAAACTAAGGTAGAAACACTAGAGTGCTGACCTCACAAGGATTTGCGGCCACCATCTTGAGTGTCAGTTAAACCTGAGTAAGCTAGTTCTAAGAACAGCCTCTGCAAGAGCAACCGGGAGTGAGGGCGCCGCTGCAACCAACGTGGGTACAAGGAAAAAGGGAATCGTTTTTGCTGAAGGAAGACCTTAACAACACTGGCAATAGTTTTCCTGACAGTATCCCCCCCTTCAAAGAACTCCCTCCCACAGAAGGTTTGTTGGGGAAAGTGTTGTGAAATGCTTTATCAACCTAGGAGCATGTACATTTTGGAAGGCTTCCCAGGACCTTTCTTCTGGGCCAAAACCTTTCCAATCAATGAGGTAATAAAATGGTCCTTTTTTAAACTTTGAGTCTAAAATTCTATTCACTTCATATTCTAAATGTGAATCTACTCGGATAGGATCTTGAGGGGTGGTTGTCCTAACATTGGGAGGGCTTCTTTTGAGTAGTGAGACATAGAATACTGGATGAACCTTAATCTGAGGGGGCAAGTCGAGTTTGACTGTTACTGGATTTACAATTTTCTTTATTTTAAAGGGTCCTACATATCTATTTTTTGTTCCCTCTTAAATGTAAGCATCGAGTAGATAGCCAGACCTTCTCACCCTCGCATTAACCAAGGTTGCCTCTCCTCTTTTTGTCAGCATGTTTATGGTAAGAGACCTTTGCAGCAGGTTTTTTGAAAAAAAATTCTGAATTCATTCACCGCTGGGACCTTCCTGAGATAATGTCTGGGTGCCTACCAGAGTTCAAATAGAAATGAGAATAACCAGTGGAGGCATGAATAGCATTGTTGTATGCAAATTCTGCTGTCCAAATGAAATCTGGCCAATCATTATCTTGGTCCAGGAGATATAACAGTAGGTACTGCTCTATCTCCTGGTTAACTTTTCTGTTTGTCCATCCATTTCCGGATGATAACTAGTAGAATAACGTGAGTCTGTTCCAAGTTGTTTCATAAAGGCCCCCCAGAATTGGGAAACAAATTGGGGCTCTCGATCTGAGATTACATCAACCGGAATGCCATGAGCTCTCACTATGTGCTGTGAAAATAACTGTGCTAACTGAGAGGCTCTAGGAACTTTCTTCAAAGGGATGAAATGACTCCTTTTTAGAAAAGGTGTCTACAAAAACTACAATTGTGTCAAAACCTTGACTTAAAGGTAAATCTACAATCAAATCTATAGTAATGGTGTGCCAGGGATATGGTGCAATGGGAAGAGGCTGAAGCTCACCTTCAGGACCTAATCGTTTTATCGTTCCCCAAATCCATTTATCACATGTTTGAACGTATTGTCTTATTTGAGGGATCATGGCAGGCCACCAGAAGTACAACTTAATTAATTCAGTAGTCTTCGAAATTCCTTTATGGCCAGCTAAACGATCATCATCACACACTTGTAGCGCTAGTTCTTATAACTCACAAGTTGGAAAATATAAAGCATTTTCAATAAAAGGAAGATTTTCTAAAACTCTTCTTCCTTCTTTTTTGTTGGCACAATCTGAAATTTCTTGGTCAGACATGGATTCTCGAACCTTCATTTTTATTTCACAAAATTGTAAGGAACAACTAAACTTGTCTGCTGGAATAATTTAAAAATTTTCAGCTTCTCCAGCACCAGGTATATTATTCACTCTTCATAACGCATCTGTCTTTCCATTGGCAGAACCAGGCCAATAGGTAATGGTAAAATTAAAATCTGCAAAGTACAAAGACCATCTCAATTGCCTTGGAGTTAATGTCTTAGCAGACTTTAAAAACTGAAGATTTTTATGAGTGGTGAACACAGTGACTACATGTCGAGCCTCTAATAAATAATGCTGCCATTCCTGAGAGGCATCCTTCACTACCAACAGCTCTTTGTCAGCAATTGGATAATTTCTTTCAGGAGGAGTTAATTTCCTGGATCGAAATGCCACTGGGTAAGTTGAACTGTTTCTTTGTGCCATTGAGACAATACACAACCTATCACTTGGTCGGAGGCGTCAGTTTCCACAAAAAATGGCTCCTCAGGGTTAGGATGGAGAAGGATCGGGCTGTCATAAAGGCTCTTTTGAGGAACTCAAAAGATCATTCAGCATCAGTTGACCAAAGGAAGGGTACTCCTTGTCTCAAAAGTTTTGTAATGGGGCCCACCTTTTTAGAAACCTCCTTTATAAATCGGCAGTAGAATTGGAAAAGCCAATAAAACTTTGCACCTCCTTCACCGTTTTAGGAGACGGTCAATCAAGGATTGTTTGAATTTTAGCAGGATCTATGGAAAATCCATTTTCCGAAAAAATTAATCTGAAGAATTCTACTTCCCTTGCATGAAAGGCTCACGTTTCCAACTTCACATATAGGTTATTGTCCACCAATTTCTTTAGAACTGCTCTCACGTGATCTACTTGATCTCGCAAATTGTGGGAGAAAATTAAAATATCATCAATGTATATTACTACAAATTGATCTAAAAACTCTATCAGAACATCGTTCACAAATTGCTGGAAAGCGGGCAGTGCGTTACATACCCCATAAGGCATCACTTGGTACTCATATAGACCAAACGGGGTGCGGAAGGCTGTTTTCCATTCTTGTCCCTTAGAAACTTGAACTAAATGGTACGTTCCGCGAATACCTAGTTTGGTGTAGATTGTTGCTTCTTTTACCTGATCTAGCAGTACTGAAATCAAGGGCAGGGGATTTATTGATTCTTCACCGCAACTTGATTTAACACTCTATAATAAATACACATTCTTAACTCTTCCTTCTTCTTTGGTACGAAAAAAAGGGGGAAAGAGACTGGGGATTGAGAGGGTCGAATAAAACCGTTTGCCAAATATTTTTCCAAATATTCTTTTAGGAACTTGTTCTCATTTTCAGTAAGGGCATAGATTCTACTGCAAGGTAGATTCGCACCTGGCTCAAGTTCGATCCTGCAATCATAAGATCTGTGAGGAGACAGCTTCCCCTGCCTCTGCTTGGTCAAACATTGCAGACAATTCTTTATATTCTGGGGGAATGACAACCTTTTCCAGAGCACAAACGACATTGGATTTAGTAGCTAAAACTTGATCTGGAGATAGTGAACTACTTATCTCTTGAGGACCATAACAATGCTTCTGACAGTAACTTGAATTTACTTGAACAGTCCTCTTTTTCCAATTAATTTCAGGGTTGTGTTCCGTATGCCACTGTAAGCCCAAGATCAGCTGAAATTGAGGAGCATCTATGTAGGAAAGTACCATCTTGCCTGGCATGTTGCCCCCATATTTCACTGTATATATGTTGTTTTAGTGTATGTGTCACTGGGACCCTGCCAGCCAGGACCCCAGTGCTCATAAGTGTGTCCTGTATATGTTCCCTGTGTGATGACTAACTGTCTCACTGAGGCTCTGCTAACCAGAACCTCAGTGGTTATGCTCTCTCTGCTTTCCAAATTGTCACTAACGGGCTAGTGACCAATTTTACCAATTCACATTGGCATATTTGAACACCCTTATAATTCCCTAGTATATGGTACTAAGGTACCCAGGGTATTGGGGTTCCAGGAGATCCCTATGGGCTGCAGCATTTCTTTTGCCACCCATAGGGAGATCTGACAATTCTTACACAGGCCTGCCACTGCAGCCTGAGTGAAATAACGTCCACGATATTTCACAGCCATTTACCACTGCACTTAAGTAACTTATAAGTCACCTATATGTCTAACCTTCACCTGGTGAAGGTTGGGTGCAAAGTTACTTAGTGTGTGGGCACCCTGGCACTAGCCAAGGTGCCCCCACATCGTTCAGGGCAAATTCCCCGGACTTTGTGAGTGCGGGGACACCATTACACGCGTGCACTCTACATAGGTCACTACCTATGTATAGCTTCAAAATGGTAACTCCGAACATGGCCATGTAACATGTCTAAGATCATGGAATTGTCGCCCCAATGCCATTCTGGCATTGGGGAGACAATTCCATGATCCCCCGAGTCTCTAGCACAGACCCGGGTTCTGCCAAACTACCTTTCCCGGGGTTTCACTGCAGCTGCTGCTGCTGCCAACCCCTCAGATGGGTTTCTGCCCTCCTGGGGTCCAGCCAAGCCTGACCCAGGAAGGCAGAACAAAGGACTTCCTCAGAGAGAGGGTGTTACACCCTCTCCCTTCGGAAAAAGGTGTCAGGGCTGGGGAGGAGTAGCCTCCCCCAGCCTCTGGAAATGCTTTGATGGGCACAGATGGTGCCCATCTTGCCCATCTCTGCATAAGCCACTCTACGCCGGTTCAGGGGTCCATCAGCCCTGCTCTGGCGCGAAACTGGACAAAGGAAAGGGGAGTGACCACTCCCCTGACCTGCACCACCCAGGGGAGGTGCCCAGAGCTCCTCCAGCGTGCCCCAGACCTCTGCCATCTTGGATTCAGAGGTGTGCTGGCACACTGGACCTGCTCTGAGTGGCCAGGGCCAGCAGGTGACGTCAGAAACTCCCTCTGATAGGCTCTTACCTGTGTTACTAGCCTATCCTCCTTCCTAGGTAGCCAAACCTCCTTTTCTGGCTATTTCGGGTCTCTGCTTTGGGGAATTCTTCAGATACCGAATGCAAGAGCTCATCAGAGTTCCTCTGCATCTTTGTCTTCCATTTCTGCCAAAGGATCGACCGCTGACTGATCAGGACGCCTGCAAAACCGCAACAAAGTAGCAAAGATGACTACTGCAACCTTGTATCGCTTCATCCTGCTGGCTTTCTCACCTGTTTCCTGGTGGTGCATGCTCTGGGGGTAGCCTGCCTCCTTCTTGCACCAGGAGCTCTGTAGAAATCTCCTGTGGGTCGACGGAATCTTCCCCCTGCAACCGCAGGCAACAAAAGACTGCATCACCGGTCCTCTGGGTCCCCTCTCAGCACGACGAGCGTGGTCCCTGGAACTCAGCAACTCTGTCCAAGTAACTCCCACAGTCCAGTGACTCTTCAGTCCAAGTTTGGTGGAGGTAAGTCCTTTCCTCCCCGCGCTAGACTGCATTGCTGGGTACCGTGTGATTTGCAGCTGCTCCGGCTCCTGTGCACTCTTCCAGGATTTCCTTCGTGCACAGCCAAGCCTGGGTCCCCGACACTCTAACCTGCAGTGCAAAACCTTCTGTGTTGTCCTCCAGCATCGTGGGACTCCCTTTTCTGACTTCGGGTGGACTCCAGTTCACTCCTCTTCTAAGTGCCTGTTCTGGTACTTCTGCAGGTGCTGCCTGCTTCTGTGAGGGCTCCTTGACTTGCGGGTCACCCACTCTGTCTCCTCATCCAAGTGGCGTCATCCTGGTCCCTCCTGGGCCACAGCAGCATCCAAAAACCCTAACTGCAACCCTTGCAGCTAGCAAGGCTTATTTGCAGTCTTTCTGCGTGGGAACACATCTGCAAGCTTCTTCACGATGTGGGACATCCATCCTCCAAAGGGGAAGTTTCTAGCCCTCTTCGTTCTTGCAGAATCCACAGCTTTTACCATCCAGTGGCAGCTTCTTTGCACCCTCAGCTGGCATTTCCTGGGCATCTGCCCACTCTCGACATTGTCGCGACTCTTGGACTGGGTCCCCTTGTTCCACAGGTACTCAGGTCCGGAAATCCACTGTTGTTGCTTTGCTGGTGTTGGTCTTCCTTGCAGAAATCCCCTATCACTACTTCTGTGCTCTCTGGGGGTTATAGGTGCACTTTACACCTACTTTTCAGGGTCTTGGGGTGGGCTATTTTTCTAACCCTCACTGTTTTCTTACAGTCCCAGTGACCCTCTACAAGCTCACATAGGTTTGGGGTCCATTCGTGGTTCGTATTCCACTTTTGGAGTATATGGTTTGTGTTGCCCCTATACCTATGTGCTCCTATTGCAATCTACTGTAACTTTACATTGCTTGCATTACTTCCTTTTGCTATTACTGCATATTTTTGGTATTGTGTACATATATCTTGTGTATATTTGGCATCCTCATACTGAGGGTACTCACTGAGATACTTTTGGCATATTGTCATAAAAATAAAGTACCTCTATTTTTAGTATATCTGTGTATTGTGTTTTCTTATGATATTGTGCATATGACACCAGTGGTATAGTAGGAGCTTTGCATGTCTCCTAGTTCAGCCTAAGCTGGTCTGCTATAGCTACCTTCTATCAGCCTAAGCTGCTAGAAGCACCTCTTCTACACCAATAAGGGATAACTGGACCTGGTACAAAGTGTAAGTACCCCTTGGTACCCACTACAAGCCAGGCCAGCCTCCTACATTGGTTGTGCAGTGGTGGGATAAGTACTTGTAACTACTTACCACTTTGTCATTGTCTACTTTTCATAAGAGAATAATATACAAAACAAGTTCAGTGTATGTACACTTAACCAAAAAGTTTTGCTTTTCTTCTTTTACACTATCTGCTAAGTGCTGAAAAGTACTCCTAAACTTTCAAAAAGTTTGAAAAAGTTTTTTTTCCTGTTCTTTAAAAAGTCCTGAAACTTTTTTCTATCTTTTATCTGTCTCTAAACCTTTTTCTATCATGTCTGGTGTAGGAACTCCTCTTAATTTAGTCAATACAACTTATGACCACCTTAACCTTAAGAGCCTAAGGAGTCTCTGCATTGATAGAGGTTTAGTGGTAGGAAAGAACCCTTCCAGAGAATTATTGTCTAACATGCTCATTGAGAATGATAAGGCCTTAGCTGGCAGTTCAATTGAGAAGTTAGGAGATGGCTCACACTCTGACTCAGGGGAGCCCCCAGTGGGAGTGTTGCAGGGTTCCCTTCCTAATATGCCCCTTAGGAGACCACCTAGCAATGCTGGTAGTAATAGAAGCTCCCATCATAGTAGGGATTTTTTTGTTCCTGGAAGCCAAGTTGTTAGAGTGCCAACTGTTAGGGACATGTCTCCCTCTGCTCATTCAAATCTTTCTTCTGTGTCAAAACATTCCCAACCCACCCACCCTGATGACAGGATGTTAGAAAGGGAACTCAATAAGTTGAGAGTGGAAGAGACCAGGCTGAAGCTTAAACAGCAACAGCTGGCTCTAGACAGGGAATCCCTAGACTTAGAAAAAGAGAGACAGAGGTTGGGGTTTGGACCCCATGGTGGCAGCAGCAGTATTCCTGGTAGTAATCCTGTTAGAGAGCATGATTCCAGGAATCTGCACAAGATAGTTTCCCCTTACAAGGAAGGAGGGGGATGACATTAATAAGTGGTGTGCTGCAGTTGAGAGGGCCTGTGTGGTACAGGGGGTCCTTCAAAGGCAGTGGGCTGCTATCCTATGGCTATCGATCAGTGGAAAGGGTAGGGATAGGCTCCTTACTGTGAAGGAAAGTGATGCCAATAATTTTACAGTTTTGAAGAATGCCCTCTTGGATGGATTTGGCTTAACCACTGAACAATACAGGATTAAGTTCAGAGGAACCAGAAAAGAGTCCTCACAAGACTGGGTAGACTTTGTTGACTATTCAGTGAAGGCCTTGGAGGGGTGGTTACATGGCAGTAAAGTTTCTGACTATGAAAGCCTGTACAATCTAATCCTGAGAGAGCATATTCTGAACAACTGTGTGTCTGATTTGTTACACCAATATCTAGTGGACTCAGATCTGACCTCTCCCCAAGAATTGGGAAAGAAGGCAGACAAATGGGTCAGAACAAGAGTGAACAGAAAAGTTCATACAGGGGGTGACAAGGATGGCAAGAAGAAGGATGGTAAGTCTTCAGACAAGGGTGGGGACAAATCTAAAATTGAGTCTACATCAGGCCCACAAAAACACTCTGGTGGGGGTGGTGGGTCCAAATCCTCTTCTAATCAAGTAAAGAAACCATGGTGCTATTTATGTAAAGTAAAAGGCCATTGGACAACTGATGCCAGTTGTCCAAAGAAAAGCAACAAGCCTCGAACTACCACAACCCCTACTGCAACCTCTAGTGCCCCTAGTAATAGCAGTGGTGGTGGAAGCAAACCTACTAATAGCCAATCCAAGGGAGTAGCTGGGCTCACTTTTGGTAATTTAGTTGGGGTTGGTCTTGTTAGGGAGACCACAGAGGCTGAGCTAGTCTCTGAAGGTGCCATTGATTTGGCCACCTTGGTTGCTTGCCCCCTTAATATGGATAAGTACAAGCAACTTCCCCTAATCAATGGTGTTGAGGTTCAGGCCTACAGGGACACAGTTGCCAGTGTTACCATGGTAATAGAGAAACTGATACACCCTGAACAACACCTACATGGTCACCAGTACCAAGTGACAGACGCTCATAACAACACTCTAAGCCACCCCATGGCTGTTGTGAATCTCAACTGGGGGGCAGGGGGTTACTGGTGCAAAGAAAGTTGTGGTTGCTTCAGATTTACCTGTAGACTGTCTACTAGGAAATGATTTAGAGACATCAGCTTGGGCAGAAGTGGAGTTGGAGGCTCAGGCAGCAATGCTGGGCATTCCTGGGCATATTTTTACTTTGACAAGGGCTCAGGCCAAAAAGCAAAAAGGACAGGGTGACTTGGATCCTGGAACAATGGACCAAGTGCTCCCTAAAGCTAGGGTTAGCAAGGGTAAATCCCTACCCACTATCCCTCCCTCTACAGATGATTCAACTTCTGAGGAAGAAGAATTTCCCCCCTGTGCAGAACCTTCACCAGAAGAGCTGGCAGCAGACACTGCTGAGCTTTTGGGTGGAGGGGGGCCTGCCAGGGAGGAGCTGAGTGTGGCACAGCAATCCTGTCCCACATTAGAGGGTCTCAGACAGCAAGCTGTCAAACAGCAAAATGGGGATGTCAGTGACTCACATAGAGTTTACTGGGAGGACAACTTCTTGTACACAGAGGCAAGGGACCCAAAACCTGGAGCAGCCAGGAGATTGGTCATTCCCCTGCAGTACAGAGAGTTCCTCCTAACTCTGGCACACAAAATTCCCTTAGCTGGACATTTGGGTCAGATTAAAACATGGGAAAGGCTTGTCCCCCTGTTTCATTGGCCTAGGGTGTCAGGGGACACAAAATACTTTTGTAAGTCCTGTGTGACCTGCCAAGCCAGTGGCAAGACTGGTGGCACTCCAAAGGCTCCCCTTATTCCACTACCTGTGGTTGGGGTGCCCTTTGAAAGGGTAGGGGTTGACATAATTGGCCCCCTTGACCCTCCTACTGCTTCAGGCAATAGGTTTATCTTGGTGGTAGTGGACCATGCCACAAGATATCCTGAAGCTATTCCTCTAAGGACCACTACAGCTCCTGCAGTGGCAAAAGCCCTCCTGGGAACCTTTTCCAGGGTGGGTTTCCCAAAAGAGGTTGTATCAGACAGGGGTAGCAACTTTATGTCTGCATACTTGAAGGCCATGTGGAAGGAATGTGGTGTAACATACAAATTCACCACACCTTATCATCCACAAACAAATGGACTGGTAGAGAGGTTTAATAAAACTCTCAAAGGAATGATAATGGGACTCCCTGAAAAACTCAGGAGGAGATGGGATGTCCTGTTACCTTGTCTCCTTTTTGCTTACAGGGAGGTACCCCACAAAGGAGTGGGCTTCAGCCCCTTTGAACTCCTATTTGGACACCCTGTAAGAGGTCCCCTAACACTTGTGAAGGAGGGTTGGGAACAACCTTTAAAAGCTCCTAAGCAAGATATAGTGGACTATGTACTTGGCCTAAGATCCAGAATGGCGGAGTACATGAAAAAGGCCAGTAAAAACCTTCAGGCCAGCCAAGAGCTCCAAAAGCAATGGCATGACCAGAAGGCTGTTCTGACTCAGTACCAACCAGGATAGAAGGTGTGGGTATTGGAGCCTGTGGCCCCAAGAGCACTCCAAGACAAATGGAGTGGAGTCCATCTCATTGTTGAAAAGAAGGTCGAGGTCACCTACTTGGTTGACCTAGGTACTGCCAGGAGTCCCCTTATGGTGCTCCATGTCAATCGCCTAAAACCCTACTATGACAGGGCTGACCTCACCCTGCTCATGGCAACAGATGAAGGACAGGAAGAAGAGAGTGACCCTCTCCCTGGTCTCTTCTCTTCCACAGAACAAGATGCTCTAGTGGAAGGTGTAGTTTTGGCAGACTGTCTTACTGCTGAGCAGAAAGCCAACTGCATAAATCTCCTAGGTCAGTTTTCTGAACTCTTTTCTACTGTGCCAGGCACCACTTCTTGGTGTGAGCACACTATAGATACTGGAGACAGCATGCCTGTCAAAAGTAAGATCTATAGGCAGCCTGACCATGTCAGGGACTGCATAAAACAAGAAATTCAGAAGATGCTTGAACTAGGAGTGGTTAAACATTCTGAAAGCCCATGGGCCTCTCCTGTGGTGCTTGTACCAAAGCCTCACTCAAAAGATGGGAAAAGAGAGATGAGGTTTTGTGTAGATTACAGAGGTCTCAACCAGGTAACAAAAACTGATGCTCACCCTATACCCAGGGCAGATGAGCTCATAGATACCCTGGCATCTGCCAAGTATCTAAGCACCTTTGATGTGACTGCAGGGTATTGGCAGATCAAGTTATCAGAGGATGCTAAAGCAAAAACTGCATTTTTGACTATTGGAGGGCACTACCAATTCACAGTAATGCCCTTTGGTTTGAAAAATGCACCTGCCACTTTTCAGAGGTTGGTGAATACAGTCCTGCAGGGATTGGAGGCTTTTAGTGCAGCATATCTGGACGATATAGCTGTTTTTAGCTCCACCTGGGATGATCACATGGTCCACCTGTGGAAAGTTTTGGAGGCCCTGCAAAAGGCAGGCCTCACTATCAAGGCTTCAAAGTGCCAGATAGGGCAGGGGAAAGTGGTTTATCTGGGACACCTGGTAGGTGGAGAACAGATTGCACCACTTCAGGGGAAAATCCAGACAATCATGGATTGAGTTCCCCCTACAACTCAGACCCAGGTGAGAGCCTTCTTAGGCCTCACTGTGTATTACAGGAGGTTCATTAAGAACTATGGCTCCATTGCAGCCCCACTTAATGATCTCACTTCCAAGAAAATGCCTAAAAAGGTATTGTGGACAGCTAGCTGTCAGAAAGCTTTTGAGGAGCTGAAACGGGCCATGTGCACTGCACCTGTCCTAAAAAGCCCATGTTACTCCAAGAAATTCATTGTTCAAACTAATGCATCTGAATTAGGGGTAGGGGCAGCCTTATCACAACTCAGTTCTGAGGGCCAGGATCAACCTGTTGCTTTTATCAGCAGGAGGTTGACCCCTAGAGAAAAGCGTTGGTCTGCCATAGAGAGGGAGGCCTTTGCTGTGGTCTGGGCACTGAAGAAGTTGAGGCCATACCTGTTTGGCACTCACTTTATTGTTCAGACAGACCACAAACCTCTACTTTGGCTAAAACAAATGAAAGGTGAAAACCCTAAATTGTTGAGGTGGTCCATATCTCTACACGGAATGGACTATACAG
The DNA here is from genome assembly GCF_031143425.1 of Pleurodeles waltl. NCBI lineage: Eukaryota > Metazoa > Chordata > Amphibia > Caudata > Salamandridae > Pleurodeles > Pleurodeles waltl. The sequence continues at coordinate 1,227,498,697 of NC_090440.1, read as the reverse complement.
AGGAACATAGACCTGGGAGTACCCACTCCAATGCAGATGGACTCTCCAGATATTTGCACTTAGACAATGAAGACTCATCAGGTCATGGCTAGTCTTATTGTCCTTCGTTTGGGAGGGGGTTGTGTAGGAAAGTACCATCTTGCCTGGCATGTGACCCCCATATTTCACTGTATATATGTTGTTTTAGTGTATGTGTCACTGGGACCCTGCCAGCCAGGGCCCCAGTTCTCATAAGTGTGCCCTGTATGTGCTCCCTGTGTGATGACTAACTGTCTCACTGAGTCTCTGCTAACCAGAACCTCAGTGGTTATGCTCTCTCTGCTTTCCAAATTTTCACTAAGAGGCTAGTGACCAATTTCACCAATTCACATTAGCATACTGGAACACCCTTATAATTCCCTAGTATATGGTACTAAGGTACCCAGGGTATTGGGGTTCCAGGAGATCCCTATGGGCTGCAGCATTTCTTTTGCCACCTATAGGGAGATCTGACAATTCTTACACAGGCCTGCCACTGCAGCCTGAGTGAAATAACGTCCACGTTATTTCACAGCCATTTACCACTGCACTTAAGTAACTTATAAGTCACCTATATGTCTAACCTTCACCTGGTGAAGGTTGGGTGCAAAGGTACTTAATGTGTGGGCACCCTGGCACTAGCCAAGGTGCCCCCACATTGTTCAGGGCAAATTCCCCGGACTTTGTGAGTGCGGGGACACCATTACACGTGTGCACTATACATAGGTCACTACCTATGTATAGCGTCACAATGGCAAATCCGAACATGGCCATGTAACATGTCTAAGATCATGGAATTGTCACCCCAATGCCATTCTGGCATTGGGGAGACAATTCCATGATCCCCCGTGTCTCTAGCACAGACCCGGGTACTGCCAAACTACCTTTCCCAGGGTTTCACTGCAGCTGCTGCTGCTGCCAAACCCTCAGACAGGTTTCTGCACTCCTTGGGTCCAGCCAAACCTGGCCCGGGAAGGCAGAACAAAGGACTTCCTCAGAGAGAGGGTGTTACACCCTCTCCCTTTGGAAAAAAGTGTCAGGGATGGGGAGGAGTAGCCTCCCCTACCCTCTGGAAATGCTTTGAGGGGCACAGATGGTGCCCATCTCTGCATAAGCCAGTCTACACCGGTTCAGGGATCCCCCAGCCCTGCTCTGGCGCGAAACTGGACAAAGGAAAGGGGAGTGACCACTCCCCTGACCTGCACCTCCCAGGGGAGGTGCCCAGAGCTCCTCCAGCATGCCCCAGACCTCTGCCATCTTGGATTCAGAGGTGTGCTGGCACACAGGACTGCTCTGAGTGGCCAGGGCCAGCAGGTGACGTCAGAGACTCCCTCTGATAGGCTCTTACCTGTGTTACTAGCCTATCTTCCTTCCTAGGTAGCCAAACCTCCTTTTCTGGCTATTTAGGGTCTCTGCTTTGGGGAATTCTTCAGATACCGAATGCAAGAGCTAATCAGAGTTCCTCTGCATCTCCTTCTTCCATTTCTGCCAAAGGATCGACCGCTGACTGATCAGGACGCCTGCAAAACCGCAACAAAGTAGCAAAGATGACTACTGCAACCTTGTATCGCTTCATCCTGCTGGCTTTCTCACCTGTTTCCTGGTGGTGCATGCTCTGGGGGTAGCCTGCCTCCTTCTTGCACCAGGAGCTCTGAAGAAATCTCCTGTGGGTCGACGGAATCTTCCCCCTGCAACCGCAGGCAACAAAAGACTGCATCACCGGTCCTCTGGGTCCCCTCTCAGCATGACGAGCGTGGTCCCTGGAACTCAGCAACTCTGTCCAAGTGACTCCCACAGTCCAGTGACTCTTCAGTCCAAGTTTGGTGGAGGTAAGTCCTTGCCTCCCCGCGCTAGACTGCATTGCTGGGTACGGTGTGATTTGCAGCTGCTCCGGCTCCTGTGCACTCTTCCAGGATTTCCTTCGTGCACAGCCAAGCCTGGGTCCCCGACACTCTAACCTGCAGTGCACAACCTTCTGTGTTGTCCTCCGGCATCGTGGGACTCCCTTTTCTGACTTCGGGTGGACTCCGGTTCACTCCTCTTCTAAGTGCCTGTTCTGGTACTTCTGTGGGTGCTGCCTGCTTCTGTGAGGGCTCCCTGACTTGCGGGGTGCCCACTCTGTCTCCTCATCCAAGTGGCGTCATCCTGGTCCCTCCTGGGCCACAGCAGCATCCAAAAACCCTAACTGAAACCCTTGCAGCTAGCAAGGCTTATTTGCAGTCTTTCTGCGTGGGAACACATCTGCAAGCTTCTTCACGACGTGGGACATCCATCCTCCAAAGGGGAAGTTTCTAGCCCTCTTCGTTCTTGCAGAATCCACAGCTTTTACCATCCAGTGGCAGCTTCTTTGCACCCTCAGCTGGCATTTCCTGGTCATCTGCCCACTCTCGACATTGTTGCGACTCTTGGACTGGGTCCCCTTGTTCCACAGGCACTCAGGTCCGGAAATCCACTGTTGTTGCTTTGCTGGTGTTGGTCTTCCTTGCAGAAACCCCCTATCACTACTTCTGTGCTCTCTGGGGGTTATAGGTGCACTTTACACCTACTTTTCAGGGTCTTGGAGTGGGCTATTTTTCTAACCCTCACTGTTTTCTTACAGTCCCAGTGACCCTCTACAAGCTCACATAGGTTTGGGGTCCATTCGTGGTTTGTATTCCACTTTTGGAGTATATGGTTTGTGTTGCCCCTATACCTATGTGCTCCTATTGCAATCTACTGTAACTTTACATTGCTTGCATTACTTCCTTTTGCTATTACTGCATATTTTTGGTATTGTGTACATATATCTTGTGTATATTTGGCATCCTCATACTGAGGGTACTCACTGAGATACTTTTGGCATATTGTCATAAAAATAAAGTACCTCTATTTTTAGTATATCTGTGTATTGTGTTTTCTTATGATATTGTGCATATGACACCAGTGGTATAGTAGGAGCTTTGCATGTCTCCTAGTTCAGCCTAAGCTGCTCTGCTATAGCTACCTTCTATCAGCCTAAGCTGCTAGAAACACCTCTTCTACACTAATAAGGGATAACTGGACCTGGTACAAAGTGTAAGTACCCCTTGGTACCCACTACAAGCCAGGCCAGCCTCCTACATTGGTTGTGCAGTGGTGGGATAAGTACTTGTAACTACTTACCACTTTGTCATTGTCTACTTTTCATAAGAGAATAATATACAAAACAAGTTCAGTGTATGTACACTTAACCAAAAAGTTTTGCTTTTCTTCTTTTACACTATCTGCTAAGTGCTGAAAAGTTCTCCTAAACTTTCAAAAAGTTTGAAAAAGTTTTTTTTCCTGTTCTTTAAAAAGTCCTGAAACTTTTTTCTATCTTTTATCTGTCTCTAAACCTTTTTCTATCATGTCTGATGTAGGAACTCCTCTTAATTTGGTCAATACAACTTATGACCACCTTAACCTTAAGAGCCTAAGGAGTCTCTGCATTGATAGAGGTTTAGTGGTAGGAAAGAACCCTTCTAGAGAATTATTGTCTAACATGCTCATTGAGAATGATAAGGCCTTAGCTGGCAGTTCAATTGAGAAGTTAGGAGATGGCTCACACTCTGACTCAGGGGAGCCCCCAGTGGGAGTGTTGCAGGGTTCCCTTCCTAATATGCCCCCTAGGAGACCACCTAGCAATGCTGGTAGTAATAGAAGCTCCCATCATAGTAGGGATTTTTTTGTTCCTGGAAGCCAGGTTGTTAGAGTGCCAACTGTTAGGGACATGTCTCCCTCTGCTCATTCAAATCTTTCTTCTGTGTCAAAACATTCCCAACCCACCCACCCTGATGACAAGATGTTAGAAAGGGAACTCAATAAGTTGAGAGTGGAAGAGACCAGGCTGAAGCTTAAACAGCAACAGCTGGCTCTAGACAGGGAATCCCTAGACTTAGAAAAAGAGAGACAGAGGTTGGGGTTTGGACCCCATGGTGGCAGCAGCAGTATTCCTGGTAGTAATCCTGTTAGAGAGCATGATTCCAGGAATCTGCACAAGATAGTTTCCCCTTACAAGGAAGGAGGGGGATGGCATTAATAAGTGGTTTGCTGCACTTGAGAGGGCCTGTGTGGTACAGGGGGTCCCTCAAAGGCAGTGGGCTGCTATCCTATGGCTATCGTTCAGTGGAAAGGGTAGGGATAGGCTCCTTACTGTGAAGGAAAGTGATGCCAATAATTTTACAGTTTTGAAGAATGCACTCTTGGATGGATTTGGCTTAACCACTGAACAATACAGGATTAAGTTCAGAGAAACCAGAAAATAGTCCTCACAAGACTGGGTAGACTTTGTTGACTATTCAGTGAAGGCCTTGGAGGGGTGGTTACATGGCAGTAAAGTTTCTGACTATGAAAGCCTGTACAATCTAATCCTGAGAGAGCATATTCTGAACAACTGTGTGTCTGATTTGTTACACCAATATCTAGTGGACTCAGATCTGACCTCTCTCTAAGAATTGGGAAAGAAGGCAGACAAATGGGTCAGAACAAGAGTGAACAGAAAAGTTCATACAGGGGGTGACAAGGATGGCAAGAAGAAGGATGGTAAGTCTTCAGACAAGGGTGGGGACAAATCTAAAAATGAGTCTACATCAGGCCCACAAAAACACTCTGGTGGGGGTGGTAGGTCCAAATCCTCTTCTAATCAAGTAAAGAAACCATGGTGCTATTTATGTAAAGTAAAAGGCCATTGGACAACTGATGCCAGTTGTCCAAAGAAAAGCAACAAGCCTCGAACTACCACAACCCCTACTGCAACCTCTAGTGCCCCTAGTAATAGCAGTGGTGGTGGAAGCAAACCTACTAATAGCCAATCCAAGGGAGTAGCTGGGCTCACTTTTGGTAATTTAGTTGGGGTTGGTCTTGTTAAGGAGACCACAGAGGCTGAGTTAGTCTCTGAAGGTGCCATTGATTTGGCCACCTTGGTTGCTTGCCCCCTTAATATGGATAAGTACAAGCAACTTCCCCTAATCAATGGTGTTGAGGTTCAGGCCTACAGGGACACAGGTGCCAGTGTTACCATGGTAATAGAGAAACTGATACACCCTGAACCACACCTACATGGTCACCAGTACCAAGTGACAGACGCTCATAACAACACTCTAAGCCACCCCATGGCTGTTGTGAATCTCAACTGGGGGGGGGGAGGTTACTGGTGCAAAGAAAGTTGTGGTTGCTTCAGATTTACCTGTAGACTGTCTACTAGGAAATGATTTAGAGACATCAGCTTGGGCAGAAGTGGAGTTGGAGGCTCAGGCAGCAATGCTGGGCATTCCTGGGCATATTTTTACTTTGACAAGGGCTCAGGCCAAAAAGCAAAAAGGACAGGGTGATTTGGATCCTGGAACAATGGACCAAGTGCTCCCTAAAGCTAGGGTTAGCAAGGGTAAATCCCTACCCACTATCCCTCCCTCTACAGATGATTCAACTTCTGAGGAAGAAGAATTTCCCCCCTGTGCAGAACCTTCACCAGAGGAGCTGGCAGCAGACACTGCTGAGCTTTTGGGTGGAGGGGGGCCTGCCAGGGAGGAGCTGAGTGTGGCACAGCAATCCTGTCCCACATTAGAGGGTCTCAGACAGCAAGCTGTCAAACAGCAAAATGGGGATGTCAGTGACTCACATAGAGTTTACTGGGAGGACAACTTCTTGTACACAGAGGCAAGGGACCCAAAACCTGGAGCAGCCAGGAGATTGGTCATTCCCCTGCAGTACAGAGAGTTCCTCCTAACTCTGGCACACGAACTTCCCTTAGCTGGACATTTGGGTCAGATTAAAACATGGGAAAGGCTTGTCCCCCTGTTTCATTGGCCTAGGGTGTCAGAGGACACAAAATACTTTTGTAAGTCCTGTGTGACCTGCCAAGCCAGTGGCAAGACTGGTGGCACTCCAAAGGCTCCCCTTATTCCACTACCTGTGGTTGGGCTGCCCTTTGAAAGGGTAGGGGTTGACATAGTTGGCCCCCTTGACCCTCCTACTGCTTCAGGCAATAAGTTTATCTTGGTGGTAGTGGACCATGCCACAAGATATCCTGAAGCTATTCCTCTAAGGACCACTACAGCTCCTGCAGTGGCAAAAGCCCTCCTGGGAATCTTTTCCAGGGTGGATTTCCCAAAAGAGGTTGTATCAGACAGGGGTAGCAACTTTATGTCTGCATACTTGAAGGCCATGTGGAAGGAATGTGGTGTAACATACAAATTCACCACACCTTATCATCCACAAACAAATGGACTGGTAGAGAGGTTTAATAAAACTCTCAAAGGAATGATAATGAGACTCCCTGAAAAACTCAGGAGGAGATGGGATGTCCTGTTACCTTGTCTCCTTTTTGCTTACAGGGAGGTACCCCAAAAAGGAGTGGGCTTCAGCCCCTTTGAACTCCTATTTGGACACCCTGTAAGAGGTCCCCTAACACTTGTGAAGGAGGGTTGGGAACAACCTTTAAAAGCTCCTAAGCAAGATATAGTGGACTATGTACTTGGCCTAAGATCCAGAATGGCGGAGTACATGAAAAAGGCCAGTAAAAACCTTCAGGCCAGCCAAGAGCTCCAAAAGCAATGGCATGACCAGAAGGCTGTTCTGACTCAGTACCAACCAGGATAGAAGGTGTGGGTATTGGAGCCTGTCGCCCCAAGAGCACTTCAAGACAAATGGAGTGGAGTCCATCTCATTGTTGAAAAGAAGGGCGAGGTCACCTACTTGGTTGACCTAGGTACTGTCAGGAGTCCCCTTATGGTGCTCCATGTCAATCGCCTAAAACCCTACTATGACAGGGCTGACCTCACCCTGCTCATGGCAACAGATGAAGGACAGGAAGAAGAGAGTGACCCTCTCCCTGGTCTCTTCTCTTCCACAGAACAAGATGCTCTAGTGGAAGGTGTAGTTTTGGCAGACTGTCTTACTGCTGAGCAGAAAGCCAACTGCATAAATCTCCTAGGTCAGTTTTCTGAACTCTTTTCTACTGTGCCAGGCACCACTTCTTGGTGTGAGCACACTATAGATACTGGAGACAGCATGCCTGTCAAAAGTAAGATCTATAGGCAGCCTGACCATGTCAGGGACTGCATAAAACAAGAAATTCAGAAGATGCTTGAACTAGGAGTGGTTAAACATTCTGAAAGCCCATGGGCCTCTCCTGTGGTGCTTGTACCAAAGCCTCACTCAAAAGATGGGAAAAGAGAGATGAGGTTTTGTGTAGATTACAGAGGTCTCAACCAGGTAACAAAAACTGATGCTCACCCTATACCCAGGGCAGATGAGCTCATAGATACCCTGGCATCTGCCAAGTATCTAAGCACCTTTGATGTGACTGCAGGGTATTGGCAGATCAAGTTATCAGAGGATGCTAAAGCAAAAACTGCATTTTTGACTATTGGAGGGCACTACCAATTCACAGTAATGCCCTTTGGTTTGAAAAATGCACCTGCCACTTTTCAGAGGTTGGTGAATACAGTCCTGCAGGGATTGGAGGCTTTTAGTGCAGCATATCTGGACGATATAGCTGTTTTTAGCTCCACCTGGGATGATCACATGGTCCACCTGTGGAAAGTTTTGGAGGCCCTGCAAAAGGCAGGCCTCACTATCAAGGCTTCAAAGTGCCAGATAGGGCAGGGGAAAGTGGTTTATCTGGGACACCTGGTAGGTGGAGAACAGATTGCACCACTTCAGGGGAAAATCCAGACAATCATGGATTGAGTTCCCCCTACAACTCAGACCCAGGTGAGAGCCTTCTTAGGCCTCACTGTGTATTACAGGAGGTTCATTAAGAACTATGGCTCCATTGCAGCCCCACTTAATGATCTCACTTCCAAGAAAATGCCTAAAAAGGTATTGTGGACAGCTAGCTGTCAGAAAGCTTTTGAGGAGCTGAAACGGGCCATGTGCACTGCACCTGTCCTAAAAAGCCCATGTTACTCCAAGAAATTCATTGTTCAAACTAATGCATCTGAATTAGGGGTAGGGGCAGCCTTATCACAACTCAGTTCTGAGGGCCAGGATCAACCTGTTGCTTTTATCAGCAGGAGGTTGACCCCTAGAGAAAAGCGTTGGTCTGCCATAGAGAGGGAGGCCTTTGCTGTGGTCTGGGCACTGAAGAAGTTGAGGCCATACCTGTTTGGCACTCACTTTATTGTTCAGACAGACCACAAACCTCTACTTTGGCTAAAACAAATGAAAGGTGAAAACCCTAAATTGTTGAGGTGGTCCATATCTCTACACGGAATGGACTATACAGAGGAACATAGACCTGGGAGTACCCACTCCAATGCAGATGGACTCTCCAGATATTTGCACTTAGACAATGAAGACTCATCAGGTCATGGCTAGTCTTATTGTCCTTCGTTTGGGAGGGGGTTGTGTAGGAAAGTACCATCTTGCCTGGCATGTGACCCCCATATTTCACTGTATATATGTTGTTTTAGTGTATGTGTCACTGGGACCCTGCCAGCCAGGGCCCCAGTTCTCATAAGTGTGCCCTGTATGTGCTCCCTGTGTGATGACTAACTGTCTCACTGAGTCTCTGCTAACCAGAACCTCAGTGGTTATGCTCTCTCTGCTTTCCAAATTTTCACTAAGAGGCTAGTGACCAATTTCACCAATTCACATTAGCATACTGGAACACCCTTATAATTCCCTAGTATATGGTACTAAGGTACCCAGGGTATTGGGGTTCCAGGAGATCCCTATGGGCTGCAGCATTTCTTTTGCCACCTATAGGGAGATCTGACAATTCTTACACAGGCCTGCCACTGCAGCCTGAGTGAAATAACGTCCACGTTATTTCACAGCCATTTACCACTGCACTTAAGTAACTTATAAGTCACCTATATGTCTAACCTTCACCTGGTGAAGGTTGGGTGCAAAGGTACTTAATGTGTGGGCACCCTGGCACTAGCCAAGGTGCCCCCACATTGTTCAGGGCAAATTCCCCGGACTTTGTGAGTGCGGGGACACCATTACACGTGTGCACTATACATAGGTCACTACCTATGTATAGCGTCACAATGGCAAATCCGAACATGGCCATGTAACATGTCTAAGATCATGGAATTGTCACCCCAATGCCATTCTGGCATTGGGGAGACAATTCCATGATCCCCCGTGTCTCTAGCACAGACCCGGGTACTGCCAAACTACCTTTCCCAGGGTTTCACTGCAGCTGCTGCTGCTGCCAAACCCTCAGACAGGTTTCTGCACTCCTTGGGTCCAGCCAAACCTGGCCCGGGAAGGCAGAACAAAGGACTTCCTCAGAGAGAGGGTGTTACACCCTCTCCCTTTGGAAAAAAGTGTCAGGGATGGGGAGGAGTAGCCTCCCCTACCCTCTGGAAATGCTTTGAGGGGCACAGATGGTGCCCATCTCTGCATAAGCCAGTCTACACCGGTTCAGGGATCCCCCAGCCCTGCTCTGGCGCGAAACTGGACAAAGGAAAGGGGAGTGACCACTCCCCTGACCTGCACCTCCCAGGGGAGGTGCCCAGAGCTCCTCCAGCATGCCCCAGACCTCTGCCATCTTGGATTCAGAGGTGTGCTGGCACACAGGACTGCTCTGAGTGGCCAGGGCCAGCAGGTGACGTCAGAGACTCCCTCTGATAGGCTCTTACCTGTGTTACTAGCCTATCTTCCTTCCTAGGTAGCCAAACCTCCTTTTCTGGCTATTTAGGGTCTCTGCTTTGGGGAATTCTTCAGATACCGAATGCAAGAGCTAATCAGAGTTCCTCTGCATCTCCTTCTTCCATTTCTGCCAAAGGATCGACCGCTGACTGATCAGGACGCCTGCAAAACCGCAACAAAGTAGCAAAGATGACTACTGCAACCTTGTATCGCTTCATCCTGCTGGCTTTCTCACCTGTTTCCTGGTGGTGCATGCTCTGGGGGTAGCCTGCCTCCTTCTTGCACCAGGAGCTCTGAAGAAATCTCCTGTGGGTCGACGGAATCTTCCCCCTGCAACCGCAGGCAACAAAAGACTGCATCACCGGTCCTCTGGGTCCCCTCTCAGCATGACGAGCGTGGTCCCTGGAACTCAGCAACTCTGTCCAAGTGACTCCCACAGTCCAGTGACTCTTCAGTCCAAGTTTGGTGGAGGTAAGTCCTTGCCTCCCCGCGCTAGACTGCATTGCTGGGTACGGTGTGATTTGCAGCTGCTCCGGCTCCTGTGCACTCTTCCAGGATTTCCTTCGTGCACAGCCAAGCCTGGGTCCCCGACACTCTAACCTGCAGTGCACAACCTTCTGTGTTGTCCTCCGGCATCGTGGGACTCCCTTTTCTGACTTCGGGTGGACTCCGGTTCACTCCTCTTCTAAGTGCCTGTTCTGGTACTTCTGTGGGTGCTGCCTGCTTCTGTGAGGGCTCCCTGACTTGCGGGGTGCCCACTCTGTCTCCTCATCCAAGTGGCGTCATCCTGGTCCCTCCTGGGCCACAGCAGCATCCAAAAACCCTAACTGAAACCCTTGCAGCTAGCAAGGCTTATTTGCAGTCTTTCTGCGTGGGAACACATCTGCAAGCTTCTTCACGACGTGGGACATCCATCCTCCAAAGGGGAAGTTTCTAGCCCTCTTCGTTCTTGCAGAATCCACAGCTTTTACCATCCAGTGGCAGCTTCTTTGCACCCTCAGCTGGCATTTCCTGGTCATCTGCCCACTCTCGACATTGTTGCGACTCTTGGACTGGGTCCCCTTGTTCCACAGGCACTCAGGTCCGGAAATCCACTGTTGTTGCTTTGCTGGTGTTGGTCTTCCTTGCAGAAACCCCCTATCACTACTTCTGTGCTCTCTGGGGGTTATAGGTGCACTTTACACCTACTTTTCAGGGTCTTGGAGTGGGCTATTTTTCTAACCCTCACTGTTTTCTTACAGTCCCAGTGACCCTCTACAAGCTCACATAGGTTTGGGGTCCATTCGTGGTTTGTATTCCACTTTTGGAGTATATGGTTTGTGTTGCCCCTATACCTATGTGCTCCTATTGCAATCTACTGTAACTTTACATTGCTTGCATTACTTCCTTTTGCTATTACTGCATATTTTTGGTATTGTGTACATATATCTTGTGTATATTTGGCATCCTCATACTGAGGGTACTCACTGAGATACTTTTGGCATATTGTCATAAAAATAAAGTACCTCTATTTTTAGTATATCTGTGTATTGTGTTTTCTTATGATATTGTGCATATGACACCAGTGGTATAGTAGGAGCTTTGCATGTCTCCTAGTTCAGCCTAAGCTGCTCTGCTATAGCTACCTTCTATCAGCCTAAGCTGCTAGAAACACCTCTTCTACACTAATAAGGGATAACTGGACCTGGTACAAAGTGTAAGTACCCCTTGGTACCCACTACAAGCCAGGCCAGCCTCCTACATTGGTTGTGCAGTGGTGGGATAAGTACTTGTAACTACTTACCACTTTGTCATTGTCTACTTTTCATAAGAGAATAATATACAAAACAAGTTCAGTGTATGTACACTTAACCAAAAAGTTTTGCTTTTCTTCTTTTACACTATCTGCTAAGTGCTGAAAAGTTCTCCTAAACTTTCAAAAAGTTTGAAAAAGTTTTTTTTCCTGTTCTTTAAAAAGTCCTGAAACTTTTTTCTATCTTTTATCTGTCTCTAAACCTTTTTCTATCATGTCTGATGTAGGAACTCCTCTTAATTTGGTCAATACAACTTATGACCACCTTAACCTTAAGAGCCTAAGGAGTCTCTGCATTGATAGAGGTTTAGTGGTAGGAAAGAACCCTTCTAGAGAATTATTGTCTAACATGCTCATTGAGAATGATAAGGCCTTAGCTGGCAGTTCAATTGAGAAGTTAGGAGATGGCTCACACTCTGACTCAGGGGAGCCCCCAGTGGGAGTGTTGCAGGGTTCCCTTCCTAATATGCCCCCTAGGAGACCACCTAGCAATGCTGGTAGTAATAGAAGCTCCCATCATAGTAGGGATTTTTTTGTTCCTGGAAGCCAGGTTGTTAGAGTGCCAACTGTTAGGGACATGTCTCCCTCTGCTCATTCAAATCTTTCTTCTGTGTCAAAACATTCCCAACCCACCCACCCTGATGACAAGATGTTAGAAAGGGAACTCAATAAGTTGAGAGTGGAAGAGACCAGGCTGAAGCTTAAACAGCAACAGCTGGCTCTAGACAGGGAATCCCTAGACTTAGAAAAAGAGAGACAGAGGTTGGGGTTTGGACCCCATGGTGGCAGCAGCAGTATTCCTGGTAGTAATCCTGTTAGAGAGCATGATTCCAGGAATCTGCACAAGATAGTTTCCCCTTACAAGGAAGGAGGGGGATGGCATTAATAAGTGGTTTGCTGCACTTGAGAGGGCCTGTGTGGTACAGGGGGTCCCTCAAAGGCAGTGGGCTGCTATCCTATGGCTATCGTTCAGTGGAAAGGGTAGGGATAGGCTCCTTACTGTGAAGGAAAGTGATGCCAATAATTTTACAGTTTTGAAGAATGCACTCTTGGATGGATTTGGCTTAACCACTGAACAATACAGGATTAAGTTCAGAGAAACCAGAAAATAGTCCTCACAAGACTGGGTAGACTTTGTTGACTATTCAGTGAAGGCCTTGGAGGGGTGGTTACATGGCAGTAAAGTTTCTGACTATGAAAGCCTGTACAATCTAATCCTGAGAGAGCATATTCTGAACAACTGTGTGTCTGATTTGTTACACCAATATCTAGTGGACTCAGATCTGACCTCTCTCCAAGAATTGGGAAAGAAGGCAGACAAATGGGTCAGAACAAGAGTGAACAGAAAAGTTCATACAGGGGGTGACAAGGATGGCAAGAAGAAGGATGGTAAGTCTTCAGACAAGGGTGGGGACAAATCTAAAAATGAGTCTACATCAGGCCCACAAAAACACTCTGGTGGGGGTGGTAGGTCCAAATCCTCTTCTAATCAAGTAAAGAAACCATGGTGCTATTTATGTAAAGTAAAAGGCCATTGGACAACTGATGCCAGTTGTCCAAAGAAAAGCAACAAGCCTCGAACTACCACAACCCCTACTGCAACCTCTAGTGCCCCTAGTAATAGCAGTGGTGGTGGAAGCAAACCTACTAATAGCCAATCCAAGGGAGTAGCTGGGCTCACTTTTGGTAATTTAGTTGGGGTTGGTCTTGTTAAGGAGACCACAGAGGCTGAGTTAGTCTCTGAAGGTGCCATTGATTTGGCCACCTTGGTTGCTTGCCCCCTTAATATGGATAAGTACAAGCAACTTCCCCTAATCAATGGTGTTGAGGTTCAGGCCTACAGGGACACAGGTGCCAGTGTTACCATGGTAATAGAGAAACTGATACACCCTGAACCACACCTACATGGTCACCAGTACCAAGTGACAGACGCTCATAACAACACTCTAAGCCACCCCATGGCTGTTGTGAATCTCAACTGGGGGGGGGGAGGTTACTGGTGCAAAGAAAGTTGTGGTTGCTTCAGATTTACCTGTAGACTGTCTACTAGGAAATGATTTAGAGACATCAGCTTGGGCAGAAGTGGAGTTGGAGGCTCAGGCAGCAATGCTGGGCATTCCTGGGCATATTTTTACTTTGACAAGGGCTCAGGCCAAAAAGCAAAAAGGACAGGGTGATTTGGATCCTGGAACAATGGACCAAGTGCTCCCTAAAGCTAGGGTTAGCAAGGGTAAATCCCTACCCACTATCCCTCCCTCTACAGATGATTCAACTTCTGAGGAAGAAGAATTTCCCCCCTGTGCAGAACCTTCACCAGAGGAGCTGGCAGCAGACACTGCTGAGCTTTTGGGTGGAGGGGGGCCTGCCAGGGAGGAGCTGAGTGTGGCACAGCAATCCTGTCCCACATTAGAGGGTCTCAGACAGCAAGCTGTCAAACAGCAAAATGGGGATGTCAGTGACTCACATAGAGTTTACTGGGAGGACAACTTCTTGTACACAGAGGCAAGGGACCCAAAACCTGGAGCAGCCAGGAGATTGGTCATTCCCCTGCAGTACAGAGAGTTCCTCCTAACTCTGGCACACGAACTTCCCTTAGCTGGACATTTGGGTCAGATTAAAACATGGGAAAGGCTTGTCCCCCTGTTTCATTGGCCTAGGGTGTCAGAGGACACAAAATACTTTTGTAAGTCCTGTGTGACCTGCCAAGCCAGTGGCAAGACTGGTGGCACTCCAAAGGCTCCCCTTATTCCACTACCTGTGGTTGGGCTGCCCTTTGAAAGGGTAGGGGTTGACATAGTTGGCCCCCTTGACCCTCCTACTGCTTCAGGCAATAAGTTTATCTTGGTGGTAGTGGACCATGCCACAAGATATCCTGAAGCTATTCCTCTAAGGACCACTACAGCTCCTGCAGTGGCAAAAGCCCTCCTGGGAATCTTTTCCAGGGTGGATTTCCCAAAAGAGGTTGTATCAGACAGGGGTAGCAACTTTATGTCTGCATACTTGAAGGCCATGTGGAAGGAATGTGGTGTAACATACAAATTCACCACACCTTATCATCCACAAACAAATGGACTGGTAGAGAGGTTTAATAAAACTCTCAAAGGAATGATAATGAGACTCCCTGAAAAACTCAGGAGGAGATGGGATGTCCTGTTACCTTGTCTCCTTTTTGCTTACAGGGAGGTACCCCAAAAAGGAGTGGGCTTCAGCCCCTTTGAACTCCTATTTGGACACCCTGTAAGAGGTCCCCTAACACTTGTGAAGGAGGGTTGGGAACAACCTTTAAAAGCTCCTAAGCAAGATATAGTGGACTATGTACTTGGCCTAAGATCCAGAATGGCGGAGTACATGAAAAAGGCCAGTAAAAACCTTCAGGCCAGCCAAGAGCTCCAAAAGCAATGGCATGACCAGAAGGCTGTTCTGACTCAGTACCAACCAGGATAGAAGGTGTGGGTATTGGAGCCTGTCGCCCCAAGAGCACTTCAAGACAAATGGAGTGGAGTCCATCTCATTGTTGAAAAGAAGGGCGAGGTCACCTACTTGGTTGACCTAGGTACTGTCAGGAGTCCCCTTATGGTGCTCCATGTCAATCGCCTAAAACCCTACTATGACAGGGCTGACCTCACCCTGCTCATGGCAACAGATGAAGGACAGGAAGAAGAGAGTGACCCTCTCCCTGGTCTCTTCTCTTCCACAGAACAAGATGCTCTAGTGGAAGGTGTAGTTTTGGCAGACTGTCTTACTGCTGAGCAGAAAGCCAACTGCATAAATCTCCTAGGTCAGTTTTCTGAACTCTTTTCTACTGTGCCAGGCACCACTTCTTGGTGTGAGCACACTATAGATACTGGAGACAGCATGCCTGTCAAAAGTAAGATCTATAGGCAGCCTGACCATGTCAGGGACTGCATAAAACAAGAAATTCAGAAGATGCTTGAACTAGGAGTGGTTAAACATTCTGAAAGCCCATGGGCCTCTCCTGTGGTGCTTGTACCAAAGCCTCACTCAAAAGATGGGAAAAGAGAGATGAGGTTTTGTGTAGATTACA
The DNA here is from genome assembly GCF_031143425.1 of Pleurodeles waltl. Classification (NCBI taxonomy): domain Eukaryota; kingdom Metazoa; phylum Chordata; class Amphibia; order Caudata; family Salamandridae; genus Pleurodeles; species Pleurodeles waltl. Next base: position 1,227,483,242 of record NC_090440.1, on the reverse strand, counting down.
GAGGTCTCAACCAGGTAACAAAAACTGATGCTCACCCTATACCCAGGGCAGATGAGCTCATAGATATCCTGGCATCTGCCAAGTATCTAAGCACCTTTGATGTGACTGCAGGGTATTGGCAGATCAAGTTATCAGAGGATGCTAAAGCAAAAACTGAATTTTCGACTATTGGAGGGCACTACCAATTCACAGTAATGCCCTTTGGTTTGAAAAATGCACCTGCCACTTTTCAGAGGTTGGTGAATACAGTCCTGCAGGGGTTGGAGGCTTTTAGTGCAGCATATCTGGACGATATAGCTGTTTTTAGCTCCACCTGGGATGATCACCTGGTCCACCTGTGGAAAGTTTTGGAGGCCCTGCAAAAGGCAGGCCTCACTATCAAGGCTTCAAAGTGCCAGATAGGGCAGGGGAAAGTGGTTTATCTGGGATACCTGGTAGGTGGAGAACAGATTGCACCACTTCAGGGGAAAATCCAGACGATCATGGATTGAGTTCCCCCTACAACTCAGACCCAGGTGAGAGCCTTCTTAGGCCTCACTGGGTATTACAGAAGGTTCATTAAGAACTATGGCTCCATTGCAGCCCCACTTAATGATCTCACTTCCAAGAAAATGCCTAAAAAGGTATTGTGGACAGCTAGCTGTCAGAAAGCTTTTGAGGAGCTGAAACGGAGTGTGCACTGCACCTGTCCTAAAAAGCCCATTTTACTTCAAGAAATTCATTGTTCAAACTAATGCATCTGAATTAGGGGTAGGGGCAGCCTTATCACAACTCAGTTCTGAGGGCCAGGATCAACCTGTTGCTTTTATCAGCAGGAGGTTGACCCCTAGAGAAAAGCGTTGGTCTGCCATAGAGAGGGAGGCCTTTGCTGTGGTCTGGGCACTGAAGAAGTTGAGGCCATACCTGTTTGGCACTCACTTTATTGTTCAGACAGACCACAAACCTCTACTTTGGCTAAAACAAATGAAAGGTGAAAACCCTAAATTGTTGAGGTGGTCCATATCTCTACAGGGAATGGACTATACAGTGGAACATAGACCTGGGAGTACCCACTCCAATGCAGATGGGCTCTCCAGATATTTGCACTTAGACAATGAAGACTCATCAGGTCATGGCTAGTCTTATTGTCCTTCGTTTGGGAGGGGGTTGTGTAGGAAAGTACCATCTTGCCTGGCATGTTACCCCCATATTTCACTGTATATATGTTGTTTTAGTGTATGTGTCACTGGGACCCTGCCAGCCAGGGCCCCAGTTCTCATAAGTGTGCCCTGTATGTGCTCCCTGTGTGGTGACTAACTGTCTCACGGAGTCTCTGCTAACCAGAACCTCAGTGGCTATGCTCTCTCTGCTTTCCAAATTGTCACTAACAGGCTAGTGACCAATTTACCAATTCACATTGGCATACTGGAACACCCTTATAATTCCCTAGTATATGGTACTAAGGTACCCAGGGTATTGGGGTTCCAGGAGATCCCTATGGGCTGCAGCATTTCTTTTGCCACCCATAGGGAGATCTGACAATTCTTACACAGGCCTGCCACTGCAGCCTGAGTGAAATAACGTCCACGTTATTTCACAGCCATTTACCACTGCACTTAAGTAACTTATAAGTCACCTCTATGTCTAACCTTCACCTGGTGAAGGTTGGGTGCAAAGTTACTTAATGTGTGGGCACCCTGGCACTAGCCAAGGTGCCCCCACATTGTTCAGGGCAAATTCCCCGGACTTTGTGAGTGTGGGGACACCATTACACGTGTGCACTATACATAGGTCACTACCTATGTATAGCGTCACAATGGCAACTCCGAACATGGCCATGTAACATGTCTAAGATCATGGAATTGTCACCCCAATGCCATTCTATCATTGGGGAGACAATTCCATAATCCCCCGAGTCTCTAGCACAGACCCGGGTACTGCCAAACTACCTTTCCCAGGGTTTCACTGCAGCTGCTGCTGCTGCCAACCCCTCAGACAGGTTTCTGCCCTCCTTGGGTCCAGCCAAACCTGGCCCGGGAAGGCAGAACAAAGGACTTCCTCAGAGAGAGGGTGTTACACCCTCTCCCTTTGGAAAAAGGTGTCAGGGCTGGGGAGGAGTAGCCTCCCCTAGCCTCTGGAAATGCTTTGATGGGCACAGATGGTGCCCATCTCTGCATAAGCCAGTCTACACCGGTTCAGGGATCCCCCAGCCCTGCTCTGGTGTGAAACTGGACAAAGGAAAGGGGAGTGACCACTCCCCTGACCTGCACCTCCCAGGGGAGGTGCCCAGAGCTACTCCAGCATGCCCCAGACCTCTGCCATCTTGGATTCAGAGGTGTGCTGGCACACTGGACTGCTCTGAGTGGCCAGGGCCAGCAGGTGACGTCAGAGACTCCCTCTGATAGGCTCTTACCTGTGTTACTAGCCTATCTTCCTTCCTAGGTAGCCAAACCTCCTTTTCTGGCTATTTAGGGTCTCTGCTTTGGGGAATTCTTCAGATACCGAATTCAAGAGCTCATCAGAGTTCCTCTGCATCTCTTTCTTCCATTTCTGCCAAAGGATCGACCGCTGACTGATCAGGACGCCTGCAAAACCGCAACAAAGTAGCAAAGACGACTACTGCAACCTTGTATCGCTTCATCCTGCTGGCTTTCTCACCTGTTTCCTGGTGGTGCATGCTCTGGGGGTAGCCTGCCTCCTTCTTGCACCAGGAGCTCTGAAGAAATCTCCTGTGGGTCGACGGAATCTTCCCCCTGCAACCGCAGGCAACAAAAGACTGCATCACCGGTCCTCTGGGTCCCCTCTCAGCACGACGAGCGTGGTCCCTGGAACTCAGCAACTCTGTCCAAGTGACTCCCACAGCCCAGTGACTCTTCAGTCCAAGTTTGGTGGAGGTAAATCCTTGCCTTCCCACGCTAGACTGCATTGCTGGGTACCACGTGATTTGCAGCTGCTCTGGCTCCTCTGCACTCTTTCAGGATTTCCACCGTGCACAGCTAAGCCTGGGTCCCCGACACTCTAACCTGCAGTGCACAACCTTCTGAGTAGTCCTCCCGCATCGTGGGACTCCCTTTTCTGACTTCGGGTGGACTCCGGTTCACTCCTCTTCTAAGTGCCTGTTCTGGTACTTTTGCGGGTGCTGCCTGCTTCTGTGAGGGCTCCATGACTTGCTGGGTGCCCCCTCTGTCTCCTCATCCAAGTGGCAACATCCTGGTCCCTCCTGGGCCACAGCAGCATACAAAAACCCTAACTGCAACCCTTGCAGCTAGCAAGGCTTATTTGCAGTCGTTCTGCGTGGGAACACATCTGCAAGCTTCTTCACGACGTGGGACATCCATCCTCTAAAGGGGAAGTTTCTAGCCCTCTTTGTTCTTGCAGAATCCACAGCTTTTACCATCCAGTGGCAGCTTCTTTGCACCCTCAGCTGGCATTTCCTGGGCATCTGCCCACTCTCGACATTGTCGCGACTCTTGGACTGGGTCCCCTTGTTCCACAGGTACTCAGGTCTGAAAATCCATTGTTGTTGCTTTGCTGGTGTTGGTCTTCCTTGCAGAAACCCCCATCACGACTTCTGTGCTCTCTGGGGGTTATAGGTGCACTTTACACCTACTTTTCAGGGTCTTGGGGTGGGCTATTTTTCTAATCCTCACTGTTTTCTTACAGTCCCAGCGACCCTCTACAAGCTCACATAGGTTTGGGGTCCATTTGTGGTTCGCATGCCACTTTTGGAGTATATGGTTTGTGTTGCCCCTATACCTATGTGCTCCTATTGCAATCTACTGTAAATTTACATTGCTTGCATTACTTCCTTTTGCTATTACTGCATATTTTTGGTATTGTGTACATATATCTTGTGTATATTTGGCATCCTCATACTGAGGGTACTCACTGAGATACTTTTGGCATATTGTCATAAAAATAAAGTACCTTTATTTTTAGTATATCTGTGTATTGTGTTTTCTTATGATATTGTGCATATGACACCAGTGGTATAGTAGGAGCTTTGCATGTCTCCTAGTTCAGCCTAAGCTGCTCTGCTATAGCTACCTTCTATCAGCCTAAGCTGCTAGAAACACCTCTTCTACACTAATAAGGGATAACTGGACCTGGTATAGAGTGTAAGTACCCCTTGGTACCCACTACAAGCCAGGCCAGCCTCCTACAATCTATGAGACTGAAAGATATGTTTTCTTGGTGTCTTAGATGGCCTTTCAGAACTATGGGGGTTATTCCAACTTTGGGGGAGGTGTTAATCCGTCCCAAAAGTGACGGTAAAGTGACGGATATACCACCAGCCGTATTACGAGTTCCATAGGATATAATGGACTCGTAATACGGCTGGTGGTAAATCCGTCACTTTTCCGTCACTTTTGGGACGGATTAACACCTCCTCCAAAGTTGGAATAACCCCCTATATGTTCAGTTTCATCTGTGATAGGCCCTGAAGACAAGTTTGTTCTATCCACCGCACGGACAGGCTCTGCTATTCTCTTTTTTACAAAATGCATTCAGATTTTTGTGGCACACTGGTTGTCGCAGAAATTTCCTGTAGCTCCTGAGACAATCATCACTGAAAAATCCTGCAGCTTCTTTTCTTTGAAGCTGAGGTCAAAAGTTATGGTAAGAAGCAGACTGTAAGGTGTTTGCCACTAATTGGGATTTAGGGGCTGGTTTGTATTGTAAGTCAGCCAGGGCTACTCTCTAGCTAGAATGAGTTTTCTCTTTTCCTGAATTATCTTGTTTAGGCTTCTTTGAGCATTCTCTTACACAATGCCCAGACAACCCACAATAGAGACATAGGCCCTCATTCTGACCCTGGCGGTCGGTGATAAAGCGGTGGCCAACCCGCCAACAGGCCGGCGGTCCAAAATATGCAATTCTGACCCTGGCGGGAACCGCCAACACAGCCCGTCGCATTAACACTCCGACCGCCACGGCGGAACAAACAAACAGCGCGGCGGTCACCGCCAACAGCCAGGCGGCAGACAATGTACCGCCCACACTATCACGACCCACCAATCCGCCACCTTTTCCGGGGCGGGAGCACCGCCGATAAAAACACGGCGGAAACAGACTACGAACGGGAAAACGCTCACCTCTACGCACTCCACGCGAGATTCCGGCAGTATGGAACCCGAGTTACAGGTCATCCCCGCACTCCTATACCTACTCCTGTACCAGGAGCAAGCCCGGCGGCGCGGAAGACATCGGTGAGTACTGCACCTACGACACAGGGGAGGGAAAAGATTACCGGCACACACCCACCCACCCACACCCACTACAACACACATATCAATGCATTCCCACAGATCACTGTCACAACCCACAAACCCCCCCCTCCGAAATAATGCAAAGACCAAAAGAAGAGATCTTAAACGGGCAGATATATTGAAAAATGGACAGCAGTAATCCTAATAAATAAATAAACTATGTACAAAATATATACATCTACTATATGTAGTCCAACCACTGTCCGTGGACCACAGGGGTCCTGAGCAAAGGGGCAAGGCCCAGTCCCACGACAAGAACTCCACGGAGAGAACACTGCAGGGGCATCAGAAAGAAAAAAGGACAGGCACCTCAGGGGGAAGGGAAGGGGGGGCACCTCAGCCACTTGAGTACACGACGCCAGATCCACGAGGGGACTCCATGACCGGTGGCCTGCCCACTGGGCCATCCTGGGGAGTGCAAAGCCACAGTCCGTACAGTCCATACAGTGGGTGGCCTGCCCACTGGGCCATCCTGGGGAGTGCAAAGCCACAGTCCGTACAGTCCATACAGTGGGTGGCCTGCCCACTGGGCCATCCTGGGGAGTGCAAAGCCACAGTCCGTACAGTCCATACAGTGGATGGCCTGCCCACTGGGCCATCCTGGGGAGTGCAAAGCCACAGTCCGTACAGTCCATACAGTGGGTGGCCTGCCCACTGGGCCATCCTGGGGAGTGCAAAGCCACAGTCCATACAGTCCATAACAGACTCCACTGCCCCTGGAGGAGGCATGTTGGCCAGAGGACATCCTGCAGCCCTGCCCGAGACAGATCCTGCCCTGCCACGTCTGCCAAAGGGCCAGCGGTTCTTGCCTTGAAGGGCCCAGTTCAGCGGTTCTTGCCTTGAAGGGCCCAGTTCAGCGGTTCTTGAGACGGCGGTCCCCAGCGGAGCGGTGCTGGAGACGGCGGGGCCCAGTTCAGCGGTTCTTGCCTTGAAGGGCCCAGTTCAGCGGTTCTTGCCTTGAAGGGCCCAGTTCAGCGGTTCTTGAGACGGCGGTCCCCAGCGGAGCGGTGCTGGAGACGGCGGGGCCCAGTTCAGCGGTTCTTGCCTTGAAGGGCCCAGTTCAGCGGTTCTTGAGACGGCGGTCCCCAGCGGAGCGGTGCTGGAGACGGCGGGGCCCAGTTCAGCGGTTCTTGCCTTGAAGGGCCCAGTTCAGCGGTTCTTGGCTTGAAGGGCCCAGTTCAGCGGTTCTTGAGACGGCGGTCCCCAGTGGAGCGGTGCTGGAGACGGCGGCCATTCTATGGCCAACTGCTCATTGCCTGGTGGTGCCCTCCTGGGCAGCGGGGATGGTGCTCCTTCAATGCCCACCTGGGCTGTGGGTGGTGGGGCCCTCCTGGCCAGCTGGGCTGTGTCCTCCCTGGGCAGTGGCTATGGGGGTGGTGGGCTCTCCCTGGGCAGCTGTGCCGGTTCCTCCCTGGGCAGCGGCTATGGGGGTGGTGGGCTCTCCCTGGGGAGCTGTGACGGTTCCTCCCTGGGCAGCGGCTATGGGGGTTGTGGGCTCCTCCTGGGCAGCTGTGACGGGTACTCCATGGGCAGCAGGCCTGCTGCCTGACTTCTCCGCCTTGCTGCCCTTGCCCTCCTTAGTCGGGAGTCTGTGGCCCTTTCCTCCCTTTGGAGCTGTGGCTGTTGACGGTGGCTGGCTAGTGTCCTGGGGGGATATAGAACCCGGGCTCCTGCGGCGGCCCTTCCGCCTTCTGCTCCTCTTCCCAGGGGGTGGATGGCTGTCCCCTTGCTGCTGGGCGAAGATCCAGACCTGCGGGCTGGTGGGCTCCAATACCCCTGCACCCTTGTCAAGGGGGCTGCAGGGCTGGTGGTGGCTGAGGTGCTCTTCTTACCCCGACGAGAAGGAGGGGGGGGCTCAGGGTCAGGAAAGAAGGTAGCAGTAGAGAGATAGATTTTCTTGGGACAATGGAGAGTGGTAGGTACAGTGGGTATGGGAGTGGAGGGAGAGGATGTGGTTGTAGGCGAAACAAGTTTGCTGTCTTTGGGTGCAGGTGCAGGAGCGGGAGGCTGTCGTGAGGTGGATGGCTGTTGGGTGGGTGGTTGGCTGCGTTTGTGTGGTGTGGAAGAGGGGGTGACAGACACAGTGGGAGAGGACACAGGGGACGTGTAAATGGCAGTGGGGGTGGTGACTGCACGTGTGCGGACTGTACTGGAGGGTGTGCTGGTGATGGAAACACTGGCTGATGGTGAGGTGAATGAAGGTGTGAGTGTAGACGTCACAGGGAGGGAGGAGGGAGACGAGGAGGTGGGGGTCACAGAGGTGGTAGTGACTGTTGGCATGTCTGCATCGGAATGTTGCTTGTGTGAATGTCTGCGTGATCTGTGGTGCTTATGTTTGGATGAGCTGCTCTTGGGTGTTGAGGTGTGTGCAGGCTGGTCTGATGGTGTGGGTGGGACAGGCAGAGGAACAGGAGACTGGGAGGAGGGAGTTAGTAGAGGGAGGCAGGAGACAGGGACAATGGCTGCCGTCAGTGCTGAGGCCAGAGCCTGGAACGATCGCTGATGGGCAGCCTGACCCGAATGAATGCCCTCCAGGTACGCATTGCTGCGATGAACCTCCCTCTCCACCCCCTGGATGGCATTCAAAAGGGTAGTCTGCCCAACAATGAGCGTTCGGAGGAGGTCAATGACCTCCTCACTGAGGGCAGCGGGGGTAACAGGGGCAGGGCCTGAGGTGCCTGGGGCGAAGGAGATGCCCGGCTTCCTGGCAGAGCGGGCACGGGGCGAACGCTGAGGGGCTGCTGGGAGGGCGGAGATGGTGCGCTGGGTGGCGGCTGTACCTGTAATGGCGGGGGGCACGGATGTTGCCCCCAGCAAGGGAGCTCCCTTCCGAGGACGTGTCCGTGTCGCTGCAGGGTCCAGTCGTCCCCGTTGTGGAGCTCCCCTCGCCCTCCGTCTCACTGGTCCAGTCAGACTCTGTGGCATGGCCCTCCTGGGCCATGTGAGATGCAGCTCCCTCCTGCACCGATGCCACTTCTCCTCCGCCTGATGATGCTGATGCACACAAGCACAGAAAGACAAACAAAAAGGGGGGGGGGAGAGAGAAATAAAGAGATTTTGAGTACATGGATCACCGGTACAGTTAGCGGACATGACAGACACAGATGCCCCCTGCACTAAGTTGCGCACGTGGGGTCCGCTACGCATTCCGTGGAACATGCCCTACACGCCTAGAGTTGACAACTGCACCCATGGATGACACGGCCCAGGGATGGCTGTACTGGCACACTACTGAGGGTGGTGGCTGGGGACACAGGGGCTTACGGGGGTGCCCAGCCTACAGATATCGCCCTGGCCTAGGGGGACCCACAGCCCTCCTCCCCCACCCAGACACCTCCACTGCGCGACAACAGAGTAGATTATGCTTGTACTCACCCCCTTGTGTCTGCTGTGCTGCCCTCACGCGCCCATCCAAATCAGGGTAGGCCACCGCCAGGATCCGGAACATCAGGGGGGTCAGTTGACGGCAGGCACCCCGCCTACGTTGGGAGGCCATCCCCAGCAGAGACTCGGCGGTCTTCTTGGTCCCGCGGCGGATGTCCTCCCACCTCTTGTGGCAGTGGGTGCCCCGTCGATGGTGGACCCCCAGGGTCCGGACTTCCTTGGCGATGGCACGCCAAATCCCGATCTTCTCATGGGCGCGGACCTATGTGACACGTACAGGGAGGGAGAAATACCACGTTCAAGTTTGTCTGCATTTTCGTTGCCAGTGGCCCAACGCCCTCCATCCCCGCCATGCCCCCCGCCAGGCCCCCCGCCAGGCCCAACATGCCCCCCATCCCCGCCAGGCCCCCCGCCATGCCCCCCGCCAGGCCCAACATGCCCCCCATCCCCGCCCGGCCCCCCGCTAGGCCCCCCGCCAGGCCCAACATGCCCCCCATCCCCGCCAGGCCCCCCGCCATGCCCCCTGCCAGGCCCAACATGCCCCCCATCCCCGCCAGGCCCCCCGCCATGCCCCCCGCCAGGCCCAACATGCCCCCCATCCCCGCCATGCTCCCCGCCATGCCCTCCGCCAGGCCCAACATGCCCCCCATCCCCGCCAGGCCCCCCGCCAGGCCCCCAAGCCAGCCAGTGGCCCCAAATCCATATTGAATTAAACTCACTTGTTGGTCTGGAGGACCGTAGAGTAGCGCATACTGGGGGAGGACCCCATCCACAAGTTTCTCCAACTCTTCTCCAGTGAAGGCAGGGGCCCTTTCCCCAGGCGCAGCAGCCATTGTCCCTTCCAGACCGAGGTCACAGCAACACTTGCAGTATAGGTCCTCTCCTGTGAAAGTTCAAGTCGCGAGTGAATAAGTAGATAGAAAATGGCGGTCACGCCCGCGGCGGTGCGTACCGCGGCGGTGCGTACCGCCACCGCCGGCGCCCTTCGCCATTGGCTCCTGAAACCCATAGGCTTCAATGTTAACCAATGCGGCTTTGCGCCGCGGTCTTCGACCGCCGACCGCCGCGGTGTGCCACGCCAGCGCATTGACCTCACATCCCATTGTCACACTTCACAGGTCAGGCAGCCGCCATTTCGAGGGTCCACATGGCTCAATTTCAACTGCGTCACACAGGCCTAGGCCTTGCATAGCCACTCATACACGCCATTCACTGCATAGAGAATCGTTTACTGTGCAAGCTGTGAGTACGTACCTGTGGGTTGCTTGACTGTGTGCTCCATATTGTCCTTCCTAGGCACCGTCCGCTGGGTTTGGCGAGGAGACGGATGAATCCTCCCGTGTACAGGCCGCTGGTGGACCTGTCGACAATGGAAGCACGCCACATTATCCTGACCTACCGGCTTAACCGTGCCACTATACATGAACTGTGTGCCCAGCTGGAGCCCGACCTGATGTCCCCCATCCGCCAACCGACAGGGATTCCCCCTCTGGTGCAGGTCCTGTCAGTACTCCATTTCTTGGCAAGTGGGTCATTTCAGACAACAGTGGGAATTGCTTCTGGGATGTCTCAGCCCATGTTTTCGAAGGTGTTATCCAGAGTGTTGTCTGCCCTGATGAAATACATGAGGAGCTACATCCTTTTCCCTGAGGTGGGCGAATTGGCTACAGTGAAGGGTGATTTCTATGCCCTTGGACATATTCCCAACGTCATTGGTGCCATTGATGGGACCCATGTGGCTTTGGTTCCCCCAAGAGACAGGGAGCAGGTGTACAGGAACAGAAAAAGTTACCATTCCATGAACATCCAGGTGGTGTGTTTGGCTGAACAGTACATCTCGCATGTAAATGCCAAATTCCCTGGGTCAGTGCATGACGCCTACATCCTAAGGAATAGCAGCATCCCTTACGTGATGGAACAGCTAGAGAGACACCGTGTATGGCTATTGGGGGACTCTGGGTACCCCAACCTGTCGTGGCTACTGACCCCAGTAAGGAATCCCCGGACCAGGGCAGAGGAACGGTACAATGAGGCCCATGGGCGTACTAGGAGGGTGATCGAACGCACCAGGCCAGGTTTCGGTGCCTGCATATGACAGGTGGATCCCTAATGTACTCACCTAAGAAGGTGTGTCACATCATCGTGGCCTGCTGCATGCTTCACAACCTGGCTTTGCGCCGCCAGGTGCCTTTCCTGCAGGAGGATGGTCGAGACGGTGGTGTTGTGGCAGCTGTGGAACCTGTGGAGAGTGAAGAGGAGGAAGACGACGGGGATGAAACAGACAACAGGGACAGAATCATTGAACAGTACTTCCAATAGGACACAGGTAAAAATTCAAACATAATTTAGTAAATGTAAACTACTCTCCTGCATCTCTGCTGCCTGTCTATTTGCACCAGTGTATGATGACTGAGTTGTGGCTTTTCCCTCCCTATTTCAGATCTGGGGTCCCCACTACGAGTCCTGTGCATCGTTTCCCCATGGACTACAGCTTTGTGGCAGCTGTTTGTTGACTTCACTATGTACAAGGACATATTTGCACTGTCATGTCAATTACAATATTTTGAAATCACAGCCAGACTCCAGATAGTTTTGTGCAAAATAGGTGTTTATTTCAGTGCTCAAAATGGGATGGGTGGTTTCAAGTGGGTGGGGGCTATGGTGAAGGAATGTCCATGGCAGAGTCCAGAGTAACAGTCACACAGGTGCATTGTCCATAGGCCTGTGGAGAGATGGAGCATGGGCAGTTCAAGGATGGATAGGGTGACAATGTGGGACAGTGGGATGACATCAGGTGGTATCCTTTGCTGGCGGGGGTCTTGACATCCTACTCTGTCTTCTTGCGAGATCTCAGGGCCCTCTTGCGGGGTGGTTCTTCTCCTGCAGGAGGTGGGGGTCTGGTGGGCTGCTGTTGTGCGGGGGCCTCCTGTCCACTAGCGCCGGCGGAGGTGGTTGGCTGTTCTTGGTCCAGGCTAGTGGCAGGGGCCCTTTGTTGTTGTTGAGTGTCCGTCCTGGTGTTGATGAGTTCCTGCAGCAGCCCTACCATGGTAACCAGGGTGGAGGTGAGGGCTCTGATGTCCTCCCTGTACCCCCTATAGTGTTCCTCCTGCAGTACCTGGATCTCCTGGAACCTGGCCAGTACCGTCGCCATCGTCTCCTGGGAGCGGTTGTATGCTCCCATGATGGTGGTGAGGGCCTCGTGGAGAGTGGGTTCCCTGGGCCCGTCCCCCCCCTGTCGCACAGCTGCCCTCCGAGTTGCCCTGTTTCCCTGGGCCTCTGCCCCCTGGCCGGTGTGCCCACTACCACTGCCCCCAGGTCCCTGTTGTTGTTGGGGTGGTGGGTTATCTGGGTGCCCTGTAGTGGTAGACACACCGCAGATTGACGCGCCCTGGAGACAGAGGCATGGGCCCTCTGGGTGGGAGCTGTGCTGGTGTTCCCAGAGGGGTTTGGGTCTGTAGTGGCCTGTGGCTGTCTGAGGGGAACCGACTGTCCAGAGGTCCCCGATGGTCCGGGCTGGTCATCAGTGTCCAGGTCGACAGAGCTGCTGTCATCGCTAACGGCCTCTTGGGTGGGGGGTGTGGAGAATTCTGGGCCCTCCGTGGCGGTGTGTTGGCGGTCGGGTCCTGCAGGGGTATAGAGGTATGGTTATAGTTTCAATGTGTGCCATATGGGTGTATCTGTGGGTTCCCGTGTCCCCAAGTGCTGGCATTCGTGTGTGGGGGCTTTGGTGAGGGTGGCTTGTGGGGGGGATGTGTATATGCATTGGGCATGCTTTGGTGATGGGTGTCCATGCTTAGTGGACGCATGCAGGCCTAGGTTTTGGGATGTGTGGGTTGTGATGGTGAGACATTGGCAGGGAATAGGTGTGCTGGGGGTGGGGGTGAGGATGGTGGTGGGGGTGAGGGTGGGGGTGAGGATGGGGGTGGGGGTGAGGGTGGGGTTCGAGGATGGGGGTGAGGGTTGGGGTATGATTTGGCATGCAGGTGGGGGGGAAGCAGTATTGAAGCTTCAACTTACCAGAATCCATTCCTCCGCCGACTCCTGCGAGGCCGTCAGGATGCAGGATGTTCAAGACTTCCTCCTCCCATGTTGTAAATTGTGGGGGTTGAGGTGGGGGTCCTCCGCCAGTCTTCTGCACGGCGATGTTGTGCCTGGATACCATGGAACGCACCTTCCCCCGTAGGTCGTTCCATCGCTTCCTGATGTCTTCCCGATTTCTGGGGTGCTGTCCCACAGCGTTGACCCTGTCGACAATCCTCTGCCATAGCTCCGTCCTCCGGGCAATGCTGGTGTATTGGACCTGTGTGCCGAAGAGCTGGGGCTCTACCCGAACGATTTCCTCCACCATGACCCTGAGTTCTTCGTCTGAGAAGCGGGGGTGTCTTTGGGGTGCCATGGAGTGGTGTGTATGATGTGTGGGGTGGAGTATGTGTAGTTAAGTGTGTTGAGTGTGGTGGTGTGTGTTGTTTTGTGTGTGGATATTGTGTGGGTGATGGTGTAGTGTGCCTCTGTGTGATGGTGTTCTGTGATCGCTGCTGTGTCTCTCAGTGCTTCTTTTTGGATTTTGGTCGAAGGGGTTTGTGGGTGATGTGGGTGTGTGTTTTATATTGTATTGTGTGTGTGGGAGTGGTGTGTGTATGTGTATCAGGTGTGTGGAATTCAAATCGTCCAATGTGGCGGAGTTTTGTTCGTTTGTGTGTATTCTGACCGCGGCGGGGTGTACCGCCAATGGAAAACCGCGTTTGAAAGACCGCCGCGTGGATTCGTGGGTCGTAATGGCATGGGCGTATTTCTGTTGGCGTGACGGTGGAGGTTTGGTCACCTCCACTTTTCCGCCGACCGCTGGTCTGGCGGTCTGTTGTGGCTGTCGGATTTTCGGAGGTTTGGCTGCTGCGGGTCAGAATGACCGTGGCGGATTACCGCGACCGCGGCAGAATTATGGAGGATTTCTGACCGGCGGTAGGCGCCTTTTACCGCCGAGGTCAGAATGACCACCATAGTCCCTCATTACAACATTGGTGGTAAAAGCCGCTTACCGCCGTGCAGAAGACCGCCAACACACCGCCGTGGCCGTGGAATTCCGCCACAGTAATTATGACCCACAGTTCTGAATCCGCCAAAATCTGGACACCCACACAAGTCAGCCACACCAAAGGTCAGTGATAAATTGGCGAAAAAAAAACCTCCACCGTCACACCAACAGAAATACGCCCACACTATCACGACCCATGAATCCACGCGGCGGTCTTTCAACCACGGTATTCCATTGGCAGTACACACCGCTGCGCTAAAAATACACACACATTTACAAAACACTACCACATTGGACAATTCCAAATACACACACCTGATACACATACACACACCACTCCCACACACCCAATACAATATAAAACACACAGCCACATCACCCACAAACCCTTAGGACAACAAATCATGACCGAAAGACAGAGAGAGACAGCACCAGCAAGAACAACAGCATCCACAGGCACACAACACCATCACCCACAGAACTTCCACGCACCTCACACAACACCCCACTACATATCAGCACACTTATCACCCCACACATCACCTACACCACCCCATGGCACGGCAAAGACACCCCAGGTTTTCGGAGGAGGAGCTCAGGGTCATGGTGGACGAAATTGTCCGGGTAGAGCCACAGGTATTCGGATCACAGGTGCAGCACACCTCCATTGCAAGGAAGATGGAGCTGTGGCGAAGAATAGTGGACAGGGTCAACGCAGTGGGACAGCACCCAAGAAATCGGGAGGACATGAGGAAGAGGTGGAACGACCTACGGGGGAAGGTACGTGGTCTCAAGACACCACCTGGCGGTTCAGCGGACTGGCGGCAGACCCCCACCTCCTCACCACAACTAACAACATGGGAGGAGCAGGTCTTGGCGATTCTAGATCCTGAGGGCCTCGCAGGAGTAGGTGAAGGAATGGACTCTGATAAGTCAAATCTTAACTATTACATCCCCCACCCTACCTGCATACCATTACATACCCCCACCCTCACCCTCACCCCCAGCACTCCAACTCCTCACATATGACCCAACATCACAAACCACCCATCCCCACACCAAGCCCTGCATGCAACAACAAAGCATGTACACCCATCACTAAAGCATGCCCACTGCACATACCCATATACCCCCCTAAACCATCATCACACAAGGTCCCACACAGGAATGCAAGCACTGGGGTACACGGTCACCCACCTATTGCACACCATGCCACACACAGATGTAATAAACATTCTTTTATACCCCTGCAGGACCCCTACCCAACAGGACCCCTACCCACCGGACAGGATGGTCCACACATGTCCACACCACCAACAGAAGAGGCCCACAGTGATGACAGCAGCTCTGTCCAACTGGATCTAGATGACCAGCCAGGTCCATCAGGGACCTCGGGACAGTCGGTTCCCATCACACAATCACAGGCCACTACAGAGCTTCCCCCTCTGGAAACACCAGCACAGCACCCACCCAGCGGGCCCATACCTCCGTCCCCAGGACACGTCAATCAGCTGTGTGTCCACCACTACAGGGAACCCAGGATAACCCACCACCCCAACAACAACAGGGACCTGGGGCAGTGGCAGTGGGCACACGGTCCAGGGGACTGAGGCCCAGGAACACAGGGGAACTGGGAGGGCTGCTGTGCGACAGCGGGCGGACAGGCCAAGGGAACCCACTCACCACGAGGCCCTCTTCTCCATCATGGGAGCCTACTACCACTCCCAGGAGACGATGGCAAAGGTACTGGACAAGTTTCAGGAGACCCAGCACCTGCAGGAGGAACAGTATATGGGCTCCAGGGAGGAACTCAGAACCATCAGCTCCACCCTGGGCTCCATCGTAGGGGTCCTGAAGGAAGTACTCAACACCAGGAGGGACACTGTGGCACTACAAGGGGCCCCTGACACTAGCATGGACGATGAACTGCCCACCACCTCTGCCGGCACTAGTGGACATGACGCCCCGCCACAGGACCACCACACCAGCACCCCACCCCCTGCAGAGGAAAAACCACCCCGCAAATGGTCCCTGAGATCCAGGAACAAGACAGAGCACGATGCCAAGACCCCCGCCAAGAAATGAGACCACCCTGATTGTCATCCCACTGTCCCACTTTGTCACCCTGTCCATACTTAAACTGCCCCAGCTCCACTTCCTATGCCCATATGGGCAATGCACCTGTGAGACTAATAGACTGGACTCTGCCATGGACATTCCTCCGCCATCACCCCTCACCATTTTACTACCCCCTCCAATATTGAGCACTTAAATAAACACCTTTAAAGCACAAAACAATCTGGAGTCAGTCTGTGCTTTCGAAAATGTGTATTTGCAATAACTGTGTAAAAATGCTACATCCATTGCATTGTCAACATACCTATGTCACACAGCTCTAGTCCATGCGGAAACAAAGCAGATGTCACACAGTGAGACCCACATCTGTGAAATTGAAAGGGAAAGTGACAACTCAGGGTCCATATACTGGGTGAAAGTGACAGACAGTAGAGAGGCAGTAGTGTTTAAGTACATGTAGTAGGCAGGTCTGTACTCTTACCTGTGTCTCACTGGAAATATTGCTGGATCACTGAGTCCCTGTTGTTCATGTCTTCTTCCTCTGCTTCCTCGTCTTCACTGTCCACAGGCTCCACAGCTGCCACAACACCGCCATCTGGGCCATCCTCCTGCAGAAAAGGCATCTGTCGTCGCAAAGCCAAGTTGTGAAGCATACAGCAGGCCACGATGATCTTGCACACCTTCTTTGGTGAGTAGAATAGGATCCACCTGTCATATGGAGGCACCGGAACCTGGCCTTCAGGAGGCCGAAGGTCCGCTCGATCACCCTCCTAGTTCGCCCATGGGCCTCATTGTAGCATTCCTCTGCCCTTGTCCTGGGATTCCTCACTGGAGTCAGTAGCCATGACAGGTTGGGGTAACCAGAGTCACCTGCAAATGGCGAGGGACAACTGTTAGACACGCACTAACATGTAGGGATATCCCCAGACCCAGACAACCATTCCAATTGTCTTGCTTCCAGGTGCTCACCTAATAGCCACACACGGTGCCTCTGGAGTTGACCCATCACATAAGGGATGCTGCTATTCCGCAGGATGTAGGCGTCATGCACTGAGCCAGGGAACATGGCATTCACCTGGGAGATGTACTGGTCTGCCAAACATACCATTTGTACATTCATTGAATGATAACTCTTCCGGTTTCTGTACACCTGTTTACTCCTGTGGGGGATACCAAAGCCACATGGGTCCCATCAATGGCACCTATGATGTTGGGGATATGTCCCAGGGCATAGCAATCACCTTTCACTTTAGGTAAATCCTCCACCTGAGGGAAAACGATGTAGCTCCGCATGTGTTTCAGAAGGGTAGACAACACTCTGGACAACACGTTGGAAAACATAGGCTGGGACAAACCTAATGCTATGGCCACTGTTGTTTGTAATGACCCACTTGCAAGGAAATGGAGCACTGACAGCACCTGCACCTGAGGGGGGATTCCTGTGGGATGGTGGATTGCTGACATCAGGTCAGGCTCCAACTGGGTACACAGTTCCCGGATTGTGGCACGGTCAAGCCTGTATGTCATAATCAAATGTCTTTCCTCCATTGTTGACAGGTTTACCAACGGTCGGTACACCGGAGGATGCCGCCATCTCCACACATGTCGCAGCGGACGGTGCCTATGAAAGACAACAGCAAGCACAGAGTCAAACAACTCAGAGGTACGTACCCACAGTTTACACAGTACATGAATCATAATCCAGAAAGTGGCCTGTATGTGTGTTGAGTCTAGGCCTAGGTATGTGTGACGCAGCTGAAAATAAAGCCATGTGGGCCCCTGAAATGGCGGCTGCCTGACCTGTAAAGTGGGACAATGGGATGTGAGGTAACTGCGCTGGCGTTGTACACCGTCGCAGTAGGCGGTCGAAGACCACGGCGCAATGCTGTATTGGTTAACATTGGACCCTATGAGTCCCAGGAGCCATTGACGATGTACGCTGGCGGTGACGGTATGCAACGCCGCGGACGTGACCGCCATTTTCTATCACTTCAATCATTCGATACCTGATCTTCGACAGGAGAGGACGTACACTGCAAGTGCTGCTGTGACCTCAGTCTGGAAGAGACAATGGCTCCAGTGTCTGGGGAAAGGGCCCCTGCCTTCACATCGGAGGAGTTGGAGAAACTCGTGGATGGGGTCCTCCTCCAGTACACGCTACTCTATAGTCCTCCAGACAAACAGGTAAGTACACAGGGAGCATGATGTACGGGCTATGCCTGTGTGGAGAGGGCTGGATGTCAGAAGGAAGGGGGGAGATTGCGGCGTGCATGAAACGACGGTGAATGCATGTGCCACATGGCAAGGGTAGGGATGGGGGCCAATCACTTTGACGGTGCAGTTGGTAATAACATACTATTCCCCCTGTACATTGCATGTAGGTCAGCACCCACCAAAAAAAACATATTTGGCGTGCCATCGCC